>NC_046285.1:55186776-57586776 GCF_004115265.2 Rhinolophus ferrumequinum
AAATGGATTGCTTATTTTAAATATAACTTTGAACTTCACACTAAAATATAGATTTCCTGTGCCGAAGAGGATTTTCTTTAAAATTTATATTCTTTGATAATTCAATTTCTGAAAATGTTTTACGTCCTAAAACAACAGTTAGAAAAATTGTATTTAAACTTTGGAGAATCACTTCACACATATAAAGAGTGTATAAAGTTATCCATGTTCAGTTTAAAGAAAAATAAAATGAACATTCCTATTGGCAACATGAAATTAAGAGAGATTATTACCAGTACTTTAGAAGCCCCCGTGTTCCCTCTCCCAAACTGCATGCACCCCATTCATGGCTCAGTCCCAGAAGTAATATGTAGACTGAATTTTGGTCTAATAATTCCTTTGATTTCCAGATGACCAATATGTATTCTTCAAAACTCTCTTGTTTAGTTTAGATCAGGGGTGTCCAAACTGCGGCCCGCGGGCCAACAGCGGCCTATGATCCATTGTTAATTGGCCCGCAGCAAATTCCAAAAATATATTTAGTTTACTTCAATAAACCAGGTGAGGCAATACGTACTTCACCTCGAGTGAGTGGCCCGGCTCTTTGTGTATTTTACTGCATATGGCCCTTGGTGAAAAACGTTGAAAAAAGTTTGGACACCCCTGGTTTAGATGGTCCTAGAATTTTATTTAAAAGGTATCACGTATGAAATTTTCTTGATTTCTTTTAGCAAATATTATGTATTTTGAGATTTGTTTATGTTTGACTTGCATAGCTGATGTTGCTTTATTTTCATTGTTCTATAATTATTTCATTGTATGAATATACACCAGTTTATACATTCTATGGTGGATGAAAATTTGAGATATTTATTTTTTTATTATTATTGTTATGTACTGTTCAGCTGAGCTTGTTGTTACACATATCTATAATACACACTTAAGAATTTCATTACAGTGTATTTTTTGGAGTAGAATTACTAGCTATGCCTGTACTTAATTTTATTATATAGTGCCAGACTGTTTTCCAAATTGTGCCAATTTACACATCCAACAGCAGAGTATAAGAGTTCCTATTGTTTCAAATCTATTCCAACTCTTGTACTCTGGATTTTTAATTTTGTCAATCTCATGCTTTGGTAATCTAATCATATCTCCTTATGGATTTAATTTACTTTCCATGAATAGTAATGGAGTTGCTCACTTTTTCATTTGTTTATTGGTCACTTGGATTTCTTCCTTTGGAAATGCCTGTTCAGGTGTGTTATCTAGTTTTTCTACAGGTTTTTCTTTTAATTATTGATTTGTGGAGGGTTTTACATACTGTGAATATTAGACTGTCAGTTATAGGCAAACATCCTTTCCTATTTCTGGTTACTCTTTGTTATTGTGACTTTTACAAAGATCTTTACTGTTCTTAAATTTATCAATAATTTTACATTTTATTTATTAAATTATTAAATTATTTATTTATTTTTACATTTTAACTATTCCAATGTTATGAAAATACTCTCCTATGTCACCCTAAAATCTTTTTGAGGTTTGCCTTTCACATTTACATTTTTAACCCTTTTGAAATTATTTTTTTATTTAGGGGGTAAGACAAGAGTCATGTTTTTTTTTTTTTTTTCCTATATCCATACATAGTTATTTATAAAATTTAGATTTAGCTTGTCAAGTTTAATGGGAAATCCTTTGGCAGTTTTACTTGGATTTTTAATTAAATCTAAGGTATAAATCAACTTGGAGAGAACTGATATCTTTATAATATTGAATCTTACTATCCAAGATCATTTATTTAAGTTATCTGTAATGCTTTCTCATACAATTTTATAATTTTCTCCATAAATACCTCCCATGGTTTATTGGGTTTGTTGTTGTTAGTGATCTCATTTAAGAATATGTGCTATAAGTTTTTTAATACGTGTCCCTTACTAGGTTTTAAAAAAGTTTCTTTCTGTTATTAGTTTACTGGTGATTTCAATCATGAATAGATGCTTAATTTTATTCAATGCTTTTTCTGCATCTATTCAGATGATATGGCTTTATTTCTTCAACTGCTTAACTCTATTGACTTTCTAAAGCAAGTCATCCTTATACTGTATTTTTTGATAAACCCAACGTGATAATGGAGTATAATCTTTTTATACATTACTGAAATTGTTTAGCTAATTATTTTGGTAGGAATTAGAATCTGTAGTCATTAATAAAGTTGTCCTGTAATTTTCTTTTTCAGTCTCTCTGTATATGGTTTTGGTGTCCAGATAATGCTATTCTCATGAAATGACGTGAGGATTGCACCTTCTTTTTTGGTTATCCTTTTGTATTTATTTAATTATATCATGGTCTGAGAACATATTCTGTATGATAAGCCTTTACAAATTTTAAAGCTTATTGTGTTGACAGGCATTTCATTAATTTTAATAACTGTTTCATGTGAACTTATTTTTCCCCATAATTATTGATACACCATAACTCTTCTTGATCCTGCTTATGGTTTTGAGTTCCAAGGAAAGAAACCTGGGAATTAGGGCATGGAGAATATTCCCTAAAAATATAGTCTGTATTGTTGTTACATCTTAAAGGGGGAATAAAACGATTGGTCCCTTTCAAGAAGGGGCCAAAATATAGCTTTACTGACATTGAGTAATATGAAAAAAAGGGAGAATACGGTAATGGTTAATGGAAGATGTTCTTTTAAATAGTTCCATAATTTAGATTAAAATATGCAATTAATTTATTAATTTATACAATTTATAAATACAATAAAGCTTAGATGAGTGTAGTAGTGAGGCTCGAGTAGTTCTACCATAACGCAGTCTACTTTTGGATTTAAACAGAATTGATCTCTGTAACCAACAGCATATTGTGGAAATGACTGATGATGTGTGACTTCCAAGCCTAAGTAATAAAAAATATTGCAACTGCTGCCTTGCTTTGTTGGATCACTCACTCACTCTAGGGGAAGTAAGCTTCCATTTCCTAAAAACACTTTCACAGCCCTATAGAGAAGTTTATATGGCAATGAACTCAGGCCTCCTGCCAGCAGTGAGTGAGGAACTGAGACTTCCTGCTGTCAGCCATGCAGTAGGCCATTTTGGAAATGGATAGCCTCTGCCCTGGTATAGCCTTCAGTTGACGGAAGCCGTAGCCAACTTTTTCACCGTATCCTTGGAGAGACCCTGAGCCAGGAGCACTCAGCAAGTTTTTTATGGCTTTCTGATGCACAGAAACTGTGTGAGAACACAAACGTTTATTTTTATATTATGCTGGTAAATTTTGGGCAACTTATTTGCATAATAATACATATTTAATACAGTGAAATTTGAAGTGCTCTGGGATTCCATAAGAGAAGAGATCACACCCAATTTGGGGGTTCCAGGAAGAATCTACAGAGCATGTAGAAACAATAAAACAAATGGTGACCCCTGAATCCTGCAATCTTGGATATCGTATTTAAAAAAGTATAGAATTAAGAAATGGCTTTAGGAAGACAGATAGAACTGTATGAACTTGGAAGGACTGATATGTGAGGACAGACTAAACAGAAGGATTCAACAAGGCCCTGTAAAAAATGTCAAGGGAAATCATCCAAGTCCACAGAGTCATGTTTACATTTAAAAGAGACAATTAAGCTTCCATATTCAAATTCCAGAATGTTAGAATGAAGGACCACATTAAGTTTGAGTGATGATGTCGTTTTTAGAAGCCAATATACAATGTCTTTTTATCTCAACTCCACATTCAGAAACAACAGAGAAATAAGATGTGAGTGATCAATGCATAGAAATCAACCTGTTATTTTGATCAAGCTGAATGTAGAATATGACTTTAATCCTCGTTTAAAAGGACTTCCTTACATTTCCTCCTGTGATAGGATAGACTTACACGAATAGTCATAGCTATCCAATAAAAACAGGAAGAAAGGGGATGAGCTTAACATGCTCAGTTGTTCCTCCCTGGGAAGGAGCGAATAAGAAGGTGGGGCAAGACACCAGGCTTCCCCTAACTGGAGCTCCTTTACATGGGGATATGAGACTGGGAAATATAAGGCTTAATAAATGGGATACATTTAGAATGATGAAAGGAAGTACTGTTTCACAAGGAGAAAGTGGACTTATGCCTGGGAATTCTATTTCAAAAGTAATAATTCAATTTTAAACAAATTCCATTAAATTTATGATGATGGTTCTGACTAGGCATGTTGTCAGCTTCTAAAGTATTATCCGTAGGAATGAGCCATATGAACAATCATTGAGAAACAAGCCATTAGCGCTAGAATGAAATAATGAAATTTAAAGGGTTTAGTGTCAAGTAGCCCAGGCATGTTTAATTTAAAAACTGCCGTAGATGTTGGATAGGAAAGAGAAAATCTTCCTTTGTTTGGCTCATGATCCTCTTTGAGAATCTAATGAAACTTTTAAACTTCTATCTACGAAATGGATTTACACAAAAATGTCCTCTAGTATTTTCTTTTGGGGGGAGTGGGTCATGCACATATCAAAGCATATATACGGAATCAAGCATTATCCTTCTGCGGGAAAAGTTTTAAACCTTCATGTAGGAATAGGGAGGGTAGGGAGAAGAAGCAAAGGAACTATCTCATTTTGTGATGCTGAGGTAGGGTGGGGAGAGGCAAGCAATAAAGAGCTATTACTATGAAAAATGGCCCAAGATCATTTTCCTCAAGGGAATTTCCTTCCTATGGTATAGCCAGGCTTTTCAGTTAGGAGGAAGGAAGCATGGAAATACGGCATCATATTCTGAATCATTTTTCTGCGTTTCTCACTCAGAAATGGGGCCCATATTGAACTACCTTACCTTCTTTGACCATTATCAAATAGCTGGAAAGAAACAGCAAAAATCATGAGACACTCAGGTTGGCCACGGTCCGTGGCATTGCTTCACAGTGAATTAGAAAGGAAAATGTCATGCTAGGATTTTCACCTTTAACCTTTGGGGCTGTCATCAAGAAGGGCAATAATATCTGACAGAGTGAAGCTAGGCCTACTATTCTCAATGTTAGTCTGAACTTCATGTCTGGCTTAGGATAGAAACATATATATCATTGGTACAGTTTTTTCCAAAACTATTTATTCAGTGCATTAATTCTGATGAATCTCACTGTTCCTTGACTTGGACAAGTGTCTTATTCACACACAACATTAATTTCTTTATCAGAAGCAGCTTAGTAAAGTGAAAGTCACTGGACTTGCAGTTAAGCAATCTGATGTTCTAGCTAGGTGATCTCAGGGAAATCATTTTCTCTCTCTGAAAATATACCAATAAAATGAGATAATATCTTTTTAGGGTATTATAGGAAGTTAAAAAATTACAACAGAATGTTAAAATGGGATTCTAGCTCACTTTTGGTTGTGGTATCCAAAAAGCTGAGGGGGGAAGAAAGAGTGGGATTTCCTCTTGTTTTCCAAAGTGAGGTGGTAGACTTATACGATATTTGCGAAAGAGGTTGCTACAAAATGGTTTTTCCTATTTTAATCCAATAAAAGGATTGATGTCAATTGGGTGAAGGAGAAGCACCTTTGAAGCACCTGCCTTTGTTTTTATCCAAGAAATAGGAAACAACTCCTACTGAATGGGTTTGACAGCATGTGGGTGAAGATAAAATTATTTTCTGATTATATCCTTTTCTTTCAGTTTAGTGGTTATAATATCAATGTTATGGAACAAAGTGTTTATTGACCTGAATCTATAGAATGTGTGTATTTGTGTTAGGTATCTTCCATCAGCTCCCCAGATCCTCTCTCCGCCTTTTCTCACCCCACTTTCAGTCTGGGAAGCTAACTTCTCTGGATCACAGAAAATTTCCTGTGCACCCTGCCTTTGGTTTGGGACAGGCAATGGGTGGCCTTGGCAGGAAAAACTAAAAAGATGACAAGAAGTGAGGTCAGAATAATTTTCCCCTGACTCCTTCCTTATGAGATGACTGTCCTCTGACCCAAAGTCACTACTCCACTCAAGGCATCCGACTTCTCAGACCCGGGCCCCAAGCTGTTGTGCCATCCATTATGATTTGCCTATATCCAGTTTTCTGCAAACAGTCTTGCTGTGAATAAACCCTTCTTAAATTTTCCTATTTCAAATGTACTGCCTGTATCCTGGGCACCGTGACTGACACGGTGACATTACCTGCTTTGCCAATCTCAAAGTATTAATAGGATAATTAAAACTGTACCAGTTGTGAAAATGTTTCTGTTAATTAAATGCAAATATAAAGTATTTTTATTGTTGTTATTGCTTTTGCAAGGTATTTTCCGTCTTATGTGAAGGAAGGAGGTAAGAAGACATGCTTTAGAAAAATTCCAGGCAAATTATCAACATCTTCTAATATTAATGGCTAGTAGATAGTATTTTGTCAGGAATATCATCATATCTGTTTCCTTGTATTTGTGTAAATAGGACAACCATTCATTAACTTCAGGCTATAATCAAGTGAATGGAATGAAGAAAATATTTGGGACTTTGAAGCACAGTTGAGTTAACTTTACCCTGAGAGTTGAAGTAATTTGCACATCCATCTCAAACTGAAGCAAGTGTCATATTCAGATGAAAAAATATATATTAATAATTAAAAATATATTTATAATATAAAATGGAAAACAGTAGATGGTACTTTGCTAATTTTAATGTATCTGACATAGACTTTGCCTTGTTTAACTGTTTATGTTTGTTTTCATTTTTATTTTCCCCAGCTGTTCATTCCTTCTTCCATTTTCATCTCTTATGGACCTTTTCAAAAGCAGAGTTTAAAATTTTTCTTTTCTGAATATTTTATAGTAATTGAAAACAAAACAATGCATTTCATATGCTTGAGTCTCAGAGTTTTAAAATTTGGAGTCATGTACCATTGTAATTCAGGAATCCATGATTGTGGATGGGAAAATGTTGTATCTTTTGTTTCATTGCACTCTAATTGAAATACAGCATTTGCTTTAATTATGAAGGTAGAGAATACATCAAAATAGTATTAGTAATACCTAGACCTCTGTGACAAATAAAAACCACAGATACTTTCAGATCACATTTTCATCATTTCAGATACTTTGAAATTGTTTTTATGTTCAGTACTATTTGAAATTGTTTTTACACCCATCTCTTAGATCTTATTTTATGTATTAATAAAGGAGCATATATATTGTCATATTACAAATTAATTGTTACTTTGATAATTTTGTTTTTATATATTGCTAACCTTTGAACAGTCATGAATTTTATCCATTTAAAAATAATATTCTGAGGGGTGGCTAGAGGGCTCAGTTGGTTAGAACGTGAGTTCTTAAGAACAAGGTTGCCAGCTCGATTCCCACATTGGTCAGTGAACTGCACCCTCCACAACTAGATTGAAAACAACAGCTTGACTTGGAACTGAGCTGCGGCCCCCCACAGCTAGATTGAAAAACAACAACTTGACACCATGGAAAAACACACCGTTCCCCAATATTCCCCAATAAAAAAAAAAATAATAATATTCTGAGAAGGGATCCACAGGTTTCACCAATTGCCAAAGTGTTCTGTGACACAAAACAAGCTTATGAATCATGGGATGAAGTGATAGATAAGATCTTTAGGGCTACAATAAGGAAACTGGATCTCAGACTTATAACTTCTTGCTGAGTATGAGAAAATAGAAAATGCATGCCTGAGAACGAGAAAACTTGATGGAATGTACATGAAAACCACAGGTATTTATTATAAGCAACAAAGAGTTTGTGTACATTCATGCTTGTTAAGGTAACAAGATAATTCCTGATTTTGTAAAAAATTCAGAAACAAATAAGGAAAGACTAAAGCTATCCGGATTAAAGGATCAAAGCTATTATTTCATGTAATGTGTTAAAAGAGCAGCAAATAACCTTGGGTACAGCTCTGCCAAGCAAAATTCCTATAATTTTTTATGAACTTCTTTTTACAAAATAGATGTTACTAAATACATGAAAATTTTCATTTCAATCCTGTGATTTTATTATATATATATTTAAATAATATTGAAACATCTTTGTAACGGATGATAGAAAAATTTAATCTTAAGTCTCATTTGAGTTACCATTATACTTTGAAAAAAAAATCTAAAATTATTTTTATGCTAAAATTCAAGAATAAGTATAGAAATATTTTATGCAATAGCTATCACTTATTCCCATTGTTTTCCAATATACAAGCAAATTTAATATTTGCTTTACGACCAAGAATAGGAATTTCTATATAAAAAAATGAATGTTAAAAAAAATCTCACAGGAAAACCCTTGGAATGTAATTTGAAGGAGTAAAATGTCAACTATCAAAAAATAAAAATAAAAAAAGATAAAGAAATTACATACAAATAAGAAAATTATTAATTTGTATACATCTTTCTAAATAAATCCTAACTAACACAATCCTGACATTGAACGTCACCTTTGTTAAGTCACAAAGTACAAAGAAGCAGTCTCTGTTTTCTAATTGCAGTCATGAAGTGAGATAAAGAATCTAGATTAGGGAAAATCTTCAATTTGTCAAGTTCGTGGGTAAACTGTGCAAATGCATCAACTGTCCTTAATACCTCCAGCCTTCTGGAAGTACTTGGAGGCGAAGGGAAAGGTAGAGAAAAAGTTGATTATATTTGCAATTCTGTTTTACAGGTAATGTTGGGTTCTTCCTTCAATAGACATATAATGCTGTTTTTCCTCTTGTGTTGTTGGCAGTAATTGGCGATCATTGTGCAGATCCATCGTTTCATTAGGATTTGCCAAATAAAGGTATGCTAATTCTATCATTTATCTACTTGAATAGTTCTACCTCATCTACTAATTCTATCATTTCTTCATTGCATTAGCTGTTACATTTCTATAAAGAGAAAATATCACCTCATCTATTATTAGTTATTTAGTGGTGCAGTCTGCCAAAGAAAAGTAGGCTTAATGTTCTGTTTATTTACAAGTATTTCAAATAATGAATTGATAACTAGCATTCTCCAAAGATGACTAATCAGTCTTTAAAAAAAATATCACTTAAAATTCAGAGTTTTAAACACATTTGATGAGTTGTAGTTAAAGTGCGTATTGATTCTTAGATTGTTGTACTTTGGCCAGTGGGAACCTCTTCTAACTGGTTCTTGAGTCCTTTTGACCTGACCTTAATTATAGCAACCTTTCCTCTTCTCAGGCATGACAGGATATTCAAGCTCAATTTGTACATTTTCTGCCCCAACTCTTTTTGGAGAAACTCTAGTTCCTTTAAGTGAGAAATGATATTTAGAGATGTCAATTTGGGCACTAAATTACCCTTGAATAGGTGATGGTTTTGCAGAATTTTCAATATACAGACTGAATTATGACCTCATACTAATAGCAATTCAGAAACATGAGTTCATATTAATATAAATGTTCCATGGACATTTAAAAATCATGGGATATTTAAGTATCAGGAGTTTTTATTTTAACATGTCCAACTTAAAACTTTATCACATTTTTAATCCATGTTCTGAATCCCAGTTCTTATTAGCACCAAGAATGGCAGAACTAGAATATCAAATAAATACTTATTTGCTTTCTCCACAGAACACAATCAACAATCTCAGAATAGCAATACCAACAGTATAATTTCTCAAAATAATTTTAAGATTTGTTTCTTATATTTTTCATATATTTCACTAGGTATACACAGTCAAATTATTTTATATCATCACTTGGGGTAAATCTTCGTGGTACAGTAATGCCATCAACTGGAATATATATGTTTAAGTGATTTTGTTTCATTATTTTTAATACTTAGGTATAAAATGTTTTTTTGTTGTTATATCACTTATAAAATATTTAAATGGTTCCAAAGACAATACAAGATATATTCAAATAAGTCTAGTTTTTACTTTTGATCCCTTTACTCTGTTTTTAATCTTTCATTATAGGTAACTACTTAGAAATATTTCATATTTATTCATTTCCTTACTTTTAAAATACAAGCATTTTTGTATTTGTATTAACATTTTTAAACAGTAGCATACCATACTCACATTTATCCGTCTTTCTATCACTAATTAACATCATAAATCTCACTCTGTAGTAGTACATAGAGATATCCCTCATTCTTTTTTATAGCTGTATATAGTACTCCATTGTGTGAGTGTAATTGTTTATTCAACCATACCCCTTTTGATCAACATTTGTGTATTTTGCTGTTACAAATAGTTCTACAGTGAATAGCCTTATACACACTTTTTTAAAACATGCTTTTGCTAGTGAGAATTTTAAAAGCAGGAATTCTGAGCTAAATGATATGTACATATGTAACATTGCTGGATATTGTATTGCCACGTTCACCTCCACATGGGTTCCATTTTTCGTTCTAATCAGCAACATATGGGAATACCTTTTCCTCTCAGTCTCACTAATTATTTTTTTCTTTTTTATGGAGTTTTGTCATTTTAACATGTAAAAAACAACATATCAGTAAAGTTTAGTATGCATTTTTTCTCATTATGAGAATGGTTAGCATCGTTTTACATGGCTAAGAGTCATTTGCAATTTTTTTCCCATAAACTATTTTTTACTCCATCTTTATAGTTTTGTTCTTTTTCTTAATTTTCAAAAATTCTTCATATACTAAAGATATTAACACTTTGTCTTTGATATGAGTTGCAAAGATTTTTCTAATTTATTCTTTTTTCTTTTTACTTTCCTTTATAGTATCTTTTGCCATCGAAAACTTTAAAACATGTAATCAAATTTATTTATTTTTTTACCTTATTATTTTTTTTTTTGAAATTTACATCAGGATTTGGAAGACTTTACCTATTTTCTGTCTGTACAGAAAGAATTTCACCAATGTTTCTTTTGTACCTATATGGGTTCATCTGTCTTCCACTTAAATTTCTGATTCATTTTGAATTAACCATAATGTATAGTTTGAGAATGGATAAATTTTATCATCTTTCTTTCCACATCCCAAAATCACTTCTTCAAAAGGTATTTTGAATCTTTTTAATCACTAATATGAGATGCTCATTTAAAAAAAAATCTTAAAATTACATATATAATTGAGTTTATTTGTTGAACTTCTGTTCTGGTTTTTTTTTTTTGTTTGTTTTTTTTTTTGGTTCACCCATGGCTGTCATTGTGCTTTTGAAAGAAGGGAAAATAAAATATTTAAAAATATTTGGTAGGGCTCATCTTTCTTCTTCTTTTCAGGATTTTCCCGGCTATGCTAGTTTTCAATTCTTTCAAATCATCTTTACAATACGTCGTAAGCTCCAAAGAAGCTGATGGTACCTTTTGTTGGAATTGTGTTGTTTGTAATTTAACTTAGGAACAGCTGATGTTTTTCTGCTTTTGAATCTTTTAATGCAAGATCATAGTATGTGACTCCATTTGTGCAAATCTACTTTTTGTATTTTAGCATTATTTTTTATAGTTTTTCTCTTATGTTCTTTGAACAGTCTTTGTGAGCTTTATGTCTACACATTTTCCTATCTTTAGATGATTACAAATGAGGTCTTCTATCTGATTTCTGTTTGTATATAGAAGGGCTATTAGCTTTACATGGTTATGTTTTTCATATTTTTATCCAAAGAGTTTTGTCATCTTAGTTTTTCCATTGATTATCTTGGTTTTCCAACTTGTCATTTGTAAATAAACATAGTTTTATTTCTTCCTTTTCAATTCTTATGCCTTTAAACGTTTCCTGTTGTCTAAACTTATGTCAAAATTGTATTGGAAATATGGTTCTGGTTTTTTGTTGTTTTTGTTGTTCATCATTTTAGTAAAGTTTCCAGTATATTTCACTATGAAGCAAAATAGTGACTTTTGGGCTGAGGAACACACACTCACACACACACACACACACACACACACACACACACACACACAGCATGTTAAGAAAGTATCTGTCAATTCTTATTTTGTTCACTTTTTTAAAAATATGAATAAATGTTACACTCTGTCAAATACCTTTTTTTGCCATCTATGGATATGATCACATGCTTTTTCTCTTTACTCTATTACTATGATAGATCATATTGAAGGCATTTCGTATATTGAATCACACTTTCCTGGAAAAAACCCACTGGTTAAGACATGTTATATTTATGTAATACATATTTGGCATATGTGCTTCTATGCTATTATGAATTCACATATATTTATATGTAACATTTACATATTGATTTTCAAATTATTTAGTAGTTGCAAGAACCAGAATTCAAAGAAATAATATTTATTAAAAGGTACAATATTTTCTCCACTTATCTCTTGGATTTCCATGGCTTTCTTTATAAATTGCTCTTTAAACATATCTCATCTTGCTTTACGTTATAATTTATTATAAATATTTCTATGTTTCTTATTAGATGTGGTTTCTTTGAGGGACAGAGACTATAGTTTCCTCCTTTTCCTTTTCTTTCACCATAGTCTAATGCAGTGCCTAGAACATAAATGCAACTCATTTGTATTTCTTTAATTAAAATAGGGTCCGAATTTCAAAATACAGGTGTGAGATTATTTTTTAAGTAGAATAAATTATAGTCACAAAGTGATGATTTTATTTTCTAGTGTCGCTTTGAGAATCTTGCAGAACAGAAGTCTAGCAAATTGCATCTTGTATGCTGAGACTCACTGAGCATACAAAGTCATGCGCAAGCACAAATCCTAGAACTCCAGATAACCAGGCCAAGACTGAAGCAAAGGATGTGGAGATGAATGAACAAAGAAATGGAGTGCCAGATTATGAAGTCCTTCATAGGGTTTCCTTAAGAAGTTTGCTTTTATTTTGTAAGCAATGGGACATTTTCACAGAAAGATTTTTGTGTTAGATGATCTCTGTGGTAGAAGAATATAGGATACATTCATGATAAAGGGATGGTGATAGTGGTGGAAGTGGAGATGAGGAAAGACTAGAGAAATAAAACAGGCAGAAAAGATAATTTAGGCCAGAATTAAGAAAGCCTTAAGAGGAAAGAATATTCTGGAAATATTTAACATATAAAACAAATAGAATTTAGAGAATTTAGTGAAAAATAGAATGTTCATAGTGAGCAGAAGAAATCCTATTGAGCAAAAGGAATCTTAGTAAATTCCCCAAATTCTAGACTTTGGTAACTGAATGGCCTCTTTTGCCATTGCTAATATGAAATTTATAGCGTGAGGAACAGATATGGAGGGGGTAGAAAAATGAAGCGCTTGGAATGAGTGTTTTAAAGTACATCAATGGCTCACTGGAGATTTACTTTAATTCTATTATTGTAATTAGAAGCTTATAAAGTACTCATTTGATTTTTTATGAAGGTAGGTAATTTTCCCCATTTTACAGATAAATGCGTTGAAGATCACAAAGGATAAGATTCTGTACAAGTTACATGACTAGAAAGCATCAGAACGTGGACTTAAACACACTTGTTCTGACTCTAAGTTCTAAGAAATCACTACGTCTTGGTATAGGAAAATTCAATCATTCACATAATTGGAAAGCTTTGTATCGTGGGTAAAAAATAAAATGGTGTTCCTGTTACCTCTAATAAACAGAAAACTCAATTCACCAGAACGGGTATCCCATAGCTCACTTCCTAAATGATGTAATGTCTTACAATAAGTATTTTATATATGCATGCAACAGAAGCTTTCTCAGGAAACATTATGACAAAAGTATGAATTCATGCATACTCTAGCAATCATTTTGCTCCCTAAAAAGTTATATCCAAAATCAATCTATTAAACTTATAAGTTAGCTAACACATTGTCAGATCTGCTTTCCGACAAGATTTTGTTTTGTAATTTTTTATGTGGAATTCTCTGTTTCTGAACCCCAAATGGAAGAATTAGAAAATGAAAATATTTCTTCTCCAAATGCTCACTTACCTCTGTTTACCTTTGTGATCTACAGAGCCAGCGGAGAGTCTGTCTAGGGGAGAACCAAAACCAGAGAAGCTCCTTTTCTTCTTTGTTTCAATCACATCATTCTCCAGAGATACAAGTTCATCAAGAAGCATGAGTTTTGCTGCCAGATCAGTGGCTGATTTTTCTTCCCTGGCTGTGGGTGGTGACTGCACATCTCTGACTTCAGAATCAAAAACCTGTTGGGCAAGCAAGGTGATTCCATTCATTAAGAAAAAGAAATCTCAAGTATGTGCAATCATTTGCACTTGGCTTTTGCTATCCTTAGCTGACATGCCTGTCAGGAAACTTGATCTCTTGTGGAGTTAACATCCAGAGAGAAAGACTGTGGGGGCAAAAACACATAGAGGTAGGTATACCCACGGGAAATTAAAGGAAAACCAAGCCAAACATAAACACACATTTACCAAAATTCCAAGACTGCCTCTAAAATTTAGTACATTAACTGGTCATTCTTTCAGATTCTTTTCCAGTTTGCATCTTTCCTTCTCATTGCCGTAGCAGTTTAGCTATATGTCTTTAATCACTGCGTTCGCTATATGTTCCTTTGTATTAGAATGGTGACAATATATTTGTACTGTAAAATATATATTATTTTGTCAGTAACTTGAAAGCAATGACTATGTCTAAGTAGTCTTTTATTTGCTCTATTCAGTGCCTATCCCAGTATTTTGCTCAGAGTTGGTACTCAATAAATGTGTCATAAATATTTATTGAATTAATTCTGAATTAAACTAAACTTCATGATGTTTTTCACCACTTATTCATTCCTTATTGATTGAAGCCACTAAGCATCCACTATGTACCAGGTTCTGCATTAGGCCTAAGGGATAGAAAAATGAACAAAATCCAGTCTTTGCCCTCAGGGAGCTTACCATCTCCATTCATGATTTATTAACAGGCATTACCAAGTGTCTGCAATGAATCAGAGCTATCCCGATGACTTTATTGTCCCATGTAAAATTTCTTACCTGTTTATTTGTCTGTTACACATATTACCACTTTGTCTACATCGTAAAAGTATGGGTGTCCAGTTTGTGAAGTTTGTCTTCTCGTTTCCTAGACTCAATCACAGTATTTTTTTAAATGCTCCTACTAACAACTTTGAGTTATTGTGCAGGCCAGGAAGTGCTTCTTTTTTAAGAACCTTAGAATATCCCCTATGGGAAGAAATTTAGCTCCAGGGATCTCTTTGCTTTTCCCCTTTAATTAAATTCTCCACGTGCCAGGTTTTTGGTCTCTTTTTCTTCACTTCCTGCCTTTCTTCTTGAATTATTTTTTCCATTTTCTTATTTTCTCCAATAAAACAAAAGAGTAGCGGTTTCCAAGCCTTTTCAGCATTGACTCCAGCAACTCTCTTTTGAAATACTTATAGTCTGACACATAGACTCAAAACTATCGAGGCCCCTGTTTTCCAAACCAATCAAATCTGCAATAAGTCTGCTCAGTTCTTCCTGGGAAATCTCTTGTTTCTGCTCTTTCTGATTCCCATCAGCAGTGACTTTTATCAGGTCTTCTTCACTGCTTAGTGTACACTCTTAATCACCTAATAACTTGTTTTTCTATCTTCTCTATCCCTCTCTTTTCTATCCTAACCTGAATATTGCCACAAAGTTAATTATCCCTCAACACCACTTTCATATAAAAAGAAAATTAAGACTCTCTTACTTACAGCTCTTTGTTACTTACAGTGCAAATTACACAATATGGTTCCAAACTGCTCTTAAAACCTCAACTTCTATCACTTCCTTATATAAGACTGACAACCGAAACTGGAGAAGGGAAGAATGCTATGATCATGAAAAGAAACTCTAAAGAGCAGGAGACAAACATTCAAAGGGCAAAGATAGATCTTTTATTATCTCTCAGAACGTCCTCCAAAACATGTCATTCGTACAAAACAGAGTTTTGTTTTTCTTTAAAGATATTAGTAAATCTCAAAAAACATTATAGAACTCATACAAAACTTGTTCTTTGGTAAATGCATTTCAAACTCTTACTTTATGTTATTTAAGAAGTACAAAGAAAATGTATTTCTAAGAAGATCAAATAAACCAAATTAGTCTTTCTGTGAAGATGTCTTCACATTTCCTTTGTACTTTAGTCATGGCAGGAGGAAAACATTTGTACAGCAACAAGAATTTTGGCCAAAACTACTCAAATTTGACATGTAAATAATTTCAAATTTCACATAAAGCACTTTAACTTTATGTGATTGGTTTAATTATAAATTTGGCTGAAATAAAAATAAATTCTTTCTTATGATTTTTTTTATTTTTGTTCAAGGAATGCATATCTTTGTTTTTACTTCCAGTTTTCCATTTTTTTTTAATTTTTTTTTTTTTATTTCCTGTTTTTCTCTGATTCCACAGTGAGGACATGACAAAAAAAAAAAAAAAGCTGACTTCCCTGATTTTGTATTATCAAGCCATCTCCCCATTTGTAGCAGCACCTGCTTCTGACATTAGTAGAAATGACTTATGTTCATACAGAGCATATAGGGTCCCTTACGTGGGTTTCCATTACCTCTGTGGCTGCATCCACTGAGAGCACTTTGCCTGAGCTCCACAACATCAACGTCACAGCCAGGATCAAATGTGCACTTGCTAATCTCCAGTCCAGCATCTAAGGGGCACACACATCATGGTTAACCTTTATTAGCTTGGCACATAAAGATAGAAAACAAAACTCCAATACAGCTTGTTATATGCCGATGATAAACCATATTATTCAGCTTCTATATGCTGCAACGCACCTTTTCAAAACTTAACTACTAGTTAATACAATCTGTCAATCTCCCAGAATGAATTCTATCAAGGTTTCATTTCCATGGAAAAATAGATTGGTGTTATACAGCTATCATCATAATTTCATTCAGAGTAACCCAAGTCTGAGAAAAATTTGAGTTTATTGTTTGACTGTCTAATTTAGGGATTACAGACTCACATACTTAAGGGGAAATGCATAAAATTGGTCAGGTATGACAGAATAAGGCCTGGTGAGGTCTGTGGTGAACCAGAGAGAATGTGCTATGTCTAAAAGGATTTAAATTCAAAATATCGAAAATACCACAGACCCAATAGGAAAATATCTTTATGATTTGTGATATGTAAGGATTTCTTAAGCAAGATTCAAAAGGTATATTCTTTGTAGAAAATGCTGTCAAATTTCATTATGTCAAAATTGAAAAGTTCTGTATGATAAGCTACAGTAAACAAAATAAAAGACAAACTACAAAATGGACTATACTTACAACAGATATATAGAAAGATTAGCATTTTGAAAATTTAAATAACTCTGACACATAAAATTCTAAAAATAGACACACAAGTAAAAATGGGCCCACCTGGATAAGGATATATGTATCTGAAAGTTCATAGCCTCATTATTTATAATAGTAAAAAACTGGAATCAACCCAAGTACCCTTCTCAAGAGAAATGGATTTATTGTTTAAGGTATAGTCATGCCATGGACTTAAAACAAATGACTTAAATATATATGGATCTACTCTTAAAACAAATGACCTAAATGTTATGTGAATTTACATGCATAGATTTCAAAAAGACAGTTTTGAGGGAAATTAGAATTTCTAGAAAAATACATACGATGTGCTACCATTTATCTAAATTGGAAATATTTTGAAATCTATACATGTACATGAATGGAACTAGATTTATGACTGTGATTGCCTCTGGGGCGAGTGGGAAGTAAATAAGAATATGAGGAAACTTAAGGGATCGAATTTTTATCTATATATATTATAAGGAAATATGTCAAAATATTAACATTTGTGGTAACTACAAAGATGTCATTTACACATTTAAAAAAAATATTACATACCACTATACATCCAATTAAAGCTTATTTATGGTCTATATCAGGCCTGCTGGCTGCCAGTGTGGCCTCTCGTAAGGGGGGGGAAGCCCTGTCCGACAGAGAGACGGTCACAGGCTGTGAGTTACAACAGAATGGGCTTGCCTTTGCCTTCTGCGTAGTATGGACTGGGAAATCCTCCAGTCTATCTTTTACGAATGAGAAATCTCAGTAAACTTCTATTTCCTTTTTAACAAATCATTTGGAAACCTGCTGGGAGCAAAAAAAAAAAGGGATGCTAGGATGGATCTGAAGAATCGGATTTTTGTCTTGTTTTTGCTTTAGTATTAGTGTGACCTTGGGTATGTATCATTCAACTTACTTGAGCTTTATTTTCCATATTTGTGAAGTGAGGAGTAATTCTTACTTCAGAGGAGCTTTGAGATGGTATAACTGATTCATGTATACCCTTTTTTAAAATCTCATATAGTGTTTATAATGTGTAAGTGAAAAGAACATATATAAGGGAGTACTAAATATTTCGTTAGTAACTACATTCTCTTTGGTGTGATCCAAGATTTTCTTTATGACACTTTCTAAAAATATTGTTACTGTGAAACCTCAGTATAGATTTCAGTACTAAATATTTCAGTGCTAGAATATAGACAAATACATGTGTTATATAAACAGAGCAGCATCTGTATTAGCCATGTATATTAAGACTTAAAATGGAAATAGAATATTTTACCCTTGTCTATTACATTTACTTGTGAAATATAATCTTAATTTGCATATAATGTAGTCTCAACTAGTTCTTCATGATGCCTGCAGTTGATCTATTTTGGAATTTTGTCACATAATGTCAGTCACTAGCTGCTTCTCTGTATTTCATCCTTTCTGGAAGAGGGCATCCTTTCTGTATTTCATCCTTTCTGTGTTCTAATCCTGACAAATTCATCTTTGAGCTCAGTGTTTTGGTAAATATAAAAAAAAACCCACCCAATAAGTCATGATTGTATCTCTAAATTGAGACAGTAGAAAAATAACGAAAAGGAATGCAACATTATCCGGTAAAAAGACGAACCCAGAACTGTATTGCCTATTCCTTTAGAATGTCAGCCACTGAATCATATATTTTCCTTCTGATTTTGCTGATGCTTCTTTCACTTTCCTTAACAAAAAGGAAGCTATATTAAAGTCATAACTGTATTTTAAAAATTATCTCATATTGCTGGCATATCTCTCTTTAAAAAAAATAGCTCTCCCATTCAAAGGTAAACTACAATTGTGATGTTTTTCTTCCTCATTTTTTATCACGTTAAAAACAGTTTACAAAGTATGAAATTGCCCAGTCTTATAAGTCTTTCCATGTGGATTTCCTTTAACTATTTTTATGCACATTTTACTAACCAGGTTTCTCTTCATCTCTGCCGATCTTATGAATGGCACAGGATGATGGGTGTTTATAATATTGATGATTATGGCTGAAGCCTATATTTTTATGCTTGGGTGTATGTAGGAAAAAAGTCATAATGTATCATCTTACAGATAACCACATCCTGATTATTTGGATAGGGAGATGTAAAAATAAATGCTGAGTTTAAATACACACATTTAATGGTTTAAAGCCATGCTTGTAGTGAGTTAACCAAAGGCCAAGTTCCTAAATATGGCATTTGGTACACTAATGAAAACAAACACCCTGGCACCTGCCACACAAAAGACATTTGATTAACTAGTTGAAACTGATTGCTACAAAATTAGAAACAGAGGAAATTATAGGGGAGGGAAGGAAAAGACTAGGTTCAGCTCCATTTCCCTATTTTGTTGATAGTGGATAAATATAGCCCATGATTTAAAAATCTGCTCAGCCCTATGTACACTCCAGATCACAGAAAGAACACTCAAAGGATGTTCATTGTGTGAATACAACAAAGTGGATGTGTTTGCAATTTTTTCAGTACACCAGTAATTTTTATTGAGTAATTTTTTGAATAATATTCCTTTGGGTAGTGAGGAACTTTAAAAGAGACAGTGGGCATGAGACCTGCCTTAAAAGAGTCGGAATGTATTTCATTTTTAGCCAGTTGGTCTACTATGTGTATGCACTTTCACTTTTTAAGTAATACTATTGAATAAATAAACCCCTTCTATTGTGTAACATCTTAATCTTTGTATAAAAGACTTCATATTTAAGAACTCATTATATCTGGAATGGATCTTCCATTCTGTGGCTGGAGTGGTGGTAGAGGGAGCAAGGTGGGGAGGTGTGAAGTTTTGTCATTTAAGTTGGGGAAACAACATATATTATATATTCCTTTAGAACAGTGACAGGTCATATTGACATAATAAAGGCTCTGAAAGTTCTGTAGTAAAGTAACTGATTTCACTATATTTAAACCAGAATTAAATGACAAATCTGTTAAAATGAAGAAAGATGATTGCGTTATTTGAGAATCAGTGCTGCAATGAGGCATTGTTACTGTGAAAAAAATCTATTAAGTGGGTTGGACAAAAGGATTGAGAATCATTGATCTGGGAAAAAAAAAATAAGGGGAAGTGTTAGAGTAAGAGAGGATTAAGCTAAAAAAGAGAAGCAATATTAGTCAGTATTTGATCTAATGTACTTTATAACTAGTTCAACTTTTAAACCATCTGCCTTTGAGGACTGGTATGGAAGAAAAACAAAGTACTCAGATGATTGAGGAAATGTCTCTTGAACAATAAGTACTGACTTATGGGTACTAGATCTAACCATTAGACACTCATAAGAAGACTGAGTTTGGGGTGAATATTGACAACTTCTGAAAATATTTATTTACTCTAATTTCTTAACTGGAAATAATTCAAAATAGACTCTACCTACCCCTATTTACAACAAAAATCAAAAATAAAGGGATTCATTAAAGATAAAGGACTTAAAACGTAGTTCAATTTTTTTTTTAATCCTCTCTTCACACTTTGACAGAGCAGACATTTAAGTGAGATATATTAGCACATTGTATAGCACATTGTGTTGTAAAGGGCCCCTAGTTCTGACACTATGAAACGACCATGTGCACCTGCCAAGAATCTTCTTTCTCTGAAAACGATGTCTTCTAGGCAAGAGATGAGGCAGCTTGGCTTCTCAGTAAATCTATAAAACAGAGCAAGTTCTTCAGCATACCCTTTACCCTGCCCCATAAGTTATTGTCACCCAAGGCCCTTTTCATAATAGAGAAAAGCATTAGGAACAAAATGCTTTTTGTTTTAACTCCAGAGTAACTATAATTTTTTAATTTTATTTTAAAAGAGAGCCTAAAAGAGACAATGCTTAACACAAAGTCTGTGTGGCTCACTGTAATAGAAAAAGACCTGATATAGAAAATGTGAGACTAAGGTTCTGCCTTGGCTCTGTGGCTATTTCACTGTTGGACCTTAGGCAAAACTTCTCTCTGTAGGCAAAATAAAATGGGGCTGGTCCAACTGATTTCTAAGTTGCTTCTAGCTTCTAAAAAGTCTGTTGGTGAAGATGGTTCTTTTCTGTTGGAAGTGCAGACACCGTAGGAGATGACAATAACTGGTGAATATTTAGGTAGGAAATGCTTTTTGCTGTCCCTCAAAATCATTGGAGTCTACGTGTAAGATTGAATCTAGGTTTTGACATAAATGTGCTCATCTTGAATTTTCTAGCTGAAAGGAGAGGACCCCACATTTTTAATTGTAAGATATTATTTCGGGTAAGAGATCCCATTTTGTAAATGGTATTTTAAGAAAGAAAAAACACTACCAACTAAATTATGACATGCTCAAGTGTAAGACTGATTCTAATTTCAGAAATGTTAAATGTGCATCAGAATGGATGAAATATGGCATATCTATTTATTTGCAATTTTTTTCCCTCATCATGTTTAAGTCACTTTGCTCAATTCCCCCACACTTTCAAAACAAAATTTGTTGGAGCTGAAATTCCAATGTCATAGCAGGCAATTATAACTCTCAGAGAAAGAAAGGATGGTACAATATTTAACGTATTACCAGATAAAAAAATTTAAAAATTACATAATTAATATGGAAAATTTTAAAGATTTGATTGAGTTCCTATTCCCCTGCATTTAGAGTTAACAATTTGTCTGTCAAGGTAAAATCATCATTTAAACATTTTCACAAGGTAAAATAATTATTTAAATAAATCACAAATGTTAGTATCAGTAGATACAAAAAAAATTAGTGGATACAAAAATAAGAATTTTTGGTAATAGGAATTTTAAGATATCTGAAATTACCACCAAATATCACATACACTCACATATATACATATAATTTACACATAATGTTACTACAAAAATCTTCTTTAGATGAACTAATAAATACTTAAAAATGAAAGTCGTTTTGTCAATGAATAGGTATTCAGCATAAGAAGATCATTTCTGTGATGGTGAGGAAAAACTCAGAATTGAGCAGAAGCATAGAGATAAGTGTCCTTGCTGTACTATTTATTGGCCTGGTGACCTTGAGCGAGATGCATAAACTGTCAAAATTATCTAATAAAACTCACGTTATGAATTCACAAAATTTTAATAATTAACTTTAGTTCATTTAAAATTATGTGATTAATTTACCAATAGCACAAATCATTATGGATTTGGCCTAGGTTTGTTAATTAAGAGCAATAAAAGTATTTAATTTTTTATTTCATATTATTTACTAACAATATATAAAGATATACATTCATCTGTATAAAAACATTGCATCATTTTTCTTATTATTATATCATAGGTAAAAATTTTTCAGTGGGAACTCTAAATTGCGCATGAAAACATTTTGTAAACTATAAAGTACGTGGAAAGATTAATGACATGGTATAAAAGTAATTATTGCTGAGCTGAAGGCAAGTCTCTGAAGCCAAGTTCTTCCAGGACAAATAAAGCTTATACTCAACAACCACCTAGGGAATTTCAGGCCACTTATAGAGACAATGTGCAAAACTTATGTTAAAAAACTGAGAGGATACCTTACAGTTTGACATTATAATCTTGATATTATATTTCAATGAATGACATTTAAACAGGGTATTTAAAGTTTTTCTCATTTTCTTTGATGACTGAAGCAACCAGGTACTTGAGACACTTGCGGCTGGAAAGCAGAGGCAAGGATTTTGCGCTCTCTTCTATATTGATGCTGTGATTCCACAGCTTTGGTGAAATCGGCTCCACAAACAAGAGAACTGAGTGAGACTATGGCACTCAGAACTTTAGAAGTAGGGAATTAGTTTCCAATCCTTATAAACTCAAATGAGAAATTTAAAATCACTGAAGATTTCATCCGAGAACAATTGAATTACGACTACATGTGAGCTATACTCATGGTGTGTCGCCATTTGTTTAAAATTCTCTTTGCGAAATTTGTTACTTTCAGTAAATTGTGTGATGGGCATTTTGCTTTAAGTTTTGGGTATGGTCCTGAAAGGAAGGTGCAAATTGAGACAGACGAATTTAGTATTTCCCGTTTATTTTTTTAATTAAAATATCAGGAATGTGTTCTTTTCCCATTCTCATTGCTCTTCAATCAGCAGCAGGAAATTTTCCAAAGTCACTAAACCAGTTAGAAGAAAAGCCAGAACAACAACTTAACATTTTCAGACACTCAGTTTCATACTCCTTCAAGCACAACCTATTTGTGGAAGTATAAAACATTTTTCCATCTCCAAAACAAATTGCTTATAAAGTGAAATGTTTATGGATGAGGTGTTCTTAATGTGGAAGACACCTGCATTTGAAAATGACTTTCCCTGAATGCTACAAATCGGGAAAAACCATAATTTACTAGTATACATGTGTTAACTGATTTTATTCTATTTGGCACCATTTTCATTCTTTTTTCAGACACGATTGCCTTCCAAAATCGTAAAATCTTGTTGTTAAATATCTCTATTTTTATTCTATTTGGAATTTTCAATCATACTGCTGGCATCTTCCTTGCAAAAATTTAAGAAGGAAGTAATCTACAATGACACTTTAAAGGAAGATCCCATTATTAAAAAGCCCAGGTATGTACGTTTAAGAAAGTATTTAGTTGTCAGCGTAATCTCATTGAGGATAGAAACTATGTCATGTTCACCATTGTATCTGAGCACCCAACAGAATGTCTTGTATGGAGTCCACACTTTGGATGAATGAATGCATTGTGTTGAATGTTGAATGAATGCATGAAGCAGCCTGATGTGGTCGTAAACACAAATACAGGTCAGATATTAACATTCCAGTTTTATTGGCATGAAAACCAGTCTTAGACAAGGAGAGAGATTTGCCCAAGTTTTATACCTACAGTAATATGTGATAAAGTTCATGCCAGAATCCCAGTACGTCTATTAATGTTTCACATCACAAATTCTCATTCTAATGAAAGGGACATGCATCAATATTCCCCAATAATTGTCTCAGTAGAGTTCAAGATTTCTCCTTACCAAACATTAATTTGTGCTTAGATCCTTGAATTATTACAAGTTTCTTGATATAAAACTGTGTCACCTAGAAATAGAAGAGAACTTTGTGTATGATTGGATACAACTCTGTTAAGGCTATTAGTTGTTTAATTCTAATGTTTAATAAAGGGGAAAACACGTATCTTTAAAACTATGGCAGACATGCCCATGACGTGCTGCTTGGTCATTTGATACACAGGCAATTTTTATGTGTTATAAGGCTGTTTTCAAAGGGTAAAGTTGGATAAATGCAGATAAATAAGGCATATATATATATACACATATATATGCCTCAGCATACATAATATGGACTATCACCACCTCCTTCACCCTTTATCCCACTTTGTTCTTATATATAATATTTAATAAAATATCTATTTACATTTTAATTATACTCAAATAGCCAATCTAATCAATGAAACAATATTTTTTAAACTGTAAATGAAAGACCAAAATATAAATTTTATACTAACAGGACACATTTATTAGGTATACACTGTATATCAGCTATCAAGGACGTAAAAGTGAATAGACACTCTCCCTGTCCTCCAGTTGCTCATAGCCTAGAAGCCCCTCAACCATCGCTCTGCCAGGGATGTCCTCCTGCAACAGCAGACTCTTCTAAAACGCTTCCGTTTCCTTTAAGTACAATTTTTGTAAATAACCTTTTTTTTTTTTACAAGTCCTTTAGTATTCTGAAATCCGTTTACCTCCTTCCATCCTCATAATAGTCACGTTAGATCTATATGGAAAATATAATTCAATTTTTTTTAATAGATGAACTGACACAACCTGGGTTACTTTAAAATCCTGGTCTCCTAACTCCTGGTAATGTGTCGATACTTTCTAATACAACAAAGTAATTTAGTAGAAAGAGGTTGGTTGGCCCTTAAGTTATGGAGACCTAGTATGACCCTTGACTAGGCATGTTACTTAGCTTCTTTGGTTTAATATCTTTATCAGGAAAATGTGGCAAAGACTTAGTCTATAGGTCTATTACATGGATTAGAAATAAAACAGGTAAAGCGATTGGCACAAAGTAGTTATTCCATAAATAATAGCTATCATCCTGATATTGCCTTCTAAATATGACAACTTTTCAAAAGGTTTCTACTTTTTTATTGTTATGGAAAAAACCAAAACCTTGTTTTTGTCCTCATTCATTTTAAGAACAAAATTAGTCCTTAAAATCTAGAATTATGACAGTGATACACAATAAAATATAATAAAGTAATATTGAGTGGGGGAAGGAAATTACACCAAAAAGAGTTACAAGTGTCAATCACTCTAACATTTGGTGTTACAATATATTACACATTATCATTAATTTCAGCCATAATATTTCTATGAAAATATT
Source organism: Rhinolophus ferrumequinum (assembly GCF_004115265.2). Lineage (NCBI taxonomy): Eukaryota > Metazoa > Chordata > Mammalia > Chiroptera > Rhinolophidae > Rhinolophus > Rhinolophus ferrumequinum. The sequence continues at coordinate 55,212,270 of NC_046285.1, forward strand.
AGCATACAACTATAGGGAATATCCTAATGGGAAGAAAACAAGGGAAGAAAACAAGGGAAGGTATCTCAGTAATACTCAAAACATAATTATTCTTCAAGCTCTAATTTTATTAACAAGAGTGAATTTTTAGTTGCATTTTAATATAATTATATGTAAAATGTATGTTTTATTTTATAGTTCATAAGCTATCTTTATTGATTTCAATTTTTAAAAAGTCATGGATTATGTTGTTGGAATCATGATTTTCACATAGTTTTTGTAATATTGACAATATAGCATAGTTAGATTTGTGTCATGGAAGCAGAGCTGCCATAGGTTTTATGGGAATTAAGGACTTTGTTACAGGAATTAGACTTTACTCAAGCAAGGGAGCAGCTGGAAGGGGATGGGCTGTGAAGAGGGAGAGAGGACATCACTGTCTACCCTTTTGGAGTCCTGGTGTGGATGGACAGCTCAGAGCTTGAGGGAAATGTGACCGTCACCGTGGGGCCACAGGGATGACCATGGAGAGGACCACGGGGGACCACAGCTATGACTTTGTGGGTTAGCAGCTAAGTTGCTGGTGGTGGGCTGGATGATATTTTAAAAATGCATTTTTTTTACATGTTTAGAGATTTATGTGTCATAGGAATATAGAATCTTAGAAAGGAAAGGGATGCTCTTTAGAAATCATCAAATCGAAACCCTCGATAGATGAAGAGAGTGAGGCTCAGAGACAATTCACTTGCCCAAGGGAGAGGAGATGAAGGGGAGATATAAAACGGATGAAGAGGGTGAGGCATGGCAGAGGAGCTTTTCCTGGAGGGAGCAGGTGCTCGGTGCTGAGGTCTGAGCTGATGGGGCATCAATAAGGGAGAAGGGGCAACGCTGGGCCACAGCTAGCTCAAACCACCCAAGGCAGCAGGCAATTCCTGGCAGGCGGTGCTCTCCACTGCTGCAGAGAGGTACCCTGAGAATGGGTTAGAGGAGAGGCGAACTCAGTTAAATTAGATCTCTCTAGTAAGAGAGATCTCCGGGCACAAGGGAGGTGACCTGGCTAGAGACGTGTCTAGGGCTAGGGGAGAAGCTGTGCTCACTTTTTGTATCCCCACTTACTCCAGTGTTACTGAGGGGAGAAGGAATGCCCAGGAGGCTGAGTGAAAGCTGCTCAAGTCAGGACTGAGATTAGAAGACTGGTTTTCTGACTCCAAAGCTTGTGTTCCTCCAATGACACCACTGAATCTAAGCAAAAGTGGTCTGGTGGGTAGGGATCACAGAAGATGAAATATTGGCATGGAGGTTAATTTAGATGATGTCTAAAGATTAGCCTCAAGATTTTCTTATACTGGGTGTTCATTCTCTAATACAGGGAGAACTGCTGATATAGGAGCTTCGTCAGGTCATTCAGACATGCAGTATCCTGGCATTTCTAGTTCTTTTTTCTCTTTCAATAATAGAATATTATTTAGCCCTACTGTGTATTTAAGCCCTGCCTGAAGTGGCACAACTATGTAGTGACAGAGTTGGGGCAATATTTTGGGATTGCTTTCTTTGAATTCTATTCCTTTAAACATGCTCAATTAATCTAATTTTATTATACAGACATTTAAATCATTGAAGGTATTTGAACAATAAGTTAAAGTCACATCCCTGAGGTCCCCAAACCTACTCTACTAAACATATCAGCTTCTCTATTGCCCATGATTCATTATATGGTAGAAGAATCAACTCAAAACTCTATGAAATAAGGGGGAGAAAGCAAATGCCAACCTTAAATACCTTAAATAACTTATTGAATGAAGCCATAGTGCAATTTACTTACAAAGAGGAGACTTGAATTCTTATCTACGGGAAGCTCTCCTTAGAAAAGTTCTATGATTGCTGAAGGATAGTACCAAAGTAAAGAGAAAACACAAAATGTGTCTGATGTTTTTGAGGAGACCACTAAATATAATATTATCAATTCTATAGTTTATTAAAACCATCACAAATCATTGTTAAAATTAATTTCTAGAAGGATAACTCAGAAACAAACAATCATATTTCTAAATCTATAGAATCTATTATTGTAATTTGAAGGAGCAATTGTTTGCATTGCTAGAACTGAATTTACTGAGTGTACACTATTTCCACAGAACAAAACCTGAAACAAAATTTTAAATTTGTTCTTAAAGAGAACTCAAATATATGTTTCAGATTAACTTTCAATTCAATCATCTAACAGCAAAAGCACTCCAAATACTGAAGAACAGACATGATATAAGTCTACTCTAAGCTGTTATTAATATCATACTTGCATATTTGAGTTTTATAAGAAGGAAAACAGAGGATACTTCAGATTTAAAGAATATAGAATTTGACTTATTTAGGATGTTTCTTTGGCTCCAATTTCGATAGAAATAAAGATAAGATTAAAAACTTTCTTTCCTACATAGTTTTTTATATTGAAAAAAAATTTTTTTTCTACCTAGGTTTTTAAAAGCAAGTCTCTTTTGTGCATTAAAAATTTCCTAACCTGGAACATCTTTGATGGAAGCAAAATGAATGCTATTAAAATACATATAAAATCATTATCTTGAGCTCCTTTTCTCTTTGTTTTGAAACGGAAAATAAAAGCAAAAAAAAAATGTAATAAATACGAAATGTCTGGGCAAACAATTAGCTCCACCCTAATTTTTCATTACAAAATTATCTTCTTAGATTTTCTACTCATTTTAGAGATGAAAATATTACCCCTCACAAACAAAATTTCTAATTTTAACAAAATCAAGATATAATCAAAACACTTAAAAAGTATGTGAAGATTTAAAAATAGTTAAAAGGAAAAAACAAAACTAAATCTTTATCAGCTTTTATATTTAACTTACCTTGTGGAAAAGTCAGGAGATTCCAACTTTAGAGTCCTGTCTCACAGTTTCTCCCAAACTCAGCCCTGATGGTAAATTTTCTCTCTGAGTTTTTATAGTCTCAGTTATACACCCCTTACTCCAATCCCTGCCTTTCCTTTCTCTTACATCATTTCTACAGATTTTCCACTGAACGTTCCCCCAAGCCTCTCTCTTTCTTTCTCTCTCTCTCTCTCTCTCCTCTTTTTCCTCTTCATGTTTATTATATCTATTGCATTGATCATGGCATTTAAGTGGCAACGGGAGTTTGGGCTCTGGAAAATTTAAGTATACATTTAGTATTGTGTTTACTCTTAGAGTCATCACCTCTTCCTGAGGTTTTACTCCAGCTCTGATATTTACAAATCATATTTGGGAAATAAAATGCACCAAGATTTGTTTTAAAAAATCATTAGGGTATTTCAAAGTAAGACTTAGGGAAATTATTATCAGAACCCCACACTGATTTATTGGTGTATATTTCGGACCCTTAAATTAAATGATTATCTATGGAAATGGTGAGTAGTTTCAGCCTCAGTCAGGTGAACAGCGTTCTGTCAGTGAAACCGACAGCTACTTCGTAATTAACATTGCTATCCTGGGAAGGCAGTCACTGACAAAACTATAAATACTGAACTGTGACATGTGGGCTATAAATGCAGACGTTGTAATCATTCTTATCTTGCTCTTGTCCTCCAGTATTTTAATTTCCTTTTAACCAAAAGATTTCTGCCTCTGTCTGAAAGTTTCCTCCATTCCCATTTCCTACTAATTATATTTGTAACCTTACGTACACAAATTGTCAAATAACGTTATTAAGTCCTAACGGTAGTCTGTTAGATCATTATGAGCTCCTTTGATTCACCAGTAGATCCCCATTTGACAGATAAAGAAACTGAGGCTAGATAAATTAAGTGACTTTGAGATTACACAGCTAGAAGTAGTAGCAGAGCCAGATTTCAAATATAGTTCTTAATTTCATATCCAGTTATTTTCCCACGACTTCATTCCATCTCACTATTTAAAAAGCTAGAAAAGAGAATCCAAACCATATTATGTTTTTTGCACAAATAGAAATAAATTTGTTCTTTTTGGTTTTGCTTAAAAAGCCATTTAAAATACTACTCACTAGTGTAGGAACTATTACATGGTTAATTTGGATCTAGATGGGGAATCGACCAGAGCACACTTGAATTGGTGGGACAGTAAAATGCTTCATTTTTATGAAGGGTTTCCAGGGATAACATATGTCTCAACAAGCTTGAAATTTGAGTAGTTGGCAGCGATAGTTCACAAGTCAAGATAAAAATACAGCCTAATTGTGGACTCTTGTTTAGACATTACTGCCATAAAACGATTATGTTAGCTTGAATCCACATGATGGAAAACTCTCAATATAGATTTAACGGATGCATCATAATGCTAGCAGAAGCCAATATTCTTGACGTACCTTCTACCCTTTTTGAAATGCTTCCCTCAGCATGCTGACAAGTGATATCTGTGGCTGATTTATTCCAGATCTGTCCCTGCTTAGGCAGTCCAAAGATTCCACCCTATTTGTGGATTTTGTTGACCTAATTCAAAAATTTGACTTAACTGTTCTGCAGCAGTAGAAATAGCAACAGTTTATTCCAGGAACATAACCATGGTACATTTAAGCCATTTATACAGGCTTCTGCACATTATATACCCCTTTGTAAATTACTTAGGCATTTACACATAGTAGAGAAATTCTGTTATCTTAAAAAAAAGAGTACAAATGGGAGTATATGAAGAAATAGAAAGAGAAACAATTAGTGATAGAAGGGAGAGACTGAGATGAGCAGGGGAGAAAATATTAATGAAAACTTTTTCAATTAGTATAGCATTACTTCATTCCTCTAATAACCTTGCCAAACAGCTATTATTATTCATATACATCAGATGAGAAAACTAAGGTTGAATGTGAAATGGATAGCCTAAGCGCTCATAGCTTTAAAGTGATGGGACCAGGAGTTGAATGCTGCTCTCTGTATCAGTCAGGACTCTGGCAGAAAAGAAAAGGCACATTCACATTCAAATTGAGTAATTTGAATTTAACGAGGGCAGCATGTAGAGGAAACAGAAAAGATAGTGCAGTCCACTGAACCAATAATAGCCAGTTATCCCTAATCCCGAAGGGTTAAATGTGATTACAGAGACCCAGAGATAGAGCGGTCTGGGTAGACAGAGAAAGTTGCCGGGCAGAAGTTGCTCTTCCATCAAGGGATAAGCCAGTCAAGAGCAATGTACAGGGGAGAGAACCTATGAAATACACACCGAGATTTCACTCTGTTTCCTTGACAAAATCTCCTGTTGTGTTTACCTTTGGTCAAATCCAACTGACAAAGGGATTGAGGGTGGGTAGATAATGTTTAACCTCAAAACAGTGCTAGGAGACACACAAATAGACCAACATGACTTCAAGTGCCATTGCCTGCATTAGTATCCCAGATTTCTTAACATTTTTTTTTCAAGTCAGGTTTACTGAGGTATAATTTATGTACACAAAATTCACTCTTTTAAAGTATACAGTCTAAGTTATGACAAATGTGGAAAGTATGTAGTCTGCACTACAATGAAGGTATAGAACAGGACTATAACAACTGTGCACCCCCAATTCCTTCTGCCCCTTAACCCCAGGTCCTGGTAACCACTGATCTGATTTCAGTCCTTATAATTTTTTCCTTTTCAGAGGGCTGTAGGAAATTATATAGTATGTAGTGTTTGGTGTCTTGCTTCTTTTACTTAGTATAATGCTCCTGCGATTTATCCATGTTGCTAAATGTATCAGTAATTGTTTCTTTTTAATTTATCCATGTTGCTAAATGTATCAGGATCTTGTTTCTTTTTAATGAGAGTGTTCTATTGGATAGATGTACCATAATTTGTTTACTCGTTCATCAGTTGTTGAAAATTTGGGTTGTTTCCAGTTTTGGTTATTATGAATAAAGCTGCTATAAACATTAATGTAGAAGTCTTTGAGTGGATGTGTTTGCATTTTGCCTGGGCAAAATACATAGATTTGGGACTCCTAGATCATGTGGTAAGAGTATATTTAACTTAATAGGAAATAATAAAATTGCTTTCTAAAATGGCTATACCATTTTTTATTCCCACTAGAAATCTGTGAGAATTCCAGTTGCTGAGCATCTCTGCTAGATTTGACATTCACTGCCATTTTCAAAAATTCAGCCACTTTAATAAATGTATACTGGTATCTCACTGTGTTTTACTTTGTGTTTTCCTAATGACTAATGATGTTGAGAGTCTTTTCATGTATTTATTTCCCATTCCTAAGTCTTTGGTGAAGTGTCTGTTCAAATCTTTTGCTTAATATTCAATTGTAAGAGTTCTTCAGTTTTCTAGATATAAGAGCTAGATATAAGTTCTTTATATATTCTAGATATTCCATATATATTTCTGTTATTGATTTCTAAAGCTTGTGTTTTGCAAATGTTTTCCACTCTGTGCCTTGCCTTTTCATCGTCATTAACAGTTTCTTTCACAGAGTAGGCATTTTAAATTTTGATCAAATCCAATTGGCCATTTTTTTTTAAACGGATCATGATTTTTGTGTCCTAAGAAATCATTCCCTTACTCAAGTTTGCAAATATGTTCTATGTTTCCTTCTAGAAGTTTTTCAAAATTATTTTGGCTATTCTAAGTCCTTTACATTTCCAGATACATTTTAGGATCAGCTTGTCAGTGTATACAAAAGAGCATGCTGGGATTTTATTGGGATTTAATTAAATCTAAAGATCAATTTAGGGAAAATTGACATCTTCACAGTACTAAGTCTTCTGATCTGCACACATACTAATATTTCTCTTTATTTAGATCTTTGATTTCTCTTAACAATAATTTTGTTTCCAAAAGCATACAAATTTTGCATATATTTTGTTAAATTTATTCCTAATTATTTTGTTTTTTGATGCTATTATACATGATAGTTTGAAAAATTTAAATTTCTAAGTGGATATTCTGAGTAGATAAAATACAATTGATTATTGTATACCGATCTTATATTCTGTGATATTGGTAAACTCATTTATTAGCTTTAGTTGGTTTTTGTAGATTATACAGGATTTTCTATAAGTATGAAATCCTCTTATTTGGGAATAAAAACTGTTATGTATTTTCTGTTTCAATCTCTATGTCTCTTATTTCATTGTAATTGCCTAGTGCCCCAGCCAGCTCCTCCAGTGCAGTTTTGATAGAAGTGGAAAGTGAACATCCTTACCTTGTTCTTGATCTGGGAGTGGGGAGTGCACTAATTTTTTCACGTAAAATACAATAATGCAAGGTTTTTATAAATTCTTTTATCAGGTTGAGGAAGTTCCCTCCTATAGTTAGTTTTCTCCAAGTTTTTTTACTTTTATTTTAAATCATGAATTTTGAATTTGTCAAATTTCAAAAAAAATATTTTTTCTGCATTTTGTGAGATGATTTTATTTTTAGTCTATTGATATGATAAATTATAACCTTGCCTGCTAAGATAAACTCCACTTGATTATGACATATTGTCATTTTCTATATTGCTTTGAAGTGCTAATACTTTTTAAGGATCTTTATTTAGGAAGGGCAGGCTTTTTATTTCTTTAACATATTTTTTAGGTTTTGGTATCAGGGTTATGCTGGTCTCATAAAATGATTGGGAAGAAATACACCCTTGCCTTAGTCCATTCAGGCTGCTCAAACAAAAATACCATAGACTAAGTGGCTTAAACAACAAACATTTATTTCTCACAGTTCTGGAGGCTGGGAAGTCCAAGATCAAAACACCTGCAGATTTAGTGTCTGGTGGGGGGTTTACTTTCTAGTTCAGAGATGGTGGGTTTCTCATTGTGGTGGCAAGTCACGTCATGTGACAGGAAAAGTGAGAGCTCTCTGGGGTCACTTTTACAGGGGCACTAATCTCAGTCATGAGCTCCACATTCATGGCCTAATCACCTCCCAAAGGTCCTACCTTCTAACCATCACATTGTGCTGAGGATTTCAACATATTTATTTGGCAGGGGGGCAAAAACATTCAGTCTATAATAACCCTCATTTTTTCTCTTCTTTCTTTCTGTTTTGTTTTTTGGAAGAGTTTATTTGGACTTTGTATTATTTCCTCCTGAAATGTTTGGTAAAATTTGCCAGTAAAGTCATCTGTGCCATTAGTTGCCTTAGTGGGAAGCTTTATAACTAAAACTTCAAATTCTTTAACAGATCTAGGGTTAATTATTTTAGCTATTTTTCCTGAGTGAATTTTCATAGCTTGCATATTTCAAATAACAAACTATTGAATTAAATTATTGAATTAAAGTAATTTATATTACTCTCTCTTTTCCTTTTGATATTTGTACTATCTGTGGTGATGTTCCCTATTTCATTCCTAATTCTGATATTCTTTTTCTTCAACCTGTTTGATAAGTCGTTCTAGAATTTTATCAATTTTATTTATCTACTCAAAGAATCAGCATTTGGTTTCATTGATTTTCTCTACTATTTTCATCATTTTATTTCACTGATTTTTACTTTGTATTGTTTCCTCCTGTTTTTTTCTGGTTTGTATTTGCTCATATTTAATTTTTTTTAACATGGATGTTTAGATTATTGATTATAGATATTTATTTTCTTTTAATGTAGACATTCAGTGCTATATATTTTCCTTTAATCACTGCTGTAGCTGTATCCTATACATTTTGATGTGCTCTGTTTTCATGTTTTATATAATTTTCTTTAAATTTTTTGTCTATAAGTTTGTTATTTAATTTCCACATTTTTGGTAATTTTCCACATATGTTTCTGTTATTGATTTCTAATTTAATTGTTTTGCAGTCAGGAAACATACTTTGTGTTATTTCAGTTATATTAAATCTGTCAAAATTTGTTTTATAGCTGACAATACAGTTGTTTACTTTGGTGAAGTTTCATGTGGACTTTAAAAAGAATGTGCATTCTATTGTTATTGGGTGTTCTATATATCTCAAAGAATTTAAATTGGCTGATAATGTTCAAATGTATATTTTTAATGATATTTGTTTACTTGTACTCCCAATTACTGAGGAAGGATTGCTGATGTCTCCAAGTACAATTGTAAATTTCTTCATTTCTGCTTAGAGTTCTATTAGCATTTGCTTTATGAATGTGTAAACTTTTCATTTAAAGTTCACATCTCTTTATCACTAAATAATTCATATTTTTATCTCTAATAAAACTCTTTGTTTTGAAGTTTACTTTGTCTAATATTAATATGTTTACCATAGCTTTCTTTTGAATATTGTTGGCATAGTATATCTTTTCCCCACAGTTTAATCAATCGATGCCATTATATTAAAATGGGTAACTATAGAGAACATAGAATTGGTTCTTGCTTTTTTCATTTCCAATCTAACAATCTCTAAATTTCAAGTGGTGTATTCTTTTTGCATTTAATGCAATTATTGATATATTCAAAATTACCATCTTAAGCATTATTTTCTTTTTGCTTCATCTGTTCTCTGTTCCGTTTCCTCTCATTCTGCCTTATTTTGGATTATTATTTATACCTCTGTTTTATTTTTTTAAGATGTTTCTACAGGTTTACAGTATGCATCGTTTTGTTGCCAATCTTCTTTCAAACCATATTTTCCCACTTCACATATAATGTAACAATGTTTCAGCAGCATAATTTCGTTGTACCCCTCTCATCCTTTATCTATTATTGTAATACATTTAAATTTTACCTGTTATAAACCCCACTATTTTTTTCTATTTTTGATTTAGTGATTTATTTTCAATGATATAAATGTTTGAAAAATGTATAGTTACCTACATTTACCATTGCGAATGCTGCTCCTTGTGTGTATGTGTTTAGATTTATATTTCTATGTAGTACCATTGTCCTTTTGCATAAAAAAACTTCCTTTTATATTTCTTTTAGTGTTTTGTCTAAACAAGTGTTTAATTAACCTTTATTTCTGAATGTTATTTTTCCTTATGATAAAATTCTGAGATGCCAGCTTTTCTTCTTTAAGTATTTTAAAGTTAATGCTCTATTTTCTTTTGTATTGCAGAGTATCTAATGAGAAGTCAACTATCATCTGTTTCTCTGTGATGTGCTTAGTTGTAGTTTTCTTTACATTTATTCTGAGGGTCTCCGAGTTTCTTGGCTATTTTTTTTTCATTGCTTTTGGGTGTGCGGAATTGGCCATTATCTCTTCATTTTTTTTTTGTCCCATTCTCTCCCTTTTTTTCTTTCTGTTACTCCAACTACATATGTGTTAGATCATTGGATATTGTCCCACACCTCTTGGAAGTTCTGATTTTCTTTACACTCTTTATCCTCTCTGTATTTTAGTTAGAATAGTTTCTATTGACCTAGATTCAAATTCATTTACTGTTTCCTATGTTGAACCCAGTCACTGATATTGTGTATTTATTTTATTTTACTTTTATTTTTAGCATATTATGGGCCAGGCTAATGAATGTGGATTTTACTTATGCCCGGAGCTTCCAGGAATTCTAAACTCCCATACAGTTTACATATTTACTTTAGAAATTTATTAAAATGTCAACCTTTTCTTTTCTTAATCACTATTATGGTGGCCTCTGCTTCCTTAAATAGTCTATTAGGTTGGTGCAAAAGTAATTGCGGTTTAAAAGGTTAGAAAGTATTGAAAAACCGCAATTACTTTTGCACCAGCCTAATAATTGCTGTTTTTTTGCAATTATTAACCTTTTAAACGCAATTACCTTTCCAGCAAACTAATACTAAAGGTGAAACAATTTGTGTGCCCTCTATCCCCTAAGAATTGCTGTAACCATTTGAAATTTACTATTCCTGGTTATCTACTGACTCAACTCCCTGCTGGCTCAAAGATAAGCTATGGTTTTACATGCCTTTGTGAAACTGACATTGTCTTGCACCTTCCTATATGCTACATGGAAACACAAATCTTATGTTTTTATGCTTGTCTTGTAGAATAAAAATATTTCAATAATCCCTTTCCATGTATTGTTTTCTGAATATGTTGTTTTTAATTATCATTTAAATTTTGTAGATGTGAAAACAGATTTAAAAGCACGCATATTGTAGAAATAAGATGTCAAGCACGTCTTTTAGCTAAGTCCTACATTCCCATTGCATTTCTCATCTGAGCAAATTACACCCCTAATAATGGAATTAGGAGATGTGAGAACTGCATTCATAAGCCTTTTCATGTATCTCCTTGTATTTATCCGGAAATGAACTCCAGGAGACCACATTCTCATTTTCATGATCTTCCTGGTCAGAAGACCGATTTCTACCTCTGGACTCTATAGTAAACTCCGCATGTTGCTTTGGCTTTGCGTTTGTTTTTGATGTGTTCAATGTTTAGGGCACACAGCCTAGGTAGTTGCTGTGGTGGGGGTCTTTTACAACAGGTTGGTGGTTTCCAGATCACCGGTGAGCCAAAGCTTTCATCTTTATTTTATAGGGCTAGAGCTTAAATGAGTCTTGTTGGACTTATTTCAAGAACTGTTTTTACAGCCACACTATTTACTAACCCTGATAGAATGCCTTTGCCATTTGATACCTCCACACTTTAAACCCTTCCCCCGCTGAGATCAGCCCTACGGGTTACATTGACTACAGAATCTATCTGCTAAATTATAACAGCTTAAATTACTGACTCAGTTTAAGGACATCAAAATTAATTATTACTTGCCTACCATGAGGTACTAACATAATAACAATAATCTATCGACATATACTACTTCAGAATTTACAAATCTCTTTATAATTCATAGTACTGCTATAGTTACTGTTCTCTTATTGATACAAGACTCATAGGTGATTATTATGAACACCATTATGCAGATGAAAAAAACTGATGTTTAAAGAATTATATTTACCCGTCTCATTTGGTGTACAAGGAATTTCGCTGGGTCTGTGGAGTCATGGTTCTGTTTGCTAGGAACTTATATTCCAACAGGGAAGGCAAAATTGAAATGCAAATAACTACATTATCCTGTAAGGAATTCAACACTTTTTTTTTTTTTTTTGCTCTTATTTGCATGATTTTTTATAGGGTTTCTTTTCCTAATGGATCACCTGATACTCTGGAAACTTCTCTACAAATTACTGTATCAAGTATGGTTTTCTCTCATGTTGAATCAGGAACTATTTGTTTTAAGTTAAAGTTATAGAACTTTATAGGGGTGGACACTAGATAAAAAGAATAATCATTTATTGATTATCTTCTAGAGACAGATACTATATTATGTTTTTTGACAGTCATTGTAATAATCAACATAATTCATTGAGAATTTACCATGTGATAGCCTTATTATTAAATCCTCATTTCTATAAAGTAAAGGAGAAATTATAGTTACTATCCTCATTTTACAGAAGCAGAAATCAAAACTTATAAACCAGTTAGTGGTAAAGTCAAGATTTCAATCAATTTTTTTTATCTTAAAGTTGATATTTTTAACAACACTCTATTGTCTCTCTAACTAATCCTAGAAACCTCTTACAATGTAGGTAGTTTCCAAAATCAACTCATGGAAAGTAGGTTTGGGATATGTTCAAGGTCAAGCGGATATAAACGCAAGAGCTGGGATTTATGTGCATAAAAGACTACCCAAAACCTTTTCTCTAAACCTTCCTGACCACCGCTTTCCACTGCTACACCAGTGACACTGAGAAAGCACTGTGACAGCTCTGGGTATCCCTAACATTCCTGATATGCACCCATTCAGATCATCAACTTCCATCATTGTGGAGAAGTAATATCTCTGTGAATTATACATCCCTTAAATTCATTTCTATGAATTCACACTGGGAAGGATCCTTAGGCATCACAAAATAAACAAAAGTAAATAAATATGCCATTGTAACTAAGGTAAGTAAACAGGAACCTCTCAAGTAAGTACGAAATGCCACGAACAACATTATGAAATTCTTTAGCCATCTAGTGAAACAAGGCTTTACCCTAAGTAAATATAACCAGAACAAACCAACTGTAACATGGATGCCTAAATTAATAACGGAACTTTTTAACAAAGACATGATATGCAAAGCTTGAAGGTAATAGTCTTACTCTGTGCTGGTCAGATTATATCACACTTTAAAAGAAATACAAACTAGAATGTCCCAAAATGGAGGCCCAGGATAGGATAGAGTCTGGAAGGTTGTTAATCTAAGGACCATGTAGAAGTATGGGCATGTTTAATTTAAAGAAAAAAAAATTATAGAGAATTTTAATAATTATCTTGGGTTATAAAGTACAGGAAGAGAGAATTCAATAGGAACAAAAAGACTTCATCAACAACATTTTTATTTAGTACATTTTGATAATAGAATTCTTTCTTTCAAAGAACAGTTAGCGTATCGCCTCTCGGCTTTTTGGCTAAGATTAAGTGCAAATAACAGTTAGCCTCTACATCAAAAGGTACTTACAAAAAAGTGAATCTGTTAGGGGTACTGAAGAAGGGATTTTCACATCAAGAGGGAAGTTTGATTAGGGAATTGTAAGGTGTTTCTAAGCTTTGTGATTCTACAAACAAAAATGAAAAGTAGATATATACTTATATTCAAATATAATTGTTTATTTAAACAATTCTCTATATATTATCATAGGAAAAATTTAAAATATAAAACGTATGTCCTAGTGTGATAGTCAAACACGTTGGGCAAATCAAAATAAGTTTTCATTTGATAATGCTCATCTTTTCTATATAGTCAGTTTACATCCTGTTACCTAAACAAATACACTGGTTGAATAAAACATACATGTAATATGTGATAGTATCATTAATCTTTTTTCTCTTCAGAATTAGTTATTTTATTATACTGCACTTGCTCCCAAAGTTATATATATTCTCATTCCAAATAGGGGTATGTAGGTTACGTATAAACGAAAGTCCTGGTCAGCGATATCCCTCATAAGATTTCACTCTCTGATTTTTATCTCCATATATTAAATAATAGTAATTTACTTGAACCACAGGCAAACAGTTCAATAGTTACAAGCTTTTTGCATTATAATTCATTGTTTTCTCAAGCAAAGTGTTTGACACTCAAAAGAAAGCGTTTAAACTTAGTTTTTTGCCTGTCTCTGTTTTAATAGTGAATTTTAATTGGTGAAGGAAGGAGGAAATAACTTACACATGATTTGGAAGCTCTTTAGACTTTGAATTTCCTTCCAAATTTCAGGTTAGAAGGCATATTACAGGATTCATAACTCAATATTCAGGAATTGAAATACATTTTTAAATAAATATTTAACATTTATTGAGCATTCACTATGAACCACACGCTGCTTGCTCTAAGGTATTTTATATGTGCCAGTTTACTTAATCACCACAATAATCCTGTGAGGTGAGTTCTTTTATTATATTTATTTTCAAAATAGGGAAACTGAGATATACAGAGGTTAGTCAACAGATTCAGTGGCCAAATGCCTATTACTCTTTCTTTATTGATAAAGTACATTGTTCAAAGGCAGTGACAAGTGTCAATTTTAGCTGGAATAGCAACAGGTTTGAGTCATAAAAATAGTCAGGAATTAGTAAAGGTAATATTTTCCTTTCTATTTGTTAAAGTCAATATTTATATCTAAATGTTATATTTATTTTTATACTTTCATATAATTAATATAATTTCCTTGGGAATATTTTCTTATCCAAAACTTCTTTTCTTGCATTCTCTCTCCTTTCCCTTCCTCTCCCTCTCTCTCTCTCTCTCTCTCTCTCTCTCTCTCTCTCTCTCTCTCTCTCTCTCTCTCTCTCTCTCCCTCTCTCTTCCAAGTACACAAACACACACTAGCATGTTTAATGTTTTTATCTCTCTGTGCACTAGAAGTGAAGAGATGTTTAACAGAGGCAAGTGATTTGCCTTTATGAAAAATCCTCACATCCCACAGCCTTTTGCTAAACTTGACTTCTGGCTGCCATCCATGATTTAATGGAGAAATATCCCACAGTTTTCCCCTTTCAGTTTAGAAGTCAGATACTCATTGAAACGATGACCCCTCCTGGCGTCATTTGCTCCTCCATGAACTAGAGTACCTGGGATCCAGAAGTGAGGCTGGAGCTCCCGTCCTGTGCTTACATTTTCTGGGCTTCTGATTCTTTATCTGTGAAATAAGGTGCTTATTCAGGCGGCCCCTAAGGCCTTTCCTAGTGTTCAAATATCTTTGACTTACTAATTTGGGTAACGGCTTATTTGAGAATGTGTCTACATTGACTGTACTATTGTGTGTTTCATTTCCTTAGAGTCTTTTTTTTTTTTTTTTTTAAGAAATTTTTTTATTTTTTATTTATTTTATTTTTTTATTGGGGAATATTGGGGAACAGTATGCCTCTCCAGGGCCCATCAGCTCCAAGTCGTTGTCCTTCAGTCTAGTTGTGGAGGGCACAGCTCAACTCCAAGTCCTGCTGTCATTTTCTTTTTTTTTTTTTTTTTAAATTTATTGGGGTGACAATTGTTAGTAGAATTACATAGATTTCAGTTGTGCAATTCTGAATCACATCATCCATAAATCACACTGTGTGTTCACCACCCAGAGTCAGCTCCCCTTCCATCACCGTGCATTTGATCCCCCTCACCCTCATCCCCCACCCCCCAACCCCCTTACGCTCTGGTAACCACCAAATTACGTTCCCCAGATTAATTTTCAAACCCCGTGGCCATCCTTAGAGTCTTTTGTTCCCCAGGTCCTGAGAAAGTTAAGGAATAGGATAGTCTGCAAGTGATAGCTTGTCATCTGAAGTAATTTAAGGTCTTACAGAGGAGCCGGTTAATTTGACATTTCAATATACAAATAGCAAAATGACATTTCAATAAACAAGTAGCTTAAAAAGAGTTTTATAGAAGCATATTTAAACATAATTTGAGAGATTTACCTTCTGTCCTAGTATTTTATTTGCCAGGGTGCCTAAAGAGTGGCTGACAGATCTTACCCTAACATTAAGTATCTGTGCATGTTTTATGAATAAGGGTGTATCTTACTAACCACAGACCAAGACTAGAAGAAGCCTCGAAGGTACACACTATTGAAACCATAAATGAACAAAAGTAACTTTTTTTTTCCACATCCAAGATTCACATTCTCTTTCAGTTTCCAGAGATGTAAATTAAAAAAAAAAAAAAAAAAAAGAATGAAGCTATAAATCAAAGTCCAAGCTTAAAATTATCTTGTCTACAATTATCACCATGAATTATTTCCCTGAATAGAAATCACACGTGCTTAATCATATTCTCTCTGTTTCTTAGTATATAAAAGAATACTGTTTCTTACTCTTCACATTGGGCCTTCGTTTCAGCATTTGTACTTATCTTGCTCGTTACCAGCAATAACCTCTCACTCCTCTGCCATGTTACTAGAAATCACTGACCTGCCAAAGTGAAGCAAAACTACATACCTCTCATGAAAATGTATATGTTAGTCATAAATCTAATTATAAATGTGGATATGGTAATATGATGTTGAATGTAAACCTAGAGTTTAACTTTGTGCAGAGTTGATAAATGAACACATGTGCATGTCGGCAAAACTCTCTTCTTCCCAGTCTGTCCCACAACACTTTCCAGTGTCATCCAGTCCTGTCTGATCAGCACTGGAGTGCTATTCATCTTGTTTTTATTTTTCACTCATGCTTAAAGTCTAGCATGAAATAACAACAAAATAAGTTAATTTATTGGAAGAAAAATTAATTTCATTGTTGATATAAAACAAGCAGAATGAACGAAAAATCACTCAAAATGATAAGCACTGAAGTTTAAGTACAACTATATTAAAAATTATCGAACTAACAATTTAAAAAAATGGATCCAGCTAGTTTTCCATTTTTTTAAAGTTTTAAAACACTTTTCAAAGAATCTGAGTTCATTTAGCAGCAAAACTCCTGATAAAATGTTCCCCTTATCTGTTTTATCCATGAATCCTTTGGTACAACAAAATTAAATATCCATGATTTATTGACCTTTGTCTCATCGAGGAAAAATTATCTATTGAATTATTTGATTATGATGATCTGATCTAAACAACTTTATGAGCCTCTGTTCCTTTGAAGAAAGGGTGACACTTAGGTTAAGGTAAAGGAAACTGAAACAAAGAATGACTGACTAATTTCCATATTACCAAAACACGAAGTTCAGTAACAATAACAATAACTGTTAACATTTATTCAGTGCTGACTCAGAGCCAGTACTGTGCTAATAGTGTTATATTCATTTTGTAGTTGAATCCCCAAAGGAATTCTAAGGGTGGGTATTACTATTAGCCATAAGTGTGAAAAGAAGTAACTTCGGTGTGAAGTGCTTAGATGACTTATCAGAGGTCACCCAGTGGTAGAGGTGGTGGAGGTGAGATTCTAACCTCATGTACTCACTGCCCACATTTCTAACTACATATTGTAAGCCTCCTAAATACTCGTATAAGTAGTTTCTACTTATTCTTTTTAATGATAACAAGTTATCAAGAATTACACACCTATATTTTATTTTTTTTACAGAAAACTTCTGTAAGTTTGAAGAAAGTATTTAAAAATAATTCAAAGAAAGCCTATGAAAAAAGATATTCTGACCACATACATAAATATAAAAATATCTCCTTTTAGAAGCGGGCCTGGCCAGGTTAAGGAAGAAAAAAATGGGAGGTAGGGCTATAGAATCTGGCTCTGTATCTGTCCCGTTAGACTAAAGAATTTAAGATCCCATGGAGAAAGCTGTCTATAGAACTGAGAATTTAGAATACAAGGGCTACTAACATATCCAACTACTCTGAAATAAGGGTCTGCTGGAAATGTTCTACATTTAACTTCTTAAAATTAAAGTTTTATCTATTTATAAACACAAGCAAAAATTGATTTAATTCAGTAGTTTTTTTTTTTTTTGTTGTTGTTGTTGTTGTTTTCGTTGATTTAAAAATATTGATTCTGGGTGTAAAATATAACATGTTATGCTTAAATTTCAGAGCATTAAAAGAGAGTTTAAAAAGTAGTGCACTTCTTTTGTTATTACCTCATCTGATTTAGACCAGAATTAGATTTTACTTTCTCAAAAGCCTTGTTTCCTCTTCTATATTAACTCACCTTTATTGAGTCACAGAGGAAACTCAGATTCTCCAAATGTTTGTATCTATCACAAGAAGATATTTGCTTGTAGGGACCCTGTAGACAGACCAGGTGGACTTAAACTAATACATGGAAACTAAAAATAAAAAGGTGGCTTCATTTATGGCATACACTGTTCATAGCTTCTGGTATAAAGGGATGAGTACTCTTTCCGTTCTTCTCAGGCTCTTCAAATACTTCTGACCTATAAAATCCTTACCTGTCTTGCATGTGGCTACTGGAGCCACCTATACTGCTATTCCATTTTGAGAACATTTTTCAGATCACTTCCTTTTTGCCCATTTCACAACTGTTTATCCTTAGTTTTTCTGGTTTCTCAAATCAACAGTTGGTCACTTCACTATTTGATTTGACTGTTTGATTTTTTTAATTGCCATTGGATTTTAATCTTTGGTATATGGCTCCTGGCATTTGTTCTCCATTTTCAAGTTATCAAAGTAAAATGTTCTCACTCCTGAGCTCTATTTCAGCCCTATGAAAAATATTCTAACTAGAATCGCCTTTTACTCTTCGTACTCCATCTGACAAGGTCATAGGAATTATTATTATTACCCTTTACCAAGATGGAGTAAGATACGTGGGAAAAGTAGAGGGAGGTGGTTGGATGGAGAAGTATCCATAAATTTGGTATTAGAAACCTAGTTTATTAACTAAATATCAAATTAGAATTAGTAATTTAGTCATCAGAATTATGGAATTTTATTTAATTCCATAATTACTTTATCTTCAAAGACACTATTCTCATTTCCTATTGCATAGATCCTACTGAAAAATAAACTAGCTATGGTTGTTTTACATTCCAAGTTTGGTTGAATTTCAGAAAAAAATGCAAAACATGAGCTAAATTTATATCTTTACAGATTTCAGTGCTGTCCAGGGATATAGTTTTTAGATAAACTATCAAATGGTATTTTATCTTATTGCATAAATTCTGATGATTAATATGTTTTGGCTACATGATAACAAAAACTCAAGTTTGCCTAGAATTTAGATTCCATTTTTGGGACATGTCTTTTTGATACCCATTAACTAGAGTATAACAATCTCAATATTTTCCAAATAGACTAGATTCTCAGGTGATATCTCAAAATAATAAATTATAACCTTATGTTTAATATCCCTTATTTTCCAACTATCAACTATTACTCAGTTCCCAAAGACCACATAAATGTCATCTCTTCTGTGAATTCTTTCCTAAACTTTCCAGTTTGATTCGTTCTTTCTTTCTCTGACATACTATAATACCAGTACTTTTATTTCTTGTCATTATTAACTTAAAACTTCTATTACATCTCTGATTCTTCCACTTGATTATAACATTCTTCACAGTAAAAGCAACATCTAACCATCTTTGTTTCCGTCACCAAGTCTAGCTTGACACCTGCCTTGTGTTAGGTAATGGTAATTTTTCCCTTAACTGAGCCAACAATTGGTTTTAGCTTTGCCAGGATTATCTGGTCTCTTCTGAAGTTTCATTTCATGAGCCCTTTTTAGTTATCTGCTAAAATATTCTTAGATTTTTAAAATTATTTTGTTAAAAATATCAGCTACTATTTGAAAGCTCATTGCTGGTTTATTGTCTTAACAACCTTTTTATTACATTTGATAAAAATCCATTTTAACTGAGTTGTCTTATCTCCCTATTCCAGTTGTTCACTTGTCATATTTCAATTAACTCTGACCAGATTACTATACTAGATACATTCTCCTTAACACACACACACACACACGTTTTTGGGCAAATTTTCTGTAGAAAGTGGATTCCAATACTTATTCTGTAATGCTGTAGGGATAATTAAATTTAGTAATATATGTAAACAAATATAAATGCTTGATATGTGTTCAATACTATCATCATGGGTTCACATTCAATTGAATTTTATAAAATAGATAGCAACATTTTGAGGTGATTATCATTATCATTTTTCAGTTGAGGACGTGAGACAAAGTGAAGTTAAGTGGCGGGCTCCAAACCATATATCAATAAAGTGTAGATATTGTCTTGAACCGTGAGCAAATTGTTCTTTCCCTCTCAGATAATTTGCACATTGGAAAGTGCAGAGAAATTAAAGGTTGATCTGTCTCAGAAGTATTTGGAAGTTAAAATAGGGCTGGGCTGTGTGATATTTATGAAGATGTTCTGATGGCAGAGGTTCTGACAGATGAAGCAGTTCTCAGGAGTCCCTCAAAAATACAGCAGAGAACAGGTCTACTATATTGTACATCTATGAAAGTTTTCCGTCTCAGCCCAGCGATGGGCCATGCAGACTGATACAACTCTTAAAAAAAAACTATTGTAACAAAAATGTGAAAGGTTTTAATATGGTAAATATTCCACTGTGCCTGAAGCATAATGAAATGCATATATATTACTGGTATAAAGTATTATTAAAGATAAGATCCAGGAAGGTAGATTGGCTCATTAAAATGAATATTTTTCTCAACTATGTTCCAGAACTAGGCTGAACAATAGAGGCATAAAGAGACAAGATACGCCACTCCAGCACTTGGAAACTCATTCTGGGAAAACAGAGAAAAATAAGCATGTAATTATAGGAAGTGCAACAGCTGCTACAAGTTCATTGCGAGTGTGAAGGGAGTTGCACAACTGCCTCTGCCTAGAGGAGTGGAGGCAGGTTTCATAAAGTGGAAGATATCTGAATTAAGATTTGAAGGATGTGTAAACATACTAAGTGATGAGGATACACTGTGCAAAGGCATTCATGGATTGAAGCACATGTTCTAGAAGTGACTGTTATATTTAGTCAAGAAAATACAATAATTGGGGACATAATCTCTTAATCTTGGAAATGGAAACGTTTTTAAATCTCAGTAAAGAACAAGATGGTTGTCTTATATGTAACATAAATTGAATGCAGCTCTCCTACCAGGATTTAACTTGTCTCATACTTATTATTAAAGCATTTTATCATAGACCTGGGTTTTCAAACCAACACATGAACTATTTAATAATCACAATTTGCTTATTTTCATGGAACTATTAAATCCACTCCATTCTGAAGTAAGGAGATTAGAGAAGGATGAGTTATATATAGTCAGAAAGACTAAAACCCTCAGTAACTAGAACAGACGTTTTCTTATTGGCATAGGTATACTGAAGGATGTCCTCTCCTCACATTACCAACATGTCAGGATTTCTAACAGATGTTATTACGACACCACAGTAATGCAGAGATGTATGTAAGCTGAGAGCATAATCACTATGAGGATTCAAGGCTGATGATTTGACTGTGTTGAAATTACTCCGGTGTCCCTCTAATTTGTCACATGACTTAATGTTTAACTCCGTTATATGGTTTTAAAATCTGGGTTCTTGATGATTTCTTTTTCTTTTTCTTTTCATGAAGTGCATGATGATTTGTAAACTGACTCTTCATGTTCCTAAACCACCGAGTGCTTTAAAAATTAGTTTCCATGAAATAGACGTGGTTTCAAAGGAAGTCTTGGCTCAAGTAGCTTCTGTTTGGGGACTTTGATTGCCAGAATATCCATTCAAAGAAAGATGGTGATTTCTAAATTATTCTATTTTTACTTTGATATACTCCCTGTAACTCTACAGTTTTCTCCATGCTATGTCCCAGGATCTCCCTCCTGTTTGTCTGCAAGATATGTTACCATTAGCAACTGCTATTGCAGGCCCTCTTTATTCCGTCAACTACCAATTCCTAAAGTAAAAGTGGAAACATTTTGCAACTATCATTGTTTAAGAAAATATTTCCTTAAATATTTAGTATTCTTTTTTAACATGTTGATACCTGAAAAAGCACGTGAAAATTAAACAAAGATCTTGGTTATTTTGCAAAAATTAAGCCAAAATGACTAACTTTAATAATATGGATTTTCATATTGCTCCTTTGACTTGACTTTTTCACTTCATTTTCATGCAAACTTGAAGAGTGAACATTAACTGAATGCTTATTTGTAAGAGGCACTATGTTGTGTTCAGGAAATGATTAGAAAAGTCAGAACAAAAATTCTGCTCATGAGAAATTCACCAAGTAGATAGAAAGAGAGACATAAAAAGATGATTTTTTATAAGGATAGTAGAAGAATTCACATGGTGCATGCAATGTTAAATCTCTATTTTTAAGGCAGAAAAACAAACTTCATTTTTATGTATTAGGGACTCACAGATTTCAGCAGAAACTGTCACTAGAGAATTGAGATATGTTTGGACAGGTACTAGAGGTTCATTTGGAATTTGTAGGGGCTCATCTGGAATTTCTCTGCATGAGAAACTAGAGTTTTATAGGAAAGGACTCCAAAGAGCAGAGCGGGTTGAGTTACATTAAAAAATCGGTTCATATATCATTGGAAGAGTGGCTTTTTCTTCAGCCCTTTTCTTGGGAACATGTTCTTGAGCCCTAATGGAGGAGCAAAGAAAAAAGAAAGATCTGTGTGTCTAACTTTCTGTTAAAGACATACATGGTGGGCAGCATGCGTGTAAGTCATGGTGGTGGTGGACACAGTAGTCCAAGTGGGTAAAACCCTCCAGCAAGTGGGCCAGAATACATATAGGGGAAGATGTCACACTTTAGCATATATGGGCAACTCTGACAACAGCACAGGCATCACGTCATCGTCTGCATAGGCAATTTTGGCCTTGGCACTGGCAGCACTGGCTGCTTTGGTAATGCCTCTGTGGCTTATGGTGATTTTAGCATTCTCAGCAGCTAGCTTCTTCCCGTATATCTAGAACAGGAGAGATGGAAAATGGCAGATACACAGGATCACTGAGATGAAGTATTTGTGAGCAAATGTATAATATCCTTTGGGAACATGAAGAATTAGGCTAATGGAGGTTGAAGGTGTCTAGAAGTACTTCTAACACTGAATAAAAGCAGAACGGAGAGCTTTATTTGTATTGTTTTTATACCACCTAGACCCTATTTTCAATTTCTTCTTTTGGGTGATTTTTCTCTAGTAAAAAATGAACTGCAACTAACACTGTATTTATTCTAAAGAACATGCTTACAACTCATTCTTCTATGTCTTCTAAAGACTATCTTATTTTCAACTTAGATCTGCAAGAAGCAGCTAATTTGTACCTCGAAAATTGAGCCTTCTGCTAGAAAAACACTTTCACTGAATCTAATGGAATTTTATGACTTAAATGATAATTTAGCCAATTTTAGAAGACCCACACAAGACATTTATGTATGCTCTGTAAACTTATTCTTCCACACAAGAACCAGTTTACCGACTTCCTGATTCTCAGCTTCACATTCATCCTTCCTTATGATACTGGGGCGTGATCTTGCCTGCTGGTAGAATGGAAGCCTTCATCAATAAAGTGCACAGGAGTGAAACTGCAAGGTGATTGAGGCAGGAAAACTTCCCTGCTGGGTCTTGACCAGTCCTCCATTATTTTATTCAGTAAGGGAGCTTCACGGCATCCTCAGGCTATACTTCAGCAGAATACATCACTCCCAAGTAGCTCAGTGCTTACACAAGGCATCTCTGGCTTGTTCATACCCTTTGCAACGACAGTCCTCTTCCATGGACCAGTTTTAGGCTGAACCTTCTGGCAAGTATCTTTGCCATGGGCAGGCTTGTGTGTTCTTGTGATTAACATGCCAATTCCAATGAGGCCTAAATGTCCTTCTTGGGGGCAGGGCCTTTCTCCTAATTCTTAGTTCCTTTATTGTGTGCTCTCTCAGGCTAGAAGCAGTCGCTGCTATTTTTGTACCAGTTAGTCCTGGATCTCATAAGAGTTCTCTTTTGCTTCATTTAGTAATTAACTACCTTCTCATAGTGAAAAATTCTTTACACTCATTTTTCCCTATTCAAATGACTGATGTAGTTTTTATCTCTTGATTGGATTTTCTATTATGCTATTCTAAGTAACAAAAATATCAAAATCACAAATTTAGAATCAGTTCTAAAAAATAAATGTTATTTTTCCCCTTAATTATATAATTAAATTCCATTACCTTACTTCTTATCTTGGTATCTAAGAAACCCAGAATACACAAATATAATTGGAAAATAATGGAATCCTTATTCTAGCGTTAGCAAACGTTTTCTATGACGAGCCAGATAGTAAAGAGTTTAGGCTTTGTGAGTTACACAGTCTCTGTAGCAAGAATTCAGCTCTGCTGTTATGTTAAAGCAGCCAAAATAATACAAAAATGAAGGAGAGTGACTGTATTCTAGTAAACTTCACTTACAAAAAAAGGCATCTGGCTGGATTTGGCCTTCAGACTATAGTTTGCCAACTCCTGCATTAGATAATAATCTCATTTCACAGATACTTAGTAACAATATTAAATACTAAAATTATGAATTGTGAGATATATCATCCTTGTTTTAAAGCCATAATGTTACAGGAAAAACGTAAAGAGCTCAATGAACTTTTAAATTAATCTCCAAAGAAAAGACATTTCAATTTAGGGAGAGTATGGAACTTGGCAGACAGAATCCTAACTGTGGAATCAAGCTCTGAATGTGAACTCTGCCATTTCCTCCCTATGTGCCCATAGTAGTTCAGTTTCTCTCTCTAAACTTCATTTTCTTCTTATTCAAATAGAGATATCAAGACTTTACCTTAAAAGCGTATCACAATGGCTACTTTTACACAAAAATATAATGGATACCTAGTCTGTGAAGTGTATTATTTCAGGCATGCAACAACAACACAAAAAGAAAGTTATATATGAAGATTGCTTGTAAGAGAAATGATATTTATTTTGGGACTAAAATAAGAATATACGGATAGTTTACATATAGGCTCAAATGAGTCACATAAGTGTATTATGAAGTCTATTATTTTAGCACTAGTTAAATATTATATTTTTAAAATATATGTTCAACATTAATATAGAGGAGATGCTGACCACTGTGTCAGGGGAGAAATCTAGGCCAAAGAGGAGAGGACAGCTGGTGTTATATCCAGTCTAACTACCCAATGTAGACTATTTTTTAAAGAGAAGATATTGACATATCTTTATAAGAGTATGTCAGGGTCAAAAACTGCCCATTATCAGTTGTCACAGGGGCTTGATAAGTTGCCTTCAATTAGAGAAACTAATGGTTTCTCATACTTCAGTTTCTGAATGCACACACACACACACACGTATTTGTGCGTAGATGTATATACACATATTTTATACATTCTTGTATATAATTGCAGTGTATAACACATATATGAAAAAAATGTAGAGGAAACATATTTGAAGAGTTCAATTAAGTATCACAAGGAGAACACCTACGATATATAATCATCACTCAGTTCAAGAAATGGAATATTGCCACACCCATTTCCGCTCCTACTCACTGTTTCTTCCCTCTGGACAAACATAACTATAGTATAAAATTCTTTTTTTCAATAAATTTATTGGGGTGACATGGGTTACTAAAATTATATAGGTTTCAAGTGTACATTTCTATAATACGTCATCTATCTATTGCATTGTTTGCACCACCCACATTCAGTTCTCCTTCCATCACCACATATTTGATCTCCTTTTCCCTCTTCTACCACTAGCCTCTCCCCTTACCCTCTGGTAAGCACTAAACTGTTGTCTGTGTCTGTGAGTTTTGTTTCTTTCTGTTTGTCTTGTTTCTTTGTTGTTTCACTTTTATATTCCACATGAGTTAAGTCATGTAATTCTTTATTTTTTCTGTCTGATTTATTTCACTTAGCATAATAATCTCAAGATCAATCCATGTTGTCACAAATGGCACTATTTCATCTTTTCTTGTGGCTGATCTATTGAGTATTTCATCTTCTTTATCCAATCATCTATCAAAGGACACTTTGGTTGTTTCCATGTCTTGCTCACCGTGAATTATGCTGCAATGAACATCGGGTTACATACATCTTTATGGATAAATGTTTTCAGATTGCTGGGTAGATACCCAGAAGAGGGATTGCTGGGTCATATGGTAATTCTATTTTTAATTTTTTTAGGAACCTACAAATTCTAGTTTAGTTTTACCTTTATTAGTTTTACCTTTATTACCTTCCAGCTTTTGAATTTTATATAAATGAAAACATGCAGTATATATTATTCTTGACTACTTTGATCAACATTAGGTTAGTGATATTCAAATATGTTGTTGCCTTTAACTGTATGTTTTCATTACCAGATAACATTCTAGTATATAAGTATGTTGTCTATTAAATATCCATTCTCTGTTATTATTTTTCTTCCCAGTTCTTGGCCATAAGGAATACTGCTGCTATGAACAATTTCGTATGTGTCTTTTGATGCATATATGTATGCTTTTAAACATATATATAGTAATTTTCCTGTTTTAAGGTAAGGCATGTTTCTTCAACTTTAGTAGAACATTTGAGGAGCTACTAAATAATAACAATAATTTTTTTATAATAAAATAATTTGACTAAATTATTTTTAGTCATTTTATATGAATATTCCATGGTTTATTAATGAAGTGAGAATTGAGTCACAGACAGTTTAACAATCCATGTCCTATATGATTTACAGGGTTGTTGTAAAAATTAAATAAGTTAATAGATATGAAATTCTTGGTAATGTGTAAAGGGCTATATGATTGTAAGCTATTAATATTTGTTACATATCCATTAATAAATAGGCAGCTCTATATAATAGAATACTAGGTAGAAGAGTTCATTAAGCGTAAAATAATGGCTGACATTTATTAAATGCTATTAAGTGCCCAAAATTATTCTAAATGCTTTGTAGGTAAATTTATTTAATCCTTTAAAAACCTTAAGTAGTAGTAATATGCTGATATGCAAACAGATCAAGTCTACCTGAGGATATACTGTTCTCATAAACCTTTGCTATAAATTGGTTCAAATTTCATGAAGAAAAAAAGAGAAAATATTTTTTAAAATTCCATGTGATCCTATCAAATTAGGATGGCATTATTACTGAATTATAATTCTCAAAGTTTTACAAATTTTGAAGTATTCTCTTGGATCAGTTTAGACAGTCACTTCAGATGAGTCTCATACATTCAATCAACAGATATGTATTGACACTATGGACCAGATATTGGGCCATATTCATTATTAGGTCAAACACAAGCTCTGCCCTCATGAGACTCTTTAGCAAGTAACAGGTACAAATTAAAAGAATAATGATAAAAATTGTAAAAGTTTTCCAATAGGAAAGTTTTACTGTAGAGGTAATCAAAGGTGCTAAGGGAGAAGAAAGAGAGGATTTACTGTATTCTAAAGATTTAAGAAATACCTCTCTAAGCAAAAGAGTAACCTAATTAGCCATAATGACAGAGATGGGTGATGTGTGTTCCCAAGAGGAGAAGCAATGTATGGAAAATCTGAAAGGTGATAGCCTGGTGCTTTTGAGAGGCTTGGTGTAGCCTGGCATTGCCAGAGGATACTGTGAAGAGAAATGAGTGGTTTCAGGATGTTAAGGAAGACACATGAAGAGCAATAATCTTTAGAGCATTAGTGGTCATAGTAAGAATTCATGTTTTATCATAAAGGCAATATGACTCTATTGAAAGTATTTAAGCAGAGGAGAGAGGTGTCCCAATAAGTGATTTGTAAAGATTGTACAACTTTGTGGAAAATAAATGAGAAGAGAGATATACTGGACATGGTGAAATCCTTTACAAAGCTGATGTATAGTGGGAAGTGTTAGTGATGGACTAGGACAGTGGAAGTTGGGACACAAAGAAGTGGACTGCCTTGAGAGTTATTTAAGAAATAAAATGATAGGATGAGGTGATTTATTGGTACAGTAGACACCGTGTCACTAAAATCCACTTTTTAGGGAGTGATGCTACTAAAAGCCCCAGCTTCATCTGGAAGAGCTCCCTTGCCCAAGGTTGCATCTCTTCCTAGGGTGGCCCATATCCAATGACTAATCAGTGTGGGGATATAAATGTTCATTCAAGAAGTGGAGCTTTTCAGGCATCTCTTAACTATTCAGAATGTATCCCAGGAGATAAGCCATAGAGGTTTAGAGTAAGGGAGGTAGGTAAGGAATCAGATTATTGAATAGAACTTTTGAAATCATGACTGCGTAGATGGGAATAGAAATTGCTAGACTATGAGAGCACATGTTTTATGTGAATTCTTGTAAAAGTGAGAGGAGTTAAGAAAAGATATCATGGCATACTACCTCTTTTTAACCTGAGACCTAAAGTTCAATTCTTTGGTGAGAGTATTGTCTACACTACCTTCTATGCCTGTCTTGAGACAAGTTGAAAATATTTCTGTAGAACTCAAATTTAACCAGCAAAGAGGGACCAAGAAAGTATTTCAGTTCATTTGACAGAAAATTTCTAACAAAAAGAATGCATCCCAAAATAAATGTCTCTGGATGAAAAAAGCATTATAGTGCAGTGGAAGTTTAATCCTGTCTTTTAAGGTCAAGAGCATATTTTGGCTTTTGTGTGATCCTCAATTTAAAACATCTGTCCTTATTAATGATGTGGTAAAAAGGGTAATGTAAGATTTGGCACCAGAGTATTGGCTACGCTAAAAGCTGACAGAGAAGACACTCTTTAGGTACTTCTTTGGATCTGCTTTGTAGAGAAATAAATCCATCTTTGCTGTACTGAGAACTGCCGGTTCAGAAAATTATTGCTGAATAGAAAATTATCTCAGTCACTCATGACTTAGTTTTTATTGACCAGAAACTAAATCATAGACCTGATTTCCTAACCCAGGGAAAACAAAATAAGACTCATGGCTGAGAACTCTTTATCTGATTGCATGGACCAGTTTCTCTGTTTTATATGAAAATACTAGATGAAATAGAAGATAGAGATTGTAATTATAGGTCAAATAGAAGCTTAGAATTAGCACAGGGTATTTATTGATACAAACAATATTTATCTGTTGACCTGGGAAAAAAATTGCCATGAACATATTCTTATAGTTTCAGGAAGTAGAGCCTCTGTGCTGAATATCTTTCCTTAGCTACTCCAGAACCTCTACTCATTTTTCTCTAGCTGCACTCTGCTCAGGAAGGCTGACTGTGTAAGCTGTATCAGCAGGCTCCTTTGTCCGCTAGCATTCAGTTGGTTTTGACCAATGGGAGGCACT
Source organism: Rhinolophus ferrumequinum (assembly GCF_004115265.2). Classification (NCBI taxonomy): domain Eukaryota; kingdom Metazoa; phylum Chordata; class Mammalia; order Chiroptera; family Rhinolophidae; genus Rhinolophus; species Rhinolophus ferrumequinum. The sequence continues at coordinate 55,241,277 of NC_046285.1, forward strand.
TGCAGGAGATTCGATGAGTGGAAAAAAAGTTACATGCAAATTTTATTTCCATGGTCAGTCTTATTCAGAGATTGTCGATCAGCTGGCTCTCTAGACCGAAGGTCACAGCTCCTGTCAGGTGTTCCTTTCTCTCTCTACTCACAATTGATCCCTCACTTCATTCCCACAGGACTCGGGATGGTGACAGTACTCCCATTACTAGTCCTAGGGTACGAGTTATTGCTTAGAGTTTCCCTACACTCGACCCATAACTTTGCCAAAAATCTTTTTCTGAAACCTTCTTCCAGTTACTCAATTTGAGTATGTCATTTTTTTCCCCTGCTGAGACCCTAAAACTGAACTCTTTAAGTAAAAGTTAACATGTTATTCTTAATTGTTCTTCAAACCTCCTCAAAATATTGGCATCAGAAGCAGGATTTAAAGAACTTTAAATGAAAATTTTAAAGTCTTTTGCATGCACTCTTCTAAATGTATACATTAATTATAAATTGAGGATTTGTTTTTTAGTGCCCACTATATGCACAGAATTACATGGAGGTGAATCACACATTACACCAGCTCTCAAGATGCTGTTAGTACAGTAGAAAACAAGGAGCATATTGCAAACATGTATAATGTGAGCTAGAGTGTTTATTAGAAAAACGTAGATGTGGCAGGCTTTGGAAATTCAGCAACGTGTTCCATATTTCTGATTTATAATTTAATGTTTGTTTTTATTTTCAATGCTTATTTTGAGCTCTGTTGCTTTACTGTCTACATTTGCTTTGTCTTGTGCACTTTTGTTTTCATGTTTTTCTGATAATATGGGTAGCTATATTCTGATTACAATAATTCTTTAGTTAAAACTGCTTCCTCATTTACAAGCTTTGAATATTATCTATTGTTTCCCTAGTTTGAAGAATGAAGAATATATATATGTATATATATGTATATATGTGTATAAATGTATATATGTATATGTGTGTGTATATATGTATGTATATATGTGTGTGTGTATATATATATATATGTATATATATGTATATATATCTCTGTCTATCTCCTCTGCTTGCTTCCATCATCTCAATTTTTAGTTAGTGTTATTTTTACAATTATAAAGATTTATAACTTGACATTCTCTTCAATAATTATAATTCTGAAAGATGTTTAATCTTATGTATATTTAAAATAATTCAGTGCTCACAGACTTTTCTTTTAGAGCATAACTTCTTCCATTTAGAGTTATTTTGGGTCATTATTTATTTTCGTATATTTTAATACTAATACATTTACATATTCTTTTTATAGTCTATACACACTTATTAGTATTAGATGTTGTAAATATCTCCTCTCAATCTTTTACCCTTTTATTAACTTTTATTAATCTTGTCTATGATATCTCTTATAAACAAATACGTTAATGCAATCAAGTTTATCAAGTGCCTCCCTTATGATTTATATATTTTAAAAAATTTAAAAGAAATCCTTTTTATTAGCTTTATAGTTTTATCATTCCTATTGATTTTAAAAAATTCACCTGAATTTCTTAATGGTTTCCTTTTTTTTTTTTTAACCATAGAATAAACCAGTATCTACAACACTATCTACAAAGGGATGCATGTTTTCTTTTCTGATAACTGCTAATAATAACTAATCTTTTCTGAGCACTAACCCTATGCCCACTACTGTTTTACGTGTCTGACTCAACTAATCCTGATGACAATCCTGGAAAGAAGGTATTATTTTTTGTTTATAATATGCAGTTTTAAAATTTTAGCTTTATTGAGGGGACATATAAAATGATAAGTTATTTAAAATGTACAGTGATGATTTGATATACGTACACATTGAAAGGATTCCCCCATTTGGTTATTGAATACATCCATTCCCTCACATATTTATCTTGAGGATATTATGCTAAGGGGAACAACCCAGACAGACAAAGACAAATATTACATGATACCATTTGTATGTTGGATCAAATAATAATAATAATAATAATAATAATAATAACAATAATAAAAGTCAAACTCATAGAAACAGAAGTAGAAAAGTGGTTTCCAGGAGGTAAGCGGGTAGGGAAAATAGGGAGAGATTGGTAAAAGGGCACAGACTTTCAGTTCTATGAATAAGGTCTGAGGACGTAATGTAAAACATGATAATTATAGTTGATAGCAATGTATTATATGAGACTAGAACTTACATGCAACCCCCCCCAAATGAAGTAGTACTTTTACAGAGGAGAAAATCAAGGCACAGAGGGGTGAATAACTAGGCCAAGGTAACACAAATAGTATTTTCTAGGACAATGTTGTAGATACAAGCAGTCTAGCCCCAGTACCCATGCTATGTGCATGGGTATTTTTCTAAATTCTCTATTTCTGTTTTTTTGTTGTTATTTAGGTCTAGTTATTTGTTCCTTAACTAATCCCACAATAGTTTTTATTACTGTGTTTTGTAATATGTCTTAGTATCTAGTAGGATGAATCTTTGTTCTTCTCTTTCCAAATTGAAGTAACTATCTGTGAATGTGTATTCATGAATGTGCACATTTCAGAATATGTTTTTGCACAATTTGTGATGTTCCTTTGTATGTTTAATCTAAGTCCTCTTGAGGTGAACAGAATACATTAGTAAGGGTTATCATTTCTCACAGTGAAACCTCATAGATCAGAGTTCTCTTGTTTGTTTAATAATCATTTTTAGCTTAGTCACCTTAGTTCAGAGTGGCAAAGCTCATTTTAGCTGAAGATGGCATGTCTCTGTCATCCCTATTACAGGTTCACCTTCCCTAATGCTCTCCTGAGTGGAAATAATGACTAGTGACCCATGGGGAATTACTTCTCTTCCTCTGTGACCCACCGAATAACTCTGGTTTTATTCATTTATTTTTATTCCAACAAAAGAATTCTGATTATGTTACTTAGGAGCTTCTCACAAACTTTTCGTGAAACCTGGACATTGCTTAATTTCAGAAGTGAATATTGGTTCCGGTGTTACGCTGCAATTCTGAAATATTTGGCAAGTAATCTTCCTAATATGTGGTTTGGCATAATAGTCTTCTCCTAGTTTCATTAAAGGAGAGATATATACATTTCTTTCTATAAATGAATTGTTGGGCCCCTTTGCTTACATTTCTTATAACATATTCTAAATATGAAAAAGCAGTGCTAATATAGCTGCATAAATGATTGAAGGTAAAATAAATAATCATAATAAAATTTTTTGTCTGAACTAAATGATGCTAATTAAATCAGATCTATGTTTAAATTTACTTTTTGAAATATCCCACACATCCCTACTCCGATTCAAAAAGAAATGCAGAAGGTGATCAATAATATTAAGATGATTTGGTAGTATGCTTCACTTTAACTTATTCTTAAAATCCTAAGTTAATTAATTGTGTTTGTGTTCATCAGCTGGCAATTATTTAGCACTTGTAATATGCTAAAGAGTGTTTTAATGGAGCATCACACATCAGCTCATTTAATTTTAACAATGACCTTATAAGGTGGATACTATAATTAATTCAATTTTACAAGTGAAGAAATTAAGGCTTAGAAAGACGAAGCAACCCATTTAATGTTACACAGTTAGTTAAGTGGAGGATCTGGGTGATATTTGCTAATCAAAAAAGATTCTTGTAAGTTATTGGCATCTATAGTTATAATATATGAAACTTAACTTAATAAAATTATATTTTATTTTTTTTATATTTCAGAGTTATAGATAAGATTTGTTTTTCAAATTACAATAAGCAATTTGTAGAACAATAAACTAAATGGGTCTCAGAGACCATCAGGTCCAGTTCCTTGATTTTGCAAATGAGGAAAACAGTCCAGAAAACCCTTTTTGGTTGCTGAGACATCTATTCTTATTACATTTGTGGCTCTCTGAAATAATCAAAGAGGTTCAGCTTCATTTTGAAATGTATAAGTATTGAGAAACAATTCATCTATCACCTATTTATATCATTCCTCTTTTAAACACCATAATAAAAACAAAACTGTAGGCTAGAAGATATATGTAAAATTAGAAATAATTTTGACCTAATAAGTAATACAAATATGCTTTTATGAAATAATTGGTATTTCCTAAACATGTTTGTACTCAGAAATTTTATTCAACATGATTTAAAGTGAAGAAGTACAACTATCCCTAGAAATATAATTTTAAAAATAATACAGGATTATAAAATTTATTTTCCAACATATAGCTAATAAATACTTAGTAAGTCCTAGGCATTGTCACAGCACTGGACACACAACAGTGAACAGTGTGGCTCTTAAGTCCCTCCTCCCATAGAATTTACAGATAAAAAAAGCAAGTAAACTATGATTTAATATAAGCAGGCAGTGAAAGCCATGAAAATAATAAATCAGGAGAAGGGGATATGTATGATAAGGCTAAGGGTGGTTTTTAAATAAGTTAGGAGAATATCTTTCTCTAAAGAGAATCGTATACGGAGACTTGAATGAAATGATGAATTGAACCATTTAATCATGTGAGGGAGGAGCTTTTCATGAAGTGCATGAGCTGGGCGTATTTGAAGAAGAACAATGTTTCTAGTGGGTGGATGGTAAATTAAGTGACTAAGGAGGAAAGTGGAAGTAGATGATGTCATACAGGTAGATAAGGGCTAGCTCATATAGGACCTTGTAGAACCCATTAATAGAAAGGAGTGGAATTTATAATAGCAAGGAGTAGAAATGTGACTGAAGCCACTAGAGGATTTTAAACATGGAAATGGTATGATTTGATGCATGTTAAAAAAAAAAAAAAGTCATTCTGTTACTATTTGAAGAAGAAACTCTGAGGGCAAGAAAAGAAATCAAAATGTCAAGCTATAAAATGATAATCAAGTCAAGTTGAACAAAATAATTGTTTTATCTAGACACTGCTTATTTCTTTCTAATTTTCTTTAAATCATCATTGAAATACAGTTTGGTATATTCTGCACATAACTTTTAATCCTATGTAAAAGAAGAAAACTCAAAATTTTACATAAAGGGAATTTACCTAGAGTTGTCATGTCCTTCCTTACCACTCCTAAATAGATTGTTTCCTCTGATCTAAAAAAGTCTTATCTAGTCTAACCTAGGGCACTGGAATCATACTCTTTTAGTTTAAATCCAAGATTTGCTATTTTCCAGCTATACCTTTTGCTAACTCTGTAACGTTTGTCAAGTTGCTTAAGCTGTCTCAGTTTCATTGTAAGTATATTTAATAGTACCCACTTCCTAAGGTCGTTTTGATGATTAAATAAAATAATCTAGGGAAGGATTTTAATAATGGATTTGATGCAGAATAAATGTGCAATAAACACTGTGCGTTCTTATCCACTCTGATACTGGTAAAGATTTTTTACATGTTATTATTTTCCTAGCTCTGACATTTCCATAACTTACTATGTTTTGCCGTGTATGTGTACTTTTTTGCCCAAATATGTGAGGGGGAAAAAAAAGGATGGGCATTATACATGGGTAATACTAATTCCACATCTATATAAATGCTTTAATTCTTTTATTTGTGCTTATGAATTAAAAGTGTAACTCTAGAAATCAATAATGATATCCATATGCAAAATTATACCCTGGGATATGATAATCGGTTTTGTTGAACTCACAATGAACTTGCAACAACAAAGAGTTCTTGGCCTTCTATGGTGCGTAAATATCGTAAATGTGTTACTGGTACATAAAATTTCTTGTACCTGTGTCTGTTCTTGTGTTTTGTAATTATTTGTTACATAAAATTTCTTAGACCATGATATGTTAAAAAATAAATGCTAAAATTCGTCTATAATACAAAAAGAAAAAAACAGTACCTAAATGTAAACAAATAAAAATTTGAATTAAAAAATTAAAACGAAAGACTTTCTCCCCCTGAAAGTTTAGGTCAAAACCATGGATGTGCAGTATACATGGCAAAATACAGTATATTCGTACGAATCTGAGTAAAGATGAATAAATTTTGGTATGAACTGAAAGAATAGCTTAGAGGAAACAATAATAAATATACTACTGATGATAATTTGAGCAAAAATTCTCTGCAAAATTAAACTTGAGTTATACGTGAGCTCATTCATTTATTAAAAAAGCATTATGTTTTACACCTGAAACTAATATACTATTGTATGTCAACTATAATTAAAAATGTATTACTTCAGCAACAATAATGTTTTAGGTTCTACATGAGTTACATGGACTGGAGAAAAGATTCGAAGAACAAAGAAAAGGGAGAAATATCTTTAAAAATTATTTTCTGACTTCCATGAATTAATATGCAATTATCTTTAAATTTAGGTATATTTCTCTCTATAAAAGAGATAATTTGATATTCAGATGAAACTATATAATTTTGAATATGAATGGCTTTCAATTAGTAGAAAACTTCAAAATGAATAAAACTAAAGGAATTTGAAAAACTCTGGATATATTTCTTTCTTTGTTTTACTCTTTAATATCATCTATTCTGGAAAATGGATCTATAGAATTTACAAATTAATCTAACTTATCGCAGTGATGGGTCAGAAACCTCAATACTTTAAGGGATTACTTTAAGAATTCCCTACCCTGTGGTGTCACTACCATGCAATAACATTTTCTTAGTCACAATTTTCTCTGAAAATTCCCATGGAACCTTGTGTTTCTGGTTAAAATACATTTTTTCAGACTCATTATCTTTAAAAATATAACCATACAGATAGCCTAAATATAAGTCCAAAAAAAAAAAAAAAAGAAAAAAACAAGGGAGTGGAAAGATTAGATTTGTAATGTGTTTACCATTTCAAATTGGTAATTTTTTTTATTTCAATGAATCATAAAAGAGAGTATAAAAAATATAGGTTTATAAGTGGTCAAAAATAACATCCTGTGTGGTATTTATCACTATGGCTTCCTTCTCACCCCAAGTCCTTGTAAAAGAATAAGGTGATTTGTCTTTGAACAAGTTTGAATTCATTTCAAGCTGGGTGATTTGTGTTTGTAATAATTGAATGACTCTAAAATTTAAGTTATTTAACTATAGTATGTCAAAAATTGTTTGACTGCCTCATACATTGCTCAGCATGGCATTTTGAACTATAATGCAAGATAGTATGATCCAATAAACCGGAAGACACAATGAGGAAGCCTTTTTCTTCCAAGTTTTTCTTTTCTTTTTTTTCTCTATCATTTCTAGTTCTAACTCCACAGATATGGCATGTTAAAAGGGTGCCTGTTTACATTTGAATAAATATCCCTAGATGGCTACCTGATTCCTCTCTTTTCAGGTTATTGTCCTTTCAAACTTGAAATCCATTATTTAAAAACTCTGGTTGTATTAGAATTCCAATGATGAATTGGTTGTTTTTTCTTAACCAGTGAGACTATTACTGATAAAGTGTGCATTGGGAATTGTTAAGTTTTCTTTCAATACTTTATTTATTTTTACCCTTATTTGAGTGAAAAAGGGAATTTGTGTCAATTTCGTAGTTGATACATAAGAACTAGAGGTTTACATTCTATGAATGAAACTACATTTTGGACATAAACACATTTACGTATAGTTAGACTTAGTATAATCTGGGGTGCCGTTAAAACAACTCTGGGTATAGGAAATTGTGTTCTATTTTTAGGTCTGCAGTAAATGTCTATATAACCATATTAGCCACTTTCCCCCTCTAGGCCTGTTTTCTTAAATGAAAAATAAAGAGTTGGTCAGATGTTATCTGAATCCATTCTTGCTCTTAATTTTTTGGGTTTCTAAATTTAGAGTGTAAATAAACCATAGACTTGCAAGAAGAAGTGTAAAAAATATATTTTTTACCTCGAAAATTTAGGGGCCATAATTTTTATATTGAGTGTACATGATTTCAAGTTAGCAGGCAATTGCCTGGAACATTTAGCACACTGTTTTAACTATCAAACTTACATGATGAGATTTTCCTGGAATAAAGTCTACTTAAATAAATTTCCAAAGCACTCCATGGGATTCTAATCTGATGTCTATAAATTATTATACAGACCTAAGTGTTTAAGAGTCCAAGTTATTTTTACAAGTTGAGTTGACATTCAAAAGTATGCCATGCTTGCAAGCCAATAAGTCAATGGACAACTGCATGCACACGATTCGCTATTAAGACCACCAAAACACTTTCGCCCTGAATGTGATACTTGACATTGTAAGCCAGTTTAGAAATCTTTTACTAGTAGACATAATGATTGCCCTGGTGAAGACATAAATGTTAAATGGGCTTCCTCATAAAATCACATTCCAGGGTTGACATGTTCTTCTGGCACCCAGAGACCTCTTATATAAACTGACAAGCAAGACTAACTAGGCATGAGGGATTGTTCCAAAGATTTCCAGCCCCAAACCTTCCAGCTAATTGAAGAACAAGAACAGGGTAACTTCTCTGCTCTTTCTAAAATTACAGCTTTATTGTTTGAAAGCTTATACAGGATCTAAGATGTGTGTCCAGTATAGTTATTTTAAAGCCACCTGAGGGGAACAGGAAATAATGAGTACTATACCAGGTAATAGCCTAATTACTGGCCCCTTTTCCAAGGGGATTTCCAGTTAATGTTGCCCTAAGTGATAAACAAAAGCAGCATAACTAAAAAAAAGAAGTTTTGTCCAGAATTCCTTTGTAGAGGTTTTGAACAATTGGAAAATATTTGAAATTATCACTTTAATTAATGATGTATGTAAGGATAAAGTGACGTACTCAATGTCTTACACAAAATTGAATAGTCAGAATTATAACTATGATTTGATTTTGCCTTGAGGAGGCATTCCTAGGCTATTATAATGGAATTACTGCCCAAGACCTGCATAGACCTAGGCAACTGAATGCTGTACTGTTAGTCCTGCCACACCACTGTCCTGGTCCTTGCAGGTAACTGGCTGATATCTGAATTGCTCTTTGGATGGGATTCAAGTATTTTGGATCCAGTCCTATTTATCCATGTCCTTCCCCAAATGTCCTCCAGGTCCATACTTCTTTAGGTCCTTACAAACAAAAGAGAACTACCAGTTTATTTTTTGCCATCAGGAATAAGGTCAGCTCTTAACACCTCATAAAAAACTATTTATCTTCACTCTAAAATCAGGAGATCTTCCTCCTTAGAAACACAACATCATGTCCTTTCCCTATGGAGAAAAAGAAAATAATTTCTTTCCTGAGCTCCTCCTTTGCAAATGTGAAATTGGGTTGAGATATAAAAGGAAATTAGAAGAAATTAGCAAATGATAGAGAACACAGAAGGGTTTTTCAAACACAGGCCATGGTATACATAAAGACTCTAAGATAAGAGTTCAGAGTATGTGAGGAACAAAAAATGAATCTACAATGGTTGGAACAAGGAGAGTGAGGGGAAAGTTGGAAGGAAATACAACTGGAGGAAAACTATACAGGGTTTGCACCATTTATGTCCCTGTAGAAAAGGGTAAAGATTCATATTTTAACCTAATTGAAATGGAAAATTATTGAGGTTTTATGGATAGAGGGTAGTGATATGAGATCACTTATAATTTTAAAAGATAACCCTAATGCTGTGGAAAGTTGATAATGAGGATGAAACAGTAGAAAAGGGAACTACTCTTAAGAGGTTATTGTACAAGATGTAGTAAAAGGGGTGGTATGTGCAGAAGACAGAAATGACGGGGCTGAAAAAAAATATATGCAAAAAATATGCACATATGTTTCTATATATGAAAATATCCCATTGCAATACTTGATAATAAGAAACATATCATTGTAGAAATATGATAGTTGATGAATTATGGAAAGAATAAACAGATGTAATCTGAATAAAATTGTAGAAAACCATAACCCAAAAATCACATTAGTGGGTACTTTTGAAGAAATAGACAGTGGGGTGTATTCTGGTGAGTAAACATTTAATAATTTTTATAGAATGCTCACTTCAATGTACATTTACTAAAACTACAGCAGTACAAAACAATGTCCCTACTTTAGGCAAGCATATTTTATTTACTTTGTATAGTAGCAAAACCTGTTGGAAAAGTCTAGCAAAACTTGTTGGAAAAATCTAGTTGTCCACTCATAAGAAAATATGTTCATGAAATAATGTATGGTAGAATATCATATAGTATTTAAAACAACTGAACTACATAAAATAGCTAGATATTAAAATACAGTATTAAGTTAAAAAGAAAGATGTAAGACAATATATATCACAGAAAGACAATTGTACAATTTAAAACACAAACTATAAACTCGCTATATGGGGATTTCCGGTCAAGATGGTGGAGCAGGTAACGTCTGTGCTTGCCTCTTCTCACGACATCACAATTACAACTAAACTATAAGACAACCATCATTGAGAATCACCTGGAGTCTAGATGAACATAAGCCCTAGGACGAAGAACACACAGAAGAAGCCACTTTTCAGAACGGGAGAAGGGGCAGAGACATGGAATAGGCTGGTCCTATACCCACATGTGCCAGTTAAAAATTGGGAGAAATATCTTGGCTGCGGAAGTTCCCACCCCTCCCCCACCCAGGCAGAAGGTGTCCCAGCCACATACCACACTCCCCAGCATGGGGTTCTAGTGCCAAGAAGAGAAGTCACCATGACATCTGATTGTGGAAACCAGGGGAGATTGTGGCTGAGTGAGATGGAAGCCTGCTGGAATCCCAGACATTCCTCTTAAAGGACCCGCACATAGACTTACTTGCTGATGGACTCATTTACTCTGAGCTTTATGCTGGGGCAGCAGCTCCAAATGTTCCAAGGATATACAAGGAGGAACCGAATTGTCTGTCTTCAGGATGAGGACTAGAGGGGCAGAATTCTCATAGATAAAAGCACTGGTGGAAGTCTTTGTTTTTTCTTGAGCCCTCCCCCGGCCCAAAATGCAGACGAAGATGGCTGCAATATCTGAGTCCCCATCAACCTGTCTTATATCATCAGTTCACCCTGCCATAGTGATTCCCTGAGACTCCATCCCACCCAACTTGCAGGCCCACCCATGCCACTTCCAGTGGCCTTTCCATACAAATGCCTATCTTGGCTCATGCCGCGGACTGTCTGAAAATCTCTCAAAGGTTCACAAAATCCAAACAAGAAGCATCTGCTCTCAATATGCCCCATACCTCGTGCTGAGCAGCACCAAGCCCTTAGTAGCAGCAGCCAGCCTTGATTACCAGCCTGGCCTCTCACAGGCACCTCCAAGCCCAGTGTGGGTGGTTGCCATCTGCGGATTGCTTTTTGGCTCATGGAAGGTGGCCATGGACAGGGCACAAGCTGCAGGTAAATCTGGCCTGCAGCAGGGCTCCTCCCAGGAGGTCCCTGGACCAACACATCAAGACTCTTACACATGCTGCCTACAAGAGACTCAGTTCAGATCACAAGACAAACACACACTGAAAGCAAAAAGATGGAAAAAAAAATATTTCGTGAAAATTGAAAAAGACAAGCTGGAGTAGCAATACTTATGCCAGACAAAATAGACTTTAAAACAAAGGCTCTATAACAAGAGACAAAGAAGGACCCAGTGATCCCATTTCTGAGTATTTATCTGAAGAAACCTAAGACACTACTTTGAAGGGACCTGTGCATCCATATGTTCATTGCAGTATTATTTACAATAGACAAGATATGGAGGCAACCTGTCCATCAATGGATGAATGGATAAAGAGGTAGTACATATATACAATGGGATATTACTCAATCACAAAAAAAGAATAAAATCTTACCATCTACAACAACGTGGATGGACCTAGAGGGTATTGTGCTGAGTGAAGTAAATCTGACAGAGAAAGACAAATGCAATATGATTTCACTTATATGTGGAATCTGAAGAACAAAGCAAACGAACATACAAAACAGAAACAAATTCGTAAATACAGAGAACATTTTGATGGTTGCCAGATGGGAAGGGTGTTGGGGGGGGGGTGAAAAAGGGGAAGAGATTAAGAAGTACAAATTGGTAGTTACAAGATAGCCATGGGAATGTAAAGTATAGCATAGGAACATAGTCAATATTGTAATAACTATGTATGGTGTTAGATGGGTACTAGAGTTATCAGGGTGGTCACCTTGTAAATTATATAAACATCTAATCGTTACATTGTACACCTGAAACTTACATAATATTGTATGTCAACTCTAATTGAAAAATAAAACTATTATCAAAAAAACAAACTATATATTGCCTACAGATACATGCCTAGATAAAAGTGATTAAAAGTGGTTTGTGATGATATTCACCTTTCATGATAGTAGTTATTAAAGCAAGTGAGAGAAGGGCAGAGAACTAAGAAGGGAGTGATTAAAAGGGACTTCAAGTCTTTCCATAAAGTATGACTGCAAGAAAATATGACAAAATATTTTGTGCTCGGTGGGACTATTAGTGTTAGTTATAATTTTTTTGAACATATATATATATATATATATATATATATATATATATATATATATATTTAATAAGTTAAGACCCGAAAAACAGGCTGATTTTTAGAATGAACACAGCTTAAGAACAATTAAATGACCACATGATTGTCCTCAATGCTAAAAGCCAAAAACATGGAAAGCATGAGAAAGCAATCAGGAGACATACAACATATTTCAACAGTAGTTAAATGAAGTTTTAAAAGGAGAAAATGAGATAATGAAGGAGTTGAAATTATTAACACTGACAAAACACACAAACAAAAAAAACCCAAAAAACACCACAAAAAACAGCTGATTACAAGATGTCAAGTGTCAAGCATAATAAATAAACATAAGAATGAGAATGGTGACATTACCATGAAAGTTCAGGGAGCTAAAATATATATGCAACCACAATATAATGATGACAACTTATTGTTAAGTTACACAAAAAAGCAGATGGGCATTAAATTTTTTTATTAGCAACAATCATTGAAGAGAATATGGAATATCATGAGAGGAAATGATTTTGAAATTAGAATTGACAGTCAACCTAGCATCCTAGAGAAAAGGTAAAACAAAGATATTTTTAGATAATGAAGGGATCAGAACATTTTAAAAGCCTTGATTAAAATTATATTTTAATAAAATAGGAAATGAATGCAAGAAAGGAAAATATAGGATACAGACACTATGATGAAGAATTCAATAAAACTAAAGTTTACATAATTGCCGATGAAAACTGTAAAAAAATGATGTAAATAAAAATCTGCAATTGAATTTCCAGACTATCTACAGAGAGATAAGTGAGACGGGTGAAAGCAAAATTGAGATAAGGTTTCATTTGTTCAACAAATGGATATAGATACCATGCAAATCTAGATGACTGGAAAAAAAGTTTAAATTTAAATGTAATCATTGAAAGATTAAAATATGATATATAAATTTCAAATCACCAGAGATACAAATGTTGAAAATTCTTTAAATTTTATGAAAATGTATGAAAGGGAAAAAAGCAAAACAAACACAATTCCCTCCCTTCAAAATTTACCATATAATTGGGGGAAAAGATGACAAAAAGATGATAGATAAGGATCACAATAAATACAAGTATAAAAAGACTACCTTTAAAAGACATACATTTTCAAATAGGGCAAAACCAAACTAACAAACTAATAAGCATTTAAACATTGTATTCAAGAGAGACTGAACAAATCTTTTGAAAAGTTGAAATGAAGTCAAAATATATGCCAGGCAAATTCTAATAAATTTTTAACAGATGCTAAGAAAATGTAGAAACATCAAATGAAGCAAAGAAGATATTATTATTGTATTCTTTGGAAATTTTCATTTCTTTTTTCAGAATATATTGTTTTCAGTTCATTGTTTGTCAGATTTTTCAATACATTGTTTAGGAGATTTTGAATCTAAGTATATAAAAGGGACTTTGTTTAGAATGTGTGCGTGTGTGTGTGTGTGTGTGTGTGTGTGTGTGTGTGTGTGTGTGTAGGGGGGTGGTATTTAGTTTCTTATAATGAGGTGAGGAGTTTTTCATTTACATTTTCAAGCTTTCATTTACATTTACATTCTTTAGGAGAGTTTACATAACTTAGAAAACATTTGTTTCTCTGGGTCAGAATATATCTTTGAATATATTTTCCTGTTTCTTCTATAGTATTAAATTTTTAGTTTTACAGCCATTTCTTAAATAAACATAGCTCATTCATATATAGATATAGATGTATATATATATGCGCATATATACTTTAATAAAGATATAAATGAGCAATGTTTATATATTTTTAAGCATGAATTTTTTTCAGTTTTTTAAAATGTTAGAATAAAGTTTAAAGGGTCACTGTCTTAATTGCCCATTTGCAATTTCATAGAGAACCAGTATTTTAAATAACAAATTGTGACTTTCCTCTTTAGAGATATGATAGGGTAATTTACATATTTTTAACTTGTATCTTCATTTGTATTTAATTTGTATTTTCATAGGCTTTGGATTGGAATTTTATATAAACAAACCAATTTTTGAAGTCTTTATTCAGGAGGCATTTGATCTTTGCAACTAAAGTTTTGTTTTATGGAAGTAAGGTTTTACTTCTTTTGCTGCTTCTCTTATTTAGAGATTAATTAATAAATGCAAGTTGTAATTTTATGTTTGTCTTCTAAGTATTCTGGAATTGTTGTTATGTGAAAAAAAAGAAAATTAAAAATAAAATTGATATACTCAGACCCTAGCATGCTACTGGGCACATACTAGGTGATCAATATATGTTTACTATTTAGACTACAAGCTGTTGAAGGTATGATTCCATATTTGTTGAATAATAGTGAATATAAGTGATGATAATGGTACTCACGAAAATTAGAAATTTAGAGAATGAAAAGATCACTGTAGAAGAGATGAGAGTCCAATTTACTAAAATATTAATTCTTGCTCCTAAAGTTCTCATATGTAGGCTCTCCGAATGTTTGTGGTGCAGTTAACCTTAAATACTTAGGTGCTTGAGTATTGCCAACCTTGGTGTTTACTTAAATCTGCTAATTTCTTGAAAGATTATGTATTAGAGCCAATCACCCTTAGAGAAAGTCAGGAAATCATACACTTAGAAGCTACTTATGAGTTTGGATTAGAGAGTGTTTGAGCACTCACCAACATCCTGAATACATCACAACATGGCTTCCAGGAAGTGACCAAGAAGGCTGACTCTTCTACTGATATTTGGGTGCTGCTTAGGTATGCTAATTCCATGCCACGTTCTGTAAGGCCCTTAAATTTGTCATGAGAGGAAACAACTATTTTGTCATTTTTTTCAGAATTGTTTACCAATTAGAACCTTGAAAAAAATTTATCACCACTTTAGAAAGCAGACTGACGAGATGGTAGTAGAACCTTGGTCTGGGAAAATGAACCTATTGGCAATGCTACTAACACTTGTAGGTGAGCGGGACGAACATTGATCTTAGGACTGGAACACGTTTCTTTCTGACATTAGCTAAATCCTGGGTGAACTTGTACATTTTTTTTACTTTTCTAAGTTTTAGTTGTCATTGGTTTATATGATATATATACATCTATCTATCTATCTATCTATCTATCTATCTATCTATCTATCTATCTATCTATCTATCTGTCATCTCCTATAATAACATTTTAGGCTACTAGATTATTTTCTCTTCTAGGTCACTACTGGATTCAAAGTGATTTTACATTGCTTGTTTTGAGATCTTCATGACCAGGGAAGAGTAAACCTTATCTTGCTAATCTTTGGTTGAATGATTGATAAGAAGGAACTAGAAAATGTAGGGTGTTTGAATACCATAAGAAAAAAAATATGGTGCAATAGAAGACTAAAGTACTAGTTTCAGGTGTTGGAACCATTTAAAGACATTAAAAATAGTGCTGTCCCTTCCTATATTTCTGGACCTATGAAGAAAGCACCAATATGGAGAACAGACTGTGGCATTTGGGAACATTTCTCACATCCTGGGATGCTTAATGAGACAGGTTAGTTAACATGTTGTTAGGCAGACAGGAAGATCCCTGGTGAAATAAACAAAAGGCAGCCATATCCTGAAACTCCAGGTTCTGGAATGTCTCCTTCACTCCAGGACAAAGATATGACAATGCGCCTTGAGGTTAATAAATAATCTCAAAACCCTTTTCGCCAGACAAAGGAGCAGATCTGATAGATAGAAATGGGTTATTTCGTTAATCCCTTCAGGATGGGCAAACAGGACAAACCTGATAGACAAATTCCATTAGAAGGCTCTAGCCCCTTTTCCCAAGCAGGTGAGGGAAGGTATAAAAGTAAGAGCTTTCGACTCAGTCACTGGGCACCCCCATTCGGAACCCCCTCCTGCTCAGGAGCTCTGATCCTTTGCTTTCAATGAACTATCATCTTTTTAAAACTCTTTGCCTCTCCTGGGTCCGTGTTTCCATTCCTCAGTCTCATGAGACAGGATCCCAGTACTCACTCAAAAGTCCCCTACATCATTTGGGGACTCACAGAGAAATATTCCTACAACATTAATAGGTAGATTCCCACAATGTTCAACATGGGATTATATTGTTCTCAAGTTGGATGTTCATAAACAGGGAGGTGCCCTTCTCTAGATATGATAAATGATATTTGTGTTATAAATAATTAAAATTGTAGGAATTTAGAGAAATTATAAACCTCCAGTAAATGGTATGACTTTAACAAATCTTTTACTCTCCGGGCTATATTTTCCCATTTATAAAATAAGGGGATTAGATGATCATTAGATGATCTTTAAAGAAAAGTGAAGTATTTGTGGCAAATATTATTTTGTAAATGAATTTGAGCTGGACCATTTGTGATGAGCCATAATGAAACTGATAGGGGGAAAAGAGGAGAGCAGTCCCACTGGGGCATATAAAAGAAGCAGAATAATAAAATGGATAGGAGTGCTTGTCGGACAGTAAAAATACCCCAACATGAATAATCATCAGGCTCTATGACTTTGATCAACCATTAACTGTTTCCTCTCATATCTACACTGCAAATATTTCATTCAAATCCCTTGATGATTTAATTCTCTGCTGGTCTTGGATTAAATCCTAATTCCCTATGAAGACAAGTTTCATTCAGACCTTTGCTGATTCTTCAAACACATCATTTTGGTGCTTTTTAGAGACGAAGACACTGAGCAGTGGTTTTGTTTTGGTTTTGTAATATGACATTTGGTCACTTCACCAGTTTTCACATCTGGTTCCAGTTTGAGATGAAACCACTTAAACCTCATGCACCCACTGAAAGCTGTGGTTTTGTCACAACATTTTGTCACAAAATTACATAAACATATAAACAGAGGAAAAACTCACTGGCTTTGTTTTAAGGGTTTGGTTTACTTATCTGAATTCAAATGAAATAAATTGAGTAATAACTGACCATTAACAAAATTGAAGCTAAGCAGACCAGAGAGCAATGTTCTAACATATACTTGAAAATCAGTATAGATGTATTAACATTCAATACAATTGTTTACATCCTAGATTGTTGACCTACTAGCATTTTGATCAAGTTCTCTTTTGGGTAACTAGATGTTCCTTTTTACTCCTGAGTTGGAAAAAGACTATACCCACTTTTATTTTTCTGATTTGTGGATGTTCACAGTGAAATTTTAGTTACAGTTTGTCTTTTTCCTTTTTGACATAGAGTCATCACATTTTTAGACATGGAACACACCTTAGAGTTATCAAATATGTCTATTCCCCACACCTGTCATTATACAGATGTGGAAGTGGATTCAAACAGAAACTAAACCCCTGGTGATTTCAGCCAGGCTCCGGTTTTGCTCCTATCACATAATTGTCCTATCATGTTCAATTGTTAAAGTATAATAGTGATGAAGTCAATGTTTTCCAAGTGAATTACTAGAAATGAAGGCTAGTTTTACTCTTTTTAATGGGCAAATATCGTAACTTCAATCCAGCTTTATATTGTCACTCATTTCATGGGAAATCAAAATGTGACCAAATCAGTTCAGAATTATTCACAAAAAGAAACATCATGCACTGTTTTAAACAGACACATGTGCGCATGCTTACATACATGTACACACACTCACAAATGAATCCTTTCAAAGTACACACTTAAAACTGTTAGTGAATCCTCACTATAAACAGAAAAAAAAGTCCAAATCCCTTAGCTTGGCATGTAAAGTCCTTCATAACTGGCTTCAGCTTCTAAGTCTAACCTTATTTCCTACTCTGTCCCCTCCAACGCCAGGTTCAAGTTAATCTGAAACAGCACTGTATATCTGACATGTCATGATCTTTATACTCCTTAGACTTGAAGCTCGCTTTCCTCTCTACTTAGCATACCTGATGTGCTAAGAAAATTTTCACTCATCCTTCAGCTAACAATTTATGTCTTCAATTAAGTTTCTCCTTTATCCTTCATCTTTGCTGATAGCAAAATCATCAGAATTCTTCAGTCCCTTCTGTGTCTACGTAACATTTTGATCACATCTATAGCATAGCACTTATTATGTCTGATCAAAATTGTTTATCTATATATGCCTATCTACCTACTTTGCATGCCAAATTCTTGGGACAATGAATCAAGTTCCTATATTTCTTTATGAAGAAAACAGAGCACAATCCAATCTTTTCTGTTTTTGCCTCTATCTTTTTGCTCTAGATTATGCCAGTAGACTAATGTTTTCTCTGGCCTTCAATCTCTACCTACTTCTCTTCATGCTCCTTTCTGATTACTTGTTTTAAAGTATTGATCATGACACTTTCCTTTTTAAAAGTTTCAGAGCATCTCACATAATCTTAGATTATACCTATGTTCTTTATTCTTTATACTGACAATTCATCATTTTATCCTGATTTCTTTCCTCATTATGAAATGATCTTGTTTCCTTTTTTACATTGATTACTCCCTTTGATGAAAACAACTAGACTTAATCAAATACCAATAACTGCAACACCTCTATACCCACAGGCTCTCTTGTATCCAAACTCTAACAATACTCCAGAAACTGCAGTGTGGTGATATTTTCACCCTTTCTCTGTACTTGTATCCCCCATGTCCTTGCTTAAAATCTATTCATGCATCATACTGCCCCTAATATCATACTAATTTTACAAAAGTAAAGATTAAATTCAATGCTCTTTCTACACTGACCAAGCAATCATACTGGAGAAAAACATACACACTTAATTTAATGATATCACCTTTAAAGGCTTTTCTGCTAATCTCAAACAGACATTTTGTCCTGACCTACGATTCATTTAGGGAAATAAACTTTATTTTTCTCTCCTATTCCTTTAGAGGACTCTTTAAAATCTTCTCTCTCCTCTAACTACTATAGCTACCTCCTTTCCAGCCTCATCCTCAGCTGATGAAATTATTTTCTATTTCACTAGGAAGAAAAAAGCAATTAGAAAGAATTTCTACCAGCTTCTACTACCACGTCTACTCACCTGTAAATATTAGTACCAGTATGATCTGCTTTTTCTCACCCATGGGTGCATTAGATACCACTCAAAACACATCACTTCTCCAATTCTCCTTCTCTCTTCTATCTCATCAGTTTCTCTTGCTCTCTCAACTGGATTATGTCAGCAACATACTATTAGATTAACTTATGTCCCATCTCAGGCAAACCTTTTTCCTTTGTCTGCCTTTTTCCAGCTACTGTCCCATTTTTTTCCACGTTTGACAACAAAACCTCTCAGAGGAGTTAACCTTCACTAATTCTTTTCCATCTTTTCCTTCTTGATCTTATTTGGTGAGGTTTTATTTATTACCAGTCCTCTCTAACTGATATTGTCAAGGCCACTAATTACTTCCCAATGCCAAATTCAACGGTCATTTTTCAGTTCTCAAGTTATTTAAAAGTATTTGTCACAGTTGATTACTCTCTCTCTGCTGCATTTAGTTATTGGGACACTAATTCCTTTGACTCTTCTTTCCTTCATCACTAGCACTCCTCTCCTTTGTTGGTTTTTCCTCCTCTCCCTGGCCTCTAAATTTTATATTAACTCAGAGCTCAATTCTAGGCCTTCTTTTCTGTCTATATAGACTTATCTAGTCACAAGGCATTAAATATCACCTATCTCCTAATGACTCCTAAATGTTTATTTCCAGTCCAGACATATTTTCCTAAACTCTAGACCCATACATTTAGCTGCATGTTCAAAATATCTACTTAGTTACAAATCTCAAACTTATTATGTCCAAAAATAACAACTAGACTGCTTAGCAAATACATGTTTTTCCTGGAGTCTTCCTCATCTCTCATCTGAGTGAATAGCAACTCCATTCTTCCAGTTGTTTAGGCAAAAAAAAAAGTGTCAATCTGACTTCTCTCTTATCCAATATTTGCTACATAATAAAATCCTATAAGTATTTCCACAATTTGATCATTCTCATCACTTCCTCCATAAACACTCAGCTCCAAGCCACCATCATCTCTCACCTGGATAACCTCAAGAGCCTATTTTGTCTACTTCTGTCCCATCCTGTTTGACTCTTCTCAACAGTAGTCATAGTTCCCTTCACAATGAAAGTCAAATCATTCGAAAGTCAAATCATTCGACTATTTTGTTCATTGCACTCCAAAGGCTTCCCCAATGGCTATCATCTACAAGGTGTTTGCTACATCTCTATATCCCCTCTGTCCACCTCATCTCTCTGACCTCATCTATCGCTTTTCATTCAGCCCACTATTTCAGTTATACCAGTCTCTATACTTTTTCTTGAACATTCCAGGCATGTTCCCCCTTCCGGGCATTTCCAACTACTCTTTCCTCTGCTGTGATGACACTTGCCCAGATCTTTGCATGAGCTATTCGCTCACATCCTTCAGGTCTCTGTTGTAATGCCACTTACTAGAGAAGCCTTCTCTGATAACTCTCGGTAAAACTTTTACTGCCTACAAACTACCTTCCCTTCCCCTCTGTGTTATTTTCCTCCAAAGCACTTATCACCACCTTCTGGTCTATATTTACTTATTTGTATATTATCTGCCTTCCTCTACTGGACTGCTACATAATAAGATCGTGAACTTTATCTCTTATTCACTACTGTTCACTAGCAGCAAAGCTGTTACCTTCTACAGAGTACTTGCTCAATAAATATTCACTGAATAAATGAATGAATTAATACATTTCCCTTTACTGCCTCACATACATGGACTGTATCAGCAATACTTGGCTAAATGTTGTTCCGTAAAATTCCATAAAAGGCCCTGTATTTCACCTCCTGTCTTAATCCTTTTTTAGCACACCCCAAACCCCATTTACACATGCTCAGTTCATACCTGTATTTTAAGGCTCAATTTACCTGCTGTAGCACATGTAAGAATCTTACCAATTGGAAGTTGTATCAGTTCTTGGAACATCCAAAATACTTTATACATGTAATATACTTGGGGCTTTTAACACTTTCTCTTCTATCACTCTATAAATTCTTAGAGAGTAAGTGCCAAGTCTATCCTCCTGTGTACCTTCTTTCCCAAATCCAGACTCTAACATGCAGGAGTTCCTCAATAATTTCTTTTTGAATGAATATAAAAATGAAAGTTTCATTCACTAATGTATACAAGGGTATACAGAAGTCCTTACCATGGCTTTAAATTAGGGTTTTAGGCAATAAAATTCAAACCGCTTACATACACTACACAAACTTAAATGATCTTCCTTACATGATCTTTCAGATGTTACCATACCCTACAATGTCACTTTGTGGTGTCCCCTACCTCAGCCATCATGCTTCTGTTATACTAGCCTACTTGCTTTTCCTAGAGTCTTCAAAGCTGTTTTCCACCTTAGGGTCTTTGCCCTTACTGTTTTTCTGCTTGAATTTTTACATGACTTATTGTTTTGTAAATTAATAACTCATGTATCAACTCAAATATCACCTTCTTACGTATATAGTATACACCGTGTTTCCCCAAAAATAAGACCTAGCTGGACGATCAGCTCTAATGCATCTTTTGGAGCAAAAATTAATATAAGACCATCATTATACTTTATTACATTTGTTATATTGTATTATATTATACCCAGTATTTATTATATTATACCCAGTCTTATATTATATTAAAATAAGACTTAGTTTTATATTAACTTTTGCTCCAAAAGATGCATTAGAGCTAACTGTCCGACTAGGTCTTATTTTCAGGGAAACATGGTATCTCTCTTCTTTGCCCACCTAACTTAAGGTCCCTACCAATTCCCTCTTTATCAGATCACTCTAACTTACTGTCTTCATAGCACTTATCACTATTTGAAATTATGTTTCAAAATTTGTTTACTTGTTAATCACATATTTTATTTCATTTCCTCTCTTTCCCCTTGCTTCCCGTTGTGTTTCCCCAAAAGTAAGACCCACCCAGATAATCAGCTGTAAAGCGTCTTTTGGGGCAAAAATTAACATAAGTAATTTTATAGTAAAATAAGACCGAGTCTTTAATATAATATAATATAATATAATATAATATAATATAATATCGGGTCTTATATTACTTTTTGCTCCAAAAAATGCATTAGAGCTGATTGTCCAGCTAGGTCTTATTTTCGGGGAAACACAGTACTTCATATATCTGGAACATGAGCTGCATGGAGAGCATGAACCCCGTTTGCTTTTTTCACTACTATATCCATTATATCTAAAACTGTGCACCATATAGAAAGTAAATAAACATTTGTTGTTTTTTAAAAAAATCCATCGTTTTACTTGACTTTTCAAGTAACTACTATGTTGGTTTATTTATCCTTCACAAATAGCAATGTTCCAGAGTTCATTTATTGAGGATTTCTTTGTTGCTTCTCTCTTTACCCATAAATACATTTAAAGAAGGAAAGCAGACCTCCTGGAATATATTTTTTCAGATATACACTAATGCAAAAGAGGTCCTGAAATGAACTGTGACTGATTCATAAAGTTCACCACTAACCCTTCACATGTGTGAAAGACAAAACTTAGCCCCTGAAATAAGGACCTTCCTTCCTACTCATGAAACTATTTTGTGCTGATGAAGTTATACAGCATCAGTAGTTTCTAATAGTCTAAAGGAGGAATAGCCTAAAAATAAATCCTCAAATCTCTAAAAGAGAGCTAGTCCAGAATGGGAATATACACAGTAATATTCCAAATTACTAATATTTAAGAACTTTGGTATTTTTGCGGCAAATGCGGCTTTTGGTGCTTTTGTGTGCATAGATTTATTAAAATCTCTTTCATGAGACCAAAAAAAATTAATATAAACATATAGAATTGACACCATGGAAACAGATTCATGCTGAAGGCTTTATACTTAGCTGTCTTAATGTTTTTCCATTGTGGTTGACGTTTGCTGAAGACAAATGGAAACATCTTGTTTTAACATGAAATTTTCTGGGATCCTCCCAAGCAGGCACAATCTCTCTTCTTCCTTTTAACTCCAAAACCATCTCTTTCTCTCTCTATTTTTTTACAATGTGTCACTTTCTACCTTGTCTTATACCTCATTGCTCCTAAAGAATAAAATTCTTACTATGTATTTTTTCCATCACTTCTAATTGTTTCCTGCAATTTGAAGTTCACAGAAGGTATTCAATAAATGTTTGTGGAATATGCAAATGACAGTACGTATGTATACAGTTTCCTTTTTCTCCTTGAGGGTCAAAATTTCTAGAGAAACAAACTGACAATGATTATTACTATTATTCATTTTTTATCGAACTTCCAAAAGACATGACAACCTTACATAGAATCATGTAGAACATAAATTTCTACATTCCTAGGAAGATGAAATGTCTGTCTTGCTCTCTATATGTAAACTTTTAATAAATACCATGGAATATTTAGTATTAAATTATAAATGGATGGTGGAAAGGCTGCCTGAATCTGTAGATCTCCTTTCTGTAGTCTAGTCCAATGCTAAGCAAGATGATTATAATGCATTTAGATGTAGAAGAGTGGGGTTTAGACAGAGTTGCATTACAGACAGGCAGAATAAATAGGTCTAGGAATTGGAAATTTTAGGGTTTGCTCAGGAATTGCAGGCTGTCCATTGTATTCAGAGAGAAGGATGAATAAAGAGAAATAGTGCAAGGCAGTTTGAGAAGGACATTGCAGACCAGTATAAGCCCTGGACGGTTTGAGTGAGGTTTTTCCCCTAAATGGGGCAGCAATGGGGAGATTTTGAAGGTTTCAATGCAGACCGGTCGCATGATCAAAGCTGTGCTTTAGGAAGAATAATCAGGAATATATGCCTGATAAGCTGGCTAGAAACAGCTGCAGAAGAAAAATCTTTTCAGAAGGTTTTTTGCAATATCCTAGGTATTTTTTCTTCTTATGGGAAAACACATAAACTAAAATTTTGCTTTTTGACGTGTAAGAGAAAAATGAAAATGAAGCCTATAATGAATAGATTGTATATGTGTACTTTTCTCTATGTATTCATGCATACATATTTTTTTTGGTCAGAAATATTGCTGTTTAGATTTACAGGCTAAAACATTGGACAGTGTGTCAGATTAGATCCCAGGTATAAATATCGGTATGTTTTTGCTTTACTAGATCATATCACTCAAAGGCCTGGTCAAAAAAAATCAATTTTAAATTTCATCCGATTGCTCTTTTTTAGAAACTCTCATTATAAAGGTATGAATGGCAATTGATCTAGAATAACTTTTAACTTAGCATCTTGTGACTATGTTAAATGTAATGTCTACCCTCAGAATAAAAGATTATCACATGTTTTTTGCAGAACCTACTATCAAAATAAAACAGACAGTAGGCAGGAAGACTTAGTCAATGTAAATTAATTCTACCATATATGGGATGACAATATTTAAATATCCTCTAGAAAGTTTAATATATTATCATTGATTTTGATTAGAGCACAAAAACCAAACCTGGATACAGAGAAAGGTTAAACTGTTATTGAATCACTAGCACATTCTGATCCTTTGTTGGATATAAAGAGTAAAAGAAATCAATATAAATCTGACTCTTTACATGTTTCCCTTCCTGAAAAGTCATCTCTCTCGTTTTTACAGCATAGTTGAATGATTCAACCAGACTACCTGGGTTCAGATCTCAACTACTTCTTGGCTCTTTGAGCTTAGGCAAGTTACTAAACCTCTTTGTATTTTTACAGGTGATCAGTTAAATTTTATCAACTATAGAAATGAAAAAAAAAATAGTCTCTAACTCAGGCAGTTGTCAAGTGAAAGTTAAATTATCAATACATTAAAAATATTTTTTAAAGTGCTTGCCTATAGTAGGAGCTCTGGAAAATGTTAGTTATTGTTAAATCTCATCTCTTATTCAAAGAACTTTATAATCAGAATCCTCCTCCCCAAAGTTCCCATTGCATATTAAGCAAACCACTATTACAATACCTAAAAGGCTGTATTGTATCCATTGATTGACATATCAGTGTTCCGAATGTACTATAAATTGCTTGAAGAAATAAACTTTGCTTATATTTTTATATATATCGTGGCTACAACAATGTCTGGTACATAGGAAGCACAGGAAGAAAGGAAGAAAGGGAGGGAAAAAAGGAGAGAGAGAGAGAGACAGAGAGGGAGAGCGAGAGGGAGAGAGGGAGTTGGGAAAGAGGGAGGACGAAGGAAGGGATTAGCATTGATTAGTCATGGGTACTGCCATCAGTTTATTATTGCTGCATGACCAAACACCCAAGAACTTAATTAAGTACTTAAAAGAACAGTCATTAATTTTGCAGAAAAAAAAAAAAATCTGCCATTTGCAAAGATATCCTGGAAATAGTTTGTCTCTGCTTTATGTGGCATCGGCTAGGTTGGCTACTTAAAAGATGGCTCACTAGTATTTCTGGTAACTTGGTATTGAAGGTCAGCTGGGAACTTATCCAGGACTACACTCAGAGCTCAATTACATTCCATGTGGATCTTTCTGTGTGCTGACTGGACTTCCTTGGATATGATATTCCAAGAGAACCCGGCAGAAGCTGTATTGACTTTTATGACCTAGCTTTGGAAGTCACATAGCATTAATTCTGCCATAGTTCCAGACATGTCCCACATCTCAAAGGCAGGAGCTTCAGAGTCACATTGTAAAAAGGGTGTGCAGGATGGGAGATCTCATTGAAACCATTTTTGCAAAAATGGCATAGGTTTGGTGATGATAATGGTAGTTTCTTGAAGTTTTACAAACTTCAAGAATAATAACAGCAATAATGACATCAACAACACAAGACAGTTGAGCAGCATTACAAGGAAATCACTAAGTGATAAAATCATTGCACAGAAGTCAATACAGTAACGGATCTAAATATAAAGTGCCTGGGGACGGTGATCAGGTAGGAATCATCCCCTCTTCCTCTCCTTCGAACATGTGAATTCTACCTTAAAGTTGTGAATAGTGTCCATACTTGCTGGCTACAGTGAGTTTTATTGTATGATAATAAATAAAAAGGAATATTAGTAAAGGATTATGATGATAGTGATAATACCCACAATACTTTATATTCGTAGCTTGCTTTGTCCATTCTTATACTTGTCGTACCTGAATCTCTCCTGAAATAATGAACAAAGAAAGCCAACCAAAAAAAGTAAATAACTGAGAAGGATTTTCATATATTTATGTAACAGATAAGGTCATTGAAACTCAGATTGCTAGTTAAAGAACTAGTCTTAGGTAAATATCTTTGATTTCCAATCTCTCTCTCTCTCTCTCACCATCACACCAATCAGTGTTATAAACCTCTCTTTATGATTTTAAGACCCCAAATCCCGGACTCTTAAATTAAACGCAAATCTGAGATAAACGAAAAGCCTCTGAACCTGTTACTAATTGTTTCTAAGACTGGTCTTTGCCCAGCATCACAAAATGTTTCTCTATTAAGGCAGCTATTTCATCTGACTCCTGCGGGCATTTGGTTCTGCACACCTGCCTCCTATGCTTGATTGTACATTCTTTGGCACAGAGATGGTTCCTTATTCATCACTTTGAGATTCCCACTGAGCTAAACACAGTATTGGCACATATATTTATTAAATGGATTTGCTAGGAGCTCAAGTTAAGAGACAGCAATTAATCAAGTTCAGAAGCTTCAGAAGTATAATCTGTTTTCTAAATTTTAAGAAGCTTCAGAAGTATAATCTGTTTTCTAAATTTTAAGTACCTTTGGTATTTATTTCCTCTATAGCATAGTTGCTAAGAGCACAGTCATAGGACCAAAATGCCTGGGTTTGTATACAGTTATTTCTATCTACTGGTGTTGAGAACCCTGGACTGTCATTAAACTGGTTTATCATTTGTAAAAGGGGTGGTAGTAATATCATGTCTTCATATGTGATGAAGATTAAATAAGTTAGTATTTGTAAAGCTATGACAATATCATGTGGCACATGGTTAAGCACCATGCGTTGCTATTATAATTGTTGATTCCCCCTTGGCGTCTTTAAAAAAGTCACAATACCTCCTATGCAGATTTTATTGATATTTTTTCCATGGCAAGAATGCTGGTAATATACTTACAGTTAGCTTTTTAAAAATAAGCCTAACTCCTGGGCCTCTTTTTTCATTTTTTTTTCTTTTTCTTTTCTTTTTGATGAAATATACACAGTTACTTGTTGCTTCATATTGTGAGGGCTGGCAGATGCATGCCAATGTCAACAAAATGCTGCAAACTGAGGAGGAATTTGCATGAAGGTGTTTGTTTTAAAATACTTTGTCCTTAGAGGACATGCTGCTCTTGCCATGTAGAGAATAATATGCTACATGAGACAAATAGTTACCTAAATTTTCCACCGTTTGCTGTTTTTTGATTGCTTTCCCTTTTCCTTTTTTGCAGGAAGAGTACGTTTGCAAACTACTCCTGCAATGGTAAGCCTTTCTTTCCCTTGTTTAATGGAGTGTTGAACACAGTCTGAGTTGGAGGCTTTAGAAAAAGATAAATTCTCTAAAATGAAAAATGAGAGCCTGGCTTACTTTTTGGTGAGGGAAATGATTAACCTATTCATTCAGTCAGCCTTTGACAAGTATGTTTTGAATGTCTGCTCTGGACCTCTCTTGGTAAGGGGTTGAGGAGATAAATAAGAATCACAAAGGCCTTCTTCCTGAAGGATTTATTCTGATGAAGGAGCTTCTTCTTATTTTTTAAGTCTCTCCTGTATCCTAGGTGCATACAAATGCACAACTTCTAGCGTCAGAAAAAACACTTGAGGATTTCAGTGTGGTGCAAAAATGGAACAGAGAGTTGTGATAGGGGAATTACGTGCTCAAGGGTCACTTACTCCACATTTACGAGGGCTGACCCACTTGTGACCAAATGGAAATTGATCAGAGAGTCTCAGGACTAAAATCAAATCTGAAGGGATTATTGAGTCCAACCTGAAGTACTTTACTTGAAAAAAAAAATCAGCCCCTCTCCTTGGAATGCTAACTCCCTCCCCTTCATGCAACCATTGCCCCCCTTGCCTACCTTCCCCAGCCCCTCTTACTCCCCTCACTCAGAGCCACACCCCATGGGATTTACCTGACTCCTGACGAGCAGGCCTGTCCGTTGTCACTAGTGTCCCAATCTATAAGGAACTAGACATCATCACTGAAACTATAACATGTCATGAAAAAAATAATGGATTTACTAGAGAGAGGAACGTTTATTGTCTAGAGGAACACTGGACACTGGGGAGAGGAGTGTGGGGGTGGCTCCCAAGGAACAGAGCCCCAATTCAATAGAGTTCTAGATGGCCTTCTAAGGACAGTGAGTCCAGGCAAATGCAAGGAATATAATTCACTGTGTGGAATATGAAAATGTGGGGACGGAGCTGGATTGTTCAGGACAATGGAAACATGATGGCCGGGTGTTTCTGTGAGCATCCCAGAGAGTTAAGTACCCAGCCAGCTTCTGAAATGAAGGCTAATAGCCATCTCTGACTAGCACTTACTAAGTGGCAGGAACTGTTCTAAGTATTAACTGTAGTAATCCTCACAAAAATATCTGAGCAGTAGGGGTGAGTATTATAATCCTCATTTTACAGATAAGGAAACTGAAGTCCATACAGTTTAAGTAATTTGCCCAAAATCACACAGGTAGTGAGAGCAGACTCAGAATTTGAACTTGGGCAATCTGTGTCCAGAATCTCTGCTCTTAGCTGTAACATGCAATTTAATTGTCAAATATTTAAAGAATATTAGCTTGAAGATGACATCCAACTTATTAGTCTATTCTGAAGGCTAACTGCTATTTATTCTTTAAGTATGAGTGGGGTCTTTCCTTCTTAAAGATGTCCTTCCTGGCCCCTTTCAGGCAATGTTGGATATGCCCCCTTTCATCCTGGCATCAAGATCTAGAACTCTGTGATGTCAGGACTGTGAGTCTTCAATGTTTGACATAGCATTGGGAGCTAAAGAGCAGATTGTAAAATGGCCTATTCAGTAGGCAGGGTATTTAAACTTAAGCAATAGAGACCCCCCAAAAATTGAATACAAACTTAATAATTTATACTTTATGACCATTCTGAAAAGCAGTTGGTGTATGTATTAAATTTACATTTAACTTTATGATCATTATTGTACTCTTCAAAATTTATAAAACTGACAAATAGTAACTGCTGTTTAATGTCAATAAGGTTAACATTTCAGTATTTGATACAAAAACCACAAAAATGTTGTCACCAGAATAATAGAATCTGCTTTATTAGTTACATAAAACTCTTCTGCTTTCTTTGCAGAAAAGGAAATCTAGCTATCCATTTATCTATCTATTGTTTGACAATTCTCTGTAACCAGTGATATGGATTTAAACTTTCCTTTCCTCTCACCAAAATTAATCCTGAGGCCTCTTGTCTTAGCTGTCACCTTGAGAAGTCATATAATAAACAACAGAATGATGATCATTAATAAAATCTTATTGTATTTCAACACCGTGATCTCATACATTTGAAAAGGGGATTTCTTTTGAAAGTTCAGACTTATAACCAAGGTTATTAATCTTTCAAGCTATAATTGCCATTACATATACAATGTTTTGAGTAGGTAGGCCCTACCTATATATTGAAAACACACATAATGAAATAACTATGCATTCAATAATTCTTCTATTGCAGCAGGCCAAAGCCCAGGTTAAATGTGCACTTCTCACAGGGAGCCTTTCTAGATCCTCTTTAAATTCTTACAAAACTTTTTTTTTAAGAGTATCAACTACCATCAGTTTTGTATTATAGCTGATTGTGAAGTAACTGTCTTCCTTTAATATATAAGAAGAACACTGAGAACCTGGTGAATTAAGTTGGATTGAATTGCTTTTATATTACCTATGTGAATGACCAAAAAATTTTCCTCTAAGTGCTTTCCAGTTTCCCTTTGATTCATCTTTTTCTCTATTATGATTCTTCAGCTCACATGGAATTGTGGGGGTGATCATGATGTTGCTAATTCTTATTTTCTATTATTAGAGATTTATTCAAGGGATTGATTTACCAGATGACTTATTTTCCTAAATACTTCATTCTATGATCCTAACTCTCTCTCTCGCTTGCTCTCTCTCTCTCTCTGTCTCTCTCTCTCTCTCTCTCTGTCTCTCTCTCTCTCTCTCTGTCTCTCTCTCTCTCACACACACACACACACACACACACACACACAGACACATTTATCTCAGTCTTTTTAACATAATCATCCTGGATTCATTGGTTTTATTAAATAAATAGTCATTGTGAGTAGTACTATGTGAGAAGCACCATGTTGAGCTCTAGGAATGGAACACTTAGAAAAAAAATAGAAGGTTCTTTATCCTATAGGTTAAAGTAGGGAATAGACTTAAATGTCTTGAAAAATATTGCCCTCCTATAAAATACCTGGGAATAAATGTAACCAAAGAAGTAAAAGATCTGTACTCAGAAAATTATAAGACACTGAAGAAAGGAATGAAGGAAGATATAAATAGATGAAAACACATATCATGTTCATGGATAGGAAGAATTAATATAGTTAAAATGTCCATACTGCCTAAGGCAATATACATATTCAACGCAATTCCTATCAAACTACCAACGACGTTTTTCACAGAAATAGAACATACAATCCTAAAATTTATATGGGACCATAAAAGATCCCGTATAGCCTCAGCAATCTTGAGAAATAAGAACAAAGTGGTAGGTATAACAATACCTGACTTCAAATTATACTACAAGGCTACAGTAATCAAAACAGCATGGTACTGGCATAAAAACAGACACATAGATCAATGGAACAGAATAGAGAGTCCAAAAATAAATACATGCCTATATGGCCATTTAATTTACGACAATGGAAGCAAGAATGTACGATGGGGTAAAGACAGTCTATTCAATAAATGGTGCTGGGAAACCTGGACAGACACATGCAAAAAAATGAAGCTGGACCACCTCCTTACACCATATACAAAAATAAATTCAAAATGGCTTAAAGACTTAAATGTAAGATCTGAAACCATAAAATACCTGGAAGAAAATATAGGAAGAAACTTCACAGACATTACCCGGAGTAAGATTTTTACTGATATATCCCCTCGCGCGAGGGAAATAAGAGAAAAAATAAACATGTGGGATTATATCAAACTAAAAAGTTTTTTCACAGCAAAGGAAACCATCAATAAAACAAGAAGGGATCCTACTGAATGGGAAAAGATATTTGCCAATGATATGTCTGATAAGGGATTAATATCACAAATCTATGAAAAACTCACTCAACTCCAAAAAAACAAACGATCCAATTAAAAAATGGGCAGAGGACTTGAAGAGACATTTTTCTAAAAAGGACATACAGATGGCAAACAGACATATGAAGAAATGCTCAACCTCACTAACCATCAGAGAAATGCAAATAAAAACCACAATGAGATACCACCTCACCCCAGTCAAAATGGCTATCATCAATAAATCAACAAACAACAAGTGCTGGCGCAGATGTGGAGAAAAGGGAACGCTTGTGCACTGTTGGTGGGATTGCAGATTGGTGCAGCCACTATGGAAAACAGTATGGAGGTATCTCAAAAATCTGAAAATGGAACTACCCTATGATCCAGTAATTCCACTCCTAGGTATCTATCCGGAGAAATCCAAAACTCCAATTCAAAAATCTTTATGCACTCCTATGTTTATTGCAGCACTATACACAATAGCTAAGACATGGAAACAACCAAAATGCCCATCAGTAGACGACTGGATTAAGAAACTGTGGTACATTTATACAATGGAGTATTACGCAGCCATAAAGAAGAAAGAAATCTTACCATTTGCAACAACATGGATGGACCTAGAGAACATTATGTTAAGTGAAATAAGTCAGACAGAGAAAGATAAGTACCATATGATCTCACTTATATGCGGAATCTAAAGAAAAGAATAAGTGAATGAACTAATCAGAAACAGTTTTGGAGACAAAGAGGAAAAACTGAGGGTTGCTAGATGGGCGGGGGGGTTGGGGGTGGGGGGGAGGGTGAGGGGATTGGAGGGCAATCGGTGACCACAGGATGGCCACGGGGTTTGAAAATTAATCTGGGGAACGTAATTTAGTGGTTACCAGAGGGTAAGGGGGTTGGGGGGTGGGAGATGAGGGTAAGGAGTATCAAATATGTGGTGATGGAAGGAGAACTGACTCTGGATGGTGAACACATAATGTAATTTATAGATGATGTGATACAGAATTGCACACCTGAAATCTATGTAATTTTACTAACAATTGTCACCCCAATAAATTTAAAAAAAAATATTGCCCTTGAGTTTTAGAAAGAAATCTCCTGGTAGTGTGCAGAAGTGGTTGGACCACAGATAAAGAATGGGGAGCAGGACAGCGAAGCAGTGAGACTAGGTAGGAGGTTATGGGAACACACAACATAAGGAAACCAGTGAGGCTCTGAGCTATACATATATGGCTCAGAAAATGAAGTGGAGCGGTGACTTGAGGAGCTATTTCAGAGATGGATGTATATCCTTCATACTTTTTAAAATCTTTGTTCTTACCTTTAAAGTATGCATTTCTAAGCATTACAGAATTACCGATTTTTAACATAAATTTAATGTATGTATTTGGTTTTGAAGCTGTTGTATTACTATTTGTCCCACCATTTATTTTTTTTCTCTCTTTTCCCTTATTTTTTGTCAACTCAGTTTATTTTTTCCTTTGTATTTTCACCATCCATTAGTTCTTAAAACAATGTGGCCCTGAATAGATCTTTTAAAATAGTTAAGTAATTTTTTTATTGAAGCATAGTGTATGTACAGGAACATGCAGAAATGACAAAGGCGCTACTTGATTTATCAGTGGTTTTTAACTCTTGTCGTTGTCCTCAATTTTCTCCTTAATGACAAGCACTCGGTTTAGTCATGATGATTTTCTTAAATGTAAATCTATCACATTGTTCTTCTTTTTCTAACATTCACTGTTTTTTTTTCTTTTAACAGCTTTATTGAGATACCATTGACATACAAAGAATGTATATGTTTATGATACACATCTTGATTTTTGTTAAGATTTTATTTTTTTAGAGGTGTTAGGGGACTGAGGGAATTGAAGCTACAGAAATTTCTTATATATCACTTGTCCCCAGGTACAACCTCCTGCATCACCCACATTGCACACCAGAGTGGTACATTTGTTATAACTGATGAACCTACATTGACACTTCATAACCACACAAAGTCCATGGTTTACATTATAGTTCACTTTGGGTGTTGTAAATTCTATGGGTTTGACCAAATGTATAATGACATATGTCCATCATTATGGTATCATACAAAGTATTTTTACTGTCTTAAAAATACTCTGTGCTCTATTGATCACCTACCAACCCCTACCCTAACCCTTGGTAACCACTGAACTTTTTGTTCTCTCCATAGTTTGCTATTTCCAGAATGTCATACAGTTGGAATCATATAGCATGTGGCCATTTCAGATTGGCGGTTTTTTACTTAGTAATATGCATTGAAGTTTCCTTTATGTCTTTTTATGGTTTTGATAGCTCCTTTTTTTTAGCAGTAAATAATATTCCATTGCGTGGTTGCACCACAGTTCATTTGTCCATTCACCTACTAAAGGACATCTTGGTTACTTCCAAATTTGGGCAATTAAGAATAAAGCAGCTGTGAACACCTGTGTACAAGTTTTTGTATGGACATAATTTTTTTGTTAGGAACACAAAGCCATGTTTAATGGACATACTTTTTAATTACTTGATATTTACTTTGGGTAAATATCAAGGCGTGTGACTGCTGGTTCATACAATAGAGTAATATTTAGTTTGGTAAGAAATCATTAAACTGTCTTCCAAAGTAGGTGTACAGTTCTGCACACCCACCAGCAATAAATGAGGATTTCTGTTGCTCCACAGCCTCACCAGCATTTGGTGTCATCAGATGTTGGACATTCTAAGAGGCATGTAGTGGTATATACCACCGTTGTTTTAATTGACTCTTCCTGATGGCATTATGGCGTGGAGCATCTTTTCATATGCTCGTTAGCCATCTGTTTATCTTCTTTGGTGTGGTGTCTATTAAAGTCTTTGGCCCATTTTCTAATCGGATATGTCATTGTATTATTATCACTTCTGAGGCAAAGTCCAATTTTTGTGATGTGGCTTACAAAGCACTTCAAGATCTGATGTGCCTCCAAAATCTCAACTTTATTCACATGCTTCTGTTTTATATGAATAATAATACTTTAATAAACTTTTCCAGCCAACATTCTTCTAAACCTGAATCTTTGAATCTACTCTTCTCTCATCATAGACTGATCTACCTTTCATAATCCCCTCCTATTGATTTCAATTGGCTGACTCCTACTCATATATCACAAACGAGTAACTTTCACACTGAGAGGCTTTTCTCAACCTCTGAACTAAAGATGCTCCCTGCTATAAAAACCCTGTGTTCTACCCTTTTCATTATACTCATTACACATTATCAAAATTATTCATTTAGTTGACTTTCTATCCTGCGAGACTAACCTATTTAAGAGTATGAACTGTACATCTTGCTCACCATCACTCTGTCGTCAAATGCTAGCACAGCTCCTGGCCCATAGGATGGGTGCAAAAAATATTTGTTCACAAATGAATGAATGAGTGTTGAAAAAATGAAAGCTCCCAGAGGTAATATTTTTCAAATTTAAGTAAACTCAATGTATATCATTACATTTTCAGTGTTTTTAATAGTATCAAGAACCACTAATCAATAGAGAACTGCAAATAAAAACCATAATGAGATACCACCTCACTCTTGTCAGAATGGCAATCATCAATACATCAACAAATAACAAGTGTTTGTGAGGATGTGGAAAAAAGGAACCTTCATGCACTGTTGGTGGGATTGCAGATTGATGCAGCCACTATGGAAAACAGCATGGATGTTCCTCAAAGAAGTGCAAATGGAACTACCTTATGACCCAGGAATTCCACTCCTGGGTATCTATCCAAAGAAATCCAAAACACTAATTTGAAAAAATGTATGTACCTCTATGTTTATTGCAGCACTACTCACAATAACCAAGATATGGAAACAGTTGAAATGCCCATTGATAGATGATTGGATAAAGAAACTGTGGTTCATTTATACAATGGAGTATTATTGGGCTATAAAAAAGAATAAAATCTTACCATTTGCAACAACATGGATGGACTTGAGAATATTATGCTAAGCAAAATAAGTCAGACTGAGAAAAACAAATATCATATGATATCACTTACATGTGGAATCTAAAGAACAGAATAAATGAGCAAACAAAACAGAAATAGACATAGAGTATAGAAAACAAAGTTGTTGGTTGCTAGATGGGACAGGGGAGGGGATGGGGAGAAGGGGAAGGGATTAGAAAGAGCAAATCAGTAGACACAGTATAGTCACGGGGATGTGAAATACAGGATGGGGAATGTGATCAACAACGATGCAAAAATCATGTCAGGTGCCAGATGGGCACTGGAGTTATCAAGGGGACCACTTCACAGACTGTGTATCTGCCTGACCGATGTGCTGTACAACTGAAGCTGAAGTAGGATAATATTGTATGTCAACTCTAAGAATATATATATATAAGAACACATACTACATATATATATATATATATACATAAACATATATATGTGTGTATATATATATAATATATATATATTATATATATATACTTAGTAGCATGAGTTACAAATAAGCTGGGATTAAAATTAATGTCTGGGAGCTGGGAGTATAAGTGGAGAGTACTCCAGTAATAGGGAGCCTCTTCTGACTGAATCTTCACATACGTTCCAACACTGGGTTTGCGCTCAATGTATTCACGTTCCACCACAGTGAGTTGCACCTAGGGAGACCTGGGGCGACGCTCATGCCTGTGTCACTGGAATTGCCTATGTCCCTGTTCTTACGCAAAATGTATTTATTTATGTACTTAATTTTTTTAAAAGAATATGTTCTTCTAGATCCATTATCTGCATTTCTTTGTCCTTCCATATGCCCTAGGAAGCTAACAGCTATGGACTGTATCTCCTGGGCTCTCCTGCTCCTGGCTTCTGCTTGAATTGGGCCAATGTGGGGTGGGGGTTGCGGGGGGACTCACAAGAGAATTGATAGCAGGTGGATACAGAGTTTTGTGTATTTATGCTCCCAGCTGCCATATATCTATATCTATATCTATATCTTTCTATATATGTGTGTATATATATATATATGTGTGTGTATATATATATGTGTGTGTGTATGTACATATATATATATGTGTGTGTGTATATATATATATATATATATATATATATATATAGTTAGTCAGTGGTGCTATTGTAACAGTTATGTAAGATGTCAGAGGGGAAGTAGCTTGAGGGAGGCGTTTTTCACTATGTGAGGGGTGTAAATGTCTAACTGTTATGTTGCTTTGTATACCTGAAACTGATAAAAAAAAATAGTATCAAGAAACCTTTTTTAATAAAATGTCTACTTTAGATTGAGACTATAAAGAACTTTGGTGGAAAAATAGGCCAAAATTATGTCCTATAATGTAAATGGCTCTACAAGGAAACTTTAGTAAACTGTTCATTAGCAGTTGTTGATTACTACATGGATTCAACGAGGTAAGATTGCCAGACAACATGCTGTGCTATGTGTACCCTAAACACTTTTGAATCCAGAGAGAATTGAAAGTCTGATTTTGAATGGACTTTTTCTTACACTGAGAACTCTTATGATCTATTTAAATATGTCTTTAGATTCCTTGTATCTATGTATGCCAAAATTTTCATTCATAAAATTGCCTTTGAATATTCAGAAAGCAATAAGTCAAATTTGTAAAATCTGTTTAAAAGACCCTTTGAAATTTTCCAAATTACAAATGGGATAAAACTGCTAAATTTGCATAAATTATCTTAAAACAAATGGAAATTTTAGGAAGGAAAATGTTTTGTTTTCAATTAAATAGTTAAATTCCCTTGTCCTATATCAATTCAATTATTTCTTTTTACTCTAAACGTCATTGCCACTATTTTTATAATATTCCTACTTAATAGTAATAACATATTTGGGTAAATTTCAAAATACCTTGCAAATCAATTCACTGCCTTATTTTTCCTGTTAGCATTATTTTAAGATAATTATAATTTTACTTTAATATATTTTGAATAGAAGTTCTACTTATGCTCTGAATTAGAAGCCCAAACAGCTGTAAGATATAATAGCTGCCATCAAGAAATTTAGCTCAGAAAAATGTACACATTAAGTAAGACAAAATGACTGTTGTTGGGAATCATTGAAGTGGCCCTGATAGTGTCCTGGTTCAAGCATTTGCAAATAATGATTAGGTCACAACCCCATACCAAAAGTTCATTTGTATCAGAGTCCCAGAAAGAAGCCAACAATACATTTAAAGTGTAAAACTAGAGAGAAACTAACAAAGGGCACATTTACATTACAGAAGTGTGTGCATTGATAAAGGAACCCATAAGACACGGCGAAGTACCCGGATATTACAGCAGGAATATGTTAAGATCTCTAGGCCTGAAGAGGCAAGGGGGGATAACTTAATTGCCAGACTCTGGAAAAATAACATGGAAAAGAAATTCCCTGACAGGAGCTGGTAGAGAATGTAGGCACCGCTAAACCATCGCCTGGCAGGCAGAAGGTGTGGGAGCTGGGAACAGAAATACCCAAAACTCTGTATCCTCCTGTTATCTGTTCTCTTGTGAGTACCCACCCCGCACCCACCCCTGCACCCCCTCACCTCCCCCCCCCCCACCATTGACCCAATTCAACCAGAGGCAAGCAAGCCCAGGAGATACAGTCCATAGCTGTTAGCTTCCTAGGGCATATGGAAGGACAAAGAAATGCAGATAATGGATCTAGAAGAACATATTCGTTTAAGAAAATTAAATACATAAATAAATACATTTTGCATAAGACCAGGGACATAGGCAATTCCAGTGACACAGGCATGAGCGTCGCCCCAGGTCTCCCTAGGTGCAACTCACTGTGGTGGAACGTGAATACATTGAGGGTAAACCCAGTGTTGGAACGTATGTGAAGATTCAGTCAGAAGAGGCTCCCTATTACTGGAGTACTCTCCACTTATACTCCCAGCTCCCAGACATTACTTTTAATCTCAGCTTATTTGTAACTCATGCTATTAAAAACTTATTCAAAATTTTTTAAAATCACCGGAAATCGCTGAAATCAAAGAAACATCCACATGTAGTCTTATATCTATTTCTAAGACCCTTCTTTAATAAGTTGGGTACTCATAGTTATTCTCCCGTTATAGAGTGAGTACAGATGGGGTTAGAGTAGAGACTCTAGGTTGGGACTAAAGGTTAGGCACAGTGCAAAAGAACCCACAGAGGGAACCTTTATAGTTGTGCCAAAGATTTGCTTTTTTATACCACTTCCTAGAAGCTACTGCAGTAGGAGGAAATGTATCTAATCTTCCCTATAAGGTAAGCTTCAGAAAATCAAAGCAATTCATTCCATGTGTCACCAAATCTCACCCCCAAGTGAGGACAACTGATACGAACTTGCCGTATAAACTCATAGAAAATGCTATAACCATGACTGCCACACTGTAAATACTCAAAAAATGTTATTTGTTTTATTATAATTATCATCATCCTTGTTGTTATTATGACTGTTCTGAGAGGGAAAATCTCACAGTGAGATAATAGCAGAGCCAGGAAAGTCACCACAATACTCTGACTCCCTGTTTTCAGGATTTCAAGACACATATAGATTTGAAGGAGTCCCTGAAACGTTGTGTCACTCAGTCATAAAGTATCTATTCTGTGTCACATGCTTTGGGCTTTGGGATGTTAAGAATAAAGATGATCACTGCTTTTGCACAAAACTCCTACATCCTAGACAGTACTTCTTAAATGGAATCACTTCAAGAAGGACTGATTCATATACATAGATGTCCTTGTTCTGAGATCAGAGGAAATAGTCGTTAGTGGATAATGGTAGCAAACAGAGATAGACGGAGCCTGATGAAGCAACACTGTATAAAAAGTAGTCAACTAAAAGCTGCAAAACAGTGCTATAACTGCTACTATAAAATGGTATTTGTCAATGATTCCAAAGTTTTTCCAGCAAGAGGGACATTTTTAACTTAAAATCTTTTTCAAATGCTGAAAAAAGTATACTTTTAGCTTCTATTATCCCTTAAAATATATAATTAAACACACTAAGTACTCAGCAATGCTTTAAATGAATTTTATTGTATTAATTACAGTAGCATCCAAATACATTGAAAAGTAATGCACAAAAGCATGCAATGTATTAATACATAGTTTTTTCCATCTACAGGGAATTTTTGGCAAACACTTTGAACTTTTTCCACTGGTAAATTTGGAATCATTGGTACAGTAGAAAGAATCCAAGATTTGTAGTCAGAAAACTTGTGTCTATATCTGGATCAATCAGTCAGCACATTCTCTTTTAAGTAGGGACATATGCTTGACCGAATTTTGCTTGATTACAAAGACAAGTGCAGAGAACATCATTAAAGGAAGCTATCGATTACACAGACACTTACTGAGGAAAAATTTATCTGGCTCTATTTCCTGTGATTCGGATCCCTTCTTAATCTGGTCTCTCTTGGTTCTAATTGTCTTGGAACATGGACTTCTACTACTATAGATGCACCCTCCCACCAAGCATTTGGAGATGAGAGAAACCAAGTGGTTCTCTAGCTTAAACTAATTCATTTATTGGATGAAGGCAGAAGGTCTCCTAGCCTTAATCAGTGTAATTAAAAACTCTAAAAAAACATTACACTAAATTAAGACCTGGGTTAATACAACAGTGTGATATCTAGAGGAGCAAATTTTATGAGGCTGTGACAGCATATCATGCAGGAAAGAGAAAGAGTAAGAGAACATAAGAGAGACTGAATCAAGTGGAGCCTGTGTGTGAGTGTGAGTGTGTGTGTGTGTGTGTGTGTGTGTGTATGTGTGCATGAGCTCACACAGAGTTTGGGCACAGGTATTCACCTCCCTTTCTACAGAGAAAGCAGATACCTCAAATATGTTAAAATTAGTTCAGCTTTGTCTAAAAGCTACTCCTGAGTCGAAACAGAAGCTAGCTCTTTAAAATAACTCACCGCAAATTATATAATTTATTATTCTATTGGTCAACCTTGCGAATTGAGTTAATGAGTCTATCACCAAGAGTCTCATGATCTATTAATTATAAAGTACAAAGTCATAAATAATGCATTTATCAGTCACCTCAGCAGAAGCCTTTTTAAATATCTGTTCCCACATT
Organism: Rhinolophus ferrumequinum; assembly: GCF_004115265.2. Classification (NCBI taxonomy): domain Eukaryota; kingdom Metazoa; phylum Chordata; class Mammalia; order Chiroptera; family Rhinolophidae; genus Rhinolophus; species Rhinolophus ferrumequinum. The sequence continues at coordinate 55,281,870 of NC_046285.1, forward strand.
CTTATCCAGTGTTTTGACTCTTGCTGTTTCTAAAAGACAAATTATAGGAGCAATATAATTTTTCAAAACTCAGAATACTACATTTTTTTTCAGTGAGTTTGAAGGCAATGCCTATAAAATATTGCATAGAATTTATTATTTCTGTGCAAATAAATGTGGGCTTAAAACCCTGGATTCAGTTGGAGGGAGAAAGAACTAGATGATCTGATGAGTCCTCCCATTTTTAATTCTAATTAATCTAGTATGTTTTTTTTTTTTCCTTTTACAGGTGCTTCCCCACTCCCACCCCAGTATACACCACTGGAAAATTTATATAGAAAAGAATCATACTATAACTGAGAACAATTCCCAACTGCCCTGACTTCCTACTAAAGAGGAAAAAGAAACATTTGCTACTTTTGTTTTACAAAATAAATTTATTCTCCAGACCTTTCTACGCAGCCTGTGTTTTCATCCAGTGATTCTGACATGAATTTATTTTAACCAGAGTTGAAATTTTTTATTTCTCTAACATCTTCAGTAATTGATTACAACACACAGTTGATGGAAAACAAAATTGGATAGATTTCAGCCAAAGCAATTACTATAGCCAAGCATAAAGTTCTGTAGGTACTGGATGAAGCATACTAAATGGGAAAGTTTAGAGTGATTGCTTATTTATTTGTTGAGATGTTAAGTTTTAGGTTCATAAGAAAAAGACGCTGCACATGTCTAAAAGATAAAAAATGATGCTAGAAAAGCACTTAGCTCTATCTAGTCTTTTCTTTTTGCCAAGTGGAAGACTCAACTTTCCAGGGAGGCAGTTGGAAGTTTAATACACTTGTATCTAGATGTATCATGAATAATAGCAGACATGAGGCTCTAGACAACAAATCAGCTTTATAAGATGCATTTGAAGGAAAGTTCGTTTTACACCTCACTGCCTCAAGCAAAGCCAGTGTGGCTCACTGGGGCCCTTGATGCCTGGTCTCCTTATTCACTGATGGTTGAGCTAGGCTGACATTCAACAGTGTGTTCTAGGCTATTGCAACTGTTCAGCCTTAGTACTAGCAATGGAGAAGCAAAATTGGGTGTGGTTGCTCCTCTCTGTGGGCACAATTCCAGTCTTTCTCATAGCGTTGGCCATACTTGCCCAAAGGAATCTTGTCATATTTGGTTCTAGGTGTTTGGTCTTCTACTTGGAAAACTATAGATTAGCAGATTTAAGACAGTCTTTGGGGCCATGAATGGCAGAAACAAATTGTAGCTGTTGGGTCACTCGTATAGATACCCATGTTAAGGGACAAATGTTAGAGACTGGTTGGATCAATCTCTTCCAGCCCAGATTGTTGCCTGGATCCATCATTGTATCGGATATGGCAACACAGCCACCATCATAGACGGAGCACACCTTACGGGACTCAATATTTCTAATGCAGGGCTATTGCATGCCTGATGTATAAGTTCTTAAAAGTCGACCTATCTCATCCATGATAAGAGAGGCCATTGTCCATAGAGTGGCCTTTGGCTGCTACTGGAAGGCTAACTACAGTGTACTGCTGAAATTCTCTCCAGGCTATGCGTAGGTAATACCTCATTGCTGTGGACACTTTTTCTGCTTAGACTGTGGCTGTTCCAGTTTGATCAGCTGATTCTAGCCATACCATTATGACGCTTGAAACTACTCATTGTCATATTTTCAGATTTCTGGTTCTTTCGCAAGTCTGACCATTTGTGCCTTTTATTGCAAAAGGCACTTAAAATAGACCAAGGGAATTGATATATCTTCCATGCTCCCTATGATCCATTCACAGGCATCTAGTATTATTGAGCGTTGGGAATAGCCTCCTCAAATACGTACTTAAAAACATTTCTGACTCTTCCTGAGCCCCTCATGATCTATACACTTTAGTAAGGCAGTTAGGTCATGAAATATGCCTGTTTCTCAGACAGGGATCATCTCTTGGTCACTTCCTATTTTTAAAATTCTGGATTTGCACCCTCTCTAGTCTTGGGCATGACACGTCTTTTTTTCCCCTAACAGCAACCCAGGCTGAACTACTTGGCATACCCTTCAAATAGCCACCCAGTCAAAAGGGGCCTATGTTCAAACTTAATTATGGTTCAGCCATCTGTATTCTATTGTTGGATTGACATGGGTCTAAATTATGAGGACAAATTACTGCTTGGTTGTATATGCTGCTCATTGAATACCTCTAAGTAGCACACAGTAAACAAAGAGGGAGATATAATATGTTTCTGTACATTTCATGAAAATGCTTTTGTCCCTCTTCCACTTGACTTTTCTAGACAACAGGTCTGGTGTGAGCAGGGAGTTATTGAAAATAAAATAAAAGAATGTTATAGATACAGCGATGGAATACACCAATTTTGTGGCAATAGAGGTATAATAATAACCCAGGCATCCGTGGAAGGAACAGTGAAACCCCCAGAGTTATGGCAGAAAAAGATAGATTAATAATCTTTTTTCTTTTAGATGCACTACTGGAATTTTTCTCATGAAGGAAAATGCCCCGGTATGGCTCATTCAAACTGTGACAAGCACCTTAAATTCAACTGAAAAAGAGTTAAGAAATGTGTTCCTGCATTTAGCTGAAGTGATTAATGATACCTTTGGAGGTCCATTATTCTGCCTATCACAGTGAGTGAAATCAGGCACACACAGGACATGCCGTGTGATTTCATTTAAATGAAGTTCAAGGACAACTCAAATGAATCTGTAATGCTAGAAGCCAGAATAATAGTTACCCCAGGGACAGGGGCTGTACTCCAGGCAGGGGCATGACATTATTTCTGGGGTGATGGAAATGTTCTATATTCTCTCTCTGTTGTGGTTATTAATAAATGCAAAACCCAAATATCTGTATACTTTAGATTTGTGAACTTTAATATATGCAAGTTGTCCTCAATTAACAATATTATTTAAAAAAAAAAAGATTTCTGGGGGGGAGAATACATTTTTTTTCTCCCCTTCCACAAAGTGCCAGAGATGAGAAAGTCAAATTCTTATGCTAGCCTGTATCATGTGTTGGATTTGATTCACCCTAACTCTTTGTAGAGCCCTTTGGGCTCCCAAGTTTATCTGAGGAATGTCAACTTCAGGGTTTTCTGAACTTCATCTTATGCCCCCATATCATGTGCTGTCATCAAAGTGCTTTCTCCAAGGTTTGGCAGACACCTTCAGAGTAAAGGTTGGCTGTGCATCCCTGCATTTCCTAGGGTTCCTATTTTATTTATTTACTTCGGCTCACGATATATCTAGATTCATGTGACTTTAAAATGAGTTTTAAAAGATGTGTATGTGCTTGTGCGTGAATGCATATGCCTTTCCAATACCTTTTATCCAGCATCATTACAGTTTTAGTCAATTAGTCAAGAAAGTCAATCTGGCTCTCTATTTACTATACTGCAGGAAAAGAGTCACTCTTAATTTTAATTTTTCTTCTTTGTTTTAGACATTGTTTTTTTTTTTGCAGGCTCATTTTGATGGGAGGTTCTTGTTTGTTGTTTGTTATTTTTCTCCTGATCCGTACTCCTTGGATCCAGTATAATTATTTTTCAAATGTACGCCTGTATTCTCATCCCCTAGTCCAGAAGCAGATCTAATATTTACAATTATTAGATTGTAATAATCTAATCCCATGACAAAACTATGGAAAGACTCATTTATTCACTGAACCCATTTGTGTAAGACTTTTTATTCTTTCTCTCACCTGTATGTATGGCTTTGTATTCTTTCTCTCACCATCTCAGACACACAGTTCTAAAGAAGTAATCACAAGTAGTTACAGCTTTTAGACTTCTCTCACAGCTTGGAGCAACCCGTCCTGGCCTCTGATTCAATATAATTAAACTCACTATTAGCTAATCTGACCAAAAAAGTCTCCATGTATGAATATAGCATAGTAGTTTAAGCCTACAAATTTTGCTATGTCTGCCTGGATATAAAGCCCAGCTTCACCACCTTTGGCCAAGTTACTTACGTACTCTCTGCCTCTGATACTTGTTGCATAAAATCACTACCTATCTCATAGTGTTTTTAAGTGAATGTGGTATAGAATATATAAACTAATTTCATTCATAATAGAAAATATGTATATTTTCTAACAATACTGTATATGTACATTAAAATGCATATATATACATATATACAAGTACACATATTGCATCTCTAGAAAATGAAATTAGTTGTTTTATATAAATATATGTACATAAGTTCACATACATACATATATTAAAATATATACCTACATATATGTGTTCATATATATATATACACACACACACACACACACATATATATGTAAATAGATGTGTGTGTAAGTGCTTTGCACCTGTTTTATGGTAAAAAAATCTGTTATCAATTATCATTATTAATATTTTTATTATTAATGATTATCTATGCTTTTAGCTAAGGTCACCATCTCCATCTGTACTTTTTTGTACCTCCACAGTAGGCTACCACAGTTAATTCTGTCTTCTTTTCCACATGATCAGTTTTCCCCTCTACTGGATTTTCTTATCAACACTCAAACTTGCTGTTATTTTTCCCATCTTAAACAAATCTTTCTTTACACAAGGTGCTACATCAATGGGAGACAAGGCGTTTTCTGTTTTTCCCCAATAAATGAAGCTGGGTTTTCATGTTGTTGTCTATCTAGAAGTAATGTTGAACTGTACCTCATAGTTACTAATTGCAAATGGATTGAAGATATAAATGTGAAGATTAAACAATGCATAGTATAGAGGAAACAGGAGAATATCCCCATTATTCTGGGACAAGTAAAGATTAATTAAATAGGGCACAATAAGTTTCTCACCATAAAATAAAAAATGTGAAAAATTGGACTTCATTAAAATGTAAGACTTCTGTTTAGGAGAAGACATTTAATAGAGTAAAAAGGACAGCCACAGAGTTAGATACCTGCAACTTGTATGTCTAAGTTTATATTCCAAATAATGATGAACTTCTACAATTCAGTAAGAAAAGGACAGTTCAGTCCAAAAAAAAAAAAAAAAATGGGTGAGCACTTTAAAGTTGGATATCCAAATATCCAAAGTAGTCAAATAGTAGTCAGAGAAATTAAAATCAAAATAAAATACTACTCCACACTGACCAAAATGGCTAAAAAGAAAAAAAGATAGACAACACTAACTGTTGGCAAGAAGATGGAGCAACTGGAATTCTCATACACTGCTCATGGGGGTGTATAATAACAACAAATTGGCAGCAGTGACTAAAGCTGAATGTATATATACCCTATGTCCAGTGATTCTAACATACAATCTGATTTACATAGTTACTTTGTGAATGTGTATTTTAACCAACAGAACTAACGACAAGGGATGTTATCTATTAGGTTAGTGCAAAAGTAACTGTGGTTTTGAAATTATTAACCTTTTAAACTGCAATTACTTTTGCACCAACCTAGCATTATGCTTGCTGCTAAAACCGAAGTGCCTAGAACATAGCCTCGCTTATTGTAAATGCCTAATTCCTTTAGTAATATTGTAGGGATGATTTTAAATGGGAAGGTTTTCATTTGGCACACATTGCATTTTGCTCTTATTACTTTGTTATTTGTCAGAACAAAGAAGTTAGTTCTATCTAAAAATAGAATAAAATTATGACAGCATAAGATGAATTACTATGATAATCCATGATAATTCTGATTTACATAACCTCCTAGTCTCTCAAAATAACAGCAGTTTTAATCTCTCACATCTTTTAAAGTAACTCTGGGTCATGATTTTATTTTCATGGTACATCAGTGACGTAAAAGTGGACAGTGAGATCTATTTACTGTCATTTAATCCAACTGAGACCTAGGTAATTGATGCTGGAGAAATTTAAAACTAGGTTAAAATTATTATAAGAATGATACTGGGCATAGTGATTCATTGATTGATTTAGTTTTGTAGCCTCAGAGAGAAGATGCTATAGCTGAAGAAAGACAGATTTATATAAGAAATTAAAAGCCTTAATGCAATTAAGCCCTTAGGTAAACTTTGGATATGGATATGAAAATTTCCCTGAGAGTTTTTAAGAAAACAGCAAACAACAAATATTTGTAGAACAGCTGCAATGTAGATGGCTTACAATTTAAACACCCCTTCACCCACCGAGTTTGAGGTTAAAAAACATACATTTTGGAGGATTCTATTATTTTATATCTGTTATAGCACAGTTCTTTATACAAGTGAATGAGAAATTTATCTAAAAAATTTTCATGAACTAAAACAAATAAATACTTTTTCGGTTTTTGGAATTACCCAAATGCAAGTGTGTTTAGTATTAGCTTAATTGTGAATTTAATTTTGATGTATAATTGAATATATTTGAAGATGTCATTACGCAATAATTTGTTAGCTCTCATGTTAATAAAATGTTTACCAGCCTTGTGAAGTAGATGATAAACAGTACACAGATATGCTCACTATTGAGAGACATTACATTTAAAGCTCTCTAAGCCTTAACTTCCAGATCTAAATAGGGTAGAAAATGGCAATGACTATCTTATAGGGCTGTTTTGATGATTATATGAGATCATATATGTATAGCATTTTGTGCTAGGCCTGGTACGTGGTAGCATACAATAAATGTTACTTATTACTGTTGCAACTATTCATAGTCAGTATTTTATTTTGTGTTCTTTTTTATTTTATTTCATTTTAATTCAAATTTGTTGGGGTGACAATGGTTAGTAAAATTACATAGGTTTCAAGTGTACAGTTCTGTAATACATCATCTATATATCACATTGTGTGTTCACCACCCAGAGTCAGTTCTCCTTCCATCACAATATTCCAGGGTTGCCCAAAAAAATGTAAACATATTTTAAGAGACGTTATCTATGCTCAAGCAGTAGTTCACCACAATCAGAAGTATCTGGACGCTGATGGTAACCACTTTGAGCACCTGTTGTAATTGCAGAAGTCACATGTGACTTGTATTCATCTTTTGTTATCATTATATATTGAGTATTGCAATTAATAGTTTTTTCCTTTCTTAAAATGTGTACACATTTTTTTGGCACCCTCTGTATCTGAGTCAGTATTTTGAATACTTCTCTTAATGACCAGAGCAGTACCGTACTGTGCATATAACTGTTTATGTTTTGCAAAAAAAAAATTATAAAATCTGAAAAATAACAAAATAAAATATAATATTTCAATAGATTTTTAATGGTTACCCTAAGCGTACTGAAAATGCAAGTGTGTATGTGTGTGTGTGTACACATATATCTATAATGCATTTCCCCATTCCCCAGGAAACATTTTTGGTTCTGATATATAAATATTTTATATTTGCTTAAAAACTGTTGCCAAGTTAATAGACTGGCATAATTAGAAATTAAACCGAGGTCATACAATGGAAAAATATTAATTTTTCTAGGAGAATAGATAATATGATATTTTTCAGGCTACATTTTAAAAACAATAAAAATCTCAAAGACACTATGAATATAAGCATAAACTTTAAAAACGATTTCATACTTAACAACCATACCTATACTTATGGCAACAATTGAACATATAATATTTACTAAAGAAAACATCCTAAGCATTACGTTATTACTTGTTGAATTTGCTCATGAATTGCTTTCACATTAGCTACAGGATATTTAACTATTTGCTATTAAAAACAAGCAAGCATAATATAGCCACTTGAAATTTACACATGATTCTTTTGATTTAAAAACAAAGTTTCTTTCACTCTTTGTCTCACTGATTCACATTAGTTTAAATTGGAGAGAAGGTAGTTATAATGTGTCTACATCTGATCTACACCAGGCTTTCCATTTTGTAGGGAATAACATATTAGTGTATCACAAATAATACTGATGGACATAGTTGCATATCCTTAGCAATTAGTGGGGATGGTCATAAAGAGGGGAATTATTTGCATAGAAATCAAAACTAGTTTTCAAACCTGTATTTACGATTTTGAAAAGATCCAAGAACAAAAAAAATTAAATAGTTATTAGACGTTTTATAGAAACAATAAATGAATGGTTTCAATGAGAAGCTACATTTAAGTTCAAAAAAAGATAACACTGGCAAAGAACCTTCCAATATTGAAATGATACATTTTAAAACGAAGACACCCAGTTTTGAGAAACAAAGACAAAGCCAATCAAAATGATTTCCCCATTCTTAGACCTCTCCATCCAGAGTTTTAAGGCATTGCTTCTCTACTGACTTTTTAAAAAATCTCCAGTTTGACATTTTACTGTATCAATGGTATAGAAGAAATGCTGTTACTTCTTGTAGAACTTTCTATGCTCTACTTTTATTGTTGAACTATGGTTTGAATCTGAAAGATCCAGGCCGTTCCCTCTCTCTGTAAATTATATGTTAATAGTATGTAACAATTTTATTTTGCTTAATTCATTTTAATAACATAAATTATTTATTCAATGTCTAAGTGTTAGTCACTCTATTAGATTCTGTGAAAGAATGGAATACTTAGATATAGTCATGCTCCTAAAAACAAAAAAACAAACAAAAAACTTACAACAAAGGGGGAAGAAATGTAAATTATATACTATAAATATCTGAATATATATGCACATAAATACATGAATATTTGCAGACTCAAGATAGAGATTAAAGAAAATAGTGAAGTTGAAAAGAAAGTTGTTAAGAACTTTAAACAGTGTCCTCTAAAACAGGAAGAAACTTGAAGGAAGCAATCAGAATACTGGGGAATGTGGCCAATTCTTGGGATAAGAGATCTTATGACTAATTTGGAACACTAAAAGATATGAAAAGTAAGGAGGTAAGTACTGGTAGAAAACTATTTGAAGGATGCATACAATTCACTAAGGAATGACAGAGGGAAAGAAACTTATGGTAAACAAAATAGCATGAGAAAAACAAGATTTCCTTTACGAAAATGGAGGCTTAAAAATTGTACTATACAATTTTCTGCATTTTTAAAAACTTCAAAAAATATAAACATACACTATTAAAGGAGTGGGAATTTAACATTTTTAAAGTTGCCTGTTTTAAAAAACCCTTTGGCTTTTTTTAAAGTGATACATATAGACTGTAAGGAAGCTTTCTCTAACATTTGCAGGACCTGGGGCAAGAGTCCAAATGGATGTCTACGTACCATATAGGGGAAGGTTCTCCCACACCGAATTAGAAGGCCAGGTAGAAGCTTAGAATTACCGAATTGCTGGAAAGGTGGCAATGCACGAAGAGCTGGCCCTGGACCCTGAAGAGCAGACAAGTCCCTTCTATCTCCATCCCTAATTCCATTGACCTGTACTATGAGGGGCTTCAAACAAAGGTGGACACTTCAGCCCACATACACAGACTCTCTTCATGTATATATAAAAAGGTGTCCAGTGGTGTGGCTCATCTTTGGGAGAGAGGATCAGGAGAGGAGGCCCAAGTAAGCTTAGGTAGTTTGGGCAAAGAAATCCAAGGCCTTGTGTGCCCGAACCATGGTCTAGATGTTGGAAAATTGGGGTATGGTTCTGGTTAGACATATTTCCTAGGTGCACTGCAAAAGGAATGGCTGAAGGAGGCCAGAGTGGAAGACCCCTAAGGCAGTGCTACTCAAAGACTGGTACACCAACTGATGCCATGAACTACTTGTTACTGGTCCATGATGAGACAAAGAGCTTCACCAGAATGTACATATACTATATCACTAAACACACTGTTTACTTTAGCTGACATTTTTTTCTTTATTCCTTAAAATGACTTGCTGAAGAAACCAAAATTAGTTTACATTCTGACACAAACTTTTTTTTTTAATTACTTTTAGGTGCACAAAACAATGTAATAGTTAGACATTTATCATTTATTTCCCTCACACAGTGACAACCCCCCTCCCCCATCCACTGTCCCTCTGACATCGCATACAGCCATTACATTTCCACTGTCTCTATTCCTAATGCTGTACTCTGCTCCCTGTAACTATACACATACACACACACACACACACACACACACACACACGCACACACACATATAAAATTGTAGCTGACATTCATTATTGTTCAGCTTCAGCTTCAGGTGTACAGTGCAGTGATCAGGCATCTCCATCTTCCCTGAGGTCGTCTCCTAATGAGACAAGTGTCCATCGGATACCCTACAAAATCTTTTGATTACATCCCCCAAATTGACTTTCCTATCCCTGTGGCAATCTTGTGGTTACTGACTGTGCTTTCTAATCCCCTCACCTTCCCCCTTATCCCGACTCCCCCTCCCATCTAGCAACCCTCCATTTTTCCACTATGTTTCTGAGACTGTTTCTGATTAGTTCTTTTGTTTATTCTTTTATACAATGGAGTATTATGCAGCCATAAAGAAGAAAAAAATCTTACCATTTGCAACAACATGGATGGACCTAGAGAACATTATGCTAAGTGAAATAAGTCAGACAGAGAAAGACAAATACCATATGATCTCACTTATATGTGGAATCTGACACAAACTCTTTATCTTTTCATGGATCCACTCATGAAGTGGAACTGCTCTAAAGTATGAGGTAGAGTATGAAGTATGAGGTAAACCCGGGGCCATTCTTGACTAAGTCTAGAAGTTTCAATTACAAGAGACCAATAAAAACAGACAAGTTGATTCTTTGATATATAACATATTCCCAATAGGTATTTCTAATATGGGGCTAAGTACCTCCATTCTTCAAGACAGTTCTGTCAAATGCAATTTGACTACTGAAATCACATTATACGAGTATTCTTCCAACTAACAGCATCAGTTTAACTGGGTTTAAAATAGAAAACATGAATACTTTGGACACTAGATGTATTTTTTTCGGTAAACTAACATATGTCTTTCGAGTGAGTGCTAACCTTATATTCTGTTTTCTTTCAAGATTAGTGCTACTAGTCATAATTAAATAAAATGATGAGATGAAAATAATTTTGATATAATGCAAAACCATAGATGTGAAAAAAATTAAAAGTTTTCAACTCAGGTCTAGTTAACATTTTAGCCAAATGACAAAAGTGATGAAATACAAGAATACTATAGATACTGCCTCAACTCTGTAACTAGAAGTTTTTATTTTGGTACCATAGAAATGTTTGGTTGGAGTTATAATAGATGGTCTAATATTTTCTACTTTAAAGAGATCAGAAATATTAATATTCAAATTTATAGAGTTTAATTAGGAGTTATCTTCCAACAACTAAAAAAAAAAATTCTTAGGAAATCACTATATGGGAAAACATTTAATATATTTGCCTCCTTGTTTTAATAGATACAGCTACTTTACAGAGAAGCTGGCTATCAAAGAAACTTTAACCTCAAAAATATTTCTCTTGACTATCAGCAATAAAAATAATTTAATCTCAAAAAATACAATGTAATTTTATTAGATAATCAGTTTAATTTTTACATTTATTTTGCGCACTTTTTAGAAGGCAGAGTTTTACAATAACAGAATGCTATTGAAATGCTAGATTTAACAAAGTATTATTTAAAAAGAGAGTTCCCTCAGCAGAGTGAACATAAGGAGCTCATTTCAAAAGAAGTGAATTTGAGTTCAATTACTGTAGAGTATAATTTCATGCCTACATAGGCTCAGGGGTACAGATCCAGGAAAGAGCAACTGGGATCTCTTTAAATCCAATTTCCAACTCCTAGTTCTAAAGCTCATTTGACTTCAAACATGATTGAAGATGTTCAGGTTCATTTTAGGTCAAGATTGAATGAAATCTAAGAATGGAATTGAAGAATGTCTCAACTGCAAGAGGTCATGAAGACAGCCTTGTTGATTGCTTTCTTTTTATAGATATGGAAACTGAGTTCTGGAAAGGATAGGTGGCTTTTTCAAGACTCAAAGAAAGACAAAATCATGGTTTTCTTCCCTAAATCAGGATGCATCCTCTACCATCAACTGCCCCTAAAACTAATTTTATTAATTATCTTCCTTTGGCCACCCAAGCTTACTAAGAACGAATTGTGATTGAGCAAGAAGCTCATTCTGTCTAGGACGGACCATTTTATCTTTTATACATAGCCACATCATTTATCTATTTATTCAGACAAATATATGCTGAGTAACTTCTATGTCCACAGCACAGTTGGACATGATGAATCAGACAGATTATTAAAGCATATTCAGTACCCTTACTAGTATTATCAAAAGCTCACTATCTAGTAGAGGTGATAAAAATTAGATACACGTATTTGATGTGATGCAGAAAAGAAAAAGCTACACTCGGAAGTATCTGTTTGTAGGTAATTAGAGGAAGTGAAAAGCATACCCCATCCCATGGTGGGTGAGGATGAAAGTTTCAAAGATGAAACTGTGACTGGGATTGAAAAAGTTTTCCTGAGAAGGAGTGGAAATAGTTTGCTAGTTGCCAAAGAAAGCTGGCAGCTGAAGGATGGAGCAGAACTGATTATAGGATGCAGATACCAGAGCCCGGCTGAGAAGGAAATTTGATAAAGAACCTAACCAAGAGAAGGAAAAGAAAAGGAACCAGCTCACCACAGCTACCATCCAGGAGTGTCAGAGCTAAAATAGTGTCAGAGTGAAACAACTTCTTGGTCCAAACAATGTTTACTTAGAAATGACTAGCAGACTCAATAGTCTATTCTGGGTATATATGTTTGATGTGGGGAGGCAGCTTTAGTGATTGTTATAAAGGTCTATATTTTTGTTTGCCATCTGACAAAGGTCACACTGTATCATGCCAACCAAATCCAACTAATAATGAATATAGACAGGTCCCACTTAGGTCCTAGGCTACTGAGATTTTTTAAATAAGGTTCTCAAAGAATTTCATTGTAATACAATCTTGAAGAACAAACTCTAAGAACAACAATACGATTTTATATGTTCATTTTAGTCAGAGAATTTTTGAAAACACATAGAAAAGGATAAAAGTAATACATAATCACCCATAATTCACCAAAAAGAAACCAAAGTCAATACCCTAAAACTTTGGGTTTATGTGAGAATTGAGTATATATGCACATATATATGTAATATACATATATGTAAGAGGTGATTAAATGATTACTTTTAGAAAATGATATTATGTTATTGTGTGCTTTGGAAATTCAAGAAAATAAAAATTTCATTAGTAACCAAAGAAACACATTTAAAAAGAATAAGAAATTATGTTTTATTTAACAAATTAGAAATGACTAACAATGACATAGAGTGTTGATAAAGGTTTAAGAATATGGGCAAACATTAGTAAAAGTGTTACTGTTTTAATATTTTGCGGAGTAATCAGGCTATATATGTCGAAAGCTTTTTAGAGAGTTATTACTGTGACCTAGGAATCTGTAACAAGAACATAATATGCATATGCCTATAAACAAAGCTTTGTGAATAAGCTTGTTCACTAAAGTATTATTCAATATACTAAATTATTGTAAACAATATAATTTTAAATACAAATTAAATAAATGATGATATAGCTACATGCCATAATAATATACAGCTACTGAAGATCATGAAGTAGAGGAAGACATAATTATGTAGTAAAATGTTCATGAGGTATCTTGCATTTTAAAAGTTCTAAAACTAGTGTGTGTGTGTGGGTGTGTGATTGTTATCAAATCTTTTAGGACATATATGAGGTGTGATAAAAAAATACAGTGAATGTTTAAATAAAAAAATTATTACAGTAAAAGACGCATTGCCATTAATTTCCCTCAATATATGACCCATCGCTTTGAACACACTTATCCCATCATTCTTGCCACTTTCTGAAGCAGTTCTGGGAGTCTTTTTTCCTGAGTGTCTTTAGTTGCCCTGTCATGGCTGCCTCGATGTCCTGAACAGATTCAGAACATTTACCTTTTATGGTCATTTTGACTCTGGAGAAGAGCCAGAAGTCTCACAGTGCCAGATCTGGTGAATAAGGCGGTCGAGGACACACAGTAATGTTTTTGACAGAAATTGCCATACCAGGAGCGATGTGTGACATGGAGCCTTTTCATTGTGATGAAAACATGTGGTGAATGCTGCTGCCGAGTGCCATCCGATAGAAAGGCAGGGATCGTCAATAAGAGAAGCACATCAAACCTTAGTAACAGTATGTGACAAGTTTCAACTTCTTCGGTGCAGTCAGTTGTGTGTGAGCTACGGTTGAGAGAAGGTGTGTTTTAAAGTGTGCTGTAAGTCATGGGTCTCAAACAATGTATTCACATGAAATGGGCAAACAGTTTCATCTTCCATGATGACAACACTCCATGTCACACATCGCCTCTGGTACAGCAATTTCTTTCAAATAAAAACATTATGGTGTGTCCTTATCCACCTTATTCACTGGATCTGGCACTGGGCGACTTCTGGCTCTGCCCAAAGTCAAAATGACCATGAAAGATAAACGTTTTGAATCGATTCAGGACATTGAGGCAGCCACGACAGTGCAACTAAAGATACTCATGAAATAAGACTTCCAGAGCTGCTTCAGAAAGTGGCAAGAATGATGGGAAAAGAGCGTTAGAAGTGGGAGGGGGAGGAGCATTTTGAGGGGGATTAATGGCAGTGTGTCTTTTACTGTAATAATTTTTTTTTTAAATTTAAACATTCACCATATTGTTGGGCTACATCTGTATGTATTGAAAAATTTTGGTTAAAATGACAAGAATTAAAGTTTTATTGTTGGAAAACTCTTCATACTTTTTAAAGATGCACCATCATCACAATTTTCTCTTAAGTGCATTAGTAAGTGTTCAAATCGACTCTTTTAATTAAATTAAATGGAAAATATTGATAGAAATCAATTTTCTAATCGGAAGGTCCTTGATGGGGGTATTTATTAGTTTTATGTAAATTGACAACTAAATATCAGTGCTTTTGTTTCTCTGGAATTAATATTTTTCAACCTTGATTACCTGAATTCTTATAAGGTTGCCGGAATCCACATAGTCCAAGAGTTGGCAATAAAGTGAATAAATAATATGATATCATGCATATATTCCATAGTTATAAATGTACTGAGATCCTGTTGAAATTAAAACACAAATTCATTTCAAAGAGTAATTGAATTCATAGTGGTAATTTATCATGTTACATTCTTTCATCAGAGAGATAAAGGGCAATTTTAGTAATGTGGATAAACTACAATTTGATTGTAAACTATTCTTTAGGGATAAGGGAAAAGTATTGTATGCAACAGTCTACTCTTATATTTTTTTCTACTATTTTCTTCGTGTGTGTATTTGTATTAATTTCTATATAGGTGATTGAGTTTTTTAAGCATGTTTTTATCTTGATGGCAGAATCAAAGCTGAACTCAGCTTCCCTTCGCCAACTACAAAGCAAACAGAACAAAAAGATTTGCTGTATCCTGTTTCCATCCCTGTTTACATAAACTGTACTTCCTGTTAAAAGTTAAATTCTATTTCCCCATACTTTGAATCTGGGTTGTACTTACCTCTTGAATTGGCATAGAATATAGTGGAATTAACCCTTTGGGACTTCTGAGCCCAAGCTTTAAGATTTGTTGGGTCTTCCGCTTTTATTCAGGGGTACCCAGACCCAATATAAGATGTTGTGGATATGTATGTGAATTGAAAAAGAGGCCACATGGAGTACTGAGGCCTCAGATATATATGGGAGCCCAGTTGATACCATAGGAAGAGAGAGACCCAGTCATCCCAGCCACCCCAGCCATTCAAGCCATCTCAGCTAAGGAGCCAGCCATGTGAGTGAGGCAATCTGGAAAATCCCAGCTGAGCAGAAATCCTAACTGAACGGAACTGAAGAAGAATCTATCTGTCACCATGTGAAAGAGATAAGCTAGCCTCAATGAGGATGCCCCGATTTCTGACCAGCAGTGAAAACAAATGATCATTATTTAAGCCACTAAGGTTTCAGTTGTTATGCCGCCTAGTTAGCTGAAACAGGACTGCCTAGTGTGCAATAAGAAACAAGCCATACCTAATGAACTGGTTCTAAACTAGGTAACTAGCATCCAGAAACATAATTCAGTACCTAGAATTGATCATCAAAATAACTTATCAAAGGCAGATTCTCTTGATATGGAAATGAACTGACATTTTCTATGTATGTTATTGCTATAGTTGCTATTTCTTATATAGGATTTTGCCCATAAAATAATGTTATATATGCTATTTCTTCTAACATGTTGCTTATAAGGTATTGTTGTATTTATTAATAACAACATGAAAATGTGTTTTATGGTTTGTTACATTCTATTCTCTGCATAGGATATAAGGTAAGTCATTTAATAAACTAAGGCAACATTTGAATCTACTTGAAATTAGTGGCAGGTTGTATACATAAAGGGTTCATGAGAAAGAAATTTGGATTGGAGAAAGAATCCTGGTTGTCCCGATGATCTGAGGTTGTAGGCAAGTGCTTGAGCAAGCCACTTACCCCTCTGAGCCTATGAACCCTCATCTCTGAACAGATGAGGAGAGAGCTGCTGTATCTAAATTCCCATCTAATCAAACATTAAGTCTGGACTTAAAGTATGAAGGCACACATTTTAGACTGAACATTTACCATAATTTATCTCTTAAACACATCCTATAATATAATGAAGAATTACAAACGTAGTTTTTAGATTTCTAAAAGCTAATTTGTATAATTACATATAAAGCAACCAGAGAGAAGAATGTTATGACTAAGATTAGGTGACTGATATTCTTGTTTACCTAGAAATGCATTCTAAAACCTAGAAATGAGCCAGAGTTATATGGCTGAACCCACTTTATAGGGCACCAAAATTCTGCTTTCATTATAGGCGTATTTCAACCCAACCCAGACAAAACGTTTTAAAAAATTACAGCTAGAAATTTAAAATATACAAATGAAGCTGGACAAATACAGGAAAGAATAACCAAGATAGTGAAGTACTTAAAACCATGATGTTAGATGAAATAATTGAAATATTTTGTCTGAAAAAGACATTGGGGGAGGATGTGTAAAAAAGAGGATGGATTCCTGTGGTCCTAGAAGAAGAACAAGAATAGACAGTTGGAATTAAAGAGAGACAAATTTGTCTCTTGTATAGAGGAACTTCTTAAGAATTCCCTCATAAAAGGTCAATCAAGCAGAGATTATATAATCACTTGAGAGAAATTCTCCCAAGAAAAATCAAGAACTAGTTTCATTTTCCAGTTATGCTAAGACTCTAGGTGGCTGGCTCATACGCATAAAGAGACTTCTGATTTTATGAAGAAGTTTGGGTATGGATTGCTTCTCCTGGGTTCAGGTCGGCAGGAAAGGCAAAGGCTCCAGGTTGCGCTTTGGGGATGGTTCATATGGCAAATCTCATCGGGACAGTAGAACCAACTCCCAGGCAAATAGTCCCATTACAGGTCTGAAGCATTCCCAAGGTTAGCCAGCCTTCAAAGACAAACACACATTTCTCTAAATGCTCCTGCACCAAAATTACATCAATGTGTTCTTTAATTCTTGTATTTTAAAACCCATGATTTTCTTGTGGTAAGTGCCTCAGAGCCATTGGAGGCCTCGAGGATGAGGACTTGCCAAAGCCAATTGTGGCCCAGGCACATGTGCCAGCTGGATGGTTCTGCTCAACTTTGGGTTTTTTATTTTCCTTCTTCTTGCAGCTTTGAGTAAAGGACCCTTTCTTGGCTTTCATGAGCCACAAATACTGGACTCTGAACTGAAGTCATCTTTAGAACTAGACTGTCATAGGGTACCTCGGAAGGAAAGTAAAATTTCTTTTCCTTTCTAAGGGATTTCACGGAAATTATTTTCCACCTCAGAGCCTCTGTTAAGGAATTCAGAGCTACTTTTCTGATCCTTCACAGTTCTAAAAAGGAACAAAAGCTTTTCTATGCATACTTCATAGCTTGGATATATGTCCTTATTGTTATGGACTCCTGTCCTGTCCATGTGCTTTCAGATTCCTGGGTAAACTGCTGATACACTAACACACAAGTTACAATTACACATTGTAATGAAATGACCAGTATCAAACTTTTATTAACATTCTGGCTTTTCAAGTGGAATTTTAGTCTCATTGATTTTCCTCTATTCCCTGACAAACATCAGTGGAAATAAGAGTTGAAGGATTTAGCTCTGTAAAATTTTCTCACTTGACCTAGAACCATAGAACTTAAGACAGGAAGGACAAACCTTTGAAGTTACATATTACAAATCTCCCAATTAGTAATTGAATAGGTATTTGCCCTAATATGTTGAATGATGGAGCATAGAAGGAAAGTATCTTTATTCCCTGCCCAGGACCCTTTCAAACACACCCTGCTTATTCATAAGACATGTTCTCAGCTTCCAAGAGGTCTTAAGTCTGTGTGGCTAAGGATCTGGCTGCTATTCTAAGAAGTCTCTTCCTACAGAAAGAGCCCAGAAATCAACTTTATTGATTGAACTAGACACCAATTATAGTATTATATATTAAATATTCAAATATAAGCTTCTTTCTCGTCAAAAATTCTAAATGGAAGAAATAGCAAGAAAATGAAATTGTGGTGTATCCTTAGCATTTAAGACAGGAAAACAATTGTTCATAACACCTTTAAGAAAGGAAAAATATGAGAAAATCTTGCTATATATATCACAAATAAGGGTCGTATGACAACTTTAAGACATAAAGTTCATTTTTATGTGTGGGTTTTAGGTATCAGGTTTGCAAGCAAACATTAATTATGATTACCAGTTTTATCGTTGTTTTTTTCTGAAAATTCTACATAATATAAATTGCTTTTTAAAATTCTAGTCTTTGTTTAATAATATTTTTGTTAGTTTTCTTTTAACTGATAGATTTGTAAATCATTGTTTCAATCCACTTTTATGGCAAAAGTTGTAGTGTTAATGGGAATTTTCATCTGTTTACCTTAGGACATCAATATGTATGATTAAAGAAATCTGAGTTTCTTATCTTTGGAGGACCAATTCAATTCTAACACCCATTAATTTAGTGCCACTTTATAATGTGCTAGGTGTAGGGGCTAATTAAGATCATGCAGAAGAAAATGATGGAGTAACATATATGCACAACAACATACCATGTGCACGTAGGCTGAGAAATGCAGGAGTGGTATCTTGTGCCTGAAGTCTATAATAGATGACAAATACATTAACACGTTAAAGGACTGTTAGGAAAAAATAAGCTTTGGAGGTAAACGGCCTGGGTTCAAACCTTGGCTCCTTTACTTCATATGTAACTTTGAACAAATACTTTATTTTTCCATGCCTTGGGTTCAATATTAATATTTTTCAAATGGGAAACTAATATAATAGGCTTCATTTAGTTGTCATGGGGAATAAATGAATTAATGAGTGTAAAGTATTCATAATGAGTAAGTGCTCAATATGTTTGGCTATTAATATTAAGGGGGTGGCGGGTGGTAGAAGAGGGAAAAAGGGATCAAATATGTGGTGATAGGAGAACTGACTCTCGCTGGCGAACACATAATGCAATATATACATGATGTATTATGGAAATGTACACTTGGAACCTATATAATTTTACTAACCAATGGCACCCTAATAAGTTTAATTTTTAAAAAGTTAAAAATGTTACATTTGGCATTAAAAATCCATAATCTATATTTTATTTTGGTGAATCTTTGTCTTATTTCAGGAACTATTCCTTAATGTGAAATATTTGTTTGATTTCAAAACTACCCTCTTCAAGTATAATTTTAAACAAATTTAGAGCTGTGGAAATAAGGTTGTATTCTAAAAATTAGGAGAGGAACCAACTCGATTAGTTCAGATTCTTGGCTCTACTAAATTCTAACATTGAACAATGAAAAGATAATTTAAATTTAAATAATTTAAATTCTCAGAGAATCATTTCCTCACCTGTAAAAGAGGAATACTAATTCTTGTCCACTGTTATAGTTTTATAGAATTGACTATCCTTGAATGAGACTAGGAAAGTAAGTAGGAAATAGACAAGGGAAGATCTTACAAATGGTGTAAAGGATTTTTGTCCTTGTCCCAAAGGCAACAGAGATATATATTAAGGTATAAGTAAGAGAAAGAGATATGATCAATTATTAGTTTTTGAAAGATCATGCCATATCAGAGTCTATTACCTGTAAGACATAGCAATAGCCTAGTTTAAATTGTGGGCACTGAAAATGGAGATAGATGAGTATGAATTGAGGTCTATCATGGAGATAACATTAACTGGTGAAGCTAGTTTGGGAGGAAAGTGGATCAAAGGAGGAAGCTAGTTTGGGAGGAAGAAGTCAAAAATGACAAGCAGATTTTGCTTTGAACATCTGCCTAGAAAGCACTGAGGAACAATGAATAAAGAGTGAATACTGTTGGAGGGAAAGGAAGATCATGAGTTAGTTTTGAATATCTGTTGAGTTTGAGGTACCTTTGAAACATCTAAATATAGATGTGAAGTAGATAGTTGGATAAATGGCTGGGAACCTAAAAGAGAGGTGTGTGTCAATGGTATAGATTTAGTATCCTTTAGCACATAGATAGTCATTGAAGTCGAAGGAATGGAATAGATGACATTGTCCTAGATGAAGGATGCAGAGTAGAGGACAGGAAGGCTGAGGACAGATCCCTTAGGAAAGGTTTGTAATTCAATAAAGGAAGATAAGCCATCATATAAGACTAAGGGAAATAGCCAGAAAA
This sequence comes from Rhinolophus ferrumequinum, assembly GCF_004115265.2. NCBI lineage: Eukaryota > Metazoa > Chordata > Mammalia > Chiroptera > Rhinolophidae > Rhinolophus > Rhinolophus ferrumequinum. Next base: position 55,302,442 of record NC_046285.1, read on the forward strand.
AGGAAAATTAGAAGTTTGTAAAGTTTAGAAACTAAAGGGACAGAATGTTTTAAGGAGGACAAAGTGATTAACCATTTTGTGGATGACTGAGTGATCTAATAAGCTAAGGAATACAAAGTTTTTCCTGGATTTGATTACATAGATGACATTGATAATAGTGATGACAGCAGTTTTTGTGAAATGCAAAGGGAAAATAAGATTGCAAGGATTGAGTAATTATCTTGCAGAGCTAAGACTAATGATTTTGAATTTATAAGGAAATCAGTCAGTGAAGCTGTGTGTTTTCTTTTTCCAATAGTGCTTAGTACCTTGGATACAGGCACAGAGAAGTAAGTAAGTCACATTAAGTCAAGCAATGTGGTTTGTGGGAAAGGTGAAATGAAAAAAGAAAGGGGACATAGAATTTAGGGGACAGAATGGTTGCAATAATGATCATGGACTCTAACCTGGAAAGGAGAAGAATAAAGAGTTGATTGATGGGAGAAAGTAGAATTTTTAATAAATCAATGATTCCACTGAGTTTGAAGTTCAGCTCTACTGAGGGCAAATGATCCAAAAAGATGAAATTTATAGACAACTGTAGTCAGAATCTGAGATTTCTTTATTATCGCTCCAAGAGGTAGAATAGCTTAGGTACTGACAAGAGAAGGTTTGTATTTTAGGAACTAGCTGTTCATTTTCCTTTTTATAGACAGGGGGCCAGAGTCCTTGATGTCAAATACTCATTTATGCCTACAAAGGTAGCGTCATATTATGAGCTAAAGTCTCAGAGGAGACTAACTGGAGAGCACCTATAGTACACATAGAAAATTAGGGTAAATGTGTCTGGAGCTTAAAAGAGAGATCTGAGTTAGAAGTACAGACTGGAGAATCATCAGAATATAGGCGGTCAAATACCAACAGAAATAAATGCAGGAAATTAAAACCTATTTTGAAGATTTTGGCATATTTTTCATTCTAGGACATTGAATGTAGTATTTCTCTACTATGAACAAAATACTTATTCACCATATTAGAAATCACCGATAAGCCAAAAGAAGAAAATCAAAATAACATACAATTTCACTATAGATATAAATACTGTCATTACTTGACATATCTCTCCGTTCTTTTTCCCTAGAGGTATATGAATATTTATTTTAATTTTACTAGGAACAGATTTGTACTGCACATATAGTTTTATAGTATTTTTTTCATTAAGCTATGTATCATTAATATTTCTCATGTCACTAAATATCTATCTCCAACATAATTTTTAATTCTCCAAAACCTATCTGCCCAACCCCAGATATAATAAAACATTCAAGGGGCATATTCTAGTCTATAATTCCAAGTTGAAAAAGAGAAGCTCTCAAAGTAGTAACTAGATGTGTGATTGGGGTATGTTTTTTTTCTCAAGTCATAGTGTTGAAAATATTGGATTAGTAGATCTGTAAAATCTCTTATGGCTCTATAATTTCTGTTCTGTTCTATTTTATTCTCTTCTATTTAAAACACTAACTGGTAACATCCTAGTAAATTCACTATGTGGTAAATGTATTCATCTGATCATGCTTAGAAGAAAACTGGGGCAGAGAACATTAAGTGGCTAACACTGATTTATTGGGAGAGAGAGCCAGGGCTGGGAACAGAACCCCAGAAGCCTTGCTCCAGTATGCTGAGTTCTCCGCTACTCAGCAGAACCACGCTGGTCACCCCACCCTGCCACTCTGAAATACTGACTTACCCAATTTGAACCTCTGAGGTTTTTGAGGTTTCAACATCACTAACCTTTATGGGCAAAAGCCTGCTTTCCAATCCCAGTGCGGCTTGCTTCTGGACATCCCCACTTTCCAGGCTAGGATTCCAGCTCAGCATTTGCAATAAACCTCTGCACTCTGGATCCAGGAGGCGTATCTTGACTTTTGTCAGATCCCATTTTAATCTTTAGTGACTGTTCTGTTGGATCACTCCACTGAAGCTGATTCCAATATTATACTCATGTTGACTTCTCTTTTGCAGACAGTTTTTGTCACAGTGTAATTTGTTTGGGGGCAGATTGGAGTCTGTAATTATAGACTACCATTACATTAGTCAGTGCAAACCTTGGCATTTACAGCTGTTTCTCTTTTGTGGTACATTTTTAAAGTTAAGTTTTATTAAAATTTCATGAATATACAATATTCATGTATGGTCAACAATAAAGAAAGGGAAAATGCTTTATGGAATTCATGAGCAAGCTAAGAACTCAAATCAGGAAATCAAACCTCAATTTTCCTGATTTGCAGTTTATACCGATATTAAGAATGAAAGGGTAGCAAGAGTCTGCAATGAATGAATCTAATTGGGAAGAATTTTTTTTACACACAGGTTCCACTTGATACTAAACAGCCCTTATTTTATAAAGTACTTCAAGGCAGCTATTTCATAATCTTCCTGGGTATGGAAGAAATATAAGTACATTTGAAAAAGTATTATCTTTAGAATATGTTCTCTTCTTTGTATACAGGTAATACACGCTCACAAATAAGCTGGCAGTTTTGTATATAGTTGTCAACAAATTTTTAAAGTCTTGCTTAAAAGCCGGATGACGAAATATACCCTCAATATGCCCTTAGAATGTTTAATGATGGATATTCAAGAAGCCTTTTAGAAATGGTAAAAATTTTCCCTAATTAAAAAAAAAAACATGAAGACAGAAATGTAATAAATATTTACAGAAAAAATTATTATTTAAAATATTGTTAAAAAGAAAATATTTTTCTGGGGAAAGTTTTTACTAAAATTGTTTTCTTAAATGATAAAATGGTTCCTTGCATGCTCTGACTACTGAACTGACTGTCAATCTTATGTTCAAATCTACACTTTTTGAACATCTTTATTTGGAGTCCTCTAAGTCGCTTCACACTAAGGTTACCTGACAGAAAATTTGATTTCCTTTCCTCATAAACCTGTTACTTCTCAGTTTTCAATCATGGTCAATACATCTCCCTTATTTTATACAAGTGTAAAATGTTATACTATTTTGACTTCTCTCTTTTAACAATCACATCCAATAAAAATCTGCTGATGGTCCCTTCTCCCCCTGACCTACCGCAAATTTTGCATAGGTTGATAATACATATGTAAGACTCCAGATATTTGACTTACCATTACTTTAATTATAGAGTCACACAAATTTCTTCTTAGAGAGAGTCAAAGAGAGACATACAGAAAGGTGGTCCTTTCCTCAAAATGTATACTTAAAAATGGGACATCCCTAGGCCAACAGCTTGTAATTTTCAAATATTGAATTTTTAAAATAATATTCATAATATAATGAGGTGTTTTGCTCATTATTCACCTTTTCAGAAGTTTTGACTTACTTAGCATTATACTGAAAAAATTGTCATACTTTTCCTCAAAGCTCTTTTGTAAAACTGTTTTAAAGCTAACACTCTATTAAAAAGGTTACAGACAGATTAATTTAGTTCAAGTATACTAAAATAATTTTTAAAAAGAAAGAATAGTATGCTCAACTACAATGGGAATTTGTGTGTATGTATATTTTTAAAACACAGAACAAGGAATGTGCTAAATACTCAGTAGTACTTCAATAAAGCTAATCAGGACTGATTAAACAGATAAGTATTACTTTGAGAAGAGCTAAAAATTATGCTGTAGTTGGAGATTTAATAACATGGAAAATGTTCATGATATAAAATTTAATAATATTATTATAAAAGAAATGTACAAAACAAACCAGTTTTAATTACAATAAAATAAAGACATATGTGACTCTAGGAAACATTCCTGAAAGATGCATGTTAAACAGCTTTACTAGCAATAAAGCTAATTCTGTTTATCTCTATCATTTTTGGTCAATGCTCATATATAATATTCTTTTCAAGTAATCTTTCAAGTTCTTGATCTTGGTTCCAGGGTTAATATGATTCATATAAACAGATATGGAATACACCTTATTTCTCTTTTCTAAAGAAGCTTGTCTAATCTTGGATTTTTTTTTTTCCACTGAATTTTTTTTTTTTTAATTTATTGCGGTGACAACGGTTAGTAAAATTACATAGGTTTCAAGTGTAGAATTCTGTAATACATCATTTATATATCACATTGTGTGTTCACCACCCAGAGTCAGTTCTCCTTCCATAACCATATATTTGACCCCCTTTACCCTCATCTACCACCCCCCACCCCCTTACCCTCTGGTAACCACTAAACTATTGTCTGTGTCTATGAGTTTTTGTTTCTTTGTTTGTCTTGTTTCTTTGTTGCTTTCAACTTTATATCCCACATATCAGTGACATCATATGGTTCTTGATTTTTTCTGTCTGACTTATTTTACTTAGCATAGTCATCTCAAGATCCATCCATGTTGTCGCAAATGGCAGTATTTCATCTTTTCTTATGGCAGTGGAATATTTCATCGAATGTTTGATAGAATTCACCTATGAAACCATCTGGGCCTAGGGTTCTCTATGGGAAGAATTTAATAATTATAAATGTAATGTATTTAACACATATCAGGCTATTCAGATTGTTCTGATTCTTCTTGTATTAGTATCGGTGATTTATGAAGAAAAGCACACCATGATTAAGGGAGGAAAACAGAAGGAAATAAAAAACACACGTACTTCCGTGACCATCAGGAAGAAGGAGGTGAGATATAAGAAGAGAGGATGGAAGTGTATTTGCTATCAAGTTAGTTATGAGCATGTGGCATGCCTTCTTTATATTGAGAAAATACATGAAATGCCTAAATTGAAATGAGTTAAATAAAGTACTCCCAATATTTTAGGAGTTCAGTAATTTCTGCTTTCTGATTTCCAGAATTGAATTTAATGACTGCAGTTTTAAAGATCAAAATGAAATTTAATTTATAAAGAATTCTTGTTCCTTGAAACAAAGCATAATGAATCTACACGCCATGTATCTCACTAAAACTGTCAAAAAATGTAATTGATTTGCAGTGTCCACTTTCACTAAATTAAGTTGCATTTTAAAATTATATATACCCTTCATGGATGTGAAATTTTATTTTTAAATAAAAAAAACCCCACAAGTATGTCTTTTTTAAGAGGCTTTCTCATATCTCAAAGTTCACCTGAACAGTAACAAGAATCATGGTAAAGGTGGGGTAAGGAGGACTGCCAAGTTAGAAGTTTAAATGACAAGATCAAAGAGAGCATACTACATCATATGGCTGTCCTGAAATTTAGGCATAAACTAATGTAAAGGAAAATCTACATGTAACATTTTCATTTAATGTTACAGGTATTTTCACAACCACGACAGAAAATATTATGATAAACAAATGGAAAATGCAAGTCTGGATCAATACACAAAAGTAATGGAAGTCATAATATTTTAGAGATGGCATTCATGACAACATGATTGCCACAGTTTGTTTATAAAGTGTATGAACACTCTCTTCCTATTTTACTTTTGCAATTCCACTACTTGTTCCCTGGCATCACTTCATACCTGTTGGACTTTGCCTCAAGCTCTGCATTTTGGGAGAACCAAAGCTAAACATTATTTGAGGATGTGTAAGTTATCCTTCCTACCACAATAAACCCATATACTACATATATTTTTAGTTTAGTTCAAGTACAAGAAATACTGGTTGAATTATTTCATGCAAAATAATTCTGTGTGAAATACTCACTAGTCGTGTCACAAAATTTGTCCTTAAAGCAACTACGGCAAAGTTGAAATTCAGTCATATTTGTTTACATCATCATTTATGAGGCCATGTTCAAATAAAACAATCAAGGAGAGTTTAATAAATTAGATGTTTACCAAGGTGTAGGTAGGGTTAAGGAAATCCAAAGAGGGATGGCAAACTGACCCTGGGGTCAGGAACAGCAGGGAGCCATCACCACTTCTGACTATAGAGGTGAGGGAGGGAATAATCAAGAGAATCTGGAGACAGCTGTGTGGAGAAGGCTGCCTTTCAGATCTATCCTTCTGAGGACAGGAAAACAGCTAGACCACTGCAATCTAGAAAGGAGGGATCTAGAGAAGTACCATACCACCTGCCCCACACCAGAGGGAGAAATCAGCCAGGCGAGTAAATAAAAGATAGTCCTACCCATAAACAAGAGCTCCACTGGGATAGGAGACTGTGGTCAAAACAGACTGTTAAATGAAGAACAAATCCTGACAATGCTTGACTCACTAACCTGTAACAGGAATGGGCTGCAAATAACAGGGGAGCATTAGGAAGGTCAGCAGCAGGTAGACAAAATCAAAAAGGAATTTGCTACCTTATCCTGGGTGACACGGGTGAAATAGAAAATGGGACTAATGATGGACTAAGTAATAATTTAACAGATTAGAGTCTGGGGCCCAGAGAACACTGGACAGAAGACTTTCTACCAGAGTGGAATCCAAAATGCCAAGAACTCCCCTCACCCACTCCCAGGTGGGGGTAGGAGGGTACTGTTTATGTTACGACTGCCCAAAGGATTTTTTGAATTAATACAGAAGAATGACTGCTGTGTACCGCATAGTCTTCCTCTTTCAGAAGAAGAGTTTATGAAGTGGTTATTCTGTTACTGCTTTAATACTGTGCAATGAGTGTGGAAGGGAACAGATAACTAGTTTTATTACTTAGTAGGTTGTTGGAACAGAGCCACGTTTGGATCTGAAGAGAACCGCAAATCACTTGAGGATCTTGGACTCCGAGCAGTATATAGTGTTGGGATATGTTTTGGAATGTTTCTCATAGGATGTCAGCGTGGACAGAAGGAGAAAATGGATATTGGTTGACTATGTACTATGGTATGACTGGCCCAATGGTAACCAATATTGGTGTTCTCTTTTTGCTTGGTCCACAGCTAGACCACATTTCCCAAGGCTATTGGAAGAGCTGTGGCTAAACAATAGGGCTCCTCAGTGAATGTAAATGGATGTGATGGCTGTCACCCCTAGGACTTTTTCCATGTATGCTCTGTTTTATTTTGCTGAAAGTCTGGGTACAAAGATCTTGTGGAGAATTCTGAGACCCGATCTTCTATAGAATCAAAGCGGTTTGAGGCTGAAAAACCATTTGTAGACTATAAGTTAATTGGCTTAAAGTGAGGGAGAAGGGTGCTTCTATTTTGTTACTTTACTGACTGAGTTTTTTTGTTTGCGTTGCGGCAGTCAGACTTATAATTAATATAAAGAGAAAAGCATTAAATTTAATGTAACTTAAAACAAAACACAATACATTAGAAGAGAATAATAGAACAGAAGACAAATAATCACAGAATTTGTAAGAGTTTTTTGAGATAAAAAAATAAAATAAAAAGTCTATGATAAGATAAAGCTACTAAAAATAATATCAGGAATAGAATATATATATTTCTAGATTAAACAGAGATTAACTGTTAAGAGAACACAATAATTAACCATATTGCATATTTTGAAATTTTAAAGAAAATGAACAACTTCCTAGAAAAACATAACATAGAAATTGAATCAAATAGAAAGAAAAAATTTATACAGATTACCATTAGATAAATACACAATCACATATTCACTCTCACACACAATCCAACTATTTTTTGAGTTAAAATATGCCAAAGATTCAAGGAATAGAATGACTACCTTTTCTAGAGGACAAAATATGAGATACTATTCCACACCTTTATGACACTAATTTAACTTTCATGCCCAAACAAGATTTGGATAGAATGAGAAAGGAAAAATAAGACTCTAACCTCACTTATGAACATACATTAATAAAAGAACAAAAGATATAAAGCAATATATTTAAAATACATTATGGCATAACTGTTTTTGTCTAGTAATGTACATTGGATTCAGTTTGGAAAAAAATTCACTACAAAAATATATTAAAGGAGAGGGGCGGCCAGATGGCTCGGTTGGTTAGAGCACAAGCTCTCAACAAGGTTGCCAGACGGTGGTGATGGGCCCTGGAGAAACACACTGTTCCCCAATATTCCCCAATAAATTTATATATATAGAGAGAGAGAGAGAGAGAAAAAAACCATGTAATTATCTCAGTATATTTACAAAGGTTTTGTTAAAACTTAATATGCATTAATGAAGAAAACTCATGGTATATTAGGAATGACCTTAGCCTGAAAACAGGAAAGAAACTGCAAAATACTTTCTGTAAATGTATAAGATACAGTCTTTTCAAAACTAGGAACAAGACAAAGATTGATGCTATAACCCTTCTTTTTAATATTGCAGCGCAGCTACAAAAGAAGAATAAAGGAATAAAGATATATAAAATGAAAAAGAAGAAAACAATCTTATTAAATACAAATTAAACATTATTTTTTTTTGCATGGAAATACCACAACTACAAAAAAAAACTACATGTAAATTCCTCAAATGATTAGTAGAGTACAGCAAAGTAGTTGGACATATGATAAAAATTCTGTTCCTGGGTATATACCCCAAAGAAATTCTTAGAATACAAGCGTGCAATATTAGGGAGGTATTGAAATAGTAATTGTGTTGTGTGATGGTATTAAAGGCAACATGAGTTGTGTATCCTTGAAATAGATAGATAATAATGTAGTAGAACTCATGGACTATTAGCAAGTGATTGGAAGCAATGCATACATGTAATACAGCAAAATTTGTGGAATGGAACTAATGCAGTGCTTACAGAAATTTATAATCTTTAAGTACTTATATTAACAATGAAAACAATTTTTAAATTAACTCTCTGATCTTTTGCCTAGAAACCCAAGTATAAGAGGAAGAAAATAACACAGAGTGAAAATCAGTGGAACAGAAAGTATACTAACAACAAGACAAAGTCAACAAAATCACAGGTTAATTATATGAAATGATCAACAATTAGGACAAAAACCATAGCTATATAAATCAAGACATAAAAGAAATAAACCACAAATTATCACTATTAGGAATGACAGAGGGAATATCCCTACTGATCCTACAAATATTAAAATATAATAAGGCACTATCGTGGACAACTTTATGACCATAAATTTGACAATTTAGATGGCAAATTTCTTGAAAGACACAAACTATCATAACAGACCCACAAAAAAATAGAAGATCTCAACCACCATATGTGTGTTAAACAATGTAATCTCATTACTACAAACCTACTAATCATTCAAACTCTAGGTGCAGATAGCTTCACTGATGAACTCTATCAATACTTAGGAAACAGGTAATACCATTACTACACAGTCTTTCAGAAAACAGAAGAAAAGGATTTTTCAACTTATTTTTGAAGCCAGAATAACTCTGATACCAAATAGGGCAAACACATTAAAAAAGCATTATAGACCAATGCCATTCATGAGAATAAACACAAATATTTAACAAAAATTCAGCAGGTATATAATATGTGTGTGTGTGTGTGTGTGTGTGTGTGTGTGTGTGTGTGTATGGATTGAGGTACATTTCGAGAATACTAGTTGGGTCACGTGAAAATCAATCAATTTACTTCTGCTCATTAAGAAAATAAAGACTAAAAAAATCATATGATTGTTTAAATAAGGGAATTGTCAAAATTGAACACCAATTCAGGATAGTAACTCTCAACAAACTTGGAAGAGAAGGGAGCTTTCTCAACCCAATAAATGATATCTATGAAAAATAGCAACTAGCATCTTAATGGTTGAAGTCAGAGCACTTTCCGTCCTCAGAGATTGGGAACATGTAATATTTGCTTCTATTCAGCATTTTAATGGAAGCCTAGCCAATGCAGTAATAAAAGTCATAAAGGTTGAAAGGAAATTTACAGACAAGATGATTGTTTCTGTAGAATATTCTAATGAATCTATAAAGAACTAGTAGAAAATGTGCTGATTGACATCATAAGGATTGTTTTTTTGGGGCTGTTACTATGAAGGGGGGTGCTAAGAAGCCACAGGAGCAAATGCCCTGGAGGGATGGAAATGTTCCATATCTTGACAGGTGTGTGGGTTACCTAAGTGTATGCATTTGTGAGAATTCACTGAACTCGACACTTAAGATTAGTATATGCATTATAAAGGAAAACTAGTAATTTAAAATTGAAAAACTTGGCAGGCACCACTTTAACCAAGTAATCAACGTTAACATCACCAGTAGGTAGACATATTGATATGATGTTGTAAGAGGACATAACATTACTTTTGTGTATTATTTTTAAAAATGCATAAGCTTAATCTAACGGTAAGAAAACAAGAGACAAACCTAAACTGAAAAACATTTTGCAAAATAACTGACCAGCATTCATAACAAATGCCAACGTCATAAAAGACAAGGAAAGATGGAAGAAGGGAGGAACTGTCTCGGAGTGGAGGAGAGTAAGGAGACAACAACTAAGTGTGACATGAAATCTTAAATTGGATCCTGGAAAAGAAAAAGGCATTCGTACAAAAAAAAAAAAAAAAAAAAAAAACCTGATTAAATTTGAAAAAGGCCTGTAATTTAGTTAATAGTATCATAACAATGTTAATTTCTTGGTCTTAACCATTGTGTTATGCTTACCAAGATGTTATCATGGGAGCTGACACATGAATTCTGTATTATTATTGTAACTTTCTATAAGTCTAAAATTATTTCAAAACAAAAAGTTTTTTAAAAAATCAGTACATATTATTATATCTGTTATTACAAGCGATTACAATTCAGACTGTGTGAAAAGGATACAAGAAGACCTATGGGAAATTATGCACACATGAAAAATACATACAAGAATAAAGGAGAAATTGATATATGACAATAGTATTATTTCAGATCAGTAGGAAAGGATTAACAATTTAACACATAATTTGCCCTGGGTGCCTTTCAAACCAACCTATCCAGGGCCCACACTTGAAACGAACTTCTTAATTGAATTCTCATACTCTGGGACACTATTTACCTGTCCTAATCACCCTAGGTCAGGTACCAAACAACTACAGACAACCCCTCAGCCCCAGAGCCTGCTGAAATTATTCAAACTAGCCAATCCAAGAACGGTTTAACCTGCCTCGCCTGCTCCTTCCCATGGAAATTACAATAAAGGCTCTTGTCTGCAACTTCCTCTTCTATCTCAGCTTCTTGACTGATGCTGGTGCTTCCCCCATTGCCTCGTGTAGTAAGGTGTGCTTTTTCTCTTGGCATCTGTAAGTGTAACAGCGACTATGGTTGTTGTCTCTGCTAGCCTTACCATATTTAAATAACAAAAAAGACTTTATTAAAAGAACATGATACTGCTGTATATACATACACATTCTCTGGCTTAATTCTGAAATCAAGACTCTGGAGTTGCTAGATGGGAGGGGGATGGGGATGAGGGAGAAGGTTGGGGGATTAGAAAGCACACATTGGTCACCACAAGATTGCCATGGGGATATGAAAGACAGTTTGGGGAATATAATCAATAATGTTGTAAAGATTTGGTAGAGTGTCAGATGGGCACTTGTCTTATTAAGGAGACCACTTCATGGATGGTGTAGATGCCTGACCACTGCAGTGTACACCTGAAGCTGAACAATAATGAATGTCAACTATAATTATATATATATACATACATACATATATATATATATATATATACATACATATATATATACACATACATATATATATACATATATATATATATATATATCATCACGGGATGTGGAGTAGAGCATAAGGAATAGAGACAGTGGAAATGTAACAGCTATATACGATATCAGAGGGGTAGTAGATTGGGGGAGGAGTGTTATCACTTTGCGAGGGTTACAAATGTCTAACTAGTACATTGTTTTGTACACCTGAAACTAATTTTAAAAAAAAGACTCTGAGTGAAATAATGAAATCCTCTACATATTTCATAGATAAAGAAATAGAAGCTTACAGAGATGAAATAACTATCCCAGGATTACAGAGCAGACAAGTGGCAAGAATCCAGGAACTAAACTCAGATCTACATAAAATCAAATTTCAAATCAATTTTTTAGGGGATATGAGTGGGATTCGCCCAAAATGGTATCAGTGCTCTTTTAGTTTAGGAGTTAAAGGACACATCACTCTCAATGACACTTATGTAATGTCATCAGAGTTTAAAGATATCCCTTCAAAAGTTTGCCATGTCCACTCTTTTTATGCTTTGTTTTTTAGAATTGTTACTTTTTTCTTCCTATCTGTATCCTTTCAAGCATATTTTTTGGAAAGTTGGGTGAGGAGGGGTATTTCAAGTTCTGTTCCTCTTCATAATCCCTGTAAATCAGTTCTTTACTTCTAAAATTTGGTTAGCATGCCTATGTTAGAATACACGTGTATATCTAAATTAATTTCCCAGATCTTTAGTATCCTAGTTGAGAACCCAAGCAAGGGATTATGTGCAGTCATTTATTTAGTCCATATCTTGATGTCTAGATATGGCTAGAAGGATTTAGACTATTTGTGTATAGCTAGAAGGATTTTAGACTATTTGTGACCCCAAATCAGAGGGCTGTATTGAGTGCAGGCTATTGTGTCCTGAATTCACTGTATAATCAAGTATAGCATCACTAAGAAAGGTCAATCAGACATTACATGTCTCCAAATATTACGCAAAATAAAATAATGGCACCACTTAGGAAATATTTTTTCAAATATCAACAAACAAAACAATTAATGCCAAATTTTACCATATCATTAGGGCCAATAATTAGTACATTACAAATACTAGTGACAGAGAAACAAATTAAATAACCAACATCTCAAAACAAACAGCAAAGCAAATTTACAAGGTAGGGAATACTAAAGGGCAACTAATCTGGTGTCTTTAACAGATCAACAGCATAGAACGATAAATACGAGGGATGCACAACTGCTCTAGATACAAAGAGATGTAAGCAACATAACCAACTGGACGGTGTGGACTTGGATTCTACTTGAAGAACTCAACTGTAAAAATATATATTTTGACACAAGTGGGGAAATTTGATTATATAGGGAAATATCCAAATTACTTTTTAAAAATGTATATAGATATAAATGTAGATATAAATATAGATAGATAGATAGATAGATAGATAGATAGATAGATAGATAGATAGATATTGTGGTGAAATAATATAAAGGCTGGGTTTTGCTTTAAAATAATTAAGACAAAAAAGAAAAAGATAGTATAGATGAAGCAAAAGAGTTAAATCCTTAAAGAATCACATATGTATTGGCATAAAGTCCCAAATAGGCTTTTAATGTTTCTTTTACAAAGATTAGGATAGAAGGAAATTTAACCCAGGATTCAGTTAGTGAATTAGAATCCATTTCCCTTTGCCCCAATATGAAGGGAGTGTATAGTTTTAAAATTATGGCCATTTAAAAGTTTTGTTAACTTTAGGAAAGCAAACTCTTGAGGTAAACTTTCGAGAAAAAAGTAATAACCTTATTAATTCCATACATTTTTGTTCCTATAAACAACAGTTAGCTTTGGAAACTACTAGGAGTATGTAACAGATAATGTCCCTATAGTATCATAGTGTAACTTTATAATGTAAGCCATTTAAATGAAATTCAAATGTTAATCAAATGACATTCAGATATTAGGTGAAATAATTGGTGTAAAAAAACAGATTCAATAAAAATAAAGTAATGCTTTCTAAACTTATTTCTTTTTTAGAGCATCTCTCCAACTTCAGGGAATATCAGATATCTAAATTCTCTCCTATGTCATATATTCTATAATTCTTTAATTCCAGTATCCTAAGATTTCTGAAGGTCTTCACAAACAAATTAATAAAACTTTCTGGAGCATTTGGTGAGCAATTACACAGAGAGATACACAAAAATTAATTCTCAGATCTGCCCCTTTTGGCATTTGTAGAAAAGGAACTTAAAATTCTACTTTCCTAACTTCATTTTGGAGATTAAGCAGTAAGTTTAAAGGATATTGCCACATGGATAGTTAACTGGTAGAATTTCAGTGTTCTGTTTAGCACAATTCTCCCAGAACGTAAGGGATATATGAGGTATGGACATAGGTGCACTGGATAGACAATGGGATGTGATTGAATGAGGCTTTCCAGGAAGAAGGGATATACTGACAAAAGCCTAGGTGAGTAGATTATTCACATGTTCTTGGAAGAATACTTTTACTTCCATTGAACATACCAGGTTCATATAGGAAAGCAGGAAATAATAATTTAGAAAAATATAGCATGGCCATATGGAACAGACCTCATTGTTTTCCTTAAACATGTATAATCCCCAACATAGAAATCCCATGGACTCCCTGGAAAGGATATGAAGGTGGTGCTTGCAGGCACGTGCCATTGAAATTGGACATGATAACAAGTGGTGGGGTGAAGATGAAAGGACTCTAAGTTTTGAGGCAATAAAATAACAACTGCAACAAAAATCACAGCTTGTACCTAAATTTAAGAAAGAAGAGCTATCCTCTATTTACTGAAGTATCATTGTGCTAGAGAACCTTTCCTTTTAAAATGTAAATATCAATGACATTTTATATTTTTCCTGTACACTAAATTGTGAAGTTTTGGAAAGACATTTATTTCTCCAAAGGGCTTCAACAATTAGTTTTAACTACCATGGCAATTTAGTTTGCAGTCTGACACTATACTGAACACTCAAAATTCCCTTTTCAGTGGTAGGCTGCACCTGATTGCTTTAGAAAATTCATTAGTTCATTTGTTCATTCATGCATGCGTTCATTCAACTGATTAGAGGCATGGCTACATGTGAGAGATACAGAAGTAACACATGTTTCAGTGTACTGATATAACTCTCCTGAGTAATGGTTTCAGGTAATAAGGTTGCTGTTGATCTGTCCCCTTCTCCGTACTCCTGGGAAGAGAAAGTGTAAGTATAAGCATAATAGGACTTTTTCTTTAATTGCCTAACATCTCTCTTTTCTGATCGCAGCAGTTTTCTTTTGCTTTGGTGAAAGAACTGTTTCTCCATAGAGTTGAGTGTGGGGAGAATATCAGTCAGTGCCACAGTCTTACCCAGTCAGGATGTAGCCACAGGACTCAGGCAAGGCTCCATACTTTCTCTGGAATTTGGCTCTGGAGCAGAGTGCTCAAGACTCTGAAAAGTTTGGAACTGAATTATGGGGCTGTGTTTTCTACAAAAACTGTTCGTTGTTTCCTACTACCGAGACTACTGTAGCTGCCCTAGTTTTGTGCTTTTGAGTCTAACTCTTCATTTTTCTCTTTAGTTCATCTGTGCTTAAATTCCTCTGCTTCTGATGACCAGAATGGGTTTCTATCTTACAACAAAAAAGGTCTAATCAATGCAATGTGATGGTAACCTTTCCACTGAATTACCTTAATAGCAATGTAATTTATATCGAGAAATGTCATTTAATGAATAACTCGTATTTTAAAAATTGCCCAATCATCAATAAGTAATTTCTTCATCTTTCTCTTCACCAAGTACAGAACTCAAATGTCAAAATATTTTCCTCTCTCCAAGACTATCATTTGTGAGCACTCCATCCAATGTTTCTTCAACCATCCATACTGTTGTTTTCTATAGGAGATGCTCACTTTTATGCTTGACTCCCAGGATTGGTTTGAAATTTACCAGATGATAGATATCTAGGCAAGGGAAAGGGGACAAAATGCTGTTCATGTTTTCTTGTTGTCTTATGTCCTGGGATGTTTTTGTTGTTGTTGTTTTGTTTTGTTTGTTTTGTTTTTTTGGTCAGTTGTTTTCCAAAAAAAGGTAGAAAGAATATATAAAAATCCTGGAATATCACCTATCCAGACCTGGGTACAGACATTAGAAAGGGTGGTTTTATTGCCTATAATATGACAAAAACAACACTAGATGTGATGTCCATTTTTGTCTTTCATCCAGTATATGTCCTTAATAAAACTATTTAAAATCTGTGCGATTCATTTACTTCATCTATAAACTGCGGCTAACAGTGGCGTAAGTTTATTTCAGGAATAAGTGAAGCTTTCTATATACAGAGGCACCAGTCTAAGTAGCTCAGAGTCCAAACCATAGTAGCCACAGCGTTTCAACCCACAGCAGATACTCTGGTAATGATAGAAGTGAAGAAGCTGTAATAGGGAAGTTAATGTGAGAAAAGGTACATGACGTCAAGACAGGCAAGCAGGCTTTTCCTTTAGGAAACAAGCATAAGAGCAAGACAGTTTTCATATTAATAACCAAGAAATCTTTGCTGGACACTCTCCTCCTCCAGGAATGGAAATAAAATAATTTTAAGGGCTTGAGTGACAGAAATGCAATTCATTATACGAAGGTAGCATTAGTATAATGAGCTGGAAAAGAGAGAAAAAATTATAAGGAGAGATACAATGGAGCTCCAGCAAGGCGAATAGCATAACGAGAATTATTTTACAACATTCCCTAGGAAGGGCAGGAATTCCACATTCGGTACATCTGTCTGCAAGCTTTATTCTCTCTCCCTACAAGAACTTGGATGAGGGGGGTGGGAAACAGAAAAACAAATTTAAAAAACCTTAGAAATCTGTGAGACTCTTAATGTGAGTTTTCCATTACAAATTTCCTGAAATTTCACCTGCTTGTCAACACAGCTATCAGTGCCTTTTCACAAAAAGAAAGACCAGAAACGAAACTCATTTGCAATGTGTTCTGGCTTTTCCATTGACCATTGAGAACTATCATTAAAGAAAACAAACCCCACATTCAATGAAGCCCGTGATTGTGCTTCAGTATGCACTTCATGAGACATGATCTCAGCTAACCTAAGCTAAGCTCTTTCTTCTGAACTTTCTTTCCAATGGAAAAGGCAGTTAACTGATACTGTAAACCTGAGCAATCTATTTGTTCCAAAAACACCTGGGGCCTCAAGCATCATAAAGCCCAAGTGATTTTAAATGGCAAGTCAGAAGTTCTTTCCCATTAAAATATTGCAAAGGTACAAAACAATCAGGCTTCAGAATTTGAAGACCTTTTTGTCAAGCATTTGTATGAGTATCTGAATAATGATTGCTTAATTATCATGCATTTTTGTCAATGGCTGAGAAATAATTGTAGGAGACTCTAAATGAACAGTACTCACACATTTAGTAGCTGTTAGGTTAGGCAAGTGATTCAACCTCTCAGTGCTTTCACTGAATAATCTTCAAAAGGAAGACCAAAAATTTACATGGTTGAAACTAATGTAAGAGTATTGAACTAAATTCCTTCCATATCTATATGTTATATTTGGGTTTTAATACTACGTAATTAAGAAGAAACTAGAGAAGTATAAAAATAAATTGTGTACATTAGTATTATGATACATATGAATTGCCAGGGGTGGGAGCTGGATGTTATAATGTCAAAAAGCTAAACAGTAAGGGGGTTGGGGGGTGGGGGATGAGGGTGAGGGGGATCAAATGTATGGTGATGGAAGGGGAGCTGACTCTGGGTGGTGAACACACAGTGTGATTTATGGATGATGTGATACAGAATTGCACACCTGAAATCTATGTAATTTTGCTAACAATTGTCACCCCAATAAATTTAAAAAATAAAATTAAAAAAAAAAGCTAAATATGTTGATTAGAATTTATTTTGCTCACTGCCTTTTTGAGAAGGTTAATGACAGATATTAAGTTGCTCCAGGCCACATAGCTGATATAAGAAATCAGGGAATCAAATTTAGAATCCAGTGGTCTTCCCACTTCTGAGCAAGTTCTTTACTTTCAAATTGGTCTTTAATTCAATCAGTTCAGATTGGGTCTTCAATCTGCAGCATCTGTGGCCGAGCCTATTGTGTTTGTCCTCAATTATTGACAGGATTTCTGGGCCTGATGCTAAATACCATTCTTGACTTCTACTAATTTGTATCCCTGATACCCCTTCATTAATAACACTGCCTAAAATGCACTTCAAAAGTGTTTTCAGAGTACACATGACTTTTATCCTTATTATATTAAGTGCTCCTCACAATTGCAGAATGAGTAAGGCAAGAAAGATATCATCATTCCTGTTTGCCTGAGATTAAATGATTTTCCCCATGTTGCAGAGAAATGAAATTTCCTGTCTCTGATTCTAATACCCCTTCCCAATGCCCCAAACTGCTACAGGGACACCAAGATGGATGACCTGCTACCACCAACCTGACACATAGCCTATCTACACCCACAAATTGGCACAGATTATAGGAAAGTTGGCAGCCTGAAATATACCGTCCCTTCTCTAAAGAATGCAAACATAATTGTTTAATACTTGACACACTCATTTAAAACCTCATTAAGGTGTTTTGAAATAATTTTCCTATTTTCAAATAATGTCAGTTGCAGCAGAGAAGGAGGAAGGCAAGAGAAGAATTAGAGCCTGATCTTGGGTTCTGAGTCACACAAATTCATCATAGAAGAATCAAATACATCCCTTCCCTCTTTTGAGGCTCCTTACCCATCAAATGGAGCTAATTAAACTTGACTAATGACATCATTTGCAAAGTGCATTGGTGAAGAATGGCAGACCACAGCAAAGGAAGTTGGAGAGGACACAGGCACGCTGCTTTGTACCAGTTAAATAGGTTGCTTAACTATATACAGGGTATTCAAGTTAATTATATCTCAGAGCAACTCCAATTTCATTTTCTAAATGCATTAAGATTCATGATAGATGTTAATTTTTAAAAAACACTGAAAGTAAGTTCCTAACAAATCAGTTAAAACTTGAAAATAAGTTGTTTTGTAAAATGAATTTCACTTTTCTATTAATTTCTATTATTATTCCAGAAAGGTTGTGTCTGCATCTGTTGCAGAACTAAAATTGCCAAGGGCTTCTCTTTCATAGATTTTAATCTTCTCAGCTCATTTGCTTATGAGGGATGTAGTTATCACTACACAAACATTGAAATAAAGTGAAAAAAATTTTGGTAAAGAAAAGGAACATGAATAGGGAATACAATAAAGTTTCCTCATTTTACGGACGAGGGGACTAAGAAAAAAAAAAAAGAAAGAAAAAGAACATGACTTTGAACACAATCGACCAGATCTCTCTGATTTCCAATCTCAGAGTTATTATGGATCAGGTTTTTCTAAAGCAGTATTTTCTTAAATAGTTTATTGATAGCAAAAGTTACCCGAAACAAAACAAATTATATAGATTTCCTCAGAGATGCCATGTATTATGGATACAAGACTTCCTGAGGTTAGGTCACTGTTTTTATCTGAATGTACTTTTGAACTTTATTGTACTAATTGGTATATATCATGATTTTAGAATGGTTCAATAGATGTCTGACATTTCTTGACAAACTCATTAGAAGGATAAATAAATGAGTAAATTAATGGAAAATCCTCTATTTTTTTTTTCTTTAAAGAAAGAAGTATCTTCATACTCTGAGGAAAACATTAATATAATATTTATTGTTTTGTGGGGTTTATTATTTTTGCTTTTCCAAATAAATAATAGCAGTTACTTCATAGGTCTAGATGAATAGATTCATTTCAGTGAATGGACTCTTACAAACATTTTAGTTTTTCTATTTCTTGAATTAGTAAAACTTAAAATGCATTGTTTAAAGTTAACCAGAGACATTGTAGACGTGTCAAACAACATATAGAAAAAGGCCCAAAAGGCATATAGAATTATATAGTTCATTTCTAGGAACCATGGCAACATGGAAAAACATTGTTGAAAACAGTGCCTCATTTCACAATATCTTCAGGTATGAATCAACCTGAGTTATAAGATATGTTTTTTAAAAAAAACCTAGTTTATTTCAAATCTTCTTTTATTCAGAAGGAGACCTATGCAAGCAGATACCGCCGCTCAGCATTGCCTTTTATAATTCTTTAACTCCTTTAGACCCAGTGTAGGGAATACATTATAACACCAGTAATTTCAAGTAATCACAGAGATCACGTACTGAGGCCAAAGACTAAGACAAACTGCAGAACAGGGAGCAACACAGATTCCCATGTCTGCCTCTACCACCGATAAAGTATGTCTTTGTCAACAAATACTTTAAACATTCTGGCCTTCCTTGCATTTGTAAAATACGGCAGCCATATCTTCTCTTGACTCTTTGTGTTCTCTCTATTCAGATAAATTTTCCTGGCCAACCGAAAACCTAAGTTTGAGTCAAAGTCATATTTAAGTTCTGGGATCCTGGACAAACTCTCTTTCAATATATAGTCCTAAATTGTAAAATGCCAGGATTGGATTATGTCTTTTTCAGATCTTAGATTCTATGAATCAGTGGATTAGAAATTAAATATTTTGAATATCTAGTGACAGGCTCAGATAAAGGAACCATAGATTAAAACTGAAAAACAAACAAACAAAAAACTCAAAGATCTTGGACAATCCTGAAACTGTTGTAGAATCTACCGTATTTCACCGAAAATAAGACCTAACCGGAAAATAAGCCCTAGCATGATTTTTCAGGATGACATCCCCTGAACATAAGCCCTAATGCATCTTCTCCAGTCTTATTTTTGGGGAAACACAGTCTGTAATAAGATTTAATATTTGTCTTCAGTGTCATATGTATCATTTTTCCCAGGTGGAGAGGTCTTTTTTACAAGGAGAGGTACAATCTCACATTTTCAATAACTTTTCCAACTAAATTTGGTTTATGTACTTTTAATCAGACATAGTAGTTGGTAAATACTTGAAATCTTTTTACACGGAAGACTTTTCTCAGAGTTCTCTCAGGAACAGAATGATTTCTCCAGGCTAGAGTCTTACTGAAGTACCCAAGAGCTTCATGACTTTTCAGTTTGGGAACTGGAATTCTGCACTAGTATCCTCACATCTATGGCCAGACTTAAGCAGTTGAGTAATAACGAGTTCAGGTTCTGATCTTTTGTAAGTAAAATTTGATAAAAAGTTTTCATCAGTTGTTATTTTATTATAAATCTTATTTACTAATAGTTGAATTGCATGCTAGCATTTTCGGAAATGGTTGTATTTCACTTTATGATCCTTATGTTTTTATAGGGCATTTGTAGGGTGCCAATACATTATATGTTCCTTCCTATTTCTCTTTTGAGAATGATTAAATTCTTTTTGGGAGTTTTAGAAGTGATTGTATACATACATTTATTCAAGTAAGTATCCTTAGATATTTTGACTTAAATTAGAATACTTAAAGCAAAGTCCACCAGCAATCCTCTGTAACACATATTTTTCATTATTGACATTAACAAATAATTATATACAGTCTATTGTATAATGACTATTCCATGGCCTTTGCTCTCAAGAGGCTCACATAAATATGGGAAATGAAGAAAAATTTTTTAAGAGTGAAAAAAACAGAATGTCATGAAAATCCAAGGATGGGGTAGGTATATTCTGTTTATAAATCACCACAATGTGAAATATTGTACAGAAAGATGTCTTCCACATTATTTGTTGCATTTCATGTCTATAATAGTTTTAAGATATGCCTATTAGCCCAAATCTGAATAGAGAGTTTATCATTTGAATGGTAAGGTCATATTTTGACCACTAACTTTTCTAACAGTATGTAAGTGTAGGAAAGGATGGAAACCACAGCTTGAGACTCAGCCATACTGAAAAAGACAAATGTCCAGTGCAGAGACAAGAGCCTTAGGCTAGGTGTCAGGGAACTTGGATTTTGTGCCACATCTGGCAATAAGTAAATATTGGTCAAGTCACCCCTCAACTTTAGGAGATCAGCTGCAGTTCATTATTGATAAGAGACCGACTAAGATTATCTTAAAGATATAGTAATCTCTACATCTATGAAATATCTTGTTATTAAATTCATGTCAAGAGGTCCATTTCCCAATACAATATATGAATATAAATAGCATTTATAATTATATAGAGTAATAACCTTAATTAATATAATCAATATAGTGTTCATTGCATACCATGCAAAACCAACTCAACATGCTCAGTATTATGAGAGTTTTACACAGAATTTCACCATAAGTTAAACCATGTTAAGTATCATTATCCTATGTGAACTATGGGTCATATGTTTCTGGAAAGAGGAATTAGAATTCACTTCTCCCTACACAAACCCATCCACATCACCATCTGTGGGAAGAAAAAATATCTCCTGAGAAGAAAGAGAGACTGAACTCGGACCGTCTGAACACTTAGGCTAAATACACAGGTGAAACGCTTTCTGTTCTCTACTTACCACCTTTGAGTTTCAAGGATATTCACATGTGACTGATGTGCTAAGGCAGTCCTGAGAAGTACAAATGCACAGTGAAACAACAGAACAGGGAACTCGACACAGGAAAAAATGTGTGGCCACCCAGCACCAGGCAGAGAGATAAAGGACAACTGTTGATGTTGAGTTTAGGGAGGTGTTGCTAGAGAAATAATTTCTGTCCCAGACACACTTGCAACATGTATTTTTCCTGAGGAATAATAGCTGTGTACGTAATTTGAAAGACCTACACCACTGACAGCTGTAACACAATAGTACTCAAGCACTTGCCCAAGCTTTGTTGGGAGGCATTCAGGCAGACAAAGTGGTAAAATGTTCTCCTCACATTGTAAGAGCAATATTGGCTTTGGTGAACTGTAAGTGTTTGCACTGAGGAAGCAAGCAGCAGAGGTCAGCACGAGGGCACTGCATAACCAGAACGACGGCAGTAATGCATAAGCAATTGGTCTGTGCTTGAGTTTTAGCTACTGAACTCTTGGGCATCAGGGGAGAAGAGTTTCTCACTCACTGGAAGGCAGCACTAACTTTGAGAGATCCAGGACTGACATAAGCACCTTTGAGTTTCATGGAACATCTACTAAGGAGAAATGTGTGGAATACTGGATTTCCTGCAGGTAAAGCATATGGGAGCTCAGAGTCATAGTAAAGCGGACATTAATATAACTGGGGCTGTATCAGTTTTAGTGAAGTATAATTCATTCAGATTATGTAGAGGTATTCAGAGTAAATTGAAAAGGCAAAAGTAATTATTATATTTTGGACAGCTAAAAAGACTAGGTGGGGTTGGCACTGGACCAAAGACCCAAAGAAAATGTAGGAAACTGACAGTCAGAAATAAAGGAAACATATTTATGTTGAAGACTTAAATAAGGAAAGGCATGGAAGTGAAAAGGACATTTGGCAATGTCTAGAAACATTTTCACTTGTCACAGAACATGGGGTGGAGTGGGGCGGGAGAGATTGCTACTGGTGTCTAGTGGATAGAGGCCAGGGATGCTGAACATCCTACAATGCACAGGAGATTCCCGAAAACAAAATATTAGTAATGCTGAAGTTGGAAAACCTTGCTGTCATGCATTCCTTTCTATTGGTATAATATACCAGTTCACCAGTGGGACAGTTTTAACAACTGCACTGCTACTGTGTGCCAGAGCTCTCTGTACACGACCTACCACTGATGGTGGTGTCATCGTCGCTAGCTGGGTGGCGAGTCCTTATTACCCACTTTAAGATCCCATATCTGTGTCTGCTCAGTCTGGTCACAGCTGCTACCAACTATGGCAGCTTGGTTTCCCTGGGGAAGTGAATTCTGACCAAGATTAGTGTGTAGGAAGTCTATTAGGGAGTGTTCTTGAGATCAATCCCCGTGGAAGAGAAAAAAAGGAAGCGAGACTGGACAAAGTAGGACTTGCTAGTCTCAACAGAGGCTTTAGCCAAAATGCACAAAGTTCTGAAACTGGGATGAATGCTCCCAGTTGTCCTGAGATGGGGAGAGAGCAGTAGACTTTTATATACCCAGCGTGTTATTGAAAACATGCTGCCCAAGAAAGGGCTCATGGCGTTGGGCTAGGTGAATTTCATCAGCTGAGGCAATGTCTTTAAGGGGCTAACAGCTACAGACTTCCTTCCGGCAGTATTTGTGGAATTTGAAGGAGTAAGTTCAATTTCCTGGAAGGGACATTTGGACTGTGAATCACTGCATAAACCAGTCATTGTTTTAGGTACATTTGTCAGCAGTGATATTCTTTTCTGTAAGCTTGTTTAAAAACAATTAAAACTATTGAAATAACAATGGTGATGCTCTGACAACACACCATTGTCTGTTTTCCTCAGTCTTTTTTTTCCTTCTTAAATTAGAATGTCATTCAATAAGTCCTGCATTATATTTACTCTTCTTTCTCTTCCTAAGGGGAGGGAGGGACCCATCTGAAAACTCCAACCATGAGCTAATTAATCTCAAATTTATATTTCCATCTTTGAACAGTCTCCCATATCTCCAACTGCATTTAATCTTTCTATAGTGGTGAGAGAAAGAAAGGGCCGTCCCTGACATTCAGAAATTGGCCTGGCACTCACAAGTAGTCATGTGATTCTCCCATTAAATATAAACAACTTTACAAAAACCAACCCCAGAGAAGATTACATGAGATCCTTATAAAATAAGAAAAAGCAAAGTTATTTCACAATTATGCATAAGCACAAAGAAAGATGTGGTCACTGTGTCACCCACAAAATTCCAAACTTCCTCTTTCTTGGCCTAGAAAAATGACTGCTGCTTCTTTAGCAATTACAGTGTTAACCATCATTCTAGTCTCTTCTCTGTATAGATAAGATTTATTAAGATACATAATCATAAAATTTTCCTGCCTTCTAAAATATGTACTTCTTCCAACTATCCTTCAAACCAAAGCCGAAATCCTATATTTTAAGATTTTTCCTAACATCTTTTGAGAACACACCATGACTCCCCATGGTATGTATTTTCCTTCAATGCAATGAGTAATAAAATGAAGTTGGTCAATGCAAATTTTTCCCTGGTGGTCTTTGGCTAAAGAACATTGACAAGGGATAGTTCGCTTATACCCACTGATGTCAAAACCTAAACTGATAACATGAGCCCTTAAGAAGAGGGACTTTTGTATGAGAAAAAGATCACTGAAATTAGATTTAGAAAAATCTGCTTTACATTGTCCAAAATTTATTAGCTTTAATCATTTTGGCATGTTATTAATTTTTTCTAATCATTACTTTTGAAATCTGTTCAAAGGTACAATATTACATGGTAAATTAATAATGTAGCTAATCTATTCATTTAACAAATATTAATATTTATGGAGTGTCTACTATATGCCATATTTTGTGCTGAACCCTTGATATAAAGGGGAGAGAAAAACACGGACCTGTCCTTACAAAGATTGAAATATAATGGAGAAGAAAGACATCCCTGAAATAATCACTAAAAATACATGCAAAATTACAATGTGGCAGGTGAGGAAAACATTAGAGAGGAATAAAGCATCTATTAGAGAAACTCAACCTGGTTATAGAAGGCATCCCTGAAAAAAATCTGAGCTGATATCCCACAGATAATTAGGAGTTAACTGATGAAACGAGGTAGTGAAGAAAACCATATTATATAGAGGGATTAATATATGCAAAAGTACTATGATGAGAGAAATTTGAGAAGGAAAAAAAGTACTCGTTACTAAAGTCAGGAGAGCAAGGCGGTGGGATCCAACATGATACCTAAACAGCAGGCAGGCACGGTCTGCATAGATCATGTTTAAAAAATGTTGTCCTGTATCCTAATAACAAACATCTAGGAATGTCTAGTGTTCTGGGTACGTGGTAGGTATTCAGTAAATAGCTGTTTCATTCTATTTATGTCATCTATGCTTTCTAATTCAATTCAATTAGTGATAGAATACATTCTTCTGGACTTCCAGAATATATGCAGCAGAGTTGATAATTGGACAGCAAAGTCAACTTCTAAGAACACTATTTGATAATGTTTTCCATAAGTCTTTAGGAGCACCTCTGTCTTACAAGGGCATCTTAGTTTAGCTCAGCCAGAAGACACGAAAGCTGTCATATGAGTATGCATATGATTAAAAGAAATTATCTTCCTACTCATTCACATTTATGAGTTTAGAATAAGAAAATGGACTATAACAGCTTTAGAGACTCTTAGGAAAATTTTATACCTTACCATACAATTCTAACTTTTATAGATGGCAAATTCAATAAGTCCTCTCTGAATTCAATAAGTACTCTCTGAATTTGTTGAAAATATGAGCTTAGCATTATACCTACTGATTTCCTTCTGGAAAGAGATGCACTGAAAATTAATGTGTATTTCAGATTCTTCTCTATTCTAATAACTGGACAGATATTTATATCCAACATGAAGGCTTGGAAATGTTATCACATAATAAGTACCACATAAAATGGCTTACAAATTTAATAATGAAAAATAGCTGGCTAACTCTCCATACAGACAGAAAGGGTGTGGCTGGCATTTCACCATAATTTTTTTCCTACCATCTTGACTACTTTTCTTCAGTTCAACTCTGGCATTTTCTGAGAGAATCATGTAATTCCCACTGATTCTCCTGTTTCCTTCCACAGTTAGTTCTCTCTGATACAGTAGTGTGACTTTTTTTTCCCCAGTGCAACAAAAAGTAACTTAGATGTTTCTCTCTTAACTTTCACAACTTGTTTTCCCAGGACCTTAAATGTATTTTCATGCAAGAAAGATGAAACTGTGTTAGAGTTGGCTGCTCTATTTTCTTAAAAACAAAAGAACATTTGAATGATCGTGTCCTTCCAACTTCCTAGCTGCTTACCTACTGTCTTCCTTTCTGTCTTATGTTACTTCTTATGAACTCATCAACATAGTTAAGTCAGAACTTACCAAAAATTATCATTCTTATATACTTTAAGATGGTCAATTAAAATTTATTGCTGTTATTTTTCACTTGCTAGATGCTGAAGATTGTGCAGCTGGTGGATTAATAGTTTCTAAATCTGGCTGCATTAATTTGGGTTGAGGCCTACAATGTTTTAAGCCCCCAAAGTAATTTTAATGTACAGAAAATAGGAACCGATAGAGTCAACGACTTTCAGGTTCCTTTCCAACTCTGAGCTTTTATAATCCTTGACCTATGGCAGGGATCATTTTAAGATATAAAATGATTCTTTAGTATGATACACCAGTTTATCAGTTCCTTTTTATTGGGGGATTGCATAAATTCCTGGGCATCACAATGTTTTCAAACAGGTACCTCAAAATACTTATGCAGTATAATTTTTAAAATATTAACAAGAAAAGTTTTTGAGTTTTATAGTCACTGTGTCTTGTTAGTGCTTTATGTTCAATTAAGTAAATAGTTTCAAGGTTCAAGCTCCTTGTATTCAAGGAGTTACAGGTCAGGGATGGAGATGGCGATACGCTAAAAAGACAGATAAAAATCCTAAAGTAATTTTAACAATTTAGGGTAATTATTTTATTTCTAAGAATACTCAGCTATCTTAACCCAGCCACTGTAAATCAGCCTTTGACTAAATGTAATTTGCCTCTTTACACTGGCTATTTTATCTCTTCTAAAATCTGTGCAATTAGATATTTGAAAAAGTTTTCAAACTGAAATTCCAGTTGTCTGGAAACCACCCCTACTTTCTTCAGGAGTGTGATTTCTCATTCAAAATGTGTGCATGCCATAGTCCATACTTCTCTTTTGACACTCTTACCACACTTCCTTGCTTTTCTGGTGCTTGTGTATGTGTGACGTGCTTTCCTCCTACAGAATCAGTTCTTTAAATGCTGAGATTGTGTCTTTTATTTTTTAAATCTCTGGGATCAATTAAATTAAAGCAAGAGCTAGGTTCTCATCTGAGTATTCGAATTCTGTGAATAATTTCCCGTGAAACTCTCAGAAGTTCGTTTAATATATCCGTCAAGGCTCTTCTTTACAAGCAACAGAAATTAAATATGACTAATTTAAGCTGAAAAAGGAAATGACAAAATAATATTTTATAGCTCCAGGAAGACTGTGCTGGAAATTATGAAGCCAAAACAAACCTGAAATCATGTCGCAGAATGATTATCATGAATATACTGTGAGAGACCACATATTCTAACCTTAGTACAAGCAGTACTGGACCATTGATTTATTTTCACTAGAATGTCTCCTTTGAGAAGAATGGATCCCTTATCTTTTTTATAAAATTAGCTTCTGAGTCTGGACTTGGATCAATACACAAGGTTGTGTTCCCATATTTTAATCTCTTTAGTAAGGGAGTTTGAGAAAAATCAATATTTGGGATTTTTTTTCCTTCCATTGCAAGGAAATGTCTCTGCTTTATAAGTGGGAGGATTCCCCACAGGAAAGAAGATATGATTCTTGGTGGAAAAAATAAATATCAACTTTAGACATCCTCCTCAATTGTCCAAATTCAACAAGCATCCTTCTTCTTCTGAAACAATAAAAAATGCCCTATCCACCATAATGTATCTATTGCATTGTTTAACAAACAATGCAATTCTGCTCTATCATCTAAATTTCTTTTCAGTTAGGATACTTTTGGCTGTAACAAAAAACAAAACTCAATTGGCAAAAATAAAAGAAATTTAAAAAATTTATAGAATGGTAAGTCTGGAGATAAAGCTGTTTGTTAATTCAGCAACACATTGATGCCACGTGGAAAGACAGGAGGACAGAGGGAGAGGGATGATAGTTTTACCTCCCTATTTCCTTATCTGTTATTATTGGAAGAAATTATTTTCCAGAACATTCTGACAGACTTTCTCTTATAAATCGCTGACCAAGATTATGTTTCCTGCATGTCTAAATTAATCACTGGAAAAAGAAATGGGATTACGTACAAAGATGGGTTTAGATTGTGTTCACCTATTGGGCCAGTAGGTGGCTCATCTTTCCTGAGCATATTTGCTATTTGATAAATGGGGGAAAAATAGAAAAATTAGGGTTCTGAAAAGTAGCCTTGCCTCTTTGTAGTCAGCATCTGCTACATTTGACATTTCATTTTTTTAAGTTTCTTAATTTATAAAAGAATGAGCTGGCTTAAGTTATCTCTAAACTTTCTTAAATGCTAATTTAAATAGGCTTATTTTTTAAAAAAAATACATGAATAGTCTTTTTAAAGGTCACTAAAATCTAATGAGGGAGAAAAACATATAACTCTAATTCAAGCCAGAATCAATTAAATACTTTATAGAGATACACGTTATAACAAGATTATACCAAAGAGATATATTAAGTGCTCATATGTAGTAATTAATAAGTATGGACCAAAAGTGAAAAATTTATTAACAGAATATATCCCATTAAGTATTTAGTATGAAAATCTTATAGGGCACTGAAAATCACTGACTTGATTGGGATTGAAAGAATATTTTTGTGCCTGCTATATTTTGAATTTATAGAGTAACAGATGACAGAGAGGATTTAATTTTTTTGGCTGCAAGTTTTTTCTTTAAAGTTTATATTCACACATTCAAGAATATCTAACCCACGTTGCAGACTGTTTATAATAAATTTACCTTTATGGAGTTATATTATATTTTGCATTAGAGTACCAAATGCTTCTAAGAGTTTGGTTTAAAAATAATGACTTCTTTCCTAACAAATTTTGTAAAAGACTTTAGAGTTTGCAAACTGCTGCCTTCTCATTCTTCCCATTCACTGTCTAATGTACTCTTAAATACTACATTTTAAGGTTGATACATAAGTTCTTTTTTTTTTTTCTTTTAAGAGAGGACATAAATGAAGCCCAAGTTCAAATAACTAGTAACTCACAGAGTTCAGTGATTAGAACCCTGGTCCATTGACTCCAAGTCCAGTGTTCATTGTGCCACCTAAATTGTATTTTTCTAAAAAGAAACTATGTTCAATTTCAAAGGCTTGAATATTAAAAATTCCAAAATAGCTGCAGATGGATGGGACTTTATCTTTCCTAATACCATGTCCAAAATCTCAATTAATTATGTTTCATTTTTAAAATAAGGTAACCTAGTAGAAAATCTTTCCCTAAGGGGAATATTAAATCAGTTAACATTATGTTGAACAAAATATAACCTTTAAAACTCACCAAAGTGATTACTGGGGTAATGCCATGGTATGAGGGAAGATACCATGGACTGACTGGTAAAAGATTGAGGTTCATCCCAGATTTTTTCCACTAACCATGTGACCCTGAAGAAAGTCATTTTTCTCTCCATAAGTTTCTGTTGTGTTAGACAAGATTACTTTAAGTTTCCTTCAGGTGCTCATAGCTATTTACTTAGGCGTAAACTGAATTAAAGGGATCAAAGATTCATAGAGCATTAAAACAAAAAGAGACTTTCAAGATAATTTATTATAATCACCTCTTTTACAGGTAAGGATAACTTATTCTAGAGAGGGAAAGTGGCTGACCCAAAGTCATATACAAAAGTAGCATGCTTTATTCATCTTTTTATAGCTGACAGACGTAGCTGAGTTTCATAGTAGGTGCTATTTGTTCTTCTCTCTAAACTTGGCAGCAAAGATAGCAAAACACATCTAAAATAAACAGCCAAGTGTTTGCTACCAGGAATAGGGCTATATGTTCTATTTCAAAGCAACTAAACAATTGTATGGCCTTGGACAAATCACATATTTGTCCAACTTCCTCATGTGTAAAATAGAGATGGGAATAGATGAGGCACACATTTATAAAATTTTCTATATTTACTTATCTATTCATTTAATAAGTATTTATTGAATGCTGATATATGCCTGGATTATTCTTGGCTCTGTTCTATGTATTGGGATTGCAGAAGCAAACAAAACATACATGTCCCTTGTCTTCAAGGAAGATTGAATCTCCTCAGGAAGAAAAATACTTTAAAAAATAAAGGTAAATAAAGAAATAAGTAGATAAATTCAGAGTCTTATGCTAGACGTGATGAGGGCATCAAAGTCCATAGGTCAAAGATCTGTAACCTCATGAAGATTTAAAATCTACTAAAGAAGAGAAACTCAAAGCATTGTAGAATATTATTTTGGAGGCACTTAACATATGCCTGCAAATAGTAAGCACCAAATACAAAATTAACAGATGAATAAATGGAAGAGAGAGAAAATAATATTTAAAACATTTATGAGTACATTTGTTCTTTCTGTATTTATGATTCCTTCTATAAAAGAAGTTGTTGAATTTGTGATTTGAAAGTACTTATAAAACTTTAAAAAGGGTCACTCAGTGCTTCAGAAGTTGAACTGGAGCAGTAGAAATAAAGGGCAGTTTTTCATGTTCTTAGTTTAGATGAATGTCTCTACATTTTATTTATCCCTTTTATCAGAAACATTTATATTCAGAAAAGGTTGTTTGTTTTGAATTTTTCCCATGCCATTCTGTTTTGTCTTGACAAAGGGTTGAGTGCCTTCTGATGATTAAAAATACTAACTCAAAGCAAGAATGAATCTCAAAGATCATGAAATTAACACTTGAGGAAATTTGTCATGCACATTTGCAAAGCAAAACATTTTGTTTCCTTTGTGGTAACTGAGACTGCTTTAGGAAAAACATCCTTCACTATGAGATTATAAAATTTTATGTATTTGAAAGTTTAAAGTAGAAGAATAAAGAATAATAAAAGGAAAAAATAAGCACATAGCCATAATAATTTTTTCTTTCAAATTACAAACCACAAAAGCAGAGATCAAGTGTTTCATAAATAGGGGAAATCTCAGAGATTTGCCATTGATACTTACTATTTAATTAATACTTTGAAGCATGTAAATTACACACGCACACACACAAGATCTGACAATTATGTTCGTGAACTTGTACTGATGTGGCTAACCTTTTTTGATATCAGAGGGATTAGTTATTATGAATTCATATCAACTGGACAAACAGTTACTATTTGGAAGTGCTAAAAAGGGGGCATGAAAAAGTTAGACGACCTGAACTTTTAGCCAACAATTCATGGTTCATGCATTACGACAATGCATCAGCTCACACAGCACTGTCTGGTGAGGGAGTTTTTAGCCAGTAAACAAATGCCTGTATTGGAAACCCCTCTCTACTCACCTGATCTGGCCTCCAATGACTTCTTCCTTTACCGAAGATAAATGAAATATTGAAAGGAAGACATTTTGATGATATATAGGACATCAAATGTAATACGACAACTCTGATGGCCATTCCAGAGAGTTCTAAAATTGCTTTGAAGGGTGGACTAGGCACTGGCGTTTGTGCATAGCTTCCCAAGGGGAGTACTTCAAAGGTGACCATAGTGTTATTCAGCAATGAGGTATGTAGCACTTTTTCTAGGATGATTTCAAGAACTTAATTGTCCAACCTCATGTGTGTATGTGTGTGTGTGTGTGTGTGTGTGTGTGTGTGTGTGTTTCTCAATTGCTATACCTCAAGTTTTTGTTAAGATGTAATTTTCCCTTAAGCCGTAAGTTTAAGGAATTTAAGTTTCATAATTAAACATTTTCAAAACACACACTTCAGACCAAATGTAAGTAAAGTACTTAAAAAGCATATTGTAATTGCGATTAAGGCTATTTCATTTCTAGTATGACACCATTATTATCCCCATTTTAAAACACTTATTAAAATCAAGGATACAAGGAGCTCTTGCCCCAAATATCACAAGATCATAAGACAATTATTTTTTTTCATATTTTCAATTCAATTTAACCAACTGTTATACCCAAGAGATTATGGTAGGCAATGTGAAAGATACAGAGTTTTCAGCCTTTTATGAACTCCCAGTGTATTAGTTTTACCTTTTCTCCTATATTTTATCCCTTTGCATTCCCTTTCACAAGTTAAATTTATTATATCTCCCCACTCTTCAAACTGGCCAGAACAGGACTGAGTGGTACTCAAACCCAGGTGACGAAGGGAAGAAAGGTCTACAATCTGTGGACTTCATGTCCTGTGTTGTGTTGTTCCATGTTTATAGATCTGACAATTATCAATTAAAAAACCTCAACACACCACCCACCCACCCTAAGATTTAATACAGAGAGGCATAGCACGCACTTATAAAATTAAGAAAAATTTAAGCAGAATATGAAGCAAGCTATGTGAATCAGCATACTACATGGAAAAAAAATCCATAAATAAAATATTAAATCTGTTTAACTAAAAAAAAAAACCTCATAAAATATTACTGCAAACTTACACTTGAGCTAAGATGGAGCAACAAAGAGCAGATTTATCTTTACACTTAAACAACTTGACAATTGGACAAACTATATAAAATTGGAGAAAAGGGAAACAAGGTAAGCTATAATAGTTCACCATCTTAAGTCCCAGAGTATGTGTCTAGACTAAACTCAGGAAGAGGAAACTATACATAACCTGATGCCCCTACTGAGTTAATGACAGAATTTAGTCCTTTGAACAGATATCAAAGTTCAGAAAGGTCAAACTGGTTAGAGCTGGGGACAAAGTACCAGAGAAGAGGAAAATGCACAGATGAAGGATTAGGGGATCTTTAGAGAGGTCCTTTTGAGTCTTCTGCTGAATATTATCTGTACACTCATGAGAGAAAACAAGCAGAGGCTAGGAGAAAATCAGTAGGAAGAGAAGAGGAGCAATAACAATATCTTATAATAGGCTGGAAATAATCCATGCTCCCAGCAGCCCAATTGGAACGACCTTACACATGAAAATGGATAGTATACTCAGAAGCATTTCACCTTAGTAATATGACTAAATTATTTGTAGATTAAAACCTTCTGTGGATCTTTCCCAAGAAAACTTAAAGTAAGCATTAAGAGATTCCAGCTTGCTGTGTTTCCCCGAAAATAAGACCTAGCCAGACAATCAGCTCTAATACGTCTTTTGGAGCAAAAATTAATGTAAGACCTGGTCTTATTTTACTATAATATACAACAGGGTCTTATATAATACAATACAATATAATGTAATGTAATATAATATAAGACCTGGTCTTATACTATAATATATTATATAAGACCGGGTATTATATTAATTTTTGCTCCAAAAGACTCATTAGAGCTAATTTTCCAGCTAGGTCTTATTTTCTGGGAAACGGTATTTCTAGTAACTTTAATCCAACAGTCTTTAAAGGAATACAGAAAATATCAACAACCGCAACATAAAATTTATAGTGGCAAACATCTAACTGAAAGTTTCCTGACATCCAAAGAAGAAAATATTACCAAAATCTGGATAAAAATAAATCAATAGCAATAAATCCAGAAATAAAAGTTTTAATGAATCTGACAGCCAAGGATGTTAAGAGAACTATTATAAATATGCTCCAAATATTTAAGTAGGTAGAGGACAATAACCATAATTAGAAGCAAAAAGAAAAATATGTCTAAAAACACAAAAGGAAGTTTAGAGAGAAGGAAAACAATATCCAAAGTGAAAATTATATTAGATGGAATAACAGTTTAATTTAAACTCTGCAGAAAAATTTCTGTACACACACACACTGACCAAAAATTCCCCAGATTTGATGAAAACTATAACCTCAGAGATCAAAGAATCTTAACGAACCTCAAGTAGAATAAACACTAATAAACTCATTCCAAGGCATATAATGATTTGATGAAAATCAGCAATACAGAAAAGTCCTAAATACAGCCAGAGACAAAGGATGCATTACATACAGAGGAACAAACATAACTATGATGGAAGACTTTCATAAAAACTATGAAAGCCAGAAGGTAATGTAGGGACATCATCAGAGTACTAAAAGAAAAACAAAACAGTAAAATATTTTTCAAAATTGGCAGCGAAACAACTATTTTAGACACATAAAAGTAAGACAATTATCATTATACTACCTGAACAAGAATATATGTTAAAGGAATTCCTTAAGGCAGAAGTAAAATGATACCAGTTGGAAATTTAAATCAGTACGTGTGTTATTTAAATGCACACACACACACACACACACACACACCCTGAAAGGAACCAGAAATTATAAAATGTAAATAAATATAAGATGTTTCCTCCTCATTTTTAATCTCTTCAAAACATAACTAATAAAAATAATAACAAAGAATTATGGCAATCATCACACCTAGAAAAGTAAAACGTATAACAATAGCAATAAAAAATAAGGGGAATATGGAAGCATATGGATAGAAAATGTTTATATTACACATGAGGAACTAAAATATTATTGAATATAGATAATGATAAAAGATGCACATTTTATATATAGAAAATTACTTAAAAATAAAACAGAGATACAGCTAATAAGTTTGTAATGGGGATAAAGAGGAATCATAAAAAGTAATTCAAAAGAAGGCAGGTAAAAAGGTAAAAGGAGAAAAACAGTAAAAAAAATAGCAAAATGGCTAAGAAATAAATCAAAACCGTGACTGAAATTTTCAGACTTTTCTCTCACTAACAAAAACAAATGAGCAGAAAATCAATTACATTGTGGAAGACTTGAATAACTTTAGTAACTTGACCAAAACATCCTTTATAGATCACTCTTATCCGAAATTAACAGAATATCAGGATTTTCACGTGAACATGGAACATTCACTAAGTTAGACCTATTTGTGGCTATAAACTCTCATTAATTTAAAATGGTTTAGGTTATATAAAATATGTTCTCTGACCAGAATGAAACTAATATAGGAACCTATATCAGAAAGATACCTAGAATATCCCCAAATATTTGGAAATTAAACAATTTCTATATAATATAGAATTAAAAAAAGAAATTACGGACATTAGAAAATATGTTAAATGAAAATGAAGATACAACACATAAAAATTTGCAGCATGAAAATGAAATTAAAGAAGTAGAGGGTTATTTATAGCATTAAATCACCTAGTGAAGACAAAATGGTCAAAAATTAGTGGTGTAAGCTTCTAAATATTTATCATTGGGTAATGAAAATATACGTTCTCACAAAAATTGCACTTAAATTCTCTTTGAAGCTTTATTTTTCACAATAGTTTCACACTGAAAACAGTCTACCCACCTTATCAACGTATAAGTGAAGAAACAAATTGTGGTATGTAATGTAATGGATTATTAGTCAGCAATAAAAACAGATGGGCTCCTGATACATGCCAAAAATGAATTTTAAAAGCATTATGCTAAGTAAAAGAACCCAAACACAAACTACTATGCACTATATTGTTTCATTTATATGAAATTCTGGAACAGTCAAAAGTATAGTCACTGAAACAGATCAGTGGTTGCCATAAGCCAGCTATGAGTAAAGGCTGAAAAAGAGTACAAGGGCACTTTTGGGGTGATAGATTCTATATAATCAATTTGGGGGTGGTTACATGACTGAACATTTAAAAAAAATTCATTGAATTGTACACTTAAAATTGGTGAATTTTATTGAAGGTAAACTATATTTCAAGAAAGCTAATTTAAAATTTTAAAAATCATTGCAGAAAAATAAGAAATCTCTTTTAGATTCCTCCCAAGATGCGAGAACCATTTTTTAAAATATGCAAGAAACCTTTTTCAGTAAAAGTCTCCTATCATTCTGAGTAGTGGAAAATGTATTTATGTACTTTATTTTTCAATATGAGTGCCATTGGGGGGAGCTACTGCTCCTAGAGCAGAAGGGGAAGTGTGAGACTCGCTTAATTTGCTTTAGAAGTTATTGCTGGAAAGTCTTTATTATAGAGAGAATAAGAGGGAATACGATGTCTCCTGATGGTGTCCTTTTTATTTTTCTTTCATGATCTAAATATGCTACCCAATTTTATTAGCTTAATTGAATTCTTTAGAAGTATGTATAATATTTCTTTATGCATAATATACTATGCCATATATTGTACCCAAAGGATTTATTTGGGCTAAATTAAAATTTGAAAATAAAGATCTACTTAATTATTTAACATGTGAATCAGCATTGCTTATTAATACTTAGTTGGATTTCTTCGTTTAAATATTTCAAGGGCATTAGCTGGATCTTAAATATAAAGGAGAAACATAAAGGAGAAGTTACACAAGTTGGAAAAATCGGAAAAGTCTTCCAAGAAGGGACGACAGTGTTCCACTTTGGAAAGAGAATAGTCTTTGAAATTGGAATATGCGAGGTCTGGCAATTAAGTTCACAAACTTGCAACATGCGTTTACATTTGGCAGCACTGTACAAACAGTTCAGTGAGGTTTTATAACCTTGGTATATGAGTGTCTCACAGCTGTGTTTGTGTTGACATGTGGCAGTGACTTGCTGAGTGGCGTTCATTATTATTGTTGCATGTTTTTTTGTGTGACATTGCGAGAATGTCTGAGCTTGAATTAGAGCAACAAACAAGAAACAACAACTAAATTTCTTGTTAAACTTGGCAAGAGTGGAAGTGAAATCAGGGACATGTCAGTGCAAGTTTATGGGGATAATGCCATGAAGAAAACAGCAGTGTACAAATGGATGAAACGTTTTTCTGAGAGGAGAGAACACGTCACTGATGAGGAGAGGTCAGGGCGACCAGTAATAAGCAGAACTAATGAAAACATTGCAAAATTAATTGAATTGTGCATCAAAATTGTTGGCTAACTGAAAAGCCATGAAGTAAACATCGATAGAGAAACAGTTAAGAAATTCTTAACTGAAAATCTTGGCAAAAAAAGTGAAATAAAGACATTAGAAAAGAAAGAAAGAAGGAAAGAGGGAAAGACAAGAAGGAAGGAAGGAAGGAAGGAAGAAAGGAAGGAAGGAAGGAAGGAAGGAAGGAAGGAAGGAAGGAAGGAAACCTTGGTATGAGAAAGGTGTGTGCAAAAATTGTCCTGAAGGAGCTCACCGATGAACAAAAGCAAAGGAGAGTCAAAGTTTGCTAAGACCTTTTGGAGAGGCAAGACAATGTTTTGGGCTGTGTTATCACTGGTGATGAAACATGGGTGTACCAATATAATTCTAAAACAAATCGTCAAAGTGCACAATAGAAGTCAGCCAATTCTCCACGACCAAAAAAGTTCCATCAGTCCAAATCAAGAGTCAAAACAATGTTGCTATCCTTTTTGATATCACAGGGATTATTCATTATGAATTTGGACAGTTAACCAAGTTTACTATTTGGAAGTGCTGAAAAGGCTGTGTGAAAAAGTTACATGACCTGAACTTTTTGCCAACAGTTCATGGCTCTTGCATCACGACAATGCACCAGCTCACACGGCACTGTCTGTGAGGGAGTTTTTAGCCAGTACACAAATAACTGTATTGGAACACCCTCCCTACTCACCTGATCTGGCCCCCAATGACTTCTCTCTTTACTCGAAGATAAAGGAGATATTGAAAGGAAGACATTTTGATGACATTCAGGACATTCAGGGTAATATGATGAGAGCTTTGATGGCCATTCCAGAAAAAGAGTTCCAAAATTGCTTTGATGGGTGGACTAGGCACTGGAGTTGGTGCATAGCTTCCCAAGGGGAGTACTTCGAAGGTGACCATAGTGATATTCAGCAATGAGGTATGTAGCACTTTTTTTAGGATGAGTTTGCAAATTTCATTGTCAGACCTCGTATAGTTTCAGGAGAGCTGCTTTTAAATTTTACATCCTCTTCTTACCACCTGAATAATACTGAATAAGGCAGTGACCATTGCTGAACCTCAGTTCCAACAATTTCACAGATTATTGTGAAGGTCAATGAAATAGTATTTGTGAAAATACTTTGTGTACTATAAATTGCTATCCTGAAATTTAATAAATTACCAATACTTGAATTTTTATTTCTAATACAGTTCGACTGGATACTCAGATATTATACTTTTTTTAATTATTCAAGTTGTTCCACTCAGCACAGGAAAAGCTAGAAAACAGCAATACTACATTTCAGATAAAAGAAGTCACCTGAGTAAGGCCTAATTGTGAGGTGTAACCGGGGAAAGTGGAATAAAAGGGGCTGGAATGTAAAGTACTAAGAGGGAAGGTAGGGGAAATGCAACTGGAAAAAGTTAGACAGGGTCTTAATTGAGAAAACCCTTAAATGCTACTCTAGATTGGTTTAACCTAATTCAAAGACAATGGGATTTGTGGGGAGAGGTGTATCATGATCAAGAGCTGCGTGAGAAAGTTTAGCACTGTAGGAAGGAACAGGGTGAGAAAGGAGGATGGAAAAACACTGGGATGTATGCTTTCATCCAGCACAACGTACTAAGGATTATCCCTGGATGTTTTCCTGAGACACCTAAAAATATGCACAGAAGTCAGGAAGGTGCACTTTCAAAAGTCAGGAGAAAAATAAATCACACAATGAAACTGTCTTTATTTATGTTAAGACCTTAAAGACTGAATCTCCAAATTAGAGAAGATTTTCACCCAACACCCTCCTGCCACAGCTGCCCCGCATGTTGCAGTCTTATTTCAGCCTAAATAATGAAAAGTATTTCACAGTACACTATTGTCATGGGGCAGTTTTGAAACCATTTGTCAACCAACCACAGTTCTTTTTGTTCAGTTTCTTCTTAATGAGTTTGTGAAGGACTTTGTAACCTTTAAAAATCAATTTATGGTCTTGTCAGGAAACTGTCCCTTAAAAAAAATGATGCAGTTGTTCGAATGGACACACCACAAGCAGGACAGAATATTATTTGAAGAAATCACATATTTAGGGCAATCAAGTCAGCTTAACTATGTCTCCCAAATTTGACTATATCCAAATTCAGAAGATTTCCTTTTGAAGGCACATTTTTTTTTCCTCAGCTATTTCCATGTTCCTGCCCAAGAAACATCCACAAATGCCCCCATTCGTGTTCACTGTGATATGTCGAATATTTGAATGACATGGTCAGAAAGTACCTTTCTTGTGATAGGTGAAAACTGTCACTTTAACTAACTTGATAAATAAACAGTTTCAAATAAAGGAAAAAAAAAAGAAGAAAAAAAAGAAACTACATCCTCAAAGTGACACAAGTAGTAAATTATAAAGCCAGAATTAGAACCCAGGTGGCCTTATTCCAGAGCCCACATGCTCCACTGGCACTGCATTCTGCCTTGCACTGAACACAGCTTTGACTTCTGTCATAAGTCTTACTGCTCTGTGCATTGTAGTTAAATGTCTCCAGGTTTCTCTTTCCAATTGCTGAGAGATAATAACACATAAAGGGTTTACTTAGAAAAGCGCCTGGCACTTAACGTACATTTAATAAATGATAGTTAATATAACTATAATTATTAAAATAGAGAAGGGCAGATTTCTGTCTGATGTTGTCTAGAAGAGCCTGAACAAAGACTTAAACATGAGAAGAAATTTAATAGGTTAAATTTAGGAGGAACGATATCCAAGGAAGGATGCAAAGGCATAAAAGAAGAAGGATGAAGGTGGGCTTGCAAGAACTGCAGCTGAACTAGATGACTGTTAGGAGTATAGATAGGGAGAAACAGTTTGAAACATAGCCAGAGTCCAAATTAAAGAGAAGTTGTGTGTTCTTCAGTTTGCAATGGAAAACCCATTAATAAGCTTATCAGGAGCGAAAGGACTCAAATATTTGCACTTCACAAAGATACTTTTTGAAACAGAGTGGAAGGGGAGAGGAAATGGTAGGAAAACTAGTAGACAGATACAGCTAGTTGGCTATGATTACTTATTAAGAATATTTATAATGTGTTTACTTCATGTCAACCACTATTCTGGGTTCATTTTATGCATCAATTAATTTAATTTTTACAATTAACTGATGAGGTGACTATTAATCAATGCAAGTTTCTCTCCACTTCTTTCTCAAAAGTGTCTTGGTTTGGAAAATACAGTATATGGTCACGTCACTCATGCAGCACTTTTTTCCTGCGGGTAGGAAGGAGGTCGCAAGAAGGTGCAATGGTGCTGTAATGCAGCCACTGTTAGCATTCAGTGGATGTTTTGAAGAAGGTTTGGAGAATGGGAGCGTGAATACAAATTCTCACTCTGTTCTGGGATTGGTTCTTTTATCAGTTATCCGTCACCATAAGAACCAAATATTATAGCTAGAAGGGACAATAGAAATCATTTAATCCAATGATTTTAACTTTTATGTGTAGGTGGACTCATAGAGACAATAGATAATATTCAGGGAAACTACAAACCACCCAACCTTGTAGGCAAACATTGGACTATGTTAGTTTATGTTCTTTTTTTTTTTTTTTTGATCAAATATCCTCATTGTTTTATCTTATCATCAGAGTTAGAAACCATTTATCTAGGACAACCTATAAAAAGCTGAGTCTCAAAGAGGAAAAGTGAGTATTTTTACACAGTTAATGACAAAGCCAGAGCTAAAACCCATTTTGTTCTCTTTTTTCTTATACCTAGTAACAATTGAAAGATGTGTTTTTGTATTTACTTTGTTTGACATAGTTTGCCCAACCAAAGAAAAAGTGAATAGTGATTGTGAGATTTAAGGAGTTAGATATTGCATTTATTTTATGTCCCTAATGCAAAGAACATGGCGTGATACATAGTAGATTCTCGATAAATATTTGTTGAATAAATTAATGAACGGCATTAATTGATCTGATTCATTGTATTTTTGCGGTGTTGGATTTCTGAATCAAAATGCGTATTTCAACCACTTGGTGGAGCCATTTTACAGTTTATTTGAAAAATGGGCTAAGAAAACCATTAACCCAACATATTATCTTTCCTTTGATAACGATATTTAAATCCACAGTAGGAAATAAATTATTTAGATAATTTATCTGGAAAATCTACTCAGAAACCTATGTAAAAAGTAAAATGTTATAAGACTTGAATTACTGATAGAGGATAGAGATGTTGCAAATGACCAGTTTTTGCTTATACTGGGGTTTAGTATAAAAGTGCCTTAATCCAAAGGACATTTACTAGGTAGCTGTTAGGCACAGCACTACGTCACTCTTTTGGTCACTAAGCATCCTTAGGACTGACAAAAGCATCCACAAGACAGCTGAATAAAGATAGAGAGCCCAGCTCATGTCTCAGACGTGTGGGCCACAAAGGTCTCAGAATGAAACACAGTAAGAACTGGAGCTTCTTTAGATTTCCATATTTTATCTCAGTTTAAAGTAAATCAAGGAACTGGGGAATAAGAGAGGTAGAAAATAAAGCTTTGAAGCTTTGTAAAGGATTGGATGGTAGAGCCATAGGGAAGGCAAGTTATAAAGTCTACTGGTGCCGGTTCTAAGGAGCAGGTCATTCACATTTAGTTTAGTTTTTATATTCAATACAGGGGGGTTGGGGGGAGGGAGGGTAGAAGAGAACTCCAGCATCTCTACTCAGTATCATTCCAGAGTTGACTTTTAGGGTTTTTTTCTATTGCTTTCAGGTTCTCTCTGCACATTCACCCTACCTCCAATACACACACACACACACACACACACACACGTCTTCTCAGAGCCTCAGAGTATGGCCACAAGCCAATACTCTGCATAGTGCCCTAGGTTTCAGGTTGATAATTGACCAACTACTAAAATACCACTTCCCACATATATCGCTATGTAAGTGACTTTTATCCACTGTTCTTATTTAAGTGACCTAATGAAGAGCCCATCATTCTGAATCCTCCTGAGACAGATATATCTTGAATTTCAAACCACCTGAAATCGATAGTGGGGCTGCATTCCTCTTATAAGCTATCCATGACAAGCCGGTGAAGGAAGGAAGGAAGGAAGGAAGGAAGGAAGGAAGGAAGGAAGGAAGGAAGGAAGGAAGGAAAGAAGGAAGGAAGGAAGGAAGGAGGAAGGAAAAGAAAGGAAGGAAGGAAGAAAAAGAAAAAAAGAAAAAAGAAAGAAAGAAAAGAATAGAAAGAAAATCCTAGGACAGGGAATAAAGCTCCATTTTGGAGACTTTCTTTGGCATTCTATAATAGCCTATCCTAAGTCCCGTGTCATACTTCATTACCTTATCTTCTTACTTTTGGTTTCTCAAATTTTCAAGGTCTCAATGCTACCTTCTTTATTATTCAAAGTTCTAAGATAGACATGCCAAAATCTTGCTGCGTTAATCTAGTAGATAATGCCTCAAAATTTTAAATCTTTCCTTTACTCAACCATACAAAAAGTACATTTTCTCAATGACTCACAATATTACTTTGAAAACATCCATTTCATCATTGAAATCCCCTTAACCTTCTCAGGGGTTTGCCAACTCAACAAATTCCATTTAGAGGATAATTGGAGGGTGATGAGAAAGTTTGTGTGTGTGTGCGTGTGTGTGCACGTGCGCAAAATAACATTATTTAAATAAATTCACCCTCTTTTTAAAACATTTTACAAAGGATAAGAGATGGTCATCAGTAGCTGAGGCCTGAACTTTTTTTTAATGGACAGCAAATGGGAGCATACAGACAAAAGTCATAATTGAGGAACTTGCTGCCAAGAACACACACATTAAGAATTAACAGTGAAAGCAGGGTCTGACATTCCCTGCAAAACTCATTAGAAGTTGCAGGCTGAAAGTGAAAGATATGACCAGCAGGAGAAAGAAAGGAAATAAAGAAAGCAATGGAGTTTTTGGTGCAAACCAATTATGAGGAATCTGGGAGTGTTGAGACACATAGAAAACTAAACTGTAGGGCAGCTAGCTTACCAGTGAGAATCGCAGAAAGAGACAGCTAAGAACACTCCTGGAGTCAGAACAAACCTCCAAGAATGGTCTCAAAAACTACCTCCCCTTGGATTTATTTTTTATCAGTCTGTAATCCCATTTATTCCCCAGGGCATTATTGAAAACAATAGAGCAATCAATCAGCCAGCAATTAAAGGGTCTTAAAATCTGACTGGGATATCAAATTAAGTAGACAGTTTAACAGAGAGATCA
Source organism: Rhinolophus ferrumequinum (assembly GCF_004115265.2). NCBI lineage: Eukaryota > Metazoa > Chordata > Mammalia > Chiroptera > Rhinolophidae > Rhinolophus > Rhinolophus ferrumequinum. The sequence continues at coordinate 55,345,716 of NC_046285.1, forward strand.
GATTTGGCAGTCAGAGACAAAGAGAACCCTGCTGAAATCACTGTCATCTCAGGGTGACTGTGGGTATGCACAGAGCTATAGCCCCTGAGAAGCAATATCAGAAAATTCACACCTACAGAGAAATAGACTTCATTGAAATAATCTAACCAATTCACTAAACAAATTAACAAGGATAAAACAACACAACAAGTCCCAGGTAAAGGTAAGGAGAATCAGCGTGCAAAACTCCTACAATATATTACCTAAAATATCAAACTCTCAACAAAAAATTATGAAACATGCAACAAATAGGAAAATGTGACCCATACACAAGAAAAAAAAAATCAGGGAACAGGACTGCCTGTGAAAGGACCTAGATGTAGGATTTAATGGACAAAGAATTCAAAGCAAGAATTATAACTATATTCATATAACTAAAGGAAGCCATGTTTAAAGAAGTAAATAATGCTAAGCTGTCAACATCTCATCAAATATTGACTAGCAATAAATAGAAATTATAAAACAAGATCAAATGGAAATTATTGAAATTACTAATGTAATTTCAAATATATGAAGGTATGACAATTAAGTTCATGAACTTATCCTAGAAAAAAGTGCTTCATACCTCATTGCTGAATATCACTACAGTCACCTTCCAAGTACTCCCCTTGGGAAGCTATGCATAGACACCAGCACCTAGTCCACCCTTCAAAGCAATTTTGGAACTCTTTTTCTGGAATGGCCATCAAAGCTCTCGTCATATTACCCTTAATGTCCTGAATGTCATCAAAATGTCTTCCTTTCAATATTTCCTTTATCTTCGAGTAAAGAGAGAAGTCATTAAGGGCCAGATCAGGTGAGGAGGGATGGTGTTCCAATACAGTTATTTGTGTACTGGCTAAAAACTCCCTCACAGACAGTGCCGTGTGAGCTGGTGCATTGTCGTGATGCAAGAGCCATGAATTCTTCGTGAAAAGTTCAGGTCGTTTCATCTAACTTTTTCACACAGTTTTTTCAGCACTTCCAAATCATAAATTTGGTTGACTGTTTGTCCAGTTGGTACAAATTCATAATGAATAATCCCTGTGATATCAACAAGTGTTAGCAACATTGTTGCAACAAGTTCAGGAACTTCATTGTCCAACCTCGTAGTTCAATAACCAAAATGAAATATTCTTTAAAGTAGATTTAAGCAAAGTAGATTTGAACTGGAAAAAACAAATCAGTAAACTATAGAGTAAAACAACAAATATTATACATTTTGAAATAGAGTAAGACTAAGGAATGAAAAAAAATGAACAGAGTAAAAAACAAGAAATATTGGTTAAAATTTCCCAAATCTTATGAAAAACATTAATCTACACACTCAAGGAGTTCTATGATACAAAGTAGAATACAAAGAGACCCACATACAGACACATCATAGTAAAAATGCCAAAATCACAAAAGGAAATTTTGAAAGTAGCAAGAGAAAAATGATTCATTATGTACAGGGAATCCCAACAAAAGAAATTAGCTGACTTACCATAAAAACAACCAAGACCAAAAAGTGCCATGGCCCACGTGGCCAGGAGGGCTCAGCCTGAGGGGGAAGGGTGAGAAGATTGAGAAAAGAGGCAGAGACAGGAAAGCTGGAATCGGGAGGTCCACTGTCCACGGATGGCGGAGCAGTGGTGCAGTCTTTATTTCACACACAGTTTTTATACAGTCTTAGAATAGTTATCTGTACAAACAAGTATTAGCAGACGAAGCAGGTAGTATTAGAACATTTTGTTCTGTGTATTGGCCAGTTTGTATGTCTGTGACTGCATTAGTGTTATCTTGTACTTTCTGGGAAGATTGCTGAGGCGAGGCTTCCTATGGGAATGACCTTGCAGCTGCAAGGCCCTTGTCAGCTCACAGCCTGCTCCCCACATATCCCTCTTCTCTTTTTGCTTTAAGCAGTAGCCTACAAGTCTCATATATAAAACCAGAAAAATAGATTTAAACCAAATCACCCCAGTCTGATAAAAGAGTTGTGAATGTAATAGTAATTGTTGTATGTACCTCTCCAAGGGACAAAACCTTATGTTGATACTCACTGAAAAGAATAGATGGAGAACTGACGTTAAACTCAAATAATTAAATATAGCCAATTAGATGACCCCTATGTGACTGTGTCTGTCTTAGGTTGTTCCTTTCTTGAGGAATCTTACCCGTCATTGACTAGCCAGCCATCTTTTGGGGTCGAGTTTTTTGGATGGCCCCTATGCGGCTGTGCCTGGCTTAGGTTATTTTTACCCGTCATTGACTAACCAGCCATTGTTTTGGGGTCGAGTTCTCCAGATGACCCCCTATGTGACTGTGTCTGGCTTAGGTCGTTCCTCCCTTGAGGAATCTTACCCGTCATTGACTAACCAGCCATCTTTTGGGGCCAAACAGGGAGACATAAGGTGTAAGCACAAAGGTGAGGCAAAGTCCTTGAAAAGATCAGTCTCACAGACTTTAATTTTTATTAGGAGGGCTAGGCACGAGACTCTCTGTACTGAGTGTTTGTAAGCTTTTATGCCCTGTGGCTGTACTTGTGTTATCTAATTTTTTTCTGGGAAGATTGCTGAGGTGAGGCTTCAGCAATGGGAATGAATTTTTTTCTGGGAAGATTGCTGAGGTGAGGCTTCAGCAATGGGAATGACCTTGCAGCTGCAAGGCCCTTGTCAGCTCACAGCCTGCTCCCCACAAGAAAGCAACAGAATAACATATTTAAAGAACTGAAAGAAAAATACTGTCAACCAAGATCTTATATCTAGGAAAACTATGTGTAAAAAAAATAAAGGTGAAGTAAAGATATTCCCAGGTAAAAACTTAGAGAATTTTTTGCTAAACCAATCATTTAACTAGAAATACTAAAAGAATTTCTTTGGGATAAAGCAAATTACCCCAAAATGTTAATTCAAATAGATATGAAAAAACAAAGAGCACTGTTAAAGTTTATTGTGTATTTGTAAAAGACTATATAAATGCATATTTCTTCCCCTTTTTTTCCTCAACTGATTAAAAAAACAATTGTACAAAATAATATGAATATAACAATGTTGAGCCTATAACATACAAAAATGTTTCGTATTTGACAATAATGGCACAAAGGAAGTATTTGGGAGCAAAGCAATACTGGAGAAAGAAAAATAGTACTGGTAGTAAATTGAATCCAGAGTAACAATTAAGAGACCAGAAATGGTAAATAAGAAAAGGAATATAAAAACTCTACAAATACATACTTTTCTTTTATCATTTACTTTAATAGATAAAAAATTATATAAATTAATAAGTATGGTAATGTGCTGTTGGGTTTGTAATATATACATGTATTTTATATAACAATAATATCACAAAGGGGAATATTATGAAAAACTGTGTGCCACAAATTAGGTAACATAGATGCTATGGACTAAATCCTAGTAAGACAAATTACTGAAACTAACTCAGGAAGAAAAATAAGTTCTGCAAATTGAGATACTGAATGAGTAATAACAAAACTGCCCACAGAGACTCAGAGGCCTCTCTCCATTGTATAATCTTAGCACCCTTGTCAAAACTCAGTTGATCATAAATGTAAGACTTAGTTTCTGAATTCCCAATTGTATTCCATTGATCTATATATCTGGTTTTAGTGATTTGACAGTATGGTACTGGAATGAGAGTAGACATACAGATCAATGGAATAGAATTGAGAATCCATAAACAAACCCTCACATTTATGGTCAAATGACTTTTGAGAAGAGTGCTGAGGTAACATAACGGGAACCGAATAGTCTTTTCAACGAATGATACTGGGATTACTGGATACCCACATTCAAAAGAATTAATTTAGATACCTACCTCATACCATTTTTTCAAAAAAGTGGACCAAAGACCTAAATGTAAGGAATAATACTATAAAACCGTTAACAGAAAACAGGCATGGTTTGAGAAGATATTGTGTTTCAAAAGAAAACACATCAAATAGGAGAAAACATTTTCCAATCAAAGAACTGTGATCTAGAATATGTAAAAGAAAAACCGTACAATTCAGTATTAAGAAAACAAATAACCCAGTTAAAATTGGTTAAGGAATTTGAAATAGACATTACTCCAAAGGTCATAAAAAATTGGTTAGTAAGCAAATTAAAAGATGTTCAACAGCATTAGCTAACAGGAAAATGCAAATCAAAACCAGAAGGAGAAACTACTCCCTACTAAGATGCTTATTATCAAAAAGACAGATAGGAACAAGTGGTTGTGGAGAAGGAGGACCCATCACGTACTGCTAGTAGAAATGAAAAATGGTGCAATCATTTTACATAGCAGTTTTCCATTTCCTCAGAAATTAAATATGGATTTAACATATGACCTAGTAATTTCAGCCCTGCCTATATACCTAAAACAACTGAAAATATATATGTCCATGCAAAAACTTATACACAAATATTCATAGCTGCATTATTTATAATAGCTAATAAGTAGAAACAATGCAAATGTTCAACAACTGATGAATTGATAAGATGTGATGTATCCACACAATGTTATTTAGCAGTAAAAGTAAACAAAGTACCTATACATGCTACAACATGAATATATCTTGAAAATATAGAGCAAAGTGAATCCAGTCATAGAAGACCCCATATTGTATGATCCTATTTATATGAAATATCCAGAATAGACAAATCTATAAGACGTAAAGTAAAACAGTGGTTGTCTAAGGCTGGAGGGATTGGGGAAACCTAGAGTAGACAGCCAATGGAACAGGTTTCATTTTGAGGTGATGAAATACATTTTAAAATGTATTGAGGTTATGATTTGATGAAATGTTTTAAAATGTATTGAGGTTATGATTTGATGAAATGTTTTAAAATGTATTGAGGTTATGATGTATTAATGAAATTTTTAAAATTTATTCTGTAAATACACTAAGCCGTTCGATTTCACACTTCAAATCTGTGAATCGTATATGTGATTCATATCTCAATTAAGCTATTATTTTTTTAAATGACATGTCCTTGTGAAATTTCAGTAAAACAAAAATTATAAAAGCTTCTACAAGCTTTCAGAGAGGTAAAAGAGACTGCGTATAAAGGAATAAGAATCAGCATGGCATTAAAACAAAATAAAACAAACAACAACAAAACACTTAGTCACTCAGGAAGGAGCCAAGATATCTAAATTCTGGAGAAAAATTTAATTTTTAATTTGACTTCTATATCTAGACATGTTCTCATTTAAGTGTAAGTATTAGTTTTCTATTGCTGCATAACAAATTACCACAAATTTAGCAACTTAAAACAATCTACATTGACCAATTTCCATCTGTCAGGAGCCCAGACCTGGCTTAACTGGGTTCTCTGCTCAGGGTCTAACATAGCTTCAATCTAGATGTTGGTTAGGCTATATTCCTTTCTGGAGCTCCAGGTCCTATACGAACTCACAGGCTCTTTGGAAGAATTCAGTTCCTTTTGGTTATAGGACTGATGTCCCCTCTTTCTGTTATCAGCTGAAGGCTAATTCCAGCTGTTATAGGACCCCTCCGTTCCTTCCCATGTGGCCTTGTCACAGGCCCCCTTAAAACACGATAGCGTACTTCTTTAAAATCATAAGAATAATCTCTCTGCATCTTTCTAAGATATCATTTTTTAGTCATGAGAGTGACTATTTTATCACCTTTGCTAGACGCAAGTCACAGTTGCCCTCCCACACTCAAGGAGAGGGCACTATACAAGGATCGAACTTGAGGATCATCTTAAATTCTTACTACACAGAGCATGAGTCTTAGTAATTTTGTCTTCCTTATTCTTTTTCAGAGCAAGTTATCTCACAAGATGCTCTCCCAAAACACTGCAGGAAACAAAAAGCAAATCATGATATAAAAGTGTGGGCGTATATCATGAGTATCATTTTTACAGTCAGTCAACTCTGGGATGAGTGTGAGCTCATATCTGCTCATAAGCGCTGATGGTTAACTTTTCAAGAATTTTGCTGGCCAGACGTTAGTCATTATTAAAAAATATATAAACTTACAATGAAGCAAATTATACTTTAAAACAGAGATACTGAATACTCAAAACTTATCACTTTCTAGTTATTTTACTACATTTTACTGCTATCTATGTTCTTGAGATAATTTACATATATTGTACCTTTATAGTAAAAATACAGTTGATCCTTGAACAACACAAGTTTCAACTGCACAGTTACACCTGTATACTTGGAATTTTTTCAATTGACTCCTACAGTTCAAACCCATGTGGTTTAAGGGTCAACTCCATGGTTTGGAATCTGTGCATACACAGAGCCACTATAGTTACACACAGATTTTTGACGGAATTGGAAATTGACATCACCAACTACCACATTGCTCAAAGGTCAACTGTACTAGATAATAGTGAATTACAGCACATTTTTTTCCAAATCTGTAGTCAGTGACTTCACATTGGCAGTTTGACTTAGCTTGTAGGGAGCATTCACATGATCAAAATTGGCAAATAATTACGAACAGGAGCTTAATCCACCATCACAGAGCTGGTTGTTATTTAGCAAATCACTGGTTGTAGGGAGAATTGTTAAGTTTCAAGTGTGGAGGAGACACTGTTCCAAGACATGACTGCTGCCTGCCCTGCAAGCTGGACCTGGACCAGAAGAGGGAGATCGCTTCCCACAGCCCCTCCCTCAGAGACTGATCGTAATCGATGTTCATTCTGACATAAACCAGTACTCCCCCCCTTCCTCCCACTACTGGTTCCTGGAAAAGATCATTGTCCTAACTGGGTCAAGCATGCAAAGCATTTCCTCCTACCTGGGGCCAGTCATGTACTGGTACCCATGACTATGCTGCCTTGTTCTATATAATTCTCTGGTGCCTGCTAAGTGTTGGTAGGGATGCATCTTCTCTTTCAGACACACAACATCTGTCTTCTTTGTAAGTTTCCCTTAATAAACTCTATTAATTACCAGACTGGAGTGGCCAGCTTCTTTCTTTGATCTTCCACTGCCCTCTGCTTACAGAAGTAGATTTCCAGACTTGGGACCTTTCCCTGGGTACGCACATACTAACATAAAGGCACTACACCCTATGGCAGAACAGCAAGAACTGCCCTTTATAGCTGTGAACTTTAAGTAATAAGATGACAGTAAAAGACTTTGACAGTTTAGGAATAGGGGAAAAAAATATTTAGAGGATAGGAGAAAACATTGAGATATGGATACAGTGTAGGAATTTGACTCAATACCCCATGCTAACCTTCCATTCTAACTTCTTTTGGAAGGAAAATTTCACAATACTTTGGTAAAAACGACGCCTCATTACAGTTTCCAGCTCACAGATATTAATCCCTAGATGGATTATACAGTAAATTCTTTTCTGTTGCTGATTTTGTGGGGTAACAGGGAGAATAAAGATAGCTGGCTCAAATGGAGGGCGAATTTATGAGATTATTAGTCCAGAGAACATCATATTCCTTTAAGCTTCACCTTTACTGAAGTACAAGATTTTGAGCAGAGCGTCAACTCTACCTGAATTTTTTTTAGGTCAAACACAGGCCTTTCACAGAACAGATTCTTAGTAAATATTGAGTATAGATGTCATATTAAATTGAATTGAGCTGAACTACTTGGCAGAGAATTAAAGCCTGTGTCTAATACCTTACACTGATAATGATTTAAGAACCATAGAGATGATGTACTTCAAATAAATGCTTATAAACAAAAATAATTTGATGGTTTCTAATGTATTTATGAGCATACTATCTAGACGTTTTATATATGAAGTGAGCCCGAGACGTGTATCTGTTTATACCTAAAATCCAATTTTATTAATTTTCTGGAAAACAATAACATTAGAAAGTTCCAACTAAAAATTAGAAATGCAATTCTTCCCAAATGTAAAGTTCCTCTTTATGTGCATTTTGAATGTTTTATTTTTTGACCCAGAGTGCTAGGGAAGTGCCTGCTTAATGCTATTTGACTTCTGCTTATTTTCACTTAAAAATTAAAAAGTATATATACAGTTGACATACAACATTACATTAGTTTCAAGTGCATAATATTTATATACCTTATGAAGTGATCACCACAATAAGTCTAATAACCATCTGTCACTGTATAAATTTATTAGAATATTATGGTATATATATATATATATTCTCTATGGTGTAGATTACATCCCATGATTTATTTATTTTATAACTGTAAGTACAGGGAACATTAAAATTTAAATTACTTTCCTCATGCAGTAGGAGTATGAAGGAAATCAAAATATTTTTTGAAGTGTTTCATTCTGCTAATTTTTCAATGAGCACTTGAATCCACTATCTTAAAATAGATATGTTTGTGATTCTAATAGATCAGTTTTCATTGTACATGGTAAAGTTTTCTGATGTAGGCCTGGGAAATGGTGTCCTTGGTGAAACCTCTAATTTTCAACATCTCTAATTTTGTAATCTCCGTGGATTATTATTCAGTGCTAATGAGGTTAGCAAAACATAAGAACTCTGAAGTCAATATTTGATTTAATTTCATTCAACATTTAATGACTGCTAACAGGTACTGTACATTTACAATGGTTCTTTAACCAAGTCCTGGTCTCTAATCTTCAGTGCCTTCATATTTTCATTACCGATTAGCTCTACTTTAACTTAATTTTCCCTAATGACCAGCTTAGAATCTGTTTTACTATTACAATCATTACTTTAAAAATGCCCTGGATTCTATTCCCCTCTTTCTGTCTCCATCATCCTTGCAAATATAACTCAACCATTCATCATTTCTATGACTATACCAGAGCAACTTGAAAGAGTCACACAACTGGGTAGAATATGGTATATTAGTTTCCTAAGACTACTGTAACAAATTACCGCTCATGTGTTGGCTTAAAGCAACAGAAAATTATTTCCTCAGAGTTCTGGAGGCCAGAAGCCTGAAATCATTATCACTGGAGTAAAATCAAGGTGGTGCCAGGGCCATTGTCTCTCCACAGGCTGCTGTGGGGAATATCTTCCTTGATTCCTCCAGCTTTTGGTGACTGCTAGCACTTACATGCCAACGAGCTGCATCACTTCAGTTTCTACCCCCTTGGTTGCAATTTCCTCCTCTTCTTCTGTGTCTATAATCTTCCTAAGCTTCACTCTTATGCCATCACAAGGACATTTGTACTGGCATTTAGAGTCTACCTGACTAATTCAAGATAATTTCCTCATTTCAAGATCTTTAACTTAATCACATCTTGTTAAAACTTTACCATGTAAGTTAACACGTACAGATCCAGGATTCAAGATCTTATACCTTGGGGGGACCATTTATCAGCCTACTGATACAGTTCTTTGATCTCAAAATTCAAGTAGGTTCTTAACACTGCCTAGCAATTTTACTATATCTACGACTCTCCAAAATGACTGTATACCTGCTCTCTCTCAAATCTTTCATATTCTGTCTTCCAAACTGATCTCTTAACTGAAGACTATGAGTCTACTTGTTTCCATTTCCCATCTCTCCAACTTCTTTCCATGCCATAGATAATTGCTCACTGTGCTCCAGCCATCGTTCTTTCAACACATATATGAGGTCTGACAATTAAGTTCACAAACTCACCCCAGAAAAAGTGCTACATACCTCATTGCTAAATATCACCATGGTCACCTTCGAAGCACTCCCCTTGGGAAGCTATGCACTGATGTCTGTGCCTAGTCCACCCTTCAAAGCAATTTGGGAACTCTTTTTCTGGAATGGCCATCAGAGCTGTCATCGTATTACCCTTAATGTCCTGAATGTCATTAAAATGTCTTCCTTTCAATTATTTACTTTATCTTCAGGTAAAGAAAGAAGTCATTGGGGGCCAGATCAGGTGAGTAGGGAGGTGTTCCAATACAGTTATTTGTTTACTGGCTAAAAACTCCCTCACAGACAGTGTCGTGTGAGCTGGTGCATTGTCGTGATACAAGAGTCATGAATTGTATTGAAAAGTTCAGATTGTCTAACATTTTCACACAGTCTTTTCAGCACTTCTGAATAGTAAACTTGGTTAACTGTCCAATTGGTACAAATTCATAATGAATAATCCCTCTTATATCAAAAAAGTTAGCAACATTGTTGCAACAAGTTCTCGATTATCAGACTTCATAGCTCTTTCTTAATTCAGAGTTTATACATACCATTCCTTCTCTCTGATATGTTGCATTCCACTACTATTCTCTTATTTCTCATCGAAACCAAAACCAAGACTTTCCTTGCTTAATCCTCTGAGGTCACAAAATATCATTCTATGTCAGTCTTTCCAGAGAACATTATTTTGTTTCCTATTTTCATGATCACACTTCTCCTACTATCTAAAGTAAATAAAGACCATGATTGTTTACTCACCATTAAACACTATTTAGTCCAATGTCTGGAACTTATAAGGCACGCAGTTATTGGTTCAAAACAATGAACTATTTGCTTGGACACAAATGATAAATTTCACAATTTCCGGTTGAAGTAGCTCTATGGCTGGTAGTACAAACTCGGGAGTCAGAGAGACTCTGGCTTCCTCATTTTTTAACTGGGAGAACTTGAGCAAATTAAATAATATTTTTATATTCTACCTACCATTAATTGAAAATTGAGAGCATCAAATCACGACTGTATCACTGACCAGTTCTGTGGCTATGGATCTGGTCCGACCTCAGTTTCTTCAACTTTACAATGGTGGACTTGAATTTTGTGATCTCTAACATTCAAATCATATCTAATATTCTATAAATCCTTTTTTATGTGAGATTCTAAATGAAAAAATTCAATAGGACAAAAATATTTCTTAAAATTTCTGAGAAAAACAACATAACTATGCTGAGTATGTACAACTACACTTTTCAGTGTTTGTTTACAGGCAAAATATAGTACATAAAAATGTTATTCATTACAACATCTACCTTTCCACATTTTACTGGGCTTGATTGAGGGGTTGTTGACAAGCCATACTCTATGCCAGTCATCTTTCATCCTCAACATTTGACAGATTGGAAAGCTGTGACAAAGAACTAATTTCAGTTCAGCTTGGGTTATTCTTTGCAACTTTCATAGAACTAGATGGATGTGCTCTATTTGAAACAGATGATAGTTTTGGACAACCCATCTGTAAGATTGATAGCTAAGAAGCAGTATGAGTTCACTTGGAGAATTTTTATGTAATGTCAGAATATGGATAAAGAGAATTAACCTCTTTGGTATAATGGTACAATGTTGCATCTAGAAACCACTACTTACTGATTAGAAAACTATTTTTAAAAAATGATTTCAGGTCATCTTTCAGGTAAGAACTAAAGGTAAACACATATGGAAGGCAAGTACAATGAAGGATAGTTAGGACATCCATACACTGAGTAATGCAAAGAACAATGAACTTGCAAGCAGGATTATCTGGATTTTAATTCTGGCACTGCCACAAGCTTGCTTCATAACAATATATCATATGAACATGTATGATGTCAAAGGGTTTTCTCCTACACTGAGAACTATTGACTCAAATATTTCCTGTCACCTCTCTACAATATACGCATCAGTTAAAAATCATCTAATGCAAGTAGCAGAAGACGCAACATAAAGACGCTTACACAATATGAATATTTGTAATTTCAAGTAATATGAAGTCTAATGATCAGGCATTTGATGTTTGTTTGATTCAATTAATCAACCATGTCACCAAGGGTCTGGGGTCTTCCCACCTGTAAAATCCCATTCTCTTTTAGTTACATAAGAGTTGCAGCAATTTCAAAAGTAACATTTTCGCACACAATGTTCAAGGACCAAAAGAGATTTCCTTATATCCTTAAAAAAATAAAAGAATTGAAAACATTCATTTTTATTGAAGTTTCATAGGTATGCATACAGAAAGAAAGGAAAAGTTTTATGTATGTGCACATAACTATAGGAATATGGTATATTTGATATCTTAGAACATTTTTGTAAAGGTAATGAGTACAATGAAATTAGTTGGTTACATCTATTTGTGCTGGATAAAATGGGGAAAGATTAAGCTGAAATTTAAATTCTCAGCTCAAGCACCTTATAAATGATCTGAAACTTTCTATGTCTGCCCTGAAAGAAACCCTTATCTCTTTTAGCTGCAGAGCTGAAATTCTTGAAAACCAGACCTAGACCCTCATCCTGAGAATGGCTGAATTATAATGCAGATTGAATTCCCAATTTCATCGAGTTCTGCTGTTATAGTATGGGCACTGATTGGGATAAAATAGTATCCTCAAAATGGGGATGGGAACATATAGGAAGTTCCTGATGAAGCTGGAGACATTAAATCCTAAATTGTGATGAATCTCCTTTGCCAGTGAAGCTGCTATTACATCCCCATCTAAGAAAATTAACTCTGTTTTGCCTAAAAACACTATAATGGCCTCCCCTGGAATAACTGCAAGACACTGCTGAGTCTCTTCAAAAACACCCACTACCATCCCTCTGCTTCTAGATCTATAACCAGACTCAAGTTCCAGCAGACTCTGAAAGTTGAGGTACAAAGTGTGACTCACGAAGAGGTGTGCTATACTCCAAAACAACTACATGATTTTTTCTAATTTATACAGAAATCCAGAGAATATGTGTGGAAATGGATATTGAGGATGTGGGTAAGGGGGGAAGGAACGTAATGTTGGATGGGACTGAATTCATTGATATGGGCCTACTAAGCTAAGTTTCTGAATTTAATGTTGCTGCCTAGACGGTTAGAGAGGCTCTAACAGTTTGCTTAGTTACTTGGTTGACACATAGACCAAAAGATGGCCTATACTGAATTAAGATGAAATGCCAGAACTGCCTTAATACAGGATAAAAGGATCCAAAGACTTTGGGAATTTGGAATGCTAGAGTGTATTTATCATGTAAGACCTGCTCAGTCATGCCTGGAGAGTCCACAGTTCACACCTTACAGCATGACCTTGAGAAATAAATTTGTGAGGAAAGCCCCAGCATCCTTGAAGAGCTTTTTTAGTCATTCCTCTCTGTAAGTCAGAAGTTATAGTGGGAACTGCTGTCACTGAATTAGGAAACCTCAATGCAATGCGGATAATTGGATTTCGGTGTGTCAGGGGCCACGTGGTGGCACTTAATCACCAAAGGCAAGGTGAATGTGGTTGCCATAGGGACAGCAGAGTCAAAGCAGCAATGAGAATAGTCCCGATGGCAGAGACCTGTGATGTAGGCTAGTGGATCCCAGTGTTCTAGAAATAAAATAGATGACCAGCCTACTAAATTCTTACTTGGTCTGTGTAAACAGAAGAGTCCTAGGTCAAGTGAATTAAAGTCTAACTTGAATCATCAAGGCAGGATCATGGCCAATCAATCAATTCCCAGATTTGAATCAGCTTACAGACTCAGAACGTCTTGAATGGAGGGGAGGCTGGGTGCTCTTGTGGAAGGACCTTGACACACTGACAAAACTCTGTACTGCTAACCTTTCTCCCAGCCTTCCCCAAACATACCTACTGCCTTTTACCAGAGTGACTATACATTAGGGAAAAAGAAATAATCAGAGATTATTGGACACTGGCACTGAACTGACATTAATTCAAGGAGACCCCAAATGACTGTTATCTTCCAGTCAGAGTAGGGCTTATGGAGGCCAAATGATTCATGGAATTTTTGTTCAGGTTTGTCAAGCGGTGGGTCCCCAACTGTGGCTATTTTTCCACTACTGGAATTCATAAATGAAATAGGCATAATTAGCAACTGGTATAATTCCTTGACTCATGGAGTGGAAGCTATTACAGTGAGAAAGACCAATGGAAGTCAATAGAACTACCTCTCCGCTACCCATGAAAATAGTAAACCAGAAGCAATACTGCGTTCCTGAAGGGATTGTAAAGATTAGTGCTGTCACCAAGGACTTGAAGGTGCTTTCCACGGAATCTCCTTTCCCCTCACTTATCTGGCTTGTCCAGGAAACTGATGGGTATTAGAGAATGACAATGGATTAGCATAAGCTTCACTCCAACTGCAGCTGCTGTACCGGAAGTGGTTTCATGGCTGGATCGAATTCACACAACTTCTGGTACGTGGTACGCAGCAATTAAAATGGCAAATGCTTTTTTCTCATTCCTGTTAGTAAATAAGCTGTTTGATGTCATCTGTCAAGGCCCGCAATTACACTTGTACTCTCCTACCTCAGAGGTGTATCAACTCTCCAGCTCTATGTCATAATTTAGTTCACAAGGATCTTGGTTGCCTTCCCCCCCACAAGACATCACACTAGTCCATCACATTGACAGCATTATGCTGACTGGACCTAGTGTGCAAGAAGTAGCAACTACTCTTGATTTATTGGTAAGACACTTGCATGTCAAAGGGTGGGAAACAAATACAACAAAATTCTGCTACCTACATATCTTTACCTGAATGTCTAATAAACATCTCAAACTTAGCATATTAAAAAGACCCTGCTGATTGTCCTCTAACACCTATCCTCTGACAGTCCTCTCCACCTTAGCTAAGAATTCTTCCATTTGTGTTCAGGTCAAAAGACCCTGCAAACTAGCCTTATGTGCTTCTTTATCTCACACAGTAGTTCTCCTATAATGCAAGATACTTTTGGCATTGCCTCCAACTATTATGTGGAACCATATGAAATTGCCACTTTTCATCCTTTTGACCTGTGAAAACATCAGTTTCAAGTGGCTCAACTTTATATCCAGAATTAAACTATTTCTCTCCATCTCTGACACTACTGTCCTGGATCAAAACCCATCATCTGAGTATCACAGTAGCTGCTTGATAAGCAACTTGATAGGTTCCCAACTTGCCCCCTAGTCTATTTTCTGGCCAGAAGCCCTAATGATCCCTGGAAAGTATACATCAAACATGTCTCATCTTTGCTCACAATTCTCCAGTGGCTCCCCATCTCATTCAGAGTAAAAGTCTCTATCCCTACAATATCCTACAAGGCCCTTTATGATTTTGTCCTCTGCTGCCGTGTTTCCCAGAAAACAAGGCCGGGTCTTGTATTAATTTTTGCTCCAAAAGATGCATCAGGGCTTATGTTCAGGAGATGTCATCCTGAAAAATCACGCTAGGGCATATTTTCTGGTGAGGTCTAATTTTCCGGGAAGCACGGTACCTTTCTGCACTCCAGCTCTATCTCTTACCCCATATCCCTACCTGCCTTTAACTTCCCTCCAGCCACGCTAGCCTCTTCCTGTTCCTGAAAAACAAAAATACATGCTTCTACTTCTTGGCATGCACTTGCTGTACTATCTGCCTAGACTTCTCTTGTCCAGATGTCTATATGGTTCCTTCCATCACTTCCACTGGGTCTCAGTTCAAATGTCACCTCAGCAGAGGGCTTTTCCTAACCACTCTAAAATGGCACCATCCTAGCACTCCCTTGTTCCTTTCTATTAATTTGTCTCCATAGTATTTGTCACTAACATATTATACCTTTATAAGTTTATTGGTTTATTGTTTAAGTTTATACATTCTGTTAGGAAGGAACTTTTCAGTGTTCATTGTTGTATCTCCAGTCTGGATCATTATATCAGTCCAAAATAAATAGGTGTGAAAGAGAGTAAGGGGGTGAGGGGAAAGAAGAAGTTTAAACCAGCAGTATCATTTGAAATAAAGGATACAAGTGAGTGAATGTAGTTCCCTGATGCCTCTCGTTGCTTCTTGGAAGCAGCCAAAGTTAAGACTGCAAGCAGTCTGCTAAGAGGGAAGTATCAGTGGGATTGGAGCCAGCTCTACGTATCCAAATGATCCATCAGACAGATGTAAGATCATCCAATTTTGAGTCCTTACTCCCATCATTGTATCCATCAGTGTTCTAATCAACAATTATTACATGTTCTTCCTATTCTAGAAACTACTGTGTGACTCAGTGAAAACCCTGCTTATGAAAGCATATCAAAAATTGTATTGTTCCAGGTAAATATATGGGGCTGATAATACTTCAAATTTCACCACTGAGATATTAATGAAAAGACTGCACACTAAAAAAGAATAGATTGTTCCTTCCATGTGTTTATCATATAAAATATGCCTGAAATAATCAATTTATTATGATATTATTTACCCTCATACAACTTCAATTCAAAGTAGGAAAATACTTATATATTTAAACCTAACAATGGTAATTATAAAACAATTGTAACACAAAAGTATTTACAATGTTGTACTTCCTGTGTTTAGGGAACTTGTGTCAAACATAGTGAATTCCCAAAAATAACTGTCTACTAAACATTTGTTGAAATGGTAAAGGGCTTTGTTTGGTTCCTTTCGATACCCAAGAAGAATCAAGGATTCACAATTTCCTTTATTATGTGTACATATATACTTTTTCACATTTTACACTCACACACACACACACAGTGAACACCAAATTAGGTGTTTGGGTAATTTCTTTCTTTGTAAAGTTTCTCAGGAAACCATGAGCATATTGTGAAAGATCCATTGCTTTGAAGTCTGAGATCGCGTAACTGTGGTTTAAATGCCTTTCTGAATACAATCCAACTTCGGGAGGTGTGAAGGTGGGCATTTAGAAGCATCTTTTCTTAGAGGCTAGCAGAATTGGTTAGGACTTCCTCTACTTGTTCTAGAAGATAATATTTGATACTTTTATTGGTTTTAGACTCAGTGTGGCTTCAGCCTTTCAGTTGTTCCTTTGAAGTTCTTTTTTGCCTTTTATTTTTTATAAAAACCTATTTTCCATTTTGTTTCACATGGAATTCTTTGGCATAATGAATGCCAAAAATGAAAACCATGGATTTACCCTGGAGGCTAAACTTTCCCCTGCCCACATTTTTTTTTTTAAAACATCTTCTCTTGTATTCACCCTTATTTGAATAGAAATTTCTTACCCCCTACACAGCCACTGGCAAAGACTGCCTCTGCCTACCTCAGCTCTTGAGACTCAAATTCATTTCAAGTTAGTTCCTTGAAAAAAATTAAAATAGAGTTCTAATACCAGGGAAAAAAGGGATTTGAGATACTGATTTAAATATTGCCTATTAGATTATATTTCTGTGTTTCTAGCCTAAGAAAAAATCTTACATGCACTGAGTGAGAGAGCCCAGGTAGTGGAATAAGGAAAGTGAGAGGAGTGTTAAATTCTCCCAAAGATGGAGTAAAGAATGACTCTGTGGCTTTCCTTGTCTCTCAGAACTGAAGCTAGAGGCAGAGGCATCAATATGCTGCAGGCAAAACACTCCGAAATTGCCTTACTCCTGCCCAGTCTAATTCTACTTAAGTGTTAATTAGCAAATGAACCAATCCAAAACCACTTAAATGTTGGCTATTTACACACTAATTCCTATTTTGTTAAGAAAAAGGGTAGGTTAAATTACTTTTTTAAAAAGTACAGTGGTACCAACATACTTAGTTGTTTAATTTATATTTAATAAGAAAGGAAAAACGAATTGTCTCTATATTCCCCCTCCCTACACACAGACTCCGACCTTCATACTTTATCCTGACTTTGTATGGGATTATTAAAAGAAAAATAATTTTCATGGAAAAGCTATTGCTATAATGTGCTGATTGTTACATTTATTTTTTCCTCTAGTTCTATTGCTTTGCAGGAATTTTGGACTTTACTCAGGAACTGCTTAGTGAGCTTGTCAGTGGATGGGATTAGTTTAATCTTCTCTCACAAGCCTCTAAGCACTGGCAAAGATTGGAGTGGAGGAGGAGCAGTGGTAAAATGGAGAGGGCAGGGAAAGAAAGGTTGCTGATGACCAACGCCAAGGTTTATTTCGTCTTAGAACTGAATCTGAATAGTGAGGAGAAGGAGGGAGAGGTGGGGATAGGATGGGTGGTGGTGAAAGAGGGTGTTAAACTGGGAGGATGGTGGTAATCCTCCAAGCCCTGGGGGCAATGCAGAAATGAGAGGGAAAGAGAGGGGTTGGTGGGAAGGGGTAGAATGATGATTCCACAAATAAAGAACACTAAGAGAAAGGGTGGGGAGAGTAATTTCTGGACATGAAGGGCGTAGAGGGAGATTTGAGATGTGACTCACTTATTTTGATGGATCTTACCCATCATGAGGATGGTTTAGGTGGGAACCATAGTAAGATTTTAACAGAGTGAGTTCCTAACATCTTCCTTCTTAATCAAGATTAAACAAATTGGATTAGGCAAGTTTTATGACAAAACTGGTACAATGTTTATAAACTCACTATACAAGAGAAGTTATTATTAAGGAGTTATTATTATCATTGTCATTGCTACATCTGGACATATATGAGACAGATTTGGTTCATATAATGAGACATGATAAATTTACTGTTAATTTCCAATTTTAGTGTATACTGCTTCCTGTCCCAAATAATAATGAAATTTTACTGGTGAAGGAAGTATGCTTCCTTTTATAGACAATGGGGCTTAGTAATTTTTAAAAATATTCTGCAATATTCAATTTTGAACCTGAATCACAGTAAATATATTAAACAAGACTGCAATTTTTTCTTGGTATAAAAAAAAGCAATTAGATGCTCTCCTAAGATTATATAAAATTGAAGAGGGTAAAACAATCACATGCTGTTTTAGGAATTTTGTTTTCTAAATTTTTCTAGCCCTTATAAATAATACATTTATACTTTGTTTATGTGTTCAATTGCTGAAGGTTTAGCTCTAAATTTATAACAGAGGTATTGTGTACACTTTTCCTTTATATTTCTGGTTTCTTCATTAATGATAAAAGAGCCCTTTAGAAAAATTTGGGAGATGTCATCAAAATGGCAGCATGAGGTGAGTCTCTGGAAATTTCCCCTGGAATTTACAACAAATTAAACAGCTATAACTCCACAAAGGACTCCCTGCACTGCAGACAGGCAAGACAAAGAGGCTCACTACTGAATTCACCTAAATGTGGGCAAACTTGGCGAGCAGGGGAGGAGGGAAGGGAGAAGTGCGGAGACGGAGCCGCATGGGCCCAGGACGCAGACCTAGCTCAGTGCTCCGAGCTCGCTGCATCCGGAACTACCGCAGCTGCGGGAGAGGGAAGAACTCCGACGGCTAGGGCTCCACTTATGGCCCACAGGGCTGAGGGGGCAGCATATAACACGGCTGAACCCAATGCTCACTGCAGAGACCTCAGAGAAAAGACTGAGGGAAGAAGGCTGAAAATGGTGATTTAAGCCCTCACTGTGGAGCAGAGAACGGAAGCCTTAGGCACTGAGACTAGTCGCTCCCTCCCTACCTCCCAGAGCTCGCCCTGCCCCCACCTGCCCGGTACTAGAAGTGGAACAGTAGCAGTGTCAGATCAAAAGAACAGAATATTTGCTGTTCTGAGAACTGTGGACCACAAACACAGATTCGCAGCCCAACAAGTTCCAGCAAAGGGGAGGGAGCTGTGGAAGCAGGACCGGCTGTGGTGGTGGTCGCCACCACTGCTCTGGGACACCTCTCACAACTCACCCCGCCCCTGTCCCACCTATCTGGGCTGATCCCTGCAGGAGTAAACAGAACTGCTGAAACACAAGGGCTCTGAATCTGGTGAAGGAAGAACTTTGGAACTTCAAAAGCTCTCTGCATACCCACACGGACACTGAATACCCACAGGGATGTGGCGCCCTCTGACCCAGACGAACTGTTAACAGAGGAAAAGCCCGTCTTCCAGGGAATCCCCCCATTGTGTGAGAAGCTGGAATAATGCAGAGAAAACATAACACTACAGTGTGAGAGAGAAAAAAGGGCTGCAGTCGGAGAGAAAATAAAACATTCTACCAACACATACTGGAAAACAAAAGAAAGACCTCTTCCTATCAACATGTTGCAGAACCCACTCCTGTAGATGTCTAGGAAGAGAAATAATAAATCACTGATTGCCATGAATAACCAAGGCAACAAGATGGCTGAGAAAGAAAGTGAAAAATCTCCAGAAAATGAAATTAAAGATACGGAAATATGTGACTTAAATGACAGAGAATTCAAGATTGCAGTTCTGAAAAAACTCAACGAGATGTAAGAAAATACAGAAAGGCAGTTTAATTAACTCAGAAACACAATCAAAGAACATGAGCATTTTACGAAAGAGATTGAAATTTTAAAAAAAGAACCAAACAGAATTTCTGGAGATTAAGAACTCAATAGAAGAAATTAAGAATGAAATAGCCAGTTTAGTAAGTAGAGTTGACCAGATGGAGGAAAGAATCAGTGACATCAAAGATAGAAACCTGGAAATGACATGGATGGAAGAAGAAAGAGACTTGAGACTTAAAAGAAATGAAAGAACTCTACAAAAACTTTCTGACTCCATCAGAAAGAGCAATGTAAGAATAATGGGCATACCAGAAGAAGAAAGAGAGAAGGGAACAGAGAGTATATGCAAACAAATAGTCGATGAGAACTTCCCAAACTTGTGGAAAGAACTGGATCCTCGAGTTCAAGAAGCAAATAGAACACCTAATTACCTCAACCCCAACAGGCCTTCTCCAAGGCACATTGTATTGAAGCGGTCAAAAATCAATGAGAAAGAAAGAATCCTCACGGCAGCCTGGGAAAAGAAAACGGTAACCTACAAAGGAAAGCCCGCTAGATTACCATCAGATTTCTCAGCAGAAACTCTACAAGCTAGGAGGGAGTGGAACCAAATATTCAAAATATTGAAAGAGAGAAATTATGAGCCAAGAATAATATACCCAGCAAAGATATCCTTAGGTATGAAGGAGGAATAAAGACCTTTCCCGACATACAGAAGCTGAGGGAATTTTCTAATACACAACCTGCAATACAAGAAATACTAAAGGAGGCTATTTGACCACCATCAACAGGGACAATTTGTGGCAACCAAAACATAAAAAGGGGGAGAGTAAAGGCCTGAACCAGAATATGGGAATAGAGAAAATAAGCATGCTGAAGAAAATGGAATACTCTAAATATCAAACTTTCTTTTGCATAAACTTAATGGTAACTACTCAAAAAAAAAAAAAAAATCCAGAACTGAAATATATACTGTAATAAAAGAAGAAACAGAGGGAAACATCATAGAATACCACCACATAGAAATAACAGACAACAACAAAAAGGCAAAGAAACCATGGAGACACAATCTTACCAGGAAACTAAAGATAGAATGATAGGAAATCCTCATATATCAATAATCACCCTAAATGCAAATGGACTGAACTCACCAAAAATATGCACAGAGTAGCAGATTGGATCAAAAAACTAAACCCAACCATATGCTGTCTCCAAGAGACACAGCTCAGCTACAAGGACAAGCACAGACTCAAAATGAAAGGGTGGAAATTGACACTCCGAGCAAATGGTATCCAGAGAAAATCAGGTGTAGGCATAATGATATCAGATGAAACAGACTTCAGGGTGAAAAAGATAACAAGAGACAAAGATGGACATTTCATAATGGTAAAGGGGACTATACAACAAGAAGACATCACAGTCATCAATATTTATGTCCCCAATCAGGGAGCACCAAAATATACCAAGCAACTACTAACAGAACTAAAGGGAGAAATTGACCAAAACACAATTATACTAGGGGACCTAAATACATCACTGACAGCTATGGATAGATCATCCAAACAGAAAATAAATAACGAAATATCAGCCCTAAATGACACATTAGATGAAATGGACATAATTGACATTATAGACCACTTCATCCTAAAACATCAGACTATACATTTTTTTCTAGTGTACATGGAACATTCTCAAGGATAGATCATATACTGGGACATAAAACTAACCTCAGCAAATTTCTGAAGACTGAAATCATACCAAGCATATTCTCTGATCATAAGGCTTTGAAATTGGATATAAACTGCAAAAAGAAAGCAGGAAAAAACACAAATACATGGAGATTAAACAACATACTTTTAAAGAATGACCTGATCAAAGAAGAAATTAGAGATCAAAAGATGCATAGAAACAAATGAGAATGAAAATACATCCTACCAAAATTTTTGGGATGCAGCAAAAGCAGTTTTAAGAGGGAAATTTATATCATTACAGGCCTATCTAAAGAAACAAGAAAAATCCCAAATAACCTCACGTTACACCTTAATGAACTAGAAAAAGAAGAACAAATAAAACCTAAGGTCAACAGAAGAAAGGAAATAATAAAAATCAGAGCAGAACTAAATGAAATAGAGAACAAAAACACAATAGAAAAAATTAATCTGACAAAGAACTTGTTCTTTGAAAAGATTAACAAAATTGACAAACCCTTGGCTAAGCTCACTAAGATAAAAAGAGAGAAGACACTAATAAACAAAATCAGAAATGAAAAAGGGGAAGTTATCACTGATGCCTCAGAAACACAGAGGATCATCCAAGAATACTATGAAGGACTATATGGCACCAAACTCAATAACCTAGAAGAAATGGACAAGTTCTTAAAACATATAGCCTTCCTAGGCTGAACCATGAAGAACTGGAAAATCTAAACAGACCGATCACCAGTCACAAAATTGAATCAGTCATCCAAAACCTTCCCAAAAACAAAAGTCCAGGACCAGATGGCTTCACTAGTGAATTCTACCAAATCTTCAAAGAGGATCTAATACCAATCCTGCTCAAACTTTTCCAAAAAATTGAAGAAGAGAGTACTCCCTAACTCATTTTATGAGGCCAACATTACCCTGATACCAAAACCTGGCAAGGACAACACAAAAAAAGAGAATTACAGACCAATATCTCTGATGAATACAGATGCAAAAATCCTAAACAAAATTCTAGCAAATTGAATGCAACAATGCATTAAAAAGATTATTCATCACGACCAAGTGGGGTTCATCCCAGGGGCACAAGGATGGTTCAGCATATGCAAATCCATCGATGTGATACATCACATAAACAAAATAAAGGACAAAAATCATATGATTATATCAATTGATGCAGAAAAAGCTTTTGACAAGATACAATATCCATTTATGATTAAAACACTTAATAAAGTAGGTATAGAAAGCAAATACCTTAACATAATAAAGACCATATATGACATACCCTCAGGTAATCTCATAATTAATGGTGAAAAACTGAAGCCCTTTGCTCTACATTCAGGAACACGACAGGGCTGTCCCCTATCACCTCTGCTTTTCAACATAATGTTGGAAGTCCTTGCCAGAGCAATCAGGCAAGAGAAAGAAATAAAAGAGAAGTTAAACTGTCACTCTTTTACAGATGACATGATGCTATATATAGAAAACCCTAAAGACTCCACCAAAAAGCTATTAGAAACAATCAATGAATACAGTAATGTGGCTGGCTACAAAATCAACGTACAAAAGTCCATTGCATTCTTATATACTAACAATGAAATCTCAGAAAAAGAAATACAAAAAACAATTCCTTTTGCAATTGCAGCAAAAAGAATAAAATACCTAGGAATAAACTTAACCAAGGATGTAAAAGACCTATATGCTGAAAACTACAAGACATTTTTAAAAGAAATTGAAGAAGACACAAAGAAATGGAAAAATATTCTGTTCTCATGGATTGGAAGAATCAACATAGTTAAAATGGCCATATTACCCAAAGCAATATACAGATTTAATGCAATCCCCATCAAAATCCCAATGGCATTTTTTAAAGAAATAGAACAAAAAAATCATTAGACTTATTTGGAACCACAAAAGACCCCGAAAAGCCAAAGCAATCTTAAGAAAAAAGAGCAATACTGGAGGTATCACTCTCCCTAACTTTAGCTTGTACTACAGGGCAACAATAATCAAAACAGCATGGTACTGGCAGAAAAACAGACACATAGACCAATGGAATAGAATTGAGAACTCAGAAATAAAACCACGTAAATATGGACAGATAATTTTTGATAAAGAAGCAAAAAACATACAATGGAGAAAAGACAGCCTCTTCAATAAATGGTATTGGGAGAATTAGAAATCCACGTGCAAAAGAATGAAACTGGACTGTCACCATGTACTAAAGTTAATTCAAAATGGATCAAAGACCTAAGTATAAGACCTGAAACAATAAACTGCATAGAAGAAAACATAGGTACTAAACATATGGACCTTGGATTCAAAGAGCATGTTATGAATTTGACTCCAAAGGCAAGGCAAGTAAAAGCTAAAATAAATGAATGGGACTATATCAAACTTAAAAGCTTCTGCACAGCAAAAGAAACCATCGACAAAATAAAGAGGCAACCAACTGAATGGGAGAAGATTTTTACAAACGGTGCCTCCGATTATGGGCTAATATTCAAAATATACAAGGAACTCATACAACTCAACAACAACAAAAAACAAACAACCCAATTGAAAAATGGGCAGAGGACCTGAACAGACATTTCTCCAAAGAGGACATACAAATGGCAAATAGACATATGAAAAAATGCTCAACATCACTAATCATCAGCGAAATGCAAATAATGATGATATCACCACAATGAGATATCACCTCACCCCAGTCAGAATGGCTATCATCAACAAGACAAATAGTAACAAGTGTTGGAGAGTAACAAGTGTGGAGAAAAAGGAACCCTCATACACTGTTGGTGGGAATGCAGACTGTTGCAGCCGCTATGGAAGGCAGTCTGGAGGTTCCTAAAAAAATTAAAAATAGAATTACCATATGACCCAGCAATCCCTCTCCTGGGTATCTACCCAAAAAATCTGAAGACATTTATCCATAAAGACATGTGTGCTCCAATGTTCATTGCAGCTTTATTTACGGTGGCCAAGACATGGAAACAACCAAAATGTCCTTCAATAGATGAATGGATAAAGAAGTTGTGGTATATATACACAATGGAATACTATTCGGCGGTAAGAAAAGATGAAATAGGACCATTTGTGACAACATGGATGGATCTTGAGATTATACTGCTAAGCAAAATAAGTCAGACAGAAAAAGCAAAGAACCATATGATTTCACTGATATGAGGTATATAAACCAAAAACAACAAAAGAACAAGACAAATGAGAAACACAAACTCATAGACACAGACAATAGTTTAGTGTTTACCAGAGGGTAAGGGGGGAGGAGGCTGGTAGATGAGGGTAAAGGGGATCAAATATATGGTGATGGAAGGAGAACTGACTCTGGGTGGTGAACACACAATGGGATTTATAGATGATGTAATACAGAATTGTACACCTGAAATCTATGTAATTTTACCCTATGTAATTGTCACCCAATGAACTTTAATTAAAAAAAAAAAAGGAAAAAAAAGAAAAATTTGATTCATATGTTTGAGACCCAGTTAAAGAGTCCATAAAGGTGTTGATGTAAGAAATGTCCAAACCTGTGGAGAATTTTTATAAGAATATATTTGAGCCAAACTGGTCTTGTTAGATATATTATAGAGCCCCCTTTTCATCCACAAAAGTGATGAACAATTAGAATATTAAGTATGCTTTTGTATACATTGCTCGTAAAGCTAAATGTTTTTACTATTTGAGGATTTACCCTTTGATCAGAGTTAATGCAACAAGCTATCTGCTAAATCTAAATTTTCTTCATGTATATTTTCAGAGATTTGTAAATTGTACTAGTTTGTTCCAAGAAATCACTCTTGACTTGTTCACCTTAAAAATATACTAGTTCTCCAATTCATTACTTTCTCTTCTTTCGTTATTTTTGGATTTATTTTTTTTCCAGTCTATTTATCTTGAATGCATAGCTCATTGATATTTAACCTTTTTTTCCAAATCTAATTATTTAAAACTTTACATTTCTTCTTCTACATTATTACTTTAATTGTTCCGCATAGATTTCATTATAGTTTTTAATTACTATTCAGTTCTATGCACTATTTAATCTTGATGTATTAATTGATCCACTAGTTAAAACACTTTTTTTAAAAAATTCTAAACGTACTTTTTTGGTTAATATATATGTCTTCAATGTTTTATATTTCTAATTTAATTTCACGTAATGTGATCTCCAGGATATTTTTACAATAAAGCAAATTTTCTTTATGGTTTATTATATTAAGTCATCAGTTTTTATGAATGTTCTATATTTGCTGTAATGTACATTTACCAATTGTTCAATATGAGGGAATGTATGTGAATAATAGATTACGTTTATTAATTGTTTTTATAATCTTTAATATTCTTAGTGATTTCTTTAATTTGCATAATTTGTAGATTTCTGTGAAATGTGTGATAAAAGCTCCACTATCAGTCTACCATTGCTCACTCAACCAAACTAGACCCTTTGCATTTCTTAAACAATCCAAACGTACTAAAAAGTCAAGGTCTTTTTTTTTTTCTTTTTTTGAAGCAACTTGGAAGCTTCAGTGTCCAGATTCTGCATTGCTTGCTCCCTTACTTGCTTCATATTCCTTGATCTGTTTTGGAAGAACTGTTATGGTAGAAAGGGTCAAGTGAAAGTTTCTGAAACTGGCTCCCCTAACCCTTGGTTTCTAGTCAACATAGTGAAGCAGGAGCAATACATCCTGAGAATAATTGAAGAGATTAATTCTACAAACAAAGACTTAAAGGACATGGGTGTCAGAGTTCTCATTATTTCCTAATTGACCTTTTTGGCTCCTATAAAACCCAGATGGATTATAACAGGTCGTGGTAGGCTACCATATACTTAAACAACAGACAATCTCAAATATGGTTTCTCTGGTAGATGTAGTGGCTTTACTGAAACCGACCTACACAATACCTAGCATTTGGTCTGTGACTACTGTGTTTCCCCGAAAATAAGACCTACCCGGACAATCAGCTCTAATGCGTCTTTTGGAGCAAAAATTAATATAAGACCTGGTCTTATATAATATTAACATTAATATAATATAAATACTGGGTCTTATATAAGACCGGGTATAATACCGGTCTTATTTTAATTTTTGCTCCAAAAGATGCATTAGAGTGGATTGTCCAGCTAGGTCTTATTTTCGGGGAATCACGGCATTAGTCTGGGGAATGCATTATTCTCATCCCCATCAGTAAAGAAGCTCAAAAACAGTTCATGTTCACGTGGGAAGAAAGTCATATACATTCACCATCTGGCCTAACGACTATGCTAATTCCTGTTCTTTGTTACACCAAAGTCTGCAGATATTTTGGTCATGTTGGCTTCCTTCAGAATATCATGCTGTACACTACATTAATGATATCTCAGCCAGACAATACATAAAATACTCTGGAAGCCTTAGTAGGAAACATATGGGTAGGAGATAATCTCCATGAAGATACAAAGGTCTACCATATGATGGAAGTATTTAGTTGTTCAACGGTCTGGCGTCAGATGGAACATCTCCACTGGTACATATTTATTTGGATTCTGGAGGAAGCATATATTGTATTTGGAAATATTGTTGTAACTAATTACATTTGAAAGGCTTACTATTTTTAGGTAAGGTGAAGAGCAATGTTCACCAAGCTATAGTGAAAGCTGCCCTTTCTATTGGGCCATTTGACCTAGCACACCCCATCATACTAAACCATGAGGATTTGTGGAGATTCTAGAAAGCCCCAATGGGACATTACCGTACAGACCCGGGTTTCTGGAGAGTGCCATTCCTTTTGCAGCAGAGAACTATTTGTCATTTGAAGACCAGCTCTAGGCATGTTGCTAGGTTCTATAGAAACAAAGCACTAATTTCTACTGAGCTTATACATAGCACTAGAATGACTAAGTCTTAGGCCATCATATATTCAGATTTAGTAAATACTGCTAGGAGGTATTCAAGACAGATGCATCCATTTAAGTTCATAGCATAAGTGTATGAGAGTTCTACTTGCTCTACATCCATGTTAACACATGTTGTCTTATTTTATTTTTTGTCTTAGCCATTTTAGTGGGAGGGTAGTGGTAGCTAATTGTGGGTCTAATTTGCACTTTCCTGATGACTAAAGATTTGAAGACATTTTCATATACTTAGTGGGAATTTGTATATCCTGTTTTCTACAGTGACTAGTTATATTTTATTCATTTCTTTGAGTTTTAATACTTTTGTTATTCATTTGGAGTTTTCTGTGTTTTAATACAAGTAGGGCATGTGTATTGCAAGTATTTTCCCAGTCTTTCAATTGTTTTTTCACACCCTTAATAATCTCTGTCAATGAATCACAATTTTCAATTTAACAAAACCTAATTTATTAATACTTTAGGATCAGTGTTTACTAAAACTGCTTAAGAAAACTATTTCTCCAAGGACAAGAGCTCTTCTTCTATGTTATCTTCTAGAAGCTATTTTTTTTGTTGTTATTTTACTGTATTGCTTTTAGATCTACAATTCTTCTGGAGTTAAATTTTGGGCACAGTGTGAGGTGGTGGCCAATACTCATGTATATTTAAAAAACATGAATAGTCAATTGAACCAACGCCATGTATGGAATGGCATATCTTTCTTTTCCCCCTGTTGTGAAGTGTCATCGTGTGTGTGTGTGTCTTGTTTTTAGTACAGTAAATACTTGTTTTATATCAAGGTTTTTTTGATATTTTCATCATTTGCATTTCCATATACATTTTAAAATTACTTTTCAATTTCTAAAAGAAAAGCCAGAAGAAAATCTTCTGACCTTTTGATTGGAATTTTGTTAAGTCTATAGATGAATTTGGATAGAAATATCCTTGTTATACTGAATCTTTCAACCCATGGATATAGCATATCATTTATATTATTTAGAACTTCCTGATTTCTCTCAGAAATGAATCTTAGTATAGAATCTTAAACATTTTCTTATCTTAAACATAATATTTTATTTTTGCCTATCATTACAGCCCACTTTTGTATTTTAGTTCTCCTTTCTAACAGTTCCATTCAAGTTATTGCTAAAAGTGTTGATCAGGGCAGAAGCACACAGATTGCTAGGTATTCCATGAGAAACACTTCCTCGGGGTTGATGTGAAGATTCAACAGCCCCTTTGTGGATATATTCACTCAGTTAATTACAGATTCATCTATGTAAGTTTTTATGCAGCTTTTATTTCTCCAGCTTATCTCAAGTATAGAATAAAATATTTATTATATTTGGATATATTATGCCTATATCATTTCTTTGCCAGAAACTGTGGTCAGAGGTTTTAAATCATTTGCATATTGAACATTCAGAAATAAGCAGAAGCAATGCCAGGCTTTCTGGAAAATTCTCTCAGCAGCCTTGTGCATGGACAGCTTCACTCCTGTACCTTCACTCTGCTCCCATTAGTTTTAACCCCCACCATTGTATTTGTCTCTGAGAATATATTTATGCACTTCAATTTGACATATTTTTACTGCTTGGCTAAAACATCTTTGTTCATTTGATATTATTTGGGCCTAAACTTTGGCCTGGGATTTTGCTTCCAGACATAACACTTACTTGGTCCATAGACCACATGATGATTTACCTGGATTTCTAATTAGGCCAGTATTCTTTCTATGCTTCCATTCTGTCTCTGGTAATTATAAAACTACATATCTACAAAGTTAATAATTCTATGGGAAAAAAAAGGAATTTAGTTGCTACAACTAATTCATCCCATATTAGTTTATTTTTATCACAATTTCCTACTTCTGGGAAATCTCATGCTATCCTGTTACTAATTTCCCCTCTGCAATCTTGGCAAAGATGAATTTCATGTTAACATTGGAAGTTTGCAGGATATACATATTATGTCTATGCATAAAGTACTCTGTCTTCTGTAACATGCTCTTTTTCACTTAAAAATATATGATGAAAATTATTCTAGGGTTACAGATTTGATTACCACCAATCTTTCATTGCTAGTTATTTCTTCTAAGATAAATCTTCTAACGTTCTCAATTGAGATAATTTGATTAACTAAGAGCAAAGAGACAAACTACTTACTATAAAGATTCAACCAATTTAGAGACATCCCATATACTTAGAGATCCCATATACTTAAACAAAAACAATGAAGATTACAGAGGAGCAGAAGGAGTAGGAGAAGTTGATGAAAGGGTACAAACTTCCATTTATGAGACAAATAAGTTCTGGGGATGTAATGTACAGCATGGCAATTATAGTTAATAATATTGTGTTATATACTTGAAAGTTGCTAAGAGATTAACATTAAATGTTCTCCCCACAAAAAAGAAATGGAAATTATGTGACGTGATGGAGGTGTTAGCTAATGCTATGGTGGTAATTATTTTGCAACTAATAAATGTATCAAATCAACACCTTGTGCAACTTAAACTTATACAATGTTATATGTTCATTATATCAATAAAGCTGGGGAGAAAAAGGACTTGTTCAGGTGATCACCGAAGTTTGTAGACTTTGTATCCAAGTTAATTGCTAGACACAAAGCTCAGCGAACTCTTTAGTCCTGATTGATTCCCTATTTCAGAGCCAGATCGTCAGCCAAAAAATCATTCAAACTTCCCAGGTGTCTCTACCAAATACACAAATTTGTGATTATAACTTATTCCTTGGGGCAATTTAGGATTTCAACTGGTTCTGAAGGCAGTCCTGACGCTGCCTTAGTTTCCATGACAAAGGGCAGAGAACAGGTCCTCTCCTTCACCAGGACAATCTTTTGCTCTCCTAACTTCACTAACCATTAAATATTTTTTATTATATATTTGTCACTACCAGATAGATGAAATGTTTGAAAACTTAATCGCTCATATGTCTACTTCCTCCCATTTTATTGCTCTAGCACATTCTATTTATTCTTCACTATACCACTGGAGTTCTTCCCTCATGAAGATTTTGGTAAGCATGCCACCCCATATCAACTTCTTCCCTTTAATGTTGGTTGAACTAAAACCTTCAACACTTAGATTCATTATAAAGTGATGAAGGAACCTTCAAGACCCTTAGTTTGCCAATCCTATTTAACAGAAGGGAGTCTGAGACACAGAGAAGTGAAATAAGTGAGTATATGTGATTTCACATTGCATATGTTGTTAAAATATGAATGTTTAACACATGTTTGTTACATATATACACATATGCATGTTTATATACACATATCATACATGCATATAATACATTCTCTTAATTAGTCACCTTCTTGAATGTTTCCTTCATTATCTCCCTTGGTCCTAAAATAAAATGTTATTTATTTACCATATATATCTAATTAATTTGGAGAAGACCTTTACAAAATAATTTTATAAAGATCCTCAAACTATAAACAGATAATATCTGCCAGTCATTCTTGAATAATAGACTATTATTTAATGTAGACGTACTCCAAATTCTTTTAATTCTCTCTTTTCTCTCTCTCTTTTTAAGCAGGTTAGAAAATAGGAAATGCCAATAGAACAAGCTGAGGTGCAATAGTATTGATCATGCTAAGAGTTATGCAGAACAGTATAAGGATCCAAGAAACAGAAAAGACATATTCAAGATTCAAGCACAACAAAATGCCTAGGTGGTTTGTCAATGTGTAGTTAAATCCCTCTCTGAATGGAAACATTGAAAATTCTTCCCCCTGTGCCTTTAAAAACCTCTTATGTGTTAGTTTGGATTCTGCTGCCAGGCTTCGCTGGGGCATTCCTCATCTCTCACCACTGAGATTCTCTAAATGTCTGTCAGCCAGTTGCAGCGCTTACTCAATAGGTCAGCATTACATCACCCTCTCAGAAAAGGTGGCAAAACAAGCTGGCTGCCTGTTCCTTCTGCTTATTATTTATTTTAGGCAAATGTGAGGCCTCAGTTCTGAGACGCAGCACTGGTGGTAACTACAGTACAGAATAATAGCCTAAAGGAGATGAAGGGGAAGGCTTGGCAGCCAGTTTTCACTTGGGAAAGCTTGAGAAGGTGGAGTGTGGGGAGGGCGGGGGGAAAACGTGAGTTAGAAGGCTAAGTGTGCGTCTGGGATCCTTTAACCGAGACAGAATACTGACTAGTTGAGCAGATTAAATTCCTTCAGGGACGTCCAGATAAATGATTGGTTTGCATTCAAGCAGAAAATACCCTTATTTCTGTCTTCGTGTAGTGTGAATTACAGAAAAGAGATAATTTCTCCTCTGTAACCCGTATATATGAGAGAAGACACAGGCTGGAAAGTGAGAGAAGTACTGCTTTTCTTTTCTGGAAAAGAAAGTAAATATGTTGAGGAAGACTTTTTAAAAATGTCAAATTAATGAAAAGTGAAAACAAATATATATATTTACTCGCTTTGTAAAGCACCTGTCATGCAGGGTGGCCTGAGGGGTCTCAGCTCCCGCTCCCCACATAAGAACACAGGACATGGTGAGGCCAAAAAGGAACACCCACGGAGCCATAGGTAGGGGAGTCGTACCACTATAGTCTCGCTGGAGGCTGGATTCACACCACATGCGACCTGCTGTCCGCTTTGCTGCCTGCCAACCGACCGACTCCACTGACTCGACTCACCAACCAGCACAGCTGCGTTAGTTATATCAGGGGCCAATCGGCTAACCGGCTACAGCTGACGGCCAACTAGCCACAGCCGACCGCCATCTACTACCCGAGCCAGCACCTTTCCACGTGAGGCCGAGAGCCTGGAAACTGCTCTCTGGGGCTCTGTCCCCACAGCACCTGTCCTAGATTGGGTGGAAGGTGTACAGGGCGATGAGGTCTTCAAGCAATGGACCAGACATTTCTGGCGCTCAGTGGTAATACTGGCTGCCACTGGTGGAGGCTGCTGGTACTGAGGCTCAGTACTCTCAGGGTTTTGATATTGTATTCACATTAGAACCACCTTTAGTAATCTGAATCAGAACAATCTGAATACAAATCCCTTTCAATAATCTGAATCTTTGAAGTAAGAACAAAATGTTAAAAGGGGACATTGGTGTGTTTGTGAAGAAACTCGTTTCTCGTGAAGCTGGAGTGGGGTGATGACAGAGCATGCTAACAGATTCACTTTGGCTGTCGGAGGAAAATCACAACAGAAAAAGGCAATTTTACACATTAGCATATGGAAACGTGGTATGCTAAAATTCAGTGTTAGTTGGAAAATACAATGTTTATATGTGTTATGGTTGTTAGATTCGATATTAAAAGGAAAAGTGAGTCTCTTTAATTTTGAGTAGACTGGTTCATGTTATTAAAACTTTAAAGCAAGTTTTTATGTCCTTAGAGCTTATGAGAAAGCATTCTATGAAATGTGAAGAGTAACTTGACCACAGATGTACATAATGAAGTTGAAGATTCATTTCTATGAATCAAAAGAGGTTTAAAAAGATGTAATGTATAGCATGGTGACTATAGTTAATAATACTGTATTA
Source organism: Rhinolophus ferrumequinum (assembly GCF_004115265.2). NCBI lineage: Eukaryota > Metazoa > Chordata > Mammalia > Chiroptera > Rhinolophidae > Rhinolophus > Rhinolophus ferrumequinum. The sequence goes on from NC_046285.1 coordinate 55,378,768, forward strand.
TATATTTGAAAGTTGCAGAGAGTAAATCTTAAAAATTTTCATCATAGGAAAAAAAATTGTAACTGTGTATGGTGATGGTTGTTAGACTTACTGTTGCAATCATTTCTCAATGGATAGAAACACTGAATGATTATATTGTACACCTGAAATTAATGTAATGCTATATATCAATTATACCACAATAAAAAAGGTTTTGATATGAAAGATAAGTTGAAAAAAAGAGAAAAATACATAAAAATACATATACATTTAAAAGACGTAGAATGCACACACACATATATTTAAGTATAGAAACATGTGAGTATACTGTGGATCTGAATTTGAATTTTGGTTGTATACATTTGTGAGTTTGACCCATTTAATTAATGTCTATAAATTATAATCTTTCTATGTAAAATGAGCACATTTCCTATCGAATAGTGTTGTTCAAATGATTAACTATCACATACATAGAGGATTTAGCATTCATTGTGTGTATGATAAGTGCTGAACTGGTTTTTAATACTTCGCATTTTCTTATTGTCCCCATGCAGCTTGCTTCACTGTCTTTTTGTTTGTCTCTTTTAATTAATAACCCCTATATTTAGAATAAAAGGAGTCAATGAAAAAGATAAAGGTCTTTGCCAGTACATACATTCAGGGGAAAAGATTAAAGAGATTATTCAAACACATTTTGAATGATTTATCAACACTAGTGGATGGGAAGAAGTATGTGAAGGAAGGGATGGGAGTGTCTATACAACGTTTGTTTTAACGGCTACAAGGAGACTGGAATGGTTAAATGTTCACAAGTACACATGCCTTTTCATTTTTACCCCCTTTATTTATCCAAGTACAATTTTGGGCCAGGTCAATGTTTCAGTTGTCAGAGCTTACTCTACCTCCCATATCCACAAGAAGACCTGGATATTGCTATGGCAATGGGAAAGTATGGCCTGGGTTCCTTACAGTGTGAATGTTTCAAAATAAACCTGCACCATGGGCCCACACAGTCTATTTTAATCAGCATTAATGGCTCTGACAACCAGAGGCTCCTTTATCTTCCGTTGTCAACAATTTGCAAATGGTAATTAAAAATGCCTTGTGTTTGCCAACAATTCTAGAGCCACCTTCTTTGACTTAAAAAGGTAAAAGGAGGAAGAACAGTACCCATATAAGTACTTTTTGACTGGGAAGTTAGAAAAGTTTAAAAGAAAACCAGTAGAGGAATAAAATGCTTTTGATTTTGGTAGGAGGGTTTTATGACATGAACTGCAAAGCCCAACCTCTTGCTGGGATAGGAAAGATATGTATAAATAAAAACAAGATTTGGCATGGAATTTTCTTACAAATCAGCATATCCAACCATTTGATAAAATAATTGATGTGGAAGTATGTTATACTATTTAAAGCTCTGTATCAGGCATTCCTAACCTGTAATTCATAATAAATTGGCTCCAGAGTGCATGCCTATGTGTCCCTGAAATTTTACACAGTATTGAGTTCAGGCCCATCCGTGATATTTTTTTCTGGATAGAATATCAATAGCTCAACAGTTTTTAACATGGTTTGTTACCCATAACAATTATGAATATAGTCATTATTTTTCATAACCTTTTTCATTTTCCAGGTAGTGGATTTTAAAGTTATTATATTGAAAAATAATTTTAAAATATATTTCAAGAGCAATCAAGAGTAATAATTCTACTCTTGGGAATTTATCCTAAGTAAACCATTCAATAGACAAGTCCACAAACAAGTACGCAATAGAAAGTTTTTAGCTGTGTCAATTAAAAATAGCTTTAAAAATAAGAATATTTGTCATCTCATATTGTAAGAAGTATAAAACAAGAGTTGTATGGTTAGTTAATTCAATAACTAATCTACTCCTCCCGCCATCTTTTTGCTCTTGCTTTTTTGTATATTCACTTACCATTCAAGGCCGGCCTCTCCAGGTATCAGGATAAGTGCAGCAGTTCTAAGAATCACAGCGCCCAGGAGTAGGAAGCAGTGCCCAGAGTAGGAAAGAGAGAGTGCTCTTCATGGGTCCTTAAAATCAGAAAACTTTCCCAGAATTCCTTCTGATGCCCCTTCCCTCTCATTGGCTAAAACTGTATTACAATCCTTGGCCTAAATAGCAAGGAGGTGATCAGATTTATTCCCTACAAATGGGGAGAGGCCCAGCCTATCTGAAGGACAAAGTTGCTCAGAGAAAGGCGAAAGAAATTAGAGCTGTTAGGCAGAAAGAAGATAAGGCAATGGACATTGCATAAGTATCAGTATTGGTCATAATGTACTGCTTAAGGAATTTTGTTTATCGAAAACTATATTTTTTTAGGTTAAGTATTTCACACAGGGAGAAGAGTTGATAGTATTATAGTCAACATCTGTGACCCAATCACTCAGCTTTATTACCTACTAATGTTTGCTCAGATCTTCATTAAATGAAGAAAACTACAAATGTTTGTGATCATCTCTGTACCCAGCATTAATTACATTTCCTTTTCTTCTTCCCTCACTGTGACTAGTAACCTAAATTCCTTATTTCCCTTCTTATGCTTAATTTTATATTTGCGCTACATATGTATGTACTATAATGAAACTCTAAAAATTCATTCGTCATTTTCAAAAGGTAAAGAAAATAAAACAAATACCAAGTTTGTGAGAAAAAAAGAATAATATTACTATATTAAAAATGGATAAATGTAAGAAGGTTTTAGTTCCTTGTGGGCCTAAATTGTGCTTCATCAAGCTCAGGTTGGCAAATGGGGCAATAAAAATTAGGACCACATTTCACAAGAAATGATTTTCAACAAGCAAAATGCCAGTGATGAATAATCTCCTACTCGTGATCTAAAAATTTTGAAGAAATACTTCAGTGAATGTCATGACCCTGTGGCATATAAAGGTAGCAGGAACAAGAAAGGAATGAACTCTAATTTTTATGTGTTTGAGTAGGATACGGCCATAAAGATGATATTTTAAAACCCAACTGAATTCCTATGCTTTGCATTTTAAATATGTAACTGAAAATAAGGATCCAGTATCACATAGTGCAGGAGAATCCATGATATTGTATCCATCATCAACTGTATTCATTCTTCAGGGGAATTCCCAGACTATAAGTGTCCTCACGGAGGGGAAGGCAGTTGGTGCCCCATTTGCAGTGCTGTATGCACCATCCAAAAATATATATGTTTTCCTTCTTTAAGAATTTTAAGCAGTTCTCAATTCAAATGATTATAATGGATTGGTTAGGGACTTTGGAGTTAAGGGTAACACCCCCTGCCCATAATTGCTTTAACTTGCTCAGGTTCCAAGTGGAGCCTGATGGTTCCAATGTCTTATTTATAGGTTATGCTCAAGGTGTGTAGTAGTCAACAAATAATCTAAGATGAATAAAATATTAATGTTATATATTATATTATATTAATAAAATATTAAGCAGGTCACTGTCTTGGAGCATAAACAATGGTAATGAGTTAAGTGTATGTTGCAGGGTGCTCACATATTAATTAGAAATTAAAGTCCACTGTGAGGGGTCTAGTAATGTTTCATGGAGGAACATTAAGATGGTTCTTGAAGAATAAACAAGAGTTCAACAGGTAAAGAATAGAAGAAGAGAATATCAGACAAATAAAACATACTGTGCTTCAAATAGGAAAAGCAACTCCCTCTGACTCCTCGACTCTTGAATGTCATCTCTTACGGGCTGTTTACCAGATCCACTTATTTGGCTCTTAATTTACTTCAAATCTCCTCCTATTTTGAGCAAGTTTTCTCAGGTCAGCTCCTGAGCTTCTGAAGCTCTCACCTAGTAATGCTTTTTATTTATTTATTCATTCCATCTTCGACTAACTTTTGCCTTCCTACTTCCCTCGGATATAATTCTCTTCTCAAAATCGATACTCTTATTAATCTTTCACAATAGATGTTGGTAGTCCACTGGGATCAGAGCATGAATCCATAGCAAATGGAAATTCTTCAAACACAAGATGAGTTTAATCCTGAACCTTTCATCTCAAGGCTGAGGAAAAATTCTTGTATTCCCAAGAATGGAAAAATAAAAAAATGATTAAATATCTATACTAAACTATCTGAATGTACATGTCACATCCTTTTCCAAAACCTATCCCTGACCCTCTCTCTCAGTGTGTTTTTTAACCACTTAAAAAATTATTTCCTTCCTAAGGAGCCTTTTTACATATTTTTCCTAATTATTCTTCCACGAAATTTTAACCATAGATACACTGTATATCTGTTCATATATGGAATGTATATCTGAGTTTATGCACTAAAAAGTAAGATCTTTTTTTCTTTTTTGTCCTCTCAAGAATCAGTTTTCACCTTCTGGGTGGCAATATTGCTCTGTTGTGAATGCATTATCTATCTATCTATCTATCTATCTGTCTATCTATCTATCTATCTATCTATCTGTCTGTCTGTCTGTCTGTCTGTCTGTCTGTCTGTCTGTCTATCTATCTATCTGTCTGTCTGTCTGTCTGTCTATCTGTCTGTCTGTCTGTCTGTCTGTCTGTCTGTCTGTCTGTCTATCTATCTATCTATCTATCTATCTATCTACCTACCATCTATGGATCATCTATCTACCCAACCATTTAAACCTTCCACTCTTTTCCCCCAAAGGGGGGGAAAATACACTTCTGTGAACTTCAGTCATGAAAAGTGAAACTTTTTCTGACTAATTCACAGGGATATTATGAGATATTATGACTTACACAAGTGTTCCAAAATCAGCTATTATACAGATTGAATTTTGAAGAATCTTCAGGCAGAAGTTTTGGGCCAACATCTTGGCTGTTTTACATCTCTAACATTTGCTCTATGACCTTCTCTGAATAATCTGTTTAATTTCCCTACCAACCCTTCATGAAGGAACTGTATCTGCGTGTGTGTATACATAGGTGAGTGCATTTTGCTCATATTTATACAAAAATTTCAACTATGGACTACTTTCTAATCACCTAAATGGATTACATAAGAATTTGTTGATGGTTTGTACAATCCTAATTCAACCACTGAGAAACAGAATCTCTTTGGGTAAAAGCTCAAGAATTGGTGAGAAATGAGCTCCTCAATTCTATGTAAGTGAGGGGATTTCTGAGGAATGTCCTTATACTATATAGTTCCCTTTTGGGAACTTCTGATTGGGTTTTTCTGGAATGTTAAGAGAAAAAACAAAACATCTTTTACTGAACACATGCTAAGTACTCAGTTGTTACCAGATAATGTTTTTTTGTTGAGTAAATGTTAAAAAAACTTGCTTCATAAAAAGGTAACGGAGGTTTTATTCACTTAAGCAATTAAATGCGTAAAATTTGGCTCCTACTCTAATGCAGTTTTTGCATTCAAATTTTTAAATATGTTCTGATATGGAAAGAATTCAAGGAAGATTCTCATTCATAAATTCATTTCCATATATTTTTGAATATTTTGCTTTTGTTTATCTGTCAATGATTGTACAATGTTTCCCAAAAATTAAAAATAATTTATCCACATTATTTTTAGTGGATAAATCAGATACTTTGGAGTCAGGCATCTAGGCTTGAATCCCATATCTAGCATAAAATAGTTGCACATTTGGGACAAGTGATTTTGTTCCTGTGAACTTTAGTTTCCTTATTTAAAATAATGGAGGTAGTATTATATATTTACAAAATTTGGGGGAAAGATTAAATTATACAATAGGCCTGGCATATAGAAAACACTAAATAATGTGAATCTATTTACATTTCTCCTCTCCTGCCCACCACGTTTCACTCCAAGTACAGAGACTGCACATGCTTATAGAATTGTGTATGGACAGGACCTGTGAATCATCTTCATTCTAAACACCAAATCCTTGGGGATTGCAAGTGATTGATAAATAGGAAGAGGAAAACATAAAATAGGTCAAGTCCCATGTTAGGCTCTGTGACGGTTTAGGGATTAATAAAACCAAGCATTCACTGAAAAGATGACTTATAAGCAACAAAATGTGAAACAGGGCTTGATAATCTATTGTTACAAGGTTTCAGGAAAAATGCTGTGAGAGCACATAAGAGGATGTGTAAAATTCCATCTGTAGGAAATTGACCCTATCACCAAGAGAAGCAGCAAAGAATCCCCAAACGGTGTCCTATTTAAGAATAGGCCTAGGTCATAAAGGCTAAATTCCTCTGAGTCCTGACCCATAGATTGCACTTGAAAATATTTCCATTCCACACTTTATGTACTGGTGTTAAAGACCAAATGCTTCTTTCACTTTCATCCCACACTGTGTGGGCATCCAAGAACGGTAAAATAAACTTTTAACAATTGTCCAGTGGGACAGATTAGCTATGGCTGGTAACAAGGAGAAACTGACACAGCATTCCTCAAAAATGGCTTGCACTTGGGTATGGAGAACACAATTTGCCAAAAGGGAAATTTGTGGGTGCTAAATTTAGAAGTGAATAGAAACCTTGTGGGCTCCAAAGTCCCATTTGGCTTGTAAGCCAGACACAACTTGAGGGCAGTGTGAGCTTTTTTTCCTTTTTTCTTTTTTTTCTTTTTCTATTTTATTCCCATGGCAGTCTTATAAGAAGGAGCAAGAATTCCTTTCAAGCAAAAATGTTTATTGCCTGCATGATGCAGGCTTCCATTTAGTTAGAAAAAACATGTTTTTCAATTAACTTTCCTGTGATAAACAATAATTTAATTTAAAGGAATGAGTGTTTTGCAAATTGAAATAAAACACATTTTATGTAGGAGAAAACCTTACTTTTTAAAAGAAGGAATGAATAGTTGCCAAAGATTCTGGGAGCAGTCTAATTTTTGAGTTCTTGCTGCTCATGCCACAATATTTTTAGTAGTGTACCTGAATAACCTGAAGTATCCAAATGAAGATGGCATTCATCCAATCAAAGCCGTTTGATTTTCATTGGCTTGGCTTTTGGTAAACAGATTCTCTTTGCTGATAGCAATTAGCTTTAAAACTGACACCACTTGACTTGATTAAGAATGAATGCATCTTTGTTTCCCATCAAATCTTCACATTTAATTCTCTCTCTTTCTCTCTCTCATTTTCTCCCTCTCTCTTTTTACCATATTTGATATCTAGGTACATGGGATTGCTAGAATATTTTTTCCTTCTTTGACTTGCCTAGATAAGTAATTAGAGTGTGAATCTCTTGAATCCCACTCAGTTATCACCACAAATGTATTTCTAGGCATATTCAGAAATATGATGTATATAAAAAGATTTAAAATAAACAGGATAAAACGTTATCCTGAATATAAATTGTTGCATAAAAATTTATAACAAATCTGTCCATAAAACCAAATGGAAAGTGTACTGATTTTATAATAGGAGACAACCATGACAACAACAACAACAACAACAACAATTAACTAAAGAATATATCTTCCGCCTACCAACATTCTTTTCTCCACCGCCATCAGCAGGAGCTATGAGAGTCTTATCTAACAATTTAAGCTCTGATAAGGGGCATTTTAAGATCTTTAGCTTGGTGTTTTTACGGCTAACATACAAATCATCAGCTTGTATTTGGCTCAGGACAAGGCTTATTTTTAAAATTTGGCATGAGTGCAATTTGAAAATGAGAAGGTGACAGAAATGCAAAATACTAATAATCTTTTAAACAATTACATGAAATGCCAACCTTATTGTGATGCAGACGGTCTCACCTATTTGGGAAGCTTTTAGGAAAGTTTCCACAAAGCATGTTTAAAAGCTATTCTTACACATGTCTTTGAGAAATGAGATGCACGTGTGTAGAGGTATATATGTTTGTGAAAGATCAAATGGGTTACCTGACGGACATGAAGAAAACCAAAACTGTGTGCAGTTCACACTTCCAAAAATTGCAGACTTGGTGTGTTCATGCCTATTCTGGAATGCTCTCCAAGTCTTGGGTGAATCTATGCAACCTCATGACCCTGCACTATCTTATGGGTCTAGGAATGCCAAAGGCCACCATAGACTGTCCTGGTGACAATCATGGAGTACGTTCTTTAATGCATAAATACAACTCTCAAGGGAAAAGAATAGGTCCTAGAGGGAAACCAATTCTAATGGGTGCATAGTAGGCTTCCTTAAAGGGGTGAGAGAGATTTATAATGTGGAACTTAGAAGAAGTTGTGTGTGGAGGTTCTTTCCAAATGGTGCCTGAAGACAGAAGATCAAGATAGGAACTGGAGACATCTATGATATTCCCTCACTGAAAGGTTTAACCCTCTTCATACTTTTCATTCTGATTATGGAAAAGTCAAACATACCTAGTGTAGCTATAATTGACCTCTCTTACAGTATTTAGCTATCCCAACAATTCAGCAAATTCTGATATAGCTGTACAGTAAGTGTGATGCTTTTGTGGAGAAAAAGAGATTTTGTGACTATTTTCACTTTACTACAGGGTATTATTCGATACCTAGATTTAAAACAAAAACCTCAAAATCTTATTGTTAAATTCTATCCATATTGAAAAAAAAAATGTAGCTCTGACTCATTAGTCTTCATGCCTGTATAGTAATAATATGCATGGGTACATTACTATTTGTCTGTTCTCCCACTGATGGACATTTATTGATGTCATTTTTGCTATTACAAAGAATACCATAATAAACATATTATATTTATTATTTTTGTGTGCTTGTGATAGAATTTTAGCTATATATCTAGAAGAGAGATTGCTAGGTCATAATGTGTGTTTAAAACTATAATAATGATAACCCTGCAAAGTAGTGAGTAGGTAGGAGCTCCTGATATTCTGCATCCTCCTTACCAATTGCTATTTTCAGATTTAAACTTCTGTCAAACTGATGGATATGAAAAGATATGTCCTTGTGTTGTTAATTTTCATTTTCCTGATTTCTATTAGAGTGGTACATGTTTTCTCAAGTTTATTGGGCTTTGCGGGATCCTCAACAGATGTGGTTTAAAATATGTGGATACAATTTTTGACATACCCTTTAAAAGGTGGAGCCTAAATTCCTTCCTCTTGAGTGTGGGATAGACTTTGTGGCTCATTTCTAACTAACAGAAAACAAGAGAAAATCATACTACTTCAGAGACCAGGTATAAAAGTCACTGTGGCTTACTGCTTACATACTGTTTCAGATCCTTGCGGGGGGTGGGGGGGTTAGGGGAGGGGCAAAGCCAGCTGCCACATGGTGAATACACTCAAGCAGCCTATGAAGAAGTCTCTCTGATAAAAAACACGGAGGCCTCTTCTGAGGGTGAGCCATCTTGGAAGAGGAACTACCAGATCCAGTGAAGCTTCTGATTGCAGCCCTGGTGGATATTTGGCCTGAAACCTCATGAGAAACCCTGAGCCAGAACCACCCAACTAAGCCACTCTCAAATTTCAGGCTAAAGAAAAGAGTGACATAATAAATGCTACTATTTTAAGCAATTAAGTTTTTAGGGAATTTGATATTCATCAATATAGTTTTTGAAGCGTCCTCATCAGAAATTTGTTAATTTTCATCCTTTCTCAACTTTATATTAGATTATTTTTCTTTTTCTAATTGATTTGCTGGAGTTTTTTCATCAATTCTAGATATTTATGCAAATAACTATTATATACTATACATATATACATGAATCTGTTTTATTTTCTTCCACTGGTTATTCTCTTTTCTTTCACTGTTTGTTTTGTATATTTGTACCAACAGCACACACTATTTTAATTATTTTACATTTGCAATAAATATTGATGTTTAAGTAGGTAAAACTTCACATCATTTTTGTTATTTGAAATTTTCTTGACTCATGATGATCTTGTCCCTTCTATATAAATCCCATTACTCTTCTTATTTGTGACTTATTGAATTTATAAATTAATTTTAAAAGAACATATTTTTATGGAGAGGAGTTTTCTCATTCACGAATGTGATATATTTTATTGAACTATTAATTTGTCTCAAGTAAATTACATTATATCCATAAATATTTTTAACATCTTTTAGAAAGATTTATTTGTAAGAAGTTTGTAATTTATTATGGCTTGCCTGTTTCTTTTTTAATTACATGTCACCTCTTTTATTACATTTTCCAATAGATTATTGATTTGGGTATATCGGTATAGTTTTGAGCAAGCTTATTGAGTGAACACTACTATTTATTCCCTCCTCCTACCCCCATGGATTTTGTTGGTTTTTATACAGCTGCTTATATCTATTTGAAATAAGCTGACTTTTATTTCTATGTATCCAATTATCCGGCCAGTTATTTTTTGTATTGCATTGTCATATTATAACATAAAAGTTGAGTGAAAGAAGGGGTCACAGTGGGTGACCTTGCCTTTGAAGTAAATATTTCTAAAGTCTTATTACTACATGTTGGCTGTGTTGTTTTCTTTCATAGATTCTTTTACCATATTAAAGAAATTCCCTGTTTTAAGACTGCAATGTGATTTTCCAATTACAAATTAGTGCTGCATAGCCCTGAACATTATATCTACGTATCTGTTAAAGACTCATAATCTTGCTTACATATTTCTTTAAAGTGCTTCTGTTTTCTAAAAATCTCTTTTATCTCTACTCTGTGAGTGAATTCCTTGGTGTTATCTCCTATTTCTTCAAGACTACTCAACTACTGTATCCAATCTAGAGCTCATCTTCTCAATCAGTTTTTAAATTTAAATATGTATTTTAAAAATTTTTTCATTTGTGCTTTTTGTATCATAATATCTTGTTCAAGTTTTATATTATTATTTCATTTATTTATCTGAAGCTCCTCACCATATCACTTTACAGTAATTTTCATACTGTTCTGGATTTTTTCATATCATTTGTAGTAAATCTATCTCTAATTGTTGACCTTTATGATTAGCTTTAGTGTTCCAGTGGGTATTGGAATATTGATTCTCAGGCTCATCATGAATGGGAGATCTCTCTCTCTCTCCCCACCCCAACATTTGCCTATCCAATAGTTTTGTTGTTCCTGTTTTCCTACTATTGTATGTAGCCTGTAATCTAGCATAGCATCTTCTCCTTGGGATTCCAAGTTCTCTCTTGAGATGATATTGGACTATGTCTCAGACTTGACTCAGGTCCTCTGCTTGAGCCTGTGTCTGCATCTCAAAGCACACATCTCTACATTAGCCCCAGAGAAGTCTAATAGATGCTTTCCTCTTCTCCCTTTATTGGATTGGAGAGTTCTTTGCAGAACTCTCCTAGCTTTAAGATGTGAAGCAGGTGTTGATGCCCCTACATCAAGCGCAGAACTTTTATTCCTTAAGAGCAGAACTTCTGATGACTGATTTTGGACCTTGAGCAGGGAAAGCTTCAGCTGTACTTGTCTGTGTCATAAAACGTCTATTTTTTTTTTTTTTTTTGGATGTGGCTATGTCTTTTTAAAGTTTCATTTTATATTTTATATGTCCTTGCTATATATTTTAAGTTTGAAGGGTGAAGGAATTAAAAACATCAACTAGAAGTCTACATGATTCTTGAAGGTATAACTATTATAGTATTCTTTGTTGATTCAGATGATAAACAGAAATATCAAATGTATCATATGCTAAATACTAGTTCCATGTCGTTTTATTTAAACTTATAACAACTCATTGAGGCAATTCTTATCATGTTTTATAAATGTAAAAAATAAAGTTAAATGATTGACAAGATTTCAGATTTGAACTCAGGTTTCTCTGTTTCCAAAACAATTTTTTTCCTACTACCTATGAGACAATTAGAGGATTTTGTTTGTTCACTTGCATCAAGCAATACTTCTATTAAAGAGGAAGGTCCAGCCCATAGAAACACTTCTCTATAGATATAACTGATAAAGAAATAAGAGAAAATGTCACAAACAAATAAAAATATAGGAAAAATAGAAGAAAATAAAAAGAAATAAAAGATAACTAACATGTGCATAGCACTTTGTAGGTTACACTGAGCATTACTGCTCCATCTTGTAATGCTTTCCCAACCCTGTGTGGACCGGTACCCCATTTCACGAGGTGAGGAAACAGAGACTCAGAGCAGCAAAATAATTTGAGTAGATCATGCAACTGGTAAGTGGAAGAACTGCAATGAGGACCTAGATATTGTCTTTTTTCCACTATATCTCCCCATGTAGTTTCCTTCTCTGATATAACTTGACAGGTTTTTCTGTCTTCCCTAAGTTGGAAAACTGCAACGATTTATCAGGATACTCATTGATGTTAAAGAATATTCCAAAAATCGTCCATCTATTTTTAAGCATCTACGACTTATCCACAGTACAAACCTAAAACATATTTGCAATGCATAATAACTTAGGGATGAGCTGCTGGAGAAGGTTATGCGAGAAGTCAAGGCAAAGCACATTCTTTTTGAAGCTGCCTTGTGAAGATTATTCTTGGTAAATGGTTAGGTTACAAATGTTTTCCTGTTTGTTTTGAACCACAAGACCTCTACTTTTAAATATGTCTTCCCTTTGAAACCTTTCATCCTTTCTCTGTGAGTCAAATGCCTGGTATCTGTATCCCAGTCCTCGGGCCTTCTATCATGCTCTCAAGGCTTCCAGTATTTAGAACCCACCTATATATGGAAATACTCAGAATAAGTAAACAAACAGAAACCACCTTCAAAATAACCAAAGGGGTCCTATTTTAGGCTGGCTACATTAGTGGATGGGAGTCTTCCAGTCACTGAAGGTGTTTAAGCATAGGTAAAGGAGCCAAAGGGGGTGGGGAGAAATCACTATTTCATTTTTCCCCCTTTTAAAAAATGTTTGAGTTGATCCAGCATAGAAAGTGTCCATGGAAAAGCATGTTGTCCCCACCTGGTGGAGATCTAGCTTATCTACCAGACTGTCTGTGTGTCATGCAAACTTCCTGGACTCCATTTCCTTCGGGTTTGGGGGACCTCATACCTGTATTCCTGTGCTTCTCAGTGTGTGGTTGAGTCTTTCCAAATAAAGACTGATCTCTTCATTCCATCATTCTGAGGTTCTAGACACAACAGTTGATTGTTTTCTGCTCTTTCAAAGGGTTATGGCGACCCCTACTTCAAGTTCTGCATTCCTGGAGGGGGCTCCCTCGATTGGCTGCTGCTGGTATTTTATATCTCTGGACTTAATTTATCTTCTTAGATTCAAGGCTCTACCAGATGAAGAGGAAGTCAAAGGGGAACATAGCCCTGACTTTGGGTTTTTCAAGGTGTCCCTGCTCTTTTTAATTAAAACTGCCTTAAGGCCTTCTAATCCAATGTTATTTATTTATTTATTTTTAGATTCACAATATATTACTAAAATCTGCTGACTGTTTATATGTCAGTAGAGAACTACTCTGACCCTAAGGAAATAACTTAAGCATCAAGGCATTTGGACAAGTAGAGGTTTTTTTCCTGTTATTTGAATTCAGAATGAAAAATTCACCCAAGATAATTGTCTAATAATATAACGACAACTTAAAATTTAACTAAAGAAAATTAAACGTATTGTCCTCAAACTCTGTGAAACAGAAATCAGAAAGTAAATTGCTATTTTGTGTTTGGGGATAACATTAAAATTTGTATTTATTTTTTAAACATTATCACAAGTTTTGATCCTAATTTAGATGTGGAAACCAAGACAATTATTGATAGGGCTTGGTCCAGTTTAGATAACTTGTAAGTGGAATGAGGATTTTTTACATCCACATATAATCGTGTGAACATGCAGTCTTTATTCATTGCACCAAGCTACTTTACCTACGTGATAATGTCAGGAAACGTGCCTTTTTCTCACTCTTAGGCAGAAAACTAACCTTTGTTTCCCAATGTAATTATGAAATTTATTACAAATGCTTGGGAGACTAGAAATACTTGTACAAGATGGGGAATAGTACTGTCAGTTTGAAACAGCGTCTATCCATCTCCAACCCCCAGCTATGTATTTATTCAGTCACAGGGTCCTAGACACAAACCTGAAGCCAAGTCTTTGATTCAGTGTGTTTTATTTCCAACCAACTTTATGTGAAAATATAGCTATCATTAATATCTGGTCTTCTACAACAAAAGTGTGAAGTGTATGTTTATAAATAAGCTATACAAATTTCTCAGGGTCAGGAGTTATTTAAAAGAGAATATAATCATAGGCAAAGGATGATAAAGCTGTTTAAAAATTATATAGAGGTGAAAATTATATGTGTGTGTATGTATGTTTGTCAACTTCAACATAATCTTTTTTATGTTAATTGTGAATATTTCCCCAGATTTACTTGCTTTTGAAATTATGAAGAAAGTCTACAACGTTATTATGGTAAAAAGTACAACACACATGACCAAAAGTATGGCATATGATGTAATGAATAAAAGTGTTGGCTGATGATGCAGAACACTGGATCTGTCACTCCCTGGCCATATGACCTTAGACAGCTACTTAACCTTCATGTGCTCTTCTTTCCTCAAATGTAGATAACAATACATTTCTCATAAGAATGTTGTAAGAATAAAATAAATAAATACATATAAAAATATTAGGACTGTGCATGGCATATAAAATACATTCAATAACTGGTAAATCTTAGATATTATGCCTTGGCACTTATATTTGTATGGGTATATTTTTAAAGAGAAGCTGAGCATTTGGGGAAGACCAGGAGCAGATGAAAGAAAGATGGCAGAAGAGGGAACAATATTGTAAAGAAACATAGAGAAACAAATAGATAAAGAGAAGGAAAAAAATGTGAAACAAGAGATGGTAGAGAAAGTAAGTGGGAGGAATCTCTTCTAAATTGTTATTGGAGGACCTACTTTCTCATTCCCTAGGGCTAGAAGCCAAGGGCACCAGGGATAGAATGTATGCTTTCTTACTAGGTATCTTGACTTGCTAATTACTTTGTTAGGCATTCCTCAGTTTTTTTCCCCTCCCAAAAATCTATACTCTGGATTGAATAATCACAAGAAGAGAAATTACTCTGGGCTTTAGCTTCAAAAGATGGAATAACACACACACACACACACACACACACACACACACAACACACACACACACACACATACACACACGTCAATACATGCCAATACAATCCCTAAGGCCTAAACTATTTTAAAAGACTACGGTGGCATCACTGAGTGATGTAAAACAAGAGAACATTTTATAGCTGTGTGAGAATACAAAACTGGCTCTTCAAATAAAAGAGAGAATGATCACTTTACTTCCCTAAAATTCACAGACTCAAACTCTCACTTAAGTCAACCGCATGGAATATCGGTATGACAGTCACATAATGGATAATCCTGCTGCGAATTGCCAATATAGCATTTGTAAAAGTTTGCATAAAATGCCTAATACTTCAGGCAGATGAACAAATGGCTATGCTAATATTCCAATAGACTTTAAGTTCCATTCCTGTACTTTAAAATGATTAGAATTGAAATTCCTAGGCCCCTTGATCTCAATCCCCAGAATACATGCCTCCACTGAGTTATCACATAGCATTGCTCCTTGAGCCTATACAGAAGGTCTGGACAAGAGTTATTCTTTTCATCCAGATGTTGCATAGTACAAAGAAGCCATTTTTCACTCTATCACATATGCAAGAAATCCTTAGATATATTCTAATTTGTGTTTGGTTCCAGGAAAAACACATATCTGAAGATAAATGTCTTACCTTTTCTCTAGTATTTAACAAGAAGCATTATTTAAATGTTTTCCTTTTTTCCTTCTGCTCCCAGTAATTAAAGATTTTTCATATAAAGACCATTTCAGGTGCTTAGTAACTTTGTAAAAATGTTCTTACGTTTTTTTTTTTTCTATATCATGATTTTGCTTCACAATTTATTATCTTATTTTTCATTATTTTTAATTGGGTAAGTTTTTTGGGCTGTTGGTGGTATATAAATTCTAAGGAGAGTTAAAGATTTCATCATTTTCATTTAACCTATGACACTTCAAAATCAGGAAAGAGGAAAATCTTTCATTTGAAATGGTAGTAAGATAGTAATTGCAAATTCACAATATACCATTTGATTTAATTAAATGTGCTAAAGATCAATTTTAATCTGTGGATTTATTTCTATAGGATAAATCAATTTTAAGGTATATCTTACTGAAGATTTGGTAGATTTTTGGTTACCAGCCAGTAGTTTTCTTTCCATCCATAGCCATTATGTGCAACACATTTAAAAAGAGTGCACAAAAGGGAAAACTGAGCTACTAAGTTATCAAAGCAGCAGGGCCAACACTTCTTTAGTGGTAACAATGACAGTCTTAGCACAAGAGAATACTAAGGTAGAGGCTGACCCGCAAATGCTTACAGAAGCTGTTCAGATGGAGAACTACCTGCTTTCCATGGATGTCATCCCTGGGAAGTAGAATAAACTCTTGCTACTTTATTTCTATTTATTTTAGTTTAAAAACATTGATATAAATACATGTAAGGGTTCTTAGCACTTTAAGGAACTTTAAAGTAGATGTTCTTTGCCTTTTCACAGATGAAGAAAGTGACACCTAAAGAAGTTAAAAAACTTGGTCATTAGACTAAATTAGTCAAATTAACAAAGGGAAGTATCTTCACACTAACAAAATATTGAATGCTGAACAATACGTCCATTTGTTGTGAGGTCTCCTGACCACAGTCTCTTTCTCTGGATCTTTGTGGATCCTTTCTAAATTTCATTCAAAATGAATAGTTATGCAAAATGTGCAAACATTTTTGCATACAAGTATTACTCATTATAAAACAATTATGAACGTATGCTGATTACATGTGACTATTTCCATGATGTTGATTTGTAAATACCTTTCATTTTTTTCAAAGCTTTCCAAAGAAAGACATAAAGAAACTATATTTATTTTTTTAATCTTGAAAAATTCTGGTACTCAGTAGGCTAATAATGAGCAGAGCTTGATTTGAAACCCAGGTTTGTCTTACCATAAAGCCTTTGTCTTTCTATTACACCAATACTAACGTGGCCTAGGTTATGACTTCTTAGTACAAATATTCTCATTTGAATACTGATGCTTTACAAAGAAAACTTGCCTTTCACTGGCCACTATTCTTTGCAAATTGATTTAAAGAGAGTTAAATAAGAGTAATATTAAGATAGGGCACTGGGTTTCTCTCCAATTTGCATATTTTTTTTCATCCCTTAAGAGCCCCATTTGTCCATTTGCTACTCTTTGGCCACACAGTGTTCCAGGCTTGATAAAGTTTATTACACATTGAATGAACTAATTCATTAATCTAGCTACTTTCCCGCCCTTCCAGCCTCTAAGTCTATCATCATACTGAGAAGGATTTAAAACAAAACAAAAACCCAGAATGAGAAAAAAAAAAAAGCAGACACTACAAGAATGTCAAACAGGGAAGGGACTCCACACAAAATGTTTCCTGTGAATTTACATCCTTAAGAGGATTACCTCTGGAGGGCTGTTGGTGCCTTTTTTCCAGAGTAAGCAGTTGTGGGGCAGTTTGGGCTCACCTTTTAGCCCCTGGTTTCATTAAGAGCTCAGCACCCCAGGAGGAGAACTGGCTGGGCTGGTTGCATCTGAATGAGAAGAGCTTTATTATACTATGGAAAGGAAGGAGCCATGTACAACCTTGACCATGCAGCTTTGGACACTGAGAATCCTCAAAAAAGATTTGCAGTTGTTGTCGTTCTTTAAAATTAACTTGTTAGGATAAAATTTGCATAAAAGTGAACCATTTTAAGGGTACAGGTTGATGAGTTTGGGCAAATACATTCATCTTTGATGAAAACACCATTACCATCAAGATAGGTAATATTGCCAACATCCTAAACAGTTCCTTCAGGATGCTTTGCAGTTAATCTTCCCCCATTCCAAACCCAAAACAACCACTTATCTGCTTTTGATCCTGGAGATGAGGCTGAAATAATCCCCTGCACCACAGAGACTGAGAAGGACCACATTAAAGGAAAAGGGTAGCGGCTGTATTCCGACCCCTTTACCCTCCCCCAGGCTGGCACTGCATTGCACTTAGAAAGACCCCCTGGGCCCATAGTTTTTCCAGTGGCAAAAATAAAGCCCAAGGTGGACATCTAATTCCTCTAGTACTGTGAGAAACTTCCCAGAAAGCCCACTCAGGCTTCTCCTCATGGGGGATCACTGGGGGAATCTGCGGGGTTTGACCACAGGGGATTAAATAGAGATGGAGAAGGGGGACGTGATTTACAGAAACAAGGGCTCAGATCTTGACCCACCACATTCCTCCTTGCAGCAGTGTCTCCCAAGCAGAGATCCTAGCTAGCGACTCTGCCCATCTTCAGACCTGAGCCAGTGGTCCCCATCTGGCCACGGAGTTGGATTGGCAGTTCTGCCTGATTTGGGTTTCCAGCCAACAAGCTATATAGGCTGTGGAGTCTGTTCTAGGCTCACCTGGGTAGGGAAGCAGATTGGCAGTGCCATCCAACTGCTGAGCATAGCTCCCAATCACACCTGATTAGGAAGAATGGCCATAGAACCCAGGCAGGCGCTGAGCACATCCTAAATCCCCACTTGGCCAAGGAGCCAAGCCAGCAGCCCTGCCCATCTGATAAGTATAGCTTCTGGCCCTGCATAACCAGGGAGCCTGAACAGTGATCCTGGGCAGCCTAGGAGCCCAGCCTATGATACTATCCCATAGCAAAATCTAGTCTATGACCTTGCTTGGTTGCTGAACAAAGCCTCTCCTAATGCAAGGAGCCCAGCCAGTGACTCCACCCAATCATGAAGCATAACCTTAGGCCCCTCCCATCTACAGGTCCTCGGTAGCAACATTAAGGGAATGCAGAGCACAGTTTTTAGCCCCATCCAACTACAGAATACAGCTGGAGGCCCTTTTCTACTAAAGAGTCTAGCCAGAGATCTTTCCCAAGAGTGGAGCACATCCAGAGGTCTACTTAATCATGAAGACCAGTGTGTGGCACAGTCTGTATCCCGCCTGATCACAGGGCACAGGCTGAGGCTCCATCCAACCTTGAAGCTCTGTCTGAGGTCCCATCTGGACCTTGTGTTCAGCCAGCAGCATGGCCCTCTGGTCATGATGCACAGGCTGAGACTTCATACAAGCAACTCTAGAGCCCAACCCATAGCTGTACCCAATCGCAGAGTGCCACCAGTGGCACCACCCTGAGAGGGAGCACAGCCTGTGATCCTGACTGACCTGCGATGATTGCAGAACCTAGTGACTGGGACCACCTGACTGTGGAGCACAGCTAGCAGCCCCCCCTGATCAGGGAACCCACCACCCAGCAGCCCCACGTTAACGTGGAGCCCAGTCAGCAGCACCGTTCCTGACTTCAGAGCACAGGCAGTCACCTTGCCTACCTGGAGACCCCAGTAGCAAACCCTGCCTGTCCATGGACCCTACAAGCTGACCCTTCCAGTGCCACAAGCTGAACTGACTAGTGAAAGTATTTTTTTAAGTGTTTTTTTTTTGAACTGTTAACTATATAATTTGTTTACAATGCCAAGTTATAAAACACGATGAGAGATTTGTACCTCACAAATTTGCTGTATTTTAATTACTGTTGATTTGAGCAGCTCTCTCCTCTTAAAAATATTATAGGATTCAATATCTTAACACCATGTTCTTTAAATGATAAAAGCCTTTATGTGATTTTACGTGATCTGTCTTCCCTCCTTCCCTTCATAGCTTCTTCCCTCCTTCTTTCCCTCCATACCTTCCTACATAAAAGTGTGAAGTTTACATGTTTGAAGCTTTATTTACTTTTATCACAACAAAGATGGGCTAAAATAGATAACTGTATTTTGGCCAAATTAAAATAAATAGCTTTTTTATTACTTTGGTCCCATGCCACTATTGAATATTTCTGAATACTTTAAGAACAAACACTTAAATGTTCTATTTTTGTTATCTGGCTTGTCCCTTTGGCACATAAGAATGGTGTCTAGTCCTGGGCTACCACAAAGAGCTTGTGATTAACTTCATTAAGGTCCATGCACAAAAGAGGCATGAAAGACTCAGGTAAGACCATTTATGAAGTTAATAATAGTGTGTTCCAGGGCAAGCTGTTAGGGTAGTCAGCTCTTTAGCAAGCTGTTTTCGGGAGTGAGAAATCGATGACTGCTGTAGGGGAAATCTGCTGGAAAGTGACAAAAGGTTTCCAAACAGAAAGTGATCTGGGCTTTTCATTTAAACCAAAAAATGCAGTGTTTTCTGACCTAAACAATTAGTCAATAAACCAAAGTAAAAATGCCTTGAGAGCCAATAGACAACTGGCCAAGTTCAAGTGGTAGATTAATATTAATTTTTAGATATGAAAAAAAGAAACAAACCACAAATTTTTAATAAACTCACTCTGCTTTTCTCAGAATTAACATGTGGCTGTTTCATTCTAGCTTCTGGGCAATTATGAGCTTGTATTAGGATTCTCCAGAGAAACAGAACAAGTAGGATATGAATAAATATTTTATATATATAATGTATATATGTATATATTATATATATATTATATGTATTATATATATTATATCAATTGGTTACATTTTTATGGATGACAAGAAGTCCCATGACCTGCCATCTACAAGCTGGAGAACCAGAAAGCCAGTGGTTTATCCTGAGATTGCAGGCCTGAAAATGAGTGGGGTATGTGTGTGTGTGGGTGTCTGGATCTGAGTCTGGAAGCCTAAGTCCACAGCACTGATGTCTTAAGGCAGGAGAAGATGGATGTCTCAGCTCAAGCAGAGAGTGAACTCGCCCTTCCTTGGCATTTTTATTCTAGCCAGGCCCAAGTGGATTGGATGATACCCACCCACACTGGTGGTGTCTTTCTTCTTTATTCAGTCTACTAATTCAAATGCTAATCTCTTTGGGAGACATCTTGACAGACACACCCAGAAGTGATGTTTTACAAGCTATTTGGCCTTCCCCTCAGACCAGTCGGGTTGATACATAAAAAACAACCATTACAAAGCCCAAACAGTAGGATAGGGAGATAGTCATGTTTATTTTAGGTGTGCTTTCTTACAAAAAGAATAAAAGTGCCTGCTTGGGAAGCAGCTTATACAACAGTTAAATATGTGAACACTAGACTCAAACTGAGGTAAAATTCATGATTCTATTTAATAATTGTGTAAGTATGAGCATATTACTTAAATTCTTTTTGCTCCCACTTTTTAGCTGGAAGATGGGGATAAATATAACTGTCCTGGAGGGACTATTATTAGGATTAAGTGAACTAATCCATCAAAGCTATTTAATTTTTTGTCTAGTTTATGGATAATAGTGTTAGCTATTTTATTTATTTCTACAAATACGTGGCATCAAACTAGTGAAAGGAAACATAGCATACAAGTCAAGAGGCACAGCTCTGGAACTAGATTTCCTGGGTCCAAATCCCAGGCCAACCAATTTTAGCTGGATTTCAACCCTATATGTGATAATGTATTTGAATGTTGTATGAACATTTTATCACTTTAAGTAAAGTGAGGAATCTCACTTTCATTTTCTTCCTTTTACTTTCTTTACTTTTAAATATCATTGTCTTGAGTATCATATACATATGATTTT
The DNA here is from genome assembly GCF_004115265.2 of Rhinolophus ferrumequinum. Taxonomy (NCBI): domain Eukaryota; kingdom Metazoa; phylum Chordata; class Mammalia; order Chiroptera; family Rhinolophidae; genus Rhinolophus; species Rhinolophus ferrumequinum. The sequence continues at coordinate 55,400,196 of NC_046285.1, forward strand.
TATTTCAATCATCAAATATGATTTATACAATTCATGACAAAATGATAGTCTATTGTATATGTCAATAGTTCTATTCTTTCTCTTGATCTTCCTTCCTGGTGCTCCAAGATTTTTCTTTTTTATTTCTTTTTCTTTTCTTTTTGCTTAAGAACTTCCTTTAGCTAATCTTTAAAGAAAAATCTGTCATAAAAAGTTTTTTTTTTATTTTTCTTATTATGAAAATGTCTTTATTTCCACTTCATTTCTGAAGGATAGTTTCACAGGACACAGGATTCTGGGTTGACAGCTTTTTTTTTCCCTTTCAGTACTTGAAAAGCTATATGCCACTTCTTTCTAGTCATACTACAGATGAGAAATCTGCTATCATTCAAACTGACATTCCCCTATAAGTAATGCCTCTTTCTCTCTGGTTGCTTTCAACATTATGTCTTTGTCTTTAGTTTTCAGAAGTTAAATTATGATTTTTCTTAGCATGTATTTCTTTTAGTTTATCTCATTCAAAATTTATTCTGCTTCTTGAAAATGTTGGTTTGTATCTTTTGCCAAATTTGGAAAGTTGTCAGTTATTATTTCTTTGAATACTCTTTCAGCCCCACTTAATTTTTTTCTCTACTTCTGGGACTCTGATGATACAAATGTTAGATTGTTTTGTCATTGTCCACAAGTCCCTGAGGTTCCTTTCATGTATTTTTCAGTCTATTTTCTCACTTTTGTTTAAATTGGGTGAATTCTATTAACCTAACTCATTTTATTCTCTGTCATCTCTACTAGCTATTGAGCCCAACAGTGAGTATTTTAGGACTATTATTGTACTTTTCAGGTTTATTATTTTAATTTGGTCCTGTATTATAATTTCCATTTCTTTGCTCAGATTTTTTATTTTTTTCATTTGTTTCAAGAGCCTGTGCAATTGCTGTTAAAGTATTTTTAATGCAAATACTTGAAAATCCTTGTAATAAGTTCCAAAATCTGATTTATCTTGGTGTTGGTACCAGTTAACTTTTTCTCATTCAAGTTATGATTTTTTTTTTTTTTTTGGGTGGTGGTAGTGGTGGGGCATTCTTGATATGACTGGATGATTTTCAATTTTATCCTTGATATTTCACCTGTTATGTTAGGAGACTCTAAATCTTTTAAAATATTTTATTTTAGCAGACAGTCACCCTGTTTAGAATTATCAGTCAGGTCCTGGCATATTTTTCTGGGCTGTTATTTCTCTGACAGTTTAAATTTCAGAGCTCGCAGTGTTATTTTGTTCTGCTAGGATTATCTGGCACTGCGAGGGTCCCCAGTGGTTCCTGCAGTTGTTGTCTGAGGAAGGCAGAAGACATTTTTCCACCAGGGCTGCCAAGTGTCTCTCAGTGGAGGAAGTTAAGTTTCAAGTCTTCTGTGAAGAAGAGGCTTTTGTGGGCAGCAGTTTGTTGTAGTGGGATTCCCCATGTGTGGAGGACAGAGAGCATTGTTGTGGTAGAATTCCCCTTACCAGTACTCCTCTCCTATCCCAGTGCCTCTGAGCAAGGGAGTGATTCTCAGAAACAAAATGGCTTCCTGGGTTTGTCCACTTGTTATGGCAGGGTTCTATTTACTGGTACTGCCCAACTGACCACATCACTTATTTTAAAGAGGGAGTCTCAGGCCCATAGGAATCAAAAGGCATCCCTGGTTGTGTTGTTTATTGTGACAGCATCCCTTTTGCTGTTGCTGCCCGTACGTCCAGTATCTCTTGGTGGAAGAAAGAGTCTCAGACTTATCTTGGAAGAAGAATGATTCTGCTGGCTGCTTATTGTTATTAGGGAGACCCTTTGCTCCTGGTTGTTCAATCAAGGAAAGGAATGAGCCAAGCTGGGCTGCCCTCTGCTGCTTGATTGGGGGTTAGGAAACTCCTGGGTCAACATCTTCTGAGTGGTGGTGGGGGCAGGTAAAGGAGTCCTGAGCCTTCAGCCATTAAGTTGCTCCACCAGCCCTGCATACCAGATCATTTGGCTTTCCTCTTATCATCTTTCAGCATTCTCCTTTGCTTTTGTCTTGCATTATTTCCAAGGTTAATAGTTGTACTTATTTGGGAGGAGCAAGGAACAATAGGTTCATGCAATCTTCTCCAACAAGAAGTTGTGGACTATTTTTGAACGTGAAGATTACTTAAAAATAACATAGTCAATAGCCAATTTTAACCAAAAGCTCCTTGCAATTTAGTGGAAATATCATATATAGTTTACAGCAAGTACTGGACCCAATAAATTTTAGCTGTTGTTACTGTTTATTATATAAGCCATGCTTTGACCTTCATACGCACTTACAGTTCGTTTATTCTCTCACTAATTTATTAACTTGTTCTGACTTCTAATGTATCAAGCAAGTGTAACAACTCCTCATATTATAATAGGAAGAGGGCACAAAATTCTCCTTTATTCTTGGTGCTCCTATTCAATCATGCAACAATTAAAGATTTACATTATAAGTAATAATGTGAGGTCCTGGTAGATAGTAGTATACAAAGTCAATTAAGATGTGTTCCCATCTTTATTAAATATTTAAAATAAAGAGTAGGAAGAACAGCAAAATAAATTCTTGTTAGATAGAATACATGATTTATTTTGAGTACATACCATTTTTTTTTAAGTGCTGTGTACATGGCCAAAGATATATTGTTAAAGACACACACACACACACACACACACACACACACACACACACAATCAAGTAATCATTACACAGCATATAATATAGATAAAACCATATATAGGTATATCTATATATAGAGAGAGAGATAGATATAGACATAAATATAGATATATAAAATAATAGTAAGGTTTTGACACTATAATATTGTTTTTGCCTATAAAAATCAATGTCAAATTAACTTTAGTGTTACTTCCTCAAAGCCTTAATAATCAGCAAATTCAGATAAAATTAAAACATGAGGAAAAATAATTAAAAACAGTTATATATATTATATTTCCTTGTAAAATGTTTTCAAGCAGATGGATTACTTTAGTATTAGAACAGACTATTCAGTTAAAAAATTTCTTCAGGGGATTCTAAATCTAAAGCAAATGAGAGATTTAATAAGAAAAGATAACTATTAGAAATAATTTAATTATTTATACCACTTCTAAATTATTCCCTTTACCAAATGACTAAATATTAATTAAATGTCTTAGTTTACAGCATATCATGTTTTAAAAAGGTTGAGTAAGTTATGCCTTTAGCCAAGAAAAAAATTTTGATGAAAGACAACATTTCTAATTGATTATTAGTTCTAAAGCCAATTATTTGATTTCTATTATTCTATGTAAAAGCAATAAAAGGCAATTTCTGGGGGGGGGGGGAGCAAAGATCAAGATGAATTGAAAATCGATGCAATTGTAAACACCTGGATTTGTTAACGTTATGATCATATTGAGATAGTATAAAATAGGTAAAAGGAAGAAGACTCCATCTTGTCTAATACCAAGACTTCATTTTAACTGTGGCTGACCCCTTCCCTTCTTGCTGACATTCTAGTTAAGGTTTTACTCAGCACCCCACAGCCTCTGAGGAATAAACTGATAATAACTTACGTTTTCAATGTAGGACTGGTCATTTCAAATACAAAGGCTGACCAACATGTTTGTGTAAGCCTTTGTTTTTCAGGACCTCGGCAAGGACCATTAACCATGAAAAACAACATCTTATGATTCCCTTCAAACTGATGACTACATGATAGGCATCATAGGACCTGGAACCACATCCTCATTCCTGAGTCCCTTCCCACTTTTTGGTGGCCTATATAATCTTGTCACAAAAAGTCTTCAGGAAGCATGTATATATATATATACATATATATATATATGTGTGTGTGTGTGTGTGTGTGTGTATTATATACATAAAATATATATATACACATATATATATAAAATATATATACATATTATATATATATGTGTGTATATATATACACATATATATATATTTTTTTCCTTCCTGCTCTCTTCCTACACAAGTCTCCTTCTCCTCTCTCTCTCTCTCTTTCTCTCTCTAATAAACTCTATCTGCTCAAATTTATTCTGATTTCAGTGTTCATTTCTATGCCACTGAGACTCAAGAACCTGGTTTTTCAAATCTCGTAACAATATTATTGATCTCTTGCTAATGAAAAATACTTAATATTTTTGATATTTCGAATAAAGATTTCTTGATAACCTCTGCTTTTGAGTTTCAAGAAGCCAATATTTAACAATGGTGGTGTATGATTATGCCTTGGTACAGTTTACAGTGCATTTTCACAAACTCAGGTATTTCAAAGGCAATCAAGGCACAGAATGGGAACTAAGTCACAATGAACACAAAGACCATACATGATCTTTCAAAGTTACTACATTGTTTGTTAGAACATTTATTTACTACATTTAAAAAATAAGCATAGCCCAAATAGATCAACATAATTTATATTTCTTTTAATTCTAAAAGTATGTTGAGATTCTCTTTAACAATGGATGCATTCGGTAATTGTTGTAAATAATACAAATATGAATTAGGTGTTAAAGCATTTGACTTTGTGATTGAGGCAAATGGCAGTGGCTAACAACGCAGGGCAGGAGTAGCACCTAAGGCAGTAATCTATTCCCTTCACACAAATTCTGCCGAAAGGCAGATGGAGATGCCAGTTGTGCTAGTGCAGGTGATTACTGCCCAGCCTGCACACCACCAGGTTGTTGGCTTTTTTTTTTCCTCCACCAGAAAAGTGTCCATTAACTTTTCTAAGAGCCAAAAGCAAAATGAGAGGAATTTATGAAGTTGCTAGCCCATATGGCTGGTAGTGAGTTAATCTGTGTCTGAGCAGCAGGTAGCAAGAGCCAGTCTGTCTGTTGGGGCTGTTAGTAACCCAGGGGCAGATCAGAGAACAGCAGGGGAGGGGATAAACTCAGGCTGCAAATACAGTCAGGAATGTGGCAGGAAATTATTTCTGAAAACTCACTTTGCAGCATAAGGGCAGCCATCAGATGCTACATGATAATCTGTCTGCACTTTGTACACTTCGGTAATTATATATAGCTGTACATGTAGGAGTAAATTTAACATATAGTTATCATGAGATCTTCCTTTATATAACTTCTTGCATTAAAATAATTATTTCAAGTGTTCCTTAAAACTAAGACATGTAGGCAGTGAGATTTAAAATTAGGCAAAAAGAGAAATTGCTGTAGATTAGCTATATTAGAAAAGGATACAAACCTATTCAAAAGGTAGGACTGTAAAGGTGCGTATTCTGATTTATAACCAGGAGAACATTGGGGTCAGGTAACAGTACCATGGATGAAAGAGCAAGAACAAAAACAAGCGAAATAAGTTAATTGCTTAAAAACACTAAGAGAAACCTGAGAATAGGGAGAGTTAGGTACTAAAACATAAATAAGGAGCCATGGAAATGACAGGATGACTGAATGATGGTTACTATTAGGTTGGTGCAAAAATTACTGTGTTTTTTGCAATTGTTTTCAAGCTTTTAAACCGCACTTTTGAACCAAACTAATAGTTCCTTCCTTCCTTCCTTGCTTGCTTCCTTCCTTCCTTCTTTCTTTCCTTCCTTCCTTCTTTCCTTCCCTTTTCTTCCTTCCTTCCTATCTATCTATCCACCTAATCTATCATTTATGTATGTAATATGAAGACTAGTATTAAGATTTGGCACTTTGTAGTACAGGATTAAAACTAAAGCATGTATAAAGATGAACTAAAACAAGGAATCTGCTTACATATAGTGTTTTTGTTTCATAACCATGAAAATAAAAAAAAACTAATTTATTCAAAGTTACTTATATTAAAAAGCCAGAACATTGTTGTCATTCTTTAAATATTGAAGAGAAAGGTCAAAGCGGTAAAAAGTTCAAAGAGGAAAGAGAACATTGAATTAAAAGGACCACCCTTCCCAAAGACCATATCTTTTAATTAGATGACTTTAAAATTATTTATAGTAACTTAAAATTATTTTCACCAGTATCCCTGTTTCAATGAATGACTATAGGAATTAGGGTCAGGTTTCAAATGTGGACTTCAAGAGACAGAATAGGAATATTTTATTTCTCTTTTCCCCAGGTATTAGGGAAAGAATTGATTGAGCACCTAACATGTAAAATGTACAGTAGTCTCCCCTTATCTGTGGTCTCGCTTTCCATGATTTCACTTAATTGTGGTCAACTGTGGTCCAAAAATATTAAATGGAAAATTCCATAAATAAACAATTCATAACTTTTAAATTGCATGTCCTTCTGAGTAGCATGATAAAATCTCACGCTGTCCTGCTCTGACTTGTGCTAGACGTGAATCATCCCTTTGTCCAGTGTATCTGTTCTGCATATGCTCCTTGCCTGCTGTTCGCTTAGTAGCCATCTTGTTCATAAGATTGACTGTTGCTTGTGTTGGAGCTATGTCACATTGCCTACATCGTTCACCTCGTTTCATCTTATGACACAGGCATTTTGTCATCTCATATCATCACACCAGAAGGGTGACTACATTATAATAAGGTATTTTGAGAGAAAAAGAGAGAGGACGTTTACATAACTTTTATTATAGTATATTGTTATAACTGTTTTATCTTATCATTAGTTACTATTGTTGCTCTCTTACTGTGCCTAATTAATAAAGTAAACTTTATTATATGTATTATATGTATGTATAGGAGAAAACGTATATGTAGGGCTCAGTACTGTCCATGGTTTCAGGCATCCACTGGGAGTATTGGAACATATCCCCCACAATAAAGAAAGGGCTACTGTAATGTTCCCAAGCAAATATCATAAGACTACAGAGATAACCCAGATAGTACTAACCATTGTATAATTCATAGACGAAGAAATAACTGTGTTTTCCTACAACGTTCACACTAATATTGGATGTGATAATTAGGAAGAAATAAGTTCCAGAAAACTAAAACTACTATTTGTTTTTAATACTTAGCCACTTTAATGCCATCAACTTGTGCTTGAGCTCAGAGATCTTCAAGAACATATTCAATGGGTATAAACTTTCAGTTGTACAAGATGATTAAACTCTAGAGATTTTTTTTGTACATCGTGCCTATAGTTAGCAACGTTTGCACAGTTAAAAATTTAAGAGAGTAGTTTTCAGGTTAAGTGTTTTTACCCACACAAAACAAAAAAAGAAAAAAGAAAAGAAAAAGTCTTCAGGGAGGGAAAGAACTGATAAGGAAAGGGGAAGTTTATGCTCCAGGGTCAAAACACGGGTGAAGCTCATCTTCCTTTTTCTGAGACTTGTGTTCTTTATTTTCAATGCACTGCATTTTATCTTCTGTTAGATCATAGCTAAAATTCCAGAACTAAAATATTTACTTTTGTTATGGCTCTACGACCTGATCCTAGGAAGAGGGTTTGGCTGTTTTCATAGTGAGGCACATTCTACTTTATAGAAACATGGAAAGTGAAATATTGTTACTCCTGGCACATAATAGCTGCTCTAAAATATCTGTTGGCTGACTGACTGGCTGAACAAATGAATGATCCAATAAATGATATCTCAAAATTGTCCTCAAACACTTATGTAATTGGGGTTATACTTGGGCATAGACCTCAGACCAGGTTTTCTTCTCTTTGCTCCAAATTAGAAGAAACCGCCACACAAATTTCTTAGAGTGATAAAAAGGGCATTGTGAGCAATACGGTCCTTGAACTGGGCCTCGTAGTTTTCAAATAACAAGAAATAGAGGGACATAGACACTTGAGGTTGATAATATACCTAGCAGAGTCATTCTTGATGATGAAGGAAAAGGAAAGCAACGATCAGAAAGAAGGATCCACCACCAACAGACTTTATGGTAATATTTATACATTTTTTTAGTAACAGTGGTAACTTTGATTCTCTAAGTTTCACAGAAAATATGAAAGTATGTTTCTACATGGAAGGAGCTTATATTTTATTATTTGGGAGTAGTTGTATTTTGTTTGCAAATATACTATTTTCTATATAAATATATATGAATGTATGTATGTATAATGGTTTACAGTTACACAGTAATTTCACATTCAGTACTATGATCATTTTGCTTAAATCATGACTAATAGATTCCATTTTACTGCAAAAAAGCAGAAATTTGCTTTATAAAAACTGATGTTATTCATCCATATAATCTATTTGAAATTTATCAAAGTTTATTGATTTTTAAATTACATTTTAAATTTACCATCAAAGTAATATACAGACATAATTAAAAGCAATAACACTCTGCCCCACTCTCAGTCTTTATTCCTAAAGGCAATGATTTCTAGCATATTCTCATTGTTTATCTTATTAGTTACTTCCATATCTCTAAATAATATACATGTATAAATATTTTTTAAATGAAAATGTATTCATTGTTTATTGCCTTTTTGCTATGACCAAAACAGATTTAGGACATTTAAACTACCTTTTCATCTCCTCTATCTGTTTACTTACAATATGGCTATATCACTATTTTAAATTTCTTTTTTGGCTACCTCTGCATCATTATGAACTCTTACAGACATGGAAAAGGGACTGTAAATTAATTATAATAAATACATATGTGAGCATTACCGAGCTTAATAAATAAATATTACCAATACATTGAGGTGTTCTGTATAAATTTTCCTATTATATTCTCTTTCTTTTCCCCTCAAAGGTAACCACCTCTTAAATTTGGCATTTCTTGTTTACATACAAATCCTTATTTTCTATACTTGTCCATTATCTCTTACTTAAAACCGTAAGGGTCATATGAATTTTGGAATTCAGAACTTTTCAGATTGAAGAAAAATGTTACTTTACAGACATTCTATATTGTGTAACACCCATTGCAGGGTTTGGAGCAGACTCTATAATTAAAATATTTTAATATTTTACAGAAAACCTATGGATATCCACAACAAATGTGATACACAAAAGCTATAAATAGCTTCATGTTAGTTTAGTCATATTTTAATACCAACTATGTTAAGATCAAGTAAAAGTATGCAGTCACTTGATTTAGGGAAAAACAAACTCCTGATTTTCAGAGCTTTTAGGATTTTGGAATTATAGATAGGAGATATTGGAATTGTATTAGAATGTATTTTTTAATAAATGCCTAACACATTTATTCTTTACTGTCAACACAGATAGAGTGATTTCACTCCCCACTTTGTGAAATGAGGTCCCCATCATTCTTCTACTTCTGGTAGTCTTCCCAATTTTCCACCTCTGAACTCCTATTTTCTGATTGATAACACTTGCATTCTGCATAATCGTAAGCGTGCTATCTCTTCTACATCTACAGGGTATTTCTAAAAGTGTTATATCAATAAAACGCTTAAACTAATTTGATTACATAAATCAGGGCCCTGCACAGCCAGTGACCACATCCATACTTCTATTAGTTTGAATTCTATTTTGTTTGTTTCCAAGAACTATATCCGTAACTTCATCCCAACATGTCTCCCATCAGCTCTCCATAGTCCTGAAGCTCTCTCGCATTCTGCATTAAAAGTGATCCATTTCTTGCTGCCATTGCTCTGAGTGTGAGGCGAACTCTTCCGTACAATGCAGTTTAACCTTTAGCTTCCAGTTTCCCAGTAGTTATGACACATCCATAACTACTCAACCATCAACTTTTGGTTTGTTTCTGTTTTGCTTTGTTTTTATTATTGTTTTAGTTATTAAGGTATAATTGACATATACCATGTTAATTTCAGGTATACATCATAAAATTTCAGAATTTGTATATATTGTGAAATGATCACCATAATAAGTTTAGTTAACATTGTCACCAAACATAGTTAGAAAGCTTTTTCTTTCTTTCTTTTCTTTCTTTTTTTTTTTTTATTGGGGAAGGAGAACAGGACTTTATTGGGGAACAGTGTGTACTTCCGGGACTTTTTTTTTTCCAAGTCAAGTTGTCCTTTCAATCTTAGTTCAGCGTCAAGTTGTTGTACTTTCAGTCTTAGTTGTGGAGGGCGCAGCTCAGCTCCAGGTCCAGTTGCCATTGCTAGTTGGAGGGGGCGCAGCCCACCATCCCTTGCAGGAGTCAAACCGGCAACCTTGTGGTTGAGAGGACGTGCTCCAACCAACTGAGCCACCAGGCTGGCCCAGTTTTTTCTCTCTTGTTATGAGGACTTTTAGGTCTACTCTCTTAGCAACTTTCAAATATATAATACAGTATTATTAACTATAGTCATCATGTTGTACATTATATCACCATGATTTACTTGTTTGATAACCGAAAGTTGACCCCCTTGACTCATTTCTCCCATTCCCCCTACTTTCCCACCTTGGCAAACCACCAATCTATTCTCCATATCTATAAGCTTAGTGTTTTGTTTTGCTTTGTTTAGATTCCACCTCTAAGTGAGAACACACAATATTTGTCTTTCTCTGTATGACTTACTTCACGTAGTGTAATGGCCTCAAGCTCCATTTCTCCATCTGTTTTTTTATCATTCAGAAAGTTGTTGAAATATCTCATTTGCTAATGACGTCTCACTTTTTTATTTATGTTGGATATACGTATATGTAGTGTTTTGTATTTATATAAAACAATGTTATTTTAATACTGTCTCAGGAAGAAAAACAAATGAGTTTATGTTGCTAACTTACCATTTCTTCCTGTGAATTTTAAAAAGAAAAAATTCTAAACAACCGTAACTGCAAAAGATTATACTTCCCAGGAACAAGATGCTGAGGTACAGGACTCAAACCAATAGTTTTGATTTTAAAATGTTGAAAAATTAAACACAGAAAGCAATAAAAGTGCAATAAAACTCAGATGGGTAAATGAAAACAATTTCCTATTTCCACATAAAGAAATCAAAACTTGAAATTGATTCTAGAGCCTAAGGTTCATGGCTGTCTCATTTTGACACACTAGGAAGACAGAACAAATGATAAAGAAAAATAAAATTATAAAATACACTGATACAGTAAAACCTGATCTTTGTTACACCAATTTCTATTGGTGATTTAAAGTGAAGCCAGAATTTCTGAGTTCCTAACTATATGACTAAGTTCATTTAAGAGTGTAAATTATAAGATGCTATTCAGAAAATATAATGTAAAGCAGCTGACACCCCCTCATATTCTCCCATCTTTACCTCTTCAATGCATACCTTCCCCACTTCCAATTGTCCAGACTTGTACATCTTTATCTAAGGGCTTCCTCTGATTGCTAAAGCCCTTTTGTTCACCCTTGTGGTTGTCCAGAAATACCAGAAGTGATGGGAATTGGTGTATAAATACATGAACTCTTATGATGGACTACATGTTTGTGTCCTTCCAAAATGCACGTTGAAGCCCTAACTTCCAATATGACTACATTTGGAGATACGTAGGACCTGTGAGGAGGTGATAAAGGTTAAAATGAGGTTATAAGGGTGGATCTGCTGCTCTTATAAAAAGAGGAATAATCAACACCAGAGATCTATCTCAGTTTATGCTCAGGAGAAAGGCCATGAGGACACAGAGAGCATCTGCAAGTCAGGAAGAGAGCTCTTACCAGAAGCCAAACATTGACTGAACCTTGCCATTGGACTTTGCAGCCTCCAGAACTGTAATAAATAATTTTTTGTGTTTTTAAGCTACCCAATCTTGACATTTGGTTGTGCCAATCCAAGCCAGTCCCTTGGGTGGAATAACTCTGGGTGTGTCTTCCATACTGATTCTCAGTTTTCCCAATGGAATTAAACTTCAGTTGCCTACAGATGGCTTGAAGATACATGCTTTGCTAGCTGTTCTCTCCTCTCTGTTTTACTTCCCAACCCCTACCAATGTTTCCTTCACCTTCTTTTTCACTTTAATTTTTATCTGAGGTTCTGCTTTTGGAGTAACCCAAAGGAGGACAAGAAGCATACTCTTGGCCCAGGTCTTTTGAGTTTGTTAATATTTGCTGTGTATGGGTGGGAAATTGGGGGTTAGACGTGGATAGATGAGACAAGGAGGAAGACCTTTGTTTTAGCTTACTTTATCTCTATGCCTTATTTCCAAAGAGCTCATAAGTAAAGAACACCTTCTTTCACATACTTACCCTATTTCTCCTCAAAGTGAAATTTCTATGGAGTAAAGAATTGAATAATTTGCCTGCTACATTTGTTATTTGATATTCACAGAGAAAGGCAGTTTTAGGGGTAAAGAAAAATACAATTTTATTAATGTGAGAAACACTGAGGATGCTCGGGCTTTTATAAAGAGAATGAATTGCTTGGATAAATTCAGTGAAAAAAAATAAGTCGCTGAGTGGAACCACTAATATCCCTCTGAGGTAACAACCAACTTATCACAATATGGATAGGAAGTGATCCAGGTATACAAAGTAACAAAGACATCATTCTTGTCTTTCTAACCAAAATCCTGTCCTTATTTCTTGTCCTCTTAACATCTCTATCTCTATATCATCTTAGCCTCTCTGAAGAAAATCTTCTTCTTTCCTTAATAACTCAGTTTTTCCCCTTTTCCACTATCCTATATTGCATACTTCAGAATCAGTACTTGTACTATTCATATTTGAAGGTTAAATGGAAACATTAATCTGTGGAATTCCAAGTACTTTTTTGCCCCTTTATTTTCCAATAACATTATCCAAATCCTTCATAATTACATTGGTTACAGGGTTTTATCTGATAAAATACCACTATTCAAAAGCAGCAAATAGAAGGTAGCCTGTTTTGCTTGCAATTGACAGAAAGCGCTGGTTGTCTGTGTTCAAGATTTAGTACTAAGCTATTGTTATAGCGTTTATTAGTTCCACTAAAGCCTTTAATATAAGCTCATATTAATTGTATCTTTAAGCTTCATTCCTCAGTTTAGCAATGCTGAAATTTCCTAATTGGAATCTGGACTGTAATTACAATTTACTTAGCTGGAATTTACAAAGTATGTTACCTCTCATAACTCTAAAATTTGCATCTCAGATGAAAACTTTAAAAATAGAGGCATGAAGGGGCCTGACCCGTAGTTGGAGAATTTTGTGATTTTATGCACGCTATCACCCCTGAAAGTATGGGAATTTATATTCTTGTGATGCTGTATGGTAGATAAATGTTTTCTTTTTTAAAGAAAAAAAGCCTTATGAATTCAGTAACTAAAAGTTGGGGAAATCCTTAAACATGTTCAAAATATGAAGTTAACCAGGGGAGAGTGCTTTGTTTATGTTATACTTCTTCACAACCATCTTATGTGTTAAAGCTTTTCAGATGAGGAAAACACCAGCAAGGGCTCAGACGCCAATCTTCTGACTCATGTTGAGACTTATGCTTCACCATCAGCTTGTCAAGAAGCTGAAGTCAATAGCACAAACTCTTTCTATAGTTATCTGTTATTCTGCAATTAATAATAACTATAATTTACTGAATATAACTATAAACCAAGCACTAACAAAAACACATAATGTCATTTAATTGTAATGTTCTTGAACAACACGTAAAGACAGTTTCTAAGAGACTAGGTAACTTCTCTATGTGTATACTTTACTAGATAATGGGATATGTGCGTTTGAAGGCAATCTTTTTGAATGACAAAGGATTTTGAACAGAATTTTCAGAGGGAGATGATAAAATTGCTATGCCACAGATAATAAGAATCCAATAAAATGATGTGTTTGAATAAGCTTTGTAATTTGGAAAGCTTGAAACAGGACTATTATTATCCTGCTTAAAGAAGACTAAACATGCAGACTGGTAGATAAGACATGCACAGAAATACAGGATAAAGCAGCATTAGAGAGGAACAGAGAACGTGCCATAGTATTCTGAGGTGGAACATGTCATGTCTATATAGGGAAAGGAGGTTTTTCAAGGCGCTATTATATAAGTCAAATATGAATATTTTAAAATGAGAGTGAGTAACGAAAGGTTGCGCCAATGAAGGAAAAATACTGAAGGAAAGTTTCTATTTAATATATTTAGCGCTGTATTTAGTGTTGTGATAAACATAAAAACAATTCAGGTATGTCCCCTGATCTCAGAATGGGGACTCATTCTCTGAAAAAGTGACATACGTTCATGAAATAATAGGAGGACAGTACACATGACTGTTGGGTGTTTTGATGACCTCTAACTGAAGTTCTGAGAAGAAATTTATTTTCTACTGTAATCTCAGGGTAAAGTCTTTTACCTTTAGTCTTTACACTAAAATTAAGCAGTATCATTCTACAAATTATTCGAAGTTCTGGGTTAGACATTTTCTTTTCGTTCAATTGGACCTTATTTTAAACTATGTGTATAATTTCATATAACTGTCGTGTCAGCAATGTAAGTAGAATAAGTTAAGCTTTACAAAGAAATACTTACCCTTGCTAAATAAAAAAGCCTTAAAAAACAGAAGCCAAGAAGAGTTCTGGAAGGAAATTTTCTTAGTGAGAATAAACAAAAGTTAAAGTTGTGTCCAACTTTATATTCCAGAATTTTTTCTTTCCTTTGGGGTTCTCAAACTTTGTTTCTTTCTGCTTGCTTATGCTCAATCAAATATGGGCCTCTTACTATATCCTTTCATATGCATATTTAATTTTATTTCTTTGTAAATATTCATTAGTCATTTACTTTGTGTCAGACACCATCCTTGTCACTTTATAGAAATTATTTCATTGAATTCTCATAAAAGGATACTATAAGCTATTATGTACTCTTATGTACTATTATAATTCCCATTTTCATCTGAGGAAAATTTAGATTTAAAGAGGCTAAGCAACCTATTCAAAATTATACAGTAAGTAAGTGGTCTTGCTAGCATTCAAATCAAGGGATCTTTTTGCCTGCTATTTCACACTGAGTTACTCATGATTATATGCATTTAATATCCATCTTTCAGATTGTCAGATCCCTGAGATAGTATGCTTATTTCATTCATTATTGTCTTCCCAGGGTCTAGCCTGTGGTTTTGTACATAATATACATATTAAAAATATAAAGTCTTGTTGCACCAAGATTAAGGGCAATAAGTAATAGAACCATTATTAGAGGTAACTTTTATGAGAAAATGCATTTGATAAAGATCATGAAAATAAACAGGACATCGTGAAGGATTTCTATTTTTGGCCAAGATGGAACAAAAGAGACTCTCAAGACTGAAACAGCTAAAATATTGATGAAATAGATTAAATAATGATTTTAAGATATCTGTATATCAGACAATGTAGGACAGCAATCCCTGATATGTGAAACAAAAGAGGTTAAGTAGTAAAATTTCCCTAGTTTAATGCCTGAATGTTGCCAAGCAATGATGTAGAAAAGGAAATACAGGTGGAGCCAGGTAGTGTCTCTGCATTGAGAAAATAAATCTTAGATTATAGAGAGGTCAAGGTGACTAGAGTTCACAGAGCAGAGTCCTAGAGAAAAAGCGAACTACACAGAGTAAGAACTTGGAAGATTAAAGGGTTCCCTTTGAGGAATTAATTGAGTACTGAGAACTGAGTTAACTGCATTTATTTGAGGATACTACCCAAGGTCATGAAAAGAACTACCTGAAAGAATTAGGAAAAACAATCTCTAAAACTCACATAGAGCACAGAATAGTTCCTGTTCCCACCAGTCAGCGTAGAAACCTCATAATTCATAGGTCATTGAGGAAAGTACTCAGAGGATTTCTCTTAAATAGTTATGAAAAATTAACCTTATAGTACACATGCTCTGGTAATGTTTTTCAATGTGTAAAAGAAATAACCAAAAGGATCAAACAGCTTCCAAGGAACTCAACTTAGTCCCCTAAAAGTTCAAGGACATTTACAGAAATATATATGTATATTTAAATGCAGTCTTCAACAAGGTAAATTTCATAATCTCTGCTATTCAATCAAAGATTCCGAGGCATGCAAAGAAGCAAGGAGAAAACTCAGTCAAGTGAAACAGACCCAGAAATGATACAGACGATGTGATTAGAAGAAAAGAGCATAAAAACAGTATTACAAGTCTATTTCATATGCACAATAATCTAGAGAAAAATAATGAACATTAAGCAAAAATATGGAAGATATAAAAAAGACATAATTTCACTTCTAAAAGTGGAAAATAGAATGTCTGGAAAAAATATACTAGATTAGATAAAAGACAGAACTGCTGAAGAATATATTAGTGTATTCGAAGACACAGCAATGGAACCTATCCAGAAGAAAAAAAAAAGAGAGAGAGAGAGAGAGAGAGAGAGAGAAAATTTTATTAAAAATAAATGAATAAACAGAGAATTTAAGATCTGTAGGACAACTTCAAATTGTCTAATATACATGAAATTGGAATCCCTGAAGGGAGGGGCTGAAAAAATTGAAAACATAATAGTAGATAATTTGCCAAATTTGAGGAAAACTCACAGATCTGTGATGCTCAAAGAAACCTAATCACAAGAAACATGAAAAAACTATACCAAGACATTTTATAATCAACTAACTTAAAACTAGTAATAAAGACATTTTAAAAGCAGCCGAATGGGAGAAAAGCACATTCCACATTGAGGAAGAAAATAAAAATGACAGCAAATATAAAGTTGGAAATGATTCATGTCAAAAAGCAGTGGAACAACATCTTTAAAGAACTGAAAGAAAAATACACAAATCTAGAATTGTCTACTACCCAGTATATATATATATGAAAGATTAAAGTAAGACTTACTTTAGACATGCAAAAGCTGAAAGAGTATGTCAACATTAGAGATGCACTACAAAGATGTAAGGGAGTGCCTGAAGCAAAAAAGAAAATATATCAGATGGGAATCTGGATTCATATGAAGAATGATGATCACCCAAAATGGTAATTACTTGGCTAAATATACTAATATTTTAATTAAAATCTCTTTAAAAGATAATTTACAAAAATAATTTGAAAATAGTACAAAACCCTCAACAGAAGAAAAGAATTATATTGTTGTAAGGTTCTTAAACTATACATGAAGTTGTATGCTATCCTATGGAAATCATACAGATCATACAAAAAGAATGATGACTCAAATTGCAAAGTCAGGAATCAATGAAGGACATAATTACTGACCAAGAGAAATTTTAAAAATTATAAAGAAATACCATGAAAATTTTTAACAAATTAAACAACTTTGACAAAATGGACAAATTCTAGAAAGGCAAAAATTAGCAAAAATATGTAAAAAAGAAATAGATTGAGTAATTTTATAACAAATAAAGAAATTAAGTAATTAAAAATCTTCCCAGAAACAAAATGTGAGGTTTACATGGCCCTAGAAAGAAATGGTGAGGCTTACGTGGCTTCAAAGCTAAATGTAATCAAATATTTAAAAACATAGTAACAAGTCTTCACAAATAGTTTCAGAAAACAGAAAAAACAGTCTCCACTTGCTTT
Organism: Rhinolophus ferrumequinum; assembly: GCF_004115265.2. Taxonomy (NCBI): domain Eukaryota; kingdom Metazoa; phylum Chordata; class Mammalia; order Chiroptera; family Rhinolophidae; genus Rhinolophus; species Rhinolophus ferrumequinum. Next base: position 55,417,469 of record NC_046285.1, read on the forward strand.
ATGAGGTGAATACTATTACCCTGATATCAAAGCTAGACAACGACATCATCAGAAGAGAAAAATACAGATGAACAACAGTTCGTAGATGTATAAGTCCTTAACAAAATACTAACAAATGAATCCCATAATATAAAAATATATAACATGCTATGAAAAAGTGGGATTTATCCCACAAATGTAAGGTTGGTTCATTATTAAAAAATAAATTAATGTAATATACCATATTAAGAGAATAAAATACATTATCATTTCAAGAAACACAAAAAAGGCATTTGAAAAAAATCCAATACAAGTCATGAATAAATCTCTAAACAAACCAGTAGAGGGGAAATTCCTCAACTGAATAAATGAAAGCTTGGAAATTGTTTTAGCTAATATCAGTTATTGGTGAAAGACTGATTATCTTCTCCTAAGGTCAGGAAAAAGGGAAGGATGAGTGATCTTGCCATTTATTTTCAACATTGCTGCAGAAGTTATACTAGGAAAATAAATTTAAAACAAGAAAAAAAATAACTAAAGGTATGCAAATGGGAAAGAAAGAAAGAAAACTGTCTTCATCAGCAGATGGCATGATCCTGTACATGGAAAATTCTAAGGCATCCCTGTAGAGATCAACAACAAAATAGGATACATGATTAATTTATAAGAATCATTTGTATTTCCAAAATTTTTAAAACTTTTTAAAACAATTTTTTAAAACTTTTTAATACAATTTTTTAAAAACTTTTAAAATCATTTGTTTAAAAACTTTCACAATGATTTTAAAATTAAATAATTTAGAAGGGAAAAAATTCTTAAAAATACAAAATTATAAAGTTTAATCAAGAAGAAATAGTTAAGTCACTAAGCCTTCCCATTAAAGTAATTTATTTTGCAGTTAAAAAAAGAAATTCCAGGTCCAGGTGGCTTCACTATTGATTTGTACCAACGATTTCAGAAAAAAGAAAAAAAGAATACCAATTCTACATGAGCTCTTAAAATATGAAAGAGGAGGAACTACTTCCCAAATAATTCTATGAGACCAGCATTACTCTAATATGAAACCTCCAAAACAATTACAAGAAAAGATAAATTACAGACAGATATCATTCAAGAACATAGATGCAAACATTCTTAATAAAATTTTAGTGAATGTAAAACAAAAATATATTAATAAGGATGCTATGGATGACCAAGTAGAAGAAACGAGAAAAAGGATTCCTGATTTAACCTCTTCTATTCAGCATTGTACTGGAGATTCTACCCAGTGCAATTAGGCAAGAAAAAGAAATGAAAATCTTCAGGATTGCAGAAGAAGAATTAAAACTTTCTTTATTCACAGATGGTGTGATTGTCTATGTAGAGAATCCTCTGGAATCTGCAAAAAGTTAATAAAACTAATAAATGACTTTAACATGTTTCCAGAATATAAGATCAATATACAAAAATCTATTGTATTTTTATATAGAAGCATCAAATATTTGTAAACTGAATTTTTTTAAAAAGCAATGCCATTTTCAATAGTACCCAAAAGGTAAAATACTTAAGAATTAATATGACAAACTATGTACAAGACCTGTTTACTGAAACTACAAAATATTGCTGAGAGTCATTAAAGAAGTGTAAATAAATGGAAAGATATACTGATATCATGGACTGGAAGACCAAAATCCCAACAGGCTTTTTGGGGCAAAAAGTGACAATCTGATTTTAAAAATTCATATGGAAATGCAAATGACTTAGAATAGCCAAAACAGCATTAAAAAATAAGAAAAAGTGGAGGACTTACACTACCAGGCTTCAAAACTTATCATAAAGATACAATAATCAAGATAGTGTCATGTTGACATCAAGATAGACAGACGAATCAATGGAAAAGAATAGAGAGTCCAGGTAAACATTGTGTTTGCCTCCTCTCATGACCATATCAAAATTACTACTAAACTACAGAACAACCGTCATTGAGAATCACCTGAAATCTAGCTGAACAGAAGCCTTGCAACTAAGGATGTACACAATAAGCCATATAGAGACTGGTGGTAGGGGTGGAGAAGCAGAATAAACTGATCCCACACCCGTGTGTGGCAGTTAAAAATTAGGAGGGATATCTCAGCTGCAGAGGCTCCCGTTGAGAAGTGAGGGGTTCCAGCTCCACACGAGGACCCAACATAGGGCTGCAGTGACAGGAAGAGCAATCTCTACAACTTCTGGTTGTGAAACCAGCAGAGACTGTGGCTGAGTGAAATGAAGGGTGGCCAGAGTCCCAGGCCCACACATAGACTCACTCACTGATGGACTCACTCACTCTGAGCTCCAGCACTGGGGCAGCAGCTCAAAAGACACCAGGGACATACAGGGAGGAACTGAATTGTCTGGTTCCACAGTGAGGGTTGGAGGGGAAGCTTTCTCCCAAACAGAAGAACTGGCAAAAGTCATTGTTCCTCTGTTGAGCCCTCCCCTCACCCAGCATTCAGACAGAGGCAGCTGCCATATCTGAGTCTCCATAAACTTGGCTAACACTCTTTGTTTGACCCTGGTGATTCCTTGACACCCTGCCCCACACAAGTCATTTCCAGTGGCTTTTCCATACAAATGGCCTATTTGGCCCATGCTGTGGACTTTCCTAAAAATCTCTCAAAGGTTCACAAAGCCCAAACAAGTAGCATCTGGCCTCAGCGTTCCCTGTATCTCTTTCTGATGAGCCCCAAGCCTGTCATTGGAGGCAGCCGGCCATGGATAGGAGCTTGGCCTCTCCCAAGCACCTCCAAACCCAATGTGGTTTGCATTGTGGCTCAATCCAGGTAGCCACAGGTAGGCACAGGCTGCAGCTGAACTTGGCCTGGGGTGGGGCCCCTTACAAGAGGCCCTGGGGCCTGCACTGCCAGTGTCCAGCTTTGGACCCAAGCAGAGCACCACACAGCTGCCTCCACAGAGGGCACACCTAAATGGAAGACTGGACAGGCATCAGAGCCCTGCTAAAGTGAATCCTGCTCAGTAGGGCCCACCCCTGCACAACAGCTGTAGTCATGGCCATTCCTCACAGCCAATCAGCCTGAGGGTCAATCCCTCTGACTGATGTGCAAACAGCAACCAAGGCTCAACTACAATAGGAGGGCACACACAACCTACACAAGATACACATCTGCAGTACACAGCTTAGGTATCAAGGGAGACTGCACCACTGGGCACCACATGACACCTAACACATAAGACCACTTTACTAAGACTGGGAGACACAGCAGCCATACTTAATACATAGAAACAAGCAGAGGGAGGCAGCCAAAATGAGGAGACAAAGAAACACACCAAAATGGAAGAACAGAACAAAGCTCCAGAAAAAGAATTAAACAAAATGGAGACAAACAATTTATTAGATGCAGATTTCAAAACATTGGTTATAAAGATGCTCAAGGATCTCAGGTAGAACTTCAACAAAGAGATAGTAAAGATAAAAATGGAAATAGAAAACATAAAAACATACCACCAGAAAAAAAAATACAATAACTGAAATGAAGAATACATTAGAAGGGATCAACAGTAGAATTGATGAAGCAGAGGATAAGATCAGTGATTTAGAAGATAAGGTAACAGAAAACACCCAATCAGAACAGCAAAAAGAAAATATAATTCAAACTATAAGGATAGTTTTAAGGGGCTTCTGGAATAATATCAAGCAAGCCAACATTCGTATCATAGGGGTACAAGAAGGAGAAGAGAGAGCAAGGAATTGGAATCCTACTTGAAAAAATAATGATAGAAAACTTTCCTAACTTGGCAAAAGAAATACACATACAAACCCGGGAAGTATAGAAAGTCCCAAATAAAAGGAACCCAAAGAGGCCCACACCAAGACACTTCATAATTAAGATGCCAAAGCTTAAAGACAACTAGAGAATCTTAAAAGCAGCAAGAGAAAAGCAGTTAGTTACCTACAAGGGAGCTCCCATAAGACTGTCAGCTAATTTTTCAACAGAAACTTTGCAGGCCAGAAGGGAATGACACAAAATATTGAGAGTGATGAAAAGCAAGGACCTACAACCAAGATTACTCTATACAGCAAAGCTATCATTTATAGATAGATAGATGATAGATAGGTAGATAGATAGATATAGAAAGATAGATAAAAGCTTCCAGATAAGAAAAAGCTAAAGGAGTTCATCATTACCAAACTAATACCACAAGACTTCTTTAAGGGATTTCTTTAAGGAGAAGAAGAACAAAAAAGATAAAATATATGAATAATAAAATGGCATTAACTATGTTTCTATCAACAATTACTTTACATATAAATGGATTAAATGCTCCAATCAAAAGACATAAGGTGACAGAATGGATAAGAAAACAAAAACCTTCCATGCGCTGCCTACAAGACACTCACTTCACATTGAAAGACACACAGACTGAAAGTAAAGGAATGCAAAAAGGTATTTCATGAAAATGGAAATGAAAGAAAAAGCTTGGTTAGCAATATTTATACCAGACAAAATAGACTAAAACAAAGGCTATAAAAAGAGACAAGATGGATCCAATAATCCCACTTCTGGATATTTATCTTAAAAAACACAGAACACTACTTTAAAAGGACATGTGCATCCATATATTCATTGCAGGCCAAGATGTGGAGGCAACCTGGGTGTCTATGAATGGATGAATGGTTAAAGAAGAGGTGGTAGATATATACAATGGAATGTTATTCAGACATAAGAAATAATGAAATCTTGCGATCTGCAACAACATGAATGGACCTAGAGGGTATTATACGTAGAGGAGTAAGTCATCCAGAGAAAGACAAATGTCATATGAATTCACTTATATGTGAAATCTGAAAAAACAAAACAAACAAACAAACGAAAAACAGAAAAAGACTCATAGATACAGAGAACATTTTGATGGTCGCCAGCTGGGAGGGGCTTGGTAAGTGGGTGAAAAAGAGGAAGGGATTAAGAATTACAAAGAGGTTGTTACATAGTAATCATGGGGATGTAGGGCATAGCATAAGGAATATAGTCAATAATATTTTAATAACTATGTATGGTGTCAGATGAGTACTAGATTCATTGGGGTGATCAACATGTAAGTTATATAAATGTCTAATCACTATGTTGTACACATGAAACTAATATAATATTGTATGATAACTATAATTGAAAAACTTAAAAAAATATATTCAAAAAGAAAAAAAAAAAGAATAGAGAATCCAGAAGCAGATTCACACATGTTATGGATGAATGATAATTCACAAAATTGCTAAGTCCATTCAATGGAGAAATGAGAATCTTTTTAACAAATGATTATGGAACAATTGCATTTCCATATACAAAACAATAAAGTCAAATTCATATCTAGCAACATATACAAAAACTATCTTAAAAGATTTCACAGATATAAATGTAAAACTTAAAGTTATAAAATTTCTTGAAAAAAAATGAGGAGAAAATCTTTGACCTGAGGTTGAATTTTTTTAGTTAAAGCACCAAAGGCCTGGTCCATAAAAAAAGAAAACCAAAACAACAACAACAACAAAATAGTGATGAGTTAAATTTCTTAATATTAAGAAGTTGTTCTTCAAAATAAGAAAATGAGAAAACAATCCACCAACAGTAAAAAAATATTTATAACTCACACATTTGACAAAAGATTTGTATGTTCATACATAAAGAATTCTCAAAAACGGAAAAATGAGGAAACAGATACCCAATTAAAAAATGTGTAACAAGTTTGAATAAGCTATTCATCATAAAATATATGACTGGTAAAGAATCACATGGAAAGATATTCATCATCATTAGTCATGAACAAAATATAAATGAGAACCACAATGAAGTACCATCACAAACCTATTAAAATGTCTAGCATATTGTGTGAAAGCAGAGATATGTTGTAACTGTAACTCTAATATATTCCTCGTGGGAAGATAAAATGGTGTAACTACTTTGTAAAACAATGTGGCAGGTTTTTGAAACATTAAATGTACACTTAACACATGACCTGGCCATTCCACTTCTACAATACTTCCATACAAAATCTACTGCACTAAGCTACCCAAATGTCCATTAACAAATGAATTTATAAACAAATTGACATACAGTTGATCCTTGAATAACATGGGTTTTATCTGCACAGGTTCCATTATATGTGGAGTTTTAACTGCATGCAGATCAGTACCCCTAACTACCCTCGCATTGTTCAAGGGTCAACTGTATATAGATTTGGAGCATAGTGGAATATTACTTAGTAATAAAACATGACATACAAATACATGAAAGTGGAAGCCAGATCAAAAAAAGAATACATACTCTACTATTCCAATAATATAAAAAAATTCTAGAAAATGCAAATTAATCTATAGCGACAAATGAGTAATTGCTTAGGGAATGCACAGGGGAGAGCAACAGGAGTGAGAGATTTCAAAGGGGAACGAAGGAATGTGTGAGGGTAATGTGTCATGTGTTTACTATCTTGACTGGGGGCTTCGTAGGTTTATACAAACGTCCAAACTTAACGAATTGTATACATTATGAGCAGTTTATTGTATGTCAATAAAGTTTCTTTAAAAAGATGAACATTATAGAGATAGATAGGATTTTCTTTACCAAATATTAATTGAATGCTGTCTTACTTACAAGGAACAATCTAGACATTGAAAGTATAAACTTGAAAACTTTGCCTTTGAAGAAAAAAAAGTTTAGTGAAGAAAATGTATGCCTTCAATACAGTGCAATAAGGTTTTCACAAGCATTAGTAAAGGGGAGTACCTCAGCTCAGTTTTGGGATTGCGGGACATGAAGAGAGAATCAGAAAAAGAAAGTGAATGCAGTGCACAAACATTTTAAAAAGCAATTGGCAAAAGAAGAACAATTACAATAGAGTATCTCAGAAAGTAAATATGGTCAATGAAATGATAATGTTATGAGTATTTGAAGACAAAAAGAAGGCAATTGATGGAGGGAGATATCAAATATTGGAGAGTGTGTGGAAAGGTTTCCTACTTATAGAAAGAAGGCTTCATGGTAGACAGATAATCCAGTTATCTACAGCTACAAAACAAATCCCCCAAAACAAAATTATTGTATTATATGTATGGATTCTGTGGATAAGGAATTAGGGCAGGGCTCAGCAAGTGTGACTTGTCTTCGTGTTGTACAATGTAGGGGCCTCAGCTGAGAAGATCTGAACAATCGGGGCTGGAATCATCGGAAGGCGTCTTCATTCACACGTCTAGTACTTGGGCAGAGAGGGCTCAAATGGCTTCTTTCCTCCGTGTACTATCAGAGCTTCTCCATGTGGCCTCCCTATCTGAACTTTCTAGGATGGTAGCCCCAATGTAGTTGGATTTTTTACACTGCAGCTCAGATCCCCAAGATGGAGAGTTTCAGTGAAAAAAGATGAAAGCTTCGTAGCTTTTAAAAATTTACCCTCTACATAGCACCACTTCCACTTGTTTGTCAAAGCAGTACAAACCTATCCAGATTTAAGGGGGAGAAATACAGATCCCTGTCGATCTATACAAGGTGAGTCAAAGCATCTGAGGCCATGTTTTAAAACCACAACAGCAGACTAACTTTGGGGAGAAGAAGAAAATCTCAGATTTATGGAAGTGATGGATAATTAAATCTCCCTGATTTTTTCAGCAAAATACATGACACATTTAACTGTTGTAACAGGTATGGGGTAGGGAGTAGAATCAGATGAGAGAAATAATTTAATATGAAGGGGGAAAGGGTCTAGAAAAGCTTAGGTTGAGAAAATAAATGAGTAAAGAGTGGAGATTTTGAGATTCTGGGACTGAGAAAAACAGTGTAATAAGAAAAATGTGAAAAATATAACTTATTCATCAGAGTTATGGCAAAATGCCATGAGCAAAATAGAAATATAAACAACAAATTCGGGGAAATATATAACAACAGACTAACATTTTTAATATTAAAATATCTCACAAATTAATAAGACCAATGACCCAAGTTGAAGAATATAGTGTTGTAATAATGAACTAATATGAGGCATAAGCCTGCAGCATTAGATGAAAACCTGGCATAACTTCTTCTATTAATATTGGGATAGATTAGAAAAAAGGAAATAAGAAAGGAGATTATTTTTTCAGGTTTAAGAATATGCTTTATTCTTATATGTAGTTTTTAATATAGTTTTAAAATGTCTGATGACTACAAAACACACCACAAATTTGACATCTTTTCAAATGTTTGCTGTAGGCATGGGGGACATACCTGAGGTGCCAAAGAATGTACACATTTTAAAAGATGTTATCTATGTATTACTTTTCAAAGTTGAATGATGGTGGCAATGTGTATGTAGTATGATGTTTGCTCAAAAGATGGCATTAATCAAATGAATGCTAGTGTCATTCATTGTATTACAATTCTAATACTTTCTTAAAAATGTGCATACGTTTTTTGGGCACCCTCTGTATTTGAGTTTCAATACAAGCATTGATTAGCCTGTGCTTTGTTATAGGAGATTTCGTGTGGGAAATAGAATATTTATATTTTTGAACATAATAAAATAAAAACTTCGTAAACTTTATGCAAAATATGTTTTGAGTAATTTAAATTTACTATATTCACCGTAAACATGAATACACACACTGGTAATTGCTGCATTTATAAGTTAATAAACTCAGGTTTCCCTTTGAATAGTAGAATACAGAGAAACCATCAGTTCCCAAATGCTGCTCTCTCTTTATCCCAACAGGTGGGCTTCAAGCTTTTCAATACACGTAGTTATTGCTGAAAAAAATCTTTCTCCCTTTCTCTAAGCCATTTGCCCCTCCCTTGAGCTCCAGTTCTTTATGATGAGATGACTCATTAAGCTTTCTTCCTGGCAGGGAGCTGACACCCAATTAATGAGCTGACACTGTTCTGTGTCCGCTCATACTAGTGCAATAAGGCTCTGTTTACAAACACAGGCTGTTGTGCCTGTTAGGGTGGGCAGGTTAAAATCTCCCTGCTGGGCCAGTGTGTTCAAAATCATAAGGCTTCTTTAAACAATGTCTTTGTGCCTTAAACATCAGACCATACTGCTTTTCAGCAGGATGCAAGTCACCCTAATGGCAACATCCTATTTGGCGGGAAAGGGACCAATGGGCCGAGATTTTGAATTATAAATAGTATAAATGGTAATATTTTCTTTCAAAGTTATTCTCAACACTATCTAATAGTAAATAATGGTTTATTTTTAAGAGAAAATTTCAGGTTTGCAGACTTTTTTTAAAAATTTCAACTAAAGGTGTGATTAAATCTAGACTGCATCTGTGTTTTCCTCCCTCCACCTAAAACTTCACTGCCCCTCTCCATTTGACAAGCTTCTCTCTAACCTCAGTCTCCAACTAAAATATCATCTGTGAAATCGCTCTTGAATTCCTCTGGAAGGGGTGACTCTTCAGTTTCCTATAGGAGTTTTTAAATGTTTCTATTGTAGCATTCATCATGCTAGCTCCCTTTTAATTTTTCTCCTTCACTAAAGAAATGACCAAGATATAGTACAGTGCAAAACTAAGTGTTTGCTTAGGATTTCAATTCTCTGAGTATGGGCTTCCTACAGTTGTGCTCTATAATTATTCATATTCATTGTTATTTTGTATTACAGCTAAGGAACTCACTGGTTACTAAAAGCGTATCTCCTTCTGTACTCTTTGGACTCCACGTTTCTCTAAGCTGGTGAGTTATTATGCAGGTGAGCCATAGGAGTAACCATGTAAAACTAGCAGACAGGTATGGTGCCAGCCATGAGCCTTCTTCCAACTGAGTTTTGTATAAATAATCGAACATGCTTCAATATACTCTAGGCTATGAATGACAACTGGAAATGACCTCCGGGTAGTTATATCACAAAGGTTGTCTCAGTCTCTGAGGTTAGTGAAACTGGAATTCAGAGAGAGAGAAGGGGGTAAGGTGGGGATGGGGTGGGGGTGGAGAGTGAGGCACGGGGGCGGAGAGAGAGAGAGAGAGAGAGAGAAAGAGAGAGAGAGAGAGAGAGAGAGAGAGAGAACAAGAGTCCAAAAACAAAAACGATAGAAGTAGATAAAGATAGGTCATGCGGAGACTAATAAATTGTTTTAAGGATTTTGATCGTTGTCATCACAGCAACATGAAAGCTTTAGATGGTTTAAACAAAGGTAGAAAATAAGATGAAATTTACATTACTAAATTATTAATTTGGTTGCATTATGGAGTTTGGATTTTTGGATTGGAGGAAGGTCTAAAAGGATGTGGGAAGACTAGTTTGAAATCCATTAGCAGATAGATTATATGGTAGTTTGGGTAAGACTGATGCTGTTTTTGAGTGTGATGGTTAAGATAGAGGTGAAAAGATGAGGTAGATTTGAGAGATATTTAGGAAATAAAAGTACAAGAAGTTGGTGGCAAATGTAAAATGAGAAACAAGGTGAAGAAGAGAGAGGTGTTTGGTTTCTAACTTCAAACTTGCTAGGTGGTGGTGTCGTTAACTGAGAACATACTCGAAAATGTCTACATTTAAGGAGTGGGGTGGGATGCAGGATCAGGGGTGGAGAGGTGCTCTTTGGACTCCTAAATTTACTTTTGTATATGTTGGGTTTGAAGTATTTTGAAGAAACCCAGTTGAAGATACAAGGAGGGAGTAGATTTTTATGTCTAGAACCAAGTAAAAAAGCCTGCAAAGAGTTGTATGTTTACAGTTATTGGCATATAGTTGGTTTGAAGCCATGGACATTGATGTGGGATACACATGCAAGGATTTTGAATGAACTAGGTCAACTTAAAACTTGACTGGGGCTAGAGGATCTGCTTCCACACGGCTGTTGGCAGAGGCCTCACTCAGTTCCTCATCACTGGGCTTCTTCACAAGGTGCCTGACTGTTCTCACAACGTGGCTTCCTCTACAATGAGTTCCAGAGACAAAACAAGACACAAACTACAGTATTTTTCATGTAGTGGACGCATGGTCACTTTTGTCATATCTATTTGTTCCAAGTGAGTCCAGGCCATGCTTGAAGAAAGAAGGATTAACCTCCATCTCTAGAAGAAAGGAGTGTCAGAGAAGTTGTGGACATATTTTAAGACCAACACACTGTCCTTCTGAATATGGTAGAGGAGCTCAGAATCCCGTTTGCTCCAGGCACTTCCTAGTTCCTCACAGCGTCCTTAAGGTTTCATGATGGAAATCTCAGCCTTCCTCAAAAAGGGGTTTACAACCATTGCTAGACCAGATAATTCTTAATGTAGAAAATGTTGCCGGTGAGAGTAAATACGATGTTCATCGTCTAGTTTAATATAGATAATTTTTGTAATTCTAATAAAATTTTACTGATAGAGATTTTATTTAAATATCTTATGAAATGTGTGATATTACTAGTTCTATTTAGTCTTCAATTTGACAAAAACATTTACTAACCATGAATTCTTGGAATTCCGAGACAACTGACAAATATAGGAAATTTGACTTAAAAATGGGTCCTTATGCTAAGCATTAAAACAAAACATTGTTTATTAGGCTCAAGGTTAGGCTGTTTTATTTGTAGATAAAATTGCAAGAGTAACAACTTGATTTTTTTCATAAAACTATTGCATATTTTTATGCAATTCTTTTATAAATGGAACTTTTCATATTGGAAATATTTCACACGCAGTCTGGGTTTGGTCTCAATTTTGTGAACTTGAGCAAGTCATATCACTCTTATCAGCTTAATTCTCTTTCGTAAACATAAAATAAATAAAATACGTTGCTGAATTAGATGCTCTAAATGCCCTCTGGTACAGTCTTTGGTCCTAACATTCTGATTTCCAGTTTAAAGTAAATCCTGGTAGTCTTTAAGCTACAAGCTGTTCCTATTTCTAAGGCGACAACTGAAAGATAGATATTTTAAATAAATAAAAATATATAATACTCAGGAAAGCTATCTTTTAACCTGTCTATTACACACAAAATATATAATCCAAGTGTTACCCATGATTCTGTGGAAAAGCTTCAGTATTAATATTAGTAGAAAGATCTATCTTTATGCAAGGCTCAAATAGATATTTTCTCTTAAAAACAAATTATCCTAATGATTGAAATGGCTTAATCTGAAAGAACAAACAACAAAGCAAACTACCAGGGTAGAGATGAATGATGGACATTTAAAATAAATAAGAAAAAGAGAACCAAATTATGTACCGAGGGCTTAATATACTACATTGCAAGGCAATCTTAGTTCACAATTTGTAACAAAATAAAACAACCCCCCTCAACACATGGATTCAGCATTAGTTTTATTCTAAGGAATTAGGACTTTTTGGGGTCCTATCCTGCTACTGATCTGCTCAATAAACTTCTATTAGTTGAAAAAAGAGCCTAGAAAATAAGATTCTTTTCATAAGCAAATATATAACATCTACTGTGTTCAGGGCACCATGACCCAGTGGCATCAATCAGCTAATCAGACCTATAGTAACACAAGTAGTCTCTGATGAATAGTCTTCTTGTTTTGGACACATTCTAGAAGGTTTTAAAAACCTAGAAGCTCTCTGGAGAGAAAGCACTGATGTGTGAGCTCCCAGCATCAGCTCTCAGTGTGGGGCAGGCAGGCAGTGTGGTTGAAGCAGCCTTCCTTTCCCTGAAGAGACCCTTTGAACTCTCTTGCTGTGTGTGTGTTGCTTGTTTGTTTGTTTTTGTTTTTTTACCTAATCTCCTCAATAAATTCTATTTTTAGACTTGACAGATTTGGATTCACTCTTTCTGTGAAATTTACCCCAAAGTGTCAGGCCACCTAAAGATAATTAGAACTATATAAGAATGATATAAGTCCCTTTCCCTCTCATTTTTAGCAAACATATATTTAGCAAATAAATTGTGAGGTCTGATGCTAAAGTCTTTATCTACCTTAACTGGATTCATCCTTACACTAGCCCCCTGTGGAAAATCAGGTAAGTCAGACGCTATTTATGGATGAGGAAACTGTGACCTAAAGAAGGTAGCAGTATGCCCAAGGTCACATTGCCCCTAAATGTTAGAGCATCACATACAACTGTCTAGTTGCACATTTATGCTCTATACTGTCCCACTTCTGGTCTTACTCCAAGTTTCCTATGGGTGTATTTTCAGCAATATACCCATATATTGCTGTAGGTGTAGGTGTTAAAAAAATGAGTTGTAGCTGCTTTAAAAAAGAAAGTCTGTACAATACATTCTGAGAAAAACAAACAACAGCTGCATTCACACACACACACATTCACTCACACCCAATACTGTTCATATGTATTTTGTGTAATGGCAGAACATAGAGGTGAGTCTACTTGGTCACATTTATAACACTTTTTTTTTTAACTGTAAATTTACTAATAAACATGGTGAAGTTGTTAGTGACCATCTAGTAAGGGAGGTTATATAATCACTTTTATGTAACTACCAATACTATTTTAAATAATCTATATAATATCTATATTATCTACACCACCCTAATTAAAATAGGAAAATCAGTAAGTAGAGGATAAGGATTTGAAAGTATTTAGCAAACCTTTCAAGAGTGAATGTTTCCTGGTAGGTAAACTAGTCTTCCATAAATAACATGGAGTGTTCTTTTTTCTTTTTTTTTTGAAATCCAGAAAATTTAGAGTTTTAAATTAAGTTTATAAAACTTAGACAATAGGTGTAAGAGTTAATGAACAAAAAACAGTAATATCCCTATGACTGTGGCTCATTTTGAGAAGAAGCCTGTATGGTACAGAGAGAGTCTACAGGACCCTAAACATTTGGGTACAAGTGATGTGTACCTAGTATGAGAACTGTATGCAGGTTCATGGATGATGGGAAAATATCTATTTGGTATAGCTATGCAGTTGAATATACAGAATGCGTGTGATTTTTTCAATTTATCTGACAGACAAAAATATTCAAAGATGATTTTAAATTATCGCTTATTAGTTTCCTAAGAAATCTCCCTTTCTGTAAAATAGAATATCCACTTTATTCTTCCTTAGACCCAGTCACAACCCAGTCTAATATAGCTCCTCCTAATCCATTATACATCTGCCTTTTTCTTTAGGTATTTCAAGTATAAATAGTGTGTTTGCATAGCTCTTGCCAAAGGCTTTCCTGCAGCCCTTTTCTCAAAGCTTCTCTTATCCCTCTGATGGCAATCACACCAATAAAAGATGACATCTGTGCCTCAGATCATTGTGATCCAGTTCAGGTAAGCCATGTGTTGTACCTTGACCTAACATCTATTTCTGTTCCGACCATTGTGGCCAATTAAACTGGGGCCTTGTAAGGAGCCGGTTGACTCCTTACACTGGCTATCACCACAAGAGCTTAAGGGCCACAAATCTCTGTTATTACCAAGCTGTTGCTGCCAGAAGCATGCTGATTCCTGACAAAAAGAATAGATTAGGATCAATCAAATCTCCCCCAGGCTTGTCAGTGGGACTTTTAACCACACCTTCTACCTCAAGCTTTCCCACTTCACCTCCTACCAAACACCTACCAGCAGCAAGCTAACAAGGTGTCTGCCAAACCATATGTTCGTAATTAGTTAACTTCTTGCCTGTCCTAGAGGCACCACTGATTCAGCAACAGCCCTCAAGAGTGTTGGGCATCCAATAAGACACCACCAACCAGCACCAGCCCCTCCCCTCAGCGGTAGGAGAAGAGGCATACTTAATTCCAGCTGTGGCATTGTTAAGTGAATTAACTTTATCCTCAATTTAAAAAGCCAGCATGAAATCAAAGGGGAACCCAGAAAAGAAAAATAGAGAAAAAAAAATAAAAAAAGAAATGCTTGTAGGTTAACTCAACAAGTCTGATGAATGAAACTCAACTGGTTGGCCCCATTTAGCCAATCACTGCAAAGCAGGTTTCTGGCACCGTTGTTACTTCTGGCATAATTCTTTTTATTTCCCAGTTCTGTGGTTAAGGTCTCTTGTTACACACAGAGGGGATTGATGATATAATTGTTTATGAGCCAGTGGAACACATTTTTAGGTAGTAGAGAGGTTACCAGGCAGTGAGAAATTAATGTTAGAGACAGCAGTGTATGTACGATGCTGGCTAAGAAATCTCATCTCAAGGTAAGAGTGCTGCATATAAAATTAAATTTGCAATCTCCTCTTTGAGGCTATACATGTTTGAATATGTGCTTTTCTTTATGAGAAAGAGTTGGAAAACAACATTTTTCAAAAAGTTCTAAGGCAATGAGAATTCTGAAATCTTTTTTTTGTTCCCATTGACTAAGGAAGAACTGTCTACTATTTTGGAAAACATTCACATTTTCATTATATTTATTTAAGTGAGAATCACTGATGAACTGCTCTGCTTTCAACAAAATTATTTATGCAGATGCTCCAATAAATTTATCAATATAACTTTGCTTAAAGAATTAAATGTTAATACTAAAGGAATATGCTTTGAAGCTTCAAGACTATGGGGACTAAATTTATAAACTTGACAAAATTTAGGATAGTTTTCCTATAACGTAAATGTTATAAACTTGATTTTAAATTTATAGAAATTAGTGTGCTTGTTTAAATTGGAATGGGAAAATATTAGGCAATAATATGTATTCTTAATATATATTTTAAAAATAAAAAAATCCTATAAAATTGTGAATGACAAAATGTAGTTATGTAAAAAAAGCAATATTTATGTTTACAAATGATACTCAAGAGACCACACATGTAGATATAAACATGTCAGGAGATAGAAAATTAAATTTTAAAATAAGATCAAAGAATTTATCTTAAAATTAATTATAAATGAGGAAACAGGTTATTATTTTAAACAATGTTAATGTTAAAATATTGTGATCTTGTTGTAGTTGCTGTTATCAGGAAATTCTTGTGAAGTAATCTAAGAATTTTGTACAACGTAAAGAACAGGGACAGAAAACCTAACATCTAGATATTTACCAAGGATAAGTCACTGTTTTAAGTATAAGCTTGAGATCTAATTTCATTGTCAATCACATAATCTTTGTTATTATATTAAATAACCACTGAGATTGGCAAGGGACTCAGAGGTCTTGAGTAACAGACATTGCCATGATTATACGCGGCTTAAAGTGAATTAAGAAACAAATGATGTGGTTTGAGACAAGGGAATTAGAAAACATAAGCCAAAGGGAAAATGCATAAACCACAGATTGGCAGAAGTTACAGCCAATTTTCTTAATAAACCTGTTTACAATAATGTCAGACAAGACATCAAGCATCTTCCCTACCCTCTATGGAACCAACCAATTAACAATCAGAGCCAAATGTTTGCTTTCAAACACAAGTTGCCATCATAAAAAATATTTTTTTACAATTTAATTGTCATTAAGTAACACTTTCTCTTAAAAAAAGGCAATAAAATAACCTGCTAAAAATTGCCCATAGATTAATAAACACTTTTTATTAGATTATTCTCGCCAAATTTTCAACTTTGACGTGTCTTAAATAAAATAAAGCATGATTCAACTAAAAATATAATATTGATTTCATAGCCAAGGATATTATTAGGTTAGTGCAAAGGTAATTGCAGTTTTTGCAATTCTTTTTAACTTTTTAAACCACAATTACTTTTGCACCAACCTACTGTTTACAATTCTATAGTAAGAAGTGTTTCTTTTAGCTTTCAATGTGACTATTTTATGAGATTTAATTTATAATGAGCATTATATTATGGAACATGAATATAAGTAGACTAGAAATGGGAAATAATGTTGATTAGATTTTAACAACTGATTTTGAGGAATCTTGAAATCTTGCAGCCCTGTTGCAATAAGAAAAATTAACCCTGAAGAACAGAAAATGGCGATCTAATATGATGAACAGGATGTTTAGCAAAAACTGAGTAGTGGTGAACAGTGAAAATTGGAGGAGAACAACAGGCTTATTGAAGATGCTATGTTCAATATTAGTGACAAGCACTTGACCAAGGACAGTGAAAATGAGACTGGATAGAAAGAGGCAAATATGAGATATGTTAAATACTGAATCAGATGGCTACAGCTAATAAAAGAAGGAGAAATCCAAGATGATAATGCCAAATTGGGGCAAGCTTAGGTAGCAAAAAATATGACAGTGGCAAAAGTTATGTGAAAAATGGGGAGATTAAAAGTCAGTTTTTTGACAGAAAATGCTAAGTTTAATTTTAGTCAAAAAAAGTTGACGAGTGATATGCATAACAGTACTCTCTGACAGGTCTAAGGTTCTGATAAGCAGATGGGGAACATTTCAGGTTGAGAGTTATCAATATGATGAAAATTACTAGACACATACAAATGGGTGTGTGCTGCAAGAGAGTGGATATAAATTAAGAGAAGCCGTAGGTTAGACCTTAAATGTTAACTCCCAGAGTAAAGGGGAGGAAGGGAAAGAAGTCAGGAATGAGAATACAGGAAGAATGTTAAGAAAAGAATCAGGTACCAGGAACTATTAGACTTAATGAAATTCTAAAAAGCAAGAAAAGGTAAAAACATCTTGTGGAGCATAAAGGTCAAATATAAAGAAAATGGCTAAAAATTCAGTTAAACCCTATTAACCATCACTGACATCTTTCACTTTTCATTCCTAAAGCATGGGAGCCAGAGTGCTCAAACAATATGAGGTATATTATAGATTGTCCTATTAGTGCATGTCACTCCTCAAATGTAATGTGGAAGCAGTGGTAAACCAATAGAAACTACATTTTATAATGTATTAGTTAGTAGTTTACAACTATGCTTATAAGAGGGATTGGTCAATAATTCTCCTTTCTTACTCTGTTCTTGTCCAGATTTTGATATGGAGGTTATACTAGCTTCATAAGTGAATTGGGGTATGTTTTCTCTTCCCTGCAACTCTTTGCAATAAATGGAGATTATCAGTTTGACTGAAAGTTTTATTAAAAATTCACTTATAAAACTATATGAGCCTAATGTATGAGATGTGAACAAAATATACAGGGAATGTTTAGCTAAAAAAAAAATTATTATAGTAAAAGACACATTGCCATTAATCTCCCTCAAAATGCTCCTTCCCCTCCCGCTTCGAACACATTTATCACCTCATTCTTGTCACTTTCTGAAGCAGTTCTGGAAGTCCTCTTTTGTGAGTGTCTTTAGTTGCGCTGTTGTGGCTGCCTCGGTGTCCTGAATAGATTTAAAACATTTACCTTTCATGGTCATTTTGACTCTGGGGAAGACCCAGAAGTTGCATGGGGCCAGATCTGGTGAATAATGTGGATGAGGATACACCATAATGTTTTTATTTGACAGAAATTGCTGTACCAGAAGCAATGGTGGACATGACGCCTTTCCGTTGTGATCACAAAATATGGTGAATGCTGCTGCCTAGTCCCATCCAATGGAAAGGCAGGGATCTTCAATAAGGGAAGTGGTGTGATGAACCTTAGTAACAGTGTTTGACAAGTTTCAACTTGTTCAGTACAGTCAGTTGGGTGTGAGCTATGGTTGAGAGAAGATATGTTTTAAAGTGTGCTATAAATCATCCTCCATTATGACAATGCTCTGTGTCACACATTGCTGCTGGCATTCTGCAATTTCTGTCAAATTAAAACATTATGGTGTGTCCTCATCCACCGTATTCACCGGATCTGGCACCGTGTGACTTCTGGCTCCTCCCCAAAAGTCAAAATGATTCAGGACATAGAGGCCGCCATGACAGTGCAACTAAAGGCACTCACGAAAGAGGACTTCCAGAATTGCTTCAGAAAGTGGCAAGAACAATGGGATCAGTGTGTTAGAAGTGAGGGGGAATATTCTGAGGGGAATTAATGGCAATGTGTCTTTTACTGTAATAATTTTTGTTTTATTTAAACATTTACCATATTATTTGATCACACCTTGTATATTTTGCAGGGAGATTTTTGACTGTGCTTTTAGATTTAACAGTAATTTGAATTATTTTCTCTTGAATCATTTTGTTAAATTAATATTTCTAAAAGATGAAGCATTTCTTCTAAGTTTCTAACATTATTTGCATTAGTAAACTTACGGTATGTTATGATTTAAAAGAAAAAAAATCCTCACCTATATCTAAAGTTATAACTCCCTTCTAATTTCTAATATTTAAATCTCTCTTTTCATAATCAGGACACATGTATGTCTACTGGATTAGTTTCTTTTAAAAACTTGCTATTGCAGTCATTGATTAATTCAATTTATTTTTTAGTTCTTTGCTGCAATTTTTCTTTTTCTTTAATGTTTCCTTTCGTCTACTTTTTGATTTTCTTTTTTTCTAATTTGTTAGATTAAAAAGTTTATATTTGACTTTTCTTTTTCCCTAGCATTTTTATTTAAGCTTATAACTCATCTTCCAAGTTTTTACTTCTCACAAATTTTTATACAAAATTACTTTATTATATGTAGTTCTAAACATTTTATGATATTCACTGTGATTTTTCTTTATTAATTATTTAGACATGGGATTTTAATTTCTTGCTGTGTTGGATTTGGTTATTGATTTCTAATTTTATTAAGGAGTGGGTAAATTACCAGAGATTACTCACTAATCTCTGAGTTCAGCAAAACTAAAGTGTTGATATTTACTATCATAATAGTTCAAGACAAAAAAAAAGAAAGAAAGAAAGAAAGAAAAGAAGGAAGGAAGGACGGAAGGAAGGAAGGAAGGAAGGAAGGAAGGAAGGAAGAAAGAAAAAGAAAAATAGAAGCTTGGACCATGGTGGTGGTGTGGGAATGCAAATAATTAGAATTTTAGGAAAGGCATTTAGAATTGAAACATCATAACTGACTAACTGGAGAAGGTGAGGGTGAGGGAGGAAGTACAACTTCCATAATGGATGCTGGTTTGAGCGACAGAATGGATGGTGTCACCATTTACTGAGATGGAAAATGTTGAGAATGATAGCAAAGATTGTGTTCAGTTTTGGACAAATTGTGTTTTAAGCCTGTGAAATATCCAGTAGGAGATAACAAGAATGTAATAAATACACATACCTTGAGGCCAAGAGAAAACTTTATGCTAAATACATAACTTCTGAAGTCATCAAGTTACAGAAAGTCATTAAAACCATGGCAGTATATAACGTTGCTCAGGAAAAATTAATAGAATAAGGGGAAAGAGTGCAAGCCTAAGCAATTCCAATGGTCTGCTAGAAGAGGAGGAGTTGGCAAGGGGGATTCTAAAGTCACAGATAGAGAGGTAAGAGGACTATGGTATCATGATAAATAAGAGAATGGAGTATTTTGAGAAAGGGAGAATTATGAGCAAATAGATATCATTAACAAAAAAGTTAAGAAGAATGATTGAAAACTGTATTGATACTTAGCATTTATTATAGAAAATTCAATTATAAACCCATGATTTCCAAACTGAAGTCCCTATTAGTATTGTTACTAATGATACTACTAATAATAGAGATTTTAATAGCTCAGGAAGCCCTATGAAATGTACATATTGTATCCATAGGAGCTGTCAGATCACTAAGTTTAGTAAAAATTCTAATAACAAACTGCAAAGTAGTGAGTTCCTACCATGCTCCAACAAAACTATGAACACCTTATACAAAGCAACCTCACAAATGTTGCAGTTTCCATCTGGAGCACAAAGTGGTTTAAACTAAGTGCCTCCTTTAATAAAGATATCAGTAAATCCCTCAATTTTGTTTTATGATTCATAGTTTGCCAAACACTTTTCACATTGTTTCACTTAATCGTCACTGTTATGGAAGGAAAAAAAAAGTCTCTTCTCTCATATATCTACCTTACCCAAAGAGAAGGACACTTCTGTTTACAATTCTAACTTCTTTCTTCACTCCCTTTCTCATTTAGGCCCATCAGATGAGGGGTTGGTCATTGACTGTTCTGGACACGTGTCAGTGACCAGCTCATATTTTGTTGGTAGGCAAGGTCTCTTTTCTGTAAGTGGACAAATACCCTCCTGCTTTCTTTTACTTCTTGAACTCAGGTGCCACAATCTTCCTGCTTCCTGCTTCCATGTGTAAAGCACACTAATCACACAGCTTTTACAATCTACTCTTGCAATGCAGGCCCTACATTCGTTCTCTCTGTTCTGTCTATGCTACAAGATAAAGTAGAACAGCTATAAACATTTATGTGACTAGTTGAGTAAATGGAACTGTGCCACAAAACTGGCCATTCTAGATTCGAAAGAATCTCACTTAGACATCCAGGCCTAAGTGAATTCTTCCAGCATATTCTACCAGAGGAAACCTGCATTAGGGATTATCAGGTGAACAATCAATTAACTCTCTCTCTCTCCCCCTCTCTCTCTCCTCATTGGCACGTATATATCTATATCTATATATATCTATGTATATATCGAGAAAACTATATGTACATTTTAACAAAGGAAAACTGTATTAAAATTGTAATACTCAATGTATACTGATAACAAAAGATGAATACAAGTCACATTTGACTTCTGCAATTACAAGAGGTACTCAGAGTGGTTACCATCAATATCCAGACACTTCTGATTACGGCAAATTACTGCTTGAGCAACGTTGACCAAAGTGTCTACTTGTGTACATTTTTTTGGCACCGCAGTATATACACTCCCTTAGCAAGTAAACTCAGAGAAGAAGAAATGAATTATTATTCATATATTATAAATTAAAAACCAAAGTCCAGAGGTCTTGGAATTTAACCATAGTCGGACAATAAAAAGCAGACCCAGGATTTAAATCCAGATCTTTTCAGTTTACTTTTAATATTCTTGTACCCAATCTATATTTTTTCACATAGATATTATGTACAGTAATTAGTTAAATTTGATTGATCAAAATGTACATAGCATTTTTTCATATGTAAAATCTTTGCCATATTTGAATTTATCAATAACTCCATTAAATACATCGTATCCATTTTACTAACACCCAGTAATATATGGGCTTTATGTATTTCAGAAAGAAAAAAAAAATGGTGCTCCAAACTAGATGAACACCATTTTGGCAGTGGGAGCAAGAGTGATAGAGGAAGAGAGAAAACACTGAATGTCAAAATAATTTCCAAATCTAAATAGGAAATAAGATTTTATAAATTAAGTGGGTTGGCTTGTCATTTTTATATAAGCATTATCCAAATGTGGGGCACTGGCTATTTTCCCACATCAAAAATGTGATAGATCAGAAAAGACAGAGAAAGAGATCAAATGCAGAATCACAGTTAGTAAATGGAACAAAACTATAGCTATTCCAACCTTGAAATATTATAGTCACAAAAGGCAACTGAGAGTTTCATGTGAATGATGATGAGTTCACAGTAAAAATCCTTGAGATTTCTGAGGACTATAAATATTCTGGGAGATAATGAATGGGATACCTGATAGTAGAGAAGACACCTAATGGAACAGAGAAAACTAACATTGGGTAAGAGAATGGAGTCAGCCTAATAAATGGAGGTAAGACAGAGACTTATTAATACTCCCACAGGAGGAATATCAGAAATGAAGGAAAATAACACAAAGGAAGCAATAAATGAAAAGAATAACTGAGACCTCCTCATAATGAGGCTGTAAGATCAAAGACTGAAAAGCTTCGTAGAGTTTCAAGACTTAAAGAGAGGAAAATCCCAGCACCTGAAGACATACTAAAATATAAGAATATAGAAGATAAAGTCTAACAGATTCCAAGAGAATAAGAAAATAATCTACTAAAGAAGCAAAGAATCAGATTAATGCCAGCACTTCTTGATAAAAAAGATATTTTGGACTGTTTCTTAATTTAAAATAATTCTTCTCATCTCAACCTATGTTATACTTAGGAAAATAGAAAGATCTTTATTTGTTCTTCACAAACTTCCCAAACCTACTTCTTTGGAATTTAAAAAATGAGCTCATAATGCTTTTATCTTTAAATGGATCTTTATCAAATTGCATTTCTTTATTTTCTACAACATGCTCTTTAAAAAGCACACAGGGCCATCACGACTTTCCTTTTACAATATCATCAACCAAAAAGTATCTTAGTTGAGAATAATAGTTTTCAGAATCCTACTCTCATAACTGTAATTTTCTTCCATTGATTTCTAAAAGTGCAACCCTTGTTTTCATAAATTTGAAGAGAATAGAAAATTCTAGACGCGGTTGTCATGTAAGGCAAATTAAAGTAGCCCCATGCTAGAAAGTCATATTAATACAAAATGTCATAATTGTGCAATGTATTTTTTTTAATTTACTTCAAAGTAAAAAATTGGAATCACATTTCTCAGTCAGAACGTGGATTGTCACTAAGAGACAATCATTCCTTAAATCTGTGTGTATTATTAGAAAAGTCTTCAGGAAGCCCCCTCTAGTGTCTGAAGGATGCAACAGCTCACTGGAAAAGGATTTGAGAGAGGCAGAGTGAATAACTCAGTGTCTCCTCTAAAGTGGCTCTGCTCGCTCGTAGGAACCATGATGATCATCAACTTCAGTTCCCGTTCTGTTTACAAATAGGAAAAACAAGGGTCCAGCGAGAAAATGGCCTGTCTAAGGTCACATTGAAAGTCAATGGTATATCATGTGGCAGAACTCAAGTCTCTCCTGACTCCTAGTTCACAGAACAATCTATTCCACCTGATGGACTTGGATTTGGGCTGAGAAGACCCAGAGTAGAATAAAAGCAAGAAATTTGGGGGATGAGGGATTTTGAATGGAAGAGAGATAGAGACGAAGGGTCATTGGGATAAAAAGAAAACAAGAAGGTTAGAAAAAAAGGGCTATGGAACCATAGCTCTCCAAAGAACCAGAACCCAGAAATAGGGAACTCAGGATGAGGGGTTAAGATTTACAATACTTGAGAGTTTATTGATAAGTGTTTTTAAATATTCATAAAATGAAAATATGCAAATATATGGGTTTTATTTGTGGTTCTGAAGATAAGATCACTAATGGTTTTTGCTATTAATTTCCCACTTACTATTAAAATTTGTCATTTAGCAATTATTCTCTTATTTTTGCCACCTGTCTCAATAGAGTTTACTGGAATGCAGAATAAGAAAATGTCTTAAGGCAATTAGCCTTGATTTTCTGCCTACTCCAGTTCATGATAGTGGACTGGCAGTGCATTTGTTAGTTTTAAACAGTCATGATGTATTATCTTTAACTAAAATGCCCAACTTTTGGTCTCTCCTCCCTTTCCCCAGACTGCATAATGGTTCCTGGAGAAATAGTATAAGAACTACCTTTAAAGACATCGATTTGAAACAGCCTAGTTACTTTATTCTTAAGTGTATGACTTTTGACTGGATACTATTGCTAAAAATTAGTTTGTGAAGAGTATTCAACCACATCTTTTTAGTGAGCAATGAATGTGAGCGTGTGCTATAGGGGTAGAGATATGCATCAGGGAGCTCCCAGGCTGGTGGAGAAGACACAAAAGTACAGAGGCTTTAAGATGCGAATATATTGTATCTAGTACCTTTCAGTTCTCAGCATTTTCTATGGCTTAGCAATTTATGGAATATGATGCTGAGCACTCTGGAAGTGTATTCCCCATACACACTGCCAGATACTAAGGATACATAGTACAGACATGAGTTCCTCCTCACCCATAATATCAGTGGAGAAGGTCAGTGAACAAAGAAGATACGGCTTGAGTGGGAACATGACAGACAAACAAAATAGAAGCTTCCACATGGAATAAATAGTATGGACATCAAATTAAGAAAGTGTTAGGAAAAAAAAAAAGAGTGTTAGATATACTTGGGGAATAGATAGCATGTAAGTGGATGAGAATTTCTGAGTCTCTATGATATATATCATGGGATGGACTAACAAAACTCAAGACTGGTTTGTTTACTCATTAATTCAGCTGCTCTGTGCTAGCAAAGAATGGCAGGGACTTGGAGATAAGTAAAATGTGGTTGCTTTTACTGAATCTATTTATAGCCACTCTCATTGTTTGCATCAAATTACTGTGAAGTCCCTTTTAAAAATAAAAAAGGCTTCATAGGAATCTCATTCTCTTCCACATCATCTATTTGCTTCATCAGTATCATAAATGAAGGTAAATACCTAATAAGCTAAAATATATTTAGAGACAAATGTGCACTGTTCTTAGTACTTTTACAAGCATTGCCTCATTTTATTTTTACAAAAAAAAAAAGCTTTCATTGATGGGGCAGTCTTATTGGAGCACCACTGTAAGAGAAATAGGCATCGCATCCGAGCATTCTCAGCAATGCTTCTCCATCCTATCTTTCAGTAAGTTGCTGTGTTTAAGATGGTATAGATACTATTGTATGATTCCTTTTGTTTTTTTTTTATGTGAAACATTTAAGTGAATCTCATAGAGCTATACATAGGAAAGTTTTATAAATCTAATGGGAATTCCATTCAACCTAAAATGTTGTAAAATTTTCCAACCAGTGAAGAACTCTATCTGCTTCAAGAAATAGAATGCCTACTAGCGCACTATATGGACAACATGAAGGGTGTACCCTGATAGAAGAGGAGACATAGAAGATCTAAGTTCCAATTATAATTCTATGGCAAATAACATTTCATTCAAGATTTCATTTTCCTCTTTTTAAAAACACAGTGGTGTAACCAGCTGAGCTTTAAGGCACATTGTGAACGCTTTATTCACCATTCTATCCAGGAGCATTCATTATTCATGAAAGGGACCCGAGTTCAGCAAATGATTCTACAAATGAGTACTCCAAAAGGATGGCTAAAATAAGTCCTACACTGTATTCAAGAAGAAATCAAAATACATTCAAGTAGCTGTAGGACATCTTTCATAACTCCACCTTGTCTCATTATCCGCCAATAATTCACTATCTTTCCAGTCCTTTGCTCACTGATTTTCTTCCTATGTCTGCCCTCTGATATCAGTAAGGTATCTAGTTTCAGGACTGTTCCTTTCTGTAATTTTTTTCACCCTCTTGAGACATTTTTCCTTTATGATGGAATACTTCTATCACTCCTTTACCAAAGCCTTCAAATCTGCCACTACATTGAAGTTCCTATAAACATTTTCAACAAATCCTCAAATGCAGATCAATCCAAACATATATTTTATTTGTTCTCTACCCCTGTGTTGCTTATTATATAACTTAGTTACTACACATACATGGTCTTTTCATCTGTTCCCTCCTTCTCTCCCTTTTGTTGCAATTTTCAACCTTCACAGCATTCCATGAGTCTCTCTCTTTCTATCTCTCAATGGCTTTATTATCTCCTTTACAGAGAAAATAGAAATTATAAGTAGGTACTCCTCAATTTTCTATCAAAAGGTGTGTCACATCAATCTTCTTCCACACCTTTTTATCACCAATTACTTACTCCCTTTTCCTACTGAAATTCTAATCCTTAGTCTTTCTCTGGATGTTGAATCCTATATCCTTTTTGTCTTTAAGGGTACTTATTTTATTAATAATTTTACATTTGGATACACTGTGTTCATGATTATATGACTCAGTGTTATTAGTATACTAATTCTTCCAAAAATGGTACATTGATTCGAGATAATGCCAACCCAAACTCCAGTAGACTTCGGTGAAAATTGACAAACTGACATTGAAGATGCAAAAGGTTAATAGCCCAGACAGTTTTTTAAGAAGAACAAAGCTATAAGATTTTAAGATTAATTTTTAGTAATAAAGACAATGTGGTACTGGAGTGAAAAAAAATAGACTCAATTATATAATCACTTGATTTATGATATATGACAATGATGACACTGCAGTGCAGTGGAGAGAAGGAACAACTGTTTTAAAAAATATGCTGCATCAGTTGGATATCTATGTGGAGAAAGATAAATCTTTACCTCTATCTCACATGATACAAACATACTTCAGATAGACTGAAGATACAAATGTACAAGGTGAAACAATAAGACCTTCAGAAGAACAAATAGAAGATTATCTTTATGAACTTGGGGTGTTCAAAGATTTTAAAAATAGGAAACAAAAGAATTACCATAAAGGAAATACTGATTGAACTGTTTTAAAAATCAGAATTTTAGGACACCAAAAAATACGAATAGGAGTACAAAGGCAATTCACAGAGTAAGTAAAGACGTTTTTGTTTATTATGATGTAAATACTCAATACACTTTTGATAGGATTAATGAATATATAAATTTTGTATTCTCATTAAATATTTGATTATTTTGGAAACTATATATTGAGTGCCTATTAAATGCCAGGGACTATGTACTGGGATCTTTAATTACATTATTTCATTTATTCTTCACCATGACGATGCAAAGTATGTGGTAACGTATTTATAAAGAAATTGAGGCTCAGAGGGATTTAGTAATTTGTTCACAATCTCATTTCTAGTAGGAGTCAGGGCTGTGATTTAAGCCACAGTATGAGTGCAAAAATCCAAATTCTACCTATAATCTGTCTTGGTTGACTTAATTCAATATCTAGATGCATGCATATTTTATGTGATCTACTCTGCATTTTTATACCATAGACCATTCGGTGAGTTCTTGAATTTGAATAATCTAACAAGTAAGAGAGTTTGAGGAAATGATGAAGGGAAAGCAAAAGAGGAAAGGAACACTTCAGAGGAAAAAAAAAAGCACAAAAAAAAAAGGAGCGGATATCCAGAAAAAAGTCCCATGTTAGGAGACATGGAAATACATAGGCAGACATATTAGAACAGAACAGAAGTGAGGTATTACTTTGTAATGGAAAGATTGTACAGAAATCTAGAGAAATGTATCCAAGAAAGAGTTCTGCTAGAGATTTATGTATTAATCTGAAAAGTTCTATGATCTTTCTGCTACTTAGTTTCTCCGTCTATAAAATGAGAGAAATGAACCAGAAGGTCTCAAAGGTTTTCTCCATCTCTGGTTCTAAATGAATCTCTTTGTATCTACTAAGGGCTATATACAGGACAAAGAACACACATGGCCTTTGCAAAGTGAATACCAAATTTGCCTTCAACTAATGCATTTTTTTCCATTTATTTTTCAATCAATGTTTTAAACAATTGAATTTATTTAAATCACAATGCCTTTTTTTTCCCCTGTAAACTTCAGGTTTCACTTCTACCAAGCATGCGTTCTATATTAGATTGTAGAGAGTTCTATATTATTAGGAAATGACACTGATTCAGTACTCCATGTGACTGTCGGCCATTTTAACATATTCTCCTTTCACATATCCACTTTACACATACGATTCTCTTATGTAAATGAATGCAACTGTGCAAATCTCCTTCTGGGCTGCTGTTAAAAAATAAATAAAATTGTGGATCAGCCAAAATCCTATAGAGGGCAGTATGGTTTTAGCTGACTCAGTGTTAAATTCTAGTTTGTTGTAAAGAATATAACTTTAAAAGAATAAAAGGGCTACAGGCAGAAGGCCTCTAAGTATAAAATAATATATAATCATTGAACAATCTTCAGCATATCCTAAAGTAAAAATAATTTTTAAATTACTGATTTTCCCCAAGTTCAGACAGAACTATTTTGCTATTATGTTTACTACATAATTGCTATCAGACTATGTAGTTCTGTATTCATGTTTTCTTAATGTCATAGTTTAAGAATTTTCTAGTGTGAATTAATTCTTCATATGTTATTTTTAATGGATGAGCAAAATTCCTTTATGAGGATACATGTTAATTTAAACTAATCAGCTCTTGATTGAATTTCAAGTAAATTTTATATTTTCATGATTAATGCTGTTGTAAACATTTTCAATTTAATTTATGTATTAATTTCTGAATATTTCTTAAAGTGGAATTAATAGGTAATTAGGTATTAACATGTAAACATTATTTATATCTATCAAATTGTTTTACAGAAATGTACCAATTTATGCTTGTGTGACTAGTTTTGACAACATTGAATTATACACTTAATTTTATTTTTTACTAAGAAAAATAATATCTCATTTTAATTTGTTATGTAAAACAGCCTTAGTAAGAGTAATAGTCCAGAACTAAAACTTTTAAATTATTTCAGAAAAATCTAGGACTAGTGTAAAGGCATTGCAAATGTCTCCTGAGAGGAGCAGAGGAGAGTAAAGGTAAGTATTTTTTAAAAAACCATATTGGAGTAGAAAGAATGAATGAGAAAATAGAACGCTTTCCTGAAGTAAAAAATTGAGTCAGTGAGGATCAGTACATAATTTAGAGTTTCAAAGCTTTGGCTAGACTCTGTCTACCTGGTTTCAAAAATCCTAGTTCCATCCAATTATTAGATAAGTGCCTCAATTACTCATTAGTTAGATATTTTTCCAAATTAACAGGTGACAAATGGAATGAACGCCAACTTAATCAAACAAACAAAAATAAGGAACAAAAAGAAAAGATAGCAAAGTTAAAAATAGTAAACCAAATAAAAACTTTAAATAAAATAAAATATATAAAATGTGGAGCAAGAGATTTTTAGAGCAGTAAAACTATTCTATATAATACTGTATTGGTGGGTATACATCATTATATATTTGTCAAAACTCATAGAATGTATAATACAAAGAGTTAACCCTAATGTAAAGTATGGGACTTGGTTAATAATAATGTATCAATATTGGCTCATCAAACAGTAGTAAATGTGTCACTTTAATGCAAGACGTTAAAAATATTAGTAATAGCTGAAATTTGGGGAGGAGAGGAGAGAACTCTGTATTTTCTGCTCAATTTTTCCATAAAGCTAAAACTATTAATATTAATAAAGCCTAGTAATTAAAAAATAATATATAAATTATTTGCTGTATGATATAAATTATTTAGTAACAAGTAATTTTTGTCAACTGTCAACAATAGAATAAACCTGTTAGTTTTTAATATGTTAATTACTTTTATAGGAATATTTCCTTAAGGTATTAGTGACACATTAAAAATTATATAACGTATATATAAACTATATATATATATTTTCATAATCCCAATAATCCCAAGGAGTAAGCAAAGGTAGATATTATTTATGCCTTATGGATTAAAAATACAGATGTTGAGTAAATGAAAGTCTAATTCTTCTGATTTTTCTGGATTTTGGAAAGATACATGTGCATTAGTATGAAAGTACAATGAAAATTATTCTGCAAAAATGTGAAAAAGTAGCAAACCAAATAAAAACAAAACAAAATAAAAGCTAAAATGTTTTAGCAATCATTATATAAACTGGGGATGGACTGTATAATCTCTCATAAAAAAACTTATGTTCTTCAACTGGATTACAAAAAAAATCCAGCTCTATCCTGTTTACGAGAATCAGAATAAAAACAAAGTAATGGACATATGAAAGTAAATGCAATGAAGAGAGAGACAGGGACAGAGACAGAGACAGAGAATGGCACTATTATGTCAGAAGGTGCACTTTAGAATTGAGGGCACTAAACAGGATATAAAGTGGGCTGACGTATTAATAAAAGGCACAGTTTGTGAGAAGATATGTAGTCATAGACCTTTGTATGACAAAATACAATAGCCAAATATATAAAGAACTACATATTAGAATACTGTCAACTTAATGGATATGCGCATATAATTACAATATGAACCTTTACTATGTTTCTTTTGAAATTTGAGTAAATCTAAGCACTTTGTGAACATTATTTAAATCCACCACAATAACCTTGTGAAGCGGACACACTTATGTATTTGCAATTCAGGAAAAGTACAAAAGATAAATAAAAGGAATTTTGTTTGTTTATTTTTTTAGAAGTCCAATAAAAATGATAAATCCCTTATAAGCCTGATTAAAGACAAAACAACAGGAGTAAAATATACAAGGTTAGAGATGATAAGACAACTACAGAGGGTATAAAAGAATAATACAATATTATAATATGTAATTCTAGGGCAATACATTTGAAAACCTAAATAAATGGATAATTTTTGGGCAAAATATATAGTTATCACATTGAATGAAAAGTAAGTAGATATTTGAAATGAAGAAATGGATAGGTTCACAGGTGATTTCTATTAAGAATTTAAATTACAGGTACTTCAGGTGTATTGAAGTAATAAAGAAGATATCCGGACATCTATAGATAGAGATAATGAAAAGGAATTTGCTGTTTTATTTTCCAAATAAAATCAGAATGGAAAAAAAAACTATTTAAATTTAATACTTGACTATACAAATTAAACAACAAATATTGTTATAAAAGCACAGTTTTAAAGTTATTTTATTTAAGGTCACAGACTGGATAGGGAAGCCTTCTTCTGACATTGTTTTCAATATTGGATGGAGGTTTATTGAAAGCAAGAGCGAAAGAAATCAAACTAGTATTAATATGAGAAAAGAAAGAGTTTCCCTTCTTTCTGCTGTTGATCTGATTGTATCCACCCCAGGAGATTCTAGAAAAATCTACGAAAATTAATATGAGAGCTTGTAAGGAGTCTGTATATAAGGCATACATAAAAAAAGAGCAGTACCTTTCTTTTTATCTCTGAAAGATGTAGAAATGGAAAGAGAAAAAAATTCATAACTGCAAATACACACACATGCACAAACACACAAAACTAAAAATACTTGGAAATTAACAGAAGGAATAGGTCCTATATTTTATATATATATATATATACACACATATATGTGTATATATATATTATATATATATATACACATATATACACATATATGTGTATATATATATTATATATATACATATATATGTGTATATATATAATTTGAAATAAATAGGAATAAATATATATACATATATATGAATATATAAATACATAAATGTATATATATGTGTGTGTGTATATATATATATTATATAAAATCTTATAGAGGCATAAAATATTCTGAAGAAATGAAAGAAGTTGTATGTTGCCAGTTAAAATGTGAAGTATTACTGTCAATTAGAAAGAAGCAATCTAACATCTATTGAAATTATAAAACCTTTGCCTAGCAAATATTCTCCTGGAAACTTAACCCTAAGGAATAAATCACCACTACATATGGATATATGCATGGAAAAGGTATATTATATAATGTTTGTAGAAACAAAAATATGGAAACAATCTGAATATCCATTTTATATATACATACATATAAATGTACACATATATTTTTATATATTATATATAATTATATATTTTTATATATTAAATATAATTATGTATAAATAAATAATAGTTTCTATGTGTGGCCTGGTCTTCCTCATAACAGTGTGGCCGAGTTTCAAGGCTGAGCTGAAAGAGACACAGAGAAAGAAGCCATATCACCTTGTGATGTTCATTTGGTTGAGACTGTCTCAAAGTCCCATGTAGTTTCAAGAGGAAGGAAAATAGACTCCAACCCCCATGGGAGTGGCCAGGTTCTAAAAGCACAAGTGGGTTTGGCAATACTGCTCTGTCCATTTTTGAAAAATGTAATGTGCCATGCTAGCAAAATTAAAGATACATTAAAAAAATTACTTCAGAAATTATAAATGCATGTGGATATTTTAGAATTCTTGGCAAGGTTAAGAATTTTACATGTTGGTAACCATTTGTTATTTTCTTCTGTAAACATTTGTGTTTACTGCACATTTTTCTATTATAATTTTAGTTTTCTTATTTATTTGAACATGTTCTTTTATTATTTACTAGCCTCCACCTCCTTCCAGAAAACATTTAAGACTTTTTAAAGGGATAAAAAAATATAAGAAGTTGGCATTAAAAAAATAGGAGAGACAGAAGAAATTAAAGAAATGCAAGAGCATCAAACAAGACCAGAATGAGAGGAAAAATTAGTACCATATATACCTGTACCTTTCTACAGACAGATCAGGCTCTACACTTACACAGCCAATGGAAAGAGGGAAACCTGGACCAAATTCTCAATGTACGTATTACTTTTAATATAAATAACAGAATTGGTCAGGGGACAGTTGGAGAATAATAAAAAAATGCAATATTTAATGAAGTACAACGATTTCAATGACATGACAAGATTAACAGAAGCTCTTAATATACAGAAACTAAACCTTCGCATATATTTCATGGCTTTCCCTTTGGACATAAGACTTTTTAAATGCAGTTGTACTAAAAACTATTTTGAATCCCCCCTTTTAAAATACATTTAGAAAATCCTTCTTCAGGCAGAGTTTATATTAAGAATATTGTACTTTTTATATTATAAATATCTTAGCCTAAAAAATGATGCTTAAGCAAGTGGCACGATATGGCTAATATAGCTAATTTAATTTCAGTGTTTTTAATAAGTTTTTCCCATGATATTTAGAATAACCAAAGAGGACATTAGAATAACTTTTTAACAGTTCTAAATTATTGTAAAATAAAAACACAGTAGCTCAATAACTCATATTTAAAATGCAACTGCCTAATAAACACTGCAGAATTAGTGTAATTTCTAATCTTTCATAAAAGAACAACATTGACTGGGTGGGGTTTGGAGATCCAGTTCCTGGTTCTAGCTTTGCACTTAACAACAGATGATCTAGGGCAACTCAGTAAACCTCCTTATTGTGTCTTAGGAGATGAGAAGAGATCAGATGGGATGATATCTAAAGTCCTTTCTATTCTAAAAATTATGAATCCACAGATCTAAAACCTTGGAAATGACACAGGATCAACAACAAAGGATATTTTTGTTTTGCTTTTAAATAGGAGCTAGTTCTGCACAAGGATATGAGTGCCTGTATTGCCCAAGTCATAACTGGTTGGAGGAAGTAGCTCAATTTTGTAGGCTGTCAAATTTGGAATGCCATTATATTACCTAGTATATAATGCTTTGGAAACAAAACTGACTTCACTCATGTAGTAAAACCCTCCAATAACTTCCTATTGCCCTTAGGATAGAGCATGATGTCTGCACGACCTGGTTTCAACCTCTCTCTCCAGCCCAATTACTCACCACTCTTCCCGTTTCTGGTGTGTGTTGCAGGGCCTTCCCTTTTGTATATTTCCCATTTCTTCTCCACCTGTTCAACTCTGACTCTTCCTTCAAGTCTTTGCTAAAATGTCATTTCCTCCAGAAAATATACTTTGACACCTTGGTCTACTCCTAGCTTTCTTCTCCTGGTTCAAATGGGTTAAGAACATGGATTCAACATTCCCACAGCACTCTGTAATTCCTCTTTTACTGCACTTATCACAGTTTGAGTTTACATAAGTATGTGTACAATATTTCTCCCCTAGAGTATAAACACCATTAAGATGGAGATTATGTCTGTTTTGTTCAGTGTTTTAGCCCCAGTGCTTATATAATGCAGCAAGAATTGGAGCGCGCTTTTTGAATGAATGCCTGCCTGCCTTCACTAAACAACCTTTCTGCTTTCTGGCCTTTGATAGAATATCTCCAGGGATGGAGAACCCACTATTGCTTAAGGAAAATCATTTCTTTTTTGACAACTCTATTAAAAGTACCTTCAACTACTGAACATAAATCTGTATCCCTGTAATTTCTACCTCATTTTCTGTTTTGGCCTCTGACTTTACATAAAATGTGTGATTCTGGAGGGTCATCAAACAGAGGACTTTCTCTGTTTCATAGAGACCTTTTCAACTAGAACATAGGCACATGTCTAGTGCAAAAGGAATAGTGCCAGCTGGTGCCTGCAGGGCAATGGCTAATTGAGGGAGAGCAAAAGATGAGGGGCCAAACTTTGTTCCACAAAGAGCAAAAGTAAAATACTCAACTAGTACTTGATTAGCCTCAAAAAGGCAAAGGATTCAGTGAACCAGTTTTCACATTCTTCTTCTCTTCTGCTTGCCTAATTTTTGGCCCATTTTTCTCTTTATATTCTATTCTATTTATTTATTATTTATTTATTTATTTATTTATTTATTTATTTATTTATTTATTAAATTTTACATTTATGCAAGATTTATCCACTTTAGTTGTGTATTTTTGAATTTTCTAGAAATCCCGGTCTACTCACGATCTGAATAATCAAAGCACCAATATGAGAGGAAAGTTCAACTTGGTGACTTTTAACTTTCCCTTGAACCCTGATAAGTTCTGGCTTAATATACGAGTAAGATGACTCATGAAGGTCCTGCAGCCAAGTTCTCTTTTTTTCCCTTAAAGCTTAAGCCCTGTAGACCTGGGTGGGCCTAAATATACCCTTTTGCTAAACGTGCTTTTGCTATTTACCATGACTAGTTGTAAGGACCTAGTGACTGTGAAATGTTGGAAAAGATGCTATAGGAATGGTGATAGCAGCCATCCTACTTTACCAACAATGTTCTCATCCACTGATGCCCTTTCTAGTCTTCCAGATGACCCTTCATCCCAATGGAAGTTCTACTAAATCTCAGCAAAAGTATCCCCTTGTAAGAAAGGGCAAATTGTTCTCTGTCCCTTTAAAGACTCAGATGGAAATTAATTACAAAGGCAGACTTCTATCTCAAACTCACGGTGAATTGTGATTTCCTATCATTGGAAATAATTTTAAGGAGCATATCTTCGTAGTATCAGCATATGAATGAAATATAAAATATCTGAGATTACTGGTAATCCAGTCTCTTTGTGAATTTCTCTAGCGATCAAAAGCTCACTATTCACAGAGTATCAAGTTCTATCTTTACATAGCACTGAGTGTTAGAAATGTTTTTCTTTTTTTAAATTGAAATCTGGCAATTTGTTAATTCTACCTACTGGCAGTAGTTCTATTTAATCTCTTCAATACTTTTGTTTTACCTTGAAGATTATAATGATAAATT
Organism: Rhinolophus ferrumequinum; assembly: GCF_004115265.2. Taxonomy (NCBI): domain Eukaryota; kingdom Metazoa; phylum Chordata; class Mammalia; order Chiroptera; family Rhinolophidae; genus Rhinolophus; species Rhinolophus ferrumequinum. The sequence continues at coordinate 55,452,949 of NC_046285.1, forward strand.
ATTTAATTTACTTCTACTACATAAAATAGACCCAAATCTTTCCGTATAGTATAATCTTTTTATCTTGGTGTCAAAGCTCCAATAAGTCTTTGTAGTTATGGAGTTTTTGGAGCAATGGAGTATTTAAATAAAGTGTCTATTTTGTTGTAAAGTATTTTTATTCCTTTCTGTATATTTGTACAATTTTTAAAACAGTTTTGAATTTGTGGGGAGGAAAGAAATAAATCATTTTTCTTCCCCCACCTCACCCTTTACCCTAAAAATTTGGATCAAAGTAGAAACATATGAAATATTTGTTTTATTCAATATACACACAGACATCTATCACTACTGTTCAAGTTGTTTTAATTTTAAATATGTAATTTTCAATTCCATAAAATATGTCACTATAATCATATGTATGAGTTCATATATATTTTGATAACTTTTTCTGGTTTTTAAAAGCAAGACATGTTCCCTGTAAAATTTTGGGAATATACAGGAAAATGAAAATAGACACATAATTACAAAACCATTAACATGTTAGTATATTTTCCTCTTGTTTTTACACTTCTGTGAATATACTTTTATGAATTTTAATATAGTTAACATAATGTTGTTTACCCATGTCTTTAACTTTTTCTAAGAAAATTTTCTATGAATATACAATCCATACTATAGACATACTGTAATTTATTGAAAGAGTCTCTTATTGTTGGACATTTAGAAAGTTTTACAAATGTTGGTTAAACTGATATGACAAAGCTGTACATCATTTCTCTTGAATTTACTATTTTTATAAATTGATTACTTTTGTTTTTGCTGACTCAAAGGATATGGATGTTTTAAACTTCTTGAAATATATTTGTATATAGCTGAATTTCATATATATTTTTTCGTGATTACTTATGTTTTAATACAAAACATACAATTATTTTTACACACACACACACACACACACACGGCAATAAAGAACACTGCTTTCTCTCCTGAGCTAAGAAAGAAATAAGCAATAGATCCAAAGACAGGTACATGGAAACAAAGTTACCTTTATCACTTGAAAAAAAGAGGCTTAAGTATCAAACATGACTTATATGTACAGTCATGTATTTTTTAAAAAATAAAAATATAACATCTATTGCTTCTCATTATAAAAGTAACATATATTTATTTACTTTGTAGGCAACTAAGACTAGAAAATCACAAAGTAGATTTTTGCTCTTTATAAAAACACAGATAATGTATTTGTAAAATGTTAAGCAGAAAGAACCAGCAAATATACTTTTAAAAATACTCCTAACATCCACGATAGAAACATCCACAATAGAAACACCAACACAAAAATGAAAATAAAAACTGATGACAATCCGATTTGCCAGTACAATGGCATAGGATTTAATGTGGGATTTTCTCTGACACCTTGTACCAGTGAAAATCTGAATAGCAGCTTGAAATAAAATGATTTTTGGATAAAAATGTTGCTATCCATCTCTGCATTATTTCAGAGGCAAAACACTCTACAGGCAAAAAAAAAAAAAAAAAAAGAAAAGAAAAAAGAAAAAAGAAAAAAAAATGTTTGTAGCCCACCACTTTAAGTAGCTCAAACTGGTTGATAGAATTGATCTTTTTTTTGTTTTTTAAAGATTTATATTTAAAAATATAGCTAACATATGACATTATATCAGTTCCAGGTATACACCATAGTTGTCCCACATTTATACACCTGAAGAAGTGATCACCATGTCCAGCAACCATCTGACACTATACCAAGCTGTCACAATATTATCGACTATGTTCCCTATGCTGTACATTACACCTCCATGACTTACCTGCTTTATATCTGGAAATTTGAATTACTTATTGCCCTTCGCATTTCCCTCCCTTTTTAATTTTTCAATTACAGTTGACACTCAATATTATTTTATATTAATTTCAGGTGTACAGCATAGTGGTTAGACATTTACATAATTTAAGAAATGATCCCCTGACTAATCTGGTACCCACCTGGCACTATACATAGGTATTACCATATCATTGACTACATTCCCTATGCTTTATTTTACATCCCCATGACTATTTTGTAACTACCAATTTATACTTCTTAATCCCTCACATTTTTCATCCTGTCCCTCAACTCCCTTCCCATCTATCTCCCTGAATCTAGTACCCATCTGATACCATACACAGTTATTACAATGTTATTGATTATAATCCTTATGCTACTATATATCATACATCCCCATGACTAATTTGTAACAACCAATTTGTATTTTTTAATCCCTTCCCCTTTTTCACCCATCCTGTAAACACACTCCATCTGGCAACCATCAAAATGTTCTCTGTATCTATGAGTTTGTTTCTGTTTTGTTTGTTTATTTTGTTCTTTACATTCCACATATAAGCTAAATCACATTGCATCTGTCTTTCTCTGTCTGACATACTCCACTCAGCACAACACCCTCCAGGTCCATCTGTGACACTACAGATGGCAAGAACCCATTCCCTTCCATGACCAAGCAATATTCCATTGTATATACATACGTACTGCCTCTTCTTTATCCACTCATCCACTGACAGACAACCCAGGCTGCCTCTCTATGTTGACCATTGTAAACAATGCTATAATGAACAAATGAATGTACATGTCCCCTCAAAGTAGCATTTTGGGTTTCTTTGGATAAGTACCAGGAAATGAGATTACTGGGTCCTTCTTTGTCTCTTGCTATGCATTGCTGAAGAATATAGATAGGCCATTTACTTGGCCTATCACAGGTCACACTAGATAGCCACACACAACTCTAATTGGGACATAGCCTTCCCTGAAAGCCGTTCTCAGGGGAAGCAGAGAAAGTATGTGTCATGTAGATGCTGACATTAACATGGGGAACATGTTTTTATTTCTTCTTCCAATCTTACCAATCAAAAAAATCTGTTCTCATGGCTATTTGCTGCGCTTTATAGAAAAATGAGGAGTGGAGAGTTTGTTTCCCAACGTCTTTACATTTCTGTCTGTAAGTATTTCAATGCAGTGGGCTTCATGAATTCCTCCAAATACATGCATGTGTATATATGTGCATTTATACACATCTAGATTGATGAATACTAAAGAATATGCAAAGAATAATTGCTAATAATTTTTTTTAAAATATGTGAGTTCTGCAATATGCTATTTGAGTTTTTATCAATTTTGTTTTAGGATAATAAACCATTTCTTAAAGAGTTTAGTCAATTTGCTTGCTTGTTTTTTTGGTGCCTTCTCACCTATAAATGACGCTATTGAAATTTGTTTTTGTGTTTAATATTATTGGCTGTGATTTGGTCACATAGTGCTAATACTGCTTCTCCAGAGGGGGTAACAGGAAGGCCTGTGGTTGGATTACAAAAAAAAAACCTTATATGATCTGTCTTCACCATAGCCCTCTTTTTCTACATTCATAGAAGATTTTGGAATTTACTACTGGCGTAGTACTTTATTCAAATTCTAATGCTTTTGAATATTCATTCAAATGTCATTTAGTATTATTAATTTCATAGAAATTATAATTCTATGTATTTTTCTCAGATTGTTTTTGAACGTATAAATGCTTTTGCTGGCTAGAAGTTAGCATTATGCTTTTATTTTAAGCATATGTAGAAAACAGAATTTGACTGTAGAAAAAATGTAGAAAAATTGTAGAAAAAAATGTAGAAAACAGAGTTTGACTAGAAATATCCAATTTTATTGATATACATTTTAATTAAGTTTCTTTGATTTGATTGTAAGTAAGGAGATTTTGCCACAAATTACTGGGTAAATAAGAATTCAGTCAACATCTTATAAATTTTATAGATTACAAAAATATGGAATGATAATATCACCATAGCTTAATTTAGATATTTGTATCTAAATATATTTCTTTGTCTTCCTTTCATGAAAGAGGTCACATTATTTCAGATTCTCTGATAATTCCAGGGCTAACAGGAATCAAGTCCCATTTCTCCTGTTTTGCTGTTACTCTAAATTAAGCTTTTTGAAGAAACCATGCAGTGAAGTCCTTATTTCTATTCTGTTCAGGATAAAATTGGATACCATGTTCAGTGACAATTCACTTTTCAGCTCTTTAATGCCTAGTCAGCAATCCATCCACTAATCTCTAGATCAAAAATCCTTAAGGGCGATTTCAGGAGCAAGGAAATTACTAAAGCCCACTTTATGAACACACTGGTGCTCTTGAAGCAGAAATTCATTTTGTTCCAAATTTTAGTTGAGCTAGCATATCTCTGGTTTACGGTTAGCATATTCACTCACTGTTTTAATTATTTTCTAATATGGTTGGAGTAAAGTAACAGGGAGTGGAGTTGTATTTATTTTGTTTTGTTTAGGATTGCATATCTCTAACCTTTGTGGTAATGTAAAGTTAATTTCACTGTTTTGTGTGTATTTGTATAGCAGTATTAAGATTACTTTATTTCAATTTGGCCAGATAGGTTATCACAGAGCAGATGTTCTCAACTAGAGCACCAGATGACAGTGAGTTGCAGCCCTGAAACCCCTGTCCCAATGGTGGCCTGATAGGGCCTGGGAGAAATGGGAGCTCAGATGCCTGTCCACAGCCAAGATAAGCTGCAACTATTTATCCCAGCTTGTCCAGACATTATTTTTAAGTGCTATATTATGAGAAAAGCCAGAAAAGCATTGCTACAGAGTGCGAAACAGGTTTGCTTCACTTTTCACAATGAGTGTAGATCCATATCCATTTGCTAGTTATTCCTCACTATGAAGTAGATCATTGCTATTTGAAAGCTATACTCTTAGACCTGAGAATCTTCAAATTTGTGAATGACGCAATCATACCGTGCTTCCCCAAAAATTGACCTAGCTGGACCATCAGCTCTAATGCATCTTTTGGAGCAAAAATTAATATAAGAGCTGGTCTGATATGTTATGTTATGTTATATTTTATTATATTATATTATACTATACCCGGTCTTATATTATATTATATAAGATCCGGTCTTATTTTAATTTTTGTTCCAAACGACACATTAGAACTGATGGTCCGGCTAGGTCTTATTTTCGGGGAAACACGGTATATTATTTTCTGTAACATAATGCAATCAAATAGAAATGAAAAATTAGGCAATCACTTAATGAGCCAATAAATAAAGGGCTAAAGCTGGTTATAAAACTATTGAAATAGATTCTGGCTCAAACATCCAATAAAATATTGTCACAAATCTCCATTCTCCTTCCTCCTCCCAAAACACTTCTATATAGTAGTACTAATCTGAGTCAGGCTGGAATCAAACATATCTCTCTTTAATTTATCTAAGGCCTCTCTTTCTGTCTGGTTAATAAACTGATACAATTTTCTCAAACTTTTTTTTTTGTATTTATTTTGTTTATGTAGAATTGGTTTTTCATTACAGCATAAGTTAGTACATATGTGATAGTTACTAGAAGCTATGCTGATGTGTAGATGGTAGGTAGGCAAGACTCTGTCCATATCAACATGATTGATTCCTGCACATCATTCTGGAGAGGTGAAACTCAAAACTATGCCTCAGCAAACTAAATGTGTCATGGTCCTCCAGATATGCTGAAATAAAATATGCAAATGTTGAAGCTCCCAATGTAAATCATTGCTGCACTGAATTTTCTCTAAGGGCTATGTTTTTCTTTAGCTACATGTGAAAGCAGAAAGACTATCTTTTTATTGCCTGGAGATTCAGTTCTTGAAGCTATGGGAAAAGATACGCTTGTACAGAGAATTTAAAATTGTTCTTTTATTATATAGGCTACTGAATTCACTAATGAGGTAATCAAATAAAGTGTCCTCCAGGGGTGAAATCAAAGAACATTCCATATGCCAATCTATTTATCTCCTTGGCCCACCTCTGATCACACTCTACCCTTTTCTGTCTGCAAGCTTGGTTTGTGTGCAGGTCAGATTACCTGCTATTTTGTTCTATCTTTGCCCTGGCAGGAGGCAGTGCCCGGACTCAACAATTGGGCTGTTATTAGCCACCTCCCCTTTAACACCATCGCTTCAGCCACAGTACAAAAGGCAGATTTTAACTGATCTTATTGTTCGTAGATAAAAAAAAAAAAAAAACACATCTACATGGGTTATAATCACTAAGGAGGTCATACCTCTGTCTTTCAAAAATATGAATAAAAAATGGACAAAGGATTTCACATGATCGTTTACTTGACTCATTTTTTTAAAAAAATCATCAAACAAAAATAAGGCTTATACACAAGCAGTATATTGTAAATAAAAAGATGGGCTTAAATCAGACAGTACGAATTTGGAAAATTTTCCATCAGTTTATGATTTCAGGAAAGTTTTATCTTCTGATTTATGTTTAATTGTCAATAGCTTTTCACTGGTTAACTTTAGGGATTCTCTGCTAGCATATACACTCCCACTTCTACCAAGCTAAAGTAGTTAATGATTTATGAAACTTTTGTTTGTTCAAAAACCATAAAAGGCTTTTAAATAATATTTTTAGCTCTTAAAAAAACTGTTTTACAAATGTAGCTTTCTTTTTCAATTATTTCTAACAAGCAAGGCATGGCAGCATATATGTCCAAAGACAAAGTCTTCTACACCTAAAATAATAACAGCTACTATTCATGATGGAGGCATTGAAATGGGACTTTTCAAGCATTAGTGATCAGTTTTCTTAATCTTTCAAATAGGAATTTCTTTCTTAATTTACTAGAAAAGCTAACTGAGGATTTGGAGAACATGATAATATATCTCCAGGTGATTCAGTCTCAGAGAGTAGAGCAGTAATTTCAACTCAGGTATATTTGGATCCAAAGTCTATGACCTATACTTTCATACAATGTTTTCACAATAGCCCATTTTAAGTAATTTTTAGAATCAAGAAATCATATCTTCCAGAGGCTCACATGTCTCATTTATGACAGTTTTCAAAAAGAAAACTTCATCCTCCTTTTTCTGCCCCTGTTGCTCTTCACAAAACTAATTAGTGTTTTCTTTGCCCTGAACAAGGTCATTAATTCTTACCACCTAAGTGGATTTTCATCTGTTTTCCCCATCATCTCAGGGTCATATTGCCTGGGCATCCTTGCCCTTGTGCAATGAAAGCAGAGAGGGTACCACTCTCTTATGCCACTCACTGAATGAGTCACATCCTGTAACCCAGGCAGTATCTTTCAGGCAGTCACCTCCATTCACTTAAAAATGCTTGTGAATAAACAGTATTGGAACTGGAGAAAAGGTCTCTACCCTGTCTGTCACCTTCCTCCTCTTCCTCTTCGAATCCTTTATTAATTTTGGACACAGCACTTAATGAGCATCTGTTGTGTGCTAGTCACTGACACGTTCTATGGATGATAAATTCCATGCAAGGCAGAATAAATAAAGGTCAAAACTGGTTTACGGAAAGGACTATAGAAGCCAGAATCAGAAGTTTTCTCAATTCCTACAGCACGTCTGTATTAGTTTGCTTGGGTTTTCATAACAAGAATTACAGACTGGGTGTCTTAAACAACACATTTATTTTCTCACAATTCTGGAGGCTGAGAGTCCAAGATCAAAGTGTTATCAAAGTTATCAATATCTTCGAAGGCCTCGCTCCTTGACTTGCAAATGACTGTCTTCTGGCTGTGCTGTTTCTCTTCTTACAAAGACACTGGTGTAGTTAGATTAGAGCACCACCCTGGTAACCTCTTAACTTCGATTACCTCTTTAGAAGTCCTGTCTCCACATACAGTCTCACTGAGGGTCAGAGAGCCAACATATAAATTTTGGGGGAGCACAATTCAGTCCAGAAAAATGCCCATTACATAAATGGCTATAACACGCAGTAAAGAAGTAAAAGAGAGTCACAAAAAAGTAATTATGGTAGTTAGAAGCATGGAAGTTAGAGCTAGAGGTTCAAGTCCCTAGTTTGCCACTACCAAATTGTGTCAACATTGGTTAAATATCTTATCACCAGTGCACCATTCACCATCCTTTAAGACAGGGACGATAAGAACATCTACCTCCTAGATTACTGTCAGTTGAAATGAGAGCTGGCTATTAGTGCTAGATAAATGGATTTAAAGATGATATTACTCTTCTTTCTCCTCGGGATTTAACATCCCAGGAATCATGAGAATAAAATGCATGAGGAAAGATGGCGGAAATCAAACACTTTAACGGAGAAGTATTAAGACACTAATTCTTCTTAATTGCAATAATTTATTCTATATAATAGTAGTTGTGAAGATAGGACCAACATAGAGACAGGCACTTTAGAATCTTATGTTTGTAGGCTAATTCCTTCTTTACAGGGCGCCCCACTGTATGTTAAAAATTGTTCTAGGCACTTTAGAGACAGCAGTGACCAAAACAGACAGAAATCACTATTCTCCTGAAGCTTACATTCTAGAATGGACCTACATCGCCTTTACATTTCACACACACTTTAAAGATTGGGGGGAAATGAGACATACCACATAGGAGCGGGGAAAGAAACCACCAATTCACAGCGTCATAAAGCACGTTGATATTGATCACTGGCCAGAAAATACACAGGGGCAGTGTCACCTCTGGGGCCTGTTGGATGGGCTTCCCCAGGTGCTGCCTTGATCCCTGAGATGCGGATTTGGGCTGACCCTACGCCCTGGCATCCGCCACTACTCTGCCCCACCCGGCGGGACCGCGGCGACTCGCGCGGGCGGGAGCCTGTGCGGGGCCACCGCCACCCCTGAAGCCTCGCGGACCAGCGGCGAGTCCGCACAGGCGCGGGTTTTGAAGCTGCGCTGCGCAACCGACCCCGCAGGTTTCAGGTCCCAACACGGCGGTCGCCGAGAGTGCCAATGATTTTGGCTTTGGCTGGATGTCTCCTGACTCACGTCACCAGTTTGACAGCTTTGCACCAAATCAGAGGGCGGCGCTCTCCGGGAGCCCCCGCCGTCACCCGCAGCTCCCCCAGATTAGAACTCGCCTCTCCTAGCTCCTCCCCTCAGATCCATTTAAAGCTCCCACCAGCTTTACCGAAAAATTGAGTGGGCTCAGTTTCTGCACCGCCTTCTTCCACTGCAAGATGGTAAGTGAGAAGCTGGCGTTAGCTAGTCCGCTGGCGAAACCTGGAGGCTCAGAGAGCTAGTAAGCTTTGCAATTAGAATTTCTTCCAACTTGGAAGCAAGATTTCTCTACCTGACAATTAAGACAGGTCCTCTTTGATGCCAACCCCTTTTTATTCTCCTCTATCTTCTTCTCCTGATCTCTCTCTGTCTCTTTCTCTCCCTGTCTGTCTCTGTCTCTGTCTCTGTCTCTCTCTCTCCCTCCCTCCCATCTCTCTCTCATCCTTTATCCTCTCTGTTATTTCTACCCTCTGTACTTTCTCCCAACATTCTCTCCCTGTGCACCTGCACTCATTTTTCATTCCACCTCTTCCTCTAGATTATGCACATATTTGCAAACACTTGGACTTGAACTAGTCTACAGGCATTTTGGGGTTTGTTTTCTTCTCAGGTGTCACTTGCATAACAGCTCAGCTCTAATTCCAGTAATAACCTCAGGGAAAGAGCCTGCAAACATGCTTTTAGAAGAAAAGAAAATAGCACTTGATAAACTTTTGGCTGAATTTCTTTGGTCTGCATTGCCTGAGTTGGACTTGCTTCAAAATGCGCCTTTTTCAAAACTTAATTTACCAGGAACATTAACAAAGCGTGACTCTTTTTACTTAACGTTTTCTTCTCTTCTTATTTGTATTCTCTCTGTTTATGTTATGCCCAAGAAAGTCCTCAAAGCCACAAAAGACTTATAGTGGTAAAAAGTTTGTCCATAGCTGGGCTCTGCTGAAATGAATGGCTTTTACCTGATTAAACATTGACAAATAATTAGGATTGGGTTGTTGTACAAATTAACCCAAGAAGACTGCTGCATACCTGTCCCTGCCTGGACATTTGGAAAGACTGTGTTTGAGGTTTGAGGAGTCAGGGGCGGGAGCGTGTTCACTGGCTCAGAACACAGTGGAGAATACTTGCCAGGCAGTTAGAGTGGCAAGATAACTTTGGAAGGGCATTGAGACCTGGTGATGGAGAGACCTGGAGCTTGCTGTTTCTGCTGACTAACTTATTTCAGCTTTGATTATATGTTTACTTGGAGTGACTTGATGACCCCATGCTTAGAGTTAGGAACAATATTTATTAGTTATCTCTGGAATGCATCTATGTATCTATCTCAAACCATTCAGATCAGCACAGAATCCAGCAGCATTTAAAGCCAGGGGAAGGAGAAAGAGGCAAATAAGGCAAGTTTAATAGTTCAGAAAATAAGAAACTAAAATAAGGAGGTTAGATGTCATGTTCTGCTTACTTCAGCCTTGGTATTCTGGCTCTTTGTCTTTCAAGGCTGTTGGCAATATAATTAAGATATTTGCTAGAAAGAGTCAAATAGTTCTTATGTCTTCGAATCATTAAGTAAAATTCCTTTTACTTAGATTCTGGGTATAGCCTGTCAGATGACTCAGACATGGCCACAGAGAATACGCCTGGATATTTACAAATTTGGTCCATCTTTGCTGAGAGGGCCTAAGGAAAAAAGTACTGGGTAAACCAAGGAGCTGATTCCCTTCCAGTAATTATATTTTGACAACTCAGAATTAATCTGGGATCTATACTTAGCACTTTTATTGTTTTGGTTTAATTGGATTTTATTGTTTTGGATGTAATTTCCATATCTTTCTCCCCCTTTTTCCCCCTTCCAAATCCCCATCACCCCATCTCCTGGGAACCCCACTACCCCTTATACTGAATTTCACAGAACACCGTTCTGCCTTGCCAAGATGAGTACTTTGTAGGAGGCCAGAGCTATAATTGTCCGTATTCTACTACAACGTCAGAATCTAGTGTTGACGTTTCCACGGAGACTTGGGTCTCTTTCTGGGCTGCTGGTCTCCTGGACAACAGAGAGCCGCAACAAGCACTACAGGCACAGGGTAAGTTTGGTGCTTCTGCTTTCCTGGTATATCTGAAGCCCTTTTCTAACACCCATAGTTGCAAAGCATCATGGGCTGGAAATCTGTAGAAGAAGGGATGATATGGAAAGTTTAAGAAAGCCCAAAGACTCCTGAATTTTTACAATCTAAATCTGTTCTTTTGTACTTGCCAAATAGTGAAAATGAGATTCTTTCCCTTACCTGCTGGACAATATGTATTTCTCCCTACACTTTACAGTTTTTGGAGATTTCTAACTCCCCGAGGGAGTTGGATTTGGGTCAAAGTTTTATAAAAAATACTAATGGGATGATTTTGGAGTCAAGATATCAGTTGGAACATTTCTTTTGGAATTCAGAAAACTTCCCCTGGGTATGAGAGAGAAGCAAAAAGCACTAATTTAATCTCTTATTTCATAGAGGAGATTCTATGAACAGTGTCATGTAAGTGGAAAAAATGATTCCTTTTTGCCCAAAGAAGACTTCAACTTTGGAGGGAAGTATAACATTGATCAAAAATTACATTGTAATTTTGACCTGAGGCTTAGTAAACAGTATTTATAAATGTCAAAGGAAGTTTTCTATTAAAACTCAAGTTCTTGGAAAAACTCTCAGACACTTCAGAATTAAATATCTGCACTGTTGGTTCTGTCATGTGATTTTTTTTTTTTTTTTAAATTTGAGAAGAAAAGACACAAAAAGCCCCAAACTATTGAAAACACACTTATATATCAGGAAGTTTTTCAATTCCAGCTTTCTACTACAAGTGACAGAGAAACAGAATGCCCAAGAATATGAAACCAATGTATATAATTTTATTCTTGTCTCCTTACTCATAATTCTACTTCAATCAAAAATATTTCAGTAATATTTCAGTTTAAGTAGAGGAAAGCAAGAGTCAGAACTGTGCTGGGTGAGGAAAAGAAAGTAAACCAATTTAGCAGGCCCAAGCATAGGTTTTCTTGTTTTATGTTTGGTAGGTATAGCTTGCTGTTAAATATGAAAAAAAGAAAAAAAAAAAAAACCTCTTGGAAAATGCATTAAAAAACATAGAGGATAACATTTGAAATATATGAGTTTGAGTTACAGTTTTGAAATTTTCATCAGATCTTCAGAGAAGCAAGGTCCAAATTATTTTAAAGTGGAAAGTGCTACCACATAGAATTTTGAATAAATATTCTCCATCAGATTTAACTGACTGGCAGACAGGCAGAGATTTCATCACCTGCGCAAAAATGTTAGCATCAAAAATAGAATTTGATTCTAGAACCAAACACTATATGATCAAGCACAAAAGCTTAGAAAATGTGATAAAAATTTGGAAAATATAGTGGAATTGCAATGTTATGCCTAATGTGAGGGGAGGCGGAGGCAATAAGTCTTTGAATGAATTAATAATGCAGATGAGACAGTCTATACATTTAGCCAGCAGGAATACTTGTATTAGGGAGAAATGTGACTTCTTAGCTCTTAAAAATTCACCTCTGTAGTCACTTTGGCATATAGTCTATAAATATTTGTCTTTTCATACTATGCGTGCCCCTTCTAAAAGCTTTAAATATTTTGTTTTCCTGTGTGGAGGTAATAGCTATTTTTAGAAAGGTAACTGAACCTATCAAACTTTATGAAATCTTTTGGTGAATTTTTTATTACACAAGAAATGCAAGTGTGTTTTCTCAGTTACCCACTTGGTATTTTCACATAGAATCATCCAGTGACTCGAATTTCCCCTTTCCTAACTCTTGTTCCTGGGAAGAGGCTCAGCTTTCATCTCAGCTCTACAGAAACAAGCAGGTATGTACAATCAGAACACTGAGACCGGCCATGTTCCATGCAGTCAGTTCTCTCGGATGTCCCCTAAATGCCATACTGCTTCCTTTCCCTTGTTAAATTCATATGTTGACTTTCAGTTTAGAACCAAAGTGGATATATGTCCACAGAGTGATCAAAGTTAGGTGACAATGTCACAGAAAAACCCAAACAAACAAAAAACAAAACAAAACAAAAATACTGCCCCCAGCAACCAAAACCCTGGAGGAAGACCCGAAGTCAAGCCATGGCATTGCACCTTTCAGTTTTATGACTTCTTAAATCCTCTTTTTCCTTATCTATGAAATTGGCATATCTGTGCTGCCTTCCTCAGAGAGCTGTTGGAAAGATTAAATGATATAATAATATATAAAATATTTTAAAATCATAAACATAGCTCATCACTTGGAGAAGGGATAATGACTATAAAAGTGTTTACAAAGATTGCTTCATATTCCACGTTTTGTTTGTTATTGTTCTTGAGAGTAATTTAATCTAGCGGACATTCAAGCAGATCAATCTGAGGCCAAGGGAAGCCAATCCACCACTTTCTCCTTCTTCTTTTTTGAATGTGCAAGGAAAGAGTCCAGCGAAACCTTTCTAAACACCTTTTTCTATATTTAAACAGTTGCACGCAGTTCATTTTCCTACATACTTTCCCTTGTGGTTACAATTTTAAAAGTCATATAATCTCTTCAAACACTTTGCAATGAGTAAAAAATTCAGAGCCCAAAACTGAACAATCAGGTGGTAGGTGGGTGCAGATTGAATGTAGGCCTCTGAGGACAAGGGCTCCCTGAGGTTGAGCTCTTAAAACAAACAGCATAATAATCAGGTTTAAACAGGTTAAGGATCAGTGGCATTATTATAAGGTTACAAAGTCAATATGGAGGAGCAGCTTTTAGCATTGTCTCCTTTTTTGCAGCTCCAAGATACTCTGGTGCAGAAGGAAGAAGAACTTGCTAGGTTACATGAAGAGAATAATCACCTCAGACAATACCTGAATTCTGCTTTGGTTAAATGTCTTAAAGAAAAGACCAAGGTATGTAACTATCCCCTTTATAAGGACAGAATGGTGATTTGAGAAGGGAGACCATTTCTGTAAAACTCCTTAAGTAAATGTAGGAAGTGTACTAAACAACGTGCCTTCAAGTGCATTTATAGGATAGATGGATTTTTCCGAGTAAAATACAGCACTTTCACAAGAATTTTTATGTATCATTTCTTGGAAATATTTAGATTGCAGATGTTAGTCATATATTACAAAAGGAGTTGCTTAAGAATCAAAAGCCAGTCAAGGGAGTGCTGAGACAATAGAAATAAATCAAAAGACAGAGTTAGATGGATGAAACAGTGGAGAAGAATCCGATCTGTGAGACACACAGTTCTTTCAATTATCTGTTTGACTTTCGGTAAATCACTGTCACTTAGGGCCTCAGTTACCTTCATCTGTAAATGGATGAGTTAAAAGATCTTTGAAGAATCTTTCCAGCTCTAAAATGTTATGAATATGACTGGAGCCCAGATTTCTTGACTGGGCTATTTTTTAATGAACATTTTTTCTGACACTTTTAAAATGAACTATTTCTAACTCAAGGGTAGACTGTTTGCCCATCGTCCTCTTTTATTCTTCATTTCTTTGGGGTTTGTGTTTTTTGGTTATGTATATGCCATTCTGTTATCATTGTTGCGGCTACCACCAATCTTTACCTTACTTCTAGACAAGCTACATTATTTGATATTATTTAATCTAACTGGATAATGCTTCTTGCTCTTACTGGACATACCAGTTCAGAGAGCAAAGGGCACAATATAGTTGACTCCTTTACAACTCAGTTAGTTTTGTTCAGAAAGAGAGAGCACGCCTCACAGTTATTAGCCTGGGCTCTTAACTCCAGGAAAAGAACAGATATTAAATTAGTAAGTAATATTAATGAGGCATTTTTTTCTCTCGTTCGATTGCAAGATTTAGAATAATATAATACTCGAGAACAATCTCGAGTAAACAATATATGAGAACAATCTCATATAATATATAATATAATGTTATATGAGATTGTTATGAATGTTAATAAGAGGGAGCAGTATTGCACAGTGTTTCAATTAGTGGTTCTCTCTAGATGCAGATGGCTTACATGTAAATCTAGGCTGCATGATCCTTAGCAAGTCAACAATATGCCTGCGTCTCAGTTTCTTCACCGAAGGAGATTTTAACAGTACTTGATTAACATGAAATCGTGCATACAACCAATATCCCATACATGATAGTTACTATTATTTTCATTATAATAATAGTAATTCCTTCCCTGACTTGAAATTTTAAAAACATAACTGAGTCCTTTCAATTTTTGAATGACTAGTAAAAAACATGAAGTGGTGTTTCTATGTGGTAACTTCTTATCATAGATTTTAATTTAGAAACAGAAGCTAATCCAATCAGTGTTAGGTATGTGAAAATATAACTTTAATCAAGTTTTCTAAGGAATTAAGGTGACTTGTAAATGTTTGAAGGAGGTGTAATTAGACAACAGTAAAGAAAATTATCTTGCTTGATTACATGACTGTGTATATTTTCAAATGTTACTTCCCCAGAAATTGCTGTCATCAGATGAGTTCTCCAAAGCATGCGGAAAATTCAGAAAGGGGAAGAGGAAACCCAAAGAACAAAGACATTTCCCTCCTGAGATCCCCCATCGCAAAAATGCCAAGAGAAACCTCTCTGATGAATTTGCTAACTGTGAAGAACAACCTGGGCCCCCCGTGGATCCCTGGGTCCTTCAAACACTTGGGTTAAAAGACCTCAACACCATTGATGACACCTTATCAGCTAACTACAGTGCCCTGTCCTCCCCCAGAAGGATCCTCAGCACATTTCCCCAGTTTGCAGAGGATGCAGTTGATTATGGACATGTCCCCTCGGAGGATCTGCCAGTTGACTATGGAGGTGACAGAACTATCCCCTCCCACAGCACTGCCAGCCAAAGGGAAGACTTTCACTTCCTTTCTCAACTTTCAAATCCCCCTGGAGGCCTGCAAACCCTTCCTTACTATACTTCTGATGTGTCACCCAATAAGACAGAGATGGCCTTTTCCACATCCCTGAGCCCTCACTGTAATGTGAAAACTCATTCCTTCCACCAGGGACAAGCCTTTGTTCGTCGAGATGAGGAGGGAGGCTGGAAGTTTACCTGGGTTCCTAAGCAGTCTTAGTGACCGTGTCTATCAAAAGGACTGCCACGAACTCTGTTTACAAAGACCTCTCTTGCACTTGAACCTGACTATGTGGAATACAGAAGCTATTTCCCAGACTGTCTTCTGCCACTTTAAATGTCACTCTCAATTACCCACTTAAATCTGCAGGGAATGGCTTCCAAGAATCCATAATGAAACATGCCTACTCTCCTTACACCTGAATTTGACTTGTTTACACACCAACACCTGCTGTTGACTTGCTCCCTTCGCCCTATATTTGAAAAGGTATTTTCCAATTGCCTCTATATTTCTTTGAGACCTACATATGCTGTTCCAATTATAACAAGTCTAACAGATTTTCTTCTTTCTTCAAGCAGTTTAAATGTTCACAGTTTTCTCCCTTTCATTTATATCCTTCTCCTGCTCCTCTTCGTTTCTGAAAACTGCCTTTTGAATGAGTGTTATTATCACTCTTAGTACATATTATTGAGTGTTCAAATTGCTGGGGGTAGGGTAGGAATAAGTATTTTTGCCATCACCATTGCTGAAGACATAGTGTAGATATGAGTAATATTATGTGTAGTGCAATTCAGTAAGTTGAGTGTCCCTTTGTGGAATTGACAAAGTCTCTTCAAACAGCTGTAACTCCACTGATCAGCAATACGACTGATAAAAGATTGAAGAAAATTACAATTACTTCAAAACGTGCCATAGTGCATCAGCTTCTATAAGCACCTGGCATTGTCTCTTCAATCAATATGGCTCAAACAAGAACATTTTTGAGGGACTTGGTAACAGAACAAGTGATCATCCTAATTACCTAGATGCTGACAAACTTCTATTCCTGAAAATATAGTCCAGCTTAGCTCTGCCATTTCTTTTTCTTTCTTTCTTTTTCTTCTTCTTTCTTTCTTCTTTCTGCTTTTCTGGCGGGAGGGGGAGGGAGAGGGGAGGCGGGGGGGGGGAGGGGGGTTCTAGATAGCTCGCTCGAGGAAGAAAGAGGCGAGAGCGAGAGCTATCGGGAGATGTTTTACATAGATAGCGTTCTCAGAGACTCTCTCTCTCTCTCTCTCTCTCCATCCCTCCCTCCCTCCCTACCTCCTTTCTTTTTCCTTCCTTCCTTCCTTCCTTCCTTCCTTCCTTCCTTCCTTCCTTCCTTCCTTCCTTCCTTCCTTTCTTTTTCATTCATTGACTTACCCAAAATATTCATAGAACACCTACCCTGTATCAGACACTGTGCTATGAGATGGTGATAAAATGTGATCAACTTAGACACTCTGGCCACCCTCATTTGAGCCACATATCTGCTGTGATCTCAAGAAAGCCACTTTCCTAGTGTGAAGATTCAGTTTTCTCAGCTGCAGAATACAAAAGTTGAACTAGATAGTCACTAACATATGAATTAAGGCTCGATCCTATCAGCTTTACTCCAACACTGCCACCCCAGTTCATTATTCCCTTTAGTTTTGATAGGCACTGCAGGTATGTTGGGTGAACTTTATATATAATTAAAAAGAAATGTGACCCATTTGTAATTAACTGTAGAAACCACTGCTCTAATCACAATATTTTTTGTTTTGGTATGAGCCCATTTTGCAGGTTAATTCAGTCTGTGTGTGACTAACTTGCAGCTAACAAATAGAAACATGTTTAAATAAGTGTGCACAAATTTAATGGAAATGTTGACATCAAAGATTTCTCTCTTTCTAAATTAAAAAAAAAAGTATTCTTAGGGCTTATGTTAATTCTCCTTTCCAATCCCTCAAGCTCCCTATCTTTCTCAGAAAAAAATTACAAAATACAGATGTGCACCTATTTTTTTTTTTTTTGGACCAAACTTCAATTAATGATAAGACCCACTATGTTGAACCCCTTTTCCATTTTTCTGTTTTCCACCTCTCCTCTCAATAATTCAACTTGTATAATGAATGCCTGAGAACATGAGTATGCTGTCTGGAATTATTTGCAATTAAGACATGCCTTTTTTTCTGGTTGCTCTTTGGTTTTTGCTTTATTTTGGTGATCTATTTGCTGAGCAAATGATCTATCAAGTTCTGTTACCACCCAGTTTTCTTTAATATTAATGAAGGGGAAGCCAAAATATTAACTAATATTATTCTCCAGAGTATTTTAATAACTTAGAAAGAGATAGAACACATTCTATTTTTTTTAAGTGACTTTCACATTCTAGTATCTGTGCCCCTCATGGGTGAAATTTATATCTTGTTAAAATACCAAATTTAAGAATTAGAATAGATTGTACTTTAATACCTGAGTAATCAAGAAAGCAACATGACTATTTTGAAAATCTAAACGATCAAGTTGTAAAACAAAACTGATCAGTCAACAAATATTTATTTTGCATTTTTATGTGCCTTATAATGTGTTATATACATGAGGAAACACCCCGGCTTAGCACAATGCATTTGGTACCTAAGTCAAAGCCACATAAAATGTAATAGCTTTTAAAAGAAACTTGGTCTCAGTCTGGTTTAAAGAAATTACAGCACGCTTGTGGTATATTATGATAACTTGCTTTCGCTTATATCATGGATGGTAGCATGGAAGAAAATCACCACATCTTAACAATCATATCTACACATTTTATATTCATTTGAATTATGTATAGAAAATTATTTTGTTGATATTTGAGAAATTGGAAACGTCTCTTGCCTCAGTATATTCTTTTATGATTTTACCATGCTCCTCCAGTAAACCATAGTTGATATTTTACTAGTATAAAGTGAGAAATAAAAACTAAATACTTTTGTGATTGTGATGAATATTTTTATGTTGTGTATAAGATTTTCTAAAAATGGACTTTCTTCTCCTAGGTTTTAACCATAATCTTGTTGATTTGCACCTCTTTTGTGTAATGTATATGGCCAGACACATATTTTCAGCTTTTAGAGTTTAATGGTTCTTTCTTTTATCCAGGATACATTAAAGAGACTTTCAGATGTTAAGTGGCTTAAAGAGTAAGGTGCTTTGTGGGTACAGAACTCTTTTACCTAATCTCCCATACAGATTATAATCCAGTATCAATTTTTAAAGTTTGATGGCATTTGCAGTGTTCTCTGATCATCTGAAAATAAATCATACTCATATCTCACAAGTATCTGGAAAATAAGGGCAATTGGAGAGCACCACGGAGAGTAACATTTAATGAATGTAATTATCTAAAACTGCAGTGATGCTAAACTATAATTTTGGGGAAAAATTGAAAGAAAAGAAACTATGTGAATTAATGGCAAGAATTATTCTATTTGATATTTCAAGAAAACAGAAATTTAGAAAATTATGACAAATAAATTTAATAAATGACCTACATCACAGGTGTAGAGGAAAGTATAGTATCAATTCACCCAATGATAATTTTTTATAAGGTTACCTCTTGCCTATAAAGTCAAGATACGCAATTTTACATTTGTTTCAGTTTACCAAAAGATTCAGATAAGGTAAATATTAAATGTACCTTTTCTCTAGTTTTCATGAAACCAAATAAAATTGGTTTACAAGATACAAATACATGTTGTAAATATATTTCTTAACATCTTTGTCATATTTTAGATACAATTTTGTCTATTACATAACCAGACATCCAATTATAATTCTTAGATTTGATAGTCTATAAACATAAAATATAATTTAACACTTAATATTTTATATGAGCATGATTTTTTGTGATTTAAAATATTTTCATATATATGCGAGTCAATTTTGTTATGAATTTATGTCTAATAAATAAATAAATGACAAAAACTTATTGAATCCTACTTTTGGCGCTTATTTTAAAAATATTTTCCAGTGAATGGAACGACGGACTAAAGATTTTTCTGTATTTATTTCTGCCATACATATTATGTCATAGAGAGTACTGTGTATTTTAACTTCCAAATAGAAGTATGATTAATAATTGAGGCACTCATTCAGCAGATAATAGACCGTATCAGGCTCTCCAGATTATATGAAGATGAATCATGTGCTCAAACTAACTTGGCTATAAATAAGAGAAACATAATTTAAATATGCTTAATCCAAACAAGGAAATAATTAGCTCCCAAAGTTGAAAAGTTTGAGCTTCAGATATGGTTGGATCTAGGTACTCAGGAAGTATTGTCAGGAATATGGTTTGGGATGTAAAGGAAGGTTGATGATTAGGAATGAATTCTGGAATGGTGTTAAGATAGTACTCACCACACAAAAGCATGACAGAAACCAGAATGGGATAGGCAATGTGAGTGTGAAGAGCAGCAGGCTATATTCTATAAGATATTCTCTATTTTTGTGACAACCTCCTTGTCCTTCATGTTTGTAATCCTCCCCAAAATGAATAAAACCTCAGTTAAATGTTCCAGACTGGTCTCAGTTATGCCATGAGGAATTATAAAAATATTTCTGTGTCTGCATAGGAAAATTGTGAGCCGATTTTCCCTAAGGTCACTTATCTAGGGCACATATCCCCAAAGGGAAGATTAATATCAAGAGAAAATAGTTTGAGACTTTCATATCAGGCCAATAACCCTTTGCTACATGGAGATTATTCTGTTACCAGTCATGACTCATCTGAATTTTATTAGTTTTCTTACAGGGATATTTGATTTTTTTATTTTTTATTTTTTTTTATTTCTTGGAGAAAACTACATCTAAACCTTGCTTACTCTCTGTGATCCTTGAATATGGGTGTGATCAGGACAGGTTATTGGAAACACCTTATCAGAATGAAGTAGGCATCTTGATTCCCACTTAACAGATGAGAAAATTGACTCTAAATATTATATGGATCACATTATAATAAGTAATTGAGACTCGATGTAACCCTGGCATGGACTTCAGGTCCAGTTCTCTTTCTACTATATCATACCATGGTGATGTGAGAGACCAGTATCTGTACTTAATAGTCTGCTGTCTGTCACATACTGTTATAGACCTCAGAGCTTGAGGCCTAGAAGTATGGAGGGGGACTTCAATCTTTGCTTCCATTCATCAGAGGGTTATTCTGGGGGCTAAAACTCTCTTAACCCCATCATTGCTAAAATGGATTGTTCACAAGAGACCTAATTCATCTTCTATCATTTCAAAAAGAAAGAAGTGCATGAAGTAAGACAATTAAGTTCGTGCACTCATTCTAGAAAAAGTGCTACATACCTCATTGTTGAATATCACAATGGTCACCTTTGAAGTACTCCCGTAGGGGAAGCTGTGCACCGAAACCAGTGCCTCGTCCACCCTTCAAAGCAATTTTGGAGCTTTTTTTCTGGAATGGCCATCACAGCTGTTAGTATATTACCCTTGATGTCCTGGATGTCATCAAAATGTCTTCCTTTCAATATTTCCTTTATCTTCCGGTAAAGAAAGAAGTCATTAGGGGCCAGGTCATGTGAGTAGAGAGGATGTTCCAATACAGTTATTTGTTTGCTGGTTAAAAACTCCCTCACAGACAGTGTCATGAGAGCGGGTGCATTGTCATGATGCAAGAGCCATGAATCGTTGGTGAAAAATTCAGGTCGTTTTCATCTAACTTTTTCATGTATCCTTATCAGCACTTCCAAATAGTAAATGTGGTTAACTGTTTGTCTAATTTGTACAAATTTATAATGAATAATCCCTCTGATATCAAAAAAGGTTAGCAACATGGTTGCAACAAGTTCGCGAACTTAATTGTCAGACCTTCGTATGACTTGAAAACTATTGCAGAAATTTGGGACAAAGAGTGGGATGGGACAGATTGATTACTCATGGTCAAAAGTTATTAATATACTTCTTAAATGAAAACATATTAGATAAATTAAAATGGAAATACATCTCTCCCCCAATTACTTCTGGTAAAGAAAGCCCTAAAGTAGCAGTTTATAAACAGTGCTCATGAAATCTCTTCCTCCCTTCACACAGATTTTTGTACCTGTTCAAGTAATGGCATTACTCCCTTTCCTGTCAATCCTTTTAAGTATAGCTCTAGGGAAAGTGAAATAGTTGAGGAAGTATATTTATAATGCTGAGCCTACTCCTCCTAACGCATGGGGAACATTCTATCTTTTCACTTTGGAAATCAGGGGTTAAATGATACCTTTTTCAGGGATACAGCAGATTTTTTGTCCCCTCATGTCTTTTCCAGGTTTTTAACCTGAAATAACAAGGCATAAAAAGGATGTTTCAAGTAATTTCACCCTTTAAGGGTCCTTAATACCCAATGGCTGCCCCCTTTGGGATGAGGCCTAGGATTTCAGATCAATAATAAGAAGCTTTCTAAAGGTCATGTTCCCTCAGAGCACTCCAGTTGCTCTGAAGCTAAGAGTAGGAGAAGCCCTTTACTAAGTGTGCAGTGAGAAGTCAGAACCTCTCCTTAGAATCAGACAAAAGGCCCAAACACACTCTCCTTTCATTTTAGTCTCCTGAGATTTGCCACCTCACAGGAGCCATGGAGTCATTCTTCTTCCGTCAGTGGCCCACAGAGGAGCTGTTGTGGGTACAACCTGGAAGTGGCATCTGCACGTGCTGCCCATGGCCTCATCCATCAGTGGGCTGTGAGAGCCCCCGGGAATCTTAGCCTCTTTTGGGAGCAGAGCACCATGTTGCCAGAGATGTCACCTTTCCTTCGCTTTCTTTTAAGGATCATAAATAGTCTAGCCCTTCCTATTGTCCTCACTGCGAATTTCTACAAAAGTGTTCATTAATATGCTGCTTTCTTTTGAAATGACAGAGGATGAATTAGATTTCCTGTGCGCTGTCCTGTCAGCAACAAAGGAAGAAAAAGGGCTGGAGACCTAGAATAGCCCTCTGATGACCGTAAGTACATACTTTTGATAATCTTGGAATGGGCTTCTAGAAGGCTGTGTATTATCTGTGGTAATTACGAAGATTGATTCATGTCGGTAAATCAGAATACAGACAAAGATTCATACCACTACAATGCAGTGGTATTATGGACAAAAAAAGGACTCTAGTCAATAAATTGGGTTCCTTCCCTCATAGCTGTGCAACTTCAACAATTAGTTTAACTTTCCTCAGCCTCGATATAGTCACCTGTAAAATGGAGATAATGTCTGCCCTATCTATTTCATAAGTTTGTGGGATACCTTATCATTGTTAAGGACCGTGTGCAAGTTAAGATTCTGTCAATTATCCAAACCTTCATACAGAGTAAAAGTCTATTTCAATTTAACTCTTGCATGAAAAACTTCCTGCTTCATAAAATGCAACATTTTAAAACCAGTTACACATATTTCTACTGATTCAAATCAACCAATGTTCACTGTTTTCCTATTGTGTTCAGAGTGCAATTTTATGTTCTAGGGACTATGGCCCGTATCTTAAAAGAATTTACAAGTTGGTGAGTGGAGGAAAACTAGGACAGGATGCATGAAGGCATGAGTCAGAGACATTCATTACTTGTAAAGTTAGAACTGCATCAGTAGAGGTAGAGGTAGGAGGCAAAAAACAGGAGAAGAGAAGCTTAACAGGGCAAAATGTGAGGAATATTCAGCAAATGATAGCCCAGATAGCTGCAAGTACATTTTTATAAAATAAAGTATCTATTGTTAGAATCCAGCAAATAAATTCTGTACAATGAGACATGTTACAGCCTCTACAAATGTTCTATTAATAATGGAAGGGAAGTACCACATACAGGATCCAAAAGAACAAAGATCATGACTTAGATATGCTATTTGCATCCTTAAGATAAAACAATTCAGTCATCACCTTTCATGCCAATTTATATCAGTATTAGTATAGTAATTAGTAAAGGAGCCCAACTTTTATAGATTTCTTTTAAAATGTTCTCAATTTCTCAAGACTGAGTCAGGCAGACCCTTCACAGACAAAGGTATGGGGAAGTAGGTAGTAGAAATTACCAGCTATCCTTGATCATATTCCCCAGCTTTGGTTTCAAAATCCCACTTTTTTGTTTTTGAAAAACATGCTACTTTCATATTTCTTTGAAGATCTTAAATGTATTGCACATATAACACTAGGACAGGGAGAGTATATGGTAGTGGTCATCATGGTTTTGGAATGTTCAATGAGAACAGTGCCTACTCCAGCCGCTTTCCCAGTGGAAGAAGATGGGTGAGGAAATTTCCCCCTTGGAGCCAAAAGGAGGTATGCAAGAGAACAGTGTAAAGATTAGAAAGGACAACCAGAAAGGGAATGTACAATTCTGTTGCCCTGTCAGAATTGTACATTCTGGCAGCGCAATGAAAGAGGAGGCAGCAGAGCAACCTGGAGTCCTCATGTTGTTCAAGGGGAGAGGATTCCTGTGGTTGATCCAACACTGAAGAGGTTGCTGGGTTTGAGACATTTGAACTTTACCCTGCCCATCTCCTAGGCAATGGGCATGAGAGGAGAGAGACTCTTGGGTAGACATCTGGTGATATGAAGTTAAGGGAAAAGGTCTGTTAGAAGTGACTAAGTCAAAGCTATAAAGAAGTTCTTGTATCCTAGGAAGACTCCACAAATATATTCCACAAGGAGTGCAATCATACAACTTAGTGCATGAACTGTGACTTTTGTAGAATGGCAAATTCTAAATTGGAAGGAATATTGGGACAATAGATATAACCCTAGACTCTTGAAACCAAATATGTCCAAATACATAGAAAAAATGAGTTCCCCTGTTTTTTTTTTTTTTTTTTTTTTTTTTGAGGAACTATAGTTGCTCTGTGATAAAAATACTTACACTCTTAAAGATTTGGACAAAAATAGCAAAAAGTCCCAGGCCTTATTCTTAATGATCTATTTACAAAAACAATAAAGAACTATCCTATATTGGAATCACCATGACTAAGAAATCCCCAAAACCTTCAAGAGCCAGAAAGAAATTCTCTGAAGGACCGAAAAGAAATTCTTCAGAATCCTGTCCATGAAGAATTTTTTTTTTTTTTGTCTCATGCTGCAAAATCTTGTGTCTAATAGTAAATATTTGTCAATGTGCATTTGTTATGGCTCTAGTATATTTAAAGAACCCAGGAAAACTCTGATGGACATGGAAAATTCAGATATTGATTTAGAAGTTTAATTGAATAAAAGTACTTCAATCAATAGGACTAACAAATAACATTTTTTTTTTGCTAAAAATTGTCATTAAAACCCTTAAACCTCCCAGATGATTCTGTCAATTGATAAAAGAGTTTTCAATTTTGAATTCTGATTGTTAATTTTGAAAATAACCTACATTCTTTTCTGATTGTAGGTGGGATCCATGCTCATTTTCTTCAAGACCATATTTCATGAGATAATTTATTGTCAAAAGAAGAGACTTATATCTCAAATATTGTGGCTATCCACAATTATTAAGGATAACAAAGTAAATTAGTTTATCAACCCCACTTTTTCTTTTTTCCTTCAAAAAATTAGAATGTGTAAAGAGCAGTGATTTTTGTTATATTAATGTTTTCAATTCCCTGTTTATATGTGAATATTTTAATATTTCCCTTTATGTTTTCTCTATTTGCTTGAAATATTAGAACACTATACCTCATCTAGAAATATGAAGCAATATTAATTTATTTTTTCTCCAATGCTTTTTCTGTCATCAATTACAGATTTTTTATAGTTTCATGAAAGATACAAAATATCAAAAAATGTTACCATGCAAAAAATTGATAAATTTATTTTTTCTGGCATTAACTGATCATCCTCAAGTTAATAGTTTTGTAAAGTTTCCCTACTAACATATTGCATTTTTATATATGCATGTGCATTTATGAACTTTATACTTTGTTATATGCAAGGGAAATGAGTTATGACATATATATTAAGTGATAAAAGCAAAAACATAATTGTAACTTCATTACATGAAACCATTTTATAAAAGATCAAATATATGGTGATGGAAGGAGAACTGACTCTGGGTGGTGAGTACACAAGATGATATATAGATGATGTATTACAGAATTGTACACTTGAAACCTATGTAACTTTACTAACAATTGTCACCGCAATAAACTTTAATTTAAAAAAAAAGCAAGAAACAAACGAGATAAACAATAAAAAGTGTTTGGGAGGAGCAGTGGAGGAAGAGAACTTTGAATGACATTTTTTCCTCTCATTTATGTTTATGTTAATATCTAAAGCAAAACATTTACAGAGAAGCTAAGGAGAGATGATAAACATAAATAATGAATAGACGTCATGGTGATGAACATGTGGTGGATTTCCATCCTCCCAAAGCGATGAATCATCAAATATGCACAATGGAAAGTGAAAGAAAGCTAAGTCACTGAAGATTAGACATTCAGGCAGCAAAAAACTTGAGCCATTATGTTTCTATATGAGATGATGAATTTAAGCCATGGGAAGTAAACATTCCAGAACCTTAGTTAATTGTATCATTCCATTAGCTATCCAATTATGCATTCCTAATTCGTCATCATTTTTAAATAAAATAATTTAACTGTTAAAATGAGTATAAACATTTAGTTATTAAATTTTAAATATCAATTATGGTAATTGATTAAAGTAAAAAGCATCCAATGTCTATAATATACAATGATCAAAAACCCATGTGTGTATGTGTGTGTATAAAAAATACAAGACACACGTTTTGAAGGGAGAAGGGGGCAAGTTTGCTTTGCTGTGTGGGAGGGAGCCTAGGAACAATTTCTATCTAGAATATCAACGGGAAAGCAGGGCAGACAACTTTTTTATTAATGTCACTGCCATTCATCTTATTCCTTTAACATGCTTCTGCTGTCTAAGAGGTCAGATATTGTAACAAATATATCTGCTTTCCTTCACATTCCTCCCTTCTTTCTCTTACAGCCTGTCTCTGATGAATACTATAACCTTGCCTAGGAAGTAATTTTCTCTCCCTGAAGAGTGGCTGTCAATCTTATATTTTCTGCAATATTATTTTCAATGTCAAAGCTGAATTTTAACACTTTTTTCTCTTTGCATAACTACCATGACGATTCTAAACCCCTATCAAGCCAGAGACAGATGGTGTAAAATATGAAAGAAAAAAGCATATTATTCTCTATAAAATAATATTAATCTTTTTAAATATGAAAGCACTAAGAAAGGGCTCATTTCACATTTCCTATCCCATAGATTTTGTAATCTGATCAATAGGCTCTGGAGTCTATTATAACCAACACTGAGGAATACTGACATATTGGATGTTTTTGGAACATTAAGTTTCCAATTCTACAAAAGCCAGTTAAAGCAATATTCACACTGTGTCTAGATTCAATTAAAACTTAAGACTATCAACTGATAAGTTCCAAAAAAGTTATTTCATCACAATTTAGAATGGATTATCATTTCCCACTTAACAGTTTTGTGGCTTTAGGCACATTATTTAACCTTGACTTTAGGCACATTATTTAACCTCTTCGGGACTTTGCCTCATTTGTAATGTTGACAACATAATAGTGCCAAACTCAAATTTTGAGGCAGAGATTGCATGAGCTATATGGAAATATTCAGAATTGCTTCTGACACATAGTAAGCACACAGAAATGTTAATTATTATACACAGTATCATTGTCACTATTGTGATCATCTATAAAGAAAAGCATCAATATAGACTATGAAAGCTTGGAAGTACAAATTATGAGAACTGGAAGATATTTTCCAAACCATGTAGAACAACCATACATAGTGCCTGTGCAAACAGAAAGTAGGTAGTTTAGATAGGGTCAAAGACTGAGTGGGAAGGATGTCCAACCAAATTGTTTGGACGGTTCCCCATGATCGCATTATGCTGTCACATTGCTCTCTTTATCCCTTTGTCACTGCTGCCATCAATATTTATTGGAACCATCAGGTATGTTATCTCCTTACATCTATAATCTCTGATGAGTCTCTTGCTTCACCTTAGAATTGTGAGGACAAGCAATTGACTTATTTTTACAAAACATGTGCATTGTTTTTTTTTCAATCACACATACTTATGGGAGAAATATCAGGAAACAAAGATAAGCAAAAAGAACAACTATAACTCTGAAACCACTATGCACATTTCCGTATACTTCTCATCTTTTCTTCCACACACAAACACATAAATGTATATTTTTTTACAAAAAAAATTTCAAACTATTGTATTTATTTTCTTTTCATTATGTAAATTTTCATGCCTAAATAATAATTCAAATGAAAGTCTTTGTTATATATTAAGGGTAGTAGAAATTTTGGATTACATGATCATCACGTTTTTCTCAGTCTGAGCTTCTCTGTGATTGGTTTTTTTAAAGGATGCCTCTTAAGGTAAAGCTGCCTGAAGACTAGTGGATACTAATAGAATGATTATAGCCGGCTACTGTATCCCTTTGCCAATCACCTTTGAATATATATATTTATTGGTTTTGAGAAACAATGACTGCCCTGTTGAATCTAAGGTGTACAAATGTACAAAAATGTGCTTACACAATACCATTGCTCTGACCAAGGTGCTGAAACTGGCCCCTGAAATTTTATCTCAATTGTCAAGAAGTATAAGAAAATGGTAATTGTTTTCCATTGTATTTCTAATCACATCCAAATGAAGTATATAGCAAAGTACTAAATAATTCTCAATTACACCCTCCCCACAAAGGAAAGCAGGCTACTTTAACCAAAATTATATTTGAAGATTAAGATTAAATCCATTTAAAAATAGTGAATGTTTGGAAAACAAGCAAGCTTAGATGACACATTTAGAAGACCATAACACAAACATATACACACAACAGAAATTACAGATAGATATTTTCAAGATATGTTAGAATTATTCTAATCTTAATGTCGTTATTAAATAAGGCAGTGAATTTATGAAAACATATTGTGTTGTATTTTCTTACTTTTATTATTGAATTTAGGTACCAGATTTAGTCAAGAAACAAGGATCCACTTCTTTATCAAAGTTTTTTCTCTCCCTGGCATTTCTCTCAATTGCTATTGAAATCTTTTCTATCCCTAAGTCTCGCCTCAGTATTTACATGGTTTACCATCTAAATGTAACTAAATACTTTTGACACATATACCTTAAGAGACAAATCAGTTCCATGTGATCATTCAGCTATTATGTTGTCAACATCTATCTGTATCTCATTCACTCAGTAAATGTTACGTAGTAGTTATCATGCACAAGGCTACCCGCTGAGGGAAAATGGAGGAAACATGGGGGATAAGACAAATACAAATAGGTATAGTATACATGTTTAAAATGGCACATTCCAGAAGAGAATTAAAAATAGTAGCATGTAGATTTAATATAGAAAGACATTACTTCTAGCTGGGGAGAGGCAGTTGTTAGAAGAGTATGAATAAGAACTGAGGCAGTGGCATTTGATCTGGACCGTGAAGGATTATTAAAATTTTGACTAATGGAGATTGAAGGAACACTTGAGAGGAAAGGAAATAGTGAGAACAAAGTCATGCAGAAAGAAATTTAAGGTACATGACGTAAAGTAATGGTAAATAAAACTGAGATATTAGGTGGTATGTATAGAGACGCTTCCAGTCGGAAAAAAAATATTGGGTTTAGACTTATCCTTTAGAAAACAAGGGTTCATGTAGGCTTTTAAGAAAGAGAATTATCTACTCATAATTATAGTTTAGGAAAATACAGATAGCCATAAATGTAGGGGGTGATGAGGAGGAAGTAGAACAACAAGGAGTCATGTGACTATCCTTGTATTGACAGTAACAATAGAGAGGAAATCGGAAAGGACAGCATTGCTTTCTTAACAACTCCTCTAATACACTGCAATTCCTGTAAAGAAATTATTTCAGTGTTAATTTATTATAATCACAATTTTCAAATAAAGTGGAAAATATTTATCATTGTAATTATTCATTGAACAAGTGCAATGTTAGTTGAGTGCTTGATATGAAATACTAAATTTGCTCAATCTAGGAAATAAATATATCTATGATACATCCCCTTGTCCTCAAGAAGCTTATATCCTAGTTTGTAGCACAGATATATAAACAGTTACTTTTCATATCACTGTATCATAGCATATATGAAAAACATATTGGGAGGATTTAACAATATAATATATAGGAAAGAGCACTGTAGTGAAAGTCTAGAAGTATGAGTTATACTTCTTGTCACTTATAGTCTGTGTGACCTTGTGTCCTAAATTAGTTTCTTTAGGAAGCAGATTCTTATACAGAGATTTGCACGCAGGAGGTTTTCATCAGAACGTTCTCAGGAACAACACATCTAAGGGGACTATGTGCAAGTTTGGGAGAAGAGAAAACCAGTGGTATTTCAGTCAAAGCAAATCCCTCAGCCAAAAGCATGGGGGGGCTCTGGAGCTGAAACGGCCATGCTGGTGGGTCTAAGTATGCATAGCTTCCATCTCCATCATCAAGGCTGCTCCATTTGGGAGCCCACGGTGCTGCACTGCAGTGTTAATGGGCCTCTCCCATGGTAGATTTTCTCTGGTGGGTACCAACGTATGATAAAAAGATCTTCATATTACATGTCCACTCCCACGGGTGTTTTTGGTGCATCATGTTTCCAGGAGTGGGGTTGGGGGACAGCTCTGGTCTCACATGCCAAGAAACCAATATGAGGTTCTTTCAACAACCAAATATGTCCATTCCAATTATGCATTCAAGGATCAGAGAGATAAATTTTGGGATGTCTGAAGACCCAGTGAACTCAGTGTCAACTGGGCCAGATTCCTATTAGCAGACCTTTATATGCACCCACTTTAACAGTAAGACAATGGTGACGATTTAGGCCCTCAAGTGTTCATATCACTTTGAACTTTGTGTTCCACAGTCCTCAAGATTTCAGCACATTCACATTTTCACAGTGTAGTTATCTGATTAAATAGTCGTAAGTCCGCTGGGAGATTGGGGGAATCATAACTGTATACATATGCCATGATGTTCAAAGCCATTCTACATGGGTACTTAGCCTCTCCATTAATCAATGGATTAATTAATGGGGCTTGAGAATTGGCTAAGATCTGGAAACTTGGAAAGAGACTGGGATATTTTGTTAGGGTGGCTGTTTGGCTGACCATCTATCTTTTCCTCAGAAACACTGTGTCCTTTGAATCATTTCCACAGCTCTTGGGCTACACACTGACCTTGGCAATCATTACAATGACTTCTAACTTGCTGTCCTCTGGCCTCCTTGATGTTAGGATCTGATTACTCCTATTGCTATCAACGAGCCCAGTTCTTAGCATCTTCTATCATCTGCCCTGAAATGTAGAGTATGGCCATCACTGCGCTTTAGAAATACACTCGTTGCTCTTCTCATGCGTGCATTGCTAATTACCACGGTAAACAGTCATTGGGGGCTCTCTTTTGTAACCTAATTAGCTGTTGTGTTTTCTAGCCTCCCTTAGTAAATCCAATCTAGCATGCCTACTTTTCCACCATTTCTTCACTGTCTGCCTTGGTATTTCTGGCATTTCTATTTCAATTAGGGTGTGGGCCACCATTTATTTCCAGCTTCCGACAGCCATTTTAACAGCAAATCAGTGCCTTATTTCAGCATTCTTCCTAAAGTGTAAATGTTGTATCACTTCACCTTATCAATTTTCTGCCCCTCTTTTATCCAACACTTTTAGGATCCATTTCACTATGTATACACAAGATATCCTTATGTATATTTTAAGAGAAGAGGCAAGACATTCAAGGCATAGAAAGAGGGTTTATAAATGATAATTATCTATAAAGACTAAATGCATACCTGTTGGCATTCTAGGTTAACTTGATGTTTCCCGTTTGCATATGTCTTTGTAGGATATGGACCCATTTTTCAATAGAACACCACTTCTAATGTACACAAATTTGGGCATATACACATACACACACACACACACACACACACACACACACACACTCAAACACACACTCTCTCTCTCTCTCTCTCTCTCTCTCACATACCTTGTTTCCACGAAAATAAGACCTAGCTGGACAATCAGCTCTAATGCGTCTTTTGGAGCAAAAATTAACTATTTTACTAAAATATAAGACTGGGTATGATATGATACGACATGACATGACATAACATGACATGACATGATATGATATATGATACCGCGTCTTATATTAATTTTTGCTCCAAAACACGCATTAGAGCTGATTGTCCGGCTAGGTCTTATTTTTGGGGAAACAGTGTATGCACATACCTACACATCCTCCTTCATGCTGGACCAAAGAGTAACAACAGGTTTAACTTAGGTCAAAGGATGAGAGGGAAAGGAGTTCCAACCCTTTAATGTTTAGTGACCCCAGTTATGCATGAATAAGAAGAGTGAATTCAATTTGCCAAGAAGGTAAGCAGACAGTACTAAGAAAGATCAGAACAATCTGGTCATGAATCACCTATTCTAGCACTGGTCCATTACCTCCCATTTTAATTCATAAACATTACTCATTATATTAACCCTGACTTATCTAAGATGAAATAGTCTATGCTGTCAGAAATAAGGTGGGTGGAGAAAGACAGAGAAATTGCTAATGCAAGATTGGAACCTAATTTACTGAGGCCAAGCTAGAGCATCATGAAGTCATACAGTCACAAGAGAACAACTGTAATTACCGCAGAGATAAGAAATATTGCCAATTTTAAAATAGCTTTTAAAAATGAAATCAGCAAACTGATTGTGATTTTGATTTTAACTGGTATTTAAAAAAATCAAAACAAATACCACTAATTAATAATCTCTTCTGAGAAATACTAAGCTTTTTTAGTTTATGATTATAAGTTGGGGTTCACATTACTGCTGACACTGGCCAAAATATTGTATTTTAATGAACTCTAAGTATTCAAATATGTCTTTGTCTTTCATAATTTGGCATTTTCTCTGTTATATCATGTAGGTTATAGTCTTCTTTCTATGCCATTTCCCATCTCTATGATGTGAAGAAATAAATGTTGTCTCCTCAGCAGCAAAAATCTCCTTTCAAAAACGTTTTTTTTTCATGGGTTGGTTGGAAGAATTAGTCCTTATAGAGGTTTGAGGACACACTTGAAAGTAGAGGACCATTCATTTCATTAAATGAAGAAAAAAGAAGAGTGCTTTTCAAACTTCTTTAATTTCATTTTAAGTGGCTCCACGGGAAGAAAAACCAATCGTGAAAGACATGGGAGGCTGTCATAACTAAGACAGCGCTCATCACCAGGTACATATGTCAAGTTGAACCATTTGACATTTCCATTTCTACAGGACCAATATGGTCTCAGACTGCCCATTTCATATACTTTAATCTACCTAAATAGGCATTTGTAATGTACTTTAACGGAAAAATATATATATATATACGTGATAATGCTTAGCAAATCAAATGTAAACAGCGTACGTAAGCAAAGAGCTAGAAGTGGTTACTTCATATTTGGTGCCATATAATCGAAATTATTTCTTTTCTGAGAATACTTGTGTTGATCATAAAATAGTGCTGTTTAATTTCAAAATTGACAGTTAATTCATATCATTTGTAACCATTAAATACACTTTGGAATTTAGTCCAAATGTAAAACTAATCATCATTAGAAAATGCCAACCTAGCCAACAATGGGCATGTTACTGAAAAACTTTCAGATTTTATTGGATGAAAGAGCTTTCCTCTCCATACAAAAGTAAATACCTTCAGGTGGAGACCCTCCACAGACGCTGTAGTCTTCCAAAATGTATTAGAGGGTGAAGTTACCGTCACTTACAGCCCTGCATAATAAAGCAAAACCTCTCACTCAGCCTTCTTATTTTTATGAATCATTACTTTTAGAACAATACTTTAGGGGAATATAAATAGTTGCTGCTTATCTTGAAACCACTTTATTGAAAAAGCTGTCATTTACTTGTATATTTAACTAGGTCAGTGCACACCAGCATACAGAGATCTACTTTTATTCCAACGGATGCAATTGAACGTAACAGTAAAATAAGGAGATAACCTCTAAGGCCAATAACTAAATGACTTCAGTGGCGAAAACCCAGTGTCTGAGATTACGAATGTGCTTCTAAGCAGCAGCACATAATAAAAGTAATCGTTCTAAATGACTGTCTAGCAAATGACTGTTTTCTAGATCAGGGCGCCAATATATAACAAAAAATATATGCAAAATATATCTCTAGCTCTAGATTGCTAAGTAGTTCCTCATATTCCCCCAGTGTCTTGGACAATGATAAAAACATTTCATAGACATTCATAAAGTGTTTGTTACAAATCGACAGATTAAATACATGAATTAATTGATGGATTCTATAGTGATCATGTGTATGCAATACTTTTTCATTTGTTAAAAACTTTCAAATATACACAAAATATAATTTTATACTTAGAAAGTTTATGATTGTACTGGAGTACTCATAAAATTTGGAATGAGAAGATAAAGGTTTGAGTTCTGTTTCTGGATTTCTTTTCTGTGTAGATAACTTTGAACAAGTGAACAACCTGAATCTTAATTTACACATCTCTAAAAGGGGTTGATAAAACTTCTATCATAAGTGTCACCGCAAGAATTAGGTGAGAGACTGCATATAAAAATGATGTATAAAAAGAAGTCAAGTGTTATAACTTCTAATCGGAGATGAATGAGCTGCAATTCTGGAAATGAAGCTACTTGATCAAAGTGCGTGGCTACACATCCAGTTTCCTAGATGTGCATCACAACAATCCCATTATTTATAATCTTTATCATTCTTATGAACCCCTATGACGTACAATGTTCTTACACTGTTAACTCCATTACCCCTCAGTGAGGATATTTTATTATGGACATCATTTTTTAACATTTCGTTCAAGGTCTCAAGATCACTTAATGACCATTACAGACCTCTGTGAATAGTTTGTACTCATGAAAGGAACAAGGACCAAATAGCCAGATTTTCCTTCATTGACTAAAGAGTGTATCATTAGTACAGGTAAATGCAGAATGGTCAGATTCAAGAATTAGATGCCAAGAAAACATCCTTTCCAAACCCTATTGTCAATCTATGGGCCATTTCTTTTCCTTCTGAGCCGACAGATGTCTGTTTCTACTTTTAATTTAATTTCCTAGCTTTGTGCAAGCCTTTCAACTGGGTCTCACAATTACTCAGCTATTTCTTGGTACCCATTCTATGTAGAATTCTATGTTAAATGTAGTGAAGAATATGAGGAGGAACTAGATTTTAGAATAAAACCTTGGCTAAAGTCTAGAGTTTTGCAGGAAATAGGTAGCAGTTACTCTTTTTTAGTTCAATAAACAGCAAGAGATGTCCCTGGTCCTTGGGAAGATTAAACCCTAAATACCATTAAACTACTTTTCTTTTTCAGCTAGCTTTACTTGAAAATAACTGGATGTCATCACTGATAAATTTATTAATAATTCCACATGGCAGTTTCAGTTTTTAGACTTTCTTATGTTTTCTACAGATTTCAACCAGATGCAGCCTTTCCCTCAGAGAAACCTTTTCTTATGCCTCTCAAATTAAACTAGATTCTCCTGATTTTCTCTCCCATGGTACGTTGAACATTTTTTTATGGCAATTTCTACAGATTATAGCAATTAATTTGTTTAATGTCTATCACCCTTATTAAAGTGTGAGTCTTTGAGGACAGGCAAATTCCTGATAATCTTCTTTTTTCCCCGCCAGGTCCTATGACAACAACTGGGATATACATTGTCCAGCAACTGTGTTGAATGATTGTCTGGACCATCCAAAGTGCTTGTCTCAATGCTCTCCTTTTCTACTAATATTCCTCGCATCCTCCTGCTAGGAAGTGCTTCAAGGAAGATCTGTTTTATAGCCGAGAAAATAAAAACTCTACCTTATGCTCACCAGACTTAGATACAGAACAGGAAAATTGGTTTAATATACTCATTTTTCACACAAATCTTGGGGGGAAAGTTAAAGCCTTTGAAACTAAACAAACTCGACTTATCCTTGCGTATTTTCTTGTACCATGTATGGTATATCTTTCCTGTCTGATTTCATCTCAAATCTGAGCTATAACAGAACCTACTCATCCATATGGCATGCTGTTTTCTCTTTCAGTGTTGCTGGCAGGAACTTCAAAGACTTCAGAGACTTGTCCCATCAGGAGGACATATGTGATCCTTTTTGTGAGGATAAAGTCTGATGGGACAGTTAGGAATGATATCTCAAAACATGGCACTAGAATCAGAATTGTCAAGGATTCTAGGGTGGAAGTCATCCTGGTTTTCAATGTATGAAAGACACGTATGGAAGTTCGGTGGCCTAGACAATTGCTCTACGTGATTCTGCATTCTTTCTTTCTTTTTTTTTCTTTCTTTCTCTTTTTCCCTCTGAACTGCTGTGGATCTCTTTGGAATATGCTGTTCATTTCAGCATGGATGCACTCAGCAGTCTCTGGCCTGCTGAGCTGTTTTACTTCACTGCTGGGTCGTACTTGTCAGCTTTTGTGGAGAAATAACAAGAGGTCACACACGGTGTCAAGAAAATGTTGGCATAGTTAGAGAAACAGGTATTGTATTAGTTGCAATGAATTCAGACCTACTGATGATAGGATTAATGAAATCTGTTCCTGGCACTCATCGAAGCCCGAAGAAGCTTACAATGAGCATGGCCTGGACACCAGCGAGACTTAGCAAGCCCCCAATCCCCTGGAAGTAAGTACAGGCCTCCTAAAACATCGATCTAGAAAAGCAGGGGCAGATAGAGGTGAAGAAAAAGAAAAAGAAAAAAAGAAAGACAGGAGGGTGGGGGGAGGGAAAAGGAAAAAAAGAAGAAAGGGAGGGAGGGAAGGAGGAAAGAGGAATGAAAGGGGAGAATACAGACAGATTACATAAATACCTATCTTTAGCCATTCAAAATTGAATTAAAATAAACATTAATAACAGCAACCCTTTATCAACTGCTTTACTATAGATGAGTCACTGGCCCAAAAGATTTACATGCATTAATGAATGCAATCTCACAGCCACACGATGATGTAGATACTAATCCCCCTTTACAGATGAGAAAGTCAGCACAGAGAGACTAAGTAAATTGCCAGAGAGGCAATTTACACAGCTAGGAAAGGGTGGACCCAGCATTTGAACTCAGAAAATCTGACTGCGGAGTCTGTACTCTTAAACACACTGGCTAGTACTGCTTCTCTCCACAGGCTGTCATCCAGACTGTACTGGCAACATGCAAACATGACTTGGTAGGTGGGGTGAGTGAATACATGGGAAAGAATTTTAGAAATATGAAATGACTGAGCTGTAGACCTGAGAAAGTGGGTACATTTAGGGGAATATTGGAGTGAAGAACTATATATATCCCATGCTTTGATATGGGTGATTGATTTTTTTTTTTCTAATTTATGTGTCACTCCAGGGAAGTATAGCTTCAATCTATCCTCCTGTGCAATATACACCATCTGCCCTATAGTCCTCCTTTTACTTACAGAATCTGGTGGTTATAGTGCTTTTAGATATCATTTACTTAAATTCCTGAATATATGGGTAAGGAGGGTCAGAGAGGCAAAAGACATGGGAATACAGAAAGGCAATGGGGATTAGAGAATCCAGGTCTCCTAAACCCTAGGTGATTATTCTTTGTATTCCACCCAGAGGAATTTAAGACTAAAGAGGTTATCACAAAAACCTATTTAGTAAGAGAGAGACTAACATGGAAAGAGGCTCCAAGAAAGATGGACAAAAATTATTTCTTTTTCATGGGGTCATAAATAATAATTACAAAGCTCTCCATGTTACTTATTTCGTGTGTGTGCAATAGCCATCCCTACTTCATTTCCCTTCTTCTTTTAGTGTTTCCAGAACTTCAGGAGAATCCAGGTAACCTCTATATGTGTGAACATCTAGCCCTGTTACACTTAAGTTTACATATGTAATTTCTACATGGCTACTTCCCTTCTCTCTCTGACAGACTGAAACTTGATACCCGCTAACTGTCTTACAAATCTTCAACCTTGGCTGCAAAGATCATTTCAAATGGGCAAATGGAAAAAGACACGCCCTTGAACACAGTTGTATTAATATGCTAACGTCCCTGCAGGATCCTCTGACAAGGGACAGCGGGATCCAGACACAGACTGCCTGAATGCCGTTAATTAAAGGTTCAATTTCTTTCTCACAAAGCTCTTAAATACCATGGTACAAAAAGGGGAAAAGATTATTCATTTCTGAATTGCATCTTGGACAACGTTGCTTTTGAAAACAAGTGTTTTTAAATGTCAAATGATCTTCTTCTCTATTAAGCACAAATGCTGCTAATGTGTATATACAGAATGAATGAAAACATATGATGTTAAAATATCCTTATAAAGTTAGATAAAATAACAGAGTTCTGTCTCAGTTTAGTATGCATGATGTACAACACATAAAATTACTTTCAAATTTGGGGGACTGGAAGACCTCACTCAAAAGTTTAAAAAGTAAGATAGCCGGATGGCTCAGTTGGTTAGAGCGTGAGCTCTGAACAACAGCATTGCTGGTTCAATTCCCACATGGGCCAGTGAGCTGCACCCTCCACAACGAGATTGAAGGATAACAACTTGGAGTTGATGGGCCCTGGAGAAACACACTGTTCCCCAATATTCCCCAATAAAATGGAAAAAAAAAAAGTTTAAAAAGTAATTTTTTTTTATATTTCTTTTCCAGATAACCAAGCTTATTATTTTCAAAATAACACCATCATGCAGTAGCTATAAAACTTATTAGATGAACTTTGAGAGACCATATTCTGTATATAAAAGGCAGTTTGGGGTATTATAAAATAATTAATAGTGTATTTGAACAAATATTTGTATGAAAATGAAATGTGTAAAAATAATTATTTTATGTTGATTTTACTAGTCTTTATTGAATAAATCATCATTTGTTCAGTAGTTTGTGCTGCTTCTTCCTCATATATTGCATTTGTATTTGTATAATTGCTTTTTAGGATTATCTGCTTTATTCTATTAGATTTATTATCTTTTACCAACATTAGAATTATTTATATTATTTATTATTATAGTCATAAATATAATATCTACTAAGGTAAATTCACTTTCATTATAATTCCTTTTCTAAATATTATTACTTATTTGTGCAAGTTTATTTTTATAGAATTTTTTTCAAGCTTTATTGGTATTTTCATTTAAATTACATTAAGCTTTAATTAATTTGGAAAGATTAATATCACCTTTACAGCATTTAGCAATTTCCTACAGGTCAGAACATAATATCTTTTTAAGATATCATTCTGCAATGTGTTTTATTTTTTTCACACTTTCAAGATGTTATTCCTAGCTTTATTTTTTTTGTTAATAGTATAAAAAGAAATATCATTTGCTTATCTTTTATCTGGTTATTATTTTCTAGAGCTACACAAATAACATCTGCACTTAATATTTATGATTCTTTATTTCCAATATTAATACCTCTTACATTTGTTACTTATTGTAATAGTCAGATATTGCATAACAATTTTAAAACACAAAAGCAATAGATGCTATTTTTGTATTCATTCTTAATTTAATAGAAATGTACCTCCTGTTTTACCCAGTAAGTATAAATACTGTTTATTTCTTTAAAATGAGTGTCTTTATTATGTTGAAGAATAATTGATTGTTATTATATTTTAATTTTTTTATAGAGAATAGAATTTTACTGACCTAGTACCTTGATGTCTTGTTAAAGTTACTGATTACTTCTAGTAGTTTTCTGTTAAGTTCCTTAATTTTTCTGTCAACAATTATGCCATACAAATAATGACAGATTCACTTTTATTCATTTCTGACTTTTATTTATGTCTTGTATTTCTTTCTATTGACTTATTGCATTGTCTAGGAATGCCAGTACAATGTTAAATAGAAGTGGTGAGAACAGATCCTTGTATTTTTTCTTGAATTTAATGGGAAAGAATTCCACACTGCAGCATTTTAAGTATGATACATGTATGATGTTAGCTGTATTTTGTTGTAGATGCTCTTTAAGATATTGAAAAAAGTCCTTTCTATTTCTTGTTTGTTGAAAATTTCTATCATAAAGGGCGCTGAATTTTGCCAAAAAACTTTTCAGCATCTATAGGGATGATTACATTATTTTTTGGTTTTGTTCTTTTAATGAGTCATATTGGTTTATTTTAATGATAAATCAAGCTGGCATTTCTGAAATAAAACTGAATTGGTCATAATACATTTTGTTTATATGTTGCTGAATTTGATTTGCTAATAATTTGTTGAAGATTTCTGTGTTTATGTTCATGGGGAATACTGGTCTTTATTTTTATTTTTTATAAATGCCCTTATTAGAGTTTGGTATCAAAATTATTATGTCTTCGTAAAACAAGTCTGGACATTTTTCCTCCTCACTTTCTAAAAGATTTTGTGTAAGAGTGGTTTTATTTCTTAAATGTTTGGTATAATTACGAGTGAAACTGCCTAAGATTGGAGTTTCCCTAATGGCATTTTTTGAAACTTATAAATTTAATTCATTTAATAAATATAGGAATATTCAGATGTGATTTCTCACTTGGCCAGTATGCTAGGCAGAATTCTAAAATAGCCTGCAAGATTCTTTCCCTCTGTTGTACGTGCCTTGTATAATCCCCTTACCTTGAATGCCAGGTTGGAATTGTGAATATGATGATATGTCACTTCTGTAATTAGGTAATGAAGTAGTTGACTTTGAGTAATGGAAAGGGAGATAACTGAACCTGATCTAATTATGTGAGCAGTTAAAAGATGGATTGAATCCTATCTGGAGAGATTCTCCTGCTGGTTTTGAAAAAGTAAACAGCTATGGTGTAGAAATGGCCACGTGGAAGGGAATACCAGATGATCTTTAGGACCCAGTAGCTTCAATCTTAACAGAAGTGGATTCTGCCAACAATCAGTAAACTTGGAAGAGCACCCTGGGTATCAGATGAGAACAAAGCCTAGCCAATAACTACGGTAGTTTCAACTTTGTGAGACTAGGAGCAGAGAACTTAGCTGGGCTTTAGTTGGACTGATGGTCTACAGACCAGACAGTAATAAATAAATGTTGTTTAAAAACCCTCAATTTGTGGTAACTTTTATACAATAGAAAGCTAATATGGTCAGTTTGGGTATGTTGCATTTTTCAGAAAATTTTTTCATTTCTTTCAAGTTGTCAAATTTATTGACTTAAAAATGT
Organism: Rhinolophus ferrumequinum; assembly: GCF_004115265.2. Classification (NCBI taxonomy): domain Eukaryota; kingdom Metazoa; phylum Chordata; class Mammalia; order Chiroptera; family Rhinolophidae; genus Rhinolophus; species Rhinolophus ferrumequinum. The sequence goes on from NC_046285.1 coordinate 55,493,900, forward strand.
TAATGACATCTTTTTTCTTTTTATGTCTATATAATCTGTAGCTCTGTCTTAGCTCCCTTCTCTTTATTAGTACTTTGCTTTTTGTTCTCTGTTTCTTGAATAGTCTACCTAGAAATTTATTAATGTTATTAATATTTTCTTAAAAATCAGCTTTTTGTTTTATTTTTTCTCCATTGATTGCTATTTTCTGCCTTTTTCTGTAATATTTTCTTTTATATACTTATTTAAATTGCACTTACCCTTGTTTTTATAGATTCTTAAGTTGGAAACAGGGTACTGCTTTAATACATTTTTTTCTAATGTAAGAATACTATAAATTTCTTTTGAAAATCTTTAGGTATATCTGATAAATTTTAGTATGTCAAGTTTTATTATAGTTTAATTTAAAATATTTTCTAATTTCTTTGTGCTTTATTTTTTAATAATGTGTTATTTAGAGTTTGTTGCTTAATTTCCAAGTATTGGTGGCTTATCTCAATATATTACTATAGGTCATAATTTAGTTCCATTATGTTCAAAGAACATATGATTCAATCTTCTCAAATTTAGTGAGACTTATTTTATGACCCAGCACACAGACTGCTTTGATGAATGTTACATGTGCTCTTAAATAAATATTATGAGGTCAGACAACTGAGTTCGCGAATTCATCCTAGAAAAAGTGCTACATACCCTCACTGTTGAATATCACTGTGGTCACTTTTGAAGTACTCCCCTTGGGAAGCTATGCACCAACACCAGCGCCTAATCCATCCTTCAGAAAAATTTTGGAACTCTTTTCCTGGAGTAGCCATCATAGCTGTTATTGTATTACACTTGATGTCCTGAATGTCACCAAAATGTCTTCCTTTCAATATTTCCTTGATCTTCAGGTAAAGAAAGAAGTCATTGAGGGTGTTCCAATACAGTTATTTGTTACTGGCTAAAAACTCCCTCACAGACAGTGCCGTGTGAGCTGGTGCATTGATGTGATGCAAGAGCCATGAATTTTTGGCGAAAAGTTCAGGTCATCTAACTTTTTCATGCATCCTTCTCAGCACTTCCAAATAGTAAATGTGGTTAACTGTTTGTCTAATTGGTACAAATTTATAATGAATAATCCCTCTGATATCAAAAAAGTTTAGCAACATGGTTGCAACAAGTTCACAACATTAATTGTCAGACCTCATATGTAAATTTACAGCTTCTGCTAAGACTGCAGAAAGCTAAAAGCTACCCTTACAAAAATGGTAAAATGTTGCCAGACAAGTTTCAAATTTACATATTTCCTTGAACCTTTCAGAGAGCTGATGTTTCTGGGCAAATAACTAACTCCAAATCTAAGAAAAGATAAACAACACCAAGGAAATTACCCAGAAAATTCACCCCAGACTTAGTGAGAAAAATTCAGCTAAAATTGATAACATGAATTTGCTAAAGGCTGAGTATGGGCTAGCAATGGAACATAGAACCCTTTAAAGGAAGGTCACACTCACTCACGGATTCTTCTCGATAGACATAACTGGGTGCTCACCCAAAAAGATGGGGAACAGGGGAAGAGACATCAGAAAGCATCCAACATCGTGCAACTATGGAAGAGGGGGACAGCAACTGTTGCAAGAAAAACACAAAGCCCATTTAAATATGTCTCCCCTGTCTCCTATTAAAAAACAAACAAACAAAACCTTAAACCAATGGCGGAAGAGTACCATATCCTTAGGCCAATAATTAAAACACATTGTAATTGAAAGAAGGGCACAGGAAAAAAAAAGACTATCTCTCCCTGAAGGAAGGTCAAGAATACTTACTAAGCCCAGACTTACAACTTGGGATGGGGAAGGAACACTGAGAAGATACCTGGAACCCAGGGACACAGTGCCTGCCTAAGACTGAGGCAAATTCAGAACAAAGAATACATCCAAACTTCCCTCCAGGCATACTAACACAAGTTGGGTAACAAATAACTGCTGTCTACCGGGAGAGAAGCAAGAGCATGAAGGGACACTTTCACTGAAGTGTAGTACAAAAGACAGACATAAAGCTCAGAGTAGACATTCAAAAAAAAAAAAAAAAAAAGCCCTCTGGAAAACCAGTTTCCAACTTAAATACAACCAGAGGAATTTGACACTAGAGGAATTTAAGGTCTGTGTTGCACTAAGGTGAGCCATGGCAATAACAAAACCTCAAACCGGGCAATCTCCTTACTAGGTTGACTCCATCTTTCACACCAAAAGCCTAGAAGATGGAAAACCATGCCCATTTCCAGGCATAAAAACAAGTTTTCTTAATTTCTACTGACCTGAAAAAGATGCCCAGCCTTAAGAAAGAAAGAAAGTACAACACACTGCTATAAAGCAGAATAAAACCAGACGCAAATATGACACAGATGTTGGAATTACTGTTCAGAGAAATTAAAATAATTATGATTAAACTATCAAAGAGTGTAGTAGAAAAGGTTTATATGATATATGATCAGATGTGTGATTTCGCCAGATGAATAAAAACAAAAGAAAATAAAATGGAAATGCTGGGGCGGGGGAATTGGGGACACTAAGAGAGAGAATGAGTTTCTTCAATGGATTCATCAGTAGACCTGACACAGTTGAGGAAAGAATCAATGAACTTGAAAATATGTCAGTAGAAATTACCCAAATTGAATAACAAAGAGAGAGGTGTTTTTTTGTTTTGTTTTGTTCTGTTTTTTAAACAAGCAACAGAAGAGATTATTCAAGAACTGTGGAAAATAAGAAATGTTCTAACATGTATGAGGTCCCAGATTAGTACAAAATATTTGAAATGATAAGGGATAAGGAAATTATATATTATATATATTCTCCAAGAAATAATGTACTTTCTTAGGTAGCTAGACTAAGGGACTGACCAGTTCATTACTTCAAGCAGAAATTGAAGTGTGTACAGAAATGCTGTACACAGTTAAATGCTTTAACTCTTCAAGCAGGGCTTGGAATTAGATCTCCAGAAATGGAAAAAGTTTAGCCCAGCTCCCAGTTACTTGGGCTACAATAAGGCCAAAATAATTAGGAGTTTAATTCGTTGTAACTTTAGAGTCATTTCAGTTTTGTCTTTAATTGTCTTGAAATCTTGCTCAGGGATGTAAATAAATAATGCAAGATGGTTAAGATTTGAAAAGTGAAAGACCTTGGATCGTCTGCACCTTGACACTATGGAATTATAAAACTGCTAGATTTTCAGGCTGCAATGCCTTGATGAGCATTTGGAGCCTGCAAGACTGCTTGTACTATAAAAGTGCAAGATGTGGAAGCCCTTTACTCCAACTGAAACAGTATGAAATCTCCAGATAAACAAGAGGAACAAACATATTTTCTTAAAATTCATTGAAAAGCAATGAACCCAAAGTTGTAGAAATATAAAAGTACACTCAAGAAGGGTGATTACAGGAGACAGAGGATGCTATCATCCCTGGAGTCAGGTTGGAAGCAGCAGGTTGGGCTGGGAAGCTAATCTGCCAGAGAAGCACAGTCTTCTCACATGAAGAGAGATCAGCCAAACTTTTGATTAACATGTCCTCTGGTAGACCAACATTTATTGTGGAAGAGATCCCAAAGCAACGATAACCCTCTCTGCTAAGATATTCTCTGACATAGGAGATTTGCTAAGTAAAGAGGCTAGAAGTGGCATTGGAAAGTAGCAAGGATCTTGCAATCTTTCAGTCTTGCAGTTTCAAAATCTTGCAGTCTTGAAGACTTGCAGTTTAAGAGCCCCATGGTCTCATGGATTGTCAGTCTCATAGTCTCCAGTTTTAACAGTTTCCATGTCTCATAGATTTTCAGCCTTGAGGTCTCATGCTCTCAAGTTTCACAAGTCTTAAGGTCTAAAATTCTCAAAGCCTTTCAATTTTGAGATCTTGCAGTCTTCTTGTGTTTTGTCACAAGTCCTTCCGGGGGAAGAGTCCTGAACTCACCTCAAGCAGTCTTATTTTATTGCAAAGAGAATATTACCCCCCAAATTTCTAATATGGTTATTTATTAAGTTATGTCTTAGGACCTAGTATCTAACCATTACAAAATTCGCACACACACACACACGCACGCACGCACGCACACACACACACACAATGTGTCTGTTTCTTAGATTTAAAATTTAATATATCTCTTAATTCAATGTTAATAATTGCATTTCTCTATATCCTTACTTATCCTCTATTGTATGTTATTCTACACATTCTACCTTGTAATACAATCCAGTCCCATGTTTTTGATTACTAAACACATATTAACCTAAATAAATCCCTTTATTAAACTTCAGACTTGCTTGTTTACTTGGTCTCTCCACTTAAATGTCATACTACTTTAAATATTAAAAATGCGCAACTTAATTCTTCTACTGCACAGCAAAATAAACCATTGACAAAATAAAGAGGCGACCAACTGAATGGGAGAAGATTTTTGCAAACAGTGCCTCCGATAAGGGGCTAATATCCAAAATATACAAGGAACTCATACAACAACAAAAAACCAAACAACCCAGTTGTAAAATGAGCAGAGGACCTGAAGAGACATTTCTCCAAAGAGGACATACAAATGGCAAACAGACATATGAAAAAAATGCTCAACATCACTAATCATCAGAGAAATGCAAATAAAAACCACAATGAGATATCACCTCACCCCAGTCAGAATGGCTATTATCAACAAGACAAATAGTAACAAGTGTTGGAGAGGCTGTGGAGAAAAAGGAACCCTCATACACTGTTGGTGGGAATGCAGACTGGTGCAGCCGCTATGGAAGGCAGTCTGGAGGTTCCTCAAAAAATTACGAATAGAATTACCATATGACCCAGCAATCCCTCTCCTGGGTATCTACCCAAAAAATCTGAAAACATTTATCCATAAAGACACGTGTGCTCCAATGTTCACTGCAGCTTTGTTTACGGTGGCCAAGTCATGGAAACAACCAAAGTGTCCTTCGATAGACGAATGGATAAAGAAGTTGTGGTATATAAACAAAATGGAATACTATTTGGTGGTAAGAAAAGATGAAATAGGACCATTTGTAACAACATGGATGGATCTTGAGATTATAATGCTAAGCGAAAAAGGTCGGACAGAAAAATAGAGAACCATATGATTTCACAGATATGTGGTATATAAACCGAAAACAACAAAAGAACAAGACAAACAAATGAGAAACAAAAACTCATAGACACAGACAATAACCAATAACCAATAGTTTAATGGTTACCAGAGGGTAAGGGGGGAAGGGGGTGATAGATGAAGGTAAAGGGGATCAAATATATGGTGATGGAAGGAGAACTGCCTCTGGGTGGTGAACACACAATGGGATTTATAGATGATGTAATACAGAATCGTGTACCTGAAATCTGTGTAACTTTACTAACAATTGTCACCCCAATAAACTTTCATTATAAAAAACAAAAACTTAATTCTTCACCTACTCTTTCCCAAGTTTACCCCAAACCTATCCTTTCTCTTCTTTATAACAGAGAATGGCATTCTCCTGTTTCCCAGGTCTGAATCTTGGACATTATCATAATTTATTCCTTATTCTCCCTTATCCTTAAATCCAAATAATTACAAAGAACTATCATTTCAACTCTGCAAACATATTTTGAAGTCATCTGCTCTCTAATCGTTCTATTAATACCACTAATAAGTCTCAGTGGAGCATGGAGATTTCCTCAATGGAGACTAATTATTTTGTATACCTCTTTATATATCTACTCAATAATTATTTTAAAAGGGGAGAGCAGAAAAATATGAATACTGGGGCTAGTTTTCTGCTTTCTTTTACTTTCCTGAACTATCATCTCTGACTCCAATCTTGCATACTTGTCAGCAAAACTAAGTCTGAGCAAATGACAAGAGTTACCATCCTAAAATGGCATGTTGCTCTTTATCTGTGGTCACTTGAGAGTGCCACTTAAGAAACTCACTCTAAGCTGCTTATCAAAGCACTCCTTCAAAAACATATTGCATTCTCCAAGGGAAGAGCTTTGATACTTACAAATTTCTCCATTTTCTTACATTTCCAACAATGTTTTCTGAACTCTGACATTTTATTTACTCTTTTAGGTTGGCATCCCTTAAAAAACTTTCTTGCTGGCCCATCCCTTTACCCAGGTTCTGCCCATTATTTAATTCGCAACCACAACATTTCATATTTGGAGTTTTGCAACAGCTTCTGAACTGGTCTCCGCTTCCAGTATTGCACCATGTTTCCTTTCACCGTGCCTACACCACACAGTTTAGTTTCCATGCTTCAGCCAGAATGATCTCTGAAAAATGCCAATCTCATGCATGAACTATTATAATAATTTTCTTTTTCTCCTAGAGAAAAATCTCAAGATCTACCAGGACATATGCTGCCCACCTTATCTTTAGACACGCCCCGTCACACTGCATTTTCCAGGTAAAATGAACTTCTTTAGGTTGTTCATATATCCAGTGGTATATTTTCTAACCTCTGGTCTTTTTCAAAGAAATTGGAATGGATCGGCATGGAATAGTCTTAATAGATAGTAATCCCTCACTCGTCATTCAGATACACAACTAGACCTTGTTTCTTGTGGGCATGCTCTCCTAGCCTCTAACACCAGTGTGAAGTGAGGAACTCTGTCCTTTCACAGCACCTGGTCCTCACTATCATACACCTACCACATCACAGTTTAGTTGTTTCAGTGCCTCTTATTTCCTCTCCTAGATCATCAGCTATGGGACCATGAACCTAACAGATACTCAATAAATACATGTTGAAAAAAAAAGGATGGAATATTTACACAGAAAACTTTATCACTAGGCCATAGTATGACTCATTAATCAATTATTCAACATTAAACAAACATTTATTGGGCAAAAGCCAAGTGCTAGGAATGTTGAGATAAAACAGTAGAATCCTTTGAGCTCCCACTCCTGTCAAAGGTCATTTCAAGAAAAATATGAGGTAGATCTGATACTTACATAATAGAAAAAAATATAGGATTTAGAAGAGAGCTTTCTAAGCTTGAGAAACAGAATGGGGAAGAATGGGGAATGGGGAAGAATGAGGGCAGAGGAGAAACAAGTTCTCATATTGGCAAATAACTGGACAACAATTTAACATTTCTAGAGCTAAGCTGATGTCAACAGGGAGCAAATATCCCCGTGTATTAGTTTGCATCTGTCCATTGGGATGAATAGATTTCTATTTGACTTGACTCACCAGCACTATTCTAACAGATAAAAGCAACTAGGAGCTAATAGATAAAATAATAGAATAAATAATAGATAAAAAATAATAGATAAAATAACAGATAAAAACAAGTAGGAGTTGTTTCAAATGCCTTATTAAAAAGTTAACTCACAATTTTGTACCCTTTTTCCTAAATCACGCAGATGTGCCTTTTTCCTGTATCGGTTTTTCAACACTTCTCTCATATGGTGTTTGCCGCCTTCACCTTTTACCCAGTAATAAATACGTCCACAAGCGGGTTGTTTGCTAATGCACAGCGCCATCTGCTGGTAATAGTTGGGAACCAATAGCGGGCTCGCCCAAAGATTGAGTCTTGTTTCCTGTGGAAAGACTTGTTTTGCTCTAGCCATGGGTAGATGTTTGCTCACATAATGGTATTAGGAAACTAGCAAAAGCCACTGTGAGAAGCCATCTCCTTTATGAGAGATATACCTGAGTGACTTGGATTATAGAGTGGGAAGCGGTATGATATCCTTGCTTTTATGTGTGCCATTAGAAATATATTATGGACTACAACACATGGATTTGCAATACATAGTCAATAAACACTGGGTGCTGATAGTACTGTGACATCAGGAATAACATAAAATATCTCCATATTTGAGACTGAAGAAAACACACGCATCTGGAATCAGAAAATCTGGATTTATCTGTGGGAACTTGAGCCAGTAACATTTACTTTTGTGAATCTCTGGTTCCTCATCAATTAAATGATAATCTCTCCCACTTGCCTTCAAGTGCTACTCTGGGAATAAAGCAAGATAATGGCTATGGAAATATCAGTGAAAGGCGAAACACATAAAAGTGACAGTAGCCGTCATGGTGAGTTAGTGTAAGTGGATTACACTTTTCAGGGCACAATTAAATCTCAGCTCTGATTCCATTTCAAGCAGGGATTACAACTGTGATGTATTGTTGGGTTGACGAAGATGGAGTATAAAGATTATCAATATGTCTCCTTATGGTTCTGGGAAAAATATATACTCCATCCCTCCAAGAGTAATATTCTCATTCCCCTGACTGCCGCAGTTAACAAGATCTAGGCAGTCACTCAGAGAAGAAGCCTATTCTACTTGGAAAGAGGTGGTTTCCCCTCCTGGGTGATCAAAAACTATATGTGTGCGTACAAACTCATGGTCATTACAGCCTCGTTCTCTGCCCTCACCTGTTGTCCATACAGACAGGACCCACAGGACAGGTTAGGGGCTGCTCATCATCCCATCCCCTAGGCCATATTTACACACTTTCCTTTGATGTCCATCTTCTCATTTAAGATTACCTGCTAATGCACATTTTGCCTTTTTGAAAAGAAGGGTTTGGAGGGAGTTGTGCATAAGAATCTAGAGGACAGTGAGTCTGACTATTTACTTTTACAGATGAGAAAACTGAAAACCAGAGTAGAAACAACTAAGATTTCCTCCTGATATCACAATGATACTGGACAGAGACTCAGATATATTGAACCCCAACAAGTGTTTGCTTTGCTTTGTTTTGTTTTGATAGTATCAGGTATCACCCTGGCGTTGTAAATCTTCTTGATATATACTCCACAAATGATTCTGGTTGTTGAATGTTAACACCATAAGAATATAGCATCTGATGGCCAAATAGCTACTGTCTGGCTTGCAAATATAGATCACAGATATGGATCAGAAGTTCCATCAGCGGTGAAACAGAGAGAGTGAGTACTTGGATGTCCACGGCAGAGAGGCAGCCAATGAGGATTAGCCCAGCTGCACGTAATAAAGGGTAAGAATGTGGAAAACAGGGTCTATCCACACGTGTGTTTTGTGTCACGGAGGCCAAGGAGGAGATAACCCAGGTGATGACTAAGCATGAGGGCAGGCAGTGGCCAGGGGCCCGGGCCCAGGGAGGCAACAGAACTCCCTTAGTTGTTAACAGCAAAGCCAGAGTCATGGTGCCAGGAGTCCAAACTAGCCACCCTGTTCAGTGAAGGGCTGGAGGTTTGGGTTGCTTATAGAGGTGAAGAATCCTTTCCTCTTATTTTTTTCAGACTACATCAGAGAGTCTGTGGAACATCTAAATTTGATTCTGAACCAGGATCAGCTTTCATAGCCTCTGACTCCAGATATTAATTACAACAGCGTCTGCTGAATCTGACTTTACATTTGAATTCTTTGGGGGCAGAGTTGGAATTATATTGAATTTTGAAGACTATTCAAGATCCCGAGGGAACCTGGGCTCCTCGGGGAGCAGGTGCAGAGAAGACTCTAGAGCTGACCAGCAGCTTTCCTCATTCATTGGCCTCACTCTGACCCTTTACAAGAGTACATGGGGGCAAACATATATTGACCTGACTCCAACTTAAGGAAACGCAGTCAGTGTGGTACTTGGTGCTCACATATCTTCTAGACTGCTTCTTTATTCCTTCTCAGTGATCGTGTTCCTATCTTTTTCTGGACACAAACGTCGTAGGAAACAGGCAGCAGGCTCAGAGATAAGGTGACAACTTATATGTGCATTCAGGTTTGAACACCTGAAACTCAGAGCTGCAAATTCTGGAAGAGAAACATCCCTCCTGCATGTCGCTTTAAATCCTATCCAATACCGAAAAGGAATGCAGCAGGGGTGTCTGGATTTTACTCAAGGGAAACAAGTAAGGCACATCCATTGAAAGACACATAAGACCCCACTGCAAAGCCCAAGGTTGAGCAGGATCGAACACAGGGAGTCCTGGCCCTTCCCGTCCCAGACAAAACTGAGACAGTTACTTCCAAAGAGCTTCATGAATGATGCTCCATCGGTACAGTTAGTTATTAACCCTGGCAGCACGCTCTGGGCCCCTCAAAGCACAATGGATTTCTTCCGTTGTTTAAATTGCAACCTTGAGCCCTGTGTCAGACAGCAAGCCAAGGAGGGTGGGGGCATCTTCATAAATAAAAGGAGGCCCGAAACACAACACAAAATTCCTCTGCTCCAACTATTCATTTGTTGACCCTGTGGGGGAAATGTCCCTGGTCAGTGACCTGGGAGCAGTCTAGACTCATTCACAATGGAAACCTTCCTCTTCAGGTTATTACGGGGCTTCTTAGGAAAATGTTAATGTTTGAGCCCTATCTGGAATCACTCACTGTTACCAGGATAACTTTGGGTTTGAAGTCAGGCAGGCATCTTAAGAAGTATTCTAGGAAGAAAAAGATTGCCTTTTTAGAATAACCCTTGGGCACCGTTTCTTTTGGATTCTATTATATTCAACTCACATTTGCAAGAACCTATTATCCAGATGGACTATGAGAATTAAATGACCGTGATGTGTGAAGTGCCTAGCAGAACTCTCAGAACACAGCGGCTAACATCTAGGTTAAAATATGTCATTCAAGTAATAAATATTTAAGTGAAAGTTTTAGAAAATTTGGAGAACATCAAAGATAATAAAGTCACCAAAGAGGCTCGTGGCTTAAAGAAAATCCTTGTTAACACTGCCAGTCATTTTTCCTCAGGTAATTATTATACTAATAACAATAGATACATCAATTTTAATTTCCAATGGCTTCACGGATGCCAAGATAGTCATCCTTGAGAGAGTGGGTGTAAAGAGTACTGAATTAAAATTGGGAGATTCACCTGATAGTCAAATTCTCCAGTGAACTAGCTTCCTGGCCTTGCGAGATGGTTGCAAGACTCTGTAGTCTTCCTTTTCATCTCTATAAATGTTCAGGTAGAGCTAGACACTCACTAGTGGCCTCCCCACTAAATGAAAATCAGAAACTAACGTCATTGCCTCTTTCTCTTTGTTTTAACATCTTCAGCCTAGTATGCAGAGACATAGAAAGGATTAAATAATCTATGATTTCTTAAAAAAAGCAAGCAGAATTAATTCTCATATTCACAATTTTGATTAATGATCATTTACATATAGTTGAAACGTGTGCACGCACACACAAATGTCCTTGTCACCAATAGGTCAAAAATATACTTAAATTTAAGACCTGACACAGTTTCAGCAATCAGGGAAGCTAAATTCACTTGGTCTCTTAACTTGTCAGTAAAAAATTGATGAGGTGTGCCTGCTCAAGCTCTGAGCTGAGGTCAAAGCACCCTTGAGGAGACAAGAAAAAAGAATAAGTGATTTACAGATAAGGCCGGTAGCCTTGGCACAAGGAGCTTTTGTTTTCTTAGCTCTAGTCCCCGGGAGAGGAGTGTGCCTCAGCGGGCACAAAGTGTTCCCCAAACAATGTTAGACACACGCCAAATTGGAGCTCAGCCAGGTTCCAGCTACCACGCTGAATTCCTGCTTGCCACCCATTGGCACACACAAAAGGCAGGCCCAGGTTACCACAGCCTCTCAGGTAAGGACCAAAGCTGCTATTTGTCATCATTAAGGGACTAGGCCATTCTTCTCTTTCCTGTCTTCTAATCAATGGCAGTGAAACTTGCCTGGTAAAAAAGTGGGACAAAGAACAACTCAAAATTCTGGACTTAGGTAAAAGGAAACTCCCTTCCTCAACTGCTACTATGTCAGGAAACATTGCCAAATTCTTCAGTTTATTCTCTGTCATTTTGAGTTATATAATGTTCTTAATAACTATCTAAATATTAATATAGTAATCGTTCTCTGAATCTGAAAGTAATGCTTATCATTGTAGATAATTTAGAAAATCAGAACAGCCCAAGAAAGAAATTAAGGAGCTTCCATAATCCAGCTAGGGCCACAACGATCATTTGAGTGTGTATTATTCTGACCATTTCTATGTGTGTGTGTGATGTATGTATGTATTGCTTGTATACATAAGCAAATAGGTGTGGAGAGTCACTGTTTTCCACAACTGGTAACATATTATACATAATACTTTATACTTTTTTCATTCAACATATTATGGACATGTTTGCAGTTACTGAATAACTGCAAAACTGTGAGAATAATGTCTTTCAGAGACGTTTTAAGTATTAAATAAATAAATGTAAAATCCCCTGACATGGCACCTGACAACTAGTGATCACTGACATTATAGTAATTTCATTAGAATCTGATCAACATGAAATTATTTTTGTGTTTAAAATACCAAAAACTATGTATCAAAACAGTATTTGCAAAGAGAAGGAGAAGGGAGAAGAGTTTTGCTTACGATCACAGGACTAAAAATCAGTGGCCTAGAAGCTGGCTGATATTTCCTTCCACCTTCACCTAAAGAGTAGGCCAGATTATACTTGAGCAGAGTTGACTGACAGAGAAGTCATCAGAGACTAACACAGTACATATTATCGTGTGGTAGCTTTATCATTAGAAAATTCTATCTAATGTCCAGTTCAGATTGTGTCCTTATATCAACCCAGGGATCCTAGTTCATTGTGTTTAACAATATAAAAGAAATTGAAGTTGCTTTGCTCAAGACAACTGTGCAGAGTCGGTGGGACAGAACTGCTCAGAGTGGAAGATGTACTCCCTGTATTCTACTAGAGAGGACTCTTACCTTACGCTGTGGATACTTTGCTTCTATTTATGCAGCCTGATGGCTACAAACTTGACTCAAATTAGGCTTATTATTAACAAAGAGGTCAAAGTTTTCTTAAAACACTATCAACCTTGGAAGCAAAGTATATGTAAGGTGATTAGCTCTATGGTACCAGAGGAAGAAAGAACATCTTTTGAAAGCCCATAATTAAAACAAGGTAGAGCACTACATAGATGTGTGTCTCTAAGTCACATAAAACATGTTGTAACATGCTCAACTCTGACCTATGGCTGAGAGCATAAGCTGCCTTTACTTGGCAGTCAAAAGCTTTGGGAAAGTTTCAACAAAATGGGAAAATATAGATGCCACTTTCTAGTCTTTCATTCTATTCTTTAACAAGTATTGTCTATATGTGCTAAGCATTATAACTGGAGTTCTTATACATGCAGTGCTATTTAATTATTAATTTTATTTAATCCTCACAGCAATCATACATTTTTAAAGGTAAGGTAAAATAAGAAAGTTGATATCTAGTTGTTTAACCTCCAAAATAACATTCCCATTACTACATAGCTAAAAAGTGGCAGTACTGAGTTTTCAAAGTTCAAGAACAATTTTGTAAATTTAAAAACAATGATGCATAAATACTAGTATCCTTCCTATTCACACACACACACACACACAGACACACACACACTCTTTAGGGTGTGCTCAAAACATTACAAAAACAAAGGCGTATTTTCTTTTTATCTGGACTATTCTCTTGACTTTCTAAATGACCTTGACTGCAATACTCTTAATACATCCTATATACTCTGGCAAGACTGATCTTTTCAAAACATAGGTCTGATCATTATACTCCATGCTTAAATAAACAAATAAACTCTTGATTGTTTTTTGCTTTTAGAAAAAAATCCAGATTCATTGATTAGAATTCAATTCTGTAGCTCTTCAGTCTGGCCCCATCTAAATGCAGTGTTGCATTGCCAGGTATGGGCAATCCATGGTTCTTACTTGTGTCACCACATCTTTCTATTCCCTCTACAATCCATCCAAATTCTGCTTCTCAACTTTCCTAAATGTGATATTAGCCTCCATATTTTTTGCTCATGCCACTCTCTTAAGGCTTTATCTACTTGCTTTAAGGCTATTGCCACTTTCTTTAATCCTTCACACTTGTCTCATACGCTATTTCCTTGGTTATGTCTTTTCCATCATCTCATTGAAAAAGAATTATTTCTTCCTCTCTGCTCTTACATCACTTTAATTTATACTCCTATCATGACATGAATTTCCTTCTGCCTTGTAAGCTCTTCAAGCCAGGAAGTACTAAAAAGTGAGACACTATACTAGACACCAAAAGTTTAAAGGAAAATAAGATATGATCCCTGCTTGCTAGGAGCTAGCAGTCTCGTGTGAGCAAGACTCCAGACCATCCATCCTTACTTCCGTCAGAACAACTTATTTTATCTGTTTCTTGTTTCTACTTCTATGATCTTCTGCCGTTTCACCATAATGTGTCTGACTGCTTATTTGTATTTATCTTTCTTGGGACTTGGGGGTATTGTCTCAGTCTGAAGACTCATCAGGTTATTCTTCAGTTCTGAAAAACTCTTAGTAGTTAACCTCTTCAAAGATTCTTTCCAAATTCCCTCTATTCTCACGGTTTAGAAATCCTATTAAACATTAGTTGCACCTTATCATTATGTCATCTATGTATCTTGTTTTCTATATTTTTATTTCTTTAACATCTGTTCCATATATGGAGCGATTTTCTCAGATCTAACTTCCAATTTATTAACAACTCTCTATTTGAAGAAGCCCAGAATCAGGCTTAGTTTTCTATCCAGTTAATAATATTTGTGTGTTAAAGGGGCAATTAGTTATTTTGCATGAAATGAAATTATTGTTATATTTTTATTTACACGTGCTATTTCTAGTTGCCACTTTCTTTGCATCACTTTCTGCTATTTTTTGCTTTCTCTGAAATATAAATATTTAAAAATATTTTTCCTCTCTTTTTGATTGGAAGTTATGTCTTACACTCCTCTTGTTTTGAGGTTTTTCCTAAAAGGTACAATACATTCTTAACAAAGTATATTATTAAGAAATGCTTTTAACCTCTGTCCGCATACAAGAACCTTAAAAATCCTTTATTTCCATTTCCTCCAATCTCACTATATTTATTTTGATTCTGCATATATTTAAATCAAACTAAATATTATATTTACTATTTTAAATAGTTGCTATTATTTTTACTCTTTTAAATAGCTAAATAATATTATGTTTGCAGTAAATACTGTGTTTACTGATATAAGTAGCTAAACATTTTTTAGAATTACTTGAAAGGAGTTCAATTTCAGCTATTCCATTTTGAATAATTCTACATCCATGCCATGGGCTGCTAGCACACATGTTTATTCTAATTTCTTTAAGAGGATATTCATCTAGCAAAATAATAAATGTCTCATAAAATGGTGGGCATTAAGCTTCATACATAAAATCTAACTACTGCTTTTAATTCACTTCTTGATGCTATCAAATGCCCCTCAAATTAATTGAGTATCCAAGTATATTTACAAAATTTGACATGTTTATAAAGTTTTAATTATTCGTTATTAAATTTAGCCTCAAAATTCTTACAGTTGTCACTAGTTTTGAAATGCATCAGTTACTCAAAACTGGCACAGCCAACTCCAGTTGTTGATTAAATGTCCATCATAGACAGGTTTTCATGAGTATCTTCTACATCAGGAAATCTGTTCAGTGATGTGGAGGAGATGGGAATACACAGGCTGCCAGATGGAGGATGGCACTGCTCGTGCAATGTTCTGGTGAGTGCTCAAAAAATTAAAACCCCAACAAATAGACAACTTTTACCACCACAGCTATTAGGTGAAATTGATAGGATTTTACATGATGGTGTAAGATATAACCACAGGATACAGGACCTTTACGTAATGATGGAGACATATTTAAGTCAGCACTAAAACTAGGTATTTTATTCCCCCAAAAGGCAATCTAATATTTCATAACTTTTATGTATGCTACACCAAAGCAACTAATATCACATTAGCAAATTTAGAGATAAATAAGTTCTTATGGCATTTAGTGAAATAACATGTTAAGATTTAAGATATTGATGTTTCTTGCTTATTTGCACTCAAAAGTCATTCACAGCCCCCCTTTTCAATGGACTTTCTCTATTGTAAAGTCGAGAAATAAAAAACATACAATTTCCGTTGTTCCCTTCATGTTAGGCATGCCCATGTCACCCTTCTCTGGACAATGAGGAAATTCTGCATTAGTTTCTAAGAAAGATTTTTTTTTTCTTAATTCAGATTAAACTGTTAAGATACCATCATCAGTTTACCTCTCAGCTTATCTGTTTTTTCTTCCTGGATAGCAGACGTGATGCTGGGAGCATGGCAACCATATTGTGATCATGCCAATGAAAGCCATACTACTACTGATAGCAGATCAGGACAGCCTAGATCCCTGAAGATGTTTTGAGCAGGTCTCAGTCATGAACCTCTTATTCTGAATTTCTTGACTGAGGGGGAAAAAAATCCTAATTGTTATAGCCATTGCTAATTATTGTTGTGTTGTAATTTTCTGCAATGTGATTATTACTGATATACCTCCCCCACTATTCAGGCACAAGTAAAAACTGCCTTCTCTTCACTGTGAGATGTGTATCAGAGGTTCCCAAACTTTTTTAAATCAAAGAACTAACTGATGCATCAGTAATTTCTTCATAACGCCCCAGACCATAGAAACAACCTAGCACTTCTGTTAATAGTGAGATCCAAATAATTTAATATTTGTAACTTATGTGGTATTTGTGTTTTTTCCAAATAGGTAAAATATTCCACTACACCCTTGTGAATGGGCTGCAGTGTCCCAGAATGCTTAGGTGCAAAATTTGGGAATCATGTTCTGTTCTAATTTCTAAGAACAGAAAATTAAATTTGACTAAAATTTTAAGCCTGGTTGTCTGGAGTCGGGCAGGAGGGACCAGGTGCAAAAGGCAACAAAGATTTGAAGAGGAGGAATAAATCTATATCCGAATTATTGTTTTGCTTATAAGTTTTTACAAATAAAATTTATAAGGTGCACATAAATTACTGAACTATATTATATGTAAATGCACTATAGGTGATAGGGTTCATTGTCAAAGAAAATTATAGGACTCAAAATGACAATGCACACAATTCTACAGTTTATTCAAGAAAAATAATATAATGGAAAAATATAAGGGTATGCATCACAGCCAAAGACCTCACAGCAAGAGGTCCTGAGAGTCTAGGCAAGGACTCCGATTGTGTGTAAGGGCTGTGTAGATGCTTCCCGTCTTGGATCAGGAATTACCAATGTGTGAACAGCATTTTGGAACTATAGAATCCATAATGGAGTCTTGACTGGGGTTTCTTATACTCTTCTTACCACATAAGCATATTCTTGATAAGCAAACAGCCCCAATGGCAAAACTCTCTGGGGGCCCCATAAGAACAGGTAAAAGTCATCAACCTACTATTATTGACTAAAAATTATGATAAACTGGTGCAAATCATCCTCAAACTCCTCAGGCATGTGATTACGAAGCGACACTATTAATTATTATATTTCATGTCTTGACCAAGGGTAGGTTTTACGCAGGTACTTTAGTAACACAGCTCAGACCAATTCTAGGCCTGCTGGAACTAACCCTCATGGCAGAGTAAATGACATTTTAATTAACAAAAAAGGAACAAAAGATAATGAACTGTAAGACTCTATACAAACGTAATAAATTGTGTAAAGTAATACTTCTGTTGTACTGTTCCATGATAGTAGCGAGTGATGGCACCATATTAATACTTACAAGTTTCAGTTAACATAGGACCATGCCAAGCAAGGGCTGCCTGTAGTATAATTATAAAATTATAAGACTGATATCTATAACCCATTCAGCAAAATTAATTCCATTAATTTTGATTATATATTATCGTAATGTTAAAGATTTAGTTAAAATTACCAAGTTCAGCTTTTGTTATAGCTTGATCTTCAACTCAATCTTGTATTAAGTATGTTTATAGAGCAGGGGATATACAGAGTAAACTGATCAATTACTATTAAATATTCATTTTATCTCTATAAAATAAGGATAACAATCTTGTTGTGATTAAAAAAGAAAATGCATGTAAAGCAACGGGCATATGGAGGCATTTTAAAAATGGACATCCGGGATAGCTGTAACCTATGCAGTCACATAGGGTCCCAAGCTCAGAAGGGCCCGATATTTGGTTTAATGCTCTGCTGTCTCTATCTTGAAAGCATTAATAATTTGATCTATGAAGTCAAAACTTGTGTTTTGTAAAGGATGTGCTAATGGAACAAAGGACTCTATGCAATATGTGTGTCCCCTTTTCCACTAACATACAGTGTTGGTGATGCCCTGTGAGCATAGAATTCTGGTGGAATCAAAATACATGGGAGTTCAGCAAGATGCAAAGTGTATACAAGATAAACAGGCTATGTCTAAAACTGGGAAAGAATGGCAGTGTCAACTCCAAGGAACCATGCTTTCTAATCAAACGAAAGCTTGCTTTGAAGTAAGAAAGAAGGCAGTTGAATTTTAAGAAATGTGAATGACTAAGATACTTCATCATATCCTTTCTTACTCATGTTCCTTCCCTATATTAGCCAATCACTTGCACTAAAAATAATGATATAGAAAGAAAGAAAAAGATGGGACAACCCATAGATCCTTCCTTATTCATCAGTAAGCTGGAAGTAGAATGAGTTGATAGAATGTGCAGGTATCAAGAAGTAAAGTAAAAACAGTTGAATTAGCATAGTGTAGCATTTCACTATTCTGGCAAGAATGAAATACTTATGCATATACAAACTACAAAATACAAATTGTGTAATTTCACTGATTTTGCATACAATTTAAAAGTCCTCAGATTTGCATTAAAAGTCCTCAGATTTGCATTAAAGTTGGCATTACAAAATATAAAGATGTAGAGTAAAATGTATATTTTACTAATAATTTAAAATTTTAATTTTTCTTTACTTAGAATGACATAATAGCAAATTAGAAAAACACCAGGATAACATGAAGGGAAAACCTGTAGAAGAAAAAAGTGCTAGTCCTTTTAATGACACTCTCCCCTGCTTGTTGAAAACACATTTTCATTTTGCACTCAGCACTAAAAATTATATTGCAGGCTGTGGGTAATTAATATTATTGCAGCAAGTGTTCTTGATATGATAGAAATGTCATGCTGTGGATGAATGAGTACTTGGATTGCTACAAATACACAGATCAAAAAACCCCCAACATCATTCATTCAATCCACATATCTTTGTTCATTTCTTGAGGGAAATTAAAACGTGGAATATAAACAGAAATAGTGAATATTGACCCAGCTAAATGTCTAAAAGAAAAGCCAGCATGACTAAATGTCAATAGTTTATTTTGTAACCAAACCTGAAAGGTGGGTACTGGCTTGCAAGTATGTTCTGGGAAATGGAAACCTTGGTGATTTGATGTTTTCTTCGTGCTAGGTCTTTCTTTTCAGATATATAGTCTTTGTAAAGGCAGTGTTGAGAGCTTTGAACGATGATTATTTCCTCATTCTGCTTGCTGGTTTCAACTTTTTTACAGTGCTAATAATTTGGAGGTGTGATGCAAAATGACAGTGAGGCAACATTAAAGGGAGTTTGATAAAACTCATGAAAACAGTCAAATACATCACTCAATAAATGTCCTTTATACATTTATGGACTCAAATACTGTATTTCTGCTTGAAGCCCCCTTTTTAGAAAAAAAAAAGGGAATATTTTGGATATGCCTTTCACTTTTATAAAACACAAGTTAATAATCTAGTGTAGATAAATTTTTTCCTTACATGGCAAAAGAATCTCAGCTATATTGAGCAAGTATTGTATTCTCTTAATAGAGTTGTTAGAATCACGAACATTTTTCTAATAGACAATTTCTGTGTATTTTGAGGAGTCACTGGAGTTTAACCTCTGTGTCACTATAGTCACTTTATATGGATATATACGTATGTACATCTTTATCTCCATCTCTCTCTCCATCTCTGTCTCTATATCTGTACACACACACACAGCTGGGCATTTGGCTCCAAAAACAGACATGGACATAATCTGGGGAGAACCTAAGAGACATAGCAGTTTGGCTTTGAAAGGACCATTCAAGACCTTGAAACAGGAGGGTGGGTTCCAAGAAGGAAGTAGCCTAACACAATATCTTCTTGCTAAATGAGAGGAGCTTTTAGAAGGTGCTCATATGAAAAGATGAGATATGTAGGTTTCTGAGAACTAGCTGAAATGATCAATGAATTCAAAAGTAACTCAAATTCCAAGTAAAGTAGTTATATAAATAATTGACTATGAATGATTTTTCCACTCAGAATTCAGTTCTTTAATGTCATGAAGTTCTTTTAGCAATATTTCTTTCAACCATGACAATAGCAATGGTAGACTGCTCTAAAAGACAAGGAAAATTTTATACTATTATACTTTCCTACTTTTATAAAGATATATTCAGAGAAAAACTATTTGAATCTAATTATGTCTTCCTTTGGTGTTGTCTAAGGCAAGTTGCAAAATTTTCCTATTTATGTCATTTGAGCTAAGATACCTAACAGCATAAAATAGAAGTGTGTTGACATCACATGTTTTATTTTCCTTCATTTCTCCCTTCCTTTCTTCTTTCTTTCCTTCTTTCTTTCTTTCTTTCTTTCTTTCTTTCTTTCTTTCTTTCTTTCTTTCTTTCTTTCTTTCTTTCTTTCTTTCTTTCTTTCTTTCCTTCCTTCCTTCCTTCCTTCCTTCCTCCCTTCCTTCCTTTCTTGCTTCCTTCCTTCCTTTCTTCCTTCTTTCCTTCATTCCTTCCTTCCTTCACTTCTTGTTTGAAGATGAGGGACAGATACTTCTTTGGGATAGTCATTTTGTTTCCTTAGGATATATACCCAAAAGTTGGATTGGATCATATGGTAGTTCTATTTTTAAGTACTTCTGATGGACAATGCTTGCAGAAATTCCAAAAGCTGCCACCACCTACTTCTACCAATTGCATCAACTTTTGCTACTACACCAAGATGGGTGCCAGATCTTACCATCTATAGAATTTTGTATAAGGCACCACCAGAGGCACTGGGCACCATATCAACACTATCAAAGTGCTGGGACATTGTCATCGTCAATTAACACTGTAGCATAGAAGCAACTTTCCATTCAAGAAATGGGAGAATTCCTCATTCCCTTTTTTTAATACTCTAAATCAAATGGTGAGTGTCCTGATAAAGAGAAAGAAAAGAATAGAGAGACACAGAGGAAAAGCCATGCAAAGATGAAGATAGACATTGGAATGACACATCTATAAGGCAAGGAACACCGAGGATTGTTGAAGCAAACAGAAGTTAGGAAAGAAGAATGGAACTGATTATCCTAGAGAGCTCCAGAAGGAACCAACCCCACCAACACCTTGATTTTGAACTCCTGAACTCCAGACTATGAAACAATAAATGTCTGTTGTTTTAAGCCAATAAATTTGTGGTAATTTGTTACGACAGCCTTAGGAAATTAATACACATGGCGTGTCACATTTGACAAGCACATTCAAGGCCACTATTTTTATTGACTCACAAAAGCCATTGAGGAAGGTATAATTGTTTTGATTTTACAGGTAAGAAAACAGAAACCAGAGCAATGTGTTGACTCTCTTAAGACAGTATAGGGGATATTTGGAGACCTAATCCAATAGAGTTTCCTAGTTCTCCATGATCATTCATTCACTCAGTGAATATTACTGAGTTCATCCTTTGTTCCAAATATTGTGCTTTGTTCTGGGAAGAGAAGATAATGAAGATATACTCCTAGCCATCCATTTGCTTATAGTCTATGTTATGATACACAGAAAATAATACATGCTTTGTAGAGCAGTAGTCTTTAAGAAGGTTTTTCATAGTCACTTTGCAGAGGAAAAACTGGGTAATATGAACTATGGCCCCAGAATACCAAGATTAAGTCAAAGAAAGAGAAAAAAAAGAGGCCTAAATTGATCTAGGTTTAACCATGATTATTTGTAAAATGCTTTAAAGTTTTAAAAACACTTTTACATAATTATCTCACAATAAGTGAGTCAATGTAATTAAGTGCTTATTCAAAGATGAGGAAGCTGGGCTTTGATAAATTGATAAGGCTGGGAAATTGAACGTGACAAATTTGATAATCATCAGCATAAAGATGGTACACAAATTCATGGGACTAGATGATATCATTAAGAGAGTGAATGAAGATAGACAAGAAGATCGAGGACTGAGCCTTGAGTCCCTTCCACTTTAACCAATCTAGAAAAGAGAAAGCATCAGCTACTGAGACTGAGAAAGAGTGAACTGTAGGCTATGAGGAAAACCAAAATATTGAGATATGAGCATTATTAGGGATTATGAGGTGTGATAAAAAATTACAGTGAATGTTTAAATAACTACTGATATTTTTACTGCATCATAGTTTTGCCTTTTAAATAAAAAAATTACTACAGTAAAAGATGCATTGCCATTAATCATCCTCAAAATACTTCCCAAATTGATAAACAAATATGGTGAATGCTGCTGCCGAGTGCCATCCAATGGAAAGGCAGGGATCTTCAATTAGGAAAGCAAGGCGTTGAACCTTAGTAACAGTGTGTGGCAAGTTTCAACTTGTTCGGTTCAGTCAGTTGGGTGTGAGCTACAGTTGAGTGAAGGTGTGTTTTCAAGTGTGCTGTAAATCATCTTCCATACTGACAGCGCTCCGTGTCACACATTGCTTCTGGTATACTGAAATTTCCATCAAATAAAAACATTATGGTGTGCCCTCATCCACCTTATTCGTCGGATCTGGCGCGACACAATCTCTGGCTCTTCCCCAAAGTCAAAATGATTCAGGGCATCGAGGCAGCCACCACAGTTCAACTAAAGACACTCACAAAATAGGACTTCCAGAACTGCTTCAGAAAGTGGCAAGAATAATGGGGTAAGTGTATTCGAAACGCGGGGGAGTATTCTAAGGGGGATTAAAGGCAATATATCTTTTACTGTAATATTTTTTTTAAATTGAAACATTCACCGTATTCTTTGATCACACCTCATCGAATGGAAATGACGTTATAAATCAATGAGGAATAAAAAGGAAAATTAAGTAAATAGTGCCAGTACAACTGGCTATGTACATAGAAAAAGATTAAATTCATTTCCTTTTCAAACCATAAAAAGTAAATTCCACATGAATTAATTACTTCAATGTGAGGAAAATACTTTAATATATTAGGGGAAAACATAAGAGGATAACTTTGAATCCTCAGATTTAAAAAGTGTTACTTTGATCAAACACAGGTAGCAAAATTTATAAAAACGTCGATTAATAAACATGACTACATTGACTTACAAAATTATTATGACCAATGACAATAAGATAAAGTGAATAATAAGCTAGAGCATAGAAGTAGATATTACAAAATATGCAACAAATAAAATTATTGTTGAAAATATATTAAAAGTTTCTACCAATGTTTATCTTCACTGTGCTGATGGTTCTGTGGACATATACTCACATTAAAAGTGATCAAATTATGCACTTTAAATATGTACATTTTATTACATGTCAATTAAAACTCACTTAAGAAGTTAAAAATTAATAGGAAAAAACTCCTTAAGAAGGTAAGCAATCGCTTCTCGGCATTTTGGCTAAGATCAAGTGAAGAAGATAGGCAAAATATATGAAAAGGCAATTAATAAGGAAAATTGAATGGCCCATAATTACATGAAAAGATATCCACTCTCACTAGTAACCAGGGAAATATACATCAGAGTAATGATGGTCCATTTCACAACCATAAGATGAGCAACATTTTTAAAAGGTGACAATACCAAATCTTGGTTATGTTATGGAAAATAAAAAATCTCATACACTGCTGCTAGAAATGAGAAATAGCATAATCATATTAGAGAGTATTTTTATCAATACTGGCTAAAGTTGAAAATATTAAGTATGAAGCAAAGGCCCAGAAATTTGAACTTCAAATGGTAGAGAAAACCCTCATATACGTGCTATGTGGTACACATACAAAAATTTTTATTGAAATAATATTTGCAGTAGCAAAAAAGAGAACCATTAGAAGAATAGACAAGTTCCAATTTATGCCTAAATTTAGAGGTTTAATACTAGGCAATAGTCAAGCTTTATAGAAATCATGAATAAAATATTAAACAGTTTTTAGAATGAAATCCATAGAATAAAATAATTAAAAATACAAAAAACTATACTATATATTCTATAAAGATGCATATTTAGGTAGTAAAAGTACAACAACATTGGCTGGAAAAATTTCAAATATACCAAATTTATCATGGTGATTACTTCTAGGAGAGATAGGGAAAGAGGTAAATAGTACTGGGGTGGAGAAAAAAAAGAGGTTTTAAGTTTATCCATAATTATTATTTTTTTTTTAATTAAAAATGTGTGTGTGTGTGTGTGTCTGGGTGTGTGTATGAAGCACTGATATTTGTAATACTATTCTATACATATTTCTGTGATTTTTAATATTTTGAAACAAAAGAGTAGCTTTTTTTAAAGATCAGAATAGCTAATATATTCAGAACTTGTCATAAAATTGCAAAGCACTCAATCCTAGTAAGGGATACAACCCTAATTTAAACAAAATTTTAGGCAACATCATATACTTGTTTCCCATGAAGTACTGATAAATCAATGCACTTTCGATCCTTTCATTATTCATCATGTAATTGGTAATTAAGTGAAAAACACACCAGCGACCAAATTACAAGTGCCCAGAAAAAATGACAATAACAAAGTGAAGAGACCAGACGGAGGTGGGAGTGGGAATGTGGAGATGTGCATGCCTTTCCAATGTTCCATCCCAGGCTTAGCTCATTATTGACACTCCATAAATGTTAACAATAATAATAATAGATACCATCTGCATGCCAAATTTAGATGGATAGAAACATGCAGGATTGACAGCCCTAAAAGCCAGATTTTCCTCCATGATTATTCCCAACATTTTCTTAGCTCAGTTAATAGCATAAATAGTTTCTCAGTCACTAAGGCAAAATGCCACCATTATCTTTAACTCTGCCAATTCCATCATCACTCACAAATCCTTTTCAGAAAACTATCTGTCTCTATTGTCTTCCTGTTCTAAACCATGCTTAACCTTGCTGTCATTAGTTTTCAATTAAAAAAAAAAAATGCAAGCCATGTTTCATTGCCAAAGAATAAAATCTTAATATTTCAGCTTGGTATATACAACTTTTTAAGGTATTGCCTCAATTCATATTTCCAACAATATCATACTGCATCACTTGAAAAGCTTTTCATGTATCCTGTGTGGCCCACATTCGAGGCTAACTGCCATTTGTCAAACAAAACGTCCTATGCATTTTGAAGTACTCACTCTCTTTCCTCATCATGGAATGATCTTTTCCTTATCTCTACCTGCTGGAACCCTATCCGTTCTCCAAGGCTCACCTTAACGTCATCTTCTCTTGGAGGACATCACTGATCCTCCCAGGAGAATCTAATTTCTCTGTCTTCCATTTCCCCTTTTAACACATCATTTGTGTCTTTCACACCATATTATGCTCTGCTTTATCTGAATGATTATAGCTTAAATTTAAACACTCATTACGTCAGATATTCCTCTTCGAAGTTCCTTTTATTATTATATTTGTATATTAATGTGTTATATGTTAATTTGCATAATCTTCACAAAAATCCTAAAAGATTATTATTAGCCACGTTACTGATGAGAGAACTAAGGTATCAAGAAATTAGTCAATTTGACCAGAGTTAATAAGTGACAGAGCTGGGATTTGAGCCCAAAGTGACTGCTGTTAACCACTAGACTAGTTAGTGGTGAGCTATCTGTCTTGTTATTAGTTTCTGAGTTACTCAAGAGCAAATGATTGCTTTATCACCAGTTCACCCTGATCTCATCCCCCAACCCACTTGAACATCCTATTCTGCACAGCACCTAACAGAGCTTCATATAGCTGGTAAATGTTATGCTATGGAAAAGAAAAAGAAAAGAAAGTTTCAACTGACATAATTTGAATTCAACTAATATTATCTCAACAAAGAAAAATTAAATCCTCCAGGGATGAAGACTAAGTAGGACTTGAAATTCCTTAGTTCTGGGCTACCTTCCCCAGTAGGAGTTATTAATAGCTATTTTGTGTTTCATATCCCCAAACTAGAGGTGAAACTATCCCGAAGACATTCTCAATATGCACATGTAGTATGTTAGAAGGCTTAGGCCTTTGAGACAATTATGTCAAATTACCCACAAGGAAACCCTAGGGACTGTATAAGAGGAGAGCAGTATGGACTAAATGCTTGTGTCAGCTGTTACCCCCTAAATTCATGATTGAAACCCTAACTTCCAATGTGATGGTATTAGGAAGTGAGGCATTTGGGAGGTAATTAGGTCATGAATGTGGCCATCTCATCTCCAATGGGATTCCTGCTCTTTTAAGAAGAGACAGGGGAGTTTGCTCCCTGTTTCTCTGCTCTCCATCGTATGAGGATATGGCCACCAGCAAACCAGGAAGAGGACACTGACCAGACACTGGATCTGGTCGCATCTTGATCTTGGAATTCGCAGCCTCCAGATCCATGAGAAATAAATGTTTATTGTTTAAATTACCCAGCCTATGGTGAGTTGTTATAGAAGCCTGAGCTAAGACAGACAGTAACCCTGGAAACTGGCTAGTGTGGTCTCCTTGGAAACTGGGTAGAAAATAGCCATGCGGGTTCCTTTAGAGATTATGCTCAAAGGACTGGTGGAAAGTTGAGGATCACTATGTTCCAGCTAGACGTCATCATGAAGGTGATCATTCATAAAACAATGCCTGAGAAACCAAAGAAAACAATAATACTGATGAAAATATCCAGACTTTTAAGACATCTCCATATGCACCCATTTGTTAGGACCATGTAAGTGCCAGAAAGGGAAAGGATTCCATTACAAATTGAAAATCAACTTATTGCCAACCTTAATGAGTTAGGAGTATATGGGAAATTATCATTTGATTTAGACAAATAAGGAAATGTTGTGGAATACTTAATAACAGTGTGCAAGTGATTTATAAAATACTTAAAGGTTTATAGAGAATAGGCAATATTTTTGTCTTTTATATACATATATATATATATATAACGGTATAAAGAAATAAGGATATATATATATATATATCCTGAAATCTATCGTCAGAGTAATAACAGTGATAATATGGTTAAATTCATCAAAACTGATGAAATCACATAATTTTATGAAATAAGAAATGTTAAAAAGATTAAAGTACCCTTTCCTTTCTTATAAGAATCAATCACACAAAAATGGGAGCATTTACAATTTATTTTGAAATAACCCTACTTGACTAAATCCTAATCTTGTAAATTCCTATTACAGAAATAACACCAAAGGAGTAAAAAGCTATATATGAGAAGATGCCCATCACAGTATTATTTACAAAATAAAAAAGTTGGTAACAAAAATTATATACTTCATTCAAACTTGGACACTATTTGAACAGTTTAGAGAACAAGGTAGCACTAAAAAGAAACAATAGACATTTATTGATCTCTGTCATATATTAGGACTATATTTGAAAACTAGAAACTATGGTTAGAGAAACAATAAATTTAGTTAAGTAAATTACAGTCCACTTATTAAAAAATAATGGTTATGGAGGCTGTTTAAAATTATATTCAATTCAACTCATAAATATGTATTACACAGTGGATATATACCCATGAACAAGACAGATTCTATCCCTGGCCTTAGGGAGCTGAAATTTAATTGGCTCATGAAATTGTATCTATAGTGTGATTTCACCATGCAGACGTTGCTAGCACAGTACTCATAAATTTAAAACAAAAAAGGAAAAACAGAATTTGTGCTTGACTTGTAAGGCAGTGAGTAAAATTTTGGGTGCTTTTTAATTTTTTCACTTTTTATTTGTGTTATTTCTACAACATTGTTTAGGCAATACGTTTAGACATGATAAATGATGACTAACAATTATTCAATCCATTGTCATGAAACATTTTTTGAGCTCTGTAAGGTAACTAGTATTGTGATAAATGCCTTACTTGTATTTTCTCCTAACCCTTACAATCACTGCATGTATTGAACTTGAGGTTCATAAGTATAAGTAATTTGTCTAAGGTCATACACATTTTAAATGGCTAAAGCCAGCATCAAATGCCTGATTCCAAAAGCTCTGCTCTTGATCACTATTGTTCACTCAGTGAAGAAGGCTCGATCTTCTCTGTGGATGCTCTACACTTCACTTAATTTCCTGTTGATTTCATACTAACATTAAATACTCAAAATAACAACCCTCCATCTGACTATGATCAGTGTAAGTTCTCCCAGGAGATTGCTGGCCTGGTATCAGAGATCCCAGATGGGAAATCCATACAAGCTGCCTTCCTAGGCCTACTTTGGCAGCATATATTTTGATCCCAGATGGAAACTGCAAGTGAACAAAACCAAACTGAACAGCTCAAATATGCAGGATTGATTTGATTCAAATTGTTATTGTAAGTTAAATTTTTAAAAAGTTAAAAGGTAATTGTTTGATTAGAATTTTTTTTTTTGTATTGTCTTTGGGCTTATAAAATGTAGCCCTCTAAATTATAGTGACTAATTGGAAAAATAATGCTTTTTTGGCATACATTTTACCCCTTTAATAAGCCACTTTCATGGGTTTTCCCTTAGGTCTTTGTGTTTTCCTCATGTTTTTTATCCTTATTTCACCTAACCATATTTAATATATCAGGTATTCATCATTTGATAAGAAGGCAAAAGATTTCTTCCCTCTCAATAATGGGATAAACCCAGATGTCAACAGAAATAAGATTATCTAAATTATAAATTATTTATAATTTAACCTTAGCTGTAAAGGTTGGGTATCCTCTCACCCAGCCCTGATGTTCAAACTAATACTCCCAAAATGTAGCATTAATAGCAGCACTAAGAATATGTCCCCCCCTTTTACAAATGGACAGAACACACTTTTTACAGTAAAAATGTCCTAGGCTAAATTGTTATTCCATTATTCATCTAGTTGTGTAACCTTGGGCAATTTACATAATCTCTCTGGCTTTCAATATCAGTATAAGGAGACTAAAGGCAAAGATGGTTTGGTGGATAGAGGTCAGCTTATAAATGAATTTATCTATTAAGTCAATAGCTCAGATTTTATTCTGCAGCAGAAATCTAATTTCTAATGGAGGCTTTGTTTTTCTCAGTCCTAACATTAACGGCAGTATCTATGTGATGAGCTGTGTCTGTGATAACCATGTGAACATCTTTGATTTTCTACCATGGGCTTTCTGTGTCGGTGGCAATGGTCTATATTCTCTTTGGTGACTGCCCGCTTGATATCGAAGGTTGGTTCAAAAAAGTCTCACTTTGGAGTTTAAATGCTGTCAAAAGAAAAATGTACCTCTGTTGAATAGAGACTTTAATATATAATATAAAATTATAAACCTAAAAAGCCTCTCTCTGCCTCATTCGACTCTACCTCACAGTGCAGGATGTCCCACTAGTTTTAGCACAGTTCCATACAATCATTGTATGCATATGCTGGAGATCATGTGCAAATGTACACTGAGTATGGAAACAAAATATTACAAAGTAGAAACGGAGAGGTTGTCATTTACATTTTAAGAGAATTCACTGACATTTACCTTTAAGAGAAATTCCGCAATATATGTACATGGTGTACTATTGTATTTAAAACATTTTTAAGTGATCCTTTTTCTGTTGTGGAGCCTCATACTGTTATGGAAAAGATTAGAAGCGTCTTATAATAAAAGACATATTACACAGTAAAGCTAAGTGTAATATTAAAATAATTTGGGGGAAGGGATTGAGGCTAGGGGAAGAAATAAAGTTATGGAAAATTCAAGTTAACGATAGTTACTGTAATGGAGCATTAAATTTAACTCACAAGCATTTTTATGGGGAAGACATAGATTTACATTTGTTGAAATTATAATGTCTGACTCTTTACTACCACTTAGGGAAAATTGATAACATCTCTGGATTTTAACTGTTGAAGAAAAAGTCTACTCATGTCTCTAAGGAAGAAATTCAACTGAAGTCTCACCAAAAGGGAAGGGAGGAAAGCGATCAGTGCTTGGGCAGTGAGAGAGATACAGGCAGACCTGGAGGGAGAGTTGAATTCTCTGTGGGTAGCATTGTGGCAGGGCCAGAGGACTAAAGGGTTACAGGAACTTGCACTCTACTCCCACAGAGAGAACTGGCTGGATACCTGGAAGAGGGTCAGGCCAACGCACCAGCAGAATGGCTTTTCAGTACCACTCCTTGCGAGTGCCAGTAATTTTGCCTCGGGGTTGAGGATGAGCAAAGATAAGGCAAAGGATTAGCACTCAACAATGGCATCTTACAGCAGAAGGAAGAGAGCTAACCATGGTGACCGCAATAGCAAAAGCGCCCTGCATTTTCCCATGATCCTAAAACTAGGCAAGCTTGAGGAGCACCATAATGAGTGATATTAGATATTCTTCTAGTTTGGACAGTAGGGTCTCATGCCAAGTTTAAGTTAATAGAGGGAAAAAACGTAAATGTGGTGTTCCTTACACACAGATTTTATAGAACAAAGCCATACATGCTACATGTAAAATGAGTTATATTGTCATAAGACATTCCTACTGAAAAGCCACATGCGTCTTCTACCAAATGTTTAAATCTCTGCCATCTGCAGATTTGTTTAAATTTTTGAAAACAAGGTGCTTTGAGTGATTTATAAAGCAAAATCTCTAAGTAGAAATCTTGTTTCCAAAGATGAAATATTTTCAGTTTTGAATATTCAGCAAAAAGGTATGTGATGTCTTTTAGAGGGAAGACTGAGGAGAATATAAACATTAATTTAAATATCAGCAGCTTTTTCAGGTGGGTGTATGGATATGTTTGATACATGGCAAAGTATTTGCAAAACCATCCACCCACCCAACTACTAGGATTAAATCTCATCATACTTTCAGTTATAAACAAATTCTCAGACCACTTTTTCTCAAATCGTTACACAGATGTCAAGACAGTTTGGTGCTAGACATTTAAATGGAAGAGATATGAATTCCAGAAATCTGTCAGCTAACACTTTTGTATAATTCATCATAGATATTAACTATCTCTATTGAGTAGCAGAAGTGGTAATAAAAAGATTAATGATCAATTTTTGGACAAACCCAATGTCTCCTGGATTTTTTGCAATAGGGAAGAGATGCAAATATTTAAGTAAATATATTTTGAGTGTGCTACATGTGAACACATGTGTGCTACATGTCAACACAACATTATTTATATATTTTTATTGCATAATTAGAAACAAACCCCATAATCAATATTTGTATATTTGAGACTTGTAAAAGATAACTCTTATGAGCTACTTCAAAGCTTCATGGCTTCATTTGTCTCTTGTTTGTAGCCTGTGTTATGGGTATCAGCTTTGCATGAATTATGATGGCACTCTCCCTAGCACCTGCGCCATGCATCTCTTGTTTTCTGCTCGCAACACTCCCTGTTGAATGAAAGGTTTGGGAAGCACCCACGGAGCATAACTGAGAATCACGCATTCATGGGTGAAACAGTGATAAATAGAAAACAGGAACTATTGAGTAATTCTCCTGCATATCACCCAAGACAGACTGTCCTAGGACAGTTTACGCAGCTTATGGATGTCTGAGATATTAGCAATCATTTGCATTTTGCAGCGGCCAAATCAATCGCATGTCCTAGTAATTGGCTTTTTGTTTTTCTCTACTTCACTCAACTGTTCCCTCACGCCTGCTCCCTGGTATTACACGCCCCAATAGCGTGGTCTCAGATAAGCCCTTTACCCCAGGCTCTGCCTTCTGTGGAACCCAGGCAAAAACAAAACACTCTATATATTTGGCTGTCATTTTTTATCTAATTATTATGTATTACTAAAATATAAAATGTATTTTCAATCTATTTCTTCAATGTTGTATATTCACATTAATTTGTAAAAATAAAAGATGAATTAATTTAAAAAAGAAACACATCATGTTACATTTATTATCAATGTAGTCATATATAATTATAACATGGGCTTTTATAAATGAGGATTTTGTTTTAAAAATATACAATTTTTAAAAGGCAGTCCATGCAAAAAAAGCAGAGAACTTAGATAAAACATTAAAAATGGAAAATGAGCAAACAATTAATTACCTGTATTCAATATTATTGGGCGTTCTAGTCCAAAATGACGACATAAGAGGCTCCTGACTGAACACATCACATCTACAGCTACAAATGGAGCAATTTCCTCTGAAGGAAATCCAGAAACTAGCTGAGTGACTTCTACAAATTGGGCAAATGAGAAACTAATCAAAATAAAATGGGTAGGAAAGGCTGGCCACAAACCCCAAGCCCACCACAGGGAACTTTCAATTCCCAGCTTCTCTCCCTTAGGGGGAAGGTTTGGACCCCAACATCAAATGCCCCAAATTTGAAGACTTCCACCAGGGAGAAGAACCCCTAAAACACTAGCTCTGAAAGACAATGAGGCTTGCATCCACAACACACACAATAATACAGCAAAGAAAGAGAGTTCTTAATGAGCTCAGAAGGACTCCCTGTGTCTATGTAGCCAGGGCTCAGTGCGGAGAATGCAGACAGAAGCGTGCAACTCACAATTCTTACCCTAAAAGAGGCCTATTTTCATCCTATAAAGCACCCAGCTAGGGGCCTGACTGTGATTCTCCCTGAAACAGGGAGGTCAGCAAGCACCATCTTCATGTTATCCCTCTGGCCTGTTCCAGGACACCAGTGTCTCCCAGGAAGGAGCTTGTGTACACAGCTGGCACCCTGGATTATGTGGCTGCCACCACAAAGACGCACCTGTTGATTGCCTAGCTCTGGTGACCAATGGGGCTTGTGTTCATGGGTCCCACAGGACAGTAGCAAACAAAGAAATAGGGCAGTGGAATTCATGCACTCAAACAGCAACAAGAAAAAAAGAATTGAAAAAGAGGTGAAATATCTTCAGGGATTTACAGGACACTATCAAGTGGACAGATATTTGCATTGTAGAGGTCACAGAAGGAGAAGACAGAAGAAAGAGCAGAAAAGTTTATTGAAATAATAATGGCTGAAAACTTCCAACCTGGGGAAAGACACAGACATCCAGATTCCGGAAGCTCAGAGAGTTTCAATAAGGTCAATCTCAATAAGATGAGTTTCAATAAGATAAGTTTCAATAAGATGAGACTCACACAACGATATATTATAATTAAATTGTCAAAAGTTAAAGACAATGAAAGAACCTTAAAAGCAGCAAAAGACAACATGTTATATACAAGTGAATGGGATGGCTATTATCAAAAAGACAAGAAATTAGTGTTGGCGAGGATATAGAGAAATGGGAAATATGCACTGTTGGTAGAAATGTAGATTGGGGCAATCACTATGAAAAACAGTATGGAGTTTGTTAAAAGACTAAAAGTAGAACTTCTATATGATCCAGTGATCCCACATCTTGATATATAATAAAAATAGGATATCAAAGGCATACCTGTACTCATTGTGGCACTAATCACAATAGCCAAGATATGCATTCTATAATAATTGTCCATCAACAGATAAATGGTTAAAGAATATGTAATGCATAAATATAAATATATATGTATATATAATATGTGCATAACTATACAATGGATTACTATTGAGCATAAGAAAGAAAGAAATCCTGCCATTTGAGACAACATAGATAGACCTTTAGAACATTATGCTAAATGAAGTAAGCCAGAGTAAGACAAATACTGTATGGTAGCAATAATATGCAGAATCTTAAAAATAAATAAATAAATAAGTCATAGAAACAGAAAGTAGAAAACTGGTTACCAGAGACTTGGGGATGGGGCTAGAGAAATAGGGGAGAGGTTGGTAAAAAGGGCACAAACTTTCAGCTATAAGATGAATAAGGTCTGAGGATCTAATGTGGTGACAATAGTTGATAACACTGTATTATATAATTGAAATTTATGCAAAGAGTAGAACTTTAATGTTCTCACCAAAAAACAAATAAATAAAAGATAAATATTTGTAGTGACGAATGTGTTAATTAATTAGAGGGTGGGACATTTTCAATATGTACACATATATCAAATCACCATGATGTACACTCATAATTTTATTTGTCAGATATACTTCAGTAAAGCTGAAATTTTAAAAATGTTATTGAGCATGTACAGTAAAAAGAAATATTAAAATTAATCATGAATATGTTAAAAACATTATTGGAACTGTCAAAAATCTTAAAACAAATTTTCAGATATTCCTGTAATGAAACAGGATGGGAAAAATAATTTTTGTCATTCAAGAATATAGTGTTAAATCTCCAGTCTAACCATAATAAGTGCAGTAAAGTTTTATTTATTTGGTCTTTAACAATGTAATTTTTAAAAAATAATTTGAAATATTAGTGGAAAAGTTTTTCTTACATCTGAAAGAGAAACACCTTCATAGAAAGCCTTTTCACTTGTGGCAGTGTTGTGTAGTATAGTTAATACTTTCCATTGCACTTGAAAATAAAACCTCTAAACAAATAACTGCCTACTAATAAACACCGCTTGCTCTCATTGAGTTAGAATGGTAATGAAAGCTTCTTTTTCAGCCCTTCAAAAACTGGTTTTTACAGACAATGTACGTTAAGATATATTTAGTTTTAGCCTCTAATGGCCCCCACATTCACCCTACAAAAGTAACCTCCTTAAATATTAGCTTTCCTGCTGAAAACCTTCACACCTCCCATAGACTTTATAAGCAGAGTTTCTACTCATTAGACTCATGGTCCCCTACAATCTATCTCTAACCCATCTGTAGTTTTATTTGCCCTATTGTACACATATTCTATTTAGCAGGAATCCCTGATGAGCTTAATTGGGATTTAGGATCGGTTAAGGCTGACCTATTTGTAGGTGGCCTCTAGAGACATATATTTTCATGAATTAATTTTGGGTTGAAAAAATTCTCTAGGAGAGGAAGTTTCTGTTCAGGGGTACAGAATGTGGAATAAAAGCCCTGACAGGAATGACCATAATTTGCTCATTAATCTTGTAGCCTCAGTGGTACCTGGTCAGTACCCTATTGATTTGATCACTTGGAGAAGACAAAGAGAAAATGAGAGAACTGGCCTTATAGGCTAGTTATAAACTTTATGAATATGTGTTATGTGGGCAGATGCTGAAGGAACTTTTCCCAAAAAGTCGCTGTGAAACACTGGAGCCCAAGCAATCCTGCTTTTAGATCCAGCAAAAAGTGAAACACAGAACGTTTCCCCATGTCTCCCAGAAATAAAACTTGGCTACTGTATTTTGAGGACTGAAACACAGCATAGCCTTTGCATAACAATGAAGGCATTCTACTTCCTTTTGATTCCTTATAGTTAATACAGCTTTAAAGAGAGCTTGAAGATAGTTTCTTGTCAGGAAATCAGTTTTCCCATGGAAGGCACCTATATATTGAAGGGGATGCAGCAATAATGGCAATTTTGTACATTGTGCTTATATTTCAGCAGCACCAAAAGATTACTCATTTCCTAATCTCCTCTACATACTACAGTTTTTGCCTATGATTTTCCCTTTGTCTCTACTATCCTTCCGTCTCCAAGTATACCTGGTAATATTCTATTTATACTTTAATTTCCCATATAATTCTATCGTAGAAACTGGAAAAGCCTGATTCAATGTTTAGCATAGTCATTTGCAAATCAAGAAAACATTCCTACTCCAAATATATTCCTACTCTACACAGGTCTTCAAATATATGGATACCAACAGCTTACACTAAACAGTTTCCAAAAGCCTCTGGACTCCTCTAGCTCTTACATTTACTTTCACCTCTTATCCTATGTACCTCTCCCAGATTTATGGTAAGTAAATAAAGAAGAGGCATGAATATTTCTCTCTTCCTTTCTGTTGAAGAGTAGAGGATTCTTCTGCCTTTTGTAACTCTCTAAAGACCTGTTAGAATTTGGGACCTGTGGTAGACTGAACCATGCCCCTTCCCCAAGACATTTCTACCCTAATTTCCAGAACCTGTGAATGCTACTTTATATGGCTTTATAAAGAGACTTTGCATAGGTGATGAAGTTAAGGATCTTGAGATAGGGATTGCTGTGGATGATCCCTGTGGACCTGCGGTAATCACAAGGAGCCTTATGAGAGAGGTGTTGGACAAGTCAGAGCTGGAGAAAAGGCCATGTGATGATGAAAGCAGAGATGGGAGTGATGTTCTCTAATGATGGAGAAAGGAGCCAGAAGCCAAGGAATCCAGATGGCATTTAAGAGCTAAACAATCCAAGGAAATGAATCCTCTTCCAGTGATTCCAGAGAGAAACGACTCTGTTAACACCCTGACTTGGTGTTAGCAATCAAACTGATTTTGGAATTCTGGGCTCCAGAACTGTAAGAGAAAGCATTTGTGTTTGTGGAAGCCACCAAGTTTGTGACACTTTGCTACAGCAGCAACAGGAAACTAATGTAGATATTGGTGCTTGGAAGTAGGGTGCTGCTGTAACAAATTCCTAAATATGAGGAAGTGGCTTTTAACCTGAGCAACGACAGAAGGTTGAAGAGTTTTGAATGTCAAAGTACAGTTAGCCAATATCATCTTAGAAAATATCTAAATCATTACAAACAAACGGTTGATAGAAATACAGACTTTAAAGGTGCTGATGGTAAGGACTTAGAAGCAAATGAAGGACATGT
This sequence comes from Rhinolophus ferrumequinum, assembly GCF_004115265.2. Classification (NCBI taxonomy): domain Eukaryota; kingdom Metazoa; phylum Chordata; class Mammalia; order Chiroptera; family Rhinolophidae; genus Rhinolophus; species Rhinolophus ferrumequinum. The sequence continues at coordinate 55,530,364 of NC_046285.1, forward strand.
TATTAAAAACAGGAAGAAAGGACATCACTTGAGTGGCAAACACTTAGCTGAATTATGTTTTACAATTATGTGAAAAGCAGAACCTGTAAACTATGAACTTGGATATTTAGCGATATGCAAGTCAGTATTAGAGGCACAGACGGGTTTATTCTTGCTGCTTATAGTTAAATGTGATAGCAAAGATATACATTTCGGGGAAAATATTAAGCAAAAAGAAATCAGGACTTGATGATTTGGGAATCCTCAACCTATCCTGATTTCAAAATATGTTAAAATTAGGAGATTCACTATTAAGAAAGTGTGCCCTAGCAATGTTCATTGCAGCTTTGTTTACGGTGGCCAAGACATGGAAACAACCAAAATGTCCTTCGATAGATGAATGGATAAAGAAGTTGTGGTATATATACACAATGGAATACTATTCGGCGGTAAGAAAAGATGATATAGCAACATTTGTGACAACATGGATGGATCTTGAGAGTATAATGCTAAGCGAAATAAGTCAGACAGAAAAAGCAGAGAACCATATGATTTCACTGATATGTGGTATATAAACCAAAAACAACAAAAGAACAAGACAAACAAATGAGAAACAAGAACTCATGGACACAGACAATAGTTTCGTGGTTACCAGAGGGTAAAGGGGGTGGGGGGTGGGAGATGAGGGTAAGGGGGATCAAATATATGGTGATGGAAGGAGAACTGACTCTGGGTGGTGAACACACAATGGGATTTATAGATGATGTAATACAGAATTGTACATCTGAAATCTATGTAATTTTACTAACAATTGTCACCCCAATAAATTAAAAAAAAAAAAAAAGAAAGTGTGCCCTGGAGAGAAAAACAAAGTATGGCTGGACAAACTTTTGCTAGTGATTCAAAGGGAAGAAGAATTCACAAAGTATTTAATCACACAGTGATCTATTTGAATAGTTTAGGAATGTATTCATGGATCACCTCAACCATCTCAGGAGAAGTGAAAAAATACAGATGGGTTATCTAGAATATACCTGTCGGTGAGCCTTCTGTCTAATGGAATAAATACACAGGGCATTCACAAGGTTTTCAAAATGCCATACACACAGAAACACTGCAAGCTTGTCTAAATGGGAAAGGGGATATCAAAGAAGACTGTCAGACTCCCAAAATTCTACAAACAAGGAATAGGATAATAAAAATACTTAGTTTAATCATGTGTTACCCTGCGTGAAAAAGGGAGGATAATCACCCAGTTCCCAGTCTGACATGTGAGGCGTTGGGAAGTTGTCATGTTATACTGAGAACAAGTAAAAACCTGAACAAGCTAAAAAATCAACAACTCTTTCTAGGTCTGTCAGAAAAATGAGGTCACAGGGCCAACCTCTGTGCCAAAAATTAGAGAGGCAGACAGATACAGAGAATCTTATCTAATGGACACAGATTCATGAGTGGAAACCTCTATAGGAAATAGCACAAGGTTAGATAAATCTACACTGTAATTGAATTTCTGGAAGCTCAGTGTGAACAATTCTGAGAGTTAAAAACCACAGGAGAGCCCAGTTATCGGGCAGCCTACAACTTTTACGTTTTAGCTTCAGGAGCTCTGCCAGGTTCCCAAGTAAAGATCAGATAAAAATCCTCTATTGCTTCTAGCAAGGGGCAGGGAAAAGTAACCATTTTGAGATATGCCAAAGCATTTTGTTCTTAACAAGGACTGTCGCAATATAAAAAAAAAAAAAAAAAAAAAAAAAAAAAAAAAAAGAAGAAGAAAAAGAAGAAGAAAGAAAGGAAAGAAGAAAGAAAATTGATATGCTATGAAAGTAAAGAAATAGGATCCTATAAAATGCTCAATAGAGAAATAAATGAAATCGAAAGCTAATTCTTTGAAAAGATCAATAAAATCAGTAAACCTGTAGCCAGGCTAATTAAGGGGGTGGGGGGGAGAAGGTTAGGACATAAATTGGTAATATCAGAAAGAAGTGGGACATCACTACAGATTCCATAGAAATTAAAAAGCTAATAAAATAATAGTATGTTTTTGAAGATTCTATTGATATATTCCTTATTCAGAGATTCTTTCCTCAGCCATGCCCAATTAACTACTGAACCAATCAAATACTTTCTTTATTTCTAAATAAAGAATATTTTGATATCTGGCATTTCTTTTTAATGCCTTCTAAGAATTCCCATCTTCCTGTCCCCCCCCACTCTTATGGATTCAAGAAGAGTTGTTGATTTTTACTCTGTTCAGCTTTTTACTTGTTAAGATAGAATGACAACTTCCAAGGTCCTTCCTTGCATGTGGAACCAGAAACCAGAAGTCTAGTTCTACGGTTTCTGACAAAATATATTCTTACCGTACAATCCAGCAGTTGTGCTCCTTGGTATTTACCCAAATGAGTTGAAAACAGATGTCCACATCAAATCCTACACATAGATGTTTATACTAAACATATCCACAATTACCCAAAATTGGCAGCAACCAAGATGTCCTTTAGTAGGCGAATGGACAAATAAACTGTGGCACATCCACACAATAGAATATTATTCAGCTTAAAAAAAAAAGCTATCAAACCATGAAAAGACATACAGAAAACTTAAATGCATATTACTAAGTCAAATAAACTGATCTGAAAAGGCTACATACTGTATGAATCCAACTATATGCCATTCTGGAAAAGGCAAAACTATGAAGACTATAAAAAGATCATTGGTTACCAGAGGTTAAGAGGAAGAGAGAGTTGAATCTGTGGAGCGCAAAGGATTTTTAGGGCTGTGGGACTGCTCTGTATAATGCTATAATGGTGGAGACATGTCATTATCCATTTGTCAAAACCCGTAGAATGTACACCAATACACCAATAGTGAACTCTAATGTAGACTACGGACTTTAGGTGATAAAAATGTGTCAATGCAGCTTCATCGGCTGTAATTAATGTACCACTCTGGTAAGGAATTTGGACATTGGCAAGACTCTGCATGTGGATGGGGAAGGGAATATATAAGGACTCTCTGTACTTTCTGCTCAATTTTGCTGTGATCCTAAGACTGCTCTTAAAAAATAGAGTCCATTACAGAGAGAGAGAGAGTGAGAGAGATTTTAAGGAGGGAGATGACTCAGATTGTGAAGCCAAGAGCCACAGAGGATTATTTCCAGGCCTTAAAACCTAACGATGTTGAACTTGTTGGCTTTGAAAATGTCTTGGGATCAGTTATTACTTTCTTCCTTTTATTTTCTCCCATTTAGAATGGGAACGTCTATAACTCTTCTTCTATGCCTGTCCCACATTGTATTTTGAGTGTAGATAGTTTTCTAGCTTCACATTTCTAAAAATGGAATGGAATTTTGTCTTGGGATGGATAGATCATAACCAGACATTCAACTATACCTGATTTAGATGAATGTATTTTGCATGAAGGAAAGTGCATGAATCTTAGAGACCACAGGACAGAATGTGATATCCTGAATAATGTTCCAGAAAGTGCGGAATGTATCCACACTCTAATCCTCAGACTTGTGAATGCTATTTCATATGGCAAAAGAGAATTTCCAGATATAATGTAGTTAAGGATCTTGAAATTAATAGACTATCTTGGATTATCTATATGGGCCTGATATAATAAATAAGGTCCTTTTGAAAGGGATGTAGGAGGAATAAGAACTACAGAGAAGGTCATATGATGATGGAAGCAGCGACTGGAGTAATGTACTATGAAGACGGGGTGAAGGGAACTATAATGGTTAATTTTATATGTCAGCTTGGCAAGGTTACAGTGCCGGATATTTGGTCAAACACCAGTCTGGATGTTGCCATGAAGGTATTCCTTAGCTGGAATTAACATTTATATAAGTAGGCTTTGTGTAAAGCAGACCACACACCATAATTTAGGATGGTAGGCCTTATCCAATTAGTTGAAGGCCTTGAGAAAAAAAGACTGAAATGCCAAAGGGAAAAGGAATTCTGCATCTAGACTGCCGTCAAAGTCAAGAATGTAGTATCAACTCTTCCCTGGGACTCCAGCCTCCACCTGCTCTGAAAATTTTGAATTTGCCAGCCTCCACAATGCCAGAAGCCAATTACTCAAAATCTCTCTCTCTCTCTCTCTCTCTCTCTCTCTCTCTCTCTCTCTCTCTCTCTCTCTCTCTCTCAATATCTATCTATCTATCTATCATCTATCTATCTAAGTAGAGTCAGCTGTGTTGATGTATTAAACATAGCCCAGTGAATCTAATTTTAAAGTTCTGGTCACCAGAATTGTAAAATAAAACATTTGTATTGTTTTAACCACCAAGTTTATGGTAATTTTTACAGTAGCCATAGGAAACTAATACAGGACCTCATCCTCATTTAATTAGTAAAATATTCCTATTCTAATATATGTTGTTTTAAATAATACCATTCCTCTTGTTTAAATGACAAGTGTAACTGACTCAACTTGTGTCTCACTTTACATTATTTCAGCTCTCCTTTTTACTCCAGTTTTTACTATGTCAACCTACTGTAGACAAGTGTAATCCGTGGCACCTCACTGCAGCTATATGAGTAACTTCACTTCTCTTCCTGAGCTTCTCTTCCACTGCCCATGGGACAATGGATAGAAAAGTGTCAGCCATTCTGACATGGAGAAAAATCTCAAATTTTGAGAGAGTTAAACCATAAATGACTGCTTCTAACAGGGATGGCAGCCAGTGGAAATCAATTTTTTTTCTTCTGAAAGTCAGGAACAATAAATAAATACTTTCTACCAGGTTCCTCTGAGGTATCTAGCAAGGTAGATCTCTAGTTTTCCACTGTGGTTAAGACCATTATAATTTATTCTTGGGTTGGCTTTCTTTCTTCCCTTTTAAACCCTTCCTACTCCCACTCCTATCCCTTGGAATCACTTTCAAAAATAAATTATCCATATGGCGGCCTATATTTCATGTCAGCTTTATGAGGAAACTAGCCTAAGTTTGTTGGTAACAGAAATAACCTTGGAAATCACATCATGAAAATAAGATTCTGAAACTAGAATACTTACCAGTCAGATCGAAGTGTTGCTCGTGGTAAATGGCACCATGATAACCCTTGCATGCTACAGCATTATAGTCACTAAGAATTTTACCAATGACAGATTGGGATTAGGTAAAGGTAGAAGATATAAACTTTAATTTCTGAGGTAGTTTTAAGGGTTAACATTTAAATCATATAGGTCTGCACCAGTCTGCATTCCCACCAACAGTGCACCAAGGTTCCCTTTTCTCCACAACCTCACCAACACTTGTTGTTTGTTGATTTATTGATGATAGATATTCTGACAGGTGTGAGGTGATATCTCATTGTGGTTTTAATTTGTATTTTTCTGATGATTAGTGACATTGAGCATCTTTTCATATGTCTATTGGCCATCTGCATGTCCTCTTTGGAGAAAAGTCTGCTCAGATTCTCTGCCATTTTTCAATGGGTTTTTTTTTTTTTTTTTTTTTGGTGTTGAGTTATATAAGCAGACACTATGGAAAACAGTATGCTTACTTCTGGGTATTTATATGAAGAAATCTGAAACACTAATTCGAAAAGGTATATGCACACTTATGTTCATTGCAGCATTATTTACAATAGCCAAGATATGAAAGTAAACTGTGTCCATCATGACACGATTAGGTAAAGAAGATGTGGTACATATACATAATGGAATATTACTTGGCCATGAAAAATGAAATCTTACTATTTGAAACAACATGAATGAACCTAGAGAGTTTTATGTTCACTGAAATAAGTCAGACAGAGAAAGCAAATACCATATTATCTCACTTATGTACAAAATCTAAAGGACAAAATAAACAAACAAACAAAACAGAAACAGATGCATAGATACAGAGAACAAACTAATGGTTGCCAGATGGCAGGGGTTGGAGGGCTGGGTGAAAAAGGTGAAGAGATTAAGTACAGATTGATAGTTACAAAATACTCACAGGGATGTAAAGCACAGCATAAGAAATACAGCCAATAATATTGTAATAACTATTTATAATGCCTGAAACTAATATAAAATAATGTTGAATGTCAATTCTAATGGAAACAGAAAAAATCATATAGAGGCAACAATAATTCTAAAGACGGTGACTTAGCTGGCTTTTATTTACAGCTTCAAAAGCTTTAAAAAATAAAGTGAGAGACTTGAGTAATTATATTTTGAAAATAAGGCCTCCGTGGAAACAGTTAAAAAGATCTTTCTACCGTTGTATCTGCATCTTCTGCAGATACAATACAGAAGCCCAAGATTTACTTATAAAAACAGCAACTAATTCTATAACCTTGATAGGTATCATATGCCAAAGAAAAGATGCTAGTAGAAAAAGAATGAGAGGCCTGTAATGAGACATATGATTGGATGAACTTAGACCCTTGACCCTCCAGATTCTCCTGATCCTCAGGTCGAGAAGAGGCAGTTCCTTTCCCTTTTAACAGAAAAAACATGACTCTCACTCCCTGCAAAGACACCAGAGGCAGTTACCTTGACAGATAATGTTTGTTTTCACTAAAAATGCCCCTGCTGCCTTTTATTAACTCCACAATAATAAATGCATTTGGCCCTGAGCAGGAAAACAAAGCACTTTTTTTAGGAGGCGGTAGACAGGAAAGAGAGGGAGGGAATCATCAAGCAAAAAGAGTAAAATGCTAACAACAGACAAATACAGGTAAAATTCATATGAATATTCATTTTGCTATTTTTATTTTTGCAAATCTTGGTAAGTTTAAAGTTACTTCCAAATAAAAATTATGAAAGTATATATTTTCCCAAATGCACTTTAAAGAAATGCGAAAAAAATAAAGCTTTTCCTCAAGAGACACCTAAAATGCTGCATCTCTAAGGAAAGCAAGAGTTTGACAAATATTCTTTGATTTTAGAATTTTCAGTGGGTTTTAAATCTTTTTAAATTTGCTCTCAACATCCCCAAACACATTTCAGGAATAAGTCTTAGATGATTAGTTGGATGAGTAGCTTTTATATCTAATAAACCCACTTTTGTTAGACATGCCAAAGCAGAAGGTTGTGAAATTGGCATGAAGCTGGTTCAAAAGTAATCCCAGTCCTTGCCTGCATTCCAAAACAAGTAACATCAAAAAGGAGGCCCAAGGAGCAAGTTGTTCTTTAAGTCTTGACTCTTTGACCCTCAGAAATAGCTGAATTTAAGTGACAAATAGTGCACATGATATTGAATTTTCTAAATCCTTAAAATGGAAGAAGCTTTGTAAATGTCCAAAATGAATCACCATCCTAAGTTTAGCTAAAAATTATTAGGAAAGTGTTTTGCTGTCTTTCAGTTATGATATATGACAAGGAAAGCAATTATGAACATCTGTCTAAGATTTTTTTGTTGATGAAGTATTTTTCTCCCACTTCTTTAATTTAATGTCCAAATTACAAATGGTAAAATGTTTCAATTAATTAATGTCATCATATTGGAATAATTTAGGATGTACAGTTCTTTCTCTAATCTGACCACTGCTTATCTGCTTCTTCACCCACAAAATCAGTATTCTACCTTCTCCTGTAAAACAAAAGAGCACCCCCCCTTTTTTTTTTGGTGGGACAAGTCCCATCAGGCTTGACATGCGGAGATGAAAACATCTCCTATTGCGACATGATAATCCTAGGAAAAGCATTAATAGCTCTTTCTCCTTTTCTCACTTTCCAGAAGCAACACTTTAAGACTTACCAAATGCTTAGTCAAGTTAGGCCTTCATACAAGTTGAGCTATACCAGTAAATTAAGACTTCTGAGTTGTACTAAAAATATCTGATGATTCCCAACCCTGGAACAGGCAAACTGCAGTTGTCCTTCAGGTCATATTTTCAATGCTTAAACTTTACTTCAACCCATTAATTTTACATAGAAATAAATTGTGACAAGACCGATGAGGAAACTTGTCCAAAGCAGAATTGGAATTAGCATCCAGGTCCCAACCTGTCCCAGTCTAACATTGTACACACCACACCTAGAAAACTGTTTTTGCTTACTGAGGACTTGCCCTCTGATGACTTCAGTCTGACTTGAAGGAGGAGCTCTGATTCCTCAAGATAATGATAATGCGTGGTTTATCGTCTATGTATTAGTTTTAAGATAAAAACAGGATTGTTCCCTTATGACATCTAACTGGCTCTTCAGAGTTCAAATTAGTTGCAACTTTTTGGTTCATCGATACTCAACTTCAGCTCAAATTTTTAACATGTATTGTTTTTGCTACTAAAAATTGATATTTTGGTACTTCAAGAATGAAATCAACCACATTTTAATTTATCACTGTTTTCAATATTACTCAGTAGACAGAAGTTGAATGTTCTGACTTGTATAGATCCCTGGTTTGGGATGAACCCAGCACAGAAAACGATATCAGAGAACGAAAGTAGAGTAAGGTGGAAGAAAGAGTTTTCAGTACTTATCCCCTGACACAGAAACATTGATTTTGACAACTATCTACACATGAGAGTAACTTGGTGGGAGTCCAGAATACAGTGGGTAGGCCCCAGCACTCTGATAGAGCAAAAATTTTAAGAATAGATGTATTGAAGAGGATAAGAAAGTTTCACATTACCTGTGTCATTCCTCTTCCAAACAGCTCAGTGCCAGAGAGGTTTCTTTTGGCCCGTGATTTCTCCTTGGGAGACAGTGAGAATATGAGTGCTGGGCTTCCCCAGCCATGGGGGACACTGCCCAAGACCACCCTTCTTTATTGCCCCACCCAAAACACATAGGGAATCAGTAAAGCTGAAGAGATTAGGGATAGCTAATTCCAGGGGAAAAATGTGGTGGGGATTTACAACAGCCAGGGTAAACTCAACAAAGGGACACAGTTTTTGCTTACTGCCTAAAAGAGTCCGCCAAGATACTTGTGCACAGGGGTGGCTGGGTGGCTCAGTTGGTTAGAGCACAAGCTCTGAACAACAGGTTTGCCAGTTTGATTCCTACATGGGCCAGTGAGCTGTGCCCTCCACAACTAGATTGAAGACAATGAGCTGCCGCTGAGTTTTCGGAGAGGCAGCCAGATGGCTTAGGTGGTTAGAGCGTGAGCTCTCAGCAACAAGGTTGTTGGTTCAATTCCCACATGGGATGTTGGGCTGTGCCCCCTACGACTAAAGACTGAAAAACTGTGACTGGACTTGGAGCTGAGCTGCACCCTTCACAACCAGATTGAAGGACACGACCTGGAGCTGATGGGCCCTGAAGAAACACAAAATATTGGTTCCCCAATATTCCCCAATAAAATTAAAAAAAAAAAAAAAAGATACTTGTCCTCAAACTTCACAGGACACTTTAACTAAGGATTTCCCCAAACTAGCCCATGTGCAACTCAAGTACTCCTCCTACAGCTAATGCCCCACACATGCCACTTGCATATGGGACACACAAGCCTCAACAGATCATGCATGAGCACAAACAGAAAACTAACTGGCTCAGTTATGCTAAATTGGGAAAAGGTACATCGCCTTTAACATTTCAGAGCACTCTCCTAGAGAAAATTAATGGGAGACTGTCAGAGCCCGTCTAGCTTGGCAGAATTGAAAGAAAGCATACCATCCTAATACTTCCCCTCCAAAGAGAACTAGAGGAATGGAGCAGTTGCTCCTACAGAAAAGATCTGACAGACCCACAGAATGGTTAGCTGGGCTGACTGGTGAAGACCTTTCTTCCTGGTGGTAGAAGGTGACTGCTTCTCAAATTCAAAGATAATAATGCAAGACTTCAAGGAACATGAAAAAAATAAGGAAATATAACACTACCAAACAAACAGAAAAAGTTTCCAGTAACCAACCCAAAGAAATGGAGATCTACCTATTAACTGATAAAAAATTCAAAATAATGGTTTTAAGTTCACTCAGCAAGCTACAAAGAACACAAATAAACAACTCAACAAAATAAGAAAATAACACACAAATAAACCAGAAGTTTAACAAAGAGATAGAAATAATCAAAAGGGTCAAACAAATTCTGGAGCTGAAAAATACAATAAATGAAATTTAAAATGCAAAGGTGTCAACATTAACTTCTATTCAAGAAGACAAAAGAATTGGTGAACTTTAAGAAAGGTCATTGGGGATTATCAATCAGGAGAAAAGAAAAAGACTAAAAAAGAATAAAAAAGCCTACTGGATCTAGGGCACACCATCAATGGAACCAATACACATACATGGGAGACGTGTAAAAGGAGAAGGGAGAGAGAAAGGAACAGAAGCTTATTTGAAAAAATAACGGCTGAAAGTTTTCCAAATTTTGGGAGTGACAATGAACATAAGATAAATAAAGCTCAAAGTTCCCAAACAGGATCAATCTGAAGTAGATGACAACATGACACATTACAATCAAATTTTCAAAAGTCACAGACAAAGAGAATTTTGAACGCAGCAAAGGAACAACTCATCACAAACAAGGGGAAAACCCATTAGGCTATCTGGTGGTGACTTCTCAGCAGAAACCGTGAAGGCCAGGAGAGAGTAGATGATATAGTCAACATGCTGGGGAAAAAAACAACAAGAACAAAATACCCTGTAAGTCAAGAATACTATACCCAGCAAAGTATCCTTCAAAATGAGAGAGATAAAGACTTTCTCAGACAAACAAAAGTTGAGGGTGTTCATTACCACTTGGCTGTCTTGCAAATAATGCTAAAGGAGGAGAAGATTGGGCTTCAAGTTGAAATAAAAGGATGCTAATTAATAATGGAAAACATACTTACCTGTACCAGGAAGTTTGGTACAGGTAAGTATATAATCAAATTCAGGATACTCTAATACTATAAAAGTAGTGCACAAAATACTTTTAACTATTGCATAAAAATTAAAAGACAAAAGTATTAAAATAACTATAGCTATAATAATTTTTAATCCATGCACAATATTAACAAATGTAAATTGTAACATTGATAACACAAAATGTTGGGAGAGAGTAACAGAATAAACTTTTGTATGTGATTAAGTAGCTATAAGCTTTAAATGAACTGTTATATTGATAAGATGTTTTATTTAAACCTCATGCCAACCACAAAGAAAAATAGACTATACTAAATACACATAAGATAGATACAACGAAATCAAAACACACCACTAAATAAATTACAAAATCACAAAGGAGAAAAGCAAGACAGGAAAGAAGGAACAAAGGAACCACAAAATAGTCAAAAAACAATTAACAAAATGATCATAGTAAGTCTTCACCTATTCACAATTACTTTAAATGGAAATAGATTAAATTCTCCAATCAAAAGACATAGAATGAATGAATGGATTAAAAAAAAAGATCCAGTAATATACTGCCTACAAGAGACTCATTTTGGCTTTAAGGACACATATAGGCTGATATTGAAGAGAAGGAAAAAAGATACTCCATGCAAATGGTAACCAAAAGAGAGTAGGGATGGCTGTACTTATGTCAGACAAAATAGACTTTAATTGAAAAATGGTCATGAGATAAAGAAAGTCATTGAGTAATGATAAAGGGATCAATTCAACAAGAGGATATAACAATTGTAAATGTATGTGAACTCCACAATGGAGCACCTAAATATAGAAGGCAAATATTAACATGTATGACAGAAAAAATAGCATTGGCTAAGCAAAAAATACAGTCCTGTTCAGACAGTAGATAGTTTTATTATCAAAACTATCAAGTTTTAGTTAACCTGTGCAAAGGAAACCCAGAGAACATATGAGGGAGCTACCTCTGAGAATGTTGGTCCAGGGTAAAAGTGTTGAATATAAAGCAGAATAAGAAAAAGTTTATTGATACAGAAAAACTACCCCATGACTCAGGATTTACCATTATAGCAAGGGTATCTACAGATGGTCCTGAAACATTGCTGGAAAAGTTCTTTAGAGCTTAGATATAACATGACATAAAGTAAATGAACTGAGATACAAGAATTATTTTATCAAAATGTGAGAAAGCATGGAGAGGTGGGAAGTTAGAATGGATTTAATTTGTGAGATTAGAGAACCAATCACTTGCCTTGTGTTACTTCAGAAGACTCAGAGGGAGCACTCTTTAAAAAGATAATAAGCAATACATATGTGAGGGGACCTCTGGCTTTATTAAAAATATTAGTGCTGACTGTCCTCTCTCATAGGGTTGACTATAGGAGATGATACACGGAGCTGAGATCTTTGGTTTCAATGGGGATGATTGGATTCAGGAATAGGAAAGGCCAAATAGTGGCACTTATTCATCAGAGGCAACCCGATATACCTATACAGTTGGTGTGGCAAACAGGGTGTTTAGAATGTTAGGGATCTGAGATAATGACTAATTGACCATAGTGATTCCAAAGATGAGATAGATGGGCTATAACTGCATAATCAGATAAAGTTAAATGGTGGTGAGCAAAAAGTTGATACCAGGAACTGCAAAGGAAAATAGTGATCCCTTATTCAGTTTCTTTATATGAGATAAATCTTAGACTCACAGTCTAGCTATTGAAAAGGAGGCTGAGTCCTTTGGAGAAAGGACCTCGCAATGCCACCCCATATATATAAAATAAATACTTCCCAATTCTTCTCCAAATAAACTGATAGTCATTTATAAGAGTAAAACTGTTCATTGGAGAAAAGGAAATGCCCAGATCTTTCTAGAGCAGCTATGGAATCTGAACTGACATTGGATCTAAAACAGGAGTTCTGAATTGCAGTGTGCCCCCCTCATTAGGATGAGAACTTATGGAAACTAGAGGATAAATGAAACTGTGGTCCAAATATATCTCATTATATATGCAACAGATCTTTGACAGACACTCTGTTGATATCCCTGATCTCCAGTGCACAATTGAGAGGAATATATTTAAAAGCTGGCCAAATCCTCATATTGATTACCTTGACTATAGAATAAATGATATTATGGTAAAAAGGGCCAAGTGAAAGCTCCTAAAACTGTCCCCTCACACCAAGATAGCAAGCTAGCCACAATACCACATCCCAGGAGGAATTGCAGACATTAGTGTCATTACCAAAAATATACAGCATGCTGGGGTGGTGATCTCCTATTTAATTCAGCTGTATAATGCCTGCAAGCTCAGAGGGATCTTGGTAGATAACAGAGAAACAGGGCGGCCTCCACCCAATGGCAGTTTTCATTTCAGCTACAGCAGCTGTGGACACTTATTGGAAAGGGTCAAGACAGCTGCTAACACTGGGTTTGCAGCTATTGATCTGCAGAGTGTATTTTTCTCAATCCTCATCAAAAAAGAAAAAAAAAAAGCTTGTTTTACATGAGATAGATCACAGTACACATTTATTGTTTTGCCCCTGAAGTATGTTAATTCTCCTAATCCCCATCACAATAGTTGGCAGGGACCCTGATCATCTTAAAATTCCACACAATATTATGCTAGTCTACTATACTGATTCACCATGCTTATTAACTTGGTAAGAAAACATTTTCAAACACTTCTGTAATTTTTCTATGACTTCAAAAATTACAAAATATTATGGCTTCACAAAAATAATTGTATTTATTTTCATGTATCTAATTCTTTAATCTAATCTTATATAATTTTGGTATACCTTGAAAAGTTAATTTTTTTCTAAATTTCTAAACATTTATTCCAGACAAATTATTAAACAAACAACAAGCTCCTGCTGATTTGCAAATGTCTTCTCAATATGTTAAATTAATGTGAGATCTATTCTATTACCTATTTTTCTATTTGCACATCTATTTTATTTAGTACTATATGTTTTAATTTATAAAAACATATTTAAGTTTATATTCATTTCTTCTTTTTAAATACCCATTGATATTCTTATCCGTTTTGGTTTCCAGATGTTATGTATTATCTCATCATAGAAGTTCAAGAAAAATCATGATATAGTAGTGAAATTACATCAATTCTACAAATTAATTCAGAAAAATTGAAATCTTAATAATAGACTTTATAATAAAAGTTTTGACACTTATTTTATGTATTCCATAAATTGTTAGTATTTTATATAAATTATGCATATTTTCATTGGGTTAATCACTAAACATTTTGTATTATTCCCTTTGTGAATACAATCTACAATAATTAATGTATTTTATTAAGAAATGTCAATAAATAAAACACACCAGGAAATAAATTCTGGAAAAAATGTATTGCACTTTGTATGTAAATCTGAGCTTTATAAACATAGGCATAATTTAATGGGTGGAAAAGGAAAGAAAAGATAACAATGCGGGTCCTTGATATCACATACAGAAACAATTGAAAAGTAATAGTTTTCAGTCTGGATAGATGAGAAGTTATAAATTTCTTGTATTGAAAAGTTTTTCATGTGAATAGAATAGATATATTTGTAGTCATGAGAAATATAATTATACAATAAACAGAAATATCAAAGTAAGAAAGGTTGAAAAGTTTTCTTATAATTTCAGTTAAAAATAGCATAGAGTGCCTAAAAAGGTATTTAGTTCTCTTCTGTTGTGGTTGTACAAAAAGAGGCTGAAATCACTTGGGAAAGATAAGCTGTTAGTAATATCTGAATTTCTTCCAATTGTAAGTCATTGATATTGTGGAAATTATGGTGCAGTTAATGTATTCTTCATTTTGAGGTTCTTCTGATCCCACGCTCAAAATTTATGACCTTAAAAATCATATGAATTTTCTAACACAAAAACTGCAGTACAAGAAACACAGAAGGAGGCTACCCAACCAGCATAAATACGGATAATTTGTGACAACAAATACATAAAAGGGGGGAGAGTAAGGTCTGAACCGGCGTAAGGGAATGAAGAAAGTAAGCATGCTGAACAAAATGGAATACTCTAAATATAAAATTTTCTTTTACATAAACTTAATGGTAGCCACTAAAAAAAAAAAAAATCCAGAACTGAAATATGTAACATAACAAAAGAAGAAACAGAGGGAAAATCATAGAATACCACCACGCTGAAATAATAGACAGCAACAAAAGGCAAAAAAACAATGGAGACACAGTCCTACCAGAAAACAAAAGATAGAATGGTAGGAAATCCTCATATATCAATGATCACCCTAAATGTAAATGGACTGAACTCACAAATAAAAAGGCACAGAGTAACAGATTGGATCAAAAAAACTAAAACCAACCATATGCTGCCTCCAAGAGACACAGCTCAGCTATAAGGACAAATATAGACTCAAAGTGAAAGGTGGAAATTGACACTCCAAGCAAACGGTATCCAAAGAAAAGTGGGTGTATACATACTTATATCAGATGACACAGACTTCAGGATAAAAAGGTAACAAGACACAAAGATGGACATTTCATAATGATAAAGGGGACTATACAACAAGAAGACATCACAGACATCAATAGTTATGCCCCCAATCAGGGAGCACTGAAATATACCAAGCAACTACTAATAGAACTAAAGGGAGAAATTGACCAAAAAGCAATTATAGTAGGGGACCTAAATACATCATTGACAGCTATGGATAGATCATCCAAAGAGAAAATAAAGAAATATCAGCCCTAAATGACACATTAGATGAAATGGACATAATTGACATCTATAGAGCACTTCATCCTAGAACATCAGAATATACATTCTTTTCTAGTGTACATGGAACATTCTCAAGGATAGACCATATACTGGGACAGAAAACTAGCCTCAGCAAATTTAAGAACAATGAAATCATCCCAAGTATATTCTCTGATCACAAGGCTTTGAAATTGAATATCAACTGCCAAAAGAAAGCAGGAAAAACCAAAAATATGTGGAGATTAAACAACATACTTTTAAAGAACAACTGGGCCAAAGAAGAAATAAGAGGAGAGATAAAAAGATACATAGAAATAAAAGACAATGAAAATACATCCTACCAAAATTTTGGGGATGCAGCAAAAGCAGCTTTAAGAAGGAAATTTATATAATTACAGGCCTATCTCAAGAAACAAGAAAAATCTCATATAAATAACCTCATGTTACACCTTAAAGAACTAGAAAAAGAAGAACAAATGAAACTCAAAGTCAGCAGAAGGAAGGAAATAATAAAAATCAGAGCAGAACTAAATGAAATAGAGAACAAAAAGACAATAGAAAAAATAATGTGACAAAGAGCTGGTTCTTTGAAAAATTAGTAAAATTGACAAACCCTTGGTTAGACTCACTGAGATAAAAAAAGACACAAATAAACAAAATCAGAAATGAAAGTGGGGAAGCTATCATGGATGCCACAGAAATACCAAGGATCATCCAAGAATACTACTAAGGACTATATGCCACCAAATTCAATAACCTACAAGAAATGGACAAGTTCTTAGAAGCATATAACTTTCCTAAGCTGAATCACAAAGAACTGGAAAATCTAAACAGACCAATCACCATTCAGGAAATTGAATCAGTCATCGGAAACCTTCCCAAAAGCAAAAGTTTGAGACCAGATGGCTTTATTAGTGAATTCTAGCAAACATTCAAAGAGGATCTAATACCTGTCCTACTCAAACTCTTCTAAAAAAATTGAAGAGACAATACTCCCTAACTCATTTTATGAGGCCACATTACCCGGATACCAAAACCTGGTAAGGATAACACAAAAAAAGAAAACTATAGACCAATACCTCTGATGAATACAGATGCAAAAATCCTAAACAAAATTCTAGCAAATTGAATGCAACAATACATTATAAAGATTATTCATCATGGTCAAGTGGGGTTCATCCCAGTGGCACAAGGATGGTTCAACATACGCAAATCCATCAATGTGATACATCACATAAACAAAATAAAGGACAAAAATCATATGATTACATTAATTGATGCAGAAAAAGCATTTCACAAGATACAACATCCACTTATGATTAAAACACTTAATAAAAGGTATAGAAGGAAAATACCTTAACATAATAAAGGCCATATATGACAAACCCTCAGCTAACATCATAATTGACAGTGAAAAACAGAAGCCCTTTTCTCTACGTTCAGGAACACGACAGGGCTGTCCCCTATCACCTCTGCTTTTCAACATAGTGTTGGAAGTCCTCACCAGAGCAATCAGGAAAGACAAAGAGATAAAAGGCATCCAAGTTGGGAATGAAGAAGTTAAATTGTCACTCTTTGCAGATGACATGATGCTATATATAGAAAACCCTAAAGACTCCACCAAAAATCTGTTAGAAACAAAAACGAATACAGTAAAGTTGCCGGCTACAAAATCGACGTACAAAAGTCCGTTGTATTCCTATATACTAACAATGAAATCTCAGAAAAAGAAATAAAAACAAAATAAAAACAATTCCTTTGCAATTGCAGCAAAAAGAATAAAATACCTAGGAATAAACTTAACCAAGGATGTGAAAAATCTATATGCTGAAAACTATAAGATATTTTTAAAAGAAATTGAAAAAGACACAAAGAAATGGAAACACACTCTGTGCTCATGGAGTGAAAGAATCAACATAGTTAAAATGGCCGTATTACCCAAAGCAATATACAGATTTAATGCAATCCCCATCAAAATCCCAACGGCATTTTTTAAAGAAATAGAACAAAAAAATCATCAGATTTGTATGGAACCACAAAAGACCCCGAATAACCAAAGCAATCTTAAGAAAAAAGAACAATGCTGGAGGTATCACACTCCCTGACTTTAGCTTGTACTACAGGGCAACAATAATCAAAACAGCATTGTACTGGCAGAAAAACAGACACATATAGACCAATGGAATAGAATTGAGAACTCAGAAATAAAACCACATAAACATGGACAGATGACTGTTGACAAAGAAGCAAAAAACATACAATGGAGAAAAGACAGCCTCTTCAATAAATGGTGCTGGCAGAATTGGAAAGCCACATGCAAAAGAATGAAACTGGACTGCTATCTGTCACTATGTACCAAAATTAATTCAAAATGGATCAAAGACCTAAGCATAAGACCTGAAACAATAAATTGCATAGAAATTTACCTAAGAAAACATAGGTACTAAACTTATGGACCTTGGGTTCAAAGAGCATTTTATGAATTTGACTCCAAAGGCAAGGGAAGTAAAAGCTAAAATAAATGAATGTGACTGTATCAGACTTAAAAGCTCTGCACAGCAAAAGAAACCGTGGACAAAATAAAAAGGCAACCAACTAAATGGGAGAAGATTTTTGCAAACAGCTCCGCCGATAGGGTCTAATATCCAAAATATACAAGGAACTTATACAACTCAACAACAAAAAAACAAACAACCCAATTGAAAAATGGGCAGAGGACCCGGAGAGACATTTCTCCAAAGAGGATATACAAATGGCAAATAGACATATGAAAAAATGCTCAACATCACTAATCATCAGAGAAATGCAAATAAAAACCACAATGAGATATCACCTCACACTAGTTAGAATGGCTATTATCAATAAGACAAATAGTAACAAGTATTGGAGAGGCTGTGGAGAAAAAGGAACCCTCATACACTGTTGGTGGGAATGCAGATTGGTGCAGCCACTATGGAAAGCAATGTAGAGGTTCCTCAAAAAATTACGAATAGAATTACCATATGACCCAGCAATCCCTCTCCTTGGTATCTACCCAAAAAATCTGAAAACATTTATCCATAAAGACAAGTGTGCTACAATGTACACTGCAGCTTTATTTACAGTGGCCAAGACATGGAAACAACCAAAATGTCCTTCGATAGACGAATGGATAAAGAAGTTGTGGTATATACACACAATGGAATACTACTCTGCCACAAGAAAAGATGAAATACCATTTGCGACAACATGGATGGATCTTGAGATTATAATGCTAAGCGAAATGAGTCAGAAAAAGTCAAGAACCATATGATTTAACTGATATATGGTATATAAACTGAAAACAACTAAAGAACAAGACAAACAAATGAGAAACAAAAACTCATAGACACAGACAATAATTTAGTGGTTACCAGAGGGTAACAGGGGAAGGGGGTGGGAGATGAAGGTAAAGGGGACCAAATATATGAGGATGGAAAGAGAAATGACTCTGGGAGGTGAACACACAGTGTGATATATATATATATAACAGAATTGTACACTTGAATATATTATTACAGAATTGTACACCTGAAATCTATGTAACTTTACTAACAATTGTCACCCCAATAAACCTAAATAAAAAAAGAAATCACATGGTAGATTATCATTCCCATGACAGCATTGCTTCAGCTCTTAGGTCATTAGGCATTTTGTTGACATATGTAAAATTGCACCTGTAATGAGGATATAGCCTTTATTTAAATTCCTTTAGGGTTCATTTTAAAGCTAATGGTTTCAGCTGATGTTTTGGATTTGGTTCACATTGTTAAATGCGTTAATACAATTTGGAAAAGCCAACTTTACATTCTTTTGCTGGTTGAGCTAAATAAATCTCCCAAGACAAAAACCAAGAAGGATGACTGACCCAACTCTGCTTTTGTGCCTTTATTTGTTGAGGAAGTCAAAGTGCCATGAGATTGATTAACTCAAATAAGTAGGTGGGGGTTGACTCTTTGGGTAATTTGTTCATTTCCCTTTGTTTGGTCCCTTTTCTAAGCACTGCCAAGCCTGTTTCCATGCAGACAAACAAGATCGTTTGTTGGTAAATTTTCACTTTTTGGAAACTGAGCTAACACTAGTTCCTCATGTAAGAAAAAAATGAACGTTAAATCTAAAGTAAATAACTAACAGCCCACTCCTGTTTGTGTTTCGGTTGGGTGGTTTAAATGGTTTATGAATTTTATTTTCTTCAGATACATAATCAGCTGAGTCTTTTAACCTCCAACTCAAAACTGATAACTTCTATTCTTTTGAAGACAAACAGAACAATTTTGAATATCTTGGCATAGATTTTAAGAAAACATTTATTTTTATAATTACCATTAACCCATACATTTCCAAGCATTTCTCTGGGTGGCACAGTGAGTAAAACAAAACACGTATTGGCCTTTCTCAGTAAGATTCAGGCATTTGTTGAATTCCTACTATATATACTCCAGGTCCAATATTGGCTTCTAGGGAAAGAGAATGAACTTAGTTTCTTGCATAAAGTTGGTTACAAAGTAATAGGGGATAAAAGAAAGAAGCATAATTCATTATCAATTCAAAACAAAACCTAAGTGGCACAGGAAAGGAATGAAATACCATAAGGTTTCCCTTATGAGAATGAGCACCTTTCATTAGGAAAGATTCTGTGAGCTCAGGTCAACGAGGTTTTGGGGGTGGGGGTGGGGGTGTAAAATGAGGAAGAGGAATCTAGGCCAAATAATAGATAAGTAATATGCTTTCTAAGTGAATCAAATGCACTAATGAATTTTAAAAGGCATATGCTTTAGCCTACTGTAAAGTGAATATTGCCCTTTATAGCAATTATTTTTATAACTAAATTAGGTCATCCATAAATGTTTGATTTTTCAGGGACACTGGAAGCACATATCACTATATAAATCTCCAGAGAAGCCTGACCTGATACTGCATATAATTGAGACATTCTAACTTCCTTCAGGGAGTAAATCAGTTGATTTTCAACTATTTTATTCACCTCTAATTTAAGTGTCCTCTTTCTAAATGGTAATTTGACCCAGAACATCTTTGAAACGTCTCAGACATTTAGTAATTCCTCAAGGGGCTGTTACACCTGTGAGTCATGATGAATTCAGAAGACAGAACAAGTTAATGACTTTTGGAAAAAATGTATTTGATGTGGTAGGATTCACTTCCAGGAAATCACTTAGCATAAAATCGAAAAGGTCAGGAGGATGGAAAGTAACAACATGATTGCCTAACACCATTTCCTTTAGTGACAAATAAATTTCTGAGTACTTAGAAGAGATGCTTTTACAAACTAACATCAGAAAGGCAGCATGATATTGTTGAAAGAGGTCTGGGGTTGGAATCGGGAGACCTAGAAGTCAGTTTTGGCTTTGACACAAATTTCCTGTCTCTCTCTACTCATATCATTTCTCCTGGGGCTTCAGCTTCCTCCTGCACCTGTCCAATGACAAGGTTGGAGATGGAATTTAAGGTCATTTCAAGTTCTGACAGTTTTATCTTACCTTATCATACATTCGATGCTTTCAGGCTTTTACGAGTGAGAGTTAAGATGGAGGCCTGATTTGAGTTTACAGGCTTGAAAAGTTTGGAAGCTACTCTAGCAGAGAATTGTGCAAAGCCAGATCACAATTAGAACTGTATTATAACTTAAGCTGAGAAGATCAGAAGTAAATCACTTGGCCACAACCCAGTGTTGAAAGAAACAGAATATATTAATAAGTAACATAGATTGAGGTTTTGCATTAATTTGAGGCCCTGTTTGAAAGTCTTGAACTAGCCGCTATGTTTGCAAAATCATAGGCCTAGCAGTGACTAGTGGGAACTTAACTGAACAAAGACTGTAAAGTTTAATAATAATGGAGTGGCTAATTGTTCTGATATTAAAGATAAAAATTAGGTTGATAATATTTAAATGGCAGCCCAGAAAATTGTTTCAGAAACTGGAAATATCTCAGGGTTGGATAAAGCTTTTTAAAATATTTGGCTAAAGATCCTGTAGGCTGAAGTCAACAATTTCAGCAAGTTTCTCTTTTGTCCATGAAATATCAAGGCTGTTCATTGCTTCCTACTCTTGGCAAGATCAGAGCTGCTTGACTAAGTGTCTTTTTTTTGGTCTCCACACCAGTTTTTACCAAAGTTTGTGTTAGTGAGTCTTCCACACAAAAGATATGGGTGTGGGAATGTCCATGTTTCTTAAGCCAATTCCTAAGACTCTGAGAGAGTGAACATTCAGGGATTCACGGATCCGGTTTCTGATTTGTGAAATGTGGAACAGAGAATATGTTTTTGATGCAAGTTTTTGGGGAATGACTGTCCTATGTCTATTCCCTTATCTAACCAGTAATTATTTTAACAGATATTTTGATGTATACTATACATGCAATTAACTGTATATATTTAAATTATACAACTTGTTAAGTTTTGACATACGCATGCACCCATGCCTACGATATAATCACTATAAAGATAATGTAGATGTTACATAGCTACCCCCAAACTCCTCATGCCCCTTTCTATACCTCCCACTGCTTCCTGCACCCCCACCACATCCCTCAGACAACTACTGATTTGCTTTTTGTTGCTATAAATCAATTTGCATGTTGTAGGGTTTTATATAAATGGAAGAAGATGATTCATACTATTTTTCTTCAAGATTCTTTGATTCTGCATATTATTTTGAGAGTCATCCAATTTGTTAAGTGTATCAATACTTTGTTCCTTTTGTTCCTGAGTAGTACTTCATAATTTTTCCTTCCATTTACCAAATGGTAAATGTTTCAGTTTTAAGCTATTATAAATAAAGCTGCTACAAAACTCACGTACAGAAAATAAAATATCTGGCTGACACATTCATTTTATAGATGGAAAAACTGAGGCCCCACAGAGATTTATCAAAGGATAAACACTATCCTTATCAAAGGATAAACACTATATCCTTAGATATATTACACATGCACACACACACATAGGTATGATCAAAATATACAGTGAATGTTTAAATAAAAAAAATTACAGTAAAAGACACATTGTCATTAATCCCCTTCAAAACACCCTCCTTCACTTCGAATACACTTATACCATCTTTCTTGCCACTTCTGAAGCAGTTCTGGAAGTCCTCTTTCATGAGTGTCTTTAGTTGCACTGTCATGGCTGCCTCAATGTCCTGAATCGATTCAAAATATTTACCTTTCGTGGTCATTTTGATTTTGGGGAAGAGCCAGAAGTCTCACAGTGCCAGATCTGGTGAATAAGGTGGATGCGGACACACTGTAAAGTTTTTATTTGACAGAAATTGCTGTACCAGAAGCAATGTGTAATACGGAGCATTGTCATGATGGATATTTCTCATGCTGTTTGCTCATTTCTCAGGCCATTTTCTACGCACATCATTTCTTAAACAATGAGTCCTTATAATATTCAGAATTCATCTTAGTGTTCCTGGGTGCAAATTTAGCTCACCCAATTCCATCAAGGTAAAAAAGACAAAACAACAATTAACATCCCCTTGATGTTAGACCTTGACTGATGTGCTTTTTTTTGCATGAAGAGAGCTGGGTGATTTCCTTTGACAAGTCTGAACCTTGGTCTCAGGATCATAAGCATAGACCTAAGTTTCATCTTCCATGATGACATGTCTTAAAAAGCTGGAATCTGAAGCAGCATGATAGCACAACTCCAAGGAAATTGACAAACACTATTGCCTTTATTCGACACTCAAAACATGTGGAAAAATTTCACACTCACTCCTCTCAGGTTCAAATTTGTTGTGAAAATGCTTTGAATGGAACCATAAGAGATGTTCAGATACTCAAAAATTTCCCTAATAGTCAGTCGTCTGTTTGATCGAATCATTTTGCTTACTCTTTCAACATTCTCTTGGATTTTTGATGTTGAAGGACATCTCGATCTCTCCTCCTCTTCAACCAATTTACAACCATTATGAAATAGCAAGAATCATTTGTAAACCATCTTCATGGTCAGTGCAGCATCCCCATAAACGAATCTTAACATTTCACATGTTTCTTTAGCACTTTTTTGCAGTTTGAAATAAATTTCATGTTAATGTATTGTTCATGATCCATGATTTACGGCACACTTTAAAACACACCTTCTTACAACTGTAGCTCACACCTGACTGACTGCACTGAACAAGTTGAAACTTGTCACACACTGTTACTAAGTGTCAATGCGCCACTTCCTGTATTGAAGATCCCTGCCTTTCCATTGGATGGCACTCGGCAGCAGCCTTCACTGTATGTTTGATGACACCTCGTGTGTATGTGTGTGTGTGTCTGTGTGTCTGTGTGTGTGTGTAATTTCTTGGAGAGAGAGAGAGAGAGAGAGAGAGAGCGAAAGAGAGAGAAAGAGAGAGGAGAGAAGAGGAAGAATTCATTTTCAAAATATATCATAGAAAATCAAGGAGAATAAAAATTAAGAATGTAGGGAGACAAATGAAGGCTCAGTTGTGCCATGTGGCATAGCTGTCACAGGGAATTATAACAGAGCTGTCTAGGACAGATGCCATCCCCAAAAGGCAGTGTCATTATCCTTGGCAAGTATCATTGTCCACCTTCCCATTTTAATGGGTTAAATGGATGAACTTTGGTCTTAGATCTGTAGCAGATCTTCTCTGAGTTTTCTGTCAAATTTCAATAACTTGCTACAAATTTCAGCCTCAAAGACATTTCAAAGTACACTATTAGTGACAAATGAAGGTGACAAGATGTCATTTACATGTGTACATATGTTAAATTAAAAAGACTGTGAAGATAAAGACCAAAATGAGAGTGTTTAGACTTAGATAATAGAAATTATACATCATATTTATATATTTCTCCCTTTAAAAATTAACTGATTATACCTTTACCCTGAAAGTATACCTTTCTGAAAGTAGTTTGTGTGTGTGTGTGTGTGTTTGTGTGTTGAAAAAATAAAATGCTCAGAGTGGTTTCTTAGAAGAGCTAATGTTTTCAGTAGGTGCCCATTGGGTTTCAGTGTTGAATTCCATGTGGTCCTCTTTTACCTTCAGTCCAGCCTCTCTCAGGAGACTGCTCATTAGCCAGAGTAGCAGAAATGTCAGAAGAAAGTTTGTCCACAAAAACATAGATATGACAAATGTGAAAGTCTAGAAAAATATTTGGCTGTAGAAAAAAATCTTAGAGCCTACATCTTTGATTTGAATATTATTGAGTAGAAATATTTGTCTGCCTGGTTTGAAATTAAATAAATGTAAATTTATTGTAAACTGTGAAGTGTTAGGTAAATTCCAGGAAATTTGTTAGTGTATGAGCTCTTCTGAAGTTACCTGTATTTTAGAAGGAAGTTCCTGCAGATGTAATGACCTTACTTCATTTTTAAAAGAATGGACTTTGTATCATATCCCTGAAAATTGAACTTCAATATACAGACCAGAAAAATACTAGTTTTAGAGCAATAATTCAGGGAAGCTTCACAAATGTGGTATTGAGAATTGGTTTGCAGCCAAAGACTTTACCAGGCATATAAATGAGGAAGGAACACCCCCAAAAGAAAACAGTAGCATGTAGCAAGATACAGAATGTTTAAGAACCTGATATATTTGAAGCACAGTGGGGAGAGTGACTACAGATGAGCCTGGAGATATAAGGTTTTTTTTTTTTTCTCCCAAACTCTCTTCCGAGAAAATTAATCTCCTTTTTCCATGATTAAAAACCTCTTTTGCTGCTTCATTGCTAACAAGACTGAATCCAAACACTCAGCAAATGAGCCAATTTATTATTATTATTATTACTATTTTGCCTCAACTTATATCTCCAGGCTCATCTGTAGTCACTCTCCCACTGTGCTTCAAATATATCAGGTTCTTTTTCAGAAGTCCAGGTGAGAAATGTTTTTTTTTTTTTTTTTTCCCTAAGTAAATCAATGAAAATAAGAATAGAAAAGAACATAATTCCTGAAATATAATCTGTAAGATTTTGTGTCCTTTGGAATAGATTGGATTTAGATGTAGAGATTGAAAAGAACAAGCAAGTGACATTGAATTTTCTAGTTTGGGAAACAAGTGGATTATACACCATTATTCAAGATTGAGACAACTTGATTAATGCTTGTCAACAATCAAATTTGCATAGCTACATCACCTGTTTTCTTTTATCAATTTTAATTTACTTATCCCTGTTATATGCCAGGTACCAACAGACTTGTAGGGTTGTAGGTATTTCTCTATTCTTAGAGAGATAGATATGGATACAGTGACACAAGAAAGAATGCAATGAAAATTATGAGATCAGTATAAAGTGCTATGTAGTGCCAAAGAGACAGACATTGATTCTGAGTGCTCATGCAATGGGTCTGTGTCTCTACAATTAAACTGTGAGTTCCTTGAGGTCAAGAGCTGGGTGTTAGTTATTCATCTTTGAATTTCTGAATCTAGCACAGTGCCTGACCTCTACTTGACATTCAGAAAATGTTTATTAATTGAAATTTGTTGTAAATAGATTAACAGAGAAGCTCACTTTATATAAAATTTCAGTAAAGAGTACTTGCTGATGGTTCCTGGATGGGAGGGCTAGGTGAAAAAGGTGAAGGGATTAAGAAGTACAGTTGGTAGTTACGAAATAGTCAAGGGTATGTAAAGTACAGCATAGGGAATATAGTCAATAATATTGTACTTATATATAGTGGCACATGGGTATTAGACTAATTGGGGGATCACTGCATAAATTATATAAATGTCTAACCACTATGCTGTACACCTGAAGCTAATAAAATATAATATTGAATATCAACTGTAATTGAAAATAAATAAACATTAAAAAAAGAGTACTTGTTAATCTCAATTGTCTTATAGTCTAATGTAGAAACAAGGTGAATGAAACTTAATTTAGTTTTGAAAGAGTATGGATAAAAAATGTTAATGCATGAGTGAAAATAATTCAGAGGAAATGTATTTTTGCATGGATACATCCTCTGTGAAGCAGAGTTGGTTTGATTGGGCATGTCTCTGAAGCCTTACCTTAAAAGTTTTGATTCAGAGTTTTGAGGGGCAGGTTGTTGCTCCCTTCTTTATTTTTTCACAGATGATCCTCATATATGTTATTTAATTGAAAACCAGGGTCTATTGTAATAAATCACTAGGTTAGACAGAATCACTCTTTCATTTAACCAACAAAACACAAATATAAGATTCACTGCCTCAACGTACCAGGCCAGCTACTTCCTAGGATGTGTCTCCTAAAGTTCTGATGATTCTGCCTCTGATTAACTCTAGACAAGCAATCCCATACATAGAATTTTTCACATAAAGGCAAATTCCCCACCTCATCATGACATCTGTAATTTCTATAAGATTTAATTAGCTCACATGCAAAATATTCCAAAGAACCTGATGAGACCAGAATATTTCATTTTTTTAAATGAGATACCCTCAGATACTTTTGCTTATCAGTCATTAGCTGGACTTTTTTTCTTTTATATCTGTAAGATGTCTGTAAATTTTTCTCTGAATCTGTTTTTGGAGCTGAATCATAGCTCGGAAATATATACCACAGACCTCAGCGTGCGTGTGCTTGTCAGCTTTGCTTAATCTTGTTAAAGCACTTCTACTGGCTCTTATGACAAACCCTGGAGTAGCCAAAATAGCTGCCGTCTTCCAGCAGCTATTGGTACCTTCAATATCCCTAGTTACTTTTGCATGATGTACTCCACCGGCGTCTTGAAAATGAAGTCACAGGTTTCAGCTGTAAAGATCGCTCAGGAAGACAGGTTGCCAAATCCCTGGACGGTGATGATGTGATTGCTGGGACGTCCAAGCAAGCAACAGACCCACTCTCTTTTTGGCGGTACATGATTCAGAAGCACTGCGATCTGAACAAACTGGGCTGTGAAAATACTAGTCCTAGAGTTCTATGACTCAACTCTATTGCTGAAATAATGGGATCGCTCAGCAGGCACTGAAAAAGCCAGTAAAACACTTTAGACTTCTGAGCTAAATTCCTGTTAGCGGCCATGTTTTCACTGGGCTCCATTCTTCTTTTGAAGTCCAAACAAGAAAGGGAACTCTCTTCCTGTATATACCTAGATTACTTCCTTATTTCTTCTAGCCCAATATACACATTAGTTCTTAGTCACTCTTGATGTCCTTTGCTTGGACAAAATAACTGTTCCACCCGACTTCACAACATCCTCAAGAAAAAGATATTGGTAAAAAAAAAAAAAAAAAAAAAATTCCCACTATGTAATAAGCCATACTCTCAGGAAAAAAATGAGCTTGTAAGGTTTAAAAATTTTTGATGGTGATCATTGTTGAAATATCATGATATCAACATTATCAAAATTACTATTATTATTGTAATGATAGTGGTAGCAGTTGTAGGAGCATTATTAATTTTTCACAAAGTGAATAGGTTGTATTCAGGTGAATGATTGTGCTTGTTAAGGCCAATCTTGATTGAAGGTTCAAGTTTAAGGGCAAGTTAATGAAATTTTGAAGCTACTGTAATTTTAAAACCTCTGGTAATTTACTTAGAACATTGCACAATCACCTTTTCAAGGATAAACACTGGTAGGATTACTGCATCTCCCTCAAATTTTCAGTTTATTTTCTGCAAAGTCTTATTATTATCATTATCCATTGAATTTGAAAACATTTAGTAATATATAAATATTTTAGATACATGTTTATTTAACAATCATAAAAATTCTCTTAGATATTATTATACCTATTTTACACATGGGGAACTAAGAATCAATGACAACATGTGATTTGCCTAATATTTGTATTTTTGACTTGAATGCATTTCTTATGAAGAACTTAACCAAATCAAATAAAATTGTACAATGGAAAACAGGTAAATAGCATAAAAAAAAAAAATCACCCACTTTGACCTAGTTAACTGCCTGACACTAAAGCTGCCAAGACCATTTATTGCACAGGCACCACATACCCTTTGAGACTCTACAGCTCTTTACAACGTAAAGGCTATTTCAACCTTAGATTGTTTTCTTTATGAACTTGACGTTTTCATTCCAGGGTAATGAACTCTTAGCAAAGTAATATCCTGGAATGAAAGAAAAATAGCAGGCTTGGAACAAGAGGTGGAAGTAAGAATGCGAAACTTGTGTCTTGAGAAATCACAGGAAGTTACTGTTGGAAGACACTGTTAGTTATACAGATATTATTTACTCAAGGTCACACAGAAAGCTGTTAACAGTGCCAGAACTTCTAATCATATCTTCAGACTCAGTATAGTGCTCTTTCTACTGTACTACTATATAATATAGTACTTTTCCCATTGTCTTAGTACATAACTGAGATTCCCCCTGAACTCCAAGATTAAATTGAAAATACCCTTGCTCAGTTCATGCTGAAATCAGAAAGTAAACTCTCCTAGGAGAAACAGTATTGGAATTACAATTCTCTTCGACCATATGAATCTAGAAGGGCAACTTCCTGCCATCTACTTTTATGAGAGAAGTCATCCAAAAAATACTAGTTCTTCACCATATGATTACTGGTATAAATACACCATTTACTGAAAACACCAATGCTCAAAAAACAGTCTTTAAGAGACAGGACTACCAATGATTTTGCAAATAATAAGCTTGTGTTAGCTGGCAATCGTTTCAGTAATTTTATCCATCATCATATTTACATCTCTATAATTAGTTGCAACAACTTGCATGAAGTTAGTTCTCTAGCTTAATGCAGCCGTTATTATCAGTCAGTAAATGATAAGCTTGCATTCCACTGATATGTTTGGAAAACATTACTTTTAAAAGAATATGTTTCTAATGGAGCCCTAATCTCAATCCATCAACAAATACTGAATACCCACTTTTGTCAAGGGACAGGGACCATGAAGAAACCTCAGAAACCTCACCTTTAAAGAGCTTACAACAAAGCTGAATAAAGTGATATAATAATATAGAGCCCAATATATACTAATACATGATAATAGGTGACATAATATGTGACAGTCCAGGTGAATGGTATGAACTGTAGGAGCTCAACTGTAGGTTGCTGCTAACCAAGGAGAGAAAGACTGTGAGAACATGTCACTTTCTTTAATAAAAATAAAGTTCACTACATATAACAATATTTGATCTATAAGAATGAATCCTAAGATTTAAGTGACGACTCGAATTCGGGCATCTGACTCTTAGTTTAATTTCATTTCCCATAACATTATTATTAGGCATACGTTTAGCAAAACCTCTAGTATCTTAGTCTCTCAAAAAAGTATATTCCTTTCTGTTTTTCTCTCAGTGTTATCTTGCGTCTACAGAGAGAAATTACATTCCCTTCATTATACTACATTTGGTTTACAGAGAATATTTGGGGACCATAAAATATTTGAGTTAAAGTTTGGACTCATTGTCACTAGTTCTTTCATGTCACACCATCATTTTTCTCATCTAGAAAAGCAGGGAACTGAGCACTTTAAAGTTGGCATTACTTCCCAGAGGAGGTTTGTTCTCTTCACTGCCCAACCATCAGTTCAACCATGTGCTCATTCTTACTGTGGGGTAAAGCCTTTAGCAATAGTTTAACTCTTACTAATTATAAAGGGTTTTTTTTTTTTTTTTAGAAAAGAAACTTGACCAATGTATTGAGTGGAAGGCCTCCTTGTCTCATTCTATCGTCTAAGTTACAGGAGTCATAATGGAGCTATTCCTAATGATTCCAGAATAATCCTTGGAGAAGTTATTCCTGTGTTAGCTGGGTTGCTAGGTCCCTTAACTAGAGAGCAAACAGCTTCACTACCAAAAGGTACAATTTTTAAGGGCAAAGATTAACTCTGTACATGCTGTCCCACCTGCATTTGAAACAAAAATCCTGGGCTTTACACTAAGCACACCAATTATGTTCTTAGTAAATGAGAGGCAGTAGAGTAAAATATAAGAGCACAGACTTTGAAAGCAAGGCCCATTACTGCCACTGACCAGCCACAGATCACTGAGTAATTAACTGTGTAGAGAGGCAGAGGCAGTGTAATACAGTGGTAAGAGGACGGCGTGGGGACCCTGATATCAGCATCTCAGTCCCAGCTCCAATTCTTATTAGCTGAGACTTTGAGCAGTTACTTCACCTCTCTGTACCTCTATTTCCTCATCTAAACATTGGAACTAATAGCACTATCTACGCAGTGAGTTTTATTACGGATTAAATGAGTTAATGTGATTGTGCTCTTAAAGCCAGGGACTTGTGAAAATATAAGCATTGGATAAGTGTTTATTATTATTATTATTATTACTAAATCATTTGACCCCCATCTTCCTCATCTATAAAATGGAAAGATAGACAATACATTTATCTCATAAGATTGATATTATAATTAAAGGAAATGATGTAGGTAGAGCACTTAACACAATGCCAGCACATAGTGGGTTCACACTTTATCTATTATTGTTGTTGTTATTACATAAAGCATTAACTTTATTAAAATATATTTTAAAATATAATTGGTTGCCTGATGTATTTGAATATCCCATTA
Organism: Rhinolophus ferrumequinum; assembly: GCF_004115265.2. NCBI lineage: Eukaryota > Metazoa > Chordata > Mammalia > Chiroptera > Rhinolophidae > Rhinolophus > Rhinolophus ferrumequinum. The sequence continues at coordinate 55,561,305 of NC_046285.1, forward strand.
AATAATATGCATGCAAATAAGCTCATGGTTCTCTTACGGTTATCTTTCTGTAACTAAATCTGGGTTGTAGTCATCAGAGCTCCTTCTGGTAATTCTCTTTTCAGAGTAGCAAAGGACCCTGAAGTGTCATTCAGGAGATTAAATATTCTTTAATAGTACAACTGGGCAAGAAAAAAAAAAATCTTACCTTAGTCTCAAAAGATTGGCCTTACATATGTCACTTCTCTTTTTGAAAGAACGACTCTAGTCGACTAATTCATCAAGGAAAGTTCAATGAAGACATTACTTTGTAGTGCAAATAGGTAAGGAAATAATACAGCAGGAAGAAAAATGTAAGAACTTGGTTCATAGGAAATGTTTGGATAAATCCACAGGGAAAACTCCATTTTCCCTTCAGGGGGGCTTTTGGCCCTGGTAAAAGATCTTTCTAGGCATAGTCTTTTGATGACTTCTTCCCCACTTCCCCACCCCCCATCTGCCTTTATCAGTAGATTTGGTCTGTATAGAAACAAAATGGGACGGGGGCAAAGACAAAGTACAGTCTCATGTGTTACTTTCTGATGTAAAGGCTATTCCAGGTACTGGAAAGGTTCATAGTCTGCCTTTGACAGAAAATAACTCTAATTCAGCTAAAGAGAAAGTAAGAACCAGACATTACAAATTTGGCCATCTCATCCCTAGACTCATGACTACTGCGTAAAACAGGTAGCAGAACAAGCAGGAAGCAATATATTTGTTCTGAAAGAATTTTTGCCACTTCACTTGAAGTGGATACACTTGAAACCAGATAGCCATCATTGCTTTCTGGAAGATGAGGTCAAAGAAACATACGAGTAAACAGTGGGTTTATTCTAATGGCTTTTCTTCTGAAATGGCTAAATGTGTGTCTAATTCATTCAGTTTCTAGATCAATAATAATCTCATAGCCACTTTTTGAGTTCACGTAAGTGGATTAATTACTTTAATGTGATTTAGTGACTGAAAACATTGGTAAGGCAGTCTTTAGGAATATAGATTAGACTCTGGCTCTTTTCAGAAAAATACCTCCTCATGTCTGTTCCATTGACACTTAACCGATAGACTCTTGAATTCGAGAATAACTAATTTTTTTCCAAATCCAAAGAAATATGCTGACATTTTCAGTGAACCATTTGGGCCTAGGTTAACCAGAAGCTTATATGTATGCAAATATTAAATGTGGCATTTCCAGGTAATAAATTTGTACCAGTATATTGATTAGTAGTAGCTTAATAGAAGGAAAATTTGTCTGCATAGTGTTAATAACAAATTGATATTGGCAAAAAAAAATGTTATTTAACATACTTTATTTGGTTGAACAAAAACAAGCATTAATCTTTTGGATTAATTTAACTGTAACTATGAATTCAGGTAGTTACTAAAGTATTCTTAGACCCAGTTTCCTTTCCCTTTCATGGCAGAAATCAGCAGACACACTCCTTCAATGAAGGAATCAAATTATGATCTACCTGCTACAATCTTCAGAGGATTTTTCTTAGGAAGATGGACACATTCTGTCAAACCCTCAGGTGAATTCAACCTTAGAATTTTAATATACCTCACAAGCAGAATGGAAACTTACCTTCTTTCCCTTAGGTGACTTTGAGAAATTAAAGCACCTCTATACTAATATTTAACTGCCATTACCAACCATAGACACAGAGCCCCCCCCACCAAATATCCCAAGATGACACTGTAAAAGAGGAACGATTTGCCCTTTTTATTGGCATCTCTCGGCTAATACCGAATGATTCAAATGATTATTTTAACATAATATTGCACATTTACTGCAGAGATCTCCATCCTTTTTCCCTTCCTCCTAACCTATAACTTTTCATGTCCCTGATAAAAATTTGACATAAATAACACCGAAATATTTACCACATTTCATATCAAAGGAACTCAGACAACCAAATGTAATTAAAAGGATTGCAGTAGCTCTCCCAAACAACATTCTTCCAACCACAAAGATATATGCAAACACAGTCATGTCTCATGACAGGGAGATAAATACACTTAAGATCAAAGAAATTATTTTTGTAAGTCTTTAAGTATTTAGTCAAGGAGTCATAAATCTATAGCATGCCAAGATTCTTTAGTATGAATGCTAGCCTGGCTCCTCAATTTCTCAGTTTAGGAAATCTCGGTGATCAATATTCCCTGCTGAAGACCACCCAACAGAATGTCAAATGGTAATCATCTGTATGGGTGGAGAAGAAGACACCATACTGAATTCCTTTAGAGAGGAAAACACAGGTACTCTGTCTTTCCAGCAGTATAAGAAATTAGTGTCCCAAAAGAGAAACAAAATATAAAAAAGTTATCATATTTCAGATAACTGAATCTTCTTAGATAAAATGAAATTAAGTAGATATAAAGCCTGTTTTAACTATAAAATATCATACATTAAAGATCACAAGGATTACTTAGTTATTGCTTATGGATTTCTCTACAAGGAACATTTCGAGAGAAGGAACTGTTGCATAGTCATGTTTGAATTCCCACAATATTGTGGAGGGCTTAGTCCATGGTTAGTGTTTAGTAAAGTTGTTGGATTAAATAATGTTATTTATCTTGATATTCTATCCTTCAGTACAGTATCTGACCATAAAACATATATAAGTGTTTAGGTTTTTTTTAAAAAAAAAAAAGCTGAATAAATGATGATAGCGCAAATAACTACTGCCTTTCAATTTCATGTGTGTCTATTGCACATTCTGTGCCAGGCATTACGATCACCCTTGGGTACTAGTAAGATGAAACCGATCCCAAAGATAGAATAGAACCTCCTTAATTGTCAAAGCCTGCTACATACTTTGTTCATGATATATAGCTGTTCCAGTCTCACCCTTTGCCATTAGTGAAATATTACAGAAGACCTACTTGGTCTCCATCATAAGAGGGCCTCAGTCATTTAAGTGGGTGGGGGTGGGGGTGGGGAAGGCAGTAAATAATGAAGAGTAGTTCCACCATTCCATCTTATATACAGATTGGGTCAAAGAAATGCAAGATGATAAATGAGGACCAAGTGTCTACAAATACTCCAGACACGTGATAAGGGAAATATCACGCTTGACTCACTCTGCGAGGAGAGCAAACATCAGAGTTCACGCTTGGCTTCTCAAACATGACCGAGTGTTCTTTCATGGGTGTGTTGCCTTTCTGGTTGTATAATACAAAAGAACAGAAGCTCCAGATGATAACATGACGTCCTTGCAACAGGCCCCTTTAGCAAAGCCCTCTTTACTGAGAAAGACCTTGGGAAAGACATTGTTGGTGTGCATTTTTACCTTTGTCCAACAGGATGTCTCAGCTATGAAAACATTTCATTGAGCAAAGACCAAAATATTTAATGAGACATATTCATGTAATTTATACATTTTCATTGACCTAATGTATAATAAACACTTAGTAAGCACCTATCATGTACTTGGCACAATGCTTATAATCGTACGCACAATTTCTCTCTTAATCCTAATAACAATCCTATAGGATACAGGTGAAAAAATTGAGGCTTAGAGAGCAGAAGTTACTGGTCGTAGGTTATATATCTAGTAAGTGGTGGTTATACTTTTCATTTTAATTGGACCTTTCAAATAGTCTCTTCCAGAGGGTGATCCTTCCTGTTTCTTATGCTAGCCTCTCTTCCAACACACACACACACACACACACACACACACACACACCAAAAACAACAATGATAACAAAAAACACTTTTACTACTACCAGAATGATCACACTAAAGCAGAAATCTGTCTATGCCCTTATTATTGTTAAAAACAAACAAACAAAAGTTTAGTGACACACTGCCACTCGCCTGCCTGTGAATAATCTTCACTAGCTTCCTACTGCTAATGAGAGAAAGTGCCCTGTTTTGCATTTAAGGTGTTTCATAATTTGATCCCAAAATGAACTGTTTCCTTTTCATGCATTTCATGCCTCAGACAAACCCATCCCCCAGTATATTTTCATCAGTTTCTCACCTCAGGACTTTGTTCACATGATTTCCTTAATTCGAAGCACTTTTCACCCAATTCCACAAGTGACATAAAAATCCATTTATCTTTTAAGGCACAATTCAAATTTCACTTCACTTAAAATATTAAAGGACTGAGGAAAGATTCAAATACATTCTTTAAGCCTTAAAAGATAAAGCTAAGACCTTGAGATGAACACTGTAAAAAGTTAGTGGTGGTGATCACTGTAGATAAAAAAACAAACAAAAAAACAAAACAAATAAAAATAAACTGAGTTACACCACAGTGTATAGACAGTAAAAGCTAAGAAATGAACAAATGAATTCTTATTTGAGGCTGTTCTCTATCTATTCATGTAAGAAATGTATGTTGTCAATCAATTTTTATAGGTATCATGACAGTGTTCAAATAAAAAGTATGCGTTCTTTGAAAAGTTTCATCTTTGAAGATTTTTATTGGTTATTTCTCTTCCTTTCCCCTCCTCAGGATTTTATCCATAGTTCACTAAAGGCTAAAACATTAAAGAGTACAGATCTTGTCTTTTTCCTTGCATCAACTAATTAAGGCGCCCTGGCAACTCATTGAAACTGTTTCTAGATATGTAGAATTGTATATAATACTTGCATATTTACCTCACATAGTTTTTGTGTGAATCAAATTAATTAATTCAACATGATATTACAGTAAAGTATATGTCAATCATTATGTTGTGAAGAAAAAATATATAATTGAGACTTTTTCTATGTTATTTTAGCTCTCACAATATAGTCAACGGTAGATGCGAAAGCTGTTTGAAGACTCTAAAACGCTTCACCTGTGTAGAGAATTATCATTAGTAAAGGTATGTAAGGAATACTTATAATACACACATTAATCTTTGAGGTTAATGCCATCACAACCTCCATATGCTTTCCAACAACTTGTCCTTTAGAAAAGCTACTGTAAATGAGTCTGCACAATAAAACCTATTGCTTATTGGCCTCATTTGACTTCCGAGTTTGCTTAATCACACACAAAAAATACTGATCTTTTTCTAAATTATATAATTAATAACATATCACTCGTAATCAACGTCTAGCCCTTTCTGGTTTTGTAAAATATTAAAATCAGTGTGATTGTTTTTTATAGTTTGCCAAAAGAGCTCTCTGGAGTCATAGTTAAAATGTGGTGGGTCTGAATCCACTCATGATTCTCCTTGAGGATAGCTTTCTATGGTGGTATTGGAAGAAGAAAGAAGTCCTTAACAGATTAGAATGAGCAAACACTGACGTCTGACTGCTTAGAAAGCTATCGATCATTGTATATTAAAACTTAAGACTCTCTTCACTAGTATCTGCATTCAGATTTAAGTGTCAGCATCACAGGTGAAGCACTAGACTAATCAATAGTGTTTCCTTTTCAATCATTAATTTAATATTGGCTTGTGGCCATCCTGTGGTCTTCCCCTACACACATTTACTGGAAATTGAAAGCACATTTTCTTCGCGTAATTTTAGGAATGTTTCATTTTCAAGTCCTTTCACAGTAACTATTATATGGACATTTAATTATCATGTTTTCATTTTCTGTTCTTTGCTTCCTGTGGTACATTAAGTCCATTACTTCTCTCATAGCAACTGGTATGCATTCAGGAAACATAGCTTAATTTTAATGTTGAATTAAAATCAAAACAAAAACTTTTATGAAAGCAAATTGGAACCTACTTGTGGAAATTCATGTTACCAAAAATAAAAATTCAGAAGTGACATGTTTTAAGGTTCACTTTTAATTTTTGAAAAATTTGCCAGGGCTTTTGGAAGTGTTTAAAAATCATTTGAAACCTAAGTTTAGAACAGAGGTTAGAAGTGTTAGAATATAGGCTCTCAATATGCATGATGTGTGAAAAGTGGTCAAGAATGGATATGAGATCATGATGCAGGAAGTTACTGTGATAACCTAGGAGAACCTAGGAGTGTTTGGAGATCAGAAAGTGGCAACGGTGTTAGAAATACACAAACTTGAAGTTTCTTTTGGATGTAGAACATATTTAGAATATGCTTCTCTGGTTAAAAGAATTGGAAATGTTCATTTAAAGCTATGTAATCAAGTAATAGTGTTTCTAATTTTGAAGTACCTTTTGTATTCATTCCTTCTTCATCCATATTTATAGGAAATTCTCAGAATCTCATAAATTATCACAGAAGCTGTTTTCTAGGCTTTCACTTCTCTCTGGGTCATAAGACTTTAGTACATTCTATGGAATTAGCCTCCCCTGTGTTCATATCCTGACTTATTTTCTCAACAGTTATGAGAACACAGACAACTCATAACACCCCCTTAAACCTCACTTCCATGAGGATAAGATTAATATTTTACATTCACTTACCCCCACCTTAATTTGCTGTGAGGCTTAATAAAGTAACACATACATCCCTGTTTAAAAACAACAACAACAAACACTTAAAATACACCAAAAAGATGTTTTAAGGGATGATACACACAATGATAATGTTGGAAAAGTCTTTTCTTCCAATCTGATCAGCCTAAGGAAAAAGGCTAACATAATGCCAGGAGTCTAAGCAAGTCACCGTACCGGTAACAAGCCCCACCCAAGTAAAAGGAGAATTCAGTCCGCTTTGGGGTCCTGACTCTTACACATAAACAGACAACTGCCAGGGGTTGGCATATATCTGAGGGAAACCTCTAACATAAAAGAAACTTGGAAAAAAAAAAAGAGAGACTTTGTGAAAAGAAGTAACTTTAAGAAAAACTATAATTTTTATTTTTAGAGCAATAAGAAAAAGTTTTCAGAAATTAAATATATGAAACAACCAAAGTGAGGAGCTCAATGGAAAAGTTGCAAAAACAGGTTCAGGAAATGACAAAAGAAAAAAAAAAGAACAGCAAGAGGAGGAAATGGAAAATGGGAAAGAAAGAATGAAAAAAAATTAGAGATTGAGTTCAGGAGGTCCAAAATATAAGTGAAAGGAGTACTAGAAAGAGAAAACAGAGAAAAAGGATGCGAGAGTAGTACTTATAAAACATGTTGGGAAATTTGTCTAGAAATAAAGACTATGTGTTGACATAAAATGGAAGAAAATAAATCTAAACTGAAGAAATATAAGAACTCATGATACAAAAAAAAAAATCTTACTAGCTTCCAGAGAGGAGAAAAATTAAACTAAATCTTGTACATAAGATTGGCATTCAGAATGGCGTGGGACTTTTCAACAAACAACACTGGGAGCAAGAAGAAAATGAAGCAATGCCTTCAAAATTCTTAGTTAAGTAATGAAAAATCTAAAATTTTAATCCAGCCTAGTCAAAAATTAAATCTGAAGATAAAAATATTTTAGTTCACAAAAAATTATCATGAACCATTCTCAGAAAGCTTCTGATTTCATCTTCCACTTTAGTACAGATTCAGGCGATCCAACACAGAGAACATGTAAGGGCAGTCCCAGGATTACAATGAAGGGCAGTCCCAGGGTGACAACTGTACAAGAGACATAAAGAGCAACTAGCCCAGATTTAAGCAATAGGACCCAAGAAACAGATACACTAATGACTGTCATCACTAAGACACCTTCTGCTCTGATGAGCTTGATTCAGATTCAACCTGGACCATGTTCTGATGACATCCCCACTCTCGCCTCCCAGCACTACTGTCAATTGAAGACATTCCCCTGTCAAACTGAGATTTCTTGAGAGGTAGAAGTCGGTCATGGTGAGCTTAGAAGAAAAATAAAATAAAATCATCCCACTCTCTTGACCATATCCAGTATCCATCTCATTTTACAAATCTGCCAGATGCCGGACTGGAACTTTCTATATTTTCCATGGCTCATTCACTGCCTGCGCCCTCTGAATTTCCCCAAAGAAACATAACCTCAAAGGGAAGGTGAAAACCAAACTATTACCCAGACTTCACCTAAGTTATTTTCTGCTAGGATTCTTATTTTTATCACAATATGACTCTTCTTACAGAGTTGTTTGTGCTTCCTAATCAATTTATATATGTCTGTTTCATATTTATATGAAAATAATTTAAAAAACAAAGAAAATTCATTGAGAAACAGAGATAAGAGATGTGAAGGGCTTACCATAGTGACTAATTCATAGTAAGCTCTCAAATCACAAGTATAATTGTTATAATTTGATATAGTCTTTCCCTTCCCTGGTCATCAGTATTTTTCTGAAACTAAGTTTGGAGGAAAAATCTGTCAAATAGTCTTAAAATGACTTGATTATGTAGTACATGTGCACAAAATGAACTTTCCCTACCACTGAGTAACATAGCAAATTAAAACTTCCTTGAAATGTTAACAACAAAAACCACTTGCTTATATTAATGTCCATAAACAAGTTATATATTAATTCTAATAAAAAATTTGATGAATAACCTATATAAAGATTTTAGTTCACATTCAAATAATTGTGTTCATGAACCATGTATACAGATATAAACTAGAAAAAGGATGTAGTTAAATAAATAAATAAAAACTTATTGCAGCAATCAAGAGACCTTAAATCTAGTTCTGACTGTCACTACCTAATTCACTAAGCCTGATAGGGTCACTTCCCTCAGGGTAGCAGATTTCTTGTCTGCAAAATTAGAGCTGGGCATTGTGCTAGATTGTCCCTTGTCAACTTGACTAAGGCTGGGAACTACATTTCCCAGACTGCCTTTCTGTGTGTGGTCTTAGGTTAGAGCTGCTAAAAGAGAAGCTTGTCTGAGATTTGGAATGTCAGCAGGTGCCATTACTTTCGGAAGGTTGTCTCAGTCTGGCACAGTGTTAAGCAGATACAGAGATGTCCAGAAGACCTCAGCTTGTGTTCTTTCTTCTACTCTGCTTATAGCTCACCTTCCCCACTGCCAGCCCTACTGCTCAGGCCCACCAGCAGGGACTTGGCTGCAGACTCACAGAGATAGCGGGTACACAGAGGCACAGCTTCCGGAGAGGTGATTTCCATTCAGCTCCCTACCAGCTTCCCACTTTGTGGTTTCAATTCACAGACTGTTAAGTGTTTGATATCCTGGATTACCAGGAAAGCTTCTGTTTGTCCACTCACATCAGTGCTTAAGGTGGACTGGTCAGTGGCCTTTTCTCAACTCCCCTCTAGACTGTCACTTCTTCAGTTCTGTTAACATTTGGGTAAAGTATAATTCTTATAATAAATCCCTTATTCACATAATACCTGTAGTGGCTCTGTTACCTTGACTTATAAAATGTGATGATGAGCTGTAAGACCCCTTCCAAATCTGAAATTCTAGGATTCCCAGATTCCATTTCATATGATATTGTGTGATCTATGTATATCTCAGCAAATAGCAGGAGCAGATCCAAGCCCATTCATCTATTTTTAGCAGACAACAGGGAAGTTAAGACATATTGTAAGTTTTTATGTGACTTCCCAGAACACCAACAGAGTATTGAGTTCTTGGATTTCAACCAAGAAAATCAATAAAATATAACCAATAAAAGGATTTACAATGACTGCATATGGATTAAGTAGACACACAAGCTCACCTGCATAATAGTACGTACTCGTATTTAGAACACAAGTGCTTAAAAAAGAAATTAAATAAGATATAACAAACACTCCTATTCATGTTTCTTAAGTATACAAAGATAAAATGGAGACTAAAGATTTGTTCAGTGGCCAAGGCCACAGCTGAGCTCCCACCCTCAGCAACTTCCCATTAGTCCTCAGTTGTTGCAAAAGTATTTCACTTGTACCTAAAAGAGAACAATATCTCAGAAACTATTCCAAGACAATAAATCAGGAAAGCTGGTTTGTTCACATTTTTTTCTTTTCTTTCTATTCTTGAGGTAAACCTCCCACAGAGAAAGTTATATCATGCGAGGGATTCAGCAAAATGAATGAAAATATACTTATGTCACTCATGGATTACTTTTCTGTGGCACAGTTCCAATCAACAACCTGGAGGGAAAAAAAAAGGTGTGTGTATGCGAGTGTGTGTGTGTGTGAGTGTGTTGTATGGTTTCTTAACTTCATAACTGCAGCTGTTCAAACATTTATCATTTCATGTTACAAAATAAGAAATTCACTGAAGCACAGAGAAGCAGCATATTCTCCCATTAGTATAGCATTTGTTCCAGGATTTAAACAAAATAAATTAAGAATGCATGTGGTTTTCACATAAACTAGGTTCTTCAAATCAATTCCAAAAGTATCCTTTCTTTGCCACCTTCTTCTGTTTAAGGCATTTCCAATTAATCTTTGCATGCGACATTAATTGTAAAAGTTAATATTAGCATTATTTTACAGTTTAGAAAATGCTTTTATGTACATGAAATAGATCAGCAAGGTATAGTAGAAAAAGACTGATTTTGACACCCCAAGAGCCTTACCATCTGTACAACAGAGTGGGTTTGATGGAGATGGGACATCGCTGCTCTTCTGAGCCTGTTTCCTTACAAAATTTCTGTGAAGCTGAACTGTGATCATACATATGAAGGTGATTTGTAAAAGTGCTGGGACAAATAAAGGGCATTAAATCAATTTGCGTTTTACAGATAAGGAACAACCATTAAATAATTCACCCAAAATTAAATAGAGGCATATCAGGACCAGAAATCCAAAGTCTTGACTCCAAGTACAATATTCTTGCCAGTTCCTCTCACTGACACTCATTCATTAGTTTTGTTTAAAAGCAAAGCTTTTTTTTTGCAGTATGGACTACATCATTTCATGTAGCAATTTAAAAAGAAGCAATATTTTTAAATGATCAAGAGATTAAGGGCAGGGAATTAAAATCCAAATTTTCCGAGTTTAAATCTGAGTTCTCGTCCTCACTAGCTTTGTGACTGAGTACTTTCCCTTCTCTTCACATTAATAAACTCAATTTCATCATCCTTGAAATCAGGGTATCATTAGCATCAATATCGCAGGGCTGTTTTGAAGATTATGTGAATCAGCGCATGTAAAGCACTGAGAATAGTGCTTTAAGAAGCAGTTAATAAATGTTAGTAATTTTTATTTAAACAGTCCTATAGGGTCACTATGTTGTGTGCTCTGTTACTGGACTTGCCATCAATAAGCATAGCAACATGACTGGTGTCCTCGTATCCTTACGAGCACTGGGGATGAGGTGAGAAGGGCATGTGTGGGATAATGCTGACCTTTTCACTAAAGCCCAAGCAGAACCTCTAAGGAGAAGCTCCAGCTTCAGAATGAATAATACCATTCATTGCCAGAAAGTCTAGAATTATATTTGAATAAAAGCATGCATTACTTATTTATTCCCTTTTCAGTAAAACTATAGGATCCTTGAAAGGGTTAGCAATGACTAGAAAATGTACAACAAGATGAACTCTTTTCTATAGAGTTCTCTAGAAGCTTAATTAATAAAAGAGTCTTTGATACAATATAACTATAGTAAATCCTGTATACCAAAAGCACAAATTCTAGAATGTTACAGTGGGAAGGGAATTTAGGGTCTATCTGGCCACAGCAATCCCCATCCCATCCAATAAATAACTTTCCTCTCCATCATCACCTACCTATATGTAGTCTTCCAGCCACTATTTAATGTTTTGAAAGACAGGAAAATGCTCACCTCTTAAAGACGTTCTCTTACCATCAAATAATAACAGAGATTTAGAAAGTCTTTCTGTACTTTGAACACAATTTGTTTCATAGTAGCTTCTATGAACAAGAACCAATTCCTTGTCCAAAGACAATAATAATCTTTTATAAACAGTAAGACTGTATAGAAGTACTATAAAACTTAAGTTGTTATTAGTAAGCATTATAAAATGAGCTATACTTGGGTATTGTGAGATGGCCTTGACCAATACAGTCCTGAAAACAGACATCTGGAGTTTCTTGTCATTATCTTTTACTTGTCACACTTGATATGACCCATACCTATTCTCATCTTTGGCCAAGTACCACGAGTCCAATTTACACCTTTAGTTTAGAACCCACAGTTTAGTTTGAGTAGACATTTATTTTTTCCTGTCAAATTCATTTGTTGATGACTAGTTTGTTTCTAATTTATCCCATATGACCTATGATTTCATGACTGTTGGAGGAAGTCATCGAGAGGACGCGACTGCCTGCTGAACTGCCAGCTGGACCCAGGCGGAGGGAAGTTCCTCCCTCCTCCCCTCTCCTCACCTTTCCCATAGCCGGAGCTGTTTCAAGGAGGAAACTTTGAGAGTAATGTGTTGTTGAGACCATCAGGACTGTACATGTGACTGCACTCTGCTACGGGCTCCATATAAAATTTTAAGATTTTGGTGGGTGGGCGTGGAGATTTATTCGTCTTGCAGCTGCCAAGACAAGCATCATATATAAGTTCTCTACTTATTAAAATTGCCACCTACTGATTTGGAGTGGTCTGCTTCTTTTTCAGTTCTCTCCTTGCCCTCCGTGTGGCGGTGTGCTTCATATTTCACCCAGGGATATTTTGAGGTTGTGAGTCAACAATTGTTGAGCCAATCAGGAGACCAAAGAAACGGGTCTTGGAGAAAAGGCAGACTGGGGGAAATCTCAGGCTGGCCATTGACCTCTTTGGGGAGGAATAGCCTGTATGTTAGATATGTGTTAGATACGGGGATGCCCCCAAAACACCAGCTTACCTAATGTGTTTGAGGAACTTCACATGGTAGCAAAGGAAGGACAGGGATGCTGACACAGTTGGCTGTCCTCTACTGTGGGCAGTTCAGTTTGCCACCGAGGCCCAACTAAGGTCTTAAGATTGAATGAGAAAGTTGGAAGAAGAGCTGAGGTGAGAGAAGGACATGAGGTTGTCCATTACTCTGGTAGCTTTGGAGCTAGCAGACAAGGTAGGAGAGCAGGATTCTAAATTGGAGGCCTTAGCACATGGTTTTGCAAAGCTAGGAGGCACAAGCTCCCACAGATTAAGGTGAGAGCACTTGTGACAAAGACGGACTGGAAATGCTAAGAGGTGGAATTCTTGGGAGAGGGAGGAGAGCAAACAGGACAAGGTATGGTGATTGACAGTGAAATGGACAAAGCATCTAATACAAAGAAAAGTTTTAAATAGCAATTACCTTAGACTTCTGATAATAGACAAGTATACCCCAAAACTCCTAGGAGAAAAACTTCTATTCTTTCTCTGTCCTTGAACATGTAAATCTTATCATGTATTTGAAATGTAAATACCCCAGGAGATAACTAAAACACTACCCATAGAGCGGGAGGGAAAAACGTGGTAAAAAGAAAATACAGACTGCTATAGAAGTTCCCTTGCCCTAAATCTAGTCACAGTCTCCATAAGATTACTCCTCAAGGGCAAATACAAATCTTAAAAGTCTGCTTCACAAAAATTAGTGAAAAGGATTAGCCATGTAAGTTGATAACCTTAAATTGACACAATTTGGATTCAATGGTTACTCATAAACAAGTGAGTTTGTATTGTTGTTCCTGATTCATTGCTAAAATTTTGGAACGGAAGCTATATGATCTCTGTTTGTGTCTGTCTGTATGTTTATGCACGTCTATGGATATGTTATATACATGTGATATTTTTCTATCTCCAGATGGTATTGCCAAATTAATGTGTAAAGGAGCTCTATTTAATTGGCTTAAATTAAGTGCTTATAAAAATTCAGTATTCCTAAAACTCTCGGAAATATAGAAACTGACCCAAATGCTTTTCAAGTTCACATGATCTAAGATTATCTTCAGTGAATAAAAGCTAGTTTAAGCTTGTTGGCTTCATGAAAATACTCGTAGGTATGTCTTCAGAGTTGTCAGCATTAGAGTTACTGTAGGCATACAACTTTTTTTCCTTCCTGGGTTTACTAGTCATATATGTTCATGTTATCTCTGTTACAAAATTTGTCAGCAAGAAAAAATAATTTAGGATGATGGCTAGCTGTTTAATACCTCATGAAATTTTCAAAAGTAATCTAAACATACTTGTTAAGAACAAGTGAATTAAATAGATGTAAATGTAGACAGAAAGTTGGAAAGAGAGACTGACCTTGTGTAATCAGGCTGGCTAAAACTGGATGAATTTGTTATAGGATTTTTTAAAAAAATAAACTTTAATATCTATTGTGTACTTAGGTAAAACTAAAATTTAATCTTCCTTTATCTGCTAGAAGGACATGTTTTCTTGGACTACCATGTCTCCCCGAAAATAAAACCTAGCCGGACAATCAGCTCTAATGCATCTTTTGGAACAAAAATTAATATAAGACCCGGTCTTATTTTACTATAAGACTGGGTATAATATAATATAATAAATATAATATAATATAATATAATATAATATAATATAATATAATATAACATAACATAACATAACATAACATAACACAACACAACACAACACAATACAATATAATATAATATAATATAATATAATATAATATAATATAATATAATACAATACCGGGTCTTATATAATATAATGCTCCAAAAGATGCATTAGAGCTGATTGTCGGGCTAGGTCTTCTTTTCGGGGAAATATGGTATTAGCCAGCTCCTGATAAGAAATTATAAAACGGTTTTCTTTACCTTCTAAGTAATCTGCCTAGAAAGTAAATATTTTTGTCTTTCATCAAGTCTTTGATTACAATTAGAAAACTGAATCTTCTTCTTGTTAAAACAGCTAAGTTTTATTCACAACTATATAGCTTTCTGTATTTCCCTTAAACTATTTTATTGCCACTTTAGTTAAATACATAATTAAGTATTATTTCATTAGATCTATGATCCTACATAGTTTGATAATTTTACAAACTTCCCCCAAATCAAATTCTACATGATATCCTTTGTAATTCAGGCAAATAAACTCAATACACATTCAACTACATCAAGTGTAAAACAAATACTTGCCAATGAATTGCCAGGAATAGAAGTTAAAATGTAAATTTGTTTAGAATAGAAGTTAAAATGTAAATCTGTTTACCTAGACAATCAACACATTATGCACACTTACATAAATTCAAAAATGCCTCCTGCAGACTTGAAATCTGAACATTTCAACACATAGCGAAAGAGCAGAACTGAAATTTAACAAGGTGCAGGTTTTGACAGAGGCACAGATTCAAAACACTCAGAGGAAGCAATCTAATGGCCCATATGACTAGAACCAATGAATATGCTAAATGACTTCTGGGAGATTTGGAAATCTAATTCATACTTTGGCAAAGGGCTAATTGGGTAGTATGTTAGTCTAGTGAATCAAGCCTCAAGTAGCTTAGCAATGTGTCACACTTTAAATCAGCTTAATGAGGAATTTGCAGGTATGTTTAAATGTTAATGTAATATTTTGCTTTCCTAAAGGAACCTTTCCCGTTTTTGAAAAGACCTGCTTATGCCATCTTTTAATAGTGAAATCACCCATCATCATTAAAATAGCTTTTGAATTTCAGAAACTCAATCTATACCAAACTGTTAAGTAACGTACTGATGATGTGACAAAATGCTGACTTAACCATAAAGCAGTAAGTCAGTGACAACACCTATGTTAACAGTGAGAGGAGAATCAAACCTCGGATCAACACTCACCATATTTTAATAACTCTTTTTTAAATCTCAGTCTCAATTCCAGCAAATCTTGCCTTGAGACACTATCAGATCCTAATGACACATCTCCCTTTAGTCCTTAATTTTCCCCAAGTTAAGGATTTGCTATTTACCTCCATCACTGCTGACGGGCAATGCCCTCCAGTGGCCATTGTGCAAAAAGAGCCCGAAAAAATGTCCCAGTTCCACAATGGATTGTTGAGACTATGAAGAGCTCACTGTACTGAGAAACTATTGCCAGGGTGTTTCAGTTTGAACCAGTTTTCTTTACTTTCTTTCTTTTCTATTTATTGCTTCTGGCAACCTTTCTTGATATTCTTTCCAAACATTCTTTCTTTTTTGACATTATTTCTAAACATAAATCTGTATCATCTATCAACACAATCTTGAAAGATTCTTATATGCTTAGAAAAGATTTATGGCATAACAGGCAAACACAAGCAGACGGGGTGAATGCTATTTTAAGCTCATATGGATCCTAGAACAAAGCAGATTATTTGAAGAAAATTTTATTCCTGCAGAATAAATTGCAAAACAGCATTCAGAACATTCTTGTCCTAAAATTTGTTGCCTAGTGACCAAATTGAATCAATTGTCAATTGATCTGGTGGGCATCTCAATGGATGATCTGTTTGACTACCCTTTATGAGGAAGAATAAGGATGAACTTGTGAAGCTCTGTCTACCCAGGGGAAAGGAGTTTGTGGCAAAACTAGCGAGGGGGGTGGAACAAAGACAGGAAAACGGGCTTTGTTAGGAAAACTCAGAGAGCAATAGAAAGATTCAATTTGTTGAAAAAAATGATTACTTTTATTTAAAAGAGTAAAGAATAAGATAGAAAATTTAAAACAATTATATATATATATATATATATATATATATATATATATATATATATATATTTGCCAGGCTTTGGGAAGGTTGTGGGTTGATCATACATCAAAAACAAAATACCAGCCTCTGATTCTCTTTTCTGGCTGGACCCTGGACCGGCAATGCCTCCTATAAGATTACATGCAGTGGGGGCCTTATGTACGGCAAAGTCCTGATGTAACAAAAAGATCCTCTTCTTTAAGGGACAGTTCGGTGAGAGTGAAGCTGTGGTTTGAGGCAACCCCAAAAGGTGAAAATTAACCTACATATGCCAACAAAAAAAGGGGGCATGGGCATAAATTAAATGGTAATAGTTATGTCTAACTCCTTAAAAATAAGATAGGAATTAGGAGTGGAGGAGTACCATTTCTCCTTTCAGGAGCTCCGAATAAATATATATTGCACATGATTTAGCCCCCAGTTATTTTTCCAAATTCATCTCTTACCATGCCCCTTTCTGCTAACATACTTCCCCTCACCTCTTTTACTAATATTTCAGGCATACTAAGCTACTGATAAATCTCTAGACCTTATCACTGGTTCTTTCCTCTGCTGCTTAGAAGGACTGTCATTTCCTACTTCCATTGGGATCCCTCACTCATTCTATAAGTTTCACTTTAGATATCACCCTTTTTAGGGAGGCTTCCTGAATTTTCCAAGGTGACTTTCCTCCTCCTTTGTCCTCTCATGATACCTTGAACATCCTTTAATTATACACACACACACACACACACACACACATTTTAAGAAAGGAAAACTATTAAAATTGTAATATTCAATATATACCAATAACAAAAGATTAATACAAGTCACATTTTACTTCTGCAATTAAAAGAAGTGCTCAAAGTAGTTACCATCAATGTCCAGACACTTCTGATTACAGCGAACTACTGCTTGAGCAACAATAATCAAAGTGTCCAATTGTATACATTTTTTGGCACCTTGTGTGTGGGAGTGTGTGTGTGTGTATAACACTGTCTTAGAATTGTCTGCTTGCTTGCCTGTTTCAACCACCAGAGAGTAAAATTATTGGAGATAAGGATTTCCTCTTATTTTCATTTAAATTCCAAGTGAATGAATCTCTAGCACAATGCCTGGTACAGAAGATGCTATATGAACTATAATGCTATAAACAAATAATATTCTATACTAAATAAGTGAAACAGAGTTGATGTGGCCATCTTCCCTTACCTTTATCATCTTCCTCATTTTCCCTAATCTTCCCTCACATCAGGTACTACCTCTGGTTTTATAGTCTGTCCTCAAAATTCAGTTTAAGTCAATCTAAATTTTGTTTTTTCAGGTTAAATAACTAGGTAAATTCATCCATAAATTTTACCTTCTGTCACTCTGATCCAGATTAGATACGAATTCCATGATGGTACATCCTGGGATGGACAACTGCAGGAAGGTAGTAGTATGGCTGAAATTCAGTTGAAAATTCCATAGGCCACGGACCTGAAGCTTGCATCTTCAACTACTCCCACCCTTTGCCAATTACATTGACTCAATGGCCAACCCCCATCAATTCTATTTCAAAAGTATCACTAGAATCCGAGCTCTCTCTACCTATACTGGTACTGTTCTAATTCAACATTTTTCCTTGTACATTTTACCTACAAGCCTTTGGTCACAGATTTCTTGTCATCCCATCCTCTGCTGCTCTCCAGTCCCCACTCCACCTTATTTGCCAGACTGTAGCTAGAGTTACTAATGAAAACCAAATATTATCAAGTCATTTTCTTTTCAACATTTTTACTAGACCATCTTTGCTTACTGCAAAAATAATCTATATAAAGCATTTCATAACTTGCTTCAGTAATAAAATAATATTAATTGATGAGTAATTCATTGTTTTAAATGATTTCTGTAGTGCCAACGACTCTTCATGCACCAAAAATTCTTAGAATTCACAGCAAGAGTATCCTGAAAATTGTTTTTGAAATTCCTATTGCTCTAATATATTTTTCTGTTAAACAAAGCACCGGTGAGAGCTTATCTGTCGCTACAAGTATCCAGTTTTAAAAGAATTCCAACTCCATTAAGAGTTAATTTTTACTGAGGACATGCAACGAAGTCAACAGCAATGTCAACAAAATTGCTTTACTATTACGTGTTATATTTCAGGCATCCACCACCAGGTGGAGCTAGATAAGACTTTTTTTCAAGCTATATTCCGCATACAAGCAATATCAGACAAAAACATATGATGCTATTTTTCTGTTCTAAATCCTTCATTTTGGGCTGTTCCTTGGTAATTCCAGTAGAATCATTTCAGTAAAGGTGGTAGCCTGCCAATTTGGTGGATTCCTTAATATTTTTCAGTTTTCCCCCAAACTTTCTACAACTCTGGAATGCTGTAATTTGAGACCTTGTATGTCAGAAATTAAGTTAAGGCTTTTTCCCCTGTTACAATAAAACAAACGAACAAACAAAAACACCCCCAGGAGAGGTAACTACTTAGTCAGAAATTTTAGTCTAAATGGTCTCTGCCAGGGAGCTAGGGGCGGCCCATCCTATTAACTGGCCATGCAATTTAGTGGTTGAGACTGGGTCTCCAGAGAATAAACTAGTATGTTTTTCTAGCCCACCCTGGTATCCAGGACCAAAGGAGCCAAAGGGAAGGTCTAAGCTCAAGTCCTGGAAGAAATCTGGGGCTTAAAGCTCATGGTGCCTTGTATGATCCTCATGTGAGAAAGTGGGCTATATGCAGGGTGTCAGTAGGAAAAACTGTACAATCATTGAAATACGGAGGGTATTACATAAAGAGAATCCTAGGAGGTGGAGGCAAATTAGATGGGTTAGTCCATAGATTGTCAGCCCGACAAGCTGAAAGATAGGGTCAGATAGACATTAGTGTCAGATTCATTAGTACTCCAAATTGAAGTGATCTTAAAAATCATATAATACAGTAGTTTCAAAATAGGATGTGAAATTATAATTTCATAGATTTATTCAAATTGGTGAAAGTAGTAAAGAGAGGGTTGAGTGTATGGAGTTCTGGTACTTTCTCAAATTCAACTAAGGTGAGTTTTGTTTGTTTAATTTACTATGTTTTCAAGAAATATTGAGTTTTGCGGGGAAAAACATGCATATGTATGGACAAATAATGAAAGCATGATATATATTTATAAGTATATATATTTATAATCATTATGTATAATATATTACATATATTACATACATCAAATCATATAAATACTGCTTTTTATATAATTTCAAAGGAGAAAGAGAGATACCGGAATGTATAACTACAAGATGAATGGTTTGAAGTTTGCTTTGCTAGCTGGTCAAACTACTCCCCTCAGACAGAGATTGACTTCTCCAAAACCATGTAATTAGACAATAGCGGTGAAGTGAACTTTGATGATTCTTGAGAGAAGAGTTTACTGAGGGGATAAGACCAGAGAAAGGGAGAGATGCTACTTCCAAACCCAAATGTTGACCCACTTCTTAGTTAAAGGAGAGTTTGCTAACGTCCAACTGATATTTTAAGAGTAGAGTTTAAAATGATTCTACATCCACTAACTTATTTCAAACCCATAGCACTCTACTGGTACTTATCCTATTTTTAAAAAACTTTATTGAGGTATGATTGACAAAATCTGTACATATTAAAGATGTACAATATTATGTTTCGATATATGAATACATTGTGAAATGATTACCATAATCAAGCTTATTAACATATCCCTCACCTCACATATTAGTCTTTGTGTGTGTGTGTGTGTGTGTGTGTGTGTGTGTGGTGAGAGGATCTGAGATTTACTCTCTTAGCAAATTTCAAGCATACAATATATTATTATTAATTATGATATACATTAGATCTCCAGAATTTATTAATCTAATAGCTGAAAGTTTGTACCGTTTGACCAAAATCTCTTCTTTCCCCCCACTCCCCAGCCCCTGTAATTACCATTCTACTCTCTACTCTCTATTATTATGAGTTTGACTCTTTGTTTTTTGTTGTTGTTGGTTTTTTTTAAGATTCCACATATAAGTGAGATCATGCAGTATTTCTCTTTAAATGTCTGGCTTATTTCACTTAGCATAACATCTTCAAGGTACATTAGTGTTCACAAAGGGCAGAATTTTTAAGGCAGAATAATATGCCATTTATATATGTAAAGTATATACATATATACACATATGTATATGTCCTTATTTTCTTTTCCAGTCATCTGGCAATCACTGCTTAGTTTATTTCCATATTTTGGTTATTCTGAATAATGCTGCAATGAACATGGGAATGGAAATACCTCTTTGAGGTAATTTTATTTCCTGTGGACATATACCCAGAGGTGAGACTGATGGATCATATGATAGTTCTATTTTTAATTTTTTAAGGAGCACCCATACTGTTTTCCACAATAGCTCTACAAATTTAGATTTCTACCAAGTGTACAAGGGTTTTCCTTTCTCCACATCCTTGACAACACTTGTTATCTTTTGACGTTTTGAAATAGTCATTCTAAAAGGTATGAGGTGATACCTCATTGTGGTTTTGATAAGCATTTTCCTGATAACTAGTGATGTTGAACACATTTTCATATATAACTGCTGGCCATTTGTATGTCTTCTTTGGAAAAATGTCTATGTGGGTCCTTTGCCCATTTTAAATTGTTTTTCTTTGTTGTTTTGTTTTTATTATTGTCTGAATTTATTATATATTTTGGATATTAACCCCTTTTCATATGTATGGTTTTCAAATATTGTCTAACATTCAATAGGTTGCCTTTTTACTTTATTGATTTCTTTTTCTTTTTCTTTTTTTTTTGGCTGTACAGAAACTCTGTAGTTAGATAGTTTCAATTGCTTACTTTTTTCTTTTGTTGCCTGTTCTTTTGATGTCAATTCCAGGAACTCATTGCCTAGACCAATATCAAGGAAACTTTCCCCTCCGTTTTCTACTGGAAGTTTTATGCTTTCAGGTCTTATGTGTAAGTCTTTAATACATTTTGAGTTGATTTTATATGTGGTGCAAGATAATGGTCCAATGTCATGCTTTTGCATTAGGATTTTCAGTTTTCATAAAACCATTTATTGAAGAGACTGTTTTTTCCCCATGTGTATTCTTGATTCTCTTGCCAAATAATAGTTGATCTGTATGTGTAGATTTATTTCTAAGCCTTCTTTGTTCCATTGGTCTATATGTGTTTTTTTTAATGCCTGTGCAATACTGCTTTAATGACTATAGTTTTGTATATAATTTTAAATAATAAAGTGTGATGTCTCCAGCTTTATTCTTCTTGCTCTAAATTGCTTTTGCTATTAGAATTCTTTTGTGGTTCCCTATGATTTTTATATTTTTTATATTTATTTCTGTTAAAATGGCATTGGGATTTTGATACGGATTGCATTGAATCTTTAAATCACTTTGGTTAGTATAGAAATTTTAACAATATTAACTCTTCTGATCCATGTTCATGGAATATTTTTCCATTTATATGTGTCATCTTCCATTTCTTTCATCAGTGTATTACAGTTTTCAATGTACAGATATTTCACTTCTTTGGTTAAATTTATTTCTAAGTATTTTATTTCTTTTGTTTCTATTGTAAACAGGATTGTTTCTTTAATTTGTTTTTTGAATAATTCATTGTTATTGTATAGATATGCAGCTGATTTTTGTATATTGATTTTATATACTGCAATTTTATTGAATTTATTAACTTCAACAGTTTTTTTGAGAGAGTCTTTAGGGTTTTCTGTATATAAGAACATGTCATCTGCAACAGAGATAACTTTATGTCTTCCTTTCTGATTTGGAAGACTTTTATTTCTTTTCTTGCATTATTGCTCTGGCTAGGACTTCAGTATTATGTTGAAAAAAAGTGGTGAAAATGGGTACCCTTGTCTTATTCTTGACCTTAGAGAAAAAGACCTTAGCTTTTCACCACTGAGTATAATCTTAGCTGTGAGCTCATTATATACAGTCTTTATTATGTTGATTACATTCCTTCCATATCAAATTTGTTGAGAATTTTTACAATAAAAGGATAATAAATTTTGTCAAATGCTTTTCCTGTCTGTATTGAGATGATCATGTAATTTTTTTATCCTTTTTTCTTTTAAATGTGTGTGTTACATTTCATTCAAATTCTATTCATTATTAGTCTGTTTAGATTTTGTATTTTTTTCATGATTCAGTTTTGGTGGTTGGTATTCTAATCTCCATTTCATTTATTTTGGATCTGATCTTTCTATTTTCTTCCTTCTGCTAACTTAAGAATTAGTTTCTTTCTCTTTCTAATTACCATGATGTATAAAGTTAGATTGTTTATTTCATATTGCTTATTTTTTCTTAATGTAGGTGTTTATCACTGTAAAATTCCCTCTTATAATTATTTTTACTGATACCATAAGTTTTGAGGTGTTGTGTTTCCATTTGCATTTGTTTTGAGATAGTTTTGATTTTCTTTTTTGATTTCTTCTTTGATCCATTGGTTGTTCAGGAATGTGTTGGTAGTGTCATATATTTGTGAAATTTCCATTTTTTCTCCTGTTATTGATTTCTAGTTTCATAACAGTGTGGTCAGAAAAGATACTTGGTATGATTTTAATCTTCTTAAATTTGTAAAGCTTTGTTTTGTGGCCTGTCACATGATCTATCCTGCAGAATGTTCCAGGTACAATTTAGAAGAATATATATTCTGCCACTGTTGGATGAAATGTCACTTATATGTCTATTAGGACTATTTGGTTTAAAACGTATTTCAAGTACAGTGTTTTCTTATTGATTTTCTGTATGGATGATCTATTCATTGTTGAAACTGTGGTACTGAACTCCCCTACTGTTATTGTGCTGCTGTCTATTTCTACCTTCCATTGTAGTAATAGTTGCTTTATATATTTAGGTTCTCCAATGTTGGGTGCATATTTATTTATTATTGTTATATTCTTTTGATTATTTGACCCTTTTGTCATTATGTAATGACCTTCTTTGTCTCTTGTGATAATTTTTGACTTAAATTTATTTGTCTGATATAAGTATTTCCACTCCTGCTCTCTTTTGGTTACCATTTGTATGGAATATTTTTTCTATCCCTTCACTTTCAGCCTATGTGTGTCCTTGTAGTATGTGTGTTCTTTTAGCTAAAGTGAATCTCTTGTAGGCAGTAGATAGTTGGGTCTTATTTTTGTATTAATTTAGCCACTCTGTCTTTTGATTGGAGAATTTACTCATTTACATTAAAAAAATGATTAACAGATAAGGACTTACTATTGCCATTTTATTAATTGTTTCTGGATATTTTACAGTTCTTTTGTTCCTGTCTTTTTTTCTTGTTGTCTAATTTGTGATTTATTTTTTTAGTAGTATGTTTGGTTCATTTATCTTTTATGTATTTACTATAATTTTTTTGCTTTGTGTTACCACAAAGTATAAATAAAATACCTTCTAAGTCTATCTGTCTATTATAAGTTGATAACAAGTTAACTTTGATTGCACACAATACTTACCCCTTTTACTCTGCCCATTTTATGTTTTTTTTTTTATTTAAATTTATTGGGGTGACAATTGTTATTAAAATCATAGATTTCAGGTGTGCAATTCTATATCACATCATCTGTAAATTACATTGTGTGTTCACCACCCAGAGTCAGTTCTCCTTCCATCACCACATATTTGATCCTCCTTACCCTCATCTCCCACCCCCAACCCCTTTACCCTCTGGTAACCGCTAAATTACGTTCCCCAGATTAATTTTCAAACCCCGTGGCCATCCTGTGGTCACCGACTGCCCTTCAATCCCTTCCCCCCCCCCCCCCCCCCCGCCCATCTAGCAATCCTCAGTTTTTCCTCTTTGTCTCCAACACTGTTTCTGGTTAGTTCATTCACTTATTCTTTTCTTTAGATTCCACAAATAAGTGAGATCATATGGTACTTATCTTTCTCTGTCTGACTTATTTCACTTAACATAATGTTCTCTAGGTCCGTCCATGTTGTTGCAAATGGTAAGATTTCTTTCTTCTTTATGGCTGCGTAATACTCCATTGTATAAATGTACCACAGTTTCTTAATCCAGTCATCTACCGATGGGCATTTTGGTTGTTTCCATGTCTTGGCTATTGTGTATAGTGCTGCAATAAACATAGGAGTGCATAAAGATTTTTGAATTGGAGTTTTGGATTTCTCCGGATAGATACCTAGGAGTGGGATTACTGGATCATAGGGTAGTTCCATTTTCAGATTTTTGAGATACCTCCATACTGTTTTCCATAGTGGCTGCACCAATCTGCAATCCCACCAACAGTGCACAAGCGTTCCCTTTTCTCCACATCCGCGCCAGCACTTGTTGTTTGTTGATTTATTGATGATAGCCATTTTGACTGGGGTGAGGTGGTATCTCATTGTGGTTTTTATTTGCATTTCTCTGATGGTTAGTGAGGTTGAGTATTTCTTCATATGTCTGTTTGCCATCTGTATGTCCTTTTTAGAAAAATGTCTCTTTAAGTCCTCTGCCCATTTTTTAATTGGGTCGTTTGTTTTTTTGGAGTTGAGTTGAGTGAGTTTTTCATAGATTTGTGATATTAATCCCTTATCAGATATATCATTGGCAAATATCTTTTCCCATTCAGTAGGATCCCTTTTTGTTTTATTGATGGTTTCCTTTGCTGTGAAAAAACTTTTTAGTTTGATATAATCCCACATGTTTATTTTTTCTCTTACTTCCCTCGAGCGAGGGTATATATCAGTAAAAACCTTACTCTGGGTAATGTCTGAGAAGTTTCTTCGTATGTTTTCTTCTAGGTATTTTATGGTTTCAGATCTTACATTTAAGTCTTTAAGCCATTTTGAATTTATTTTTGTATATGGTGTAAGGAGGTGGTCCAGCTTCATTTTTTTGCATGTGTCTGTCCAGGTTTCCCAGCACCATTTATTGAATAGACTGTCTTTACTCCATCGTACATTCTTGCTTCCATTGTCGTAGATTAAATGGCCATATAGGCGTGGATTTATTTCTGGACTCTCTATTCTGTTCCCTTGATCTATGTGTCTGTTTTTATGCCAGTATCATGCTGTTTTGATTACTGTAGCCTTGTAGTATAAGTTGATGTCAGGTATTGTTATACCTCCCACTTTGTTCTTATTTCTCAAGATTGCCTTTGCTATTCGGGGTCTTTTATGGTCCCATATAAATTTTAGGATTATATGTTCTATTTCTGTGAAAAACGACGTTGGTAGTTTGATAGGAATTGCATTGAATATGTATATTGCCTTAGGCAGTATGGACATTTTAATTATATTAATTCTTCCTATCCATGAACACGATATGTGTTTCCATCTATTTATATCTTCCTTCATTCCTTTCTTCAGTGTCTTATAATTTTCTGAGTACAGATCTTTATAAATAAATTTACTTCTTTGGTTAAATTTATTCCCAGGTATTTTATAGTCTTTGGAACGACTGTAAATGGGATTGTTTTTTTAATTTCTCCTTCTGATGTTTTATTATTGGTATATACAAATGCAACTGATTTCTGAATATTAATTTTGTATCCTGCTACTTTACTAAATTCATCTATCAGCTCTAATAGTTTCTTAGTGGAGTCTTTAGGGTTCTCTATATATAGTATCATATCATCTGCATACAATGATAATTTTACTTCCTCCTTACCAATTTGAATGCCTTTTATTTCTTTTTCTTGTCTGATTGCTGTGGCCAGAACTTCCAGCACTATGTTGAATAGAAGCGGAGATAGTGGGCAACCTTGCCTTGTTCCTGATCTTAGGGGGAATGGTTTTAGCTTTTCCCCATTGAGTATGATGTTAGCTGTGGGTTTGTCATATATGGCCTTTATTATGTTGAGATATGATCCCTCTATTCCCACTTTCTTAAGGGTTTTTATCATAAATGGCTGTTGGATTTTATCAAATGCTTTTTCTGCATCTATTGATATGATCATGTGATTTTTATTTTTCATTTTGTTAATGTGGTGTATCACATTAATTGATTTACGGATGTTGAACCACCCTTGCATATCAGGGATGAATCCCACTTGATCATGGTGTATGATCTTTTTAATGTATTGCTGAATTCTGTTCGCTAATATTTTGTTGAGGATTTTTGCATCTATGTTCATTAGAGATATCGGCCTGTAGTTTTCTTTTTTTGTGGTGTCTTTGTCTGATTTTGGGATCAGGGTGATAGTGGCTTCGTAAAAAGTGTTTGGGAGTCTTCCTTCCTTCTGGATTTTTTGGAAGAGCTTGAGGAGAATAGGTGATAATTCTTTTTTGAACGCTTTGTAAAATTCACCTGTAAAGCCATCTGGTCCAGCCATTTTATGTTTTTTGATACCACAGTTTACATCTTTTTATATTCTGTATCCATCAACAAATTATTATAACTATAGTTATTTTTATTACTTTGTCTTCTATTCTTTGTACCAGAGTTAAAACTGGATTATACTCATACATCACCATTACAGTATTAGAGTATCCTGAATTTGACTATATACTAACTTTATCAGTGAGGTTTTTTTACTTTAGTGTGTTTTCATGTTATTAATTAGTGTTTTTTCATATCTACTTGAAGAATTCCCTTTAGTATTTCTTATAAGGCAAGTCAAGTGGTGATGAATTCTGTTTGTCTGAGAATGTTTGTGGCTCTCCCTCATTTCTGAAGGACAACTTTGCTTGGGTGGCAGGTTTTTTTTGTTTGTTTGCTTTTGTCTTTGTTTGTTTATTTGTTTTTCCTTCCAAAACTTTGAATATATCATTCACTCTCTCTTGGCCTGCATGGTTTCTCCTGACAAATTTGCTGATAACTTTATGGGGGTGTCCGTTTATGTGACAATTCTCTTTTTTCTGCTCCTTTCAAAATTCTCTGTTTGAATTTGATTTTCCACAACTTGATTATAATATGAGTTGGTAAATTTTTCTTTGGGTTAAACCTGATTGGGAACTCTTGAACTTCTTGTACCTGGATATCTATATCTCTCCCCATAATTGGGAAGTTTTTAGCTATTATTTCTTTAAATAGTGTTTCCATCTATTTTTTTTTCTCCTGTCTTCTCATTCTGATATTCCCATGCTGTTTATATTCATCTATTTCATGGTGTCCCATAAATTCCATAGGGTTTCTTCACTCTTTTTTATTTTATTTTTTTTATACTAAATGACTCATATCTGAATTTCTTCTGCTCGATCAAGATTGACAGTGACATTCTCTCTTGCACTTTTTAATTCATTCATTGTATTCTTTAGCTTTAGCATTTTTGTTTGGTTCTTTTGTTTAAATTACTTGTATCTTTTTATTGAACTTCCCATTTTGTTCATTTGTTGTGTTCCTCGTTTTATTTAGTTGTTTATCAGTGCTGTATCATAGCTCTTTGAGCTTTCTTAAGACAATCAATTTGAAATTGTTGCCTGGCAATTTGTAGATCTCTATTTCTTTAGGGTCAGTTGATGGAAAATTATTGTGTTCCTTTGGTGGTGTCCTGTATTCTTCATTTTTATGTGTGTGTGTATTTTCCTTTGTAGTCTTTTATTGATATCTGTGCATTTAATTGAGTAATCATCTCTTCCAGAATTTATGGACTGGTTTGGATAGAGAAAGATCTTTACCTGTAGGTCAGCATGAGGGTGCTGCCTGGGTAGGGTGCAAATGATTCTGGTTATGGGGAGTTGGAGGTGCATAGTCTCCATTTAGCTCCATCAGCTGAGTTCAGCATCAACAAAGACTGCAGCTGTCCCCAGTAGCCAAGGCTGTGGGTATCTGCAGTGGGAATGAGGGCTGTTGGGGGTCTTTTGCAGTGAAGGTTACAGAGGTCCTTCTGAAATCATTTTTTCCCCATGGGAGAAATCATGGTCAAGGGGATTTCCCTTGGCTGGGTTGATTTGTAGGTGTATTAGCATTTGCAGTGTCTGATGCATTGATACCTATGGAATGGTCTCAGAGCTGGAGTCTACACATGCCTATGCATGTGTAGAGGGAATGTAGCTCTGGGGACTGGTGCTGTGGTGGCTTTAGTGCCCAGGGTAAGTTTTCTCTGCCACAGCATTGGTAATAGTGTGGGAAGTGCAGGCACTTATGGAGTGGCCAATATGAACCCAGGAACTTGAATGTAGGTGTGTACAGAGCTATAGCAGTTCTAGGGTCTGGGTACAGGCATTCCCACTCTGGTGGCTCCAGTGCCCTTGGTGTCTGTGCTTACGGTAAAAAGTACAGGAGAGCAAGTATGTGTGAAGCTGCCACAGCTTTGAGGGCTGGGACATGGCCACTACTGCTCTTGTGTTGGTTCTGGTGTTCCAGGTATGGGCATTCATGGAACAACTGTGAAGCCTGGGTCTGGAGCATGGGTTTGTGAAGAATGCATGTGGCGCATGTCAGGGTTTGAGCCCACTCCCATGGTGGGCAACAGTCATTCCTTCTGTGGGGTACAACACTGTCCCCTTCTCAGTGGAGTCTGAGGCAGTGATGGCTGTTGGTTTCTTCAGTGGCAAAAGCTGCCAGTTTCCTCTGTGGAAGAGGTCACTGGGGTCTGTGCTAACAAACATTATTGGATACTCTTCTCTCCTTCTTCTTTGTTCCTAGCCATTTTCAGATGTCTTAGCTATGCAGATCTCCCCAGCAATACTTTCTGTGTGGTTATTCTCTCCTGTGTGCTCCACTACATAGCTGTAGGTTCTTAATTGCAATTTTGAACTCTCCCAAGGGGATATTTTCATTTATGAATATGAAAATATTCTAATTGTGTGTGTGTGTGTGTGTGTGTGTGTGTGTGTGTGTGTTGGGGGCAGACAAAGGCTGGCATCACTTACTCCATCATCTTGCTGACATCACCACTACTTACTCTATCATTAGTTATTAGTTATAATTATTGGGTTTGTCTTATCAGCCTTATGAGTATATATGCTCCTTTTTTATTTATGTATTTTCTGTTTACTCCTAGCAGTTTGTGGCTCACAGTACACCTCATGAAAGTTGGTAAAATATGAAATATCCATTGCTTGTCATATAGTAGGAACTCAAAAATGTTTTTGTTTGTAATTCGTTTGGATAAAGCATTATATTGGACAGCAAAGCATGTCCATTAGCCTTCAGCAGCAAGTCATTTCTTTTAATCTCCTAAAGCTGGCTTAGCTAATATACCTGCTCCAAATGTTCACTTGCATATAGGGATAGGGAATCTATTCCTGGAACAAACTAAATTCGTAGGCTCTGTGAGGGCTGTAGCTTTGCCTAGAGCACCTCCCTGACATTTATGCACAGAAGGAAACCACCCTAGCATCAGAATGAGCTGAGCAAGCTGTAGGTGTTACAAATTAGGACTCCAGTTGGAAAACCCACACAGCATACACCAACAAAAAACTTCACAGCTAGTTTTAAGCTAAATGCACAGATGTGTGTGGGGAATTCCTTAAATAGCAGGGGTGGGTTGTAAGTTTAGACTATGACATCTTAACTGTGTGCTATGGGGGTGTGGATAGATAGGGAAAGAAAACTGAAACAGAATTGTAGGACATTTTAAGTAGGAATATGAAAGTAGGAAGAACTAAATATCCAACATTTAGAAAATATCATACTTCCTTCCTTTGACATAACAGATAGATAGATAAGTGTGTATGTGCACACCATACACACACACACATACACACACACACACACACACTCACACACACAACATATATTACATTCTCTTCCCGGTTCTTGGGCAGAAAAAAAATGCTGGGTTTACTTGAATTTCCAGTGCAAAAGAAAAGGAAAGAAGCCACAAAACTACATGCAATTGGAAGCTAAAATAATGTACCTTATTTTTCCTGTAAGAGGAAAACTTGATATATAGTGCTTTATCTGGTATCATACACATACACACACACACACACACACACACACACACACACACGAGGGTGCCCCAAAAACTGTATACACATTTTAAGAAAGGAAAAAACTGTATTAAAATTATGCTGACGGTAACCACTTTCAGCACCTCTTATTATAATTGCAGACATGACTTGTAGTCATCTTTTGTTATCACTATATATTGAGTATTACGATTTTAATACAGTTTTTTTCCTTTCTTAAAATGTGTATACAGTTTTTGGGGCACCCTGTGTATATTTTTACTCCAACTCTCTTCTTCTATTTAGCAAATACTTTCCCCATAATTTGTTAAATTCCCTATACCTCTGGGTCACATATATGTGGATTTAAGTGGAATCCCACAGGTTCCCATTTCCAACATGAGAGGGAAATTCTAAGGTGGGACGTAAAAAATGTATAGTGTGGGTATGAGACAAGGTACTGTCAAATTTCATATGTGTGAAGTTTTATATATATCAGAGGTGCCAAAAAATGTATACTTTGGTCAATAGTGGACACTTTTGGTCAATATCGGTGGACACTTTGGTCAATATTGCTCAAGCAGTAGTTTACTGTAATCAAAAGTGTCTGCACGCTGATGGTAACCACTTTAAGCACCTCTTGTAATTGCAGAAGTCAAACGTGACTTGCATTCATCTTTTGTTATCACTATATATTAAGTATTACAATTTTAATATAGTTTTCCTTCCTTAAAATGTGGATACACTTTTTGGCATTACACACACACACACACACACACACACACACATACATATGTTGACCAAAGTGTCCACCAATATTGACCAAAAGTGTCCACTATTGACCAAAGTATACATTTTTTGGCACCTCTGATATATATATATATATATATAACTTCTCACATATGAAATTTGACAGTACCTTGTCTCATACCCACACTATACATTTTTTACCACCCACCTTAGAATTTCCCTGTCATTTTGGAAATGGGAACCTGTGGGATTCCACTTAAACCCACATATGCATGACCCAGAGGTACGGGGAACTTAACAACTTATGGGGAAAGTATTTCCTCAGTAGAAGAAGAGAGTTGGAGTAAAAATGATTCCCCTTTTCTCCTCATGAAGAGGTTGCCCTGATCTGCAGTTCATATGGCTTCTAAGAGGACAGTCCCTTGGAATTGAATAATCTGTCACACTTAGTGGTGAACTACTCTGTAATAACCCTTGTATTAACTCTTCATCTATCCTTTATACTTTCCCATTGTCCTTCATTCTTATGCCATAGGAAGCCTCTCCCTAATAAAGAAATACCATATAAACCTTTATATCTGTCTCAGTTTCCTGAGGAACCCAGGCGAGGACACATGCACAGTACTTTTCATCAATTTCCACAGACAGAAGATGTTCCCGTCTCACCTGAAGACAGAGCTCTGGAGACTACCAAAGGGCTTCAACCAATGAAAAGTTTCTTCAAGCATTTCAGGAAAATATGCACTGAAATTACATCTCATACAGTACCAAAAATAAGTTCCTAACCTGGCTCTGACACTTGTCCTACTTTTAAGTCTTCTTTTATTTCCAAATATTGAAGAGAAAATAAGACAGGAGGAGAGGCAGCTTCAGAAGAGGGAGAGAGAAGAGAAGAAGGCCATTCTTTACTAAAAAGCACAAAGTAACTGCACAGGTCTTGGTAGTGTGTGAAACAGGTTAATCTCTTCTTGTCTGAGCCACCTGGTTAGGTGAGTAGTTGAACTAATTCAGACAAGGCTCAGAATAGAAGATGATGATGATGGTGGTGGTGGCGGTGATCACCATCCTCATCACAACAATAGAACCCCATTAGGTTAATGTAGAAACAAAAGAGATTGTGTGAGAGAAAGGGCTTCATAAAATGTAAATTTCTGTGCAAGTTACTGCTGTTATAACTACTCTCAGCCTAGAGCTTCTTAGCTTCTGGGCTTTCCAGGGAAGCAATATGAGATTAGGGGAGGCATGGATTTTAAGAAGACTTGTGTTTCGTCCTGTCTCTTCTACTTCCTGCTTGGTCTACATGCATGTCATTCCATTCCGCAGAGCCTCAAGTTTTTCGTGAGTAGAATGAGGATAATAATAAGGACTGCATATATACTCCCCACAGAGATGTCGTGAAGATTAGTAAGATAATGTTTGTGAAAGCACTTTATTAACTATAAAGAACAGGAAAAATATTAGTTGCTATTAACATTCTCCCCCTAGGCAATTAAGGCATTTTCCTAGTTGGAGAGGTGATTATTCTACACTATACTTGGCCAAATAAGTTACAAGTATGTAATTGCTTCCTTAAGCTATATAATTAGGTTGAAGTAGAAACTTTATCTTCTGCAGATTGTCAGACTGAAAAATCTTTCTACATTACCACCATGAGCTTTAAGATCACCAAAGCCTTGTGGGACCTAGCTAGCCCATTGAAAACTGACATGCAAGTTCTGACTATTAAGTTTGCAAACTTGTTGAATGCTGTTGCTAACTTTTCTCATATCAGAGGGATTATTCATTATAAATTTATACCAACTGGGCAAAATAGTTAATCAAGTTTACTATATGGAAGTGCTGAAAAAGCTGCATGAAAAAGTTAGACAACCCGAACTTTTCACCAACAATTCATGGCTCTTACATCACGACAATGCACCAGTTCACACGGCACTGTCTGTGAGGGAGTTTTTAGCCAGTAAACAAATAACTGTAGTGGAACACCTTCCCTACTCACCTGATCTGACCCCCAATGACTTTTTTCTTTACCTGAACATGAAGGAAATATTGAAAGGAAGACATTTGGATGACATTCAGGACATCAAGGGTAATATGATGACAGCTTTGATGGCCATTCCAGGAAAAGAGTTCCAAAATTGTTTTGAAGGGTGGACTAGGTGCTGGTATTGGTGAATAGCTTCCCAAGGGGAGAAATTCAAGGGTGACTGTAATGATATTCAGTAATGAGGTATGTAGCACTTTCTCTATGGTGAGTTCGCCAACTGAATTGTCAGATCTCATACATACTTATGGGTTACTTCTTCAAATACCAAATTTCTTAGTAATAATAATAATAATAACATCCCTAACCCAGAGATAAAGGACAGCTGATTTAAAGCTGAGAAAATTGTACAAATGGCTTTTGAGAAAATAATTTTTGTTTCTTTATATTTCAGTCGTGGTTAGCTTGAAAATAAGAGTGATGGGACATATGGGCAGAAATAGAAGGGAGAGAAGATAGAATGGAAATTGAATAAAAGAAATGGTGTGGAGACAGTACACTCCCCCATGACATTTTCACTAAGCACCCCAGAAAGTGATTTTTTTTGTAATGCCAAAGCACCTACACTTCAACACAAATTTAAAACAAAATTTAAATTTATCTAAAATATATGCTTAAGTAACTTTTCAAAAACTTAACTTATGACTTCCAGTTTCCAGTTGTATATGTAACGTGCTCGAAAGTCACCACTCTATCCTAACAACAAGTAAAAAGATGAACAGATTGAAAAATTAAGAATTCTTCTTTGATCCATAAGAGAAGAGAGGAAACAGGGCAAATTACTGCCACCAAAGAGTGGAGGGATATATCCAGGGTGTTATGGCTTATCAGAGCAGAGACTCATGAATGGAAACTGTCCTGATAACCAATACCAGGGTGGGAAAACCCAGACTGTAGTTGACAAATTCTAGCGACAATGACAATTGTGAGTTGTCTCAGTGCAGGCAACTCTGAGAGTTAAAAATTCCAGGGGGACAAAGTTCTAGTGGGTCATCACAGTATCTTGAGATTTGCATCTAGGAGCTCAACTAGGTTTTCTTAATAAATATAGAAGAAAAACCTTTTGTGGTTTCTGGTGGTGGGGGTGGGGAGGGGAGGAAAGAAACCATTTTGAAATACGCCAGAGCAGTCTGTTCTTAAGGTCGGTTCTCAGAGAGATTTAGTATTATCCATCCAGGTTATTATCAGAGTCTAATTGGACCGGGAAGGAAATACCTAATGCAAGCCTGCTCTTGCCATTGTTTCCCATGCAAGGGGTCAGGAAAAACCTGAGAAACACGTGGACAGTTCACAGTCCAGAGGCATAGGCTCACTGAAAGACTGAGACCTAATCATAAGACTGTAGAGCACTTCCCTTCCCTCCACACCTCACCGCCACATTACTAAAGCCCTAGTTACAGCGGTTCCTTTTACTTGGTACATAATGTCAAGCTATTAAGAAAAAATTACAAGGCAAACAAAACCAAAACAACAACAACAACAACAACAATATGAAGAGACAAAGCAAGCATCAGAACCAGACATGGTAGGGGTGGTGGATCATCAGACTGTTGAATTCCAAACTACTACCGTGTTTCCCTGAAAATAAAACCAGGCCAGACAATCAGCTCTAATGTGTCTTTTGGAGCAAAAATTAATACAATATTAATATAAAATTAATTAAAATAAAAATTATATAACCCTGAGTATTATATTATATTATACTATAAAGCCCAGTCTTATATAAGACCCGGTCTTATAGTAAAATAAGACCGGGTCATATATAAATTTTTGCTCCAAAAGACACATTAGAGCTGATTGTCTGGCTAGATCTTATTATTGGGGAAACATGGTAGCTAAGGACACTAGTAGACAAAATGGCAGCATGCAAAAACAGATCTAAAATGTAAATAGACATGGAAATCCAAAGAAATAACCAAAAATAAATGCTATAGATAAAAAAAAGTACTGAAACAGAAATGAAGAATGACTTTGATGGACTTATTAGTAGATTGGACATGGCTGAGAAAAGAATCTCTAAGCTAGAAGATGTTTGAATGAAATCTTCAAAGATCAAAAAGAAAAGAGAACAAAAACTGAAAGAAGCAAAATAACAGATTAGAATACACAAGGGCTGTGGGACAACTATAAAGCGTGTAACATATGCGTAAATGGAAATAAGGAGGAGGAGTAAAAGGTAACAGAAGACATATTTGAAACAATAATGACTGAGAATTTTCCCCAAATTAATGTTAGACGACAAACTACAGATCCAAGAAGCTCAGGGAACACTAAGTATGATAAATGTCAAAAAAACCTACACTTCAGAATATCATTTTTAAATTACAGAAAATCAAAAAATTTTTAAAAAGTGTTCAAAGAAGTTGGGGAGGGTCATCTTATAAGGAAACAAAGATAAGACATACATTTAATTTCTCCTCTGAATCCATGTAAGCAAGAAGAGAATAGAATGAAATATTTAAAGTGTCAAAATAACAAACCAGCAGCCTAGAATAAGCCTCATAATAAGGCAAGGAAAGGAAATAAAATGTATACAGATTGAGAAGGAAGACAGAAAACTTTGTTTGAAGATGACAATATCATCTATGTAGAAAATCTAAGAATCAAAAACAAAAACAAATCAAAACAACAACAACAACAACAACAAAACCCTCCTGGAACTAATAAGCAATTATAGCAATGTTATAGAAGACAAGGTTAATAAACAGAAGTCAATTGCTTTCCTGTATAATAGCAATGAAGAAGCAGAATTTGAAATAAGAAAACTCAGTATCATTTACATTAGTACTTAAAAAATGAAATACTTAGGTATAATTTTAACAAAATACTTACAAGACTTATATGAGGAAACCACAAAACTCTGATAAATGAAATAAAATAAAGTAAACTAAATAAATGAAGAGATATTCCAAGTTCATAGACAGGATGAATCTATGTTACAATGCCAGTTCTTCTCAATTTGATCTACAGAATCAATACAATCCCAGTAAAAACCCAAGCAAATTATTTTATATATTTTGACAACTGATTCTAAAGTTTATATGGTGAGGTAAAAGACTCAGCATTGACAGAGAAGAACAAAGCTGGATAACTGACGCTACCCAACTATAAGACTTACTATAGATGTATAGGAATCCAAACAATGTGGTATTGGTGAAATAATAGACAAATAAATTAATGGAGCAGAATAAAAAGCCCAGAAATAGACCCACATAAATATAGTCAACTGAGCTTTAACAAAGGAACAAAGGCAATACAACGGAGCAAATATATTCTCTTCAACAAATTGTGCTAGAATAACTGGACATCCACATGCAAAAGAAATGTATCTAGATACAGACTTTACACCGTTCACAAAAGTTAACTAAAAATGTATCACAGAGCTAAATGTAAAAGGTAAAACAATAAAACTCCTAGAAGATAACATATGGAAAAATCTAGATTACCTCGGGGATAGTGATGACGTTTTTAGATGCAATACCAAAGTCATGATCCATGACAGAAATAATTGATAAACTTCTGCTCTGTGAGAGACAATGAAAAGACAAACCACAGACTGGGAAAAAGTATTTTCAAAGAGATGCTCTATGTCCTGTCATCAGAGAAATGCAAATAAAACAACAATGAGATACAACTTCACACCTGTTAAAATGACAAAAATCTACAACACTGACAACACCAAGTGCTAACGAGGATGTGGAGCAACAGAAACTTTCAATTACTGCTGGTGGGAATGCAGAATCTGAGTCACTCTGAAAGACAGTTTGGCAGTTTCTTACAAAACTGAACATACTCAGCATATGATACAGCAGTTGTGCTCCCTGTTATCCACGCGGAAGAGTTGAAAACTTATGTCTATACAAAAACCTGTACATGAATGCTTCTAGCAGCTTTATTTGTAATTGCCAAAACTTGGAAGCAACCAAAATGTCCTTCCGTAGGTGAATGGATAAATAAACTGTGGTACATCCAGACCACAAAATATTATTCAGTGCTAAAAACAAATGCACTATCAAGGCATGAAAAGACATGGAGGAACCTTACGTGCATATTAATAAGTGAAAGAAGCCAATCTGAGAAGGCTACATACTATATGACTACAGCTGTATGGCATTTTGGAAAAAGTAAAACTGTAGAGACAATAAAAAGATCAGTGGTAACCAGGGTTATGGGGATGGAGAGATGAATAGGCAGAGCACAGATTTTTAGCGCAGTGAAAATACCCTGTGTGAAATTATAATGATAGATATATGTCATTATTCATTTGCCCAAAGCCATAGAAGGTACAATATCAAGAGTGAACCCTATGGTAAGCTGTGACCTTTGGGTGGTTATGATGTGTCAACGTAGGTGTGTCCTTGGTAAAACATATAGCAATCTGTTGAAGAATGTTGGTAACGGGGGAGTCTCTGCATGTGTCGAGGAAGGGGTGTTTATGTGAAATCTCTGCACCTTCCTCTCAATTTTATTGTAAACCTAAAATTACTCTAAAAATCAAAGTCTTAAAAATATTATCATAGTTGTTTATTTAATTTAACCATGATTTCTTTTTGTAAAACAAAATACTCCGAGGTACAGAAAAATTGGAGGAAAGTGCACACAGTTTTTAATTATACTGACAATGACTTCAATTACTAAACCTAATAGATATTTTGAAGTCTAATTTACTTGTCTTCGAAGCAGCAATCCTTCTGAAGAAACATCTTCTTTGGCCTTTAGAATACCACATTCTCTTGTTTCTTTTTTCCTATTTCTATGATGTTTTCTTTTTAATCTTCCTGATTCTTTTTTATTTTACTCAACATGTAAAAGGTGGATTAAATTATGACTTAGTTTAAAATACTCTTTCAGTTTTTCCAATTCCAGACTTCATTTTTACCCATGGATTCAGTTACCACTGAATATGATTCACATTATATTAACCCAGAGCCTTCATCTGTATTCGAGAATCTTAAAAGTAGCTGCTAGCTTAATATTTCTACTTGGATACATTAAAGCTACCCCAAGCTCGACATGGCTAACACTAAACTAATAATCTTCCAACCAAATCAAAATAAAACTACCATGCCTCAATAAAAACCAAAACTTGATTTTCTCAGTATTTAACAGTGTTCCTTATCTTGGTGAAAAGTAATATCTCTCAAACAGTTGTGCAAAATAAATAGGATTTACTTTTTCATTTATTAATTTGACCTCTTGTATGTCTGACATTTTTTATATGTTTAAAATGACATCATTAAATAACACAGACACTGATCCATTCCCACATGATTTCTCCCCTCCACATCCATATCTATCAAGTTTTAACCCTTTTACCACCTAATGGTCCTTAACTCTATGTACTTTGTTTCAATGTAAGTACCAGTTAGTCTAAACTACCATAATTTCTCATTTGTACCATTAATAAAATAGTCCCCTGACTGGTCTCTTTTATCTACTCTTTTCCTTTCCATAAGGACTCTTTTTTCTGTGGCCAGAATAATCTTTACAAAATAATTTCCTCATGTCTTTTTCTTGTTCAAAAACCCCTTCACGGTTTTCTCCTGTCAAACTAAAGACCAAAATACTTAACACAGTGTAAGGCTCTGCACGATCTGGCCACTACTGATATCTTCAACTTAAGTTTTTATTTTGTCTTTCTTCACTCTTTCTGTTCTTGCCACCCTGACCATTTCTCATGTGTCCTTGAGAAAACAAGAATCCCTCCCAGCAAAGTTTTGCACGTGCTCTTTCTCCTGTCAGGAATATAGGTCAAATTCATTTACACCCTTCTTCTACAAGTTAACTCATCATCATAAGTCATAATTTAAGTTAATTGTTGCAGTTAGGAAAGTAGTCTCTAAGTCCTTATACTAGTGAAATTTAATTACCTAAGACTATGCACTTCCTCTTATAAACTACTTGAAATAATTGTAATCAGATCAATTAAAATGAACAACTACCAACTATAATTATATATATATATATATACGTGTATATATATATATATATATATGTATGTATGTGTATGTATGTATATACTTACAAGAAGCGGAGTGCAGCATTAGGAATAGAGGCAGTGGAAATGTAAGGGCTCTGTGCGATGTCAGAGAGATAGTAGATGGGGGGAGGGGGTTCACACAGTGTGAGGGATATAATGATAAACGTCTAAGTATTACTTTGTCTTGTGCGCCTGAAACTAATTTAAAAAAAGGAAAAAAAAATGAACAACAAAAATAACAAATAAACATAAGGATGAAGGGGAAATCTGCTTTCAGTAATGATAGAATAGATTATATTAGGATAACTATCTTGCAGATAACAATAATAAACATTGAATAAAATCAAGAAAAAACAATAGAAGGCACTGAGGAGTGACAAAAATAAAAACCTGGAGGTAAGACTACCCTTTAAAGAAGAGAAATATGCTGGGTGAACTTTGCATTAATACAGCTTTCTGCCTGAGGGAATGCTCCAGTTTGCCTACCATAGTGCAGTTAGAATGTAAGCACAAAGCCAGTATTTGAAGAGAAAAGTACAGTAATTTAGGCTACTGCAGTGGCTGAAAAGTAAAATGGGGAATTCTGGGAAAGAAGGATTCACAGAGGAGAACTAAATCTGCATATTATTCCACCCAAGTCCTTGACTGACCCCTGAGCTACAGATATCAGAATTGATTCCAGAGAGCCCATAGGAAAGCAATAGCTGAAAGGATGATTGAACTCTGCAGGGATTTTGCCTGCTGCCAAAGACCAGGGAAAAGAGTCTGAACTTTGACTCAGCCAAGTTTGACTGCTAGAACAAAAATCATCATGTTTTATTGGAAGATAAGAACATTTAGTGTCTCTAAAACATATTAGGAAAATGCCCAGTATAATATAAAAAAATGAGTAGAGATATAAAGAAACAAGAAAATATAATCAGTAGTTTTTAAAAATCAGTACAAACAGACTCCAAGATGATCCAAATGTTGGAATTAGCAGACAGGAACTTTAAATCAGATATTGTATTATAAATATGTTCAAGCACTTAAAAAAACACAGCTATAATGAATAAACAGATGGCAAGAAAAAAGGAAACTTGAAAGAACTGAATGGAAATTCTAGACCTAACATTTGCAATACCTAAAATAAATTATTCACAGTATGAAGTTAATGGCAGTTTGGAGGCGGCAGAATAATATGTTAGTGAACCTGGAGATAGGTCAATAGGAAATTCCAAGTCTGAAGAACAAAGAGAAAAAATGACAGAAGAAAACAAAAAAAGAACGGAATCTCAGTTACCTGTAAGACAATATCAAATAGTCTAAGATATATATATATATATATCTTATATATATATAGATATATATATATATAATTGAAATCCCATATAAAAAGAGGTAAAGGTGGTTAACTGGATAAAAAAATATATTTAAAAATAATGATGGCTGTAATTTTCCTAAATTTGCTAAAAAATGCAACTTATATGTCCAAGATAAAGAACTCAAAAGAAGCCAGTAAACCTCAATGATGATACATAAAAGCAAAGCATGCACAGGTAGCTCACAGCCAAATTACTGTAAATGAAACATAAAGCGACAACCTTGAATGTAGACAAAGAACAACAATCTACCACACACAGCAGAACAATACAAATATTGCCTCTCTTTGGTAAATACCACCAAAATAACTATGGCTTTACAATCCTAGTGTGAAAATGTGCAAAGAAAAAAGTTTTTTAATTATAATATGTGCTGAGAACATTTCCTTCTTAATTTATCAAGGTTTGATACTCATTTACAATGAGGGGATATTGACCCTAATATAAAGGGAGTATACACTTGTAATTTACTTAAAACCCGTTGGGAGCATTCTTTCCAGGCCTGAGCTACTACTGAACACAGACCTGCTAGTGTTCTAACCAGTCAGCTTTGTACCCCAAAAGGCCACTGCACTGTCCTATATGCTCCAGGGAGCAGCAAGACTCTGGTTAAATATCAGAATTAAAAACTGTTTTGAAATTCATAAAATCTCCGTGTGGGAGTTTTATGTTCAGTGGTTTTAATCTTCTCTCTTCTGAATTCTTATCAGAAACACAAGAAATTGAAAGATAATGGAATGGCAACTGTGAAAAAAAAACTATTAAAACATTTAACATTCAAAAGTGTACATATGAAATATTTTTTCAAAAATGAGGCAAAATTAAAAAAAAATAAACAAGAATGAGAGAATTTTCTTCCAGGAAACATGCACTACAATAATTTAGAAGGATGTTTTTCAGGCTGAAGAATATAGGCATCAAATTGAAAGTGCTCTATAGAAAGGAATGGAAGTATATAGATGATAAATATGAGTAATTATAAAAAAATTGCATTTTTCCTATACAATTTATTTAAAAGACATGACTATTTAAAGCAAAATAGTATAACACTATCCTGAGGTTTACACAGTACGTATATATAATAAGTAAGACAAATAACACAATGTATGGGAGATAATAAAATTATACCATTTCAAAGTTCTTATGCATTTAAAGTATACAATATTACCTCTAAGTACA
Organism: Rhinolophus ferrumequinum; assembly: GCF_004115265.2. Lineage (NCBI taxonomy): Eukaryota > Metazoa > Chordata > Mammalia > Chiroptera > Rhinolophidae > Rhinolophus > Rhinolophus ferrumequinum. Next base: position 55,602,786 of record NC_046285.1, read on the forward strand.
TGGTGATGTTAGAAATATATATTGTATGTCTCAGAGAAACCACTAAAAAATTATGCAAAAAACACACACACACACAAGAAAAGGGAATTAAAATAGAATGGTAAAATTTATCTGATTAACTCAAAAGAAATGAAACATGAAAAAAGGCACAAATAGAAAACAAAAAATTGGTAGATCTAAATCCAACCACATTAAAAATTATATTACAACAAAATGGATAAAACACTCCATTTAAAAGTCAGACTAGAAACAAAGGCAAAATTAGCTACTCATTATCCATAATAGATATATTTAAATATAAAGAAACGTTCAGGTTAAAAGTGAAAGGATAACAGAAATACGTAACATTCAAATAGTAAGCATTAAAACACTGGAGTGGCTGTTTCATATAAGACAAAATTGACTTCAACAAAAGGAGTATTTCCACATATAAAAAGGGACATTTTATCATTATAAAAAAGATCAATTTATTAAGAGGACATAATAATCCTGAATGACTAAGCATCTAATAATATTGCTTCAAAATTCATGAAGAAAAAACTAACAGAACTAAAAATATATAGATAAATCCATAACCATTGCTGGAGATTACAAAAGATACTCTAGACCAAAAAAAAAACACAACCTAGACCAAAACAAACAAACGAACAAACAAAACCAACCAACCAACCAAACAAACAAACAAACAAAAACAATCAGTAAATACATAGATGTTCTAAACAACAGCATCAAGTATATTGACTCAATAGAAATTTATGGAATAATTCACCAAATAATTGCAGAATAAACATTATCTTCAAGTGCACATAGAACATTCATCAAGACGTCCACATGCTGGGTAATAAAGCAATACTTAATATCATTAAAAATTGAAATATTTCAGAGCATGTTCTTTGACTACAAATATTAGAAAGCAGTGACAAGTTATCTAGAAAATCTCCCAAGTATCTTAAGATTTGACAACTCACTTCTAAATAACCCATACATGAAAGAAAAAGTCATATGGAAAATAATACATTTTGAATTGAATTATAATGAAAATATAGCATATTATAATTTGTGAGATATACTAAAACAATGTCTAGACTCCCATTTTTAACTTCAAATACTTATATTAGAAAATAATAAAGATAACAACATCGATGGTGAAAGCTTTCATCTTATGATGATAAAATAAATAAATAAACTGAAAAGAGGTAGAGAGAAGTAACAAAGAACAGCAATAAATCATATAGAAAAAAATGTAAGCAATTAACATAGGAATCGTTGGTTGTTCACAAAACAATATAACAAGTTCCTAAAAGAAATAAAGAATGAAAAAAGAGCACACAAATTACTAATATCAGGAACAAAAAGGGGATATCAACACCAATACTAACCAATAAATTTAAAAACAGATTCAGTGGATAAAGTCTTTGGTAAACGTAACTCACCAGAAGTGGCATAAAATAAAATAGAAAATCTGCAAAGCATTAAACCTATTTAAAATGTTTAAACCTATTTAAAATGTTTAATTTGTTACCAGAAGTTTTCACACAAGGAAAGTTCAGGTCCATAGAGTTTCCCAGGGTGTATTCTATAATAACAAACATTTTTGCAAGAAATAACAGCAGGCTTACACAAACTCTTTCAGGTAATTGAAAAGGAGGGACCATTTCCAAATCACTTTATGAAGCAAAGAACATCCTGATACCAAAACCTGATAAGGATATTACAATAAGCTATTTTAGACCAATACCCCCATTAACATAGATGCAAAAATTTTTAACAAAATAAAGTCAGGTCATACATAAGAACAATCATACATTATGAATCTTGTATGTATCTCCATCCCACCAAGTACATTGTACTTATCGGCAAAATACCAAGTGATTATCCTCTCCCCTTCAAGATCAGAAACACAGAAAGGATGTCTACCCTTACTAATTCTATTCACCATTGTATGTCCTAGTCCATAAAATAAGTCAAGAAAATAAACGAAAGGCAGAAAGATTGGAAAGGAAGAGATAAAACTGTATTCACAGATACCATGGTTGGTATTTTAAAGAAATGCATGCCAAGGATTTCACAAAGCAACTATTAAAACTGATAAACCTGTTTAACAGGGTTGGCAGATACAAAATCAATATATCATAATGAACTATATTTCTGTTTAGTAGTCACAAACAATTAATAAATACATATGTTTAAAAAAATATTCTAGTTACAATAGCATCAACTCAGAAAAATGATTAGGGATAAATTTAACTTAAGACATGCAAGACTGAGCAAATTTAAAGAGAACTAAATAAAAGGAAAGATATACTACAATCATAAATGGAAAGACTCAATTTTGTTCACATGTTAATTTTCGTCACATTGGTTTATGTTTATACAATCTCAGTCATCATAGCTACAGATATTTTAAATTGAAATTGATAAGGTGATTCTAAAATTTACATGAAAATGCAAAGGACTTAGAATAACAAAAATAATGAAAAAAGACCAAAATTGGAGAACTTAGACAAGCTGATATCAAGATTCACTGTAAAGCTATAGTAATCAAGACAGTATGGCATTAGCATAAAAATAGACAAATAGCTCAGTGGAACAGAATGGTAAGCATGGAAATAGATCCCCAGTTACATAATTGATTTTCATTTAAAGCACCAAAATAATTCAATGGAGAAGGAAAGATCTTTACAACAAATGGTATTGAAACTACTAGATATTCAAAAAGAAAAAAAGAACCTTGACCTCTGCCTGAAACCATACACAAGCATTATTTCAAAATGGATAAGGAAACTCAACTTAAAAGCAAGCTAAAAACAAAAGTTTCTAGAAGGAAGCAGGAAAACTTTTCCGGACTCTGGAATAGCCGACTTTCATGGATAAGACACAGAAATTGGTAGCCATAAAAGAAAAAAAATCAGACTTTATTTAAATTAAACTTTCTGTTCATGAAAAGATTACGTTAAAAATTAATAAGAAATGCACATACTGACAGAAAATATATGTATGTGTGTATGTATATACATACACATGCACATGCACACACAAACAGGTATGTGTATGTAGATAATGAAAAACATATCCAGACTATATCAAGAAATCCTATAACTCAATAATAAAAATATAAAAAGATACAATGGAATGAGGGAAGCAAAAGACTTGAACAGACATATGAAAATGGCCAATGGCCAATAAGTACATGAAAAAATTCTCAGTAACATTTCTCACCAAAGAAACACACATTAAATTTATAATGTGATACCACTGCTCACCCACTTCAATGACTAATATTCAAAAGCCCGACAATAACAAATATTGTTAAGGATGTGAAGCAATAAGAATTCTCATGCATTGCTTGAAGGCATATTTTCTCAAAGATGCTTGTACAGAATATTCATAGAAGATTTATTATTAAAAGCTAAAAACTGAAAATAACCCAAAAGTTCATAAATAGTATAATGACTTTTTAAAAAAACTATGGTTATTCTCACAATATAATAATACTATGCAATGATTAAAAAGGAACAACCTATTGATACATGCCACAAGTTGAAAGAATCTCATCGATACTATGCTCAGTGAAAGAAGACAGATACAAAAAAAGAATGTAGTGTATGAGTCTATATATGAAGTTTTAGAGAAGGGAAAACCCATAGTTAAAGAAAAAGGTTGCCTCTGGTGGAAGAGGCAGAGAAGGGAATGAGAATTGACTGGGAAAGTGCACGAGGAAACTTTTTGGAATGATGGAAATATCTATATATTTATTGGGCTGGTGTTTATGTAAGTATATATGTGTGTGTATATATGTGTGTATACATATATATACAAAATGTCATCAATGTATACACTAATATGTAAATTTTAATTTATGTAAATTACATAGAAATAAAATTATTTTTTATGCAAAGAAAACACATTGCATAAAGGATAGCTGCAGTATATATGACTGCTGACTTCTCACCAGAAAGAAGTCTTTAAAGTATTAAAGATGAACAAATAAAATCGTCTACCTTGAATTCTATATTCAGTAAAAATATCCTTCAAAATAAAGACACTTTCAGATAATCAAAATCTGAGAGAATTTGTTTCCAGCTGACCTAAACTATTAAAAACTTTTCAAAATGCTAACTGAAGTTATTCAGGATGAAAAAAATATGATTCCAGATGGAACTCTGGATCAGCAGGAATAAATGGAGATCAGAACAGATAAATATCTGAGTAAATATAAAACTACTTTTTAAAATGTATTTTATTTTTACATAGTTTTAAATTTATAATACTATTAACTATTTAAAATAACAAGATAATTGTGATGTATACGATATGTGGAACTAAAATGTAAGATAACTTGAGTATAATGAGTGAGAGGGGGCAAAAATGGAATTGTATTAGGATTCCATAAAATAATACTCCATAATACTATTTGAAGATAAAGTGTGAATATTTAAAGATATTTACTGTAATTTCTAGAATAACAACTAAAATATAACAAAATTATTTAGCTAAAAAGCCAATTCAGAGGATAAAAAGAAATATTAAAAATGTGATTCACACCCCCTCCCCACAAAAAGGTAGGAATGAAAGACTAGAAGGAATAAAAAATAAATGGGATCAATTGAAAATTTAAATCATATCAATGATCACATTAAATGAAAATAAACTAAACACTTCAAGTAAAAGGCAAAGATTGTCAAACTGGATTTTAAAAAATACCCAACTCTATGCTGTTTTCAAGAAACACACGTTAAATATAGAGCATAGACAGGTTGAAAATAATAGGGTAAAAAATTTAAAAATACATTATGCAACACTAAACATAAGATAGCTGATGTGGCTGTATTAATATCAGACAAAGTAGACCTTCAAATATAAAGCATTACTAAAGACAAAAAGGGAGAGACTAGGACAAAAAATCAGTTAAGAAATCATAATAATTCCAAATGTATGTACCTAATAAGAAAGAGACAGAACTCTTACTTGCTGGATGTTAATGTGATTGGAGGCAATGCTAAAACTTCCGCAACTGTAACATTAATCAGGAAGGGCTGCGGCTTAGATGGAGGGCAAAACTTAGAAGAGCTCAGTGAAGAGGTAGTAGGAATCTATGCATCCTGGTTCACACTATGAAACTATTAGTCATATTTCACTGGATCCTGCTTTACCTCTACATGTCCCGTGATAAGTGAATCCATGCATTTCTTTATTGGTTAAGCCAATTGTTGGCAAATTTCTAATATTTGTAATCAAAGGCATCGTATTCAAAACAGTGAAAAATCAACATAGAAGTGCTGAATTAAATAAATTAATTAATTAAATAAGCATAATTCTGCAAATGAATTAGAAAATCTTTTCCCATCAGTAGACACTGAGGCATCTGAGAGTCTCTAAGTCACTAACTGCACAAAGCTAATAATGGGGAACCATTGAGCTTCTTGTAGGACCCTCAGGGTCGTGTAGATCCACTGAGAAGAATATAGATTTTATGATCATCAAAGATGACATTCTGAATTCTTCCTTTGAATATTTTACTTGTAATTAAACCAGCATTTTGAGTCAAACAGATACTTTATTAAACTCCTAATTATTCTTCAAATCACTCTGATATCTTTGCCTCTGAGTAAACCTCTCTCTCATGGCCAGTCGGAATTAATTCTCTTTCCCACGTACCTGCTTCTCCTTTTCTTGTTTCTGTTACTCTGTATTGTGATTCTTTTTTCCCCTCACTTATCAACTCAACCAATCGATATGCTACTTGAAAACAAAGTTCACGCTTTATTACACTTTTACATCACCATATCTGGTTCAATGCCTGCTTAAGTGAACATTTGCTGAAATAAATTGAATTGAACCAAATCAGATGAAATCAAATCAAATCAAATTTATATATTTATGCCAACATCATTTTTCTCCCCTAAATCTCCTATTAGGTTTTCTTAGACCTACCCACGTATGTGTATAATTAAGATTTTTTTTTTAATTAAAAACAATAGAGAGTCTCTTAAGTTACTTAAAGTAAAGTGAGCTTATTTTAAGGACATATGTGTCAGTAAATGATGAAAGTGGTCAGAGTAACCTGGAATATTTGTTTCTCAGTTTCTTAGAAACCATGGGTATATGGAGTTATCTATTGACATCTAGCAGAAGCATGAGTTCATGACCTTCACTTCAGTGATCTTCTATTAATATTACTAATTCTGATGAAAAATGGAGACATTTAAAAAAAATAAACACTAACATAATATTTAAAATACTCATGTACTCACCACTCAGACTTGACAACTGATAACATTGTTATATTTGCTTCAAGTCTCTTTTTTTTCCTAAAAGAAACAAAACACTACAGATAAAGTTGAACCCCTTTTCACTCATTCTGTCCCTCCTTTCCAGAAGCAGCCACAATAGGACTTGAGAGTGTACTTTTTCCTGTGTTTTGACTTAGATATATAAAGCAGTGCCCCCTTGTCTGCAGGAGGTATGTTCCACAACCCCCGACCCCACCAGTGGATACCTGAAGCCACAGATCGTACCAAACCCTAGATACACTATATACATAGTGTACATACATGCTTATGATAAAATTTAATCTACAAATTTGGCACAGTAAGATATTAAGAACAATCACTAATAAAACAGAACAATTACAACAGTATACTGGATTGTAATAAATGTTATGTGAGTGTGGTCTCTCTTTCACTCTCAAAATATCTTATTGTGCTGTACTCACCCTTCTTCACAAAATTTTCCTTCTTCATTGTTACCGTAGATCTCAGCAATCTCAACATATGTTTTTCCTTAAGTCAAGAACTTTCACTTTTTTATTTAAAGGAAGCACTTTACAGCTTCTCTTTGCCTTATCTGAATTGCCAACATCACTACTCTTGCATTTTGGGACCATTATTAAGTAAAATAGGGGTTACTTAAACAAACACACTGCAATACTGCTACAGCCATTCTAATAATGGAGAGGGCTGTTAGGTGATTAATGGGCGGTGAACGTACTTACGTAGCGTAGCGTGAAGACGCTGGTAAAGGAAATGATTCACTTCTCGCGGGACAGATGACGCAATGCGAGAGTTGATTATGCTCTTACTCAAAACAGCACATATTTCAAAATTTATGTATTGTTTATTTCTGGAAATTTTCTTTTAATATTTTCAGTGGTCGGGGAGACTACTGTGTGTACATACTGGGGGGCAACAATGTATACATTTTGAGAGATATTATCTATGTGTTACTTTTTGAGGTTGAATTGAATTATGGTAGCGATGTGTAGTATGACGTTGGCTCAAAAGATGGCGTTAATCAAATGAATGCTAGCGTCATTCATTGTATTAGAATTTTAATACAATTTTTTCCTTTCATAAAATGTGTATAAATTTTTTTGGCAACCTCTGTATATTTGTCTCCATAATATATACATTTTTCTCTCTCTGTGTGTGTGTGTGTGTGTGTGTGTGTGTGTGTGTGTGTGTGTGTCTGTATGCATATATATATATCCATAATTTGTATATATTCCCTATATTTTAAATTATTAAGAGATTATAATTTATCAATTACTAATTTATTTAAACTTATTTTTACCATCTTAATTTGTGGTATTTCTTCATCATGCTTTTTTTTTTGTTCCCTCCTTTTACTGCCTTCTATTGGATTGATAGAATTGTCTTTTTATCTGTGCGATTTATATTTCCTTCTTGTATCAATATACTACTTTAGAAGTTATATACTGATATTCTTTTAGTGGCTTCTATTATCTTTTAACATACCTAAAATATTAAGTTAATTTTTCTAAAATATTAAAGTTAACATATTTAACTTTCTCCTAAACAAGGTGTATCTACTTTAACAACCATCTTAATACTCCTCTCAAATTTTCCATTATGATTTTATTTCTACTTCATATTTCCACATCCACATACACATACTAACACCACAAGATTGCCACAGGGATACAAAAGACAGTTTGGGGAATATGATCAATACTATTGTAAAGATTTTGTAGGGTGTCAGATGGGCACTTGTCTTATTAGGGAGACCACTTCATGAACGGTGTAGATGCCTGACCACCGCACTGTACACCTGAAGCTGAAGCTGAATAATATTGAATGTAATTTAACATATATATATAGTCACGGGATGTGAAGTACAGCATAAGGAATAGAGTCCGTGGGATTGTAACAGCTATATGCGATGTCAGAGGGGTAGTAGATTGGGGGGTTATCACTTTGTGAGGGGTATAAATTTCTAAAAATTACATTGTTTTATACACCTGAAACTAATTAAAAAAATTGTTATTTTAAAAAATACATTTAATACTTATGTTTATTTATTAATATATTTATTTAATTCTTTGTTCATATTTGCTTCTTGCATACTACTTACTTCTGGGTTTACTTTCTTTTCTGCTTAAGTATATCTTCTTAAATTACATGGAAAGTGTTTTCACTTAGCTTTTTTTTTTTTCTTTTAGATACCTTTATGTCCTCCTCAGAGTTGAATTATGGTTTAGCTGGGTATGTACTTTTAGGATGACAGTTTTATTTTTTCCCTCAGTGCTTTGATAACATTATTCCAAAAGTCAGTTAGCCTCAATTTTTTCTGATAAGAACTTCACTGACAGTCAAAACTACTTATTTTATCATAATCTTCTGTTGTTTTCCCTTTTTATAGGCTTGTGTGTTTTTTAAAATCAATTTGAGGACTTTAAACACACTGATTTTAAAGTTTTTTTCTTATTTTTCTGTTTCCCGTGATCCCATACATATACATTTACGATTTGTGAGTCTGTTGTCTGCCTTTGTACTTTTCATCTCTGTAAGAACATCTTCAGTGGTCAACTTCCTAGAGAGTCTCACCCACATTCTAGTTACTGGAAATTCCTCAATGGGGCATTTTGATAGTCACCTCTGCCTCGCCCCTATGGCTAGGCTGGTTCCAATTTTTGTATCTTGTTTTTATTTTATTTATTTATTTTTAACTTGGTACTCTTCCAAACAATTCAGGTGGTATAAATTTGGGCTGCACAGCGGTATAGGGCTAAAATCACAATCTTTTACTGGTGACTTCATTCATGCTTGTGACTTCAGGAGCCATTGCTCAGTAGGCAGAGATTTTAGATGTTTTAGGACCCTACTCATACACACAACAGCATTTATTTGACTTGTAGTTTATACTACAAGCCCAGCTATAGTCCTCACTGTATGTGGGGACCGAAGTCTTGACCAATTTTTTTAAAAAATTCAAGCTACTGCTATATATATCCTATTCTCCCAGAGGCAACTTGGCTTCAACGCTTGCTCATTGCTATGGCTCTGGGATTATTTCTCATTTTTGGCATCTGGATGTTTCCCTTTATTGCTTTATAGCCTATCTAACTGTTGTTAATTTATTTAAAATACATTAGTCAGTGTTACTATGTGTTCAGATTCAGAACAAGAGCTTGTACTCTATTAAGTCTGCCCTTTAACCAATAAGCCTGGCTCTTTTATTCCCTCAGTCTCAGCCTCTTTTTGAATGTCTCCCTAATCAATAGCCGTGGTCCCTGTGAGCAGATATTTTATGCTAGACCTCATCGTATGTTAGCAGCCAGTTTATGGATTTTCTGCTCTTGCACCAGTCTAAATTAGTGAGCTTACTCAAAACAATCTAAGTCAGCTTCTCTTAGTAAAGGCAGTTGGCTGAGACTTGAAAAGATGTCAGGCCTGGTAGGCACTGTTATAAACATATTTAATATACTATGTAATATAAGTCTCAAACTGACGAAATGAGAAATAGATTGGATAGCACTTAAGAAGTAAGAGTTAGTGTCATATGATAGATGTGCAAAATTATTTTTTTGAAAGAGTGAATACCCACATACATACATCAATGAATGAATGGCCTATGTTTTCATATAGGCTCTTTGTTCATTTGATTTCAGCAAAAGCTTCTCTGTTCTTCAATTTCCTCAAATTTCAAATAGTGAGAATGAAATTGGTTCAGCCTACTTCACAGGTTGTTGTAAGAATGGAATCACAAGGAAATAGAGCATGTAGAAATATTTTGAAACTGTAAAATATTGCATAAATGTGATTTACTACTGTTGTGTTTGAGAATAGAAAGTTATATTTTGATTCACAAGACCATTTTTATAGTGTTATAATCTGTGGTTTGTAACAACAAAATAATAAAACTTACTAATCATCAAACCATTCTTGATCATATTTTATTATTATGTCAATGGTGCCAAAAATATAAACAATCATTAAAGAGTTATGTTCATTTGAAATATGAGGAAGCAGCCTGATTTGTTAAGAAAACTTAGTCTTTGGAACCAGATTTCTCTGGTTTCCAAATACGAGCTCTGCCACTTAAGAGTTGTTTGATCCTGAGCAAGTCAATTTTTTTCTGAATCTTAGTTATTTAATTTTGGAAATGGGCATAATTACATTAGCTTTTTTTTATTTCCTAGGATGATTGAATGGCATGACGTATGTGAGAGTGAGTAGGTAAATATCCTTTATCTCCCTCTCTCTCCACTCAGTCCCTTGCTATTTCCCAACACAACACTTTACAGTAAATTTCAAGGTCAGATAGATTGAAAAGAACTATGCAGTTAGAAGAAAATATTTTACCCTTTTTAAAGAGAACACTGTCCATAAACACAATTATTGATAAAGTACACAGCTCTGGCTTTTTTCATTCGGTTTTATCAATATAAGCCATCAGAAATGTGCTTCAAGAGATGGTCAATGTCTGTGGTTAATTGAACTTCATGGCCGATCACTATGGCCTATTTCATGGAATTAATGTAACTCCCCAAGTAATTTTGAATGCGGATATCTAGCCTAGGATTTTCCAGATGAAGGTGTGTATAGAAAAACAATGTAGATGTTATAGACACGCTGTTGACTATGATTCTGTTATACTCCAGAGAAAAAGTTTGTGCTGTCTTCATTTTCTCTCTTTTAACTCTTTAAAAGATAACGTGTTTCACAAAAATAACTAACTTGGCATGTCTTTGATATACTTTTCAAAATTAGAAAGTAATATTTCAAAATTGAAGTTCTCTTTGTGGTTTTTGTGGATAAACTTTCTCTGTTCAATTCTGGGTTGTTGTTGAGTTAACAATAACTGATTAACTGATTTATAACTCTGAATAAAAATGTGAAATTCCGAATAAAATATGCTGAAAGCTCTTCCTAAGTGTAAGCAGTTTGATAAAATGTAATATGAAGCAGACTTCCTTTGAAGTATTTTGATTTAAGACTTTTCTTTGTTTCTCTCAAGGACAGGTTTTGTTTTCAGACTATGTGACTTGTGTCAAATATGGAAACTGTCAGAATTGAATGAACCTTTAATTGTAGACTTTGGATAGCCTTCACCAGGAAGAAAAATTTTTCCTTAATTACTTTTGGCTAATTATGTCTGCATTAATGGCCTGATTGCTGTTATTCATCATATGGGAAGCATAAATAGAGGGTTAGGACTGAGGAGAACTTAGTCCTACACAAGGTCTTTTTTCCCCACTGTCTAAGAGATTCGAAATTCATTGTTCCTGTTATGGGTCCTAGAAGGCCCAATAATACTCAGCAGCTTGAACTTTGATTACTAGACACAAGACTTCTGACTTTCTATCATATAAAGTAATTGTGTTAGTCATGGCTCATTTATTTGTAAATGGAGGATACTAGTTCTAACTGTTTTAGGGAAAAAGAAAAGGAAATTTATTGGTTCTCATGACTGAAAAGTCCAAGGGTAGAAAATAGTTTAGGTGCTGCTGTATCCAGGGATTTAAAATAGGTCTTCAGGAGTCATTCTTTTTTCATCTTTTTGCTCCTCTTTTTCTCTTTGTTGGCTACATTCAAGTGTTTTCTTCCCACAAAGTGAAAAAAAAAAAAAAAGTCTTAGCAGCTCCTATTGTCTCAGTACCCCATCAAAAGACCATTTTCCTTTCTGGAAATTCCAGTGGTAGTCCCAGCTCCATTTCTTTGGACTGATTTGAACCATACACCTTTTATAAATTAATAATGAGGACAGAAAAAGACTACTGATTGAGTGGGCTAATATCATGTTCCTTGTTCTGGATCTGGATCTAATCCTACTCATAAAACAAGGAGTGATAGGAGACCTGGGTGCCCTAAAAAATCAGAATGTTATTACTGTGAAAAGAGGGAATGGCTACTTGGTTGGAAAAAAAAAAATCTTGGTCACACATTTGTCAAGCATGTGATGTTTGTCTTGAGTCTCAAGTAGTGAACAAAAGTTTATAAGGTGAATGAGTAGTTGTAGGAGGTAGAGTAGTGGGCATTTGAGGCAAAGGTGCAGACAGACTTTGGAAATTGTATAATAGATTGGAGAAATGGGAGTAGGTTGTGATGGCTAAATCTCACAGTAGTCACCTCCATGCAATATCACTTCTGACATGGCAGGGCACTTGAAACACTGGGTTTTCCAAGGACAAAGCATTTAAAAATTATACTGCATTAATTTGTAGAATAGAAAGGTTAATGCTCAACAGTAACTGAGGATGGCTTGCTCATTATTTCAAAATGGCTTATAAAGTGCCTACCATGTATGAGACTTCGGAGAGTATGGAGAAACTAAGCAACGACAATAATCATTTTGTCAAGGAACGGTTAATGGAGCACTATAAAACATGTAAACACATTACTATATACAGGGAAGGAAGGAAAGAGCCTGGTTCTTATTCTCACACTTCCATCAATATGGGTCAAGAGAGAGCCCCAGAATTGTTTATATTCCTGGAGAGACTTCTGAATCTCTCTAAACCCAGCATTCATAACCTCACCACCTTTTTCTTCCTATAGAATATTGGGACAAATCTCATTATGCTCTCTGACCCTGTTTGCATCAGTTATGACCACAAAATGCCTACGACTCTCTGGTCATCTCAACAAAATTAAACTCTCCTCCTCAGAGGTCTCTTTATATTCCCTCTCCCCAGCTGGATACAATCTCCCAATCATTTCTCTGCTGGAATCCATCAGACTAATTTCATCATAGGTTACACATGAACCCAAGCCTCCCGGAACACCTTCATCTCCTACATTAGAATCCAAACATCGTTTGGTTCCTCCCCATTAATGACCTCACTCCCTTCCCCTCTCCAAGCACTACACCAATTTCACCAAGCACTCTGGAACTCCTGGTCCGTCATCAGCAGAATTTCTGACATTATCTATCTCTTGTATGTCAATCACCTTCTCTTCTTACTCTAATAAAAGCTGGTTTGCCCTGAAGATACTTTTCCTCCTCCAGCATTCCCAAATAGTGACTGTTTTCTTCCCATATCCCATACAAAGCCAGCCTGTGAGTAAAATAATGTTCTCCTTTTTTCTTGTTGCTGCTTCTGGACCATTGTCCTTACTTCCTTTATAAAATCCTCCAGCTTTAAATTTCATGTATATCACCCAGATTGCCTCCTGATGCAATCATATACCAACCTCTGATCTCTCCACCTCATTTAGTGATTTTGGCACCTGGCTTACTGTCATTCCCTCAACAGCACTGCCTTAATTCTTGACTAAAATATGCACATAGAATATATTTCCAATACTTGAGCTACTCAGGTTCATGATGTCCTTCCCTCCAATTGGCCTAACTTCAATCTACCTCACTTCCTCACTGTTATTATCTTACCTTTAATGTTATGAGACTAAATAATTTCAAGTTCTTCATAATCTCAATTTCAAGAAAAAATGCTCAACATCACTAATAATCAGAGAAATGCAAATAAGAACCACAATGAGATACCTCACCCCAGTTAGAATGGCTATCATCAACAAGACAAATAAGAACAGGTGTTGGAGAGACTGGAGAAAAAGGAACCCTCATCCACTGTTGGTGGGAATGCAGACTGGTGCAGCTGCTATGGAAGGCAGTGTAGAGGTTCCTCTAAAAATTAAGAATAGAATTACCATATGACCCAAAAATCCCTCTCCTGGGTATCTACCCCAAAATTTTGAAAACATTTATCCATAAAGATATATGTGCTCTGATGTTCACTGCAGCTTTATTTACAGTGGCCGAAACATGGAAACAACCAAAGTGTCCTTCAATAGATAATTAGATAAAGAAGATGTGGTACATATATACAATGGAATACTATTTGCCATAAGAAAAAATGAAATAGTGCCATTTGGGACATCATGGATGGATCTTGAGATTATTATGCTAAGCAAAATAAGTCAGACAGAAAAAGTCAAGAACCATATGATTTCACTGATATGTGGTATACAAAACTGTAAAAAAGAACGAGATAAACAAATGAAGAAACAAAAACTCATAGACACAGACAATAGTTTAGTGGTTACCAGAGGGTAAGGGCAAAGGGGGTGGTAGACAAGGATAAAAGGGATCAAATATATGATGATGAAAAGAGAACTGACTCTGTGTGGTGAACACACAATGTGATATATAGATGATGTATTACAGAATTGTACACCTGAAACCTATGTAACTTTATTAACAATTGTCACCCCAATAAACTTTATTTTTAAAAAAAAAAAAAGAAAAGAAAAAGAAAGAAAAAAAAGATTTCACTTTCTGTCATCTCCTACCTTTCTAGTCTAGTTGAACTAGTACCCTTATTTCAACCACATTTTGATCTTACAAAGACCTCCAAACTATTGATCTTACAACTTTCACTATTTCTAAAATACCTCATGTCCTCACTTCACTCTATATGTGACTTAAATTCCACAGTCAATCAATATACGCAGTCCTTTGCAGGCATTCTCAATCCCCACCCTAGTTAAACCCATCTTTCCACCTACTTACGATCTGCACATGTGTAGCCAAATGTGGTAGAGACAAACACATAAACATGCTGACTGATTTCACATCAATTTCATGACTGCCATCCTCAAGCAGACTCTTCTTGCTCCCCAGAAATAATACCACTTTTCCCAGGACCATTTACTTTCTTCCTAGATGAGTGTTTCATATCATGCCCTTTTGTCTCAAATATCCAATACCCAACACCTCTTTACCCTTTCTCACTCTAGACTTATTATCTTGATAATATTTTTTCATTTAGAAAGCAATAGAAGAGAACCAGAAAATGTAGTTCTCAAATCCCAGCACTACATCTCACCTATCAGCTTCACTCCCCTACCAGCTTCACTCCTGTTGCTCTGAACTTTGCTCTATTTAAGGAAACCGTTCCACCTGTGCACAGGAATCAATTCGCTCAGGGTCATTCTTCCAGTAATTTTCTTTTCTCTGTCTTGCATCTCTAATTTTTGTTCTCTACCTATCTATCTGTCCACATGCAGCTAAATATGGGTGATGAAAAACACACAAATCTGCTAACTTAAAAATCTAAATCTCTACTTTATCCCCCTGTATCAAAATTGCCACTCCGTTTTATTAGTTTCTTGAGCCAAAACTGTGAATTGATCCTTTACGCCACTCATACTTTTATATCCCTCATCTAATATGTCAGAAAATCCTGTCAGCTCAACTTTTAAAAAAATGTGTGCTCTGTACCCCACTTCTTACCACTCTTTTGCTAACATGCTGATTCACATCTCCATCATCTCTCACTTAGTTTACTGCAGTAGCCTCTCACCTCCATTCTTGTTCCCTCAGAGCTTATCCTTCCCAAAACAGGCAGAGTGCCCAGGTAAAATATAAGGAATATCAAGTCACTCTTTTGCATAGAACCCTCTGATAGATCCCAGATCTAGATATCTCCTGTTAGGTCCCTCTCTGTTTTTATCTACCCTGTTCTATGCCCTAAGAGGCTGGGCTTTTGGGATTGAGTCTACCAGATTCCTTGATCTCTGGTTTCTGGTTGGATTTAGTAATGACAGCATTAGCCAGAGATTGGTGGACAGAAGGAGAAGGAGGTCTAGGTCTTCCTTCTGCATCTATATGGTCAACAAATGTTGGATGTTTACTGAAAGCCACAACTGCTGTCCAGCATCCCAGTCTATACAGATACCCCTGGTTTCTTATTCCCCTGGCCACCTCAGACCTAGGATACGAATGCTGCCCACTGTTACTAGTACTGGATACTATACCATCTCATTTTAGGTTTCTTAAACCTGTGTACATATTTGTGAATAGAAATTTATTAAACTATACTTAAATTTCCTAGTTTATGTATACCATCTGTTTCCTGCTGGTACTATGGATGATAGATTTGCCATTTCACTTGGAATAAATGAAGGTTCTCACAATGGTACAAGGACATACATTATTGTCACTTTGTTTCAGTGCCTCTGACTTCATTTTCTATTCTCCCACATGCTCCCTGTACTCCAACCACAGAAATCCTTGTGTTTTTTTTTTTTTTTTTTTTTTGTATTTTTTTTTTTTTTTTTTTTTTTTACATCTTAGGACTTTTATACTTTGCTATTAAATCTGCTCACCCCTCTACTATCTTGTTTAGATCTTCACTCAAAAGCTATCTTCTCTTTGGAGCTTATTATGAACGCTATTTAAAATTGAAAGTCTCCTCTCAATATTCTTAATCCCATGTCTCTGCTTTATCTAAATGTGTTGAACCTATCACCATATAATATGTTCTATATTTTACTTATTTATTTAATTTATTTTCTGTCTCCTAACTACTAGAATTTAAGCTTGAGGAAAGAAAGGGATTTGGTCTGTTTCCTTCACTGATGTGTTTTGAGTTTTTATAGTGGTGCTGGGTAGAGTAGATGATCAATAGATGGAAAAACAGGAGAAATGTTATGAGAGATTTGATAGGAAAGAAAATATTTTCTGTTGGCAGTATCAGAAAAATGGTATTTAAACTGCATGTTGAGAGTGGACATGTGAGATGAGTAGGAGTGTTTTCCCAGGAAGTAACAACAGGAATGAAGTCACATGGATGGAAAACATTCAAGAAACAATCTTTGAGTTGGATTGGAGTGTTGAGTGCATAGATGGAAGCAGAAGAAAAGTAAGTTGCTGAAGATAGGGTCAGGCCAGAAAATAGGGTGCCCCAAATATAGAGCAAAACAAACCAAAACAAATTTTATGTTGTGAGAAGTGAGATAGATGCCACAGAGTCTCTGAGACTTGAAGTGTCATGGTCAGAGTTGTATCCTAGAAGGATCCTAGTTGTATCCTTGATTTGGTGATGGTGTACACAAGAGTTTGGAGAGGAGAGAATGGAGTCACTGAGGGAAACAAAAGCTATTATAAGAAGTGATAAGTCCTGACCACAGCACTGGTGATACCATGGAGAGGAGGGCTGTAAAATATATAGTCTAGTAAGAGTTTATTGACCCATAGAGAGGGATATATTATATATATATATATATATATATATATATATATATATATATATATATATATATATATATATATATATAATGCAGGGCATTTGGAGGAACTGAACTCTTAATTACCAACTGAGCCTGAATCAACACAGTACTTAATTTTATTTTTCAATATCATCTGGATTTTGAAACAATAACTAGGCTTAATTTTTTTTTTCTGCTTGGCTTCATTAGCCAGAAATACTCTATGATACACTGTAGGTAGAGAGTGTTTATCACAGCTTAGTGTCCTGTCATTTTGAGTCTATTTAATGGCAAGCTAACAAACAAAACATCTGTCGGTGAGCATGCTGCTAATTCCAACATCAGCTGTTACTGCAGATAGAGTGGAGCAGGGATGGGAGTCCTTAATGCGAGGGTGGTGACCAGGACAGGCATGGCACAGCTGGGGCTCTTTCCACTCTTACTTGGTCATGGATCATCTGTTCTCAAGCAATGCCAAGAGCTGAATTTAGTGGTGCTGGGTGTGGTATTGGAAGCCCCAGGATTCAATATTGGAATTCATTTTATATAATGGTGAGCAAACGCCTAAAGTGGTATCTTCTAAAAAAAAAAACACACTGCATCTATAACAGAGGAGAGATGGAAGAAAAAGACAAGGCTCTATTACTTTGTCCATAGTAATAGTGGTCATGATAGTTAATTTATTTAAGGAAACATTAATAAAAAAAAAACTGTTATGTACTAGCCATTGTGATAAATGCTCAACTTAGGGATTCAATATATATTTATCTGACCATGGACGCTTACAGAATATCAGGTATAAGAGATCTATAGAAATGTATAATTCAATAACAAGTATAATATGACAGATACAAGTACAGAGGAAAGAACATCTGACTCTGGGGAAGTTTGATAGGCTTGAAAACATTTGAGCTGAACTTGAAGCATTGAAAGAGCTCTTAGGTGGAGATGGGGAAGAGTGGTCACTCCAAGCAGAACTACCGTAATATCAGCAAAGGCATATAGGGCACAAAAGTACATGGCATGTTCAAAAAACAAAGGTTAGTGTGTATATAGCTTACATTCTTAGAATTCTTGAGAAGAAAAGGAAAGAAGGATTTTGAAAGAATTTTTGGAAGTAGGATCCACAACAGTTGGCAATCAATTGACTCAAGATGAGTGGGAGGAGAGTTCTCAGATTTGTTTTTACTTTGTGCAACTCAACCAGCATTGTATGCACTTATGAAGAATCATAAGCCCCTAGACATCTAACTTTGGATTACTTGGAAGGAATCATGGATTCCTTTATGAAAAACATGGGAAAATCTTGCTTTATTTTTATTACAACAACTCTTAGAATATCAGAACAGCACGTAGTGATTCTTGAATTGTATTGATGGGGAAACTATGGCACAGTTAGTGATTTACTCAAGATGTCATAGTAAAAGAATTGTGGTTTGGATTAGAACTCAGATATCCTAACTGCAGAGATGTTGCTGTTTACACACTATGTAATTTCCAAATCTTTCTCTCTCTCTCTCTCTCTCTCTCTCTCTCCCTCTCTCTCTCTCTCTCTCTCTCTCTCTCTCTCTCTTTTTCTTTCTTCCTTTGGGCGTGATGAAATATGTGGACATGTATCACAATAGGAACCCGCTTGAGGTTTGTATGGGTAAATGACAAGGGCAAAAATCTTTTAAGAAGATAAAAGGTAATTATTTTTTTTCAATCTAGTTTACAAAACAGTGACCTTGAAACTTGAGATTAAAATTGGTTTAGAGAATTTGAAGGCATCAGAGTCGAACAATGAACAGGCTCCATGTAAACTTAATGTATCTCCTCACAGCCACTGGCCCCAGAGAGTGAGAGAAAATAGATATGGGAGAACAGAACTTTGCTGTTAGCTTTATAAGTGAAAAAATGCACGTTACAGGAACTAGGTCTAAACACACAAAACCATTGTTTAGACCTAGTTCTATTGAGTAGAAGCCTTGCATATTTTAAATGTTCTTCCAAATATCACTAGACCATGGGTGCTGGTGTGTATATATGTGAGGAAGAGAGAGGCTTATTTAAGCATTATCGAGCGAGCCAAAGAGGCATAGAATTATAATATCCTACAGAATTTCTAATCAAACTCCATCCATTTGAGGGTCTCAGAAGTTTGAGATACACAGGAGAAACAACTTGATTATTAATATATAACCATTTCAGTTCAAAGCTAAGACGAAAACCTGGGTGACTCCAGGATGAAGCAATTACTTGCTCATCCTTCTTCTTGCAGTGGCTACTTTTTGGAATAAACAGTCATTTCTAATATCTTTAGAGGAGAGCCTAGAATAAAAGTGTTATTTCAACACTAAAACCCCAGACCAAGAATGTGGTTAACCAGCTCCATTTATCTCATCTATCTGCAGCTTTCAGAGTCTACTGCCTTTTTGTCCCGTAGAACAGAATGAAGAGAGGGGGAAAGGAGGGAGTCAAAAGGGAGAGAAACAGACAGAGATACCAGGACAGCAAATGATGTAATTCTTCCCCAACGCTATAATCTTTCACCAAGCAGAAGACATGTTCTAGCTAGAACAAGACAGTGAGCTCTCATTTGAGTTGCAATACCACTACAGTGAGTTAGCTTACCAGGTTAGGGATGAATTTAGGAAGGCTAAGGACAAATCACTTTCCTTTTCTGGACCTCAATTTATTCACCTGAAAAATACAGTCGTCCCTCCATATTCCAGGGGTGTTTGTTCAGGACCCCTGCAGATAACAAAATCTGCAGATGCTCAAGTCCCTTATATAAAAGTGTAGTATTTGCTCATAACCTTTGCACATCTTCCCTTTAAATTAAATTATTTTAATTTAAATTAAATTAAATTATTTTAATTTAAATTAAATTAAATTATTAGTTAGTAAATGCTAACTAAGTAGCTCTTATACTGTATTGTTCAGGGAATAATGACAAGAAGGAAAGGCCTGCATACGTTCAATATAGACAATCATCATATGCCTGACTACGTAGTACACATCAGCAATGCAGTTTTTTTCCCCTGAATATTTTTGACCACAGTTGGTTGCATCCATGGATGAGGAACCTGTAGATATGGATGGCCAACTTTAAATGGTTGACTATGTTACAGTGCTGCCTTTAAAATATGTCCAAAAATTGTTTGATACCCCTCTGTTTGAGAGGTAGAGCTGAATTTCCCTTCTCTTGTGTTTGGGCTGGACTTAGGGACTCATTTCTAACCAATAGAATATTGCAGAAGTAATGCTATGTCACTTTGGAGATTGGGTTATAGAGAGCATTGAGGCTTCCTTCTCTCTCTCTCTCTCTCTCTCTCTCTCTCTCTCACTCTCTCTCTCTCTCTCTCTCTCGGATCTCTTGCTCTGTGGTAAGCCAGCCGATGTGCCATGAGGATACTCAAGCAGCCCTATGGAGAGGTACATATGGCAAGGGACCAAGACTTCCTCCCAACACCCAGGTGCCTGCATGTGGCGGTGGATCCTATAGGCCCAGTCAAACCTTCAGATGACTGTAGCGCTGGCTAACAGTTTGATAACAACCTTATGAGTAACTAAGCAAGAACCACTCAGGTAAGTCTTCCAAATTTCTGACCCACAGAAAATGTGAAATAATAAATATTTGTTGTTTTAAGTTATTATGGGAGTAATTTGTTAATGGTAATACAAAAAAATAGTTATTTTTTTTACTTCTTACTCTTTCAGAGACTATGATTCTGTGTTTTTTTTTAAACTTCAACCTTTAGAACCATTTGAAATTGTATTGTTTATTCTTTAATTTTTAGGTTATGAAAGATTACAGTTAGACCAAATGATCTGGAAAGTACCACAATATTTAGAAGGTTAAGGAATTTCTCTTGGACCTCATCTTTTTCTGCAGCGTTCTTTTATAAAATGATAATAATAATAATACCACTATCAAACATGCAATTTACAGATCTTAGAAGTTCACATTTATTATATAATTTTATCTTTACAACAATCCAATGAGGTAGATATTATATTATTTCCATTTTATATTTGAGGAAATTGAGAACTTGAGAGCAAAAATGTCCGATTAAAAGCCACATAGTAAGTAAAATAACTGGTACTCTAATTCAGGCCTTCTGACTCCAACTTAATATTTTTCCACTATTTTAAGAGCCCTTATAATAGAAATGATCATTTAATTTCATTCCCCAAACCCTGATACCCACTCCACGATTTAGCTGTCCAATCTGATATTTGAGAATTTTTATATATCTTTTTTCTTTTATATTACTGAGGTTTGTAAATGAGTCTCCTTAAAAATCATCTAATTGACTTTGCCTACAAACAAAATGTTATACATTTTACCACATGGATATAATACTAGCGTTCTAGCTTACTTTGGCTAACCAATGAGTAACTACATTGATTATCTCAATAACTTTATTATCTGCATTTTGTTTTTCTCATATATTATGTAATTTCATAATAAGATATGAAAATAAAGCCCTCAAATCCCAGTATTTGGCAATGAGTTATAAGTTTTGCACTTTAAAAAAAATATGTTGATTATAATATCAGGTTTTGTGGGTTTTTTTTTTTTTTTACCTTTTTCCCTCCAAATTTACAATATGTCATCTTTGATTTTTCATTGAAATAGTTGCAAATATTATAAGGATACTTAAAGCAGTTATCATTTACAAGAGTACATATCTGAATTATTTTGGGAGATTTAGTATTCTGGAGTAGGCCTCAAATATGTGCAGTTTTTTAAAAGATGGTGTTCAATATTGGTTAAGAACCACTTGCTCAAAGTGTTTTAAAACATGGTATTAAATTATAAATTAATTGCAAGCATGTGGCACAGTTTTTGACAATAGAAATATAGTACGTTGTTATGTAGGCCTCTGTGTCTGAAATAAAAAAGAAATACATATCAGATTAGATTTTATTTTGTGTTTTTCTTCCAATAAAGCAATGGAGTATTCAAATCCCCATCACTTAGGAGTAGGATAACATAGCTCATGATCTGAGTTCAGAATGTATTTGGAATTTTCCATGAGCCTGTTTCAAAGAGCCATTCTTTCCATTTAAATATTTTAAGAGTTTTGAGTTGTTCAAGAAAAAAATTTTGTAAATTATTCTCTAAAGCATTTTGAATGTATCAATTATCTACTCGCTTCACTAGGAAGTAAAGTTTTTTCTTTATTCAGTATTATAACTTATTAGCATAGATCATGGCTTCTTAAGCATTGATCTTCATCAATACAAAGAGAGTGTTTCCTCATGATTGAATGATACTGCACACGTTAGAAAAGTCATATAAAATTCAAATCTTTAATACAAACAGAGAGTCCAAATCACAGAGAGAGCAGATGCGTAGATAGCAGCAGACTTCATAATACCCACTTTTTGTCAGCTTTTGTCTCTTCCTTCGTCTGAGCTTTAGCACGTTCAGTTTGAATTCCCTATTTAGCTCTTCGGATAAATGAATCAAGTGATGATTTCTAATGACCATGTTACATGCTCTGTTGTGTTCTAAATATCTTCAATTCTTCTGAGGCTCCCTGGATATTAAAAAATGAAATGGCTCATTGGCAGATAGTTTGAGCAAAGCCACTGAATGGAAATTAACCAAATACAAGAACTTTCCAACTTTTAAGAATGCTACCTCTTAAACAGGAACTGTAATTATTATTGTGTATTCCTTCAACAGCTTTTCTTTGGGGAACATTTATATACAAGATCTGGCCAACTCTTTTCTATACATTTTTTTGTTGTTTTGTTTTGTTTGTTTTGTTTGTTTTTGTTTACAGATACTAACTTGACACATCGGCAAGGTGAGGTGAGATGTTGGCCACAAAGTCCTTCTCTTCCTTCATTATCAAATCATTTGACAAATCTGTTTGAATGTCTCTTGCCTCTTCAGATGATCTTAAATCTCATTCTTAGACAAAAGCAGCAGTGTTCATCAAGTTCTATTTCATTTATCTCTTCCTAGGAACACAATAAAAGTGCATTTTCCAGCTGTCTCTATGACTATGGTAGTACTCATTGGTAATTTTGGTCAATAAATTGCAAGTGAGAGCAGGAAGTGTAATATTTAGGCTGAAACAGAACAGCAGGAAGCCACACATTTCAGATGGCAAAGCTACAAAAAAGTAATCCCCTATGCTGGGCATATAGCATAAACAAGAAAAGTGTCTTGTTAATAGGAAGCTACTGAGATATTGGCGTTATTTATTAGCACAGAATAGCTTATCTGATTCTGATTAATACACATGATGATCACAGCAATCCTACCAGATTCCAGATGTCAGTGCTTGATGTTTCATGTATTAGAAATACACTCTACTAACCACTCTTCTATTCAATTGTCTCCTTGTGCCAAGGCAACTCCAGGGGCTAAACATGCCCTACATTTTCATCTATTGCCTGTAAACACCTTGTTAAAAGGATGATTCGTAGTCCTCCTTGGCTGGAGAAAATCAGAGCCTATAAGGGTAAAAGAGGAGTTAAAGAGAGATAAAAATTACTGGTTCTTAAACTTTTTGTGCATCAAAATCACCTGGGATGTTGATTCCTAGTGCAAATCTGCCCCACTCTAGAGAATCTATTTAGTTAGTCTTGCATGGGGTCAATAAATATGCATTTTAATATAAACCCAAAATGGATCTGATGTGGATGCATAATGATCTGAAGCCTTGGACTTAAGAAACCTTGGACCAGACTCTAATAAAACTCTCTCCTTTTATAACTTGAATAATAATATACAAAATATGGGAAGAATTTGAAAGAATTCTCAAAAGTAATAGTTTGACCCATGGGAAACCTTACTGAACTCTCAAGGGTACAGTATTAAAATGCAGACTCCTAGACAATACTCAGTACCTAATAAATCAGCCCCTCTGGGGGAGGAGCTTCTCTGGGATCCTCATTGTAAGATGAACCCCCAAATGATTCTTAGACACACAAAAGTTTGAAACCATTGCCAAAGGGACTCTGTCCTTCTGTGCATACCTTTACGATTAGTTTATTATTTGTGGCTTTTTAAATGAACATTAGTTCAGGAACATTATTTTTATCAACCACTTCAACTCTTCACACTGGAAGTGAATATATTATTAATATTGCTATAGTTTTTACTAGTTATAAGAGGATGTAATAGAAACTCACAATGTAAATCACAGCTGCTGAAATATTAAATTTCTTTTGCAAAGTAAATAGTGAACATATTTTTATTTTTTCTTAAGACAAATACAAATTCTTTATTTCGGGATTAAAAATTATAGCATGATCATAGAATATAGAGGACACAAAAAATGACTCTACTTTTTAAATGCTAAAATGAATTTTATAATATTCAAAATTGAAATCATATAAAATCATAATATGACAAGGCCAAATGATACATCAGACAATTGATATGACATTTAATTAGCTGTGTATGGGTTTGCATTAACTGCCGTTTTTGATTTGAATGCATAATAGTTCAGATGAAATTGTTGCAATTATGTGAGAAGGGAAAGAGAGGGGTAAAAAAAAATAGGTGGCTTTGTAATAGAAATACTTCCTCTTGAATCTTACAGGAATAGTTCTAGAATTGGCACTGGTTAGGTGTAATAAGCCTAGGTTAGAAGCCCAACCCTATTGCTAATTGGCTGAGTGTCATTAGAAAAATCATTTAACCTAGATAATATGTTCCCATTCTATACTGCTTTTGTGCATTTTGTTAGAGTAAAAAAAAAAAGAAAAAAGTGATGAATATGAAATCAATTTGTAGGCCATAAATCATTATGGAAATGTAAGTTTTTGGAACCATGAAAATGATTTTATTATAGGTATACTACTGGCCAATACTTATTGAGCAATTATAATGTGCCAGACACTGTTCTATGCACTTGCATGCATTATATATTTTAATGCCCACAAAACCCAATGAGGTTAATCAAATTATCCCCATTTTAGTTAGCAGGAGATTGAGGTCCAGATATCCCGTGGTCAAACAGTTAGAAGAGAAGCAGGACTCATATTCATCTCTACTTGACTTAAAACTTGTAATCCTGAATAGGCTATATTCCTATGTAAATAATATCCATTTCACCTATAACCATATCATTTCAATTATGAATATTCATGACCCATGAGGAAATTTTCTTTCTTATTATCATTTGTCTTACTGAAATATGGCACTAGATATTACATGCAATTGCAGAATGTTGGGTCATAGCCTAATAACATAACCTCCCAGCCTTTCTCCATATAGGAAAAGTATGGTCTATTATCTTTCTGACCCCTGAATAGCTAATTTAAAAATTCATGACTTTATACTGCTTACACTGAACTTATATTGTAAGTGGAAATTGATACTGACCAAAATTTAGCTTTTGAGAACACCATGATTATCTTGCTACTCATTCATGATAAGAGCTTTTGTTTCATTTTCATTCCTTTGCCAGTAGTCTTTTCATTTATTTTTCTTCACTAAAAAATAATTCATAAATGACAAAAGTAATTTATCAGCTTTTACAAAAATATTTAATTGGGTGGGACACTGCTAATAAGGAACAAGACTGATTATGGGGAAAAAACACTATCTTCCTTCTTAGGATATGGAGTGACTTTTATTACCCACAATTAACAGATTTGAAGAGAGTCTGCTATCTATCTTCCATATGAAGATCCTTGAACATACATCAAGGATCAATTAATCTTTTTCAGAAGTAATGCAACATAGAACATGGGCTGTGCTCAATAATTTTCTGCTGGACATTCAGGTAGGGTGGCCTGTCATTTCCTCATTAGAAGTTCCATGATGAGTTGCATTTACTCTGTGGGGTCCTTATTTTTCATCTTTTTGTTTCAACAGGTAAAAGATCTAATAATTTCTTGTTTCAACAGAGAAGGTATCTTCTGCTTTTCTCTGCAAGCGGAGTAGTGTGATAAAACTTCTGGTTTATTTCTCCACCCCTCATTCACCATAAGTGACTAAGAGAGGCTGGCACTTATTGGGCCATAGTATAGTAGCAGCCCTGACTGATATATTGACTGCCAATGTCTGGTATGGCCTTTTGCTCTTTTTATTCTGCTCCTGTTCAAGGGTAGTAGATTGTGCTTCTATTTTCTTACAGTCAACCCACAGAGTAGATAGAAGGCCCATTATCGTCCATCTTTTTCTCCTCTGATGGAGTATTAGGTCGATCAGCCCTATTCTGAGAATTGAGATATTTTCAGTTCAGGGAGGGAATAAACATCTCCCATTATGTCCTTAGGCTAGCCTGTCTTCTCCAGTCTCAATATTGGTAGGGACACTTGATTACCTCTGTGTACTTATTTTTTGGGATGTGAATATCTTAGTTCTGAAACTGCAAACTAGTGGCCCACAGACTGAATGTGTACTCATGTATTTTGATTGGTTCTTTGATTTTTTTCCTTTTTTCTTTTTCTTTTAAGTTTACACCATCTCATAATTGAGAGATTACATAAAACTCTGAATTTTTTTGATTCTCCTTAAAAACTGAACAATCTGCCAACAGTGAGAGTTAATGCCGGGGCTAAATCAGGGACAACAATCCAGATGGAGCTTAAGTAGAGGTTGCTCCCTTTTGAAGAAATAAATTACTGTTCAATTACCTACAAATCCAGTAATCTCCATTAACTCCCTGATAGGGTGACCAAATGTTGCATACCTCTTATGATTATGTTTAAATATTTAAAGAAGCACGTATCTGAACCTATGTCCCTATACACATGGGTCCTAAATGGAGAACCTTATATCTGGCCCTTTTTTTTAATTTTTCTTTCTTTCTTTTTTTTAACCTCCTAATCCCTGTAGGCACTTGAATTCACTATCCCTTCTCAGAATACTGAATAGGAAGAAGGGATTCATGCACCAAACTCTACACTAAACCCCTAACAATACTAAACTTTTCAGCTGTCAGTTCTAAAAAATATAGATTTTTGCGTAAACTTCTACTTCATTTGAAACATTTTCTCACTCTCTTTTGGTCCTTTCCCTGATCTCTCCTAATATGCATTAGAAAGGAACTGAAGATGCATCTCAGCTTTCCTCGTACCTAAACCCAATCTTGATTTCCTAAAATGGAATACCCTTCAGATATAAATCTGAAAGCCATAAAAGTAGAGAGAGGAGAGAGAGGGGTAAACATTCGTTAGTACAAATGAAATCACATAAAAATATAACTTTATTGATGCTAACGACTTTCGGCAGTTTAGAGAACACTAGTTTACAGTGAGACTGAGAACACCATGTATCCCTGTGTGGGTGTGTTTGGTTCTTCCAGGGAAAATATGCTGTAGGTTTTCTGTTGAGCTTAGTCCTACAGCTTTTCACTAGAACCAACTCCTTTCCATAATGTTCCCTTGAGATATATACATACCCTGGAAGTCTCATAGCCTAACTACACCTGACTAACTCATAACTTGTGGTTTATCAACAAACTCAAAGGAAACACATTTAAATTCTTTGTTCAGTTTTAAACCATTGGGCGAGATAGAGGATCAGACTTTAGGCAACTTTCACATACTGACCTTCTAGGGGCCAAGAAGAGTGTGCTCTTCTGAGGCCATTAGAGGCAATAATTCTGGATGCAGGTCCTTCGGATCTTTTGTCTCCTAGAAATAAATAGTTTTTAAAAATCAATAAAGGAGACACAATATGCTAGTCCATTAGATGATAAAAATGTCAGTTATTCCCATAGGTTCGTGACACAAAGAGGGCTGGTAGAGATAGCAGTCACCACCCACCACACAGCAATTATAGGATATAAAAGTCATTGTTATTGGATAAATCCGTGAAATGGTGAAGAGCAAGGGCTGAGATCTGGGGAGCAGGGGTTTCCAATCTGGTGCCATTTTGTATCCATTGAGTTTCTGACTCTTGGGGAACAAGCTTACAGAGGTGTGTCTCCCACTGGGGCTGTGTATGGATCTCTGCCCGGCTCTTGCTCCTAAGGTGACTCTCTCCTTCACAGTAGGTGACACAACAGCGACAGGCTGCAGAGGGCTTCCCTCTGTGCTTGGAAATCGTGCCTGGACCTGGAGAGGCACCTGCAGCCCTCCCCGAACTCTGGAGTTCTGGGGGCTCTTTCAAGCGACTTCTCCTCCTTTGAACATGGTCCAGACTGATGTCAGACTGGGAAGAACAGCTCTCATTCCAGCCAGAGCTGGCACTCAGACTTCTCAGGGGAAGAGCCAACCGCAAGGCTTTCCAGAATTTAGAGCCAGAATGTTTGGACTTTTCTCCCTTCCAGCTCACAAATGACACAGACTCCTTTAGCTGCAGGATGCCTGGGTGTGGATTCTCAAGGGGACGATACTCAACCACAATGAGCTTGGTAGCAATGGAGTTCTGGCACATGACACCCAGTTTAAATTCCAGCATGCTGATGCTCTTTTCTGTCACATAGTCTGGGCTCAGGACAACAATCATCCTTCGGCTCCTCTGAATGAAGTCAAACACCGCTTCCACTGTATCTACAGGAAAATGGAAAGATAGGACAATGCCTAGTGAAAACTTATATAAGTTCCAGCTTATCATTGTGCTTCCTACAAAGGACAGGCAATGAGTAAACACTTGAGAATATGGGATCTCATTGTCAAATAATCTACCCAGTTAAGGAATCTCTTCTATGCCACTAGTACCAATGGTTGCTAAGTATCTGCTACTATCAAGGATGAGAAATTAACCATCTTTAAAAGCACCTAATTTAGTTCTGCTGGTAAATTATTTCTTGGTTTGAAATATTCTTCCTTACTACTTTTTATAGTGATCCTAGATCTGATATCCTCAAATATTTGAAATATTTTGCAACCATTGTGATCTCACTGTGTTTTTTTTCTCATCCCTAGATTAAATAACTTTTATTCCCCATATGACATAGTATCAAATCTCTTCCCCACTTTTATTATTTTCTTCTGAATAATATTCAGTTTATGTAAGTGTTTCTTAAGAGTAGTATCTTGAACAGGGCTGAACACAATGCACCAGACATAGTCTGATCAGCAAATACCAATATGGAATTACCATCTTCTAAGATCCATATAACTACATGTCTTTGTACTTAAAAAAGTTTTTGGATACATCAGACAATTCATAGTATTGACCAAAATTCCTTTTTGTGTGTGTGTGAATATATGGTCTAAAAATCAATTAAAGGGGCAACAGCATTGACAATGGATAAGAATCAATTAGTTAAGACTTCTGGCAAAGCATTCAATTCTAATAATTAACTGAAGTGGATTTGGACTGATCTGAATGGGAAAGATCTTGAGTTAAATGCAGTGCGTAACTCACTGTTCACTCTAAGAGCTTAATGACCAATGTTATTTTCTGAAGGAAAAGACTTCCAAATATATGAACCACAGCCCTTGATAGCAATGAAAACAGGTGCTGCAGACATATCACGAAATTGAGTACCAATGCTTTGAGGGTCGGGGGTGAAATAATGGCCTAGAGACATTTCAGCCTGTGAAGACAAGCTGAAAGTCTGCAGGGAAATTGATCATTACAAATTTGACAGGGAATGAAGGAGCTGTGGACCAGATTAGTTCTTTCCAATTAGTGAATTTAACATGAATTTGAAGGAAAATTAGACGAGACATGTGCTCAATTTTTAAGAACCTGTGAAGGGTTTTATCAAATGTGCAGAGTGTTTTAGAGAATTGTCTCAATCTTAAAAGGTAAATCTAAATCTTCACTTATTATTAAAGCCTGTGTGTGTGTGCATGCATGTATGTTTTATAAATTGCTGTGTTCTGTCTAGTACTGCCCAAAATCTTATGTAGCTGCCTTTCATAAACCTGAGAATGTGAGAGTAGGAAGCCTACTGCTTTTCCTGTCTCATGATACAGATGATAAACCCTTAAAATAACATGGATAGTTTTTCATCAAAAGGAACTTGTGCACTCAGGTTGTGTGTGTGTGTGTGTATTTTACTTCAAAATAGCCACATTAGGAAAATGCACATCCTGTTCAATGGGGGTACCACTGTTAAAAATAAAGTATTATCCTAGATCATCTAACAAAGAGCCTATGGCTTTTTAAATTTTCACTTACTAGTACCCCATCCAGAAAGTGTGGGATTTGCATTTGAAAGAGGGCAATGCTAAAGAAACAGATATGAATGGTGAAATTCTCTGATGGGGGATGGTCTATTTATACTTAGAGATCTTCACAGAATACTTTGAAAGAAGCTGTGCTCTTTATGGCATATATATTAATATCTTACATATTGTCAAAACTTCATATCTGAGGATGCAAATTGTTGTGATTTTAATGCTAAAGATTATTTGAAGAGGGTCCTTTATTCTGTCTGGCTCAAATGAGGTGTGGCTATATAGTGATGACGCTAGTTTCCTTGTGTGGTACTAACTTTGTTTTGAAGTCACAATTTCTGGTCTAGAACTCCTCAATATTCCAGAATACTCCTGCCTTTGTAAACCATAATTCTCTGAAATTCACCTAGGAAAAACAAAACAAAACAACTAGGGCTTTGATTTTGTTCTTTGGCTAGGTTATTGGCGTGTGAAAGAGCAGCACACCTCTCTCTCTTTCTTAAAACTTGAAGTGTAGTTAAAAAAAAAAAGGGGGTAGGAGGCTGTCATCCCATTTGAAAGATGGATCTGAATTCGTTTATCTGTCTTTTTCTCTTAACATCTTTAAGTATGAGTTCACCTATCTATAAAACACATATGATAGCAAACACGGAGTGTTGTTAGACAAACTAGAGATACCTAAATGTAAATGTCTACCAAAACCAATATTAAAATAAAGTGTGCTGCAAACACACTAATGTTGATTGAATATGAATCAATTCTTGATGATGATTTTAGAGAATCACCTTAATATGTAGATTTATGAGAATCATAAGTTTTAAAAGTTCTGTCTGTTCAGTTTAAAATAGACGTTGATTTTAAAAAAAATACTACTGAAACACTTAATCTCCTAGTCCATTGCTAAAGATACTTCATATTCCTTGATAGAAACAGAGAAACAAGACAGACTAGTTGCTGAATATGTCTCTCCTATCATACTGTGAATTTACTTGTGTGAAAGACCTAGTGACATCAGTAAATGACTGAAGAAAATATCTTGAGAGTTTTAACAAGGTCAGTAATATCCAGTTAGCTGTGATGACCAAACTACTGACACTGAAACTGCTATTATTGAAAGTAAGTAGTCACCACTATTTTCTAGGAGGTCATTTAATATGTTCAGGGTTGGAAGCAACTTTAGACTCATCACCACTCATCCAATGCACTGCACCCATATACAAAATCTCAGTAAAATTCATCAAATCTGTTTGTACATCTCTAGTAAAGGGGGCCTAGTATCTCCAGAAAACAATGAAATACATTATTGCTCAACTCTGCTTTAAAGTAGTTTCCAGATTGAGTAGAAATCTGTTTCCTTCTAATGTCCATCCATAGATCTCAGTTTACCTTTTGGAGATGGCTTTCAAAGAGAAAAAATCTTCAGTAGGAAAATTTTTATTAATCTAACCAGTTCAGTTATGGGGACTCAATAAATATTTTTAGTGTAAGTGAATAGAAAAGAAAAAATTAAGCATAAGGCTTCCTGTCACTGTGAATGTAATATTAAAGTATGGACTAACTCAAAAGAAAATGTATTTCCAAATATTTATCACTGATTTATTTGTGACAGAAATGCATCTTTGATTCATTCATTCATATTACCATCTATTAACTAAAAGCAAGGCATTAATTAATTGATCTCATTCTAAAGCAACTGCATTGGGGTTGCATTAAATCCTGTAAAAGGTAAGAGATTCCCACAAGCTACCCAAGTTCCAAGTTGAACAAAAAGGAACAGTCTGTGTCTTTGTTTTAAAAAAATCTCTCTCTCTCGTTCTCTCTTTCTTCTTCCCTCTTCCTCCCATCTCTGCCTCTCTATTATTATCTCCCTGTCTCTCTGGATTTCTGCAAACACACAAACACACACACACACACACACACACACACACACACACGGTATACTAGAGCAAATCGTTTTACTTAAGTAACTCTTTTACTCACATGTAAAGAAAATGTTCTTGAGATGAAGTTCCCATTTTTCTCAGATTTCTCTCAGAAAGAGAAACTTAACTAGCGTAAGTTATAACATTTTCATATGTATCATTCTTTTTATTCTCATTACTTATGCCCAAACATGAAAATAAAGACATGTAACACATGCACAAAATAAAATTCAAAGCTGAAAATAAGGTTTATTTTTAAAATAAACAAATTTACAAATCAAATGGAAAATGGAAAATACAAAAATTTATGAATAAAATAAAAAAGGTAATCTTAAAATATTAAAACCTATGGAAAGAAAATGGATAATTAACAAGTGGAGTGATGCTTTTATTTCCCAATACAATGGTGTGCTTGTTTATAAGAACACTAGGGACCCATCTAAGTTATAATACAGAAGAGAATTAAATAAATTTCATATGATTGTGTAATTAGACATTCTATATATCATGATTCTTTGTTAACTTGTGTGCAGAAGATCCTTATATATCTTAAACCATTAAGGTTCTTTTTTAAACTTTTGGGGCATTTCTTTCTAACATTAGAGAGCAATTTCTTCCTGATTTCTAAATTATGTTTCCCCATCTCCCTCAAATATTCTATATGTGGCATCTTCCAGGACATAAAACAAAGAAAAAAATCTTGAAACAAAGTTCTCTTAGAATGAGCCATATCATGTAAATTTGAGATGCTTTAGATTTTAGCATTTGGAAGAGAACAGTTCCAAAGACAAGAATATAAATAGGAAAAAAAAATCAGGAAGTTTCTAGGGGCACCCCACTGCATTTGGGATAAATATGGAATCCAAAAGTGCAAAAAGAATGCAGTAGTGGCATAAAAATGGCCCCTTAGTGATGGGACTCTCCCCCAGTTACCTAAAGCTAATGCAAGAATTGATATACAACACTTATTTGGAGTCATGTCTCCTCTGGACTTGTGAGTGAAGGATTATTAGGAGTTATTGTGGTTTGTAACAAGGAACATCATTAACAAGGCCAAAAAAAAAAAAAATAACATCCAAGAATGACTCCCTAGCACAGTTTTATGGTCAAGAATTCACATTTTTCTTCAATTTAAAATAATCAGTAACTCCTTGATAGAGAAATGTTTTATTGTGGTCTTTAATACTGCTGAAGGACTTAAATGTAAGAGATAGTTTTAGAATTGTTTAACAGCATTCACACTACTGGATAAGAGCTTCCTTAAATTATGAATTATGGTGTTTCATATGATACTTAGGCTCATTTAGAGGTATTTTATTTTCCTTTCCTTTATGACTCAACAGTCCAAATAGAGATTAATTCCCCAACAGTTGAGCACTGAGATTAACATAGCTTAATCTTTAAGTGTGTGCTCAAAGTACAGTAGATGATAAATTATGCCAGAGGACTGGCTGGCTACTGCTTAGCAGTGACCTTGGAAGCTTTGTGAACAACATGTTCCACTGCACCCAGATCAACTGTAGCAGTAGTTATTTATACTAATTTAGGGAAGGCAAGTACTAACAACAGCTACTATCTATGATCTGTGAATTCTCAAATAATATTAATGTGTAGAAAACACTGACACAAAAGCATTACAGTAAAAACAAAATTTAAAGACTGGATAAGTGTTCCAGTGGCTTGCGCCAATGACTATTTAACGTCATATGCATATATATATATATATATATGCGTATATGTATACATTATGCAATGTATATATATATATGTGTGTGTGTATGTGTGTGTATGTGTATATATACACACATATACATAAATTAATTATGCATATATGTGTATATACACATATATAATTCATGTGTATCTAATATGTAATATATTACATATTAGATACACATATATATAATTTGTGTGTGTGTGTGTGTGTGTACACACACACACACAAATATATATATATAAGTAAGACAGATATTCATCACTCTGTAAACTCTGGATTTAGTTTTCACTTTTTCAAATCTTAAGAACAGTAACATTTTATTTAAAACACACTAAAACAAATTACATTGACAGTGACATTTCAGATGACTTGTTTGGAGTGAGTTCATTAACTGTACCAGTGAATAAAACAGGGAAAACACTAGGGGTCCAGTTAATTCTCTTCAAATATTAATGCTAAAAGTAGCTCTCATGGTCACTGAATCTAACTTCCACACTTTACAATGGAGGAAACAGAAACAAGCAAGGAGAAATCTCTTTCCTAATATTCACATTAGCAAGGCTGAGATTAAAAGACAAATTGACAAACACCCTGTTCTGTGCTTTTCTCACAAGCCAGAAAATGCCCTAAAAGCACTCTGCTGTTATTTCACTCTCTATTAGCACCATTAGGAGAAGTTTCCTATCAGACTGAATCAAGTGTGGAGCCACCTGTAAACTCTGAATTACTGATACAAACAAGGTACAGTAGATAGAACATGGAGTGATAAATGTGAGTTGACCTATAGATACTCAGAAGTTTACTATAATAAAAACATTATGATACATTTTTCAAGTTGACAAATATGACATCAATTACCTGAGATAAAGGGTAGAAGGGGTATAGTAGGAGAAAACATAGGCAAGTCCTTTAAATCAATTAGAAGAAACACTTTCAGTAATACTGCTCTGTATCATCCTAAGTGGGTGTCCGTCTTGCTGTGATGGTGTGTCATACAGCAGAATGAGTAAAATAACTCATTATCCTCAGCTAATATAAATTTAGACCCTGATTATATTTTTAAGGATGAATAATGATGAAAGAAAAAGAAAACTATACCTGGAAACTCATAATGACCCTGTTAATGTATGACATATCTTTAAGGGGTCTTTCAATCCACAGCAAAGGTCTTCCCCGTAATGTTAAAATTATTAGAGATAAAGAGAGAGAGAGAGAGAGAGAGAGAGAGAGAGGGAGAGAGAGAGAGAGAGAATAGAGACATGTAGGAACAAGGACAGAGGATGAAGGTGGCAAAATTCACGTCAACCAAGTCTTTGCCTGCAAAAAACAGTGACATCAGAGACCGGTGACAAACTGGCGGCACTATCATTCTAAATCTTAGTATTGCCTGAAGAAGCAGAACAGCCAGTCATACAGTCACCCTGAATTTATCTCTATGGCGAGGCTACCATAGAACGTTTTTTCTGCCCATGAAACAATAAATTGGGTATAAAGAAGGGGGAACTCTTCCTTCCTGGAGTACCCCTAGATCTTTTTACCCCTTTCATACATTTTTCAAGGATGAATAGGAGAGACCCTGCTCGTCACTTCTAGACCACCTGGAACTTTTCTTCACTGGCATGGCCACCTGCAGCTGCTTCCAGAACCTGCCCTGCGGATACTTGGATTTCTCCCCTTTCCATTTAATGACCGTGAGCACCGTCTTAGCCCTCTTCAGCTCTTTCACCTTCGTCTGCTTCACAGCTTTGTACTGTACTAAAATGACGTTGATGTTTCCCCGAGAGGCCATGTTTTCTAGGCCAGCCTTGAGCTCCAGGAGGGCTTGGGTTCCCTGGAGCACGTAGTTGGGGCTTAGAACAACCAGGAGGCGTCTGCTTTTCTGAATGAAGCTCAAGGTCTCATCTGTGACAACTGGGAAAGAAAACACCATGGGGATTAGTGTTGGCCAAGAACTCCCCAAAAGTATGGGGCCTGAGGAGCAAGCATAGGGAACTTAGGGGAACAAGCTGAGAATTGAGAGGAAACTTTTTACCAAGAACACTTTGAACAACTTAATCCTTAGACCCGTTCACACTGTTCACTAAACAACAGTCTCCTTAGGAAGAATAGAAACTATATGTATACAGTCCAACCCAAAGAGAATTCCAAACAGGCCAGAGGCCAAAACATACTTCTGTAACCTTGGTCTTCAAAAGCATTAGTTGGGACATCAAGGAATAAATGAGTTGTACTGAAATAAATTTCTTCATACTGGGTCGCATGTTGTGGCCCAGCCAAAGCAACTCCTGAGTCTTTTCTCCCCATACATACCCATGTATCAACTCTCTAGTGTCAGTGAGCATTCAAAAAGATATACATTATAGAGTCAAAATCATAGAAGTTCATTTTTTTGCGATCGTAGGACAAGAAGAACAGGAAACTTCATTTTTGAAAGTCCCTTTCTGTTGCCACACACCTCCCGACTAGAATGGTATGACTATGTCATTGAAATAGGAACTTAAAAACAAAACAAAACAAAAAAACATTTAGCCAACTGAATGGCATTTTGGCTGGCATCACATTCTCAGATCAGCTTTCTATTCTGCTCTCTGCTCTGGAGGCTAGATTAATCCCTGGGTCTTTCTCCTTAAACTCCTATCGTTACAATGAAGTCATGTGTTTTGGCAGCTGCTGGCTGATGTGTCTGCCTTTACTACCAGGCAAATGCTTTCTTCAGATCAGAAAAGAAGAGCAAGTAAAATGGAAATGCACTGTAATTTTATTCTGCTGTCAAGGGCTTTGACTAGTTCCTGTCACTAAATTCTTGGGAATAATCCATCTCCTCAAGGTTTCTTATCAAAGACCATATAATTCTTTCCCAGGGATTCAGAAAGGAGCCAACTCCAGGGAATGCACTACTGTTGTGGAAAGCTATTTCATGGCTTACTATACTTTCCTAAGCAGTCATTTTGCCCCTTAATCTTCATAGGTACAGAGGCAGTGAGTGTGTGCGTGTGTGTGTGCACGCACGTGTGTGTGTGCGTGCGTGTGTGTCTGCAATTAAAATAGTATGTGCAGCCTGGAGAAGAATCCAGGAGAAAGTAATTGTGTACTCCAAGCAGAGTTGCTGGAGGCTGACCATGTGTAAGCATGGCAAGAGACCCAGAGGCAAAGAGGACCCAGTGAAAGCAGCAGGGAAAATGAGAAAGATGACGAGGATCAACCATCAAAGCAGATGTAGTAGGGTATTATGTAGAATTCAAATTCTTCAAAGAACTATCAACCCCTATTGGAGAGTCTTGCATTGTTGTTATACTGTGTATCTTTATATACTTGCCACAAAGTAGATAAATATTTGTTGAATGGCTGTATAAATGAACAAATGACTGAATAAACCATTTCGGATTTTAAGTCTTAAAAGGAGTGGGATTTATTCTTTAACTATAGAATCAAGTCATCATTTCCTGGCAAAATTACACTGAAGGAGATATTCACTGTAGAACACAAGCACGATGGACTTTTGGGTGATGACTGGGGAGATAAAAGAAGGGATCCAGTTACTACAAAATGAGAATAAACATTTTGGTCTATTCTGTATTAGAGTTAAACTGAGATATTTTCCATTATCTCTATAACATATAAAAAACAAAACATGTGAAGTGATTAATATAAACAGGATTTTAAGGAAAGAAAATTAGTTTGTTGTGCTGAAGAGTAGAGACATCACATGCATTTCAACAGTACAAAGATTAACAGTGGGTTTCGGAACGCTATTATGTATTTATAAGACAAACTCTAGTGGGCCATCACTTTATGTATTACTGTGTTGACTGGAACACTAGAGACATACTTTTATTTTAAAACGTTCGACAACTCAAATTTCTCTTTTTAACCTACTAGAATATACTGGACTTTGTAAAATTTTAAACATTATCTCAAACATGTAAGCTGATAGAAATGAAGAAAAAGACCCAAGGGAAAGGAGAATTTGAGCGGTGTTGGTTTGCTAGAAAACAAAAGTGAGGGAAAGGGAATTAGCAAATGCCAAAGTGAAATATTCTAATTATTATCAGTGAGTAATAGAAATAAAAATTCCATGTGCTCTATCCTGTAATTCATTTTTAGTAAAATTGAGTAAACCTCAGTCTTTGTAAAAATGTTTTGTTTAAACTCAGCCTTTGTAAAACAAATTTAAGGCAAATTAATGTAGATTAGCTAAACCTTCTAAAAATCTAAATGTGGTTACACATTTATATCATTTATGCAGTGATCCCCTGACTAGTCTAGTACCCACCTGGCACTATACATAGTTGCTGCAACATTATTGACTATGTTCTCTATGCTGTACTTTACATCCCTGTGACTGTCTGCTGTACACCTGAAACTAATATAAAATAATATTGAATGTCAACTGTAACTGAAAATATAATTAATTTTAAAAAATGTGAGTAAACAGGACATTTAAAGCTATATCATTTAATAGAGCTCTAATCTATGCTGCAACTACACTTTTTTGAAATCGAGTTTTTAAAGCTTACCAGGGAAAATATTTTATACCATAAACTGCATTTGAATAGTCTATACCTTACAAAGTAGTTTTATTCCTAGAGAGTCTCTGCCTCTTACATCAATGAATTGGACATTAAATGCCCAAAGATGCTACCATAGAGTTGTGCCATGAGTCTCATCCATGATCCAAAGCATACAATCCCTTTTGTCTTTCAGAGTAGTATCACTTGTACCCATCTGAAATACCTACTTCCCCCAGGCAGACTGTCGCGGTCAAAGATGCACAGCTTGTATCCGAATTCATTCTCCAAAACTCCACGGAGGGTCAGTAATACAAATTCTTCTTCTTCAGCATTCCTTGCATAGGATACATAAATATCATATTCCTTCCCATCTAGCAAAAGAAACACAGATCCAATATACATTAAGAAAGTTTCTCAATAGTATTGCCTATTTTTCTTAAATCAAACTTCTGCAAATTAAACATTCTCATTGTTTATGTGTATGAAGTATCTGACAGATTTTAGTGTGATTTTCTACTTATGACAGGTTTCCAGGCAAAATGATCATTTTTATGGTGTAATTGCAAATTTTATCTGATGTGTTTTCTATGCTCATCTCACTGAGTTCAATTTCTATGGTGGAGAATAAGTGAAGATTGATTCATTCAACTATGAATTAACAGAATCAGGAAGCAAATAGTTAATCATAGGTGCTGGCAATTAATACTACACAGAAAACTTCTAGTTCCTGTCTTAGTAAGTCACTCACTAATACATTAGAATTATACATTGAGCAAAACTTTTAGAAATGGTTTAATTTATACTTCAAAATAACTATAATTAAAAACATATTTAGATTCAATAAGCCAATCTTTTACAAAGTTGCCTAATTATAAAAACTACCTCTCTTTAAAAATATAGGTTCTGTCTTTCTTCTCAGCTTACTGAATGAACCTCTTTATGGGATGGGTTTAAGAATCTGTACGTTTAATTGTTTCATTCTTGTCACCAGGAAATTACATAATAGAACAACGCTTCTTAAACTTTAATGAGCCCATGAATAACTCAGGAATACTGTAAAAATGTAGATTCTGATTCAGAATAAGGGTTTGGCTTAAGATTCTCCTTTTAATAAGCTCCCATGGGATTCTGATGCTTTTGGTACCTGGATCAGCCCTGAGTACAAAGAATATGGACCTGCACTGTCCAGTACAGCAGCTATAAGTCACAAGTGGCTATTAAGCACTGGAAATGCAGCTGGTCTGAACTGAGATATGCTATAAGTATAGAATACAATACATACTGAGCTTTGAATATTGCTAGTACCAAAAATAAGACTAAAATATCTCTATTAACTTAATATTAATTACAAGCGAAAATGATAGTATTTTGAACATTTTGAGTTAAGTAAGATCTATTACTATTAAAATTATTTTCGCTTCTCCTAATGTGACTACTAGAAAAAATTTAATTACATTGTGGTTTGCATTATATTTCTATTTGGACAGAGCCAATATAGACTAAATGCCATATTGAGCCAAGAAAGGAGAAAGATAAGCATTAGACAGACTTTCAATAGTAAGGGTTGAAACAAAAGATAGTCTTGATTACACATTCCAGTTAATTTAGATTTTATTAAGCCAACATCTTTCTAAAGATGACAGTAGAACAGATTCATATCAAATTTCCATAACTCACCCAAAATGGTTTCATCTGTTCCAAAATGAGCCCGGTAAAATAGGACCATCTCCAGCCAGTAAACATGGTAAATGACAATGAGAATCACCACCAGCAGGACTGTGACCCCAAAACCACATGCCAGTTCCACTGTGTATCTTGGAGCTACCACTGGAGTGAACAAAAAAGAAACAATCGATTTCTACGTGGTGATCAGAGCCACCATCATCCTGCAGACAGCTGGATAAGCCAAGCAACTGAGCTTATCCACCTGCTCTATGTGTGTGAACAAGCAGAGGTAACATGGTAGGAGTCAGGCACTATATTTTAATACTAACGTGTGTAATAGTTAGCTTTTTGTTTCCAGGAACTGGCATAGAAGGCATTTTTAACTATTAGATGATTTGATAGACTTTGATGATATACAAATTAAAACAGAATCTTAGCATCGGGAAGGATTTAGAAGGTCATCTAATTCAATTTACTATCTGATACCTGAATATAATGAAAAATATTTTTGGAAAGTGTATTTCCATCTTCTCTTTGTCCATCTCTTGGGATAGAATCCTTACTACGACCTGGATCGGCCCACAGTATTGTAGAGTTTTCATATTAGAGCAGTTAAATGAAGCAAAAATCTCAATGTGTTTCCTTCCATTACTCTTAATTTCATCCTCTTGTCCAGAACCACATGGAAGAAATTGAATTCCTTTTCCTCTATATTTGGAAATAGGCCTCAAAAATCTTATTTTCATCAAGCAGAAACAGAGGGCATTCACCAAATGCTGAGTGTGCTTGGCTCTGAAAGGATCTTTTAGGTCTACAGTTCTAGGATATACATTCCAAAGACTGACTTGCGATATCCAGGTATGGACAGATTTTATTATATAGTAATATGTCTACAAGCTTGCTTCTCCACTCTCTCACATTTCCCACTAAAAAACATATTTACAGTCTTTTAGGTAGAGACTATGTCATCTGCCTCCATCTTACCCATAGAACACCTAGGATCTAAATGAGCATCTCCAAATATAATATCGTATGCTTCTGGGGTATTAAAATATATATATATATATATATTTTATATATAACTACACTATGTATGAGCAACTTCATATGGCTGCTTTACTAGCTTGTGATAATAAAGCTTAAGAATTTGAAAAATGAACAGAATATTTACCAGACCTAAAGCAGGCCTGGCTTAAATTATGTATTAATTGATTTGACAATTACCTCTCAACATCTACTATTTGCCAGAAGCTGCTGGGGTTACAATGGTCGATAAGACAAAAAGAGTCTCTATCCTCTTAGGGCTACTATTCTAATGCAGGAACATAAATAAAGAAATAAATAAGATTCTAAATAAGATACATACAAATAAAACCACACAAAAGGACATCATAATAATAATTTTCAGAGAATGATCAGTACTATAAAGGAAATAAACCCAGGTAATGTGATGGGAGTGATTGAGGGATGGAGTTGGGGTAGGAGAGGTATTTTAGTAGGATCGTGAGAAAAGGCTTCTTTGAGCACTTGAGCATTGTAGGTGGTTGAGTGTTAGCTGAGACAAGGCACAGGAGACTTGTTCAAAGCTCGGATTATTGAGGCTCCCTGACTCCAAAGTCCAGATCTTTGCACAACACTACCATGAAGTTCAATTATTGATCATAACTGGTGGAAACACCCCTTTTAAAATGGGGATCTATCTTAAGGGGAAAATGGTAAGCAGCCTGGAGCTGAGCTTGAAGGTCTCTAATTAAGGGCAAATCATAGAGTTTCGAGTTCATTATCCTAAACTCAGGATACGAATCCTGTTACAAATATAGCCTGAGACTCACCAGTGCAGAATTATTATCAGGTAGTTTTGAACTCGTTCCATGAGTAATGGTGCTGCAAGAAAACTCCATTGTAAAATGCTATAAGCTATGTCTGCAATTTGTTGAGAATGTACTAAGTTCAGTTTGGGTAGTTAGCATGAAAATTTCTGTTTCTTTGTTTATTTTGAGTACAGTTAACAGTCCACTGGGATAATTCCCACTGTCTTCTTCATTATTTGCTCAGTTATTTTGGCTCCCTCTGGGTAGATTTTGTAATAGGGAGGAAAAAAGAGAGGTCAGTGGACCCACTTACCTGAAATGGATTTTTAAAAATATCAATAGATACCTTGCTTAATGATCAAGACATCAATGACTCTCATAAATTTTCCTCTGTCACGTTCATTTCATTACTGCCTATTTTATTTCTAGTGGGGCTTTTAAATTTTGTTTTGTGTCTCATACAATTACATGTGTTATATTTACAGATTGTATTTTGTGGGGCCATCTTGATGATATCAAGAAGTTCTTAATGTTTTTTAACTAACTGAACAGTTAAGATAAATCATCTACAAGCCTAAATTTCTAAGTGGCTTAAATCACATGCAGGGCATGCTCTAAAAAAGCTTTCATATAAAGCTTTGCTGGCTTACAAGTTATATGTATGTATATATATATATATATATAACTTACCTGCCCCCACATTTTGTTCTTCATTCAGCCCACATTTTCTGTCTGCCCCAGCTGGGATGTCTCATGTTTTGGCAGAAAGATTTTACTCTGATGCAATCTCAGGCCAAAGGGTTTCCAATCAGAAAGGGGTGATGCAATTTGATCAGATTGGACTCCTAAACTGCTTCTCTCTTTGATCTCACTGATAATCGGTTTCAGGATGGAGCCAAATTTAACCATTTGCTCTGCTCCCTGAATCAGAATCCCCTCCATCCCTGTTATGATCCTATAGTGATAAATAGCTCTAAAGCCTATATTTCCAGCTAACTACCCTTGGTGAAACCAGTCCAATACCTTAGCTC
Source organism: Rhinolophus ferrumequinum (assembly GCF_004115265.2). Classification (NCBI taxonomy): domain Eukaryota; kingdom Metazoa; phylum Chordata; class Mammalia; order Chiroptera; family Rhinolophidae; genus Rhinolophus; species Rhinolophus ferrumequinum. Next base: position 55,645,736 of record NC_046285.1, read on the forward strand.
TACCTAGGCTTTTTCCCTGTTTCAAGTTATTGGTCTACCCGCATGTTTCTCCTCGGAAACCTAAGTTATTCTCTTCATCTTCATTACTGTAGCTGGGGCCTTGCTATTCGTTGATTCTCTCAACCAAAACACTAGTTGCTTGGACTTCCAAGTATTCCCTGCCTATCCTTTGCTAATTTGCTGGGACTTCTTGATGATTTTTGCAACTGTGGTGATGACCATTTTCCTGAACTGCAAAGAGACTACTTTTTTAAAAATGATAATAACCCAGAAACCTATGACTGAATTGCCCTACAGACCTGATTTGTGTGGCTATCATAGTGGGTTAAACCTTGTGCATTTTTGGACCTCAGCTTCTTGCCCTAGAGGAGAAATGCATACTGGAGTAGCCTTCCCTCCATGATATCTAAAACAACAGTTTTTCAGAGTTGGGCAACTGATAGTGCAGGAGTATGATCTGCACAAAAAAGGTGAGCCCCACTATCACACAGGCTTATTGCCTGAAGGCACCTTGGAGATTGCTACAGAGAAAGGGGAAAACTGTAAGTTCCATAGTCACACTGAGCTAAGGAGACAGTATTCAGAGTTGAGAACTGCAGAACTTACAGGCTTGGGTACTGAAGAAAAGAAAAATGTGTAGAAAAGGATCTCTATAAATATGCAAGTTTGGAAAAATACAAAGCTTTGCATGTTAAGGATGACACTTCACAAGATCAGGCAAAGAATATCTAGCTAGCAGTGGAAAAAACAAATGACCAGGGAGGAAACAACTACAAGAGAGCTGGAAACTGAACAATTCTTGGAGTACATGCAGGGTTGGGAAACACTTGAGTTAAGATCACTCAGAGTGAAGAAATTTAGCTCTTCAAGTATTAAGTAGAAACCCCAGTTGGGCTATGTCTTAAAAATAGGTCCAATCTGGCCTTAGAGGAAAAGCTATTTTAGACCTACTCTAGCAAGGATAAGTAAGATGCTTCAAAACAAAAAAAGCAAGCTATTGTGTAAGTAAATTAACTACCTGCCAGAACAAAACTTAACACGCACAAAATTCAGACACTCAATGATGTAACATCCATGATGTCCAACATAAAATTAAAAATCTAGATAGATGAAAAAGCAAAAAAAAAAAGACCCATAATCAGAAGAAAAGTTAGCCAATAAAAACAGGATTAGAATTAAAGGTTTAAATCTCATTGCAAAATGTGACAGTTATGAATTAACTTTTTTTTATTTTTTATTTTTTTTACTGTTGGTATAAATATTATAGGCTCCATCTAACACAAGGATCCAGGATAATTCTGAATGACTTGACTGCATGTGTGATAAATCATCATTATCTTTCTCCAGATGATTGAAAAACATTCTTGAAGGGATTAGCTGTCTGGGGTTCTGTGCTCAGTGAGAGAACCAAATAGAATTTTAGACACAGTGTGTTTCAGGAGCCACAGCTCACACAAGAAAGCTTTGTAATTTTTATTTATTGTAGAAAAATATAGTAATATCAACATAGAAATCATTGTATATCATTTTAAGTCATAGTTTAAATAATTTTTGTTTCAGCAACTATGGCTAGTAGTATATTATAAACCTGCTTAAATATTGATACACAGTGTTGAACGTGAGCATTTTAAAATTATATTTTTTGAGAATTAATATTTTATATATTACTGTTTGCATACAATTAGATGGTTGCTAATTTATAATGTTTCATTCTTATAGATAATGTTTCTAAGAATATTTATCCATAATTCCCTTTCTGTTAATAATTCTGTACATAATTCTCTTCTGTTAAGTTATTTATTCAGGAAAAATTCTGAAAATATTGTCATATGGTATGAACATTTTTATGACTCTTGAACCCTGCCAACAATGATTACTAAAAGGGTCTTTACAATTCACCAACAATACGTGTGACTCTACCTGTTTTATTATATCTTTGGTAGCTTTAAATATTGTCTCCATTTTTCACGACAGTGTAAATATGAAATTATGCTTCATTATCATAATCACATATTTTTTTAGCCACATTTAGGCACTAAGTTACTAAAACTATTTTGACTATCTTTACATAGATGGAAAGTTTCTCTCCAGATTTTTCATGCAACTTTGATTCATGACTATGTGGTGGATGTGCTAAGTGCGGGAGCTCTTGTCTCAATCTCTCCTTTTGTCCTTAGTCATCACAGCGTTACACTGGCGTTCACAGATTCATCCGCTGAGTGCATCCGTTACCTTTCTGTTTCACCTTGGCTGGCTTCTCAACCTCCCCTTTGGCATTTCTAGCATGACAGACATAGTTGCGCTTGAGATCCTCTGCAGTAACTTTCTTGATGCTCAGAATCTGAATTCTTGTTTCATCTTCTGTTTTAGTCTGTCTGACACTAGAAACAGGGGAAAGAAAATCAGAGCATTAGGGAGACTCAAGGACCATGTGCTATGTGCGAATCGGGAAGCAGACAACCAGAGTGCCCCTAGGTGAGGGCAGAGGCAATGCCCATAGTGTCAATTGCCTTGTGATCCAATGGTTACATAAGGAGAATAGCTGCTAGATTCCAATATTATTCTTTACCATCTATACTATACACAATGACGACACCTAGATCAAATCTCAGTGTTGGCATCATACTATAGATATAGATCTCTCTTCAAAGCAAAATGTCTCCTTCCCTCAAACTTCTGAGGCAGGATGCTCTGTTGGTTTAGAGAAAAGTTTCTGCTACCAGATGCATTTGGGTTTTGATTCAGGCTTTGCCACTTACAGGCTATATATTCTTTGGGCACAGTAACTAACCTTTCCATGTCTTCAGATACTCCTTTGATAAAGAGGAAAGTAGCAATGCCTGCACAGTGCATTACATGTATTAAGTTACTCAAGAATTCTGAAAATAGAGTATGTTAATGCATAAGTATTAGAACAATGCTTAATAAATATTTATACTGGCTATTATAATTATCTCACAGTAATAGTTGATGCATTTCAGGGATTCCCAAAGATTGGATTTTGAACACAGGTATATTATTGTAGTCATAATGCTGAAACCTCACAGTTAAATCCTAAGGTAAAGAAGAAACTTCTCAGAGCAAGTCAACTTTGTGAAAGTAAATATACGTAAATTTCAGCAAGTCAGAGATAAAGTTCTTTGGATCCAAGATCCAGATTTAAAATCCCTTCAAACTATTTTGCTAAAAAGGGGGAAAAAAACATATATCTCCTACAGCAGACTGATCCAGTTTCTCCATGTGATAAGGCTTACTGTCTATCAGTCATGAGAACTTGGTTAAGGGCTGCGATGGGTGTAGCCTAAGCCTAACTGTACTGCTCAACTGTGAACAGTGAGTTGTGTTTCAATAGCTGCAAGGAGAAACACCATGACTTTTCATTATTATCCTTCATTATTACTATGACAATAGGAAGCACAGTCTTCAGAATTCCTGAAATGATCAATAACTTCCTCTGTGTCTCCAGCCATATCGTTCAACAATTTCTTCTGTAAAAAGGCGCCAATTTCAGGAAGCTCCTTCTGTACCTTTAAATATGTTCTGCTTCTCAAATCTCCAGGCCTTTGCACATGATGTTCTTTTACCAGGAACATTCTTTCGATTTTTCCTTTCCTTCCTTTCTCTCTCTCTCTCTCTCTCTCTCTCTCTCTCTCTCTCTCTCTCTCTCTCTCTCTCTCTCTCTCCCTCCCCTCCCCCCCCTCCCCTCCCCTCCCCTCCCCTCCCTCCCCTCCCCTCCCCTCCCCTCCCCTCCCCTCCCCTCCCCTCCTCTTCTTTCTTTCTTTCTTTCTTTCCTTTCTTTCTTTCTTTCTTTCTTTCTTTCTTTCTTTCTTCTTTCTTTCTTTCTTTCTTTTAATTATTAATAGTTTCAGGTGTACAAAACAATGTAATAATTAGATATGTACACGCCTCACAGGGTGATAACCTCCCTCCCCCAATCTACCACCCCCCTGACATTGAATGTAGCTGTTACAATTCCTATGACTCTATTCCCTGTGCTGTACTCCACTTCCTGTGACTATATACATACACACACACACACACACATATATATATGTACATATATATAAATATATATATTTGATTATAGTTGACATTCAGTATTATTCAGCTTCAGCTTCAGGTATACATTGCAGTGATCAGGCATCTATACAGTCCATGCAGTGGTCTCCCTAATAAGACAAGTGTCCATCGGAGGACACCCTACAAAATCTTTACATTATTGATTATATTCCCCAAACTGTCTTTCATATCCCCATGGCAAAATTTTGACTACTAATTTGGATTTTCTAATCTCTTTACATTCTCCCCCCTCCCCGTTCGACTTCCATCTAGCAACCATCAGGTTTTTCTCAATATCTCTGAATCTATTTCTGTTTGATTTCTTCACCTAATCTATTTCTACTCATCTTTCAAAGTTTTATTTGGGTGCTGTATGATCTCAGAAGTATTACCTAATCCCTGGAAACTGACTGGAATCCCCAACGAAATCTTCCCATAACATGTAATACTTCCTAGCCACTGCATTTATCCCATTACAGTATTGAGATTTCTGCTCTATCATTGTTACGCCTATGAAATTCAATCAGGGACTAAGTATCTGGCGCAGTACACTTGAGACAAAACAGATATTTTATAATATCTGCACAAAATCTGAGTTTACTACTGGGAAAGAAATATCTTTTGAATTCTAGAAGTTTTAGTAGCCTAAGCTCTATTTACACTTTGGGGATAAGGCTTAAGGTCTTAAAAATACTTTATCATGCAGTTAGTCACCTGCTAATTTTTATTAATTGTTGCAGTGAACCAATTGCTCCCTTGCATTTGTATGCTTCATTCATTTACAGGAACTCTTTTGTCTTCAAAGACCCGTATTTTCCTCCTTGCCAACCGAACCTCCTTCAAAAAAATTCATGTTTATTTAGAAATAAAATGACCCAGCTTGTTATTTTAAGAGTGAGCTAGATTACCACCCCATCCACTTTAAAAATAAAATTTAAAGAACATGAATGGTCATTATTTAAAAAGTGACTATCAATTCTAAATGTGACACATATGTATGTGAATCAAGAAAGACAAAAACGACAACAGAAAATACATGCTTACTGCAAGACAAGAAACTAACACAATTATCTAAAGCACAAATACTTATAGGCCCAAGCTCCAGACTTGAGAAAGAGAAAAACAGGGCCACACCGACAGGATTTCATCTCTCTATAACCCTATATTGCGGCCTTTTCATTCACGTAAAATACGCATTCCACCTCCTTTCAAGTAGGTGTCATAAATGCATGATCATAAAATGGCCTCTGGGCCTCATATTGCAAGTCTAGCCATCCTACTTTGGGATGCAACCATTAAGAACTTCAAAATCTTGCTGATTTTTTGAATGATAGGAAAAAAAAATAAATTTTTGATTTTTGTAGGTTAGTATCCACCAGAAAGCATTAGATTGAGGGACAAGTGTGAATCATCCCCTTGACTGCAGCAATGATACCTTTCATTAATGGTTATGTCAATAGTGGTGTCCTCCGGCTTTTTTCCATCAATGGTCCACCAAACCTCGTTGCGAGAGTCCTTCAGGAAAGTAAAAAAGACCTCACAGGGAATGAGTAGCTCCTCTCCTAGAAAAATGAGTTAATCCATTAGTCTGTCATCTTCACAGGGCTATGTATATTGGTTTTACTCTGTGACTAATTGGAAGCGATAAATGTTACGTGTACCTAACATCCTATTCGGACTAATTTTCTCGTGGGCTCCATAAGGTAACATACTATTCTGCACTGCAAAACAAACCAACAAAAGAAGCACATGAGCTGTATATAAAATTAGTAGTATGACCATCTTTTAATAAAATCTATACATGTTCTAAAATAACAGCGTTTGTTCAAAAAGCTCTGAAATCATCCTTTTTAGCCCTGAACCTCCATAGACTACTTTTTTTGGTTATTTCCCTCACAAACAAAGAATGACTAAAGAAAGGTTCTCCAAATCTTTGGTCCTTGTGCAGAGAAGATGGGACAATGCCATTGCTGAGAGGACCTGCCGTAGGCCACATCTTGAAATGCTCCAGTTATCAGGGTGCAGTCCATCGGTGTAAAGACAATTTACCAATAGAATTTCTATATTACCCTTTTGAGATACAATAGATTGGGGACTATCTAGGCAGAAAATGCGAGTGATAACAATAGTAACAGCAGCACACTCACTGAGACTTTTGTCTAATTTACTGTGCTGAATATTTATAGTTATCAGTGTTCTAATTTAACTTTAACAAAATAGTATTAGGTTTTCAAATTCAAGTTTTACACATATGAAAACTGAAACTTAAAGATGCTAAATGCCAGTTGTAGATCAAAGTGTTGCTAAGCGGCAGACCAGGATTTGACCTAGACTGCCCTTCTGTTCCAGGTTGCCCAGGACAGTTCTGTTTTATTTACATTTGCCTTCCCATTTAGCTGTTAATATTGACGGCTTTAACTCTCAAAAAGCATCCAGGTTGAGATGGTAAATTATATTGTCCTCCTAATTTGAACTCAGGTTTGCCTCACTTAGCGGTCATACTCCATCCTCTCTTCTAATACATGGTTCTTATGCCTTCACCTCCAGTTTTCTATATCAGTGTGTAGGAACATAAAGTGCATAGCATGCTTTTGTAATAATAACACGATAAGTAGAGGAAACATATCTAGATGACTAGCAGCATTTACCCTGATAGTAGGAAGATTGTTGATATTACTATAGAAAGCCACAACTAATTTGAGGAAATTTGGTTCATTTGAGGTTGGCAAACCCCTTGGTGTGTTCTTGGTATTTTTATAAGGCAGATCACTATTTGAAACCTTATCTGAATTGGGGGGAGGGTATGCTTGTTCTCCATCTATGGTGATCACTGCCTCTATTACCGTTAGTGCATTTTAAACAAATATTCTTTTATCTCTCTCATTGGGATTGCAGTGAATTTATTATAAAAGATACAGTATAGAAAATGTTAACATTTCCTATAGTTTTCAACTTAACTGTGGGAGGCTTAAAGTCAGAAGATTTATAAACAATACATTACCTCGTCAGTTACAAGTGATTTTTGTGTAGAATGAAAAATTATGAAAACTAAAAAGAGACCCAGACAGCCATAGCGGATATTTGACAGTGATCTGAATCAGGGTGTATTGGTTCTATCAGTTGTCACCTGTTACATTCACAGGCCTGACTCTAAGCTCCAACCCTGCCCCTTTATAGTGGAATAGAATCTTAAAGGATGCCTTGTGCTCATGTTGCAGCCTTGGAAATCCAAAGCTCTGTGCAACCTAAAGTTTGCATCCAACAGAAATCACTAATCAGGATAGGAAACCCTCTTGCAGAGGAAGAAGGGAGAAGCTGCTGAGAGAGAAGTAGAGAATCCCTGAGCTCCCCATGAGATCGATGAGCTAGCTAATATCCAGAAATGCCTTGGTTTCTGACATCAGTTTCAATTCATGCGTGTTTTTACAAGAGCCCTCTATTCTCTTGTGTTAGCTTATGTGACATTCTATTCCTTGTAATTAAGAGAATCTAACTGAAATTCAGAGGCACAGCTATAATTACCTGGTTCTTTCTCATAGACCACAAGATCATTGGGTGAATGGATCTGGGGGGGCAATGCATCTTTTGGAGCGCCTGTGAGAGAGCAAACAACAAAGGGGGGATGATGTGAAGTCATGTAGTCTTTATCCCTTGTAACCCATTTCAAAAATCTTCTCTTCTGTGAATTGTTGCCCAACTTCCTGGCATAGTTTGTCAATTGTTCTTGAGAGGGGGCCACAGTCCAATATATAGTCAATTACAACATTTCAGTCATTTGAAACAAGCAAAGAAACAAATGTAACATACTGATTATCCTCCACATTTCAGGATAGAATGTTAAACCAGTGTTTTTGCTTTCTAAAGCTTTTATGAGATAGACTCATACTACATCATAATTGTTCTCATGTCTTGCTCAATTGTTTCTTTTCTACATTTTCCTCCTCAACAAATCCAGAGTATCTAGTATGGGACCTGGTTAAATAAGTAGTATTAAAGGAATAAGTAAATGGAAAATTCAAAATCACAACCGTGAGGCCAGTACATACATCTACCTGATATCTATTTATGAGTTGAAGGTATATTCATAGGAGTGCTGCTCTTTATAACATTCTGTATTCCTAAATTTAAAGAAAAATATCCTGAAGGAGCTTTACATTGTGTTTAAGAGTAAAGTACAGCATAGGGAATATAGTCAATGGTATTGTAATAGCTATATATGGTGTCAGATGGGTAGTAGACTTTTTGGGGTTATCACTTTGTGAGGGGTGTAAATGTCTAATCATTGTGTTGTTTTATATACCTGACTCTAATGAAAACAAACAAAACAATACTGTGATGGAAAAAAAAAAAGAGTAGAGGCTTCAAAGATTTAATGACCAGGGTGTTTTAATCCAAACTTGGTCATATATTAACCATATGACTCTGTTTTTTACTAAATCTTTGAAAAGCTAATTTTGCTCAACTCTAAAATGAAGGTGATTAAACTCATCTCACAGGTTCATTATACAGATTAAATTAAGTAGTGCATATTAAAGCATCCACTACATTTAAATATATATATTAGAAACACCTGCCAAGATGGATGTAAGTCTAGATTATTCACTTGACTTTTAAAGTCCATTCATGTTAGGCTCTAAATGTAGTCTGATTTTTCTTCTGAATTAGTCCCCAACTCACCACTGTGCAGAAAGTAAACAGAGAAACAGGAAAAGTGATTATAAAAGCGCTTGATTTGAATTTTATTTGCATTATGTTAAAGCCCTTTTTAAAGAAATACATATGCTGAATCTGGTGTCAGACTGGTTGAAAAATCCTTGAACAAAAAATCAGAAACCTGGGATTTAGAATCACTTCTACTAACTCATGGAATATTTCTAAATAGGTTACTTTTTGTTGTTTGGACTCAATATTTCCATCTATTAAAAGATGGGGTTCGACAAAATCTCCCTCTTTTTTTCTGTTTGCTTAAAATTAAACTTTTTTATTAGTTTCAGGTGTACAAAACAATGTAATAAATAGACATTTATTATTTATACCCCTTACAAAGTGGTAACCCCCTCCCCCATCCACTACCCCTCTGACATCGCACACAGCCATTCCATTTCCACTGTCTCTGTTCCTTATGCTGTACTCCACTACTTGTGAATATATATATAATTATAGTTGACATTCATTAGTATTCAGCTTCTGCTTCAGGTGTACAGCGCAGTTATCAGGCATCTACACCGTCCCTGAAGTGGTCTCTCTAATAAGACAAGTGTCCACCGGAAAAATCTTAGTCTTGATTCGCTCTCATTTTAAATGCAGGGGACACAGTGGTATTTAGGGCTCTTCTGTGAATACTACCTATCCTGACATTGGTTCTCTTGGTTTTGGGTTTGATAGGAGTCTGTCATCTCTGCCTAGACACTGTCCTTTCCCTATTTTCCTATTTTCTCATCCCCTCTTATCTTAGTGCAAAGCAATGTTTGAACACTAACGGCAAATACCTTCAGCATTAACTACAACAATTCCAGTACATAGAAATAATACAGAGTTTACTTAATTCGAGTAAATCACTTTTTTGATAACATTAACTACCATTCACTGAGTCTCTACCGCTTGCCTGGAACTGCATTAGTGGAATATGTATTTTTCTAATCTAATATTCTCAGCTATCCTGAATGTTAAGTAGTCTAAGTCTCATAGCATAGATAAGGAGACTGAGATTTTGACCAAAATCATATTGCAAATATATGGTAGTGGTTCAAATACAGACTGACCACAGATATGACAGACACTCCTTTTACTGCTCAGACTACTTTGCTTCATTTAGTCACACATCCATTCAATAGACCAATAGTTATTGAATGTCTACTATGTACATGGAATTGCAGAAGGCTCTGCGGATAGTTCAGCAAACAAAAAAGATAAGTCTCTTTTCTTATAGACTTTACACACGTGTTTGTAATAAACCATTAAGAGCCAAAACAAGATTATTACATTTTTGTTGTATGCACTTAATGCAAACCATGCTTACCTACCACCTTTACCGTCAGAGTCCTGGTGAGATGGAATGTACGCCCATTTTCTGGATATGTAACAACACATGTATAATTTCCATTATTTGAAACCAAGGCTATGAAAAAACTCAAGTTCATGCCTTCAGGTATCACATTATTAAAGTTCTGTATTTTGTAACAGCCCTAGAAGTAAAAGATGTTTACTATTTAGATACATGCATAGAAAATATACAAGCACATGCACACATCTAATTTTGCATAGAATATACAAATGTCTATGCTGCCCACACCTTTCACAAAACTATTTTGCTCAAGTATTTGATGATGCTTCTGTAAAGGGTGAACGCAATAAGTTTCATTATCTTTTCTGCAAAAGAAAATTAAAGTTCTGAATTGAGATATAAATTCAAATGTACTAGCTTCTTGTCTCAGGATCCAGTATTTGAATTCTGGGAATCTCATGTGAAGCAAGGTTAAAGTTTTGGAAAAACAACTAAGCCAATTAAAAATAAATAAATAAATAAAATAAAAATTGCTTGCTCTGCTATTTCAAAAAACATACATATTTTTCATTTTTCTACATTTCTTCACTGTTTATATTAATTCAGGAATCCAGTCACTCTTCTTGACAAACTAGGCCTTGATTTAGATGTCTGATTCTGGCATTCTTAATCATGCTGTTGAATCACTATATCATTATATCTTATGTTGATATCTTATGTTGATGATATATGTTGAATCACTATATCTCCAAACTTTTTGTGTTTTTCTTCTAAATATGCTGTTTGTTGAAATTGGATATCATAGACTCCAGAATCTAAAAAATAAAATACATTTTATGAGTCTTACCAAGAGTTGAGTTATTTCTACTCCATATAACTCTGCTGATTTAAAAAGAAAAAATGAGATTGAAATATCTCATTCAATATCATTAGAATCCTGTTTGAATCTCTCAGCCCCACTAACTGGTCATATTGTTTTATTTATTGGTTGATTTATTTGTTTGTTTGTTTTCTTTTAGAGAAAACAACTGATGTAATCATCTGTGTCCAAAACATACATTGAACATGTTCTTTTGGGAAAATTTTGTGTTTGTTTTCCTTTTAAAAATCAATAATTCCTCTATGTCAAAAATATTAGGTATCTCTAAGCTCCTTTAGATCTTTAAAATTCTGGGAGTCTATTACTTGCTTGTATTGTCATATGTAACTTTAATTCTTACATACTTAAAGTTTTCTTACTTCAATTCCTGGAGCATGTTTTGAAATATGACAGTTACACTAAGTGGCACATTTTGTAATTCTTTGTAACAGGAAATGCGTTTTTTAAGAATAACACTAAACATTTGATTCATGGAGATGATCATCATAAGGAAGATGATACATGCTCAGGTAAGCTATCTTCTAAATGCAATTTATCCTGTTTTGAAAAAGTGCTTTTAGGCACCTGTCAAATCAGCAAAAGATTTCAATACTCTTAGGTTATCACAAAATGTAAGACCACAAAGTCTTATACTCTTGCAATGAATTTATGTCAGATTCTGTTTAAATTGAGTTTAGACTATCTATAGAATTCTGTTTGATTTTTGTGACACCTTCCATTTAAACAGTTCAAAGTTATTTCTGTCTTTCATTTGTTAGTGTAGCTGTTCTTAAAGATAAAGAGATATTCGAGATAACACAGAGCAGAGTTAAAACTCAGTTTTCTATACAGCTGAATAAAGGTCTTCTACTAGCTTCTTAACCAAGAACAAACACTTCTCCTCGGCAGTTAGTTGAGGCTGTTTGGAATGCTGTTATGCCCATTTTATAGATGAGAATACAAAGGCCCGGAAAGGTTAAGGAATTGCCATTGTCAAAGAGCTAGGCGGTGAGTGTCAGCAGGAATCTGAACCTATATCTATCTGTTTTGAGACCCTTGTTTTTAATCCCACCTGGCATTGTCTCCTTACCCAATACTGTGGTCCTGCATGAATGTCACACCTGGACCAGCTCCAGTATTAACAGTGTGTTGTGGATCTATCAGTTATCTGAGGCTGACATCTGCAGTTGGTGGTAAACTTCTCATGCTTTTCAGGATGAGAAGTTAGCTATTAGTACTGAACTTGTAAACAGTCCTGATTAAGAATAATTGAAAGAAACTCTTTTTGACTTGCCAAGTATAATTTATGCAAAAAAACCCTATTTAAAACACATCACTTTAGGATTCATAATAGGTGCTACAAATATAAAAAGAAAAATGGTTCTGACACAAAATGTTTTCATTCATTCATTCACTCACTCATTCATTCTCTCATCCTTGAGTATTAATCAATAAACCATATTGCAGGCACTGTTTGAGGTTCTGAGAATACAGCATAGAATAAAACAATGTGTCCTCATGGACATATCATGAATAGAAATAGAATCAGACACATATCAATAGCAGGGAAAATGGTACAAACTAGGTGTGTGCCAACCTCTTGCTAGCCCCCTACTTTCTCTTCATCTTATTCCAAACCCATGAGGATGAATTTGAAATTTGGTCTGGATATGCTTAAGTCTATTCATTGGGCATGCATGTCAGTGGCATGAGTCTGCTTTCTTTGCGGATTTTCTCTTCTTTCCATAAGGTTGGATAAAGATGTAGGCCAGGTACAGGTTTGTCTTGGAGCTCCTTTATTTAGAAAAATATTTCAAATTGAGGAATTGTTCACAAAAGCAAAGGTCAAGTGTGGTGTTTAACCTGCTATTAAGAGAAGGCTGACCATTCAAAATTGTTCAATTATATAGTTTTAAGCAAAAGAAATAAAAAGAAAATAAAAAAATATATTTCAAAGCTACCAGACCTATAACATGCAAGAAAAGGAAATGAAGGAACTGTTTTACATTTGAAGTATGCCTGTGTGTGGTGGACGTGGCTTCAGGGCATCACTGAATTATAAATAACCACTAACTTTGACCTGTAGTGTGTGATGAACCTATGTATCTCTAGACTCTTCAGTACATGTACCTCAGTCACATAGGATTATTTTAAACATAATACACTATTCCTGAAAATAAAGTCTGCACATTTTCAGGTGATTTCAAAATCATTCATTTGGAATCCAGAAAAGAAAAAAAAAAAGATAGAAACAAAAATCTAGATACCCACAGAATTAAAAAAAAACAAAAACTAAAACAAACATGTTTCCAAACACAAGAAATAACAGTAAGTGGATTTCCACTATGAAGCAAACACTTGTATGACTAGAAGACAAATCATCCATTTAGTTGATCCATCAGTTCCTTATTCTGAACTCAAAACAGAGAAGTTAAACAGGAGGGCAACTTTTCAACCACATAATGGCAACCTTCCATAATATATAGGTTAAGAACAAAATGACTGAGATCCTTGAGAGGAAATACATCATGTGGGCGGGCGGATGTCATGACTAAGGGCAAATATTCCCATTCAATACACCATTCAAGAACTATGTGAGGGCACGAGAAAATGGAAAGGACACAATTCCTAACGTATAGGTATGCACAGTCTAGTGGAGGATGGCAACACATACTATAAAAAGCATATCGAGGTGGGGGGAAGAAGACCAAACATAAAGTCTTTAGAAAAACTTCACGGGGAAGGAAGATTTGAGCTGGATCTTAAAGGATAAGTAGAACATTAACAGGTATTAACTAGGAGAGGGCACATGAGGCAGCGACACTCCAGGCATGGGAAAGTGTTGTGAAAAACTCCCCTGAACTGTCATAGTGTTTTCGCCTCCACATTAGTACTTAACTGACTTTATTATAATAATCTCTTTTCATGTTTACATGGCATATGGTAAACGCTCAGCAAAATTGTGTTGCATGATAAAAAATATGAATGAGAGAAGCAAAGGCACAAGAATGGAGTTGAAAGCTCATGTAGTATGATAATAAGAAGATAACTATATAAAATATAAGATGTGGGATGGGTGAGTTGTAGGAAGGGTGGGGAAAGTGGGAGTAAGTACATGAAGAGTTTAACTGTGATATAAGGTTAGAACAACTAGGGATATCTTTTTCATTTTTGCACCAAAGATTAAGTTGGCATAAAAAAAATCATACTTGTTGACAAAGTCTCATAAGAATTCTATACATCACTCACGGTCAGTGAACAAAACTAAAGTCACCCAATGTTTAAGCAACAAACATTCATAAAAATCCCTCCTATGTGGCAGGCACTGTGTTAAGAGCTGGGCATAAAGTAGCCAGTAAAAACAAAAAGGGTCTTTATTCCCATGGAATTCTCCAGTCCAATCTATCTCCTTCAATTATTTAATCATTTTCTACATACAAAGTGTATATTGGCTCAGTTTTGTGCTGTGTGCTTGGTATTCAAGGGAAAGAAAAAGAGAGGTCACCATCTAGTACAGAAGAGAGAAATACAATCACTATAGTAACAAATTATGAGATATAAATTAAGTGCTCTCAAAATAGAGAGAGGTGATTCATTCAGCCTAATTCAGTCTCAAGGCTTCACAGGTATTTGAACTGGGTTTAAGTTTAGAGGTTGAATCTTTGGTCCTCAGAAGCCCTGAAACTATATGTAAAATGCTGTGTACACATGCATAGTTTGGAAAGAAAACATATATATTTCCTTCATACCAAAGATTAAAAATCACTATATAAGGAAACTGGAGGGAAAGAAAAGAGATAAAAGAACAAACCAAACTAAATAGTCAGATCAAACTGAGACAAGCACTTTAAAAATAACGTCTATTAAATAGACTTTCAACTTCTCAACAATACGTGCTATGCCAATAGTAAGAAGGCCAAACTTGGCACTTTTTCAGAAATGTGCTTTCCTGGTGGCACTTTGTTAGAAAAAGCAAAGATTTTCCTATTTTCTGAGAGAGCTGTATAAATAGTATCTGACCAATCCTGATTAATTTCACACTGAAAATTAAAGGTGGAGGTAATACACCAATTTTAATGATTACACTAAGTACAACGACAACCAGTTTTTTGCAAACTGATCTCTGCCAGACACCGATTCTCCTAAACAGTAGTGAACAGCTCTTCCCCAACTGCTATAAATGTAATAACTAAAATAGCTAATAAAGTAGTTCCTGTGATTCTCAGTAAAAAAGGGAAATTTTCCTTTGTTTTTATTATGAGGAAGAGAAATAATCCAGTAATATGAATATTAGGATGGCCTGTCATATTTTAAAGCTCAGGTCTCTGAGTAAATCTAATAATAATTCTAAAAACAACAAGATCCCACTTACCTGTGTCTTTACTGCTATTTATTCATATAGTGCCTATGTGCATAAACAGACAATCTCCAATTTATACACATGTCGTGTTCCAGAAGTTCTTTTATAAGCTGGCTATTTGAAATTCAGTAAATCACTTACAAACCATGGTCTGCTTTCCAGGCTAGTTACAAAACCTGGCTCATTCAACAAACATTTATTGAACATC
This sequence comes from Rhinolophus ferrumequinum, assembly GCF_004115265.2. Taxonomy (NCBI): domain Eukaryota; kingdom Metazoa; phylum Chordata; class Mammalia; order Chiroptera; family Rhinolophidae; genus Rhinolophus; species Rhinolophus ferrumequinum. The sequence goes on from NC_046285.1 coordinate 55,661,226, forward strand.
AATTTAACTCACAGGATTGTTGAATTAGAGCACTATGAATTCTGGGCTCTGAATAAGGAAAACCCTGCCATGCATAAGAGAGGAGGAAAGAACAAAAGACATGCCAAGGAGGAAAATTCAATCCTGCCCCATTTCCCCTGGAATTCTGAAATACAAAATTTTCATTTTCTGCTCCCTCCAATCTCAGTTTTTCTGAGCTGCTTCTGGTTTCTGAGGGCTCTCTCCACAGGTTTCCTTATGTCCCACAATTAGCCTACAACTCAATGCATGTTCAAAGACTACCCCACCCTTCAAAGCACCTTAAGGTCTAAAAGTAAAGATTGGACCACCCTCTCTGATTTCTGGACAGTACAGGTTTTCAACCAAACAGAACTGGCTTGAAATGCCACATTCTCCCCTGACAAGCTAGGTTGTTTTTGAGTAAACAATATACAATAACGGATACAGATTGCATAGGGCTGAATCTTGGCTTCTCTCTCTGTGACCTTGGGCAAATCTCTCAACCACTCTATCCTTTGGTTTTCTTAACTACAAAGAAAAGAAAACAAGATAACCTATCATGCTGAGATAATTAAGTAAAATAATTAAAGCATTTGAAAGAATTCCTGTGCTTAATAAACTTTAGCTTTACTGTTTACCTCTCTGAGTTTCTGCTTCCTAATCTGTAAAAGGATGATATCTACCTTGAAGGATTCTGATGAGTATTACATATAAAGTACCTAGCACAGTGTATTTTACTAGTTAAATGCAAAAATTTTTAGTTTCCCCATTTCATCAGTTTTCATTTTTCTACTAACAGGAAGCAAATTACTGAAACTGATTAATGTCTTTTAACTCTCATAGAGTTATTTGTGTTACTAAAACAGACTATTTTTGCCATGTCAAGGTGGGGAATTCAGTGAATAACAATCGAAAGAGAACTACTCTAGGAAGGTCAGGACATCCAGGTGGACACAGGGAGTCGCGGTAGAGGGTAGAAAATAGAAAGCAATGTTAGCATTGCTAACAGTGACACGGTAGGGGAATGCAGTTACCAAGAACACTGGCTTTGTCCCAAGATGGCAGAACTCTTAGGATAAAAGTTGTCATAAAGACATAAAAGCAGTATATCACATATCAATAGTTACCTTTTATAATCATAGAATAGAAAGGCTGGCTCGTTGTCAGTTTCTATTTAGACAACCTGAACACTGATGACGGTTTGACCAGTATGACTTTTTTTCTCGGTCTTCTTTGCAGGTTTTCTCCTTTCATTCACCCCATAAACATTCTCTCCAGATTTTAACCTTAGCCCTTCTCTCTTCTCACTTTATTTTGTCTTCTTAAGGGCTCCAACTATCATAGAGATGCATCCAATTCTCTGTCTCCACTTTGATTTTTCTTCTGAGCTCCAGACCCATATACACATAGTCACTACTTACCTGGTCACTGCCACCTACATGTTTCACAGACATCTCTCACTCAATGTGACATTTTCTAAATATTTTACTTGCTTCCTAAACCTGATCCTCCTGTGCTATTTCATATCTTGGTTAATAGCACCAACATCATCCAACCAGAAAAAACAGAAATCTAGGAATCATTGGAGATACAGAGATGGGAATAACAACTTTAGTATCAAGAAATAGTCAATCTCATAGAGTACATATATGTAAATTTCTCCCTCCTATTAAAATCAACAATAAGTTCTCTTTGGAACTCAGTGTGGAACTTAGAATTCTGCTTTTTGATGAGAATAGGAATTATTCTTATTTATAAACTTGTCAATTAAATTGTGAAATCCTTTGGAACTATGTAGGGTGGGACATATACATATATCTCATTCATTACTGTATTCCCACAAGACCCTGGTATGGAATACAGTTGATTTTCAACAAATATGTGTTGAACGTATACATGAATGAATGACAATGAAACAATAAAGGAAGTGACAAGTGACATGGAAAGAGGAATACATAAATAGCTATGGGATTATAAGAGGGAAAAATTTTTTTCAGCTGGGAAGAACCGGAAACATTTCATAAGGCAGAATTTGATCTGTCTAAAGGAAAAGGAGGGGGCATTCCAGGGAGAGGGAATACATGAAATAAAAAGGAGAGGAGAGAATGATAGAATATGTAAGAAAATAAAGTTAATTTTTTCAGACTATTGAGTTTTCAAATTATAGAAAAAGTGAATAGAACTAGACACAAGAGACTTTGATAAATAGATGAACACTTTTTTAAAACTAGAAGATATATTACACTTTCTCATATAAAACTGTTAATATTATTCTTTAGATCACTTTTTATGCTTTTTACCATGGAAAATTACAGTCATAGAATATACAAGGATCCCTTGCACCCATACCTGGCCTCAAAAGTACCAATTCAGGCTATGTGTTATTTCATCTGTACCCACTCACTACACCCCAAGATTATTTTGAAGCAAATCACAGATAATATATACTTTCATTTGTAAATATTTTTGTGTATCTTTAAAGGACAAGACCCCTTCTGCAAGCATAACTACAGTACCATTATCACAATTTAAAAAGTAATAATAATTCATTGATATCATTAATATTCTGTGTTCAGAGTTCCCTGATTTTCTCATAACTTGTTTTACAGTTTGTTTGAAAAAAACATGATCCAAGTAAGGTATGTATTTTGCAATTGGTTGTTATATATCTTAAATCTCTCTCTCTCTCTCATTTTCTCTCTTCCCTCTCCTTCCTTCCCTCTTTCCCTTTTTCTTAACCATTTCATTACAAAACATAACATGTAGAATGCAAACGCTCAAAGCATATGCATGAGTTAATGAGTTATACAGCAAACACCTTTGTAACCACCATTTAGATTCAGGAATAGAACGTTGCCACTCACCTTTGAAAGCCATCCACATGCTCTGCGTTAATCCCAGCTCTTCTACTACCCCCTAAAGAAGCCACTGTCTATACTTTCATAGTAAAATCACTTCTTTGTTTTCATTTAAATTTTATCACCTATATGTGCAGCCTTAGACCCTATAGTCACATCCATTTTTAAATTTATTTTTTATGTTTCTTTTAATCTCTACATTCCTACACCATGTCTTTATTTTTCTTACAATTTATCTGTTGAATAACCCAAGACAGCATTTGGTATATAGAGTTTTCCACAGTCTGGATTTTGCTTATTGCAAACTCATGGTGCAAATCAATACATTCCTCTGTTCTCTATATTTCCTGCAAAATAGCAGCAGGATCCAAAGGTCAATCAAACTCAGGTTTATTCCACTTGACACAATTATAAGTAATACAGTGTTCTTTCATCAGAAGGAATATATCTGGCTGATACTCTTGTAATGTTTGCTGTCATTGATGCTTAATGCTTAGACTTATTAAGTCATTGGGGTTGCAAAGTGATTATATACTTTTATAAAAATACACTTCTTTACACTATTTCATAATTCAGTGTACATTTCTGATAAGAAATGCAGAATACTTAAGATAACAAATTCATTCCTATCATCAATTAAATGTGACCGATTAAATATTTTGAAATAGCATTATGAACATATGGGCTTAAATTTAATTAATGAGATTTGACCCATCGCAACTAATTACCTTACTGAAATTCAGATTGTTCCATTTTTGGCAAAAAGAAAACTCTTAAAGTTGGCTCCTAAGTCATTTCATTAATGACATAAACAGAGAAGGAAGCTAAAATTTTCAACTATGCTTATGAAATTGTCTATTTCTTCATTTAATTCTGTCAACTTTTGCTTCATGCATCTTGAAACACTGTTATTAGGCACATATACTTTTACTATTTTTAAACATTCCTGATAAATTAGCATGTTTACTATTCTGAAAAGTCCTCTTTATCTCTAAAAATACTCATTCTCTCAAAATCTACTTTATATGATTTTGGTATATCCATTCTACCCTTCTTATTTTTATTCATCATTTATTCTTGATTTAACTTTTTTCACCCTCCCACTTTCTATTAACCTTAAAGAATTATTTATTGTATTCATTAGCTGTTCTGTTCCTCTTAGTTTAGCTTCATTTCTAAAATGACTTACTTTCCTTTTTCTAAGTTTTTACTGAGTTTTATAATTTCTGGACTTTTCTAATTCTTATTTATTTATATTATTCTGTCTCATCTTGTATCATTTCTTAATATTGTATGGCTCATTTTTGAAATGGACAATATGCTCTTCTAGCATCTTTTTTTTTTCCTTATAGAATCTTATTCTCCTTTTTCTTATAATTTTGAATGGGATTTTATCTTGATTATTTTTGCTGCCCATTTTTATATGAAACTTTTTTTCTTTTTTTCTGAGCTTTACAATCTGGCAAGATTTTCAAATTTCACAAAGATTCCTCTTCAAAACTATGGTCTTGAGATTTCCTAATTCTCTTCCTAGCCTTCTCTGTTCTGCTCTTCTGGTCCTTCTCTTCCTTTCCTCTACATTGTCCTGATCTTGTTTACTTTCGATTCCACTCCCAGACATTTCTCCTCAGTGTACGTGGTTATTTTTCAGAGTTCTGAGGCATTAGAACTATTCCAACCCCTTTAGAATTTCTTAAGATCCATCCATGTTGTCGCAAATGGCAGTATTTTATCTTTTCTTACGGACGAGTAATATTCCATTGTATATATGCGCCACATCTTTTTTATCCAATCATCTATTAAAGGACACTTTAGTTGTTCCCATGTCTTGGCCACCGTGAATAAAGCTGCAATGAACACAGGGGTACATATATCTTTACAGATAAATGTTTTCAGATTTTGGGGGTAGATACCCAGAAGAGGCATTGCTGGGTCGTATGGCAATTCTAGTCTTAATATTTTTGACGAAATTCCATACCATTTTCCACTGTGGCTGTACTAATTTACATTCCTACCAGCAATGTATAAGGGTTCCTGTTTCTCCACAACATCTCCGAACTTGTTATTATTTGTCTTGTTGATAATAGCCATTCTAATGGCCTTGATTTGCATTTCCCTAATAGCAGGTGAAGTTGAGTATCTTCATATATCTCTTGGCTGTCTGTATGTGTTCTACGGAGAAGTGTCTGTTCAGGTCCTCTGCCCATTTTTATTTCACTCATATGTGGGATATAAAATTGAAAGCAACAAATGAACAAGACAAACAGACACACAAAAACTCATAGAAATAGACAACAGTTTACTGGTTATCAGTGAGTAAAGAGGGAGGGGAAGAGGCAGAAGAGGGAAAAGGGGATCAAACGTAGTAACGGAAGGATTTTTGACTTTGGATGGTGAACATACAATTCAATGTACAGATGATGTTTGTAGAATTGCACATTTGAAACCTATATAATTTTATTAACCAATGTCACCCCAATAAATTTAATTAAAAAAAATTATTGGACTCATCCTCTATTAGAGAGCAAAACCCTTCCCGAATTCAGCTGCTATTTTCAAATTGGCCCACCATAATTTCCAGTGAGTACCCATTGGCTATTTTTGGGTTCTGTTTTCAAGTCTGCCAGATACCACACTACTTCTATCTACATACTCCCTTCCCTATTGACACTGATTTTATATGGATTGTGTTTATGGTTTGTCTTAATTGTTTAATTGAAAGTGATTCTTGTGGATAACTTGCAACTGACTTTTATTTTAAATGTTGTGTAGTTTTGGGCTTTGGCTTATGTGAATATTTGAAGATGTTAAAAACAAAACAAAACAAAACAAAACAAAACAAAACAAAACAAAACAAAAAACTATGCTGCTGCCACATGTGTCACACTCCAATACTTTTTTTTTGATTGAACACTTCCCAAATCCCTCAGATGTAGACGATACTACAGATGGATTATGACCACAAATGAGGGTAAACATGAAAACATATATAAGTAATAAAATATAGTACTGAGTAGTCAAGGAGTTAAAATTCACCAGATGAATTAGCAGCTTCTGATTTCACTGAACAGTAAGTAGAAGTGGGCAAAATTTCCGAAAATGTATGTCATGAGAAGTTAATAGAAATAAGGTAGTTCTAGTAGTCCAGTGAATGTAATTTAAGACGTGGTAGGCTGAGGCAAAGAGTTCTCTACCACTTCCTTTAAAATGTTACAAGGTGAGGAAGAAGTAAAAGATTTGTATAAAGACACTAAAGAAGACATTAAAAAATCTGATGAGAAAAATCTCAGATTCTACATTAATTCAACAAATAACTATTGCCATGTGAAGGAGGGTAAAATTCCCTCTAGTTTGCTTACCATATACCAAGTGATGGTTGGTTTGACACTGGAAGGAAAAAATCCATCTACATTTGGACAAGTGATCTTCTGAACACCATATTCGAGATACAGTCTATGCACTGGCAGTTTCATGGGAGAATTGAAGCAGCTATCTTTTTGAACAACTTCCAGAGGAAATGCAACTTTGCTGCAATATGTGGTGTTCCTGAAAAAAAGAAATAAGCAATGAATGGGCAGTCTCATTTGTATTTGTTTTAATGCCATAAACACATTAAAATGAACTAAGTGAAGTAATGCTATGTGTTGAGACTTTATTTATATGCATAGGTCTATGTAAGAATTAAATGTATTATAGAGGTATTTCCTATACCAAATGACATCACCGAATAAAAATAGATGCAATTAACTTCTGTTGATATATGAAAATATTTATATTTTTAGAAATGCTCTTAAACTTGTGTATGTGTTTGTGTGTGTGTGTATACATATATATATATATACATACGTGTGTGTGTATTTGTGTGTGTGTGTGTGTGTACACATACATACACTGGGGGTACCAAAACAATATATACACATGACTTGTATTCATCTTTTGTTATCGGTGTATACTGAATATTATTACAATTTTAATACAATTTTTTCCTTTCTTAAAATGTGTATACATTTTTTTGATACCGTGTGTGTGTGTGTGTGTGTGCGTGTGTGTATGAAACCTTACCCATAAAACATTCTCAATAATACTCAGAATTGGTAAGGGAAAGGTGAAAATAGTAAATTAACTCACAGTTGATAATGGTATAAACAACCTTTGGAAAATAAGTATGTTTCTCAAAACCATTTTTTAAAGAAGCCTTAGGTTTTGCCCTAGTGATCTTATCTCTGGAAATTTTTTCACCCAATAGAATTATAGAAAATTGGGAATAGAGAGAGCATATGATCAAAATGCTCATCCAGGGCTACATCAGCAAGGAAAACGTTGGAATCAATGGGAAAATAGAAAAAGAAAAAGTAGTCTGTGAATAAAATTATGATAAGCTGTTCAATGTTGTTGTATGCTTCTATAAAAACAATCGAGCATGAAAGAAAAAAAAACACTAATAAACACATAAAACTTGTTAGGATGGCTGGAGAATTGTATTTATGTTTTTAATGTTCGTAGAGGTCATTACATCTGCCTAGAAGGCTCTTCTTCCATTATCACACCTTGCACAAGGCAGTCTTCCATGCCATCCCGTATGGATCCCATATCTAAATTAGGTCTCTCATTCTCTGAGCATCTTGGACATTTCCTTGATTAAATTTATCATAGTTCAAACTAAGGCATTACCATGTGTGTTTTCTTTTATTCTTTGCATCTAGTACAGTGTCTAAACTCTCAGTAGGTGATGAATAAATATTTGAAACTTGTTTATACATACAGGAAAACAATAAAGGAAACATAAATAAAAACAATTGATTTTTTAGGGTGATGGATAAATGTGTTCACCTTTTTTATAATTTTATTTAAGGGACCAAACCACATAGATACTCAATGACTCATGAATTAAGTCTAAATACAATGGAAGGTGTGGGGGAATGCATCCCCCTTCCCAAAATGGGAAGACAGGGCTTTAAAAATGACTTATGACAATGGCAATAAGGGGGAAGGGATAGAGGCAGATTTGATCTCTACCAACAAATAACAAAAGGTGAAAGTTAAAGAAGGTAAATTTCAGCTTAATAAGACACCTGATCTGATTTTTTTCAAAAAAGGTGATATACAGTGGTTGGGCTGACTTCTAATACCAAAAGTCAAATCTGTATGTTATCTTAATTGATAGGAGTATTGAAGCAAAAATACAAGCTGGCAAATCATGGAAGATGATTTAGAACTAGATGGACTTAAAGATATCAGGCTTATGATTTCTCGTGGTTCAGTTTAAGGCCATTGTCAGTTTAGGAATCACCTCAGGATCTTGAGAAGCTTCTGGTGCCCCCACCAGACAAGTTCAATTCTATATTTTCTTTAGAGACATAGATGGACAGACAGGTAAATTGAAGCAGCCATCTGGAAATTGATAAATAACATTAAAGATATACTTAGGCCTTAACAGCCATGCAACCCTGCTCTTGTAATGTCAAAGAAGGCTAGAAAAGTAGTGGGTTGCTGAAGAAAAGGAACTAGAGATGCTGAAGTACTAGAATGCATAGTAGAGACCCAGGTCATTCACAAAGCTACTGATGACCCCTTCCCAGATGTTGCTGATGTCCATGTAGAAATATTAATGGATTAATAATTGTCACAGATGAAAAAGAGCTTAAAGAGCATTTAAGCTGACTTTCTCATTGTGCGGATATAGACATGAAAGCTCTCAGACATGGACTGACTTGACAACTGTCACCAGCTAAGTAGTGACAGAGCTGGGATGATAGCCTAGGTTTTCTGTCTTCTCATCCACTGCTCTTTCCACTGTAATTTTTTCTAACTTCTCCTACAAAGCAGTACTAGAATATAAATAAAGGACACATGGATATTTCAGCTTTCTTCGAAACCCACACACCAGTCCAATTTAATAAAATTAAAGAGTCATGTGAAAGCTTCAGAAGGACATTCAGAGGTTACAAGGGACTCCCAAGACCACAGTGATCAAAATGCATTTCTGTGATAGAGAAGAGGTCCTTCTTCACTTAAGCATTACACAGTTTGAATTTATCAAAGCATAGCCATCCTTCTCCATCAGAGAACAGTTAACACCCACAAGTGACATGGGGTATGCTGAAGGTCTGGGATTACCTATCGTTATGTTATGTTAATCTAAACTGTTGCATTGCTGTATTATCCAGCCCTATTGTTGGGGACTGAACTGTATCCTCTCCAAATTCATACGTTAAAGACCTGACCCCCAGCACCTCAGAATGTAACAGTATTTGGAGATAGGCCTTATAGGAGGTAATTAAGGAAAAATAAGGTCGGATGGGTAGGCCCTAATCCAATACTACTGATTTCTTATAAAAAGAGGAGGTTAGGACACAGAAGACATAGAGGGGAGACCATGTGAAGAAATGGAGAGAATACGACCATCTGTAAACCAAGAAGAGATTAATTAAACCAACCCTGCCAACACCTTGATCTTGGAATTCTAGCCTCCAGAATTGTGAGAAAACAACATTTTGTTGTTTAAGCCACCCAGTCTGTGGTATTTTGTTATGGCAGCCCTAGAAAACCAATGCATTTATTAAATAGCAGGGAACTATGTAAAAAACAAACCAACAGAAAAAAAACCACAAAAAAAACCAAGTCTATAATACAGTTGGGAAATTAAAAAACAAAGGAAAGCCTGGAAACTAAAAAGGAACCTTGGGAGAAAAGATAGCAAAAAAAAAAGAAAGAAAGAAAGAAAAAATTCAGAGCAAAAACAACATTAACTGGTAGTAAAAGAAAAATAGATTGTGGAATAAAATGCAAAATCTACACGAACTTTCAAGAAAAAAAGTGGATTTGAAAGAAATTTTGCAGTAATAGGGTGCTTTGAATTATACTCTTAGATCCCTCAGGATATTTTATCTACCGTGTTTCCCCAAAATAAGACCTAGCCTGACCATCAGCTCTAATGCGTCTTTTGGAGCAAAAATTAACATAAGACCAGGCATTATATTATATTAGACCCAGTCTTATATTAAAATAAGACCCAGCATTATATTATATTATATTATATTATATTATATTATATTATAGCCGGTCTTATATTAAAATAAGACTAGGTCTTATATTAGTTTTTGCTCCAAAAGACGCATTAGAGCTGATGGTCGACCTAGGTCTTATTTTTGGGGAAACACGGTATTTGCTTCCTAAGGGAATTTTGGAAAAAAAGTTTGGTAAAAAAGGTTGAAAAGCATTGTTCTACGTACGTTTGATGCCTCCAAATATTCTTTCTCCTATAACAGGCACCTCGCGGTTTTATTCTGTGTCAAGCACTTTCCAATATAAGACTAACAGATAGGAATGGGTTCTACTTCCTGCTCTGCTTATTGTCTTGGGAACGGTATGCCTCCAGGTGGGGCAGAAGTGTAGGTAGGCAGTTTCCTTTGTCAGGGAAAGGGGCCAAACAAACAGGGCTCTACCTTTAGACAACCTTGATGTAGGTCAGGGTTTGAAAAGGAACTACCTATGGAGAATGTTCTTAGGACCGCAATCATTTTCTCCTCACCCATTTTCCAATCAAATTCAGTTAAGCCACCGAGATGAAGTGTATGTAGCTCTTTCTAGAGGCTTCTTTCCCCTCCCCAGTTTCATTGCACATACATCATCTGGATAAAAGCCCAGGGACTAAAGGGAAAAGAGAGAGTTGCCATCAAAAGCCAGGCTACCTTAACATGCAGGTATAGTTGCCAGTGTCATTAAGGAGGGTGGGCCGGAACCAGAGCACATCTTTCTCCTTACTAATGCGGTTCTCAGGGAGGCGGAAGTTAATTGGTTCCTCAAGGTCCCGGTCCTGCCTAGTCCAATACCAGATCAGAGTAAGGCCAGCTGAATGGGCTGTACTGTAGTTATATTTCAAGAAGTGTTCAAAGAGTGGGCACTTGATGCGAGCTGGCTCATCTTCAAACACTTGGATCTGTCTCATGGTATCTAGTCCCCAGTCATCGCAGCGTTCTGGAACAATTAAAAAGGAAAAAAAAAAAAGGTATATGAGTCACCTGATGTTAAAGGCCTCCAGAGAACACACTTTCTCTGCATGACACCAATCTTTCTCAGGACCACCCTTCTCTGGTCATCTTCAATAGCTTTTCTTTAATATTTGCATATAATAGGGACCTGTGGTGTAAAGAAATGACTTCTTATTCTTTACCATTTTCTGACTATCTCTTGAATAACAATGTGATTTGACAGCTTGATCCTGTTGAACCCTACAAGGTGTGGGGGAAGATCTCACCTGAAAAAGATGTCAGATGCTCTTTGAGTCCTCTGGGGACAGAGGAAGTTCTAAGGAGAAAACTGTAACTGCAAAGATAACCCTCCAGAACTCCCAGTTCTCCTCAGAGCTCCTGATTTGGGCACTAGATCTGAGCTGTCTAATAGCAATATGATTTGAGCCATGTATGTAATTTTATATGTCCTAGTCACCACATTAAAAAAAGTATTAAAAAGCAAATAAAATTAATTTGCATATTTAGTTAAACTTGATATATCCAAAAACATCCCAAATATATTAACAAGCTATTTTGCATTACATTCTTTTTTTGTACTAAATCTTCAAAACTCAATGTGTTTTATACTTAGAGCACATCTCAGTTGGGGCTAGTGGTGTGTCTACTAGATATCACATAGACAGTAGAAGAATAACCCTCGAGAAGTCAAGAGGGTTCAGTGATACTCATTGGGGGAACAAAGGTGCTATAGTTTCAATGACTCAGAGTTGAATAAAATTCGTAATGACTTTTATAATTTATTTTTTATAATGAAAAGTAATCACTATCCATATAGGAAAAAAATGATAATAAATATATATATTTTTAAGAATGACATATGATTGGAAGATGCTAGATGTCACCATAGGGAGGTCAGTGGTAATGGAGTACTGTAAGGACAAAAACAATAATCTTAAAATAGTTTTCTTTTTAATTTGTAACCCTAACATACATACATACATACATATGCATATGTTTGTGTGTGTATATTACATATTTTTTTAACTATGTAATAGACCCTACATTTCAGCTTGAAACCAGAGGGCAACTGAGTCTGGGGCTTGTGCTGCCTGCGCAGCTCAGCCAATAGACCAACAGATGAGTTGGGCTATAGGAAAAGCATTTATTGTCAGAGCACCAGTGATCTGAGAAGGCAGCAGGTTAACACCTTCAAAAATTGCCTTAACATTCTCAGACTGGCTTAGAGTACTTAAGGGAAAATCTGGGCATTCCTCTAGCGGCTACGTGACAGTTCTGGGGGGATCTGCATGGAGCCTTCCCTCCAGGAACAATGATGGGAGTAACAGCATGGAAAGAATGCTTGACCATAGAAATTGTGATCAATAAGCCTAAGGGTATTAATCATAAATTTAAGGGTAATTTTCTAAACAGGGAACTGGGACAGGGGACATTCCTAGCTCAAGCCGCAGGGGGATGATCTATTGGTAAGGTACAGGTAGGTCAAGGAAAGGGGAGGCTGGTATCGCTGTGAGGCCTCTCCTACAGGAGTCTCAACCAGGACCTGCTGCAAGCTGGCATTTAAAACTTTTCACCCTCCATAGATCAGTTGGAAAGGATATACTTCATGTCATATTGTAAATAATAACATTTTAAAATAAAATCGTTATACTCATTCAATTATATCCAATGGACTAGTGATTTGCCATACACCAATATCCACCTAAAAATATGTAAACAAGCATTCTTTTAATCATTGATAATTGTATACTGTTCTTTTTTTCTCCTTGAACTTGTATTAATTTCACTATCTCCAGACATAATTTTACTTTAATGAAATATATTTTTGTTTTATAGTTTTTTAAAAATTTTTCATCATTTTATTTTTCTGTGCAATATATAATACTCTAAGTGTTGAAAAATTTTTTCTTCTGAAATGAATTTTATTATGATTATAGTATACACAATTTAAATAACATATATTTTCAACTTTATAATTATTACATATAAAATGTAAAATTATATTGGAAATTATCTCTTGATAATAATCTGGATGAGATATTTTTTATTTATTTATTTATTTAATTTTTTTTTATTAGTTTCCAGTGCACAAAACAATGTAATAGTTAGACATTTATCATTTATATCCCTTACAATGTGTCAACCCCCCTCCCCCCATCCACTATCTGGATGGGATATTTTTGAATGAGAAGGATTGGGCATTAGTTCAAAATTTTTATTTATATGCAAGCACTAGGGAAATTTGTTCACAGCCAAGAAAAACAGGAGTTTAATTCTGTCAAGGTTATTCAATTTTTTAAAATTCCTTTGGAGGTATATGTACCATTTATATTTTTAACATCAAAAATTATTTTAATGACCTCTCACTGACATCTCTGAAAGACAGAGTTTGCAAAACCAGACCTAATTCTCACTCCTCCATTATATCCACATTCTTTGCAATTTGATGCTATGAATCTTCTAATCAAGAAGAAGGGTCTGTTATCCCACGTGTTGGATTTGAGCTGTCCTTGTGACTTACTTTGACCAACAAATTGCAGCGAAAAGTGATTACCTGTCAATTCCAAGCCCAGGACCTACAAGCTTTTGGTTTTTCTCTTATAATTCTGTTAACACCATGAGAACAAGCCCAGTGTAATGGACTGAATGTTTGTGTGTCCCCAAAATTCATATGTTGAAACCCTAATGTGATGGTTTTGGGAGGTCAGGCATTTGGGAAGTAATTAGGTCATAAAGGTGGAGACCCTATGATAGGATTGCAGTCCTTAGATAAAGAGCTCTCTCTCTCTCTCTCTCTCTCTCTCTCTCTCTCTCTCTCTCTCTCTCTCTCTCTCTGTCCTATGTGAGGACACAGCAAGAAGGCAGCCCTCTGCAAACTAGAAAAAGGGCTCTCACCAGATACCTAATCAGCTGACACCTTGATCTTGGACATCTCACTCTCCTCAACTTTTTGTTGTCCAGTCCACCTAATATATGGTATTCTGTCGCAGCAGCCAGAACTGACTAAGATACCCAGGAAAGCTTACTAGTAAATAAGAGACCGCATGGAGTAGAGCTGAGACACCCCAGCTGGCAGCTAGCTCACTTCCACAAGTACTGCTGTCTGAAAGGAAGGAAAGAAGGAAGGAAAAATCCACTATGTAATACTATTCTCAGTGTCAAACTAGAATATTCTCAGTGTCAAACTAGTGGCAAAGCTATTCTCAGTGTCAAACCATCCTAACCATACCTACTTTCTGTTAGAAAACAGTATCCATTTCATTGTAATCCCCAAAATTGTATTCATATACAATGCCATGACAGTCATTCATTTCTGAATTATAAAATCTAGCTTAAACGAGAGAGAGAGAGGGACAAACAATTAGACGGCTGATGGAGTCTGGAACTTCACCATATTAAGTTTGTTGTCTGGATGAAAAAAGATGATACTGCCTTCTGTATTTCATAAAAAAAAAATTCTTTATGCTGTTTCTAAAGGCATCACTCTCAAGAGCGCTAAAGGATTTGTTCAAATTTGGATGATGGTAGAAGCAAGACTATTAAATGAAAATTATCATCCTTCCTGCAACCCTACTCTGCAATATGTCTCAACTCAGATCACCCCAACTTGAGCCAGTAGACCAAAGTTCTAATGTTAAGACTCACTCTGGTAAATAGGAAAGAAAAAGGAAGCCCTTCTGGAAGTTAGTGGTATTTTGATTAAAGGAGACTGTCTGACATTAATATTACAAACTGTCATTTTGTTTGGCCTTGGAGGTCTTTATAGCAGTGGACAATGATTAATAGTAAGATAGATGATAAGTGACAGATATCTATATCTACATCTATATATCTATAGATATCTATATTATATTATAATATATTATATTATATTATATCTATATTATATTATATGTATATAATGACTATCTTACTACTAAAAAACATATGTGTGTGTATATATATATATATATTTTGTGTGTGTGTGTGTGTGTGTGTGTGTGAAGTAGGAAAATGCCGATTGTACAATGGGAGATAGGAAAGGAGTGTTAATATGACATCTGAACCACAAGCCTGTACTCAAATGGACCAATTTAGGAAGAAGTTTGAAATGGAACTTTCATAGGGCAGACTGTAGCAGAGGCTGGCCATACGTTCCCTAATCCTGTTTTCTCTTCCTTGGCCTATATGAAATCTACACTTCCTTAGTAATTGGGTTGAAGCCATGTGATTTGGTTCTGGCCAATGGATGTAGTCAGAAAGGCTGTACAACCTCTAACTCCCAGCAAAATCTTTAGTGCTTTCTTTTTTCCTTACATGGACACCTAGAGGGCCAGACATTTTTGAAAAGGGTACCATCCAAAGATGGAAGGAGCCTGGCTCCCTGCCATAGCTCAGAGCGGAGAGTCTCAGGAATGCCATCTCAGACTCAAGGGGTTGTAAATGAGCGAAAAATAAACCTCTGTTGTGCTAAGCCACTGTGATTTGGGGGATATTTGTTATAGAAACTAGTATTGCCTATCTTGACTAATAAAAGAACACAGAACTTTTTTTTCATAAAATAACTTAATAAATCAAGAGCAGACACTTTAAAAAAAATAGCATTTATTAAAGGCCCTTGCATACTAAAATTTAAGAACAGATCAATAACCAAGATTTTTGGTTGACACCACAGGTTTAATACCTTTTCAACCAAACTAAACAATATAGTTTAAAGGGGAAAATAAATTACTATACTTGCTATGTATCTCCGTTACAGAATGTTTCATGGGACAAATTAATTTATCTGTAAAATGAATCAGAAACCTTTACAATAGGGACTGAAGCACACATATTAGTATTCATAAACATTAGCAAAAATGGTATTATTATTGAGATTTTTCTTCAGGGTGTTTGCCCATTTGAAATTAGGTCTGTGAGTTTTCAAGTTTCCCTAGCTAGCCACTGGACCGTATTTTGTCAGTGCTTTTTAAATTATTCAATGAACAAATAAAAATAAAATCTATGGCAACAGGCTGGAGTGTCATGTAATACCAAATTAATTATATGATTCATTGCAAGCACAGGCCGAAAAAAAGATTGGAGAAAGGCTGTTATGCAAATATATTTGTCTCTAATCACAGCAAAGAGGTAATGAATTATTGGCACAGTGAATTACTTTTTTGTTTAATATGTCCCTTCTTATCCAGTTTACTGCCCTCTCTAAATAAGCCCCTCAACATGGGGGGACCACAAAGTCATCACTCCCTCAGCCAAAGGATTTCTTAAGGCTGAGGCTGGGTGGCACAGAGGACTAATGGAAATGTGCAAAGCCTTGCAAAGCCAAGTCACTGGAAAATCCAACCCACGCTCCTGACAGCAATTAGCATTTATATAACAGGGTATACATTTTAACTAATTAATCTCACAACACCCTCTTGCGCTTTCATGCCCATTCCCACATTACATGCCAGGAAACAGAGACAGAGAGATTAATTGACTTACTTGTGCCTGAGTGGTAGCACAAATAAAAGCTGCCTGAACATAAATCTGGGATGCTTGTCCCACATCTCTGCTCACACATTCAAAGCAAGCTATTTCCCACAGAAAAGCTATTCATATATTTGTATTTATTAAATATTTACCGAGAACCTGCTGTGAGCAGGGCACTGTGCTATGTGCTGGGGCTGAGAGATATGTAGATATAAAAACTCAGGAAGCTCAGGTATAAAAACAAAAAGAAGAAATGGTTTAAATAATGGGGAGACCCAATGTGGAATTAATTTCTATATGTGATTATTTGCCCTGTGCTACTTACTTGCCGTATCATCTTGGACAGAATGCTTTCCACTCTCAGACTCAATTTCTGCATATAAGCCTACGATATAAAGTACCATAGAAACTGTGAAGTTCTATGCATGTATTAGTTACATGCATATCTTATCATATTGTATGAGAATTAAAGGGTCTGGCACATGAAAGGAGCTCAGTATATTTTAGGTGAATCTGCATAACTCTCAATGGGTCCTTGCCCATAAAGAAGTTAACAACCTTGGAAAGACAGAGACAAATTAACTAAATAAAAACTGTCTCATCAGCACATTCTAGTGGTCCTATCTAAGCCTGAGGACAGATACTAAATCTAATGGAAGGGCTTGTGTTACATCCATCCTGGTGGTTTTGATTAATTTTGTTTTTCTAGTGTCACACATGGCTCCTCAGGAAATATTATCATGGGGCTGTGCACATTCTCTCCAGAGAGAATCCAAGATGTGAGCAAACTGGTTAGGCTGGCTAGCAACTTTGAGTGAGTAACATGAAGACAAAGAGTAAATCAACAGGTTAAGGGATAGTTTCTGAGGCAAAATATAGGAGTGCCAGACACTAAAGCATTAGCAGGAGCCCTAAAAGAAGAGCACAGAACATTGGGGTTAGAGATAACAGACATGATTCAAACCGTTGACACCCACTGGCTTTATTAATTCATTTTAAAACTATGTGCTGAGCATCCTGTCGTGTGCCAAGTCCGAAAGTAGGTATTCAGGATGCATTTGTGAACAAAACACAGGCCTCATGGAGCTCACGTTCTAATACAGGGAGACTGACAATAAACAGTCAACAAGCTAAATAAGAAAAGTATAGAGCCTGTTGGAAGATTATTAGTCAATGGGACAAAGAAAAACACAGAACCTGTTAGCAGGGATCAAGAATGAGAGAATGGGGGACAAGGGAGAGTCAGGAGTATGCAATTTTAAAGAAGGTATTTAGGGTGAGTCCCTCAACCATTATAAACCTCAGTTTCCACATTTAAAAAAAATGAAGCTTGTAATAATAGTATAGAGCAGTTATAAAAACTGAATGAGCCTAGGATATAAAGTACCATAGAAACTGTGAAGTTCTATTTACATTATTAGTTACAATTAATCTGTGAACTTCTATTTTCTGTGTGACACTTGAAACACCATTTCCTCTCCCCAGGTCTATGGCAGATACTGCTAGACATGTCCCATTTACCATATCCCCATACCCCCCTCTTATAGAGTACGGGAAGTTTTAGCAGGGCCCATAGCCATTCAGGATAAAGGCTACATTTCCCAGCTTTCCTCTCATTTGTATGTGGTCAGGTGACTAAGTTCTGGCCAACTGAATATGTTTGAAATGGTCATGTGACAGATTCCAGGAACTTTCCAGGAGACACTGGCATGTTCCTATGTTTTCTATGCTCTTGCTACTACCCCATTTCTTCCATCTTGCTACTGAGAACATGGATATGACAGTTGAAGTTACATCATGGACCATAAGAATGAAGACCAAACCCTAAAGATGGTGGAATGTGAAAGTGAAAGGAGGTGGGAGCTTGGATAACATATGGAGCTATGTCACCAGTCCTGCCTTTCCTACCTCTAGATTTTATGAGATAAAACATATTTTATATCTTTTCTAGTCAATGTCTGATCTACGACCCATTATCATCAGCAGCATACTTTGGGCGCTTGTCAGAACTGCAGATTTTCAGGCCTCACCCACACTTCCTGAATCAGAATTTAACAAGATCCCCAGGTGATTCCTATGCACGTTCATATTGGAGAAATACTAGTTTGAACCTCTGCTATTTTGAGTCTTCTTATTCATAGTTGATCACCATCCTATCTAATACATGTCTCATTTCATCTAAGTGGGTTGTTGAATTATTTCTGAGGTTTCTACCC
Organism: Rhinolophus ferrumequinum; assembly: GCF_004115265.2. Classification (NCBI taxonomy): domain Eukaryota; kingdom Metazoa; phylum Chordata; class Mammalia; order Chiroptera; family Rhinolophidae; genus Rhinolophus; species Rhinolophus ferrumequinum. Next base: position 55,679,742 of record NC_046285.1, read on the forward strand.
ATCCCATGAGTGTATATCTCTTTGATTAATATTTACATTTAAAAACATATTGTTTTTTTTCCTTCAGTTTCTTCTTCTTCTTAAAAGATCTGGATATTTTTCTAGCATTGTCTGATTGATACACCACCAGTTTTCAAAAGCATCTACAAACTACTTTTCCCCGAGTATGATTTAAGTGGGAAAATATTAAAACTTAGATTTTTTTATTTATAAGAAAGCTACTTCAACAAAGGTTTAGAAACTCGTGCTGAAATTTGATAGTTGCCAACTAAGCCATGAAAAGGAGAGAGAGAACTTCAGGTGGGGGAGGAAAGCTGGCGTGGTGGTGAGTGTCCCTCAAACACCCTCATGTTGCCGGTACTGTTCAACAATACTGAGCTCCTAACTGGGCAGATGGGTCTCCTGGACCAGATCATTAGACATACCTTACTCCCACCAAAAAAGGGAGTTTTCTTGATTGAATAATTTGAAGAAAATATAAAATAGCGCTGAGTGCTTGATAGGATTGCCAGATAAGGAAAGAATGCCAGTGTCAGAAAGCCTGTTGGGGGAGGGGTGGAATCCACAAGCTATAGCTTCAGTTTTGCAGGGGTTGTTAGACTTTGTTCCTAGAACAAGTTTCATTCCCAACAGTGTTCTACTCCTCCCCTCAACACTGGGCATATATCTTTATACCACCCGACAGACTGCCATTTTATATCAATTAGAAGTGGTAGGCATGGCGAGTTAACACAAGAAATAAAAACGTGAAAGCAAAGAAAAAGGAAGAGGTGAAAAGGAAAATAAATTCTTATGGATGAAAACAACCAAACCTATGAAGTTTAAATTCAGAACATATCCCATAATAGGTGACATTTAAAGTTACAAACTCCAGTTACGTAAAGGATAAATTGTGTTGGGGTCTTTCAGACTCTAATTATTATTACAGGACCAGCACTCTAGGATCTCTGAACAGTTTGGTTTTCATTCAACACCTGCCATGTGGAGCCTCCTGGCTTAGTTTGTGGACATGAGTGTCTCTTTCTAAAAAGTTTCACTTGTGGCAAAGGATTTGAAGAAAAACCCTGGGTTTTCTAGAGAATTTTAGTTCCCGGGTCTAGAGGGGTTGCTGAAGGACTTCAGCCTCTTTCTTAGGTGCCATCAAGTCATTTCACAACTGGTCTTTGGCGTTCCAACAAAAAGACCCGTAATCATCATGTGTTAATGTCCAAGGAGGGTCCAGCAGTCACCCTTCCTGCTGCTGTGCATAATAAGGAAGAACATGGAATAGCATCATCTAATAGCCACCTATAAAAGGCTCTGATTCTTTCACCATAGTGGCAGCAGGGCTTAGCAGGCTAAAGAATGGATTCTGGGTGTGCTGCCTCTGTACCACGGTTCCATTATTTTTTTTAAAAGAAAATCACTGTAATGAGCATTCTCATGTGGCTGAAGGGAATGATTTTTCTTTGCAGGGCTGTTGTGACAATAAATAAACTGGCTTATGTCAAGTAAGTGGCACAGTATACTGGGAAACTCTAAGCAGTCATTAGCTGGTTTTAGGTTGTTTTTTGTTTTCTTCCCCTAAGCAATCTTTTCTAATCCATGATTAAGATGTAAAGACCCCAATTGCTATTCTCATAATAACCAAGAAGACTTTGCTCTTTTTATTCTCATTATTACATAATATTTATTTAGGTTCCTAAGAGTGCTAGGGGCTATAAACAACATGCAGAAAAAAAAAACCAAAAAAACTGTACTCTGCCTTTGAATTTCCATTGAAACAGATTATCAGCATTGCAAGTAAAGATATTTCGCACATTGTCATACAATCCCAGAACATATGGGTCTTAGATCTGGCTGTAGCCTCCAGTTCCAGTAGGATAGCTGGTAATATCCTTGTTCCACATATGAGGGGAATGAAACTAAGAAAGGATAAAAGGAAGGTCTGAGCGATGGCCAACAATATATGATGGGGATCAGAAGGGGGGGGGTGGACAAAGAAGCAAACCAAGTCTCTTATATCCTGAAATCCCTTTCCTTAATGAGTGTACAATAGCTAGTCTCTGGAGTCTGACAATCCCAGTTCAAACCCTTATTCTGACACTTCTAAACCATGTGAGTATGTGCAAATAAATTAAATATTCTATGTGTCAAAAAAGGCTGGTTTGAGGGTTAATGAGACGATGCTTTTAGTGCTTATCAGAGAGCTGTTTAGTAGTTCTCACTATTATTAATATCACATTCCTTTCTTTCTTTATTCTAAACTAAGTATGGTCAATTTCAAACTAAATATGGTCCAACAAGGGTTGATAACATTTAACCTATGGGTGCTCACCTCAAACAAAGTGTCTGAGGATGCTAGACAACAAGGGAGTTTTTAAAACACTTAGAATAACCCTCTCATTTTACAAATGAGGTAACTAAGCCCAGAGAGCTAACTTAATGAATAACACAGAGCTCACAAGGGGCAAGAATATAAGCACTTCTTTTCAATCCAAATATCATCCCAGTAAAACATATATTCCAAATACATATCTGCACAAACATCCCCACTGGGTATTGGGAATGTAAATACTGCAATAGTATATTCCCCTTTAAAACGGGTTAGAAATAGGCCAAAAAAAACCAAAAAACAAAAACAAACAAACCCAGAGAAGAAGATTAGAACAGACAGCACTGATACATTGATAGCAGAGCACAGAAGACAACTTTGCATGCATTCTATGTGATCAAACCACATAATTATTCTTCTCTTCTCTGTCATTTTACAGGTGAAGAAGCTGATATATGGGTCTTGTCCTTTAGGCTGGCAGCAAGGTGGTAGAAATGCTGCTGATAGATGTGGCATTTGGAAAGAAGGATCCCATACCTTAATTTTCTCATATGTAATAGTACATAAAGCAAAATACACAGCTAATAAAAGTACCTGTATCTCAGAACTATCGACAGGGATAAAAACAATTACACATGAAAATATCACATGCTCAGATCAAGTAAGAACTTAATACATTTTAGCTACAATTATTATGCTGATTTTTAGAGAAGGAACCTAGAAAGAAAGCAGGGAAGGTAAGTTACTGGGTGCATTTGTTTTTGAGTTTTTATTGCATTTTACTAGAGCCAGGGACAGAAAATCCAAAATTAAGATTTGAGTCCTAAAACGTAGAAAGCAGGCTAACCATGCTTTTATTAATCAGCAAAGATAGCTCAAGCAATCACTTTTCCACTCAACAGCATGATGGACATTTAAAGACCTCCAGGTACTCAATGGGTCTCTGTATCCTCCACCCCCACAACTCATGTCCTAATTGGAGGGTGAAGGAGGCTAAATCAGTGAAAGCACATCAGAGGCCTTCAATTTTCAGTTAGGAGCTACATGATTCCCACAGCTCAAAATGTTCAGCCATATTCTATGCACAACAACAAAGTAAAGAAAAGACAGCCTTGCCAGTAACCTCCCCAGTAATTCTCAGGGAATTGCCTGGAGTAAAAGGGGGCTTGAGATCTTCATTACCTGCCAGAGGAAGAGATGCGGGCTACATTCCTGCCACTGCATTTAAGAGAGGCATCACCTGTGAAATGCCAGTGCAGTCTCATTCAGTTTTAATAATGTGTCAAGCATGTAGATTTTTCTTGAAGGCTAGTAGTGACAAGCAGAAAACAAAAAAAAATCTGAGAGAAAATTGGATGAAGCAAGCATCAAAAGCTGAGAGCATGAGGAATGGGCTTTAGGGAGATGTCTGGCAGTGAATGATGACGGGGTGATAGGGAGAATTCATGAGGTAGGGCTTTGGATGGGCGGTGTTTTCAGTGTTCCCTCATTAAGAGAACAGTGTCAGATCCAAGAGGTAGAGCAGGGTCCAAATTTCTGAATATTTCAGGCACCTATAACAACAACTGTGCATGAAAAACACTACATGTTGGAGCTGCAAGGGGCCTTACAAATCATCCAGCTCCATGACACATTATATGGATTAGGCTCTAAGACCAGAGGAGTGAAGGAATGCCTGAGCGAAAGACTGGGACAGTAGCAGAGGCAGGAAGAAGCCTTCCAGATGCTCAGTTATTTGCTCTGTATCACACATGACTGCTGCCTTTAAAACAAACTACAAAAGGAGTTGACACCACACTTACATCAGGCTTTGGTTTTCTCTTCTCCTGGTATGTCAGAGGTTGAGTTTTTATACCTATATTAACATTCAGCTTTTTGACTCACTATAGTCGTCAAGTTGAGGAAAATTGCCTCCTCTATATTAATTGTTGAAGAGAAAGCAGAAACTACAAACCAATTTTTCTGAACTCCAGAGCTCCAAAACAGAAGAAGGAACTTTTCATATATGAAGCAAAAGCAAACACTAAAGAAATCAAATGTAGAATCTCTTATACTCTTATATAATATCGCTATTACTGTTAGCCCTTTTTTTATTGGTACACATAGTCCCTCTCCATTTACACTTGCCATGAGGCTATACACCAATGTTCTGCCACAGAAGAAAAAAAAAAAAGCAAAAACAATTACCACAAAGTAGAAAATAGAAAATAAAAGAAATAGGTGCTAGCTTAGGAAAAGGGTCCGCAGGCATGCCCAGGAAAAGGGGGACTTTTAGGAGTTTTCCGGTACAACTATAACTGTCCAGGTAGATATCTCTTGGTGTGTGTGTGTGTGTGTGTGTGTGTGTGTGTGCCAACCACACTAATCTCTGTCTACTTTCAGCATCCCAATGCTATGGTTCTCTGCCTTGTAGGGAAATTGATAATGAAGGTGGTTGATTAGAAACACAGCTTTTTATGTCTATAGTCTTTGAGGAAAAAATATGTCCCAATTCATCACTTAGGAATCATTGCCTTCTCCCCCTGACCACAAACCACCAAAGATTACAAAACCATAACTGTTAAAATAATCTGCAATAATTTACATTTCACATGGTAGTTTCACACATTATATTCTTGGATCACAGAGGTAGGGGTGTTGCCCCATTTTGGGGTTTGGAAACAGAGGCTCAGCAAGTGACTTGAAAAGCTCACGGTGCTATTAGGCAACAGAGCCTTTGTGATTCCCAAACCAGCCCCCTCTCCACTGATTCTCTCAGGCTCTCTGGTGTCATACTCAGTCTTTTCTGGTTCGGAGACTTTATGTATAATGCAATCCCTTCCCTCAAAGAGTCCACTCACATTGATTCTTTATGTTAACAAACACATCAAACTATGTTCTTTCCTTCTGTTTTATAGCAAACTAGTTACTGAAACTTTCTTGAATATATGAATTCATTTCCAGACAGATACCTTTAAGCTTCCTTGCAACTAAATATAGTTCCTGAGATATGCCTTCTAGTATTCTCTGTGGAGAGTAACAACACAGGGTCGGAAACTCTGATTTCTTGTCCTAACTCTGCCAGTGTGATCACCATTATTATTACTATGACTACCACCACCACCACCACCACCACCACCACCACCACCTAATATTGAATGTTCTCCATATGCCAGGCATTGTTTTACTTTATTGTCTTCTTGAATTCTCAGAACAACTCTTTCAGGTGGTTTTATCATTGTCCTCATTTAACAAATGAGGAGCATGAGCCATAGGTAAGTTAAAGAGTATCTGCACGGTTAAAGAGCATTAAATTAATTGAACAAGGAGGCCATTAGCCTGAGGTGCACCTAATAATTAAGCAACCTACCTAAGCATACAAAAACCTAAGCCCCTAATGCTTCAAGGTCAAGAAATGGAAACCTAATGAAATCATCACAAACAGCCACCTAGTCTTTCTCAACTAATGCAACCATTTAAGCTGTCTATCTCCAATCAAATAATTTCCTTGCTTTGCTTCCCTCTTTTCTCTACAAAAGTCTTGCCCTTAACTCCTATTGGTGGAGCACTCCAAACCACATGCAGTTTGGTGCTACCCAATTCAAATAGATTTTTGCTAAAATAAACTCTAAAAAAAAGTAACATGCCTCAGTTTATCTTTTAACAACAACAAATGACAGAGAAGCCTTCTAATACAGATCTGTCTCATTCCAGAGTCTAAAATTTAACACTGACTGTGGCCAAGTAACTTCCCTTTTCTTGGGACCAGTTTTCTCATGTATAATATAAAAAGATAAAACCAGATGATCTCTAACCCTTTCCGTCTCTATAATATATGGGTTTAGAATCAGTGCTAACTTCAAGAGCATTTGTTTTTCTCAGCTTGAATCTTAAAATGTAAATGCAAGCCAGTTTTTCAGGAAAAACAGTGGGCGGTGGTTTGGGTGGGCACTAGTTAATAGAAAATAGAACAAACTGAGTGAGTCTCTTTAATGAGGATCCGTGATTAGAAGTTCCCAGCATCAGAAGGCACATGTCACAGCTAAGAGTCAGTGTGGCAGAACACATCTGTCTGAATTAGGGAGTGTCATTATGTAGACCTGTTTCCAGTGGAGACTCCAAAGCTATCTTCATGCTCAACTTTCCCCATAACACCCACTTTTAAAAAGCAGAGGAGTCAGAAATGTCAGCTTGTCCTCAAAGGCAGATCCCTCGGGCTTTAGCTGCCTCTGTCTTATTAAGTATAGTCAGGCATGACTCAGCTCCTCCATCAACTGTCTGGGAAGGAGAATATTTCAGGCTGGTAGAAAAGCACCTTAAGAAGAACAGTGGAAGGAATTTAAGGTAGACAATTAAAGCTGGGTTGCTTACTCAAAATCAAATCACCCTTTCCTTGTCCTAGACAGAAGAGAATAATATCCCAGTCAATAGGGAAACGAGACCGCATACGCTTAGAACACATCAGATCACCCTGTCACCACCAGCTACAACTATCAGCCGCTCAGACACCTCTTCTGTCTGGGTCACAAAGAAAGGTGAACTGTGGGTTATGGCATGTCCTTCAATCAATAAGCTTCCAGCGAGAACTACTACATGCAACAGTTTATAACAGGCTCCAGTGCGGGGATAAAGATACAAGGAAGGCATCGTCTCAGCTCTCAAACACCTCACTATCTAGAGAGGGTAGACAGACAGGAAGACAATCACAATGCGAAGCAAAGTAAGTGCTAAAAAGTAAAAGCCTGTAAAAAAGAGCAGAGGAGCTCTTAATTCTGCGAGGGGTATGTATGTCTGTGTGTGGGGGAGGATGTTCAATGAAGCCTTCACAGAAGAGATGGTATCTGATTTAAGACTGAAAAATGAATAGAGTGTGTACTGACAGATAAAAGGGAAGGAATCCAGGCTGATGGAACACTGGAACTAAAGGCAAAGAGACGAGGGAAACATGACCAGTCCATCAATCAGTTGAGGCTGGATTACTGGGTGCGGGATGACAGTAGAGCATGAGAATGGGAGACTAGGTTTATACAGGCAAAGAAATTCATACTTTATCTTGGTAGCAACTGAGAGTCACTGATGGTACTTGAAGAATGAAATGATGCACCGCAGTGACAACTGTGGCAGAGATAAAGACCCAACTGGGAAATGTGATTGTGCTCCGAGGCTGTCTGAGCGGTCTCACACACACACCTCCAACTTCACGCTGTCAAGAATGCCTTTGTGTGTTTTTTTTTTAAATCCATTTGTCAACTCTGCTTTTACTTATATAAACCCCAATTACAGCAACCTGAGACGGGGCTGGGGGGAGAAGCCATGAAGCTTATGGCTTCTGAGGTGGCCCTTTTGCTCTAGTTGGAGTGCAGGACTGTGGTTTATCAAGATGAGAAAGACACTGCCCAGTGCCTGTGCTTTCTCCATCCCTCAACCCCCATCACCATGCCTGATAATACACAGGGTCGTAGACGGGGAAGCCACTTTATCCCAGTTTCTGGAACCTAATTATCTGGACCTTTATTGATTCTCTCTTGTGAAGGCTGCCCTCAAAATATTTTAATAACCAGAAACCTCAATGAATAAGAAAAATTTGGGGTAATGGAATTTTTTAGCATTTTAACTGTAGTGATCGTTACATGGCCTGCAGTTGCCAACAGTCATAGACTTCATATAAAAAAATGAATTTCACTACATGTAAATAAAAGAGTGGATAAAACACTAAATTTTAAAAGGTCAATGGTTGTATAGAGTAAAATTCAATCCGAATAATTCTAGCCTCTTAATTAGCGATTTGGCTCTACTTCTAACAGCTGGCAGGGAGCAAGCATTCAGTTGTGGACCCAGTCTGCAATGCCTTTCCCTACCCATCTCCAAGCGGTCAACTCACATGAATCCTCTCAGACCGACCTTGCACTAGCCCTTTAGATACAGCTGGCTGCTCTCAGTTTACAACAATTTCCTTCACTTCTAAACCACAATAGCAGTTTCTCTGGACCTCCCTCGTGACACTAACCACTTTCCTTGCATAATTGTTATTTGAGGTTATAACTGATCCTCTGCTAGATTCTGAGCTTAGAGACAGGGCTTGCGTCCTGGTCACCATGCACAGTGCCCAGCACAGTTCGGTGAATATTAGTTTCTATGGGGTAGAATGAGGAAGCTCACTGTAAAAACAGAGATCAATAACTACATGGAGATCAAAGCTGTTGCTTCCTCAGAAGCCCCTGACATGCTCGCTACGCTCTTTCATACAGAATAACCTCATAGTGTATGGAAAGAATGACATTTTAATCATGTATCATATCCATTCATTCAATCACTGAATATTCACTGAGCACCTAGTAAGTACAACACCTTTTGCTAGACATCAAAGATACAGAGGAGTGCCTGTCCCATGGAGCTTTCATTCCAGAAAAAAATTACAGATACTAAATAGCTAATTAACTAGGTAATTAAATAAGTAATTACACAATTAATAACTAAGTTGCTATTGGAAGGGGTACCATGAAAAAGAAGTACAGGATAATATGAATATATAACATATGAATATATGAGTTTATAGCAGGGAGCATATTGAGCCTGAGTTCCTGCAGGGATGGGGACGACATTCCCTGAAGAACTGACTTTTGAGCTGAGTACTATAGAATGAAGGTGTGAGGGGCAAAGTTGCGAGGAGAGTGTGTGAAGGCCTTAGAGTACAGTGGGAACACTCTATATGCATGTCTGAAAGATCTCGGGGAGCTTCATTGCCACAGCGAAGAAAGAGGAATACAGAGAGGTTGAGTCAATAGGTAGAAACCTGAACATGTAAGGCTATATAGGCCACTGAAAGGAATTGGAATTTTATTCTAAGAAGAATGAGATATACTTCCAAGATTTTCATCAAAGAAGGTACACGATTTAACTTACCCTTTTTAAATAGGTTGCCATGTGAAGAATGGATCAGAGAGAGTAAGAGTGGGGGAGGAACAGCCAGTTATTAAGCTACTGCAGAAGAGTCCAAGAGTGAGATGGTGTGGCTTGGAAGGGTGATCGTCAGTATGGAAAGAAGTTGACAGAGCCACATGAAAAAAGACCTAAGATGGACTAGCGAAAAGTGCAAAGACAAAGAAAAGCAACTTGTTTCAGAGGCTCTTAAATCTGAAGTTAATGACTTCAATTATGGAATCCTAGAGGGCTGGAATCAGAAGGAACTAAAAACAATTTTACAGGTAAGGAAACACAGATTCAGAAAGGTTAAGTAACTTGCCCAAGGTCGCCCAGCAAATTAGCAACCCATAGTGTCAAGATCTTTTATGTTCCTTGTGTTATTTTTCATTTATACTTTTGAGAGCCTAAATTCGACCTCTACTTTATTCTTCATTTTTAAAGCAAACTCAGTAATGGTTCCATCCATAGGTCATGGTGAGTAACAGGGACCCCAAGATATTTAGACAATAAGCACAAAAGATTGTAAGTAGCATAAAGAAAGAGGACCTATTTTGTTCACCACTATATCCTAAAGCCTGGCTCATCGAAATACCTCAAAGAATTACTGTTCAATGAATGAATAAATTTTATTTTCCAATTATATTGAAAAATAATATAAATCTCAACTTGCTTAGAGTCATCAAAGCCAAAGGAGGTAGCAGAGAATCATGAGACTATAGACTGATTTTCAATCGACTGGTTTTGAAGAATATGTGATATTGGCCTTTGAATTCATAGAAAATTGATCAGTAAGTAAACATCTGGAGAAAATGAAAACCCTTCTGCACAAGGGTTAAATTACATCTGGAAATGTGGATTCTTGTCGACTAACACACACCCTCAAATGAAAAAATCTCAATCCTAATCTCTTAATACAGAGAACCAGTTAGTGTTTACCCATATGCCAAGTGTGTGGTGTCCATTTTCGGCTCCTTTGACAGAGCTTGTGTTTCCTTACTTGCCTTTGCTGGTTACAGAAAACTTTGATATATATTATCTCATTAGATCTCCATAACAACTGTGTGAGGTATGTAGGGCCGATGTTATCATCTTCATTTTATAGATAAGGACAGAGTCACATGGAGCCAAGTTTTGACTTGAGTCCTGGATTTTTTTTTCCCTCAACATTATATACTGTGAATTATTGAGGGCATTTTCTGACCCAGGACCTTTTCTGAGCTCCCATACCACTGAGATTTAAATTTGTTACACTAACGAAAAGGAAATGTTCAAATGCTCCTCTCCTGGGCCAGAGAGTAAGGGGCTAAGTACTGGGAAGACCTCTGAATTTACCATGATCTCTTGTTTGACGCAATGTGTTTTGCCTTAAGGAACCATTTGGGGAAAGTGGCTGTGTTATCGCACCTAACCTCACACTCATCTGCTATTCAGTACTCAGAAAGACATTTACAATGGTTCCGTCACTTCAAAAGAAAGATAGTTTGGCAGTTCATCCAAATGTTAAACATATACCATATGACTCAGAAATTCCACTTCTAGGTATTTACCTAAGAGAAAGGAAAACATATGTCTACACAAAAGCTTGTACACAAGTGTTCACAGCGCCATTATTAAAGGTAGACAAAAAGTGAAAACCATCTAAATGCCCATCAATGATGAATGGATGAACAATGGAATATTATTCAGCAATAAAAGGTAATGAAGTATGGATACAGGCTATGACATGGATGTACCTTAAAAAACATTATGTGAAAACATGCTAAGCCAGTTACAAAATCAATGATGAATGGATGAACAATGGAATATTATTCAGCAATAAAAGGTAATGAAGTATGGATACAGGCTACGACATGGATGTACCTTAAAAAACATTATGTGAAAACATGCTAAGCCAGTTACAAAAAGTCATACATATTATAATTCCATTTCAATGAAATGATCAGAATAGGTAAATATAGAGACAACAAGTAGATTGTGGTTGCCGAGGGCTGAGGAAAGTTGCGGGGGGAATGGATGTGTATTGGCAGATAATGAACACAGAGTTTTTTTCTTTTTCTTTCTTTTCTTTTTTTTTCAGGTGATGAATATGTTCTCAACTTAGATCGTAGTAATGGCTACAAGGCTAACATGACTGGTTTCTATTATTTTCAACACACAGTCTTTAGAAAAAATATAAAATGAATGATACTTTTAGTAGTAAAAGGGTTGGGAATCCCCTGGGTCTGCCAAAAAGAAGAATAATGGTCTTGGGACTAGACGATAAGGGTTTGAGTCCTAGTTCTTCTGTTTATTACATTTTACGTAATACATTTATGATTATGGATGAGTCACCTAACCTCCAAGTCTCTACTTCCTGATCTGTGAAATGAGAATAATGATATACTTTGCTGTTATACTATACTATACTTTACTGAATAATGACATACTGTACTTTACTGTTATTCTAATGATCAAATAATGTGAGCATTTTTAAATTAAAAGGAAACACAGGTACTTTTGGGGCTGAGTATCCAATATTGGCAAACTTTGAAGCAGAGAAGTAGGGACTCACTGGTTTCAACTTTCAAAAATATTGGTGGCTAATGTTTATTTTCTTAACATTGCATATCTAACAAATATGTAAGTATCAGCCACAGTTATAATTCAGGAAGTTCAACAGTTACATCTCTTCTCTCACAAATCTCCAAATTTATTAAGTCTATTAAGGTCGTTCATGAAAACTGAAATTATTCCTGTATTATGGGAGTTATTAACATCTCAGTTTAAGAGATGTTAGATAGAAACAAGGAGCGGGCTTAAACAACAGCATATTTCACCATTGCCCCTTACCTTACCATCTCAAGCACTCCAACTGTACAGGTCTTCATTCTTTCTTATTTCCAAAACTTAATTTGCTGTTTATGTCTAATGGTAAATATAATCAGACTGTAATATACTCAAATGATACATAAAATTATTTTAAATGGGGATAGGTACATTCAAACATAATTCCGCTTTCTAAAGATAATCACTGTTAAGATTTGGGCATATTCGACCAAAGGTTTTCTACATATACTATGCACACAGTGCTGTGTGATAAACCAGCCAGCTTCTGGAGGTAAGAAACTGACTTGTAGTATGTGTTTATCAATTTCCTTGGGGTAAATGCTCTTATGGTCTGTTTCAAACTACCAATGATTTAACAACTGGCTTGCAAAATTCCTGAAAATTAAACAACTAGCTTTCATAAGCCAATGTGATTTACCTTCAGCAAATGCTGCCACAATTTTTAAAGGTTTCAGACTATTCCGGCTATGCAGTACTTGAGTTTAAACAGAAATATCTATCATATACTCATTTCCATATCAACAAATATAAATGTATATTATACTTTTAATGGCTCAGTAGGATTTCATTTTATTGATATAACAAATTATTTAAGCATCCTCTATAAAGAGATATTTATATTGTTTCTATTTTAAAGCAGTTATAAGAAAAATATAGTTGTGAACACATTTCGATCCATTTCTCTTAGGACCTATGTGTGGAAGTTTCATTACGAGGTCAAAGGAAAGCATTTGGTGTCTTTAAAACCAATAGCCAAGGTGCCCTCCACAAAGTCTATTCCAGGTACACTCTCACCCACAAGGTGTGAGAATACCACACCTGGTCATTACATCAGTGAGTCCTGACCAATGGTAGGCAGGATTGTTCTCTTAAATTGTTGCTAATCTAATGGGATGAGAGATGCCACTTCATTGTTGGCTTAATTTGCATTTATCTTCTTACCCATAAATTTGAGATTCTTTTTAGTATGATCAATCAATTTTTTACATTTTTTGAACTGCCTTATCTGCTCATTTTTCCACAGAATACTTTATATTGAAAGGATTTATTTTGTGTGCAAGAGCTCCTTGCGTTCTAATGACATCAACCTTATGCCATATACCGATATTTTTTCCTATTTTTATTTGTCTATTAACATATAATATTTTGATGTTATGCTAATTTTGTCAGTCTTTATAATAGTCACCTATATCAATGATATCTACCTTTGATGATATATCTAGAAAGGCCTTCTCAATCCGCATATTATGTAAATGCCTATATTTTCTTCCAGTACTTTCAGAGTTTAATTTATTTTTTACATTTAAATATTAAATTCAACAGAGATTTGTTTGATATAAGGCATAAGGTAAGAATGTAATTTTATTTGTAAAGAAATTATCCAAATATCCTGCACTGAAGTACATCTTTTCCCACTAACTCTAGAGGCTAACTTGGGTAGCCGCCAGTTGCAGAGCTTGCAGAACTGGCTTCCGTTCTTTTCTGGATCCCTGTTTTCACTTCAGTCTTGTTCTCTAAGGGTTTCTTACCAATTCAGCAATTCATTTTAAAAGACACTTATTTTTAAATGTATCACTTCTAGCTGTTTTACAGCAAAAGGGTCATTTAGGGGACCTTGTCCAACATACTGACAGAAACTAAAATCTTCTCCATCTATTTCCCACATGGCAGCTAGTAGGAACATTTAATAAAGAGATAATGTCAGGGACCTGCTCAAATCCTTTCAAAGACTTTTTGTTGCAATGCAGGTAAATATCACAATACTCTTCGTATGCACTAGTCCCTGCATACCTCTTCCTCCTTATCTCACACGCTCTTACCCCAAGTACTTGCAGGTCCCGCAGCCTTGGCAGCATGGTCCTCATAGCTCAGGGCCTTCACATACGTTTTCCCACTGCCTTCTGTCTACTTTGCATAGAGGTGGCTGTTTTGCATCCTTCAATTGCATGTATCGTCCAGTTACTTTCCATCAATAGAATGCCCTATAGATTGCCTTCACAAAATTTTTTTAATGTGATTATTTACCTATTTAATGCTGTCCTAAAACGTTCCTAAGACTATAAGCTCCATAAGGGTGGAGATCGTTTCTGTCTTGTTGACCAATAAATATGGGCAAGCACAGTGCCTAGCACACAACCTTATGTGCTAGGCACACACACATACCCTTATGTGCTAGGCACTGTGCTTGCTCATATTTATACACTACAAATGAATGAATGCAAAGTGGCTCCCTGTGGTACAAAGCTGTGCATATAGCAGGTGCCCAGAAAACATCTACTCAGCTGGGTTTCACGTCTAATCAAAAAGAAACAGCCTCCCTAAATGTGGAGGTTATACAGGTCTTTGACCTGTTTCTTCTCAATCACAAAGTGCATTCTGAAAATAAAGGGGAAATACTTGTCATCCTCGTGCGATAAAAGTACCACATGCTTTAAAATGGATAACTAGCCTATGAAAACACAGATTTCCTTGGGACTAAAAAGGTCTTGTGCATTAATCCTGAACACATTTTCAGGTTTTCAATCTGGGAGAGTCCACAATGAGTGAAATTATATACCTATGCATGGAGTGGTGATAATGCCCCCGGTCTCGTCTTTTGTGCACTTGCTGAATTCAGGTGACATTTATTTTAGCTGTTTTGTTGCCACACGCATACACAACAATGACAGCTTCTGAGAAAGATAAAACATTCCAGCTCCATCCGGAATAAAATGGAACTTGGAGTGAAACCACCATCAAATTTCAAAATGCACACCAATCACTGCCAAAGTCTAGCAGCGAGAGAGAGAAAAAAAAAAACAAACTGGTATTTTCAGATTGAAAATAATTTTCTAGAGCTATACACTACTGGATACCAAAAAAAAATCTCTGAGCCGCATGTAAACATCATTTACTAAGTGCCTTAACACCTAAGGGGAGGGACAGAGCCTACTGTAGCTGGACAGAGCCTACAGCAAGTTACAGTTAGTATCTAAGATAGCCACATGGGAAACCAAATGAATAATGCCAACGCAACCCTGCCTCCTACTAAAGTTACCAGCTTTGCAAGCCTCTCCAACACACGGCATCTGTACTGAACCCCCTTTCCTTCAGCCATCTCTCACCTTGTTTAGAACTGATTTCCTCTGGGAAATTTTCTATAACCTTGGAAAAATGTATATAACCTGACTAGATGCAAATGGAATGCACTGTATATGTTTCAGGAAGCTTGGAGCAAATCAACTTGGCATAGTGTCGGCAACATAAAAAATCACATTTCATGTTCTACTTTTTAAATTAGTTGAATGTTTCTTTGGAAATGTGTATTCAATTTCATCAACTATTGACAGACAGCATTGGTTGACATTTAGAAAGTGAACTTTTAATTATAAAGAATTCAGTGGCAACATGATATAGTGTAAACAGCACACATTTTAAAGTCAAACAGGTATGTAAGTTTCACTACTTAATAGCTATAGTAAGTTATTAGGTTAATTTAACTTTTCATTCACTTTTCTGAATCTGGAATTCCTCACTGGTAAAGACAGATTATAACACCTATTTCTACCTTATGGGGCTGTTCAGAAATGTATGTCACATTTATATAGATAGATATAGATATAGATATAGATAGATATGATGTATCTATATATCGATATATCTATATTGAGATATAGATACATCGATATAGATATGATATCTATATCCATATCTCCTGGTTCAATTAATATCATTTCCCTCACATTCCTTCTTTTCTATCATACACACACACACTCCACTATATAGTTGTTACCAATTTACAGAGAATTAGAGTAAAAGAGATTTAAAGCCATGCTTAGCTTAGCATGATCTTCCTTTAGTAATTTAAATAAATTCAATATTGCATAATGCTTCATGGCTATTATTGCAGTCATCGATTATCACTGCATTGTAAATGAGAGGAAGGACTTTTTTAATAACAGGATATTTAGAGCAATAAAGGTGAGATAGCTAAGAGTTTGCTTTACCAAAGCAACCAGGAACAAAGACCTTCTTCCTGAAACCCCCCTTTTGTGTCTCACTAAGAATATTGCATGCAATGGGAGGGAGCCTCTAACTCTTCCATTTACTAATTGTTCTATTCATAATCTCCATGATTTCAATTTTTCTCCAGACAAAGCTACACCCTCCTCCTAAGTCTGAATACAAGCTGGGTTTCTACTGAGCCTCAAGCAATACATTGCTACTACAAAGATATTTTACAGCTCAGTGTCAAGTGCAAACAACAGCCAATTGCTTCTGCCTCAGACCTTTTGCATTGCATGACTGTAAGGCGCAAAGGCCACACACAACCTCTACCATCTCTGCCTTACTTCAGAATGCAAGTATCCTGGTTGACAAAGCAGATCCCAGGAGATGCTGATGGTTCTCACGGCTGGAAGTGCACTAGATGTAAAGAAACCTCTATAATAGTTAAGGCTTCAATTTGCTCTCATCATTTTAATACACTAGGGAGGAAGGAAACAGTCAAAATGTCAAAAAAAAAAAAAAAAAACAACTAGAATACAGTGAATTGTTCAAAAAGGATACCATCCAATGCAAAGCTCAGGAAAAAGGGCAGGGGGAGTATTTAAGTGTGGTACTAAAAAATGTTCTTTTATAATCTGAAACAGAATATACCTGGGTTTGCATCAAATTCAGCAAGTCCCTCTGTGAAAAGCCTCTATGTCTTTTTTCTTTTTGTATCTCTATCTCTATTTCTATCTCCATCTCTTTTCTCTTCCTCTCTCCCTTTCCTGTCCTCTTCTCTCCTCCTCTGCTCCTTCTCTTCATTTTCCTTTACCGTAAATGGACAGTAAAAAAGGATGAAGAGGCACTTAGAATCAAGCCGTGGATGTTAAAATGTCTTGCATAAGGGACAGGCAATATTCCCTAGGGTACCAGATAGATCAAAAGGTCTAAAGCAAATTAGAAAAGATGAGGATAAAATTAACACTTTCTCCCTGAAAAGCAAAACTTAGTTCATTAAGCAACCTGTGGGGCAGTCTGAACTCCCAAAGGATCTAAAGAGAAACGGAGTTATCTCAGGTGCATCATTTAAGCTCTTAGGTGTAATGTGTTTAAACAACAAACAAGTCATGGTGAACAATTAAAGGTTTGTCCCCAAAGGGAAAAAAAAAAAAGTCAAACAAAGCTATAGTAAATAATGGTTAATAATGGTTGAGATCCACCTGGGAACAACAATTTGTATATCTGCGTTTACTTTAACAATAATTGAGTTCTGTATTTTAACCATAGTACTAGTGCAGGTTTATGTGATAATTAGAAATCAAATAAAATGCACAATATTATATTAATAAAGAGCTATGTTTATGTAGAAAAACTACTACTGACTAATGGATGTGCTCTCTTTCTGTTTTGTCCCTCTTCAGTATCTATACTTAGGGATTAGGTCCCAGAGGTCCCACTGAGGAAGCACTAGTTGGCAACTACTCTTCACTTGGTCCCTCCCACTGGTATGGCAAGCCCCAGATTTAAAGGGAACACAATGTTCTGTTATACAAGTTAAAGTAAAAATGAAACATCAGTACCTCAGCATACACATAAAAATGCAATCTCCTGCGTACTTCAAGAAGCACTTCAGAAAATACAAAAGTATACCGGAAGGAGAAAAAAACCCAACAACAATGGGCTGATAGGCAAAGAGCCTTAAACTATTATTACAGACCCAACAAAGACGGTATGAAAGTGATATCTATTTCCCAATAATGTACAGCTACACCAAGAGTTTTGATTCTGGTGGCAGAAGGAAAAATGAAATTCATGAAAACAACAGAACTCAGCCAAGTCTAGATTACTGAGGGTATGAGTATTTTATCTTTTTCTCTCATTTTCTCAGCCATCCTGCATTTTCATTGTTTCTAATGCCTCTAAAACAGGAAAAGACAAAAGAAGGCAATTCTGTATATCAGATTTTATAGGGATGGATGGCAGGTACTTGAAGTTATTGGTTCAGGTCCCCAGATTATTTTTAAAATGTATCCATTTTCTCTTTGTCCCTCAAAAATAAATAAGCAGCAACACCCAGTGGATTTTAAAATAAAACAATCACTGCATTGTTATGTTGAGAGTGGATATATATTTTATTTTCCAAAGAAGCCAATCCCTAAATAGAAAAAAATAAATAAAAACAGCGGAATAAAAATGGTTGACAACTGGCTTGAAGTCAGTCACTGACAATCAAGGTAGGGTTCTGGTTCCATAAAACTCCTCTCAATAAGGCAAAAACAAATGTTTCGGGGAAAAACTAAGGAGGCAAAAGTGATTTAAAGGGCAGAATAAATTCCGATAAGCCAGATATTGTCACCTATAACTATATACATTCATGTATTCCCTGTAAAAATATTGGGTTCTCTTAACTAACACAGCCATGTGAAGAATGAATCAGGTCATTTTTCTAAACATAGAATTATCACTGTGATAACAAGAAGCTGTTCTGGAGAATTTACGTTTACAAAGTCAGCATCAGGCCAATAAACTGCGGTGCTCCGATCTCTTTTCAATCAGGCTACAGAATACCCATCCTTCGGAAGTATAAGTAACTTAACAGTAAACATCAATGTGTTTCAAAATATAAACGCAGCTCAAAAAAAGAAAACAAAAAATAGTGAAGATATTTGTTCCCGGGAGACAGCATTTAAAGGATAACAGGGTGCAATGTCACAATTTCAATGACATTTAGGTCTAAGGGTAAACTGAAACTGTATTATTCAGACATTCTCCAAATGTTTGGACTAAATTGCATAGAAACGAAGGGTATTCAAGATGACCTGCCATGAGCAACAGACACAAGGCTGAATGTTATAAGTACATCCAAGTATGGAGTTTTCCAAAAAGCACATTCAAGTCACCTGAGGCCACTGGGACTGGCAACAAACTGAATCCCATGAAAAGCTGAAAGTACCATTAATAGCATTAAATATATTACATGTCCTTACAAGAGTAAGACAAAACTTAAAAAGAAGAAGTAGCCAACTATATCTAAAATTTATCAAACACAAATATTTTCTTTCTCTTCTACAGTCTGTTCCCAACCTCCCTTTCCAGCTTGGTTTCTAAATTGCCGTCACATTATCCCTTCAATTGCACCACACTATTCTGTTCCCAAATTAAAGACATATTTTCTCCTCCAAAGAGCTGGTACCATCTCCAAAGAGATGGTACTTTGATTGAGAAGTCGTCCCCAATACCTCCCTACAGGAGAAAACTTCTCGGCTCTCAGGGCATTCTGTTTGATATTTATTTTCTCTTCTTTCTCCCAGACTTTACCATATAATAAGAACCTTCCCTTATTTGCCCTGGACTCTATAATATAAAACGGTCAAGCATATGATCTTTAGAATGAAGTGAAATCACTGTATGATAAACACTTGTCATTAGAAATCACTTAAGTACTAGGAAGAGCATATGCTCTGTATGCCTATGAAGTATAATAATATCCACAATCCTCTTTAATAAAAAAAGCAACAAGGCAGAATTGGTTGGGGCTTTGCTGCTGTCGGTTGGTTGTTTGGTTTGGTTTATAGGTAAGGACACGGTGACAGAATGATTAGCCATCTTCTTTAACATCATTCAACAACTCACAAAGTGACAGTCATAACTTAAACCAATGTCTCTTGATTCCTGGTAAACCACTATGTTTTTACTTATTTATTTTGCAAAGTGTAATTCATTCTCAATTATCCAAAAGAATAATTCCACCCTCTGCAAATGTCTTATAAAGAATGGAAAAGAAATCGGGATTTTTACCTTCATTAGCAGAATAAAGTCTTGCAGGAAGGCAATGTGGTATAAAGGAAAGAGCTCTGCTTTTGGAGCCAAGGCAGCCTTGGAATCCCAGCTCTGTCAGGCATGCCAACACGAGCACTGTTAACTCAGCGCATCTCCCTGGCTCTTTATTTCCTACCACAAAACAGGTGTAAGAATCTAAGAATCTCTAGCTTCCTCCCCTCCCCCTCCACACAGTGTTTTCTGTGAAGTAAATGATAACATGTGAAACCTAGCCCTACACCTGGCAGACAGTCAACTGTTTGTTGACTTTTAAATAAAAAACTATATTCAAAGACCTGTATGTATGTGCACACTTGGAGAAGAAAATGCATTGCTATCATTTTTATGTGGTCTGTGTACTAAATAATTTTGATATGGCAATATTTTTTAAATTCACCATATAATATGTGGTACCATTCTCACTCTCTCTCCAACTTAGAATCACAAGTTCCTAATATTTATTTCTACTCTAAAGGCAGCTTTAATGGTTTGACTTTCTAACATGCTGCCAACGAAACACCACAAGAGAAGTATGTCAGTTTGCTTTTGGAATTCTTGCAAAGGAGAACTTCTTCGGGTTTAGTATGGGAAATGTTTCATACTATAACAAGCAAAAGTAGAAACACTGAGTTTTGACCTTACATTACAGAGATTTTACTCTTTAAAAAGGAATATCTTAAGGGGGGCTGAGGGGTGAAAATACTCCTTATCTGAAAAGCACAGAAACCTATTACTGAGTTGTTCTTTAACAGTTAGCAAAAACTATTATCCCTCTGCACCTTAATCTTCTTTCTGAATTGTTTATACACTAGTAGACTCCAAGGGGGAGTCTATTTAGTAAAAATAGCATGCAACTTGGGAACTGAGGAAATAGTCGAAGTCACAGTTATGCTAAATATTAGCTGTGGGACTTTGGCTAATTCATTTAACTGCTTTGATCTTTTTTTTTTTTTTTAATCTTATTCAAAAAAGGGGGTTATGATAGCCTGATTACTCCAGGGTCTGGATGTGAGAGTCAAATGACATAGAAGGCGTAAAATGCAAAGTGTTTTCTTAGCAAAGGGAGCTTTATTATTACCACTATAACTATCACATTATAATTATATTATCACTATTATAATTATCCAAGCTTTAGTTCCTTAAAAGAAAGTAAATGCTTGCTTTTAATTATTTGCCTTTATCACCACCTGAGATGAAAATGATGCTCCCATGTTCCCGAGCAAATAAGGAAATCATAGTGCCGCTACCAGAAAGGCTGTATTTGGAAGTCAGAGTTGCGTGGTTTGAAGTCCAATTCACTGCACTTGAAACACACTGCATGGAACTAAAGTTCTTATGTTGTTATGGTTCCTTTCTTAAATTTGGGGTTTCCCTTAAGAGGAAGTGCCACACCCAAGGGCCCAGAACAAGACGAAGCTCTTACTATTATCATGTACATTTACAGTGCTCTAGGGTTTTCAGGCTATTTCTCCTTTATTCTTCACATTAATCTTGTGATTCCATTAAAATGGGTACCTGAAGCACAGGAAGAGCTTCATGAAAGACCAAGAGTCTGCTGGCATCAACATCACTGTAAGAGGCAATACCTTGATCCAGGAGAGGCTGGTTGATCCCCTAGCACATGCAATGATCCCTTTTTTCCTAGTAGCCCAGAGCCAGTAGTCCCTTTTATTTTTGTCAGGAACACTTCCTTTTTTGTTCCTCTCCCTCCAACTAGGAAGTACATCACTGACACAGACACAATACACCTTTTCATAAGGAAGCAAATG
The DNA here is from genome assembly GCF_004115265.2 of Rhinolophus ferrumequinum. NCBI lineage: Eukaryota > Metazoa > Chordata > Mammalia > Chiroptera > Rhinolophidae > Rhinolophus > Rhinolophus ferrumequinum. The sequence continues at coordinate 55,701,342 of NC_046285.1, forward strand.
AATATGTGCCAGATGGGCTGGGGGGATTACAGCATGTTTCCTGCTCCCATGGTGACTCAATGGGGCTGGTATGAGAACTTATCTTATTCATGAAGTCAGCTTCCCCAGCAGAATTATGAGTCACAGTTTCCGGGTAGAAAGATCACTTTCCAACAGAATTTGGAATGGGGGGCTGTTCCTTGGATGGATTACAGTAAAGGTCATTAAGATAAGCAACACTGCTGGGACTTCTGGGGAGGCACCAGCACCCACTAACTTCTAAGACTTCACTGTTCCTTCAAAGAGTAATACGATCACTTCCTTTTCCAGGATGAGGCAGCACATAAAACTACACTGACAAATTACTGGTATAAATCCAAACAAGTTCCATTACAATATTGGCCAATTTGGCCAAAATGGATGTGAAGGGTGAGATATATCTATATCATCTATATCTATATCTATATCCATATCTATATCTATATATCTATATTATCTATATCTATCTAGATATCAACATCTATACATAGATATTGTATAGCCATAGATAGATGAGAGAGAGAGAGAGAGAGAGAGAGAGAGAGAGAGAGAGAGAGAGAGAGAGGAGAGAGAAAATAAGGAGAAGGAAGGAAGGAAAGAAGAAAGGAAGAAAGGAAGGAAGGAAGGAAGGAAAGAAGAGAAGAGGAAGTCAGAGGGTTGGGGGAAGAAAAAAGAGAAGAAAAAAGGAGAAGCAGGGGGAAGGGGAGACAGAAAGAGTTAATATCAAGAAACAATAAGTGTTAAAAAAGAAATTATAAGTGTTATGAAGAAAACTAAAGCAGGATAGAGGGATAAACACTGATTGGCAGAGCAATTTTAATTAAGATGGTTAAGGATGGTTATCTCTAAGCAGATAACATTCAGGCATAGAATTAAATAAGAACAAATTATAATCAGGGGTTATATTCAGCATATTTAAAAATCAGGACATCATGGCACTGACCAGTCAAATGGGACACTCAGTGGAGGAGGACAGATGCTTGTCTAAACAGGCAGTAGAGCTATAGACTACTGCATCCCAGCTGAATATCAGCCTTGGTTATAATATATGTTTTCCTCTGTGAAGACCCCAGGAGCCAACAAGATTGGAAGTTATCTCTACTTCTCTCAGCTTTGAGCTCCACTCTGCCCTAGTTATACCTCGCCTTTAGTACTATGTTTGGTTTCCAATAAAATGCTTTAAGTGACATAGCAAAACTAAAGCAAACCCACCCAGAAAAGATAATCAGGATGACACAAATCCATGCCATGTGACGGACAGATGAAGGCATATATTAGAGAACGTGGTCATGGTTATACAATCATTGTTTTCACATTTCTGAAGGCTTCTCAAATAGAAGAAGAAATAAAATAATGAGAATCAAAGTATGGCCCATGGTCTTCAGGGGAATTATACATGGAAAGCTTTTTAAAATTAGAATACCTAGGTTCCTTGTATTAAAATTAGAAAACCACTGGATTACGTATTTTCTATTTAAATCAAGCAGTCGAACCAAAGAGATGTAGGGAAATGACAAAAAGCCAAATTTCAGTTATATGTACTAAAATCTTTCAAAGAATTTGATCAGTCCAAAGACAAAATGGGCTGCAGTTAGATAATTACTAGTTAGAGGTACTATAAAATGGTTCTGAACAGTAATTCTGGAGATGAGAGGAGACCTGAATAGATGGAATTTTAAGTTCCTTGTAACTGTGATTTCATATAATCCAGGTCCATGATGATTAAGTTTGGCTATTCAAATTCCATAAAGGCTTTGGCTGGCTCCCCTTATGAAGCAACACCCAAAGAAAGAACAAACTTAATGGCAGGTCTTTTCTTTCCTACATACGCAGTGTGACAGAAACCCATCATTTGTTTGTTTTTATAAGGTCTCAAATCACCAAGGCCTCTCCACCACTGGCTCAAGTTTAGAAAACAGAGTGTGTTACCATCACTATCTTTTTCTTTTCCCATAGGACCTGAGGTAGGGAAAAGAAGTAGTATTCTAGTTGGCTTGGCTGTGAAGGTGATGGAAAATTCCTATATTTAATTATACACCACAACACTGCTCTAAGTGCACTGTGTCCCATGAAGACTAGAGATGTCAGTGGTTCCTGCCATTATCAGAATTCTATGATTCTGTCAAATCAATGATTCTGTGCTACCACAGAAGACAATGGAAATAAATATTATGTTCTCTTAGCTCATTTTCAGAAAACAACTTGAGACATTACCCTATGCATGATTTGTATTTCACTAGATTGTCCAAAGCCATTCACTTACCTGAGGCATCACTTTGTAGGATCCCATAGAAGTAGAGACTCATTACACACCATAGAAGTCCCATCTTGTCAACCTAAATACAAAGGTAAGGGAGAGTACTTATTACTTTCAAGAACTTAAATGATATTTATTGCATATGCACGCTGACTACTGACTAGGAACTTTTCTAAGAAATTTACAATATTAACAAATTTAACTATCAGAACCAACCAATAAGGTAGGCTTTTTGTTAAATAAATAAATAAATATATATATATACACATATATGTATACATATATGTGTATATATATGTATTATTTAAAAATACATATGTGTGTGTATATATATGTGTGTATATATATATACATATATATACACACATATATACATGTATGTACAGATAAGGAAATTGAGACAAGTTTAAATAACATAACCAAGATCCTTTGGGTAGAAAGTGGTAGAGTAATGATCAAACTCCAGCAGCCTGGTTTTAGAATTGTTCCTTAATCACTGGACTATAACTGCCTACTTAAAAAATACTCTCCGGGGGGAAAAAAATACTCTCCGGATTTTTTTCATGACAGTCACATTTCTGGCAGATAAGTTCAATCTTCTTAACATTCTTCACATTCCATTGGTTTATTCCCAATTGAAAATATTTTATAATCCAGGCACTTTTCCTACTTCATGATGAATAGAAAGTCTAGAAATCCTGAATTCAAATGTGGTTGGCAACCTATCACATTCTGAATCTATAGTAAAGGGAAATATATAAACGTCGCGCCCTGCTGTGCCCACTCTCCTCTTCTCACTGGAAAAGACAAATGATGAGGCTGGAATCCAATTTCTGTGATCTTTGGCCTTTCTGCTGATAACCAGCTGAAAGAGCCCATGAGAAAGAACCATGGCTTTACATTTGGTTGTGTGATCTTTAATGCAGAAGGCCTGGCGATTTAACAACTCTGTGAAATATTTCTTTCCCTGCTACTCTAGACATATCTGGCCCCTGATAAAACCTCTCTAGGGTTATAAACACTGAAACCTGGACATTATTGAGAAATTCTATACTCAAGATCTCTGCTGCCTGTTTTGAATGCAACAGCCATCTATAAAGATGCTTACAGAGGTCTTGGAAACTTATCCAGACCATATTTCTAGTAAATGACAGAGATAGAATTTATATCCACATATGCCTAACTACAAGTCTATTACCCTAAACATTAGTCTGTGCCACGAATTTCACAACCAGAGGGGCCTACCAGTCTAAAATGGTCAAAGAGCTATTTCTTAAATAGGGTGACTATATAACAGAATTTAACATGGGGCACTTTTAAGAGTGTCACGCTGAAACAAAAGGTATAACCTGGGACTGTCCAAACAAACCAGAGCATGTGGTCACTTTAAAGAACAACACAAGTAAGTTTCCAACACCTGTTACCTCTCTCGACTACACATCATCAAAAATCTCTGGTTCATATTGATCTTCCTTCTTTAGCACTACTGTGCTAAAAGAAGTTGATTACACAAATCATGGGTGAATTTATTCTACCTTAAATAACTGATTTATCTCAGCGGTTAAATGTCTCTTTCTTATCACTACCATTTCTTTCCAATTCTTATACCATTACCTTGGGGACCTCTTCTCCCCATCAGTCATTCATGTATTCAGTAAAACACGTACTGAACAATTTCTGTTTATTAGTCACTATGATATGTTGCAGGGGACTCTGGTAAGTTACGTATAGGGCCTCCTCTGAAGGTACTTCTCCCTCATAGAGGAGTTAAACCACATGCAAACCACTTCAGCATCATCAACGATGAACAATACGCATGCAGAGACACTATCGGATATGCAAAGATTTATCAGACAGAAGTTCTAGCACTAGGCAGAGTCTAGCAGAAATTTAAAATGTGTACAAAAAGATAACTGAAATACAAAGTAACAATGATAAAAGAGTCAGAGAGAAACAGATAAGTGTTGAAGATTAGCAAAAGAAAAAGATGACTCCAGCTAACACGGTGACTAATCAGAAGAGGTATTTTTTGAACTGAGCAAGAACTGGTTTGGCAATTTAGAAGTGAGGCGGAAGGAAATTGTGTGGGGAAGGAAGCTCAGTGGAGAATAATGCTCAAAAATAGGGAAAACATGGACCATAAGTAGGAAATAGTCTATAAATAATTCAGTTTGGCTCAAGTACAGGGTATTAGGAAAAGAACTATAGAAGATTTTGTTGGAAAGCAGAGAGTGTTAGGATCACAATATAACAAGGCCGTGAATAGCAGGCTAGGAAGAACTTGGGATTTAATTTAAACAGCAAATAGGGAATCACTAAGGTTCTGATTAGAGGAGGGATATGATCATCAACTTCTGCCTGATGGAGATCATTCTTCCAGGCACAAATTGGATGGATCGTCAGCAAATTCTGTCTTGAAATCATTTTTTGCTCCTGAGTCTATCAACACAATAATTGTTATCCTCCTAGCTTCGTGTCATCCATAACCTTGCTCAGTATGCCACTTATGTCCTCATCCACATCATTAATAAAAGCAATTAATAATTCTGCATTAAACCTTGTCGGTAGAGAACAACTAGATATTTCATTGCTAATTCAGGGCACAGTACTTTTAGGCCCAATACTATTCCTAAAGCAACACTTAGAAGACATTCTAATTAGTGTGATTGAGGACCATAATTGATATTCTCATGAGTAACTGGATTATGCCAGAGGCAGCAAAGAGTCAGGTCACCAAGGTAAAGCTAATCTAAAGATAACCTGTGTGCAAACACAAATCCTGCCCTGTGATGAATGAGAAATAAGCATGAAAAAAAAATTTGTATGTGTAGACTGGTTTACACAGACTAACCAAGGTTAGTGGGAGGCAGCTGGCTAGCCTGTGACCTCTCCAAGAAGGCAGGTTCATTTAACATCGACTTGCATTCTGCCTCGGAATTTTATTCTTGGGACTAGTAATACACTTCCGTTCTTGTTTCTTGAGGGGAGGGAGCATTGAGTACTTTCAGAGATGGAGAAACTGTCAGAAAGCAAAGGAACCTACCTGCTTAATAACGCATGGCTTCTCATAGTCTGAATTACAACCTAGCTTTTAGATTACTGTGATGGGGTTTAACAGACTCCGCCCTTGCTTCAGAGGATTGGAACCTACATATAATAAATTTCCAGTCAGCCTTCCCTGCATTATCCATTTTATTTACTATATGATCATTTTCGTACTTTCCCTCTGAGGTATTGATAGTTCTCCCATACTTCATACATTGTTTCCTGGTATATCAACTTGGATGCTTATATCACCTGGCAAGAACTTTCAAATCTGTACTTAGTTCTATGTAATCGACAACAATGTTAATGATGATTGTTAACATGTGCTCAGCACTTTAATATTGAACCCTGCATATGAATCTTTCTTTTGTCTGCGTTCTCTAGGCTTAATAAATGTCAGGATCTCCTTATGCCTGAGTTAGCCCTGACCATGGAGTCTCTCACTGGGCTAGCGGGTAATAAGGTAGAACTACATTTGTAGCCCTACATACTGTCATTTTTCTGATTTACCATTTGTTTAGCCTTCCTTCCACCCAGCAGCATTTCACCAGGCCACAGGACTAGATTTCTTCCTCAGTTTCCTGATTTCACATATAGCTCCATACTCAGATCACAGCTACTCTTTGAAGCCCATTAGCCTGGTTGGGTCTCGGGCTTTCAACCTGGTGTTTGTCAGCACTCTTTCCCAGGAGACTGCATCTTGTACCCTGTAAGTCTTGCTCCAGGCTGGATAAGCCTCCTGTAACCATGAAGCTGCTATCACCTGCTTCATTCTTGGTCAACAGATGTCCTTTGCTGTGACCTGCCCACTGAAAACGCGGTCATTAACACCAAGACACCACATGGTCATCCCCAGGTGAGGTCGGCCCTGCAGCCACATCACATCCTTGAGTACTGATCCCATCCACAGCCTTCTTTTTCCCTTCTCTAACTTACTGATGAAGTTTGAGCAGGTCTTGTACACCTACGACAAACAAGCCTTTGAATGACATACGACCAATTACTAATTATCCCATTAGAAAAGGAAATAGTATTTACTAAGATATTAATTTCATCACCAATTCTTATCTAGTTTTTTGAACCAAAAATAGTATCCTTGTGCAGAATATTTCAGAATCCAATATTTATCCGTAAACAAAAGTTTTGGCAAAGTGACATGACAGGATCTGATTCTGGGTAAAATGAAGTAAACATCCTGTCTTTCTCAAAAAAATGCAGCTATAAAACTGGGCAGAATGTATGGCACAACTATTTGAGGATTCTAAAAAGCATATAATTGCACATTATTTTCAAGTGCACATAGAACATTCACCAAGATAAGCAATATCATGCACCATACATGACACCTCAACACATTTAAAAGAATTAAAAGTGTATTCTCTAACTATAGAATTAAACTAGAAATCAATAAAGGAAAAATAACAGGAAAATCTCCAAACATTTAGAAATTAAGCAATATACTACTAAATAATCCATGGGTCAAAAAGAAAGTGTCAAGGGAAATTAGAAAATATTTTGAACTAAACAATAATGAAAACACACCATACTAAAATATTTGGGATACACAAGATAATTTGTAGCATTAAAGACTTATGCTAGAAAAGGAGACCTTAAGTCTATAATCTAATCTTCATCCTTAAGAATTTAGAAAAAGACAAAGAAACAAGCAAACCAAGCAAAATGAAGAAAATAATGAAGGGTAGAAATAAAAAATTTTAAAACAGACAAAATCTAAAGGAAAAAAAAAATGAAAAGTTGGTACTTTGGAAAGGAACGATAAAATTGCTAAACCTCTAGCCAGGTGAACGAAGAAGGAAAAAAAATGCACATATCAATAATATCATGAATGAAAGAGGGTACATCACCTCTGATCACACAGGTATTAAAATGGTAATAAGGCAATACTAAAAATTTTAGGCACATAAATTCCACAATTTAGGTGAAATGAACCAACATTTTAAAAACTAGAAGCTACCAAAGCTCAACCAAAATAAGATGGACAATTTGATTGGTCTTATTATTCTTGAAAAAAAAATTAAATTTGCAGTTAGAAACTTCCCAAAAAAGAAATTCCCAAGCTCCAGATAGTTCCACTGGTGAATTCTATCAAACATTTTAAAAATAAAAACATCAATTCTACATACTCTCTTCCAGAAAATAGAAGAGGACAAAACAATTACCAATTCATTTTATGAGACAACATTACTCTGATTCTAAAAACTGCCATAGACAGCACACACACACACACACACACACACACACACACACACACACACACACACAAGCTAGAGACATCCCAAGCAGAGGTTATCCCAGAAAGCAAGGCTGATTTCACTATTTGAAAACTTTAAGGAAGAGAAACCATATGATCATATCAATTGACCCAGGAAGAGCATTTGACAAAATTCAACATCCATTCATAATAAAAACTCTCAGCAAACTAAAAATAGAAGGGAATTTCCTCAAACCAATAAAGAGCATCTACAAAAAACCTAACAGCTAACATCGTATCATACGATGAAAGGCTGAATGCTTTTCCACTAAGGTCAGTAGCAAGGCAAGGGTATTCATTCTTAGTACTATTCAACAGCATACTGGAAGCCTTAATCAGGGCAATAAAGCTATTCATAGATCACATAATTTTGAACATAAAAAATTCTAAGGAAGCTATTAAAAATAGGACTAAATAAGTAAGGTCATCAAATATGTAGTCAACACACAAAAAAATTAAACATATTGTTGTACACTAGCAATGAAAAATGGGAAACTTTTTTTTTTAAGATTGGTTACAATAACTAAAAGAAAAAATGAAATGCTTTTAGCTAAAAATCTAACCAAACATGTATAAGATTTGTATGCTGAAATTTGTAAAATGTTGATGAAAGAAATCAAAGAAGACCTAAATAAATGGAAGTATGTGGTTGGCTGAGTGGCCCTATGCCCTAAATCCCTGGAACCTGTTATGTTACCTTACTTAGCAAAAGGAACTTGACAAATATAATTCAAGTTATGAACCTTAAAAAAGGGAGATTATACTAGATTACTCAGGCGAGCCCAATCTGTCACGTGAGCCCTTAAAAGCAGATAACTTTCTCTGGTTAAAGTCAGAGAGATGCAGCATAAGAATAAATCAGAAATGCAGGGCAAGAACTCAACAGGCCTTTGACATTTAAAGACAAATGTAGCAGTATGTCAATGAATGTAGGTGGCTTTGGAGAGCTGAGAGAGACTTCCGTCCGACAGCCAGTGAGGAAATGGGAACCTCAGGCCTAGCCAAAGGAAATGAAATTCTGCCAATAACTTTGAGGTGTATTCTTCTCCAGCGCTTCCAAAAGGAACACAGCCTTACTGACACTTTAATTTTAGCCTGTAAGACCCAAAGCAGAGAACCAGATATGCCACACTGTATCTGGTCTTCTGACTCACAGAAACTGTGACATAATAAATATTGTTTTAAGCTACTAAGTGTCTGGTAATTTATTACAGTAATAATAAAAAATAATACAAAAGACATACCATATTCATGGACTGAAAGACTCCATGTAGAAAAGATGTCAATTCTCTTCCAAATTAACTGACAGATTTAATGAAATTCCAATCGAAAATCCTACCAAGATTTGTTTATAAATTTAGACAAACTGATCATAAAATTTATATGGAAAGAAAATGCCTTAAATATTGAAAACCATTTTGAAAAAGAACAATGAATTTGTAGGAATCACACGACAAACAACCCAATTTTAAAATGTCAAAAATCTTAGAGATACTTTACCAAATAGGATACAGTAGTTCCCCCTCACCTGTGGTTTTACTTCCATGGTTTTAGTCACCCGAAGTCAAGAGTGGTTCAAAAATATTAAATGGGAAATTCCAGAAATAAACAATTCATAAGTTTTAAATTGTATACCATTCTGAGTAGCATAATGAAATCTCTCACAGTCCCACTCCATCCGGCCTGTGACGTGAATCGTCCCTTTGTCCAGAGTATCCACACTGTATATGCTACCTGCCCATCTGTCACTGAGTAGCCATCTTGGTTATCAGATCGACTGTCATGGTATCTCAGTGCTTGTGTTCAGATAACCCTTGTTTTATTTACTAATGGCCTCAAAGCACAAGAGTAGTGATGCTGGCAATTCAGATATGCCAAAGAGAAGCCTAAAGTGCTTCTTTTAAATGAAAATGTATGTACATATAGGAAAAAAAATATATGTAGGGTTCAGTACTATCCATGATTTTGGGTATCTTCTGGGGGTCTTGGAACATATCCTCTTGCAGATAAGGGGGCACTGACTGTATTCAGAAAGTAAATTAACACATGAAATGATGTTCAACATTATTAGCCATAGGGAAACAAAGATTAAAACCACAAAATTAGATACTACTACACACCTTTCAGGATAACTAAAGTAAGAAACATTGACAATACCACGTGCTAAAGAGAATACAGAACAACTGCTGGGACTACAAAATGGTACACGGCCTCTTTGGAAAACAACTTAGCAGTTTCTTATCAAGTTAAACATATTCTTCTTTTAGGATCTAGCAATCCCACTCCTAGGTATTTACCCAAAAGAAGTGGAAACTTATGTTCACACAAAAACCTATGTATAAATGTTTACAGCAGCTGTGTTATTAATTGCCCCAAACTGGAAACAACTCAAATGCTCTTCAACAGGCAAATGGATAAACAAACTCTGGGACATCCAAAAAATAGACTACTTTTCAGCAATACAAAGCAATGAGCTGTTGATAACAACTTGGATGAATCTCAAAAGCATTATGCTAAGTGAAAAAAGCCCATCTCAGTAGGTTAATAACTGTCCAGTTCCATTTAAATGACATTCCCAAAAGACAAAATTAGAGTGACAGAGAATAGATCAGGGGCTAGAGATATTAGGTTGGTGCAAATGTGATTGTGGGTTTTGCATTGTTGAAATTTGCCTTTGACATTGGAACACATTCTTAAATAAATGTGGTTATGTTATACATCATTTTAATGCACATTTCTCATTTTCTGTCTTTTTGCTAAAGACTTATTACTTGCTGTTAATTTTATATGTATTTTAGACTATGGAAATTATGTTAGACAAAAAGCAAATTTGAGCTCTTTTCTTATTTGAGCTCAGAATGGGTAATAAAGCAGTGGAGACAACTCGCAACATCAACAACGCATTTGGCCCAGGAACTGCTAAGGAACGTATAGAGCAGTGGTAGTTCAAGAGGTTTTGCAAAGGAGATGAGAGCCTTGAAGATGAGAAGCATAGTGTCCGGCCATCAGAAGTTGACAATGACCAATTGAGGGCAATTATCAAAGCTGATCCTCTTACAACTACAGGTGGAGTTGCCGAAAAACTCAATGTCGACCATTCTATGGTTGTTCAGCATTTGAAGCAAATTCGAAAAGTGAAAAAGCTCGATAAGTGGGTGTCTCATGAGCTGAGTGAAACTCAAAAAAAATCATCGTTTTGAAGTCTCGTCTTCTCTTATTCTACTCAACAGCAACGAACCATTTCTTGTTCGGTTTGTGATGTGCGATAAAAAGTGGATTTTATAGGACAACCGGCGATGACCAGCTCAGTGGTTGGACCGAGAAGAAGCTCCAAAGCACTTCTCAAAGCCAAATTTGCACCAAAAAAAAGGGTCATGGTCACTGTTTGGTGGTCTGCTGCCAGTCTGATCCACTACAGCTTTCTGAATCCTGGCAAAACCATTACATCTGAGAAGTATGTTTAGCAAATCGATAAGATGCACCAAAAACTGCAACACCTACAGCCAGCTTTGGACAACAGAAAGGGCCCAATTCTTCTGCACGACAACACCTGACTGTACATCGCACAACCAATGCTTCAAAAGTTAAACGAATTGTGCTACAAAGTTTTGCTTCATCCACCATATTCACCTGACTTCTCTCCAACTGACTATCATTTCTTCAAGCATCTCAACAACTTTTTGCAGGGAAAACACTTCCACAACCAGCAGGATGCAGAATATACTTTTCAAGAGCTCATCGAATCCTGAAGCACAGATTTTTATGCTACAGGAATAAACTTATTTCTCATTGGCAAAGATGTGTTGATTGTAATGGTTCATATTTTGATTAATAAAGATGTGTTTGAGCCTCGTTATAATGATTAAAAATTCACGGTCCAAAAACCACATTTACTTCTGCACCAACCTAATAGTAGGAGGGTATACTCTAAAGATATAACACTAGGGAGTCATTTGGGGGACAGGACAGTTCTGTATCTTAATTGGGGCAGTGACTAAATGAGTCTATATAAGAGTTACTACTCATAAAGCTGGATTTCAAAAATAAAGCCCATTTTATTGTATGTTAATTAAAAATATTTTTAAAGTGGTATAATTTTTCTTTTTTAAAAAGCTCCACAAATGATTTGTGAGCCCTTTTACACAGTCTAAATAAATGAAAGCTGTTTTAACCAAAATAGGGTTTCTATTTTCAACATTTACTTTGAAAATAACATAGCCCTGTTGTTAAGTACTGAATGTTCCAGAAAAGTCTAGCAGTACAGACACATAGAGAGATCAATGAACTGTCCCAACTTTCAGCCTATCAAGCCAGTGTTGCTAATCTTGATAAAACAGCAGAGTCAAAGTTCATACCAAAAAACATTAGCACACTCCTCTTAGATACCTCTTCCCCTTTCTTACTAAATAGCTTCAAAGTGTTTGGAACTCTGAGAAGACATATATAACATAATATACCACCTGCCCTCTTTAGGAGCTTGGAATAGGATGTGAGCAGATTGATTTACTTTCATCCCTTAATATCCTGAATAGGAACATGCTCTGTGAGGTGAGGGAAGAAATAACATTAAGCCTCCTCTTTCACAAGAGAGAACTAGAACTAGGTATTCAGTGGGATGAAGGCGAAAGAAAACTGAACTTGGAGTTTTAAGCTTGACTGTTTGATCTCAGACAGCCTCAGAGATGAGGAGAAGAATATTCACAGCAACCAGTTAGCTCAAGTTATAACCTGGTCAATATGTTAATGCCTAATTTAAGATTAACATGCTAGGCATTCATGGACACTTCTCAGTGAGAACAAGAGTGTCTCACTGTACCCTTTCCTTAGTGGGTGGACAATTTGATGATTAAGTATTCTGTACTTAGGGACTTCAAGGGAGGGGTTTTTCATGGGGTTGATAGGAACTAATACCCACTTCATCAGTTATTTGGGAGGACTGTCCTTGATAGTTCCTATAGACTGATTAGCACTACTGTCCAGGAACATAAGCATCCCTCAATAAATACTTGTTATCATTAGCTCTTATTAAATGAGATAATATATGTGAATCACCTGAGAAACTGTGGAGCAGCAGACAAATGTGAGCTACAATGAATTTATTGACAAAAAAGAGCCCAAGTTATTTGGTTCAAGTTGACCACTGACCATTGGGCAAAACTTGCCATGTCCTACACTTTGCACATACTAGTTCCAACTTTATTGCTCTGCTCCCCAAATATTTCAGAGAAGACGGTCACAGTTGCACGTCTTGCCTCTGTAATGTACAAAAAAGACAAGATTGTTATGATGTGCTCTACAGTGAAAATTTTTAAAAATTTATTTTTCAATTACAGTTGATATACAATATTATATCAGTTTCAGGTGTACAACATAGTGATTAGACATTTATATACGTTATGAAGTCCTCACCCTGATAAGTCTAGTACCCATTTGAGACAATGAAATTTGAACTTAGAAAAATTATGGTCCAGAAGGTTTTCCTTCCAGAATTCTCAAATACCTCAGCTTTTAGTGGAAGTAAAAACCTCTGTCCTAACTATCCCATCGGGTGGTTGTCGGATATCAAATGATGTGACACATAGAAGGAAACTTTGTAATTATAAAGTGTTATACTAATATAAAGTGTTATCACATTGGTTTCATTATGGAATAAGGGGGGTTTTTGTTTGTTTGTTTAAATTTGAAAGAATCTGAAGGGGTGCTTGATTTACAACTTAATTTAATTTCTGGCTTACCTTTGGCAATACTGACAGCGAGGCGCAAGAGTGAGGCTTCTAAGTTCTATTTCTTAGTCAGATGACGATTACATCATGATGTATTTACAAAAATCAATCAATCTGTACAGTTACCATTGATGTACTTTACTGTTAATATGTTATGCTTGTGTAAAAAAAATATGGAAAAACTTTTGCTTAATTGAAGTTAAAGGGTAGTTTAAAACAACAGGGAAGGGTTAGAAAAAGGCACAGGATAACATTATGTACAACCTTTTAAATCAAAAAAGCAGCTTCAAATCCAACACGAATGTGACAAGGTGTCATGTCAGGGAACTTCAAGGCTGAGGAGAGGGGTAACAATATTTGTGATGAATACTCGTATACTTCGCATTTCTTCTCATTCACACAACACATATGTATCAAGCTCTGGACAACATCGAAGAGAAAAGGAGGGAAGGAAAGTGTCCATGTCCTCATGGAGCCGGCAGTCCAGATGCAAGAGCAGTGCTGCCGCAGAGGTGTGTGAGAGTATAGAAGAGGGAGAAGTAGCTCACTGGGGAAATGGGATGTCATACGAGGTTCAGGTAGGAAATTGGGTGGTATTATAACCAGCAAAGACAGAAAACAGTCCTATCACCTTGTAGACTAAGATGTAGTCACCTCCAGGTTAGGAAATTCATTACTTTCCCCAGCATAGAAAAGCTTCTTAGCCATCCGAGGTTTTCTCCTCTTAAATTTCATATAATGACATTGACACTAATAACCTCTCTAATTCAAAGGGATGGTCTGAAGATCACGATCCTGGCTGTGAGGCTCCCAAGAGAAAGACACTATCAGCACACTGTTAGAGAGGCCACAGGCAACAAAACTGCGGCCAAGTTTTCATAGATTTCTCCGTAAGGACGGTAGACTCTCACTCCTGCATCTACAGAATTGAATTTTGTTCAAATCAAGTATTTATTGAGCCCCTCTTTCATATACTTTAATAGAAACTGCAGTGTAGAGAAATAAACACAACGTTTCTTATAATCATAGATCACACAGTTTGGGAGCATAATCAGACTTACAAACACAAAAGAAAAAAATTTTTTAAAAAAGTAGTGAAGAGAACAAATAAATGATCAAGTACAACACAATCACGCCAAAGTACGTGATGAAAACTATCATATTGCATAGTAAGCACTCTGTCAAAGGACTAAGTGGCCAAATTGATTTTGAAAAATAACATGTCCCATATCTTTCTTGGAGAGTCACAGTACACATTAGCATTATAAAAGCTCCGGTAATCTACCAAGTAAATGTTGTGGTTCGTTTGTTTTAACACCACATTAACCATAGTTATTTGACCACGAACTCCTTTTTTTATGCATTAAACCTCTTAGGGTTTCAATGGAAATACTGATATTGATAGTGAAAGCTCTAATTAGAGGAGAAGGAACCCAAACCCTAATTCCCAGATCAATCCTCAATCCAGAAGATACAGATGCTTTTCAAAATCACCCGATTCCACTTAAGACTAAACTGGCTTTCCTGCAGTGTCAACACCCCTCTGCAGCCTTTCCTGGTTCTCTCTTACCCTGCTGCTGGCTGGAAGTAAAACATGCCTTTTCTAAAAACTCTGGGCAGCTATCTTCATCTCCCTTAAAGTGCTAAGAAATGTCTGTCCTGATCTGTGTTATTTAGGTTTTCCTCTTTTCATCTCGCTTTTTGGACGAGGACTCCAAGTTTGTGTCTACAGTACATAGCCCAATGCGTTTATACAATAAGCACAAATACTTATAGGGCAAGTGCTGGGTGGCAGAAAGAACATCCTCCGAGGACACAGTCCACTTCTGTTTAGTTTGCTGTTGGTCACTCTTTAACTGTGTGCCCTTAGATAATTTACTCAACCCCTGTGGATCCTGGTATCCTCACCAATAAAATAGGATAACAAATATCAACTTCATGAACTGCTTTAAAGATCAAATTGGATAATATTTATGAAAAAGCCTTCATAAATGGTGAAGAGTGATGCAAATATAAGATGCCGACACTTTATTTTACACAGGTTTTCGCACGTACACTAGATTCTTCAGCAGGGCTACAGTCCACCCAAAGGATGCAGTGGCCTCCAGGGATGGGTTTGAACAGATGTCACGGTGAGCTCTGTGCCTTCTCAAGATGCCTAAAAAGCGAACCTGTCTTCAGAAATTAGACTGGAATGGATCTAAGGCACCCCTGGTCTCACAACACAGTCAGCTATCTTTTCACAAGATCACATCCCAATGTCAGCCCCCCCGACTTCTGTCAGGTAAAATGATTGGCTTGCTAGGGAACATCCATCAGACTAGATTTCACCTGCCCTCCTGTTCAGGGACTTGGAAGCTTCAGTAGCTTCAGCTACTCAGACCGTGCAGCACCCAGAGGTTCCTCTTTCTCAATTACACAGAGAAACGGGGCTGAGTCGGGGTCCTATACTGACTCTCGCCTTAACTGGCTGTGTGACTTTGCCCAAGCACTTCATTGCCTTGGTGCCTCTGTTTGCACAACTAGCTTTATTTATTTAAGAAGAGTTAAAGTTGAACTTTCACAGAAGTCTTACCATGTACCGGACTGACACGGTGCCAATTATGAGAAAGCGCAGGGGCTTCAGGACAGCCTCCAACTTCAGTCATTTTGTCTGCTGGAGAACATGGCCCATGAGGCTTCCTCCTCATCCCCATCCGCAACCCCAATCTTGTCCCCAAAATGCAAAGATAATCTTCTAAGTCTTCCTGGGAACCACGTAAGCCCAAACTAGAGAGCTTTAAAGGAAATATCATCTCTCTGTATCTAAAGTGTTAAAGAAAATCCCCTTATGAACTAACACTGAGGAGGTCTGTGTGGGTCTGTGTTCCTGTTGAGAAAATTCTATGGCTTCTTTCACTGATTTTTGGACACCATGATCATCCTGACAGATGGCAGTGTGCACCCACCAGTCCCATAGTCTGGGATGTGACCTCAGTCCGCCAGATCATTCTGGATGGAGGGAGAGGGTGGGGGTTTCTGGCCACAGCTCTTTACATATGCATTTGACTTTTGGTGACTTTACTGCAAATAAAGTAAAAGCATGCAATCAATCGGCTTTTCACCAGAATGAGAATAAGCTGGAATTCTATAGTGCTATTATCTAGTGATCCATAAACTAAAGACTGAAGTGACCCTCTTTCAGCAAGTGTGTTTTAGCTTCACCATACAACTACTTAGATAATAAGAGTACCCTCACAGAGAGGTTCTCAAGCTGTGCTTAATAATGAGGTTTTAAAATGCTTTGAAAAATTAAGCAGGGGGGCAAAACATATACTAAATATTTATATATACACCGGAGGTGCCAAAGAAAGGTATACACATGACTTGTATTCATCTTTTGTTATCGGTCTATATTGAGTATTACAATTTTAATACAGTTTTTTTTCCTTTCTTAAAATGTGTATACAGGGGCTGGCCCAGTGGCTCAGACAGTTAAAGCTCCATGCTCCTAACTCCAAAAGGCTGCCAGTTTGATTCCCACATGGGCCAGTGGGCTCTCAACCACAAGGTTGCCGGTTCAACTCCTCAAGTCCCGCAAGGGATGGTGGGCTCCGCCCCCTGCATCTAAGATTGAACACAGCACTTTCAGCTGAGCTGCCTCCCGATTGGCTCAGTTGGTTGGGGCGTGGGCTCTCAACCACAAGGTTGCCAGTTCGATTCCTCGAGTCCCGCAAGGGATGGTGGGTAGCGCCCCCTGCAACTAAGATTGAACACGGCACCTTGAGCTGAGCTGCCGCTGAGCTCCCAGATGGCTCAGTTGGTTGGAGCGCGTCCTCTCAACCACAAGGTTGCCAGTTCGACTCCCACAAGGGATGGTGGGCTGTGCCCCCTGCAACTAGAAAACGGCAACTGGACCTGGAGCTGAGCTGCGCCCTCCACAATTAAGATTGAAAGGACAACAACTTGAAGCTGAACGGCACCCTCCACAACTAAGATTGAAAGGACAACTTGACTTGGAAAAAAGTCCTGGAAGTACACACTATTCCCCAATAAAGTCCTGTTCCCCTTCCCCAATTAAAAAAAAACATGTGTATACATTTTTTTTGTCACTGTGTGTGTGTAGTTAAAAGCTTCTTCTTTTATTGGGGTGACAATTGTTAGTAAAGTTACATAGGTTTCAGGTGTGCAATTCTGTAATACATCATCTATATATCACATTGTGTGTTCACCACCCAGAGTCAGTTCTCTTTCCATCACCATATATTTGATCCCTTTTACTCTCATCTACCACTCCCCTCCCCCCTTACCCTCTGGTAACTACTAAACTATATCTTAAAAAAAAAATCAAAAAAAAAAAAAAGCCCCTTCTTTTAGTTCAATGTTCCTGTCCCTGACTCTGCCACTTAGTATTTGTGGAACATTGGGCACACATAATCTGTCTGCAGTTTAGTTTCCTCAACTGTAAAATGGGGAGACTAATAGTACCTACTTCGTAGGTTTGTTGACAGAATTATGAGTTAACATATATAAAATGCCTAAAGGAATATTTGCTACTGTTATTTCTCTAACTGTACAAGTCAGTTTAGCTGGGCTTGCTCCTGCTATTAAGTAAACAAATTAGTCAAAGCGACATGCCCTGAGGAATGAAATACTTGCATTTTATTGGGGGGGGGTTGGGGCCAGGTTGGCATCACTGCTGGACTCGTGAAGACAGGTAACACAATGAAATGCAGCCGTGCATAAGGAAAAAAGACATTTAGGGCAAGACTAAAATAAAACAAGTCTTACTTTTCACCACTGAACTGAAACTTGTTAGAAAATACTAATTAGATGAATATCATCTTAGTTATGAAGTCCCTAAAACCATGGACTAGGAACAGCAATTAGAAATAGGAATTGTATTCTGCACATCATTTTAAGGGCATACACTCCTTGAAACCGTTAATCATGTCAATGCCTGGTGACCACATTCTGCCCTAGGTAGCAGTACTAGTGATTACTGGAGTCAATAGGACATTACCCAAGCAATTCAGCCACAGAAAGCATGTTTGATTATGCTGACACTGCTAGTTCAAGAATGGAAGGCTTTCTCATTAGCAAAAAATATCCATATTTAAAACACTTTGCCATTCATAAAGTTATTTTTTTTTCACACCCATATTCATTGAAACCTATAAAGACTGTCAGGAGTTTGGTATTTAATATCAATCATATTTTACGGAAAGAGGAATGATTTCTTCAAAGTGGCACAGATAATAAATAATACAAGCGTTCAAACTCAGATTATCTTGACACCACATCTCATGATATTTCTACTATAGTGCCCTTTCTATTCTTGTTGTCCTTACTTTATAGGTTTGTATTGGAGACACGGGGCCACAGAAACACTATTTTCTGCTGGAGTCTGAATGTCTATCTCCTGCTTAGCAAACAATTTCAATATCCATTCTGTCCTAAAGAAAATCTCATGTTGCTTCAAAGCATTGATCTGTAACTGTCCCCAACAACAGGACCGGAATGCCTCCCGTGGCCCTGGGAATTTTAAATAAGAAGTCAATGAGAGATGCTGGTAAGTGGTTCTATAATTGTCTAGGGGCGGCTAAAACCTCGGTGGAATAATAATTATATCAATATGCCGGCTACATGAATGATCCCGCACTGAAGTACAACAGGGCACTTCAACTCCAAAGCCTTAGGTGGCACATCTGCATAATTAATCTCACTCTGCAATAACCCTGCAGGGTCAGCAAGATCGGCATTCTGTAGCCGAAATTAATGTCTATTTATTTCAGTCCCCTTTGGTGTTTCTTCAGCTTCAGGAAAATAATAGAAGACATAGCAGCTCTGTTGATATAGACAGGGTTTTAAAAGATCACCAAGTTACAAAAATATCCTCACATAAATCTTGGTAGATAGACAGGTGATGAATTGAATACATAGTTCTAACACAACCTACTAAATGCAAGGCTCCTGATATACCTGTATTTTTAATTTTATTCTTGGATTAAATTAGACACTCTGAAGGCCACATAGTGATCAACATTGTCCAGGTTGGGCTTCTACAGAACAATTTTAAAAAACATATATATTTTGGTATTGTGCCTTCATTTTAGAGAAACATTAGGTTATTAATATTAGGTGAAAATTAGGTTAAAGTTATCTTTTGCTACAGGATTGCTCAGGGTCTTTAGAATGCTTATGTCCACTGCAAGACTAACTTACTTAGGAATCATTTACAGTGCTCGTCAAACTTAATTGACTTTATGAATTCTTGTTTAAAA
Organism: Rhinolophus ferrumequinum; assembly: GCF_004115265.2. Taxonomy (NCBI): domain Eukaryota; kingdom Metazoa; phylum Chordata; class Mammalia; order Chiroptera; family Rhinolophidae; genus Rhinolophus; species Rhinolophus ferrumequinum. The sequence continues at coordinate 55,720,920 of NC_046285.1, forward strand.
TATCTCTAAGCACTAGGATTCTTGGCAGAGTTTAGAAATGCTGACTGAAGTTCTTTCAGAAAAATAAGGTGTGGGGGGGGAAGGTTTCTTCTGTATAAGGTACCGACAATAGACCAAGCTGTAAGAAATTCCTGTAAATTCTCTCATGGGGAATATTAGAAAAAACTCTTGGTGAGGTAAGGGTCATGAATTCTTAATTGGGGAAAAAAGTGGGAAATTCAAATCAATTTTCTAATTTACTAAGCCATCCTTGTGGCAAGCTGTTGGAGAAACAATAGCATAATAACTAGCTAAAATGAGACATAAGACATGCTGCTGGATGTAAGTATGGTAATGCTATGCTTGGTCAGTATAGCTAATTGGAGTTGATTATGATTTCACTTCTAGTGTTTTGGATGCTTAAAGACCGCTTCCACATCAGTACATTGGACGCCATAGAGAAAGAGTAGGAAAACAGAGGGGAGCTATTATTTCTCTGATTATAAAAGCAGTCAGCACAGATGAGGAGATCAGCAAAGAACCCGTTCACCTCTGCGACCTTCATATATGCTAGAAAAAAATAAAAATGCTATTATTTTTAATTGGTATGCCCTTCTCTGTAAAAGAGGAAGATGTAGAAAAGGCTGACCTAAAAACCTCATGTTTTTTTGCATGTAAATATTCTTTCTATCCATTGATGCTTGAAAAGCAGACCAAAATCTTGTTCTCAAAAGCCAAAAATAAAATAAAATAAAATAAAATGTTTACCACATCACAAACAAAAAGGTTGTAAAAGCCTTAGAAATGTTTTGGGGGCCATAAGGCACCTGTAAAGGCTGACTGATAACAAGGACCAAATCAATTTTCCCACACAGCACATCATAATTGTATTTCCCTGATGTCCTTCATACGACATTCTGGATCCTCCAGGATTTGGCGGCAAAACTCCTCTATCCAACCCTTTCCTGCACCACTCCTCATATAACCTGGACTCCAGCCACAGGCACACATACAGATGGTGCCATAAATCACTTCCGTGTCTCCTTTCCCTTTTAATTATCCCTCTGCCCGGAATGCCCTGTGTGCCCGTCTTTACATGTACAAACACTGCCCATCCTTCAAGATCAGTTTCCAAAACCATTTCCTTCATGAAACCTCCCTGATTCTCTTGGCCAGATGTAATGTATCCCTTCTTCCTGCAGCTTTCTCTATGTTCTCAGTAATGTACTTCTTTACTCTATACTACAATTAACTGTGTGTGTCTTCTTGAGACCCTTGAGAACAGGGTCTACCTTGGATGAATGTTTGTCTCGCAGGTCCCAGCATGAAGCCTGGCACACTGAAAGTGCTTAGTACTGTGGACTGAATGAATGACTGTGGTCTTCTGAAGAGTCAGCCGGTCATCTGCCCTGATTCTACAGGCTGTTCCTCAGTCTAGAAAAATACCATCACTCTTTCAATTGTTTTCCACACCTCTGTTCTCTCAACACTCGTTTCTTATTCCAGATCATCTCCAGGGAGGGGTTTTCTCAGTAAAATCTGTCAGACAATTTACAAGTAAACCCTGAGATTATCATCTACTTTATCAGTGTAAGACTTGATCATGCCTTATTCTCCATACATTTGCATTTATCCTGTGCATGGTGACACTGAAGAAGACCCCCCAGTGAGCTCTTGCCCAAGTGTCCACAACAGAAATGCCTGGGAATAGCCCCGGATTATTGTTTAATTTGGATTCACAGTGTCTGATTCAACATTATTGCAACTCATTATTTTTTTGGTCAGGGCGAAATCTTCTGTGCATGCTGCTGCTGGGGAAAAAAAAAATTCTCTTCTTAATGTATATGTTCCAGTGGATGACTATATTTCTAACTGCCAACTCTAGAAGCTCTGGGGAAGCATCTAGACTTAGAAAGGAAGAGCCAGTGAAAGGATGTAACAGACATTCCTTTGGCCCATTCCTAACCCTCCCCAAACTCTGAACTCTAGAGTTTTTAAACTGGAAGCATGATTTGGGTCAGGAGAGAGGGATGTGATCAGAAACTAGAGGAAAGTAGAGAGTGGAGAGGTCGTAAACCAGGCCAGGAGTACGTGTGGTGAAGACAGAATCTTCCCAAATGTAAGTTTCAGAAAAATATCTGTTCGTTTATTCAACAAATATTTTCCAAATCCCTACTATATGCTACCGTGTTTCCCCAAAAATAAGACCTAGCCGAAACATCAGCTCTAAAGCGTTTCAGGGAAACAGGGCAGGTACCTTCTTCAACTGAAATAATTCATGCTTTGCATGAAATAATTCTTTGCATGTTTTAGTTTATTTGATATTCACAACACTTGTTCAGAAAGGAATATAATTTTCCCGTTTTACAAGATGAAGAAATTAGGTGCAAAAAAGGTGAAGTATCTTACTCAAGCTATCACAGCAATCAAACAGGAGAGCTTGGTTTTAAATAATGTTCTCTGATTGCAGCAGATCACCGGCCCCAATTCTTTTACATCATTCTCCCCAGCGCCTGTAGCAGGCTATATGCAAAACATATGAAGGGAGTGGTCGATACTTAGTTTGCTGTTTTTCACAAAATAACCCAAAAGCTCAATTAAAAAAGATAAAGATTCAGTGGAGCAAAGGTCATAGAAAATGTCAACCTAAGCAAGTAAAATTTTTGAATTATAAGCAAAAAATATTTCACTCAAAAAACAGTTCTTATTACTCGGAAAGTAATGTGGTGGCACCAATGAGATGTGTCTGGGAACTGCACAAACTTAGGTTTTTTGTAATTAGGGTACCATTACTTGAATAAGTGGGGGCACCACATTCAAAGGTTTTGAAGTTGTTTTTCCCAGTCAGTTTCCCAAGAAAACACCCTTATGTTTCAAATCCTAGTCAAACAGAACTCTATTTACTGCTATAGGTAGGATATTGAAATTTCACGGGCAGTTTTTGATAGGTAGGTTATGAAGTTAATGACGGCAGTTGCCAGGGGCTGGAGGGAATAGAGAGATAGTGCTTAAAGGGTACAATTACTGTAGAAACCTGGGAATATGAAAAAGTTCTGCAGACAAATGGCAGTGACAATTGAACAACAATGTGAATGCACTTAATGCCACATATCTGTACACTTAAAAATGACTAAAATGCTAAATTTCATGTATATTTTAGTACAATAAACTTTTTAATGCTAATGAATTTTCAAATCAGATTCCAACATGAAGGTATATAATTTGCTACACGTGGCCATCCTCAGCTGAATCTCAACTCAGTGAAAACTAAGACTTTAATTCTGACCTACATTAGTTAAACATACTAAAATATGTCCTAGCCTCTGTATAAACAAATACAAATTAAAAATAAGAGGCTTACTTCTCCTTGTTGAAACTGAAAGGAAGAAATTTCCTTCTCCTCCTTTTTGTTAGAGCACTGATTTTAGAAAAATAGTAATTGTTAGGTATTTTCTCATCTCTTTATATAAACCCGTTTGAAGCCTAGGTAGGTCTCGTCAGCTTTGTGACCTGGGAACGTCTTTCTCTAAGCATCTTTCTGAAATGTAAACATCGAGATAGGGATGGTAGGTATCTCCCAGTTTCTGTGGGATGGCAAGAGCCCAACTTCAGTGGGGCACCTTCCTCTGAGTTGCAAAATTACTTCCTGTCAGATCCTGCAATTCCACTACTGGGTATGCATCTGGAAGACATATCTTTACTCCATATTCATTGAAGCACTATTCACAAGAGCCAAGATGTAGAGAAAACCTAAATGTCTACCACTCGTAAATGGATAAAGCAAATGTTGTATATACATACAATGTAATATTATACAGCCATAGAAATAAAGGAAATTCTGCAATATGTGACAACATGGACAAACTTTGAGGACATTGTATTAAGTGGAATAACCCAGTCACAGAAAGACAAATATTGCATGCTTCCACTTATATGAGTTATATAAAATAGTCAAATTCATTGAATCAAAGAGTTGAATGGTGGTTGCCCAGGGCTGGGGCGAAGAGAAGTGAAGTTAGGAACCAATGGGCATAAAGTTTCAGTTAAGAAAGATAAATAAGCTCTACAGATCTGTCTTATAACATTGTACCTATAGTCAACTGCAATGTATTATAGACTTAAAAATCTGTTGAGTGTAGACCTGTCATGCAGGGACTCTGGTCCTGCTCCCCGCACAAGAATGCAGGATATGGTGAGGCCAAAAAGGAACAACAACAGAGCCATAGATAGGGGAGTCATACCACTATATTCTCGCTGGTGGCTGGTCGAGACACAAAAGCAAACATCAGCCAGTACCCCAGTGAGGGGTCTTCCTGCACCCCTGTCTCGCTGGCAGCCAGGCGAGACACAGGAAGTAGGATCCACATAATCTGCAATCTGCCATCAGCTTCTCCGCCAACCAACCAACCAACCAACCAACCAACCAACCAACCAACTCCCTAGCGTAGCCATGGCAGTTATATTAGTGGCTAATAGCTAACTGGTTACAGCTGACGGCCTCCCAGCCATAGTGGATGGCCATCTAATTACAGGTGATGGCCATCTAATAACCAAGCCGACACCTTTTCACGTGAGGCTGAGAGCCTGGAAACTGCTCTCTGGGACTCTGTCCCTGCAAGACCTTATTGTTAAGTATTCTTACCACAATAAAATACAATTAAAACAAAGATATGAGATGTTTTCCCTTTGGATAAAGCCAATTAACTAAACCAGAGAGTTATCCTTATTACCATGTAATGTCAGGATGAACTAGGTGTGACAAATAATGCTACAAATTCCTCTTACTTGAGGACAAGCTATTGTTATCTTGAAAACCTATGCAATGGGCCGCATGGCTGTATAAAAGGGTGGGCTTTCTCTGTTTTTGCAATCTCAGTGGACTGCTTGTGATGCACATCACATTCTGGTTTAATGCTTATTGAGTAATAAAAGTGTTTCCTTTCTTACCTTTGTGGAGAGGATTTCTCTGAGTTGAGCGATTTTGTTTGTAATTATATTTCCCCAACACCTCCTAAACCTATAACAACTATAATTTTCACTATAATAAATTTTAGGGAAAAGTAACCTAAAATCCAGACACACACAAGAGAGAAAAGACTAATTCTCATTATTATAAATTAGCAGGAAAACCAAAAGAAAGGGGCAAATGAACTTCTAGAAGAAAAGGAGGAACAAATTTTAAAATAGTGAGTATTGGTATCTATGAAAACAAATAAATGGTTAATTGTACATCCAAGACAGGAAGAAACTTCCCTACAGACAAGCTCATGAAAAGGCTTTGTAAAATGACTTCCTAACAGAGAATTTTGTGCTTTTTGAGGCTTTCAGCTTCAGAATGAACATCATACAAACATTAGTCCATCAAAGACAAAAACTGGATGGATAAAAAGGTAGACAGATAAAAAGAGACCTTGGGAAGGAGGAAGGAAGGGAGTGAGAGAGGGAGGGAGAGAGAAAAAGGGAAGGAGAGAGAGAGAAGGAGAGGGGGGAGAGGGAGGAAGAGGGAGAGAGAGAGAGAGAGAGAGAGAGAGAGAGAGAGAGAGAGAGAGAATATGAATGTGAATAACAGTAACCAGAATCCATAGAAACTAGTCCCTCAATGCTCTAATACACTTCCTGCCATTTCTGCATATCCAATACCTCCTGGATTTCTCTAAACAAAACCTATGACAATTCTGTTACATGATTGTTAGTATTTATCACCTTCTATCTTCTATTCTGGTGACTCCTGTCCATCTCATCTGTTCTATTTTATTGTGAGCACCTTCAAGTCTTGAAGGCCAAACAAGTTGTGTTTTGTTGTTTTATAATTCATTTTGTATCCATTACAATGTCACAAGGAGAGAGCACAGAACTAGCAAATATCTTCTAAATAAATTAATGAATATAAGTAGAAATAAGTATACAATTTCATAATCTTAATAATCTAAGAGAAATGATGAAATACGTATTACATCTACCAAATTTGTTTTTAATAACAGTAAAAACATAGCAAGTGTCCACTAGGCTTGTTGTTATACAGGTAGAATTATCATTTATGTGGTTATTTATTTTATTTATAATTATATTATTTATATTTATTTTATTTTACTTATTTTATTATTATGCTATTTATTATTATTTTATGTACTTATTTTATTTTACACATTTATTTCTATATTTATTTTATATATTATATGTATTTAATTTTACTAATTACACTCAGCATTTTTGTGAAGAAGCAAGGACATCACCAGGGTTGTACAACATGAAAGTATTAATTATGGGATTAATCAGTGGAATAAGTAAGAAAACTACAAAACGAAGTTGTAGAGACTAGAAGAGAAGACGGAAGTGACAGACAATAAGAAAAACAATAATCCAGGGAAAGTGGCAAAGATAGAGATGCTGGGGGAAAGAATCTGAAGAGAATCTATAAGGGGAGATGGAAAAATCCCTTTGGAAATTATGAAGCTTCTCTAAAACAATGTTTATTTCCTGAGATCAGATATACCCAAATCTGATTCTTACTCTGACTTTGTGATTAATTAGGCTTCCAATTCTTGAAACAAATACACAATGATGCCAGTTGTCCAGCTGGAACCTTATTAATAAAATGTCAACACAACATTTCCCTGTGCCTTAAATTGAATCCCCTGGACAGCGAATTCACATGAGCTTCTGAAAGCTCAAATACCCCATATCATTGTGGCACTTCTCAAAGAAGTGAGAGGAAGAAACAGATTTGATAATGGGGTGAGCCCTTTTGTACGAAGGTCTGTAAAACCCAATCACAGCAATGACAGAAATGAGACAATCTGAAAGCTATCTTGCTGACAGGACTCATGAACATATCCTGCATACATATATTTCCCTCACTTACCCACCTCATTGAAAGCACAGGCTTTCATTCAAAAACACACACTGAAGGTCCTCTACTGTGTGCCAAGCCATCCACTGTGCCCTGCCGATGAAAGATGAGGAAGACACCATTCCTGATCCACTGACACAAAGCAGTCAAGAGAGAGGTAAAGTTGGAAGCCTGTTCTAAGACAGCATTTCTCAAATAGCAATGTAAATCAGGATGATCTTGAGGTCTTGGTAAAATCGAGGTTGTGACTCAGTAAGACTAGGACGGGACACAAGAGCCTGCATTTCCAGTCAGCCTCCAGAGGCTGCATTTGCTGCTGCTCCGCAGACCATAGATTGAGAAGCAACCCTCTAAGTGATATAGTAAATGGAAATGCTAAGTAAGGAGTGATTCCTTCCAGCTGATAGGTTTACATAGAGAAGACCCTGCATTGAAACAGGTAGAGATGTGTGTGCCTCTGAGGGTAGGTGGGGACCAGAGAGACCACAGAGGACAGTGGGGGAATGAAAAAGAAAGGAGGGAAGGAAAGAGGAGGAAGAATTGCAAAAAGAGAAAATACTTTGAACAAAGTTCTGAAAGCAGAAAAGTACAACAGGTATTTAGAGGAAAGCAAGATATCCGGTAAGACTGGAGTATAATCTGCTGGGGAATAGACAAGGAATTATGGGAACTAGACCTAGAGTGCTAAACCAGGGGGGGAATGATGGAGATCTTATATAGATTTGACCCTTTTGGTGGGCAAGGAGGGACATCTGATCACCAAAAAGGGAGGCAAATTCCAGCTGTTAAAATAAATTATGCAGAATACGGCATCCTAGCATTTAGGTCAGGCCTAATGTTATTCATAGTCCATATTTTCATATTTATAACTAAGTACCCAAAACCGTTATTGATCTTCAATATAATTGCCTCTCTGCAAATCATAGAACATCCTCAACTGACTAGCTTTTCTTCAAAGGAGACTATGTAGGCCCAAAACAAAATATGGTCTGTGCCATGCTCCTTAAAGTATCTGACATTCAGAACCCTAAAATCAGGTAGAGGCTCAGTAGAATCACAAATCATTTCTATTTATTCTCAAAACCTGATAATTTCCAGAAACATTTCATAATGCAGTATCCTAGAAAAGGAAACTAACTGAGGTTCTAAGAGTATACAGGGTTTACAAAAGTGCCTACATAGAAAAGCATAGTACAGTATCAGTGTATGGTGGCAGGGGGCAGGGGACCCACAGGATGCCTAGGAAATTCAAGGACAAGTTCATTGCTGTCTGCCAACATTATTAATAGTAAAAAAGAAAAGTTATCTATGGTACCTAAGGTAAAGTATTTGTCTCTATCAGTATTTGTTTCTGTGTCTGAAAATTAGTAAAATCTGTAAATATGGTGTTATGGCCCTTTGGGATAGGCTAGGAGTCTCATTTAGCAAGAGGCTGAAGGCCAATTCCTTTAATAAGTCTGAAAATACTGGGGAAAAAATGCAAATAGCACACATAGACACATAAATGGATATGTGATAAAGCAAGTCTTTTATAATGCTAATCATAGAAGCTAGGTGGTGATACATTGGTATTCATTGTAACATGTTTTCAAATTTGCTGTATGTTCTTAAATTTTTATAATAAAATGATAGGGGGAAATACCTATAATCCTACTAGCCCTCATTTTAAAAAAATTATATTAGGAAGGAAAAACATTGGGACGGCTGGTTAGCTCAATTGGTTAGAGTGCGGTGCTCTTAACAACAAGGTTGCCGGTTCGATCCCCACGTGGGCCACTGTGATTTGCATCCTCCACAACTAGATTGAAATTAACTACTTGACTTGGAACTGATGGGTCCTGGAAAAACACACTTAAAATAAATAAAAGTTAAAAAACAAACAAAACATTATTTCCCCTTCTCTCTTTTCAGCATTCATCAATTTCACTCCTAACATAATCATACATTGACTACTAGATTCAGATTTTTCCATCTTTTCATATACTCGTATAACATTTTCTTTTTTTTTTTTTACAAAAGTCTAATAATATGTGGGTCTACAAGTTTCTTCTGTTATTTAACAATATATCATTCATGTTTTTCCAGATCTGTTCATGTAAGTACACACCATTCTTTTTAATGGCTAAATATAATTCCATTATCCATAGTATATTGAACCATTTCCCTATTGATGATATTTTGATTTTTTTTTTTTTTTTTAGTTTGCTGTTTTCATACTTACAGATTTTGGTGATTTTCCTTTAGCATTAATAAAAATCCATAGAATTCCTAGCATCTACCCAGAAGACCACAGTAATAACCTAAAATGATTCTACTGTCTAAGAAGCTTAACAGTGAAAGGAAGTGGAAAGTGCAACCCATAGAATAAAAGTCATATAGTTCTACCTCAGCAGTTAGTGACTCAATTACTAGACAACGTATCAATTTTCAAGCAAATACCCAGTAGCCAACAATGAGGCAAACTAGTGCTCTAAATAAAACCAGGATTTCTGCCTTAAAATCCAAAAAAAAAAAAAAAAAAAATATAAAAGAAATAATCAACTTCACTTATAGTACAGATCCTCAGATCTTCATTCTAACAACTTGGCTATCTGAGCCCTATGCCAAAGCAAGAAAGAGCAGCCAATTTGGATGGAAGGCAAAAGGTTTTTATAAGAAGGTCTGTTGATGGCAGTGAGAAAGTTGAGCTACTACAAAAGTGAAAAAGAAAACAAAATAAAACAAAACGACTGTAATCTCAGAATCTGGGGCCATTTAGTGTTAGAGTCTCACATATTTCATTATATCCTGGGGACATCAATCATTGCCATGAATTACTAATTAAAAGTATAATTTCTCAGGATACCTCAGGACACTCGTATAAAACAGCTGTGTAGTATGGAATACACTTCAGAAACACATGCGATTTTAAAACAGTTACAACAAGATCCTTGGTTATAGAAACCTCAAGAAGCTCTTGGGCCAACCACCTCACTTAACAGACAGAAAAATAAAAGCACAGAGATAGCATGATATCCAAGGTCAGTTAGTTGTTTGGAATAAATTATAATCCAGGATAAATTAATCTTATACTATTGTATTTGTGGCTACCCCATGATTATAAAATTAGTAATTAGGAACTGAAATCAACTTTTCATAATGCTCTGTGACCTAAAATGCACCTATCATTGAGTATTTTCACAGAGCCAAGGTTTTACATTTAGGGAAGACTGTGATCAGAAATGTGAAGGTTAGTGTTCCTAGTGGGGACTCAAGAGTGAGTTATAAGGCACAGTTTTTCTCGGAGAAGGTAGACATTCTAAAACCTACAAGAAAGAATGGCACTATTGGCCAGGAACAGAGCTGCACAAAAGGGAACTCATGTCTAATACATATACCATGGGGAAAATAAATCATATATATATTATACATGACAAATCTCCTTGCTAGTATGTTTTTCTGGTCACCAAATTCTATTTTTGAATATCCAGCCTGATTCTTTTCGCTAAAGACTCACCATTGCTAAATAAATCGAACAGGCAATATATTTAAAAGCCAATCACACAAGAACTCAGGAGACTTAAGTTCAAGGGTCTTAAGTCTCTTAAGATTCCCTGTGTAATTGGCAGCATATGTTTTTGAGACACTTTCTGATATGCTGCCAACTACGGAGGGAATCTTTTTCAGGGAATGTAACTCTGGAGAAGGGCCTTGGGGTGGTTATGTGGAAAATTAGCAAATTGTACCTGATGATCTCTAAGCTTCCTCATGGATATGATTCATCTTAACAAATAGAAGTGAGACAAATAGGGGAACTCCAAATATTACCCTGTAATACAGACAGTTTCATATATTTGTCACAGAGTCTTATTGCAACAAGGCTTTTTAAGTCCTATTTAAAATAGAGGACACATTTTCCCTAAGCAATATCCTCTACTTAGCTGTTTTTTAATTCTCTTCCCCTTTATCTAGCTGCTTATCAAGATGACCTCTAGTAAACCAGAAAGGGCCTCAGAAGTCAAATCATGTTATTTGGGACACTATTTGGGAAACAGGAGCCAAGGAAGAAGAGGTTACTTTCATGAGGCCAACGGTGTTTTGATTCCCATTTCAAGCCTTTCTCTGAAGAAGCCATGCTGCCTCCCATCTCTGAGAAACTACTAAAAATTATAACTGTCCCCTAAAAAGAACACACCATTTATATCCCTGCTAAGAGTCATGTCTAAACAGGCAATGGTCCTGTGTCAAAAGAAGACAGCTACTTGGGCCCAGGAGCAATGAGCAGGCTGCTAGAGAAGCTGAAGTTTCTGTTCTTTTCCCACGACTTTGTGAAGATTTATGGCGTACATGGGAAATCTTGGCCAAACTACCTCCAGACAATGTTAGACAGATCCCTATGGATTCCTTGCAGCTATGAAGTTTTATCACGTTTATTTCCTGGGGACAGTGGGGCTGACCTGACTTCAGATAGCTGTGAGTTCCTGAAGCTTCCCTGTAAACGATAAGACTTCATAGATTTGAGCAAAGCATACTTAGCTATAATATTTCATTATATACACAGACACACACACACACACAGACACACACAAGGCGCCAAAAAAAAAAAATGTATACACATTTTAAGAAAGGCAAAAACTGTGTTAAAATTATAATAATATATACTGATAACAAAAGATGAATACAAGTCATGTGTATACATGATTGTATATATTTAACTGGGTTGGATATTGGTAAAGTCTTCGTAAATCCTAAAGGGAAAGATCACTGTGTTTAATTGAAAAGCATTGTCCGTTCTTAATTGCAGCACTGGTTGGCATGACTGGTTGCCAGTTTGGGTATCTCTCCTTTTATTCTTTCAAATCAAAGCTGTTAATCAACTACCGGATATTTTCTATTAGTGTAATACTCCTTCCTTCAAGAACTGAGAAATTGTCTCAGTTCTGACATTAAATCAAAGGATTATCATTTTTGAACAGCACAGCTTTCAGATTAGTAGTAAGCCAATTTAATAAAGAAAATAGGGAGAGAAAAAAAAGCAGCCTTGCATTCCTGACATCCTGGCCAGCAAGCAGCTCTCTTTTGAAATGGCGCGGCGAAACTGCTCTCAAAGACACTTTCTCATATGCTGCCAACTACGGAGGGAATCTTTTTCAGGAGATGCTTGTCTGGTCTGACTCGGACTTGTTTCAGGGTGTGTCTTCATTCCTACAAGACGTCTGCCCTGGGCAAGACTGCATTCATTAGTAATTAAAACAAAACAAAACGAAAATCCCGAGCTAGCAGCCAGTGGGAGGTTTTCCTACACGGATGTGCACCTCCCACGTGCTCTGGTCACAGACACGACTGGGCTGGTAAAATGGCCTGACGGATCTGTGCCAGGCCCAGCACAAGTCTTCCATTCTGACACGGAGTGCTGCCAAGGGGGAAGGAACCACATCCTTCCTCATCCTAAGTCCCCTTCTTAAATCGAGTAGTTGTTCAGATGGGGGAAGCACGGGGGGAGGGAGGGGGCGACATCACTCGTTGGTGTTAATTATAACAAGGGGAAACCTTTATTCCCAATATGAACTTTCTAAGTGAATTCAAGACCGAATCTCAAGGCCGGAAAGGCCCTCAAATGTCATTTTGACGCAAACTTATTTTTCCAATGTTCACATCTCGCTGTAACATCCTTGCCAAGTGGATGTCGAGGCCCTCTTTACATATCTCTAGTGATGGTGAATGCATGACCAATTTAGTTTTCATATGGCCCGTACTGTAATAAATGTCTCTTTAAGTTGAGCTGGATGCTGATTCCCTGGAATTTCTACCTACTTGTCCTGGTTGAGGACTCTGGTGCCATGTCAGAAAAGTGCCTCTCTCTTTTACACATCTTTGGGCATTTAACCCATTGGTCCTGGTATTTGAAGGAAACACTTCCATATCTCCATAGACCTCATTTCAAAAATAGGACAGTAGGGCTTCTGGAAATCATTTGTTCCCCTACTCACCTAGCCAAACCTCAAAGTCAGAAAAGCATATACTAAGGAAATAAAAATGCCATTAAAAGAGGGAGAACAGGCATTGGTTCCTTACTGCCTGGGCTTAAAAAGAAATTGAACAAAGGAGAAAAGGAGGTAATAAGAGGCCAGAAACTCCAATGACCAGTCGGCTAGCTCACCCAAGCTGGATTTCTAGGGAATTGCTGAACAGATCAGTGCAGTAACCAAACATCTGTTACGAGGTGCTCATGTATGAGTATGTGTCAGCTAACTGGACAGGGCCAAAAGAAGACACGCCTCACCAAAGCCAAGGTTTTAGCCTGGCTTTGGAATCACACACAATTGGACTCAGCTCCTCTGTAGCTGTGCAAGCTTCTTAACTATGAGGGTGCTAAGTCTTAGTTTCCTTTTTGGTGGAGACGTCAGCAACGTACCTCATGGAACTGGGTATGAGGATTACATGAGATAATCTTATAAAGCACATAGTAAGCACTCAAATTTGTTAGCAATTCTGTTTTTGTTTGTTTGTTTTTCTTGCTTGTTACTAGAAGACTAGCCTTTGCTTCACCCAAACTTTTCTCTATGTACAAATATAAGGAAGCAGAAAACCTATATATCTGGTAAGGAAAAATGAGGCCCGTTCTCAGATGGGAGAACCAAGGCAGGACAGGCAGCACACTACAGTAGAAAGTTCACTGTCCCAGAACTCAGGAGGCCAGTTATAGACAGGTTGGCTGGCTCTAAACAAGGCACATCCCTCTCTGATCTCTTTGCGGTCAGGGGGTTAGCCTTTTGACCTTAATGATCTAGTAGTCTCAGAGAACCATTAAAGTACTGTTTAGTGGCAGCTGGAGAAGCGTGATTTCTATAAGCCTCCTGCTCCCCTTAGCCATCTCTCTACGTGAATAACTGCAATAATCCCAGATGCCCCAAAGCACAGAACCTGGGGTTGTCACCCCAATTTCAAATGCCATAGGCATCCCTCTAGGAAGACAGAGAACTGCAGGGGTACATTGAATGGAGGTTATAGCTTTTGTATTCTCTTGTCATTGGCCGCTGAACTCTCAGGTAATATAGCACAGGGTGTAAGTGTGTGTTTTAAATAAGTCAAGACAAATGAATGAGTTCTGCTGTGTTTTGACAGGTAGGAAGCCAGAGATATGTTTTTTAAACATTTAGGAGTATGTGCTTGAAAGCGCTGACAGGAAAGACTTATGGAATGACCTAATTTTAGGATGTGTGGATCTCCTGGGAATGTTAAGGTACCCGCTCAGGTCTGCTTTTGTAAAGGCTCTCCTCCTTACCCTGTGTTTGGTGTTCTGTACTTTAAAGCAAGGCAGTAAAAAATCCTGCAAGGAAATGAGGAATTGAACAATAACACGTGGATTGTGAGGAGTTTGCTCTCTGGGTGGAAAGAGACATTAAATGTAATGAAATCCAAAACGTAGGGACAGATTTAGAACAGGACACCGCATAACCAGATATGTGTTCCAAGAATATTATCAGTAGGTACAGAGTGAAATGGAGGGACAAGTGAGAGAAAGGTGTCCATTGAATCTATGGAGCTGTAGTGAGCACTCTTGACTCATCAAAGGCTAAGTGGCCACTTGATGGTTATCACAACCCCTGAGCTTCAGTTTTCTCACTTACATTAATTCAAGTTCAGACCAAACTGACCTTGCAGAGTCAATGTCAAATCAAACGAGATAACGGACATGTAAATAATTTGCAAATTGACAGTCACTTGGACAAACATAAGGGAATACTACTGTTACCATTCAATAAAGATAAAAGCCATTAGTATTTTACTAAGTGAAATAAGTAATATTTATTTTTCCCTCAAAATGATATTGACATGGTTGCATAAGCCAATTTCATTTCAGTTGACGTTCCAAGTGATCATACACTTTCTCTTCTCTTCACATACTGGAGGCATAATCATCAGGGGATTTTAAAGAACAGATATCTAGATATGCCACAATAACATTATCGTTGACAATAATAACCATAGGTCAAATCACCGTGGCTGGCAATGTACACTAATTTAATTCCCAGGATAATCCTGAACAACCTCTTAGGAAGACTCGGAGTCACCTCCTTTGGTGAGAACAGAACAGAGCTCTGGGGATGCAAATTTTCTTGCCTGGATGATTATAACAAGATCATCACTAATTGTTCCACCTATTTTCTTTCTAAGTTCCAATGTTTTGACTCCCAATGCAAGATCTGTCTAATACACATATCCGATAATGTCCCTTCCTTGCTCAAGAATATGCAGTGCTTCTCCTTGCGTTAAAGGATTAAGTGCAAATTCCTCAGCAGGGTATCTAAGGTCCTCTATAACAGAACCTCACTCATCTTTTTAAAGTCTGATCTTCAATGACTCTGTTGCTCACATACCATCTCCCTGACAAACGGGGCTCTTACCGAGCAAGGCACAGACCTCCCTCCTTCACTTTATGTTTTCATCCTCTTCCCTTTATTTGGGATATCATCTGCGGTTTTTAACTATATCAACTTCCAATGGAATTATGTTTTCCAGAATTCCCTTTCCTATATGGGTCCTAGTTAGCACTGCCTACAGGAAAATCTGCATGAGTTGAACGCAATAAGTGAAGCAGTGGCCATAGCTTTGGGAAGGTCCTTTTGGTCATCTGTGGACTACTGCAGCTCACACCCATTATTGCTGAGCTGGAGGCTCAGCTCCTAGAGCGGGGCAGCAGTCACACCCATAGTGCTTCAGCTCCATTCAACTTCTCCAAGTCTGAAGCCCGGCATGGGTGATACTGCACGGCTAAGTGCACCAGCTCCTTCTGCAGGCCACCCTCATAGTAGGGGGTAGATACAGGGAGAGACAGTAAGGGTTGAGGTTTGCCCTCATGAGTTCCACATTACTTTCTTCCACTTCACATCCAGCTTTTCTTCCTGACTGACTGCCTGCCTGCCCACCATAGGGAGAGGAAACAGTCTTCCACAGATTTCTTCACCGGCTCCCCGTCAGGATCCTTGGTTAGTGACTTTTATCTGCTCTCCCAACTGTCCCCTTTTGGGGCTTTAATTGTCCCCTAAAAGCTCCCACAATTATACATCTATTCCCTATGATATGTCCCATTCCATATCATTGATCCATATAATTTCTACTCTTCTGGTCAGACCCTAACTCATATACCACTGCTCCTCACCAATTTCTCTCTGTGTAAAACCAGTCCATCATTCAGGCTTACTTCATATACCACTCCCTCATAAACCCCCTCCGGAGTGACACAAGCAGTCTTCTCCTTGGAAAAACCAAAATATTTTACTGTATATCTTTTTAAAGTTATGCCATACACTCTTACACTATTCCAAATATTATCCAGACTGTAATATCTTTCATTATAATTTATAAATCTTTATTCTTCAAGGACTGTGTTTATGGGATTATGTTTTAATCTCCATATCTCACCACTGTCTCGCCTACAGGAAATCCTCAGAAACGGCTTGTTGTCCAAACGAGTAAACGAATTCGCCATACCACTACTTCCTTTTTAACAACACAGGTAACTGAAACCCAATGCCACTGTGTAAGTATGCGTGGTATAGTCTCACTCATAAGAGACTATTTCCATAGTCACTTTAATTTTCCATTCCCTTCTCTCAAAAAAAAAAAAAAAAGCCTCTTTAGTCCAAATTCAACACCGTTTATTCTTATCATATACATAGTTCTAACACAACTCGTTACCTGGCTCCCTAGTCAGTACTAAAGCAGAAACACCTAATTGAATGGGGAATGGAGAGAATGCTGCTAGCACAAGACAGATTGAAAGCAGGAAGAAATAGCAGACGATAAGACAGAGAGAAGACTGAAAATAAACAAAAATCAGACTATACAAATTTAAAAGTATATGGTCTGGGACCATTTAGTATATGAGGTAAATGATCTCACCTCAATAAATTCGGAAGGAATTACAGTCCACTCCAATAAACTGTCCTGCATCACCAAGATTAAGTAATGCCACATATTTCAGAATAATCTCTTCATGTTATTTTAAAATAAAATTCAGTTACATATGAAATTTTACCATTTAAAAAAAATCTCACAGCAGCTCTTATTCTCAGAAAGAGGAGATTAAAAAAGAATTTGTCATGCATTCTTTCAACAAATATAGTGTCACCTATAACTCACACGCTGCTCTCGTGTGTGTGTGTGTGTGTGTGTGTGTGTGTGTGAGTGTGTTGTGTAGATCTTTCCTCAAAGCAAATCATCGAACTTGGGAGATGCAGGAGGATAGAACTGAAACCTTTTAAATACCCTAAAGGAAAAAAAAGGTCATTGCAAATCAGCACCATATTAGTTTATTACAAAGAAGCAAATGCATGCAACCAACAAATTGGACTATTTCATTGTTATAGCTTCTTCTAGGGTAAAAACAAAACAAAACAAACAAACAAACAAAAACCTGTTAACTAGAATGAAGCTTCTTGCCTTCCCTATACAACCTTTACCTTATTTCTCTGCCAAACATCTCTTCACTGCAGGGAAATTCCCTGGAGATTCCAAAGGTGTTGCAACCCTGCAAACTTGGTTTGGAAGAAAAATGTGGCAAAACACTGGTGAGGAATATTTGATTTTATCATCATAATCCCTCAGTATACAGAGGGAGGCAACTGTGGCACTTTTTGATTTTGTTTACTACTAAAATTTAAAATTCATACAGGGTTGCAATAAGGATTGAATGAGATCATGAGAATAAAACACTCAACACAACTCCTGACACACGTGAAGAACTGGATCAATATTAGTAATTATGATTAGCAAGAGGTCCTAAACTTCAGGCAGGCTCTGTAAATTAGCCTCATTAAGCATTATCCAGGGCAAAATTTGGGTGTTCTGCTGTGTTTCCCTTGTCATCCAGAATGCTCTGAGGTTATCATTGGAATGTAAAATAACTTGCCAGCAATCTAAGCCCTGCTGGGGAAAAGGATGCGCAGTTTGAAGTATTGACATACCAGATGTTAGATGTTTGGAAGAGAGAGACAGGGCTGTCCTACAGCACCTTTGCTCCCACGTAGTTCCAAAAGATTGGCCCTTCAACCTACAGGAGTGCCCTGCTGAGGGCAAGGTACCAGAATGGCTCCTGGAACAAAATGAACATCACTGCTGATGTGATTCGATCTTTGGTTTTGATTTTTGAAGTTAATAAAACAAGCACAACTGAGAAACTGCCTGAGTATATAAGTGTAAGCATATTTGAGGAGATTATTTTAGTTCAAAAAATAATAATAATTTTTTAAAAAGCTCAAATGTACTGAGCACTAATTATGTTGTAGGCACTTTATGTACATAATTAATCCTAACGACAGTTCTATCCTTGTGCCAACAACACAGATGAGGAAACAGGCCTAAAGATGTTGAGTACTTTTACCACATCCCAGAGGTTATAAGCCCCATTACCCTACCCAGGTTGTCTCAGTCTAAAACCCAGGATTTTATTACTCTATGCTCCTGAAACGATACAATCTGAAAGAATAGGCCGTGCATTCACTCACTGATTCCATACATTTATTGAACTATTCCTTCATATGAGGCACCGTGAAATGGGAGAAATAGACATGAATAAAATATTAGTGTCACTTCTTACAATCAAAGGGTAGAATGGTACAGTGGTTCAAATTGCCCAAGTTCAAATATTGACTCTACCACTGACTAACTCTGTGACCTTGGGCCTCAGTTTTCTCTTCTGTAACACAATGATTATAATAGTACCTGCCTCATAATGTCATTCTGAGATTTCAATAAGCTAATATCTGTAAATGCCTAGCACATATTATGAAGCTACTTTTAGCTCATATTAAGAGCTACGTACGAGACTATATATGCATGTGTCAGTGAAGACTTCTAGGAGTTCTACTTCTTGAAGAGTTAGGCACCAGTTAGATTTGTACAGCCAGAAAGAAGAAATTGATTTGATGCGAAATTAAATTTGCCTTTCACATGCTCACTCTTCAGTACAGCAGATTTCAGACACTGGGACCTAAAATCTTATAAGGAAATAGCTCTAGGTCTAATGTTTTGAGGCACTGATTACAGAAAACACCTACACAAGAGCTGTAAAGTTTCCAGCTGAACTGAATTGAGCCACAGTGAATGCATACAGTTCCATCCATTACTTAGTGCATTTGGAAATAAGAATGATATCATTTGGGAAAAGGCGAAAAGGTTTTAGCTATTTTACCTGTATTTTTTTTTTTTGAGACATTCTAACGGGAAAGAAAATTATGAATAACATCATAAAAATGACTTTACATGTGTATGTGCATGATGCTTCCTGTTTTTTTCTACTTATAAGAGTAATGCTGCCCTGTATTACCAACTATCAGCGGCCAGCTGAGCCCAGGCGTCAGCTGTTCCAGGTATGTTCCTGTCACCTACATCTGGTTCCTGTAGGCACTTGAATTTTGCAACCTGTTTTAAACAGTAAGTTTTCTTAGGACATCTACCATTTCATTTTCAGAAGTTGTATCTACATGTAATTTACCAGAAAAGGAAAACATAAGGCAGGCAAGTCTTGTTAAATAATCAAATGTGTAATATGAGATCAGAGTAGTTCATTGCATCATCTGATAAATAAATTCTTCTATTTTTTACCTTCACTCTTTATTCAAGGCTCCAAACATGTCAAACGTGATCCCCATCCTACTTCGGTCCTTGCAGTGACTTTCTGCTGCTTTTTCCATAAAGTTTGCTCTCCCTACTATGGCCTGCAAGGCCAGTCTAATCTAGCCCCCATTTACCTTAGGACCTTATTTCCAGCCCTTTTCTCCCTCTCACCTGGCTCCTGCCACCTCAACCATGACCTCAGACGTATCCTGGCACCTTTTCAGGCAAAAGTCACCTTTCCAGAGGTGCCATCCCTGAGCACCCTATTTAAAATTGTCAGTCTCCACATCCTTCCTACCTTGCTGTTGTTATTGTTATACTTGCAGCCCCTTATTTCTCATCCTGAAATCACTTGTAGTTCTTCGGTTTACTTGTCTGTTGTCTGTTTACTCATATTTTCCTTTTAGTCTGTCTCTCAAAATATCCTTACAGCAATGCTAACAGTAAGGAATCACTTCAACACCTTTGCTTCCCAAGGCAATTTCAGATAATTTATAAATACACACACACATTTTTATTTCAATATTCTAAATGTATATTAAATATTCTAAATATAGATACACACATATATGTATATCTGTATAAGTGTGTATGTGTGTGTATGTGTAAGACACATTTGTATTTCAATATTATATATATAATTTGTTTCTTTGTCCAGTTCCATCTACTTCATTCTACTCCTAGGAAGCAAATAATACTAACAGCCATCTATACATCTATGTATGCATCATTTACTCATGATTAGGCAGCTGCAATTGTCAAGGCACTATGCTAGGCACCTGGCACAGCGGGATGAACAAAACCAAGATCCCTGCCCTTGTGGATTGTACATTCTAATGGGATGAACCAAACAGTAAACAATAAACAATAGATGGGCTAAATAAGTTAATTACGTAGTATGTGGAAGATAATAAGGTGACAGCTGCTATGGAGAAAAGACAAAGTAAGGCAGGGGAAGTGAGATCAGGAATGGCGGGAGTGGAGATAGGAAGCAGGATGTGAGGCAGTTTTATATGAAGCAATCAAAATAGCCCTCAGTGGAAGACACTGAGCAAAGCCTTCAAGGAGATGAAGGGGTTAGCCATGTACTTATCAGGGAATTGGGACACAAGAAACAGAATGCATCATAAAAGGCCTTCAAAAGTACTTTAAAGATTGACGTATGCACGGAGTGAAATAAAGTGTGCTTACCTGTACCAGTCATATGTATTATCTTATTTCGTTCTCACAACAGCATCCAACAACCAATGAGTTACGCATCCTGTTTATCTCATTTTACACAGAGAAGTTAAATAACTTGCCTAGGATTACACAGATGGAGCCAGAATTTGAACCTTTGTAAAAAGACTCTAGACCCCCTACTATAGACTACCTTTCAGTATAGAACATTCTAATCCAGTGCTTCTCAAACTGCAGTGCAGATACCTGCTTCTTTAACAAAATATCCAGGTGATTCCGATGCAGATGGTCCATTCACCACAATTCATCACTGGTCTAATTCCTCTCCACATGAAAGCTTTCTAGATATTTTAAGATAAATATCACATTCATTCACTCCCTATCCGTTGACATGCACATTGTTTGTCAAACTGGAGAAGATATTTTTAGACCAGCCAAGGCATCTAATTCATATACTCCCCCTCTCCATCTGAGTTGCATCAAATGGGTGAGGCTTTGGCGTAAACAGCAATGCTGAATGAATGCATACTTATGGTGTGCCTTTTAGGAGCCAGGTATTAAGTGCTAGGTACTTAATATATTTTATCTTACTTTAACCTCTCTAAGATAAATATAGATAGACAGATAGTGGTATAGGTATAAGTACAGATATATATATATATATATATATATATATATATATATATGAAGATATAGATGACTATTTATCCAGAGCATGCTTATTACGATTTCACAGAAGAGGCGACTAAGTCTGGACCGGCTAAGCAAGCCATATCTATTATAGTATTGAAAACCAACTCTGACCCCAAAGCCAGCCAACTTTGCACTACCCATACTATCTATTCAATCCCCAAATCCCCACCATTATCTCACTCTGTAATTGAAAAATTGAAGTCTAATATTCCAGAAAAGTTCTATTTAGTGTGTGTTACCACTCTCAAGTGTTCATCATTTCTATAAGTTGAAAAAACTCCTATATTTATTCCAATAAGAGCCAAACTTCTTCTATGGGCACTAAATTAGCTCTAAAGAAGAAAACAGAAAATATGCACCCATAATGCTAAAATTGAAATAAAAGCCAAAGGAGTTCCAGTCAAGATGGAAGAGTAGGTCAATGCTGTGCTTACTTTCTCTCATGACCACATAAAAATTACAACTTAACTACGTAACAACCATCATTGAGAATTGCCTGAAATCTTGCTAAACCGAAGCGCTACAAGTAAAGACAAACAGAAGAAGCCACCTCGAGACAGGTAGGAGGGGCAAAGATGCGGAACAGGCTAGTCCCACAGCCGCACATGAACATTAAAAATTGGGAGGGATGTCTCAGGGGCAGATACTCCACACAAAGTGCATGGGGTCCCAGTGACAGACCAGGCTACCCAGCCCAGGGTTCCAGTGCCAGAGAGAGAAGTCCCCGTAATTTCTAGCTGTGAAAACCAGTAGAGATTGTGGCTGAATGAGATGAAGGGCTGCTGGAGTCCCAGGTACTCCTCTTAAAGAAACAACACATGAATATGCCGATGGAACTGCTGGCTCTGAGCTCCAGCACTGGGGCAGTAGCTGGAGAGGCGACAGGAACATATGGTGGTGGCGTTGGGGGGGTGAGGGGGGTTCAGGGAACTGAGTTGTCTGGCTTCAAGACAAGGGCTGGAGGGCCAGCTTTCTCCCAGACAGAGGGGCTGGCAGAAACCACTGCTTCTGTGTTCAGGCTTCCCCTATCCCAGCATGCAGACACATGTGGCCACCCTATCTGTGTCCATGTCAAGCTGACTGACACCATTCATTTGCCCTGCCTGGTGATTCTGAGTCTCTGCCCACCCAAGCTGTTTCCAGTGGGTTTTTCATAAAAACCTGCCTTGGCTCATGCTGCAGGCTTTCCTAGAGTCTCTCAAAGGTTTTCAGAACCCAGACAAGCAATATCTGGCGTAACTGTGTCCTGTACCTCTGGCTGAGCAGCCTTAAGCCTAGCACTAGTAGCAGCTGGCCTTGGTTTGCAGCTTGGCCTCTCCAGGCGCTTACAAGCATGGCACGGGAGGCAGCTATCTGTGGCTTGCTTTGTAGATCTTGCAGGGTAGCCCTGGGTGGGGCACAAGCTATGGCTGAACTTGACCTGTAGTGGGTCCCCTCCCAGTTGGCCCTTGGGCTGGTGCCCCCAGTGACCAGCTTTGAAAAGAGCTGGAATATCATCCAGCCACCTCCAAGAACAAGACACCCAGAGGACAGATTGGGCAGGCACCAGAGAACTGCTGAGGCAGATCCTGCTCTGTAGGGTCAGCCCCTGCACCAAAATTCCTCCACTGTAGTCAAGACAGTTCTCACAATGAGTTTGAGGGTCAATCTTTCTTATTGATGTACAAACAGCAACCAAGGCTCAACTAAAACAGGAGGGCACACACAACTCAAATAAGGGACCCACCTCGAGTCCATTGCTCAGGTGACCAGGAAGACTACACCACTGAGTCCCACAGCACACTTTCTACATAAGGCCACTCTACTAAGACTGGAAGACACAGCAACCTTATTATACACAGAGGCAAACACTGGGAGGCACCCAACATGTGGACACAAAGAAACATGTCCCACATAAAAGGACAGAACAAAGCTCTAGAAAGAGAACTAAACAAAATAGAAAAGTTCCAAACACTGGTTATAAGGATGCTTAATGATTTCAGTGAAAACTTCAACAAAGAGATAGGAAACATAAAAATGGAGATAGAAAACATAAAAAAGAACCATTCAGAAATAAAGAATACAATAATGGAAATGAAGAATACAGTACAGGGAATTACCCGTAGATTAGATGAAGCAGAGCATAGAACCAGTAATTTTGAAGATAACGTAGTGGAAAATACCCAATCAGAGCAGCAAAAAGAAAACAGAATCCAAAAAAATTAGGAGAGTTTAAGGGGCTTCTGGGACAACATCAAGCATACCAACATTCACATCATAGGGGTACAAGAAAGAAAAGAGAGAGAGCAAGGATTGAAAAACTATTTGAAGAAATGACAGAAAATTTCCCTCACTTTGTATACAAGCCCAGGAAGCTCAGTGAGTCCCAAACAAGATGAATCCAAAGAGGGCAACACCAAGACACATCATAATTAAAATGCCAAAGGTTAAATACAACAAGAGAATCTTAAAAACAGCAAGAGAAAAGCCATTAGTTACCCACAAGGGAGCTCTCATAAGACTGTCGGCTGACTTCTCAACAGAAACTTTGCAGGCCAGAAGGGACTGGCACAAAATACTGAACGTGATGAAAAGTCAGGACCTTTACCGAGGAGGCTATCCCCAGCAAAACTATATCTTATAATTGAAGGACAGGTGAAGAGCTTCCCAGACAAGAAAAAGCTAAAGAATTTATCACCACCAAACCAGTATTACAAGGAATCTCAGAGGGACTTCTTTCAGATGGAAAAAAAAAAAAATCAAAACTATGAATAATAAAATGGCAATAACTACATATCTATCAACAATTACTTTCAAAGTAAATGGATTAAATGTTCCAATCAAAAGATAGGGGGTGCTGAATTGATAAGACAACAAGACCCTTGTATATGCTGCCTACCAGAGACTCACTTCAGATCAAAAGAACGCAGGCTGAAAGTAAAGAAATGGAAGTTATTTCATGAAAATGGGAAGAAAAAAAAAATGCTGGGTAGCAATACTTATACCAAACAAAATAGACTTTAAAACAAAGACTATAGTGAGAGACAAAGAAGGACCTAATAATCCCACGTCTGGGTATTTATTCAACGTAACACAAAATGCTACTTTGAGGGGATGTGCTGATCCATATGTTCATTGCAGCATTATTTCCAACAGCCAAGATATTAAGGCAACCTGGGTGTCCCTGAATGGATGAATGGATAAGGAAGAGGGATACATATAGATATAGATATATAGATATATATAGATATAGATATAAATATAGATAAAGGAACATTTATATATATATATAAAGGAATATTACTCAGCCATAAAAAAGAATGAAGTCTTGCTATCTGTGACAACATGGATGGACCTAGAGAGTATTGTGCTGAGTGTACCGTGTTTCCCTGAAAATAAGACCTAACCGGAAAATAAGCCCTAGCATGATTTTTCAGCATGACATCCCCTGAACATAGGCCCTAGTGCATCTTTTGGAGCAAAAAATAATATAAGACCTGGTCTTATTTTCGGGGAAACACAGTAGTAAGTAAGACAGCAAAAGACAAGTGTCATATGATTTCACTTATAAATGGAATCTGAAGAACAAAATAAACAAACAAATGAAATAGAAACAAACTCATAGATAAAGAGAACATTTTGATGGTTACTAGATGGGAGAGGAGTTGGGGGTAAGTGAAAAGGGGGAAGGGATTAAAAAGTACAAATTAGTTGTTACAAAATAGTCACAGGGACGTAAAGTACAGCATAGGGCATATAGTCAATAATATTGTAATAACTAAGTATAGCGTCTGATGGGTACTAGATGTCTCAGGGTAATAGATTGGAGAGGGGTTAGGGGCAGAGTGAAAAAGGTGAAGGAATTAAGAAATACAACTTGGTAGTTATAAAGCAGTCACGGGGATGTAAAGCATAGGGAATATAATCAATAATATGATAATGACTATGTACAGTGCCAGGTGGGTACTAGTCAGGGGTATCACTTTGTAAAGTACATAAATGTCTAAGCACTACGCTGTACACCTAAAATTAATATAAAATAATATTGAATGTCAACTGTAATTGAAAAATTAAAAGGGGGGAAGATAAAGAGGTATAAGACAAATTTCCAGGTATAAAACAAATAAGTTCTGGGGATGTAATGTACAGCATGAGGAATATAGTCAATAATATTGTGATAGCGTGGGACGGTGTCAGATGGTTGCCAGACTTAACATAGTGGTCACTTTTTTTAGCATAGGCAATATAATCAATAATATGGCAATAACTATGTATAGTGCCAGGTGAGTACAGTTGAATAATTATTATGTATATCTAAAACTAATATATTGTATGCTAGTTATATTTGCACTTAAAAACATAAATCACTCAATCAATCAAATACATTTCAAGATGGCAAAAAAAAATTAAAGAAATAAAAGCCAAATATTTTATCCCTTTATTTCTTTATAGAAGATTATGGTGATTAACGGTGATACAGAGCTTGCTTCATAGTAAAAGACTCTTTTCACTTTCCAAACAATAAATGTCAATGTGCCTCATGCCGCCGTCTGTTTTCTCTCCCCACCCCCAAACCTGGATCCTAATGGGGCACATAGCTTGTAGGTGATAGAAATGTGACAGAATCACATCCTTAAGGACACAAGAGGTGTCTGTATGCATCTGACTCCTACTGCCATCTGTTGTGATTCCCCCTGAGGCCAACGAGGCTGCCGGGTAGGGGCCTTACAATGCTCCCCAGGCCACGCCAGGTGGATGCCTCTGTGGAAAGAAGAGCGTAGTTCTGCTCTTCGCTTTTCATGTCATCTCCTAAGTCGTTACTCTACAAGCACAGATTCATAGCACACTGTACTTCAGAGAGCGCCTTGTCCAAATTCCTCATTTCAGAGGTGACAGAGTAGTCTTGTAGAGAAGGAAAGGAACCAGTACTAGGGCTGATGGACTGAATGACTACAGGGAAAAAAACATAATCTTGGAGTTAGAAAGCTAGGGTCCAAGTCTCAGCTCTACTCTTTACTGGCTGTGTGGCCATAGCAAATATTTAGCCTCTCAGATTCAGAATATAAAATGTTGTTGGCAGCATTTATCTTACCTCATATATATATATATATATATATATATATATATATATATATATATATATATATATATATATCTTACCATATATATATATATATATATATGGCTCTGAGGTAAGATAAATTTGGACAATTGGTCTATTTCTGGTTTATTTTATATATATATTCCTATGTGTGTTCATAATAACAAGTATGTTGAGGATTTAAAGTTCTATATAAACAAAAACTGTTATTGTTTTAACCTAGGTCTTCTACTTTCTAAGCCAATGTTGTTTTGGGCACACAGCTGAATATCATTGCAGTTGTGAACCATAATCAACTTTAAAATCCCCATGCCCCAGGCATATGATCAACACCTACCAAAATGTTATGATATATGATTGACATCTACCAAAAGCATGATAAAATGTGTTTTATTATCTACTTTTCACAGAGAGTAAAAATAAACCAGAGATAGACCAATTGTCCAAATCAAACAAGGCAGGTTTAGTCTGATGCCAAAGCCCACGATTGGTACACAGCCACAATTTTAAGTCACCATACCATCTAACCATTACTGGCTTAAGAAACTGTTACCTATGCAAATAACGTTTTCAGGTATCAGAGATGACGTGTATAACATGACTGATCCTCTTTTCCGTTGCCTTTAGTATTGATTAGGAAAGAAGGAAGCCGGTGTAATCATAAGGACTTATGTACCAGACAGGTAGAAACCACAGGCATCTCCTGGATCTAAACTAGACATAAAAGGTCACCTGTCCCTATGTCCAATTATGTCAAATAATAGCCAGATTGATGTGAATTCTTTACTGCTTTTAGAATTATTGAAATTGGAGCTCATTGTAACTTCCTACTTCCCTGAAAAGTTCCTTCTTTCTTTCAGGTGATTTATTTATGACACTGGCCTTGCTGTCAATATATGCAAGTATGCACTTCAGTGTCATCCCTCACTGTGTTTGCTGCAAATCTCCCTTTATAATTGGGATAGAAATGTCTTTTTCCACCACTGAGCCAGGGATGTCCAACCTTGTTCGAGTCTGTGATTCATTATCATTTGTCTGATTTTGTGACCACAAAATTAAAGGAAATTGAAGTTACATTATTAGTCTGTAGAGATAGCCTGTGAGATGATTAATGATATGAGAAAACATGAGAAAACTGGGAAGCCAGTGCTGGGCCTACCTAACATAGTATGAGTCCATCATCCATTCCACCTTGTACCTTTTAGGTACGGGGCACTGTGTTAGGCACAGGGAAATTAAATGAAATGACAGAAGTACATGCACGAACGAATGCTGATTTCCCTTGCCCTCCTCTTTTTGATGGGAAAAATGATTTCTTGGCATAAAATGATAAAGATAATTTCTTTTTATTCCTCTTCTCCCCTTTTAGCCTTGACTTATATAAAGAGATATGGTGATAGAATTTCAGAGTTGAAAAGAATCTGAAAGAAAAATAACAATGTATTATAGCAGAAGACCCTTATAGATCTTCTAGTGTAGCTGCCTCACATCTTAGACCCAAAGGTAAAGAGACTTCATAGTCTCAGGCAAGGTGATACCAGGATCACAATGGCAGGATGAAGATGGGGTAGGTTGTCAGTCCTCATCCAGGTCCTCAGTTCTACGTCAGAGGCTGCACCATTTCAGGTCTTTCCTAATTCTAAAATGAAATGCATGGGTGAGTCTCAGCATTGGTATTTGTTTTGTGCTGTGTGACACAGGGTCCCGATACCTAACTGCACTGACCCTCAGTTGTCTGAAAAAATTCACAAGATTATTGCAAGGAATGAATAAGATGATATATGTAAAACAGTTCAAACCATGATGGAGTTCTTTAAAGTGTAGCTATTAAACTTTGATTTTCACAATTTGACAGACTAATAAATTGAAAGAGTTGATAACAGAAGAAAGAAGCCATGTTTATTAAACACTTCCTATGAATTAGGTGCTGATAGGACTCTAGATTCTAAGCAAGCATCAGTGTTCCAGTTTCCTAGCTGAGGAGACTAAGGCTCATCTCAACATAATAACTTGCCTCAGGAACATTCTAGACTCTAAAACTCCACACTGCCACAGCTGCTAGAGCTAGTCAGAATAAAGTCAGGCTAGAACAAGGTCTCTTAACAACCCCTTCAGGGTAAACCATGCATTCTCATTTCAAAAAAGAAAAAGAAAAAAAAAAGAACTTAGCAACAGTAGCTAACCTGAATTAATCCCCCAAAATATCAGATACCAAATGTTCTGTAACCTTCCTGTTTGTTGGGGTTTTTATTTCTCCTACAGAACAATTTCCAAAATGGGCAAAGAGCACAGTAGGTGGCTCTCTAATATTTCACTGGCAAGGCGACAGTGACTCACCAGAACCTACATCTGCGTCACCAGCAAGACTCAGAAAGTTGAGCAACAAATGAAACTGTGTGTTATGTTGGAGATAACCTTTTTTATTATTATTATTATTATTATTATTATTATTATTTCTGCCTTCTCCTCTGACTTCCTCCAGCCACATTCTGCTGTTCTAACTGTGCCAGGTAAGATGACGCTAACTGCCTACCTTTTAGCAAAAGCAAACATATGTTCCCAAATGCCAAAAGCAAGGAGCAAAATGTTTCTCCCAGAACAGGATTTGCAAGCCTGTCTGTTTCCTGCAAAGCAGAAAAACTTGATGGCCTATAGGGAGTCTCGATGGATAAATGGCCCCACTTCCTGGGCTGGAAACAGATCTGTTCATTTGCTACATAAGCCTGCAGCCATCAATTTCCACAGGGAGGACGGGAACTCCTGACCAGTGATCGGTGCCACCAGCAAGCACTGGACTTTTCTGCTAATGCTGCCTCTGCATGCTGCTGTCTATATTCTAACTTTTACCCACAGAATTGGCGAAAGAAATGAAAAATGCTATGGTCACTCATGACATTTGTTCCTCAATCTTTTTACCACCTTGTGAATTAGCACAAGGATAGTAGAGGGAAGAAATTACTCAAAACAGGAAGAAAAACGTGACATAATTCTGAACTTTATGTCTTCATAGTACCCTATCTACTAGGAATTGAAGGTGCATTACATCAAACACAGGAGAGTGGGAAGGCTGCCTTAGAGATCATGGCTTTGAAACTTCCTCTCCTGAGAGTTGGCTCTGCTAAACTTAACAGGGTATGTTCAAGGATTGTTCCCTTAGCAAGGAAATATCCTCTTTGGGACAAAAACGATATTCTGCAATGGCTAGCCAAATAAGGTCAACCTAACAATAAATTGCTAAAATCTCACTGGAGAGGCTACAGGATGTGACAGTAAAAGCCTTAAACTAGAAATCAAAATGTGTGAACTGTATTCCCAGGGCTGAAGTTTAATAACCACATTACTCTTGGCAACATCTCATTTTTCTGTATCTCATTCAGTTTCCTTCTCAACAAACTGAGATTCGCTAAGAAGGGATATCATTTAATGAGCATCTACTCACTACATGCACTTTATATGTATTATTTCATTTAATTTAATCCTCACACAAACCCATGGAGGTGAGTTGTTTTTCTTTCCATTTTTGAATTTATTCCACTCTAAATGGTGGAATAAACTGCTCAGTATTACCTACCTACAAAGGAAGGACTAAAGTTTGAATTTGACCACAAAACCAGGGCTCCGACCACTATTGATATGCCTGCCATATCCTTCCCTCTCTCAGGGCTATTGTAAGTAAGAAGGAAGGTAATATATATGGAACACATTTTGGAAATGTTAAAATGTATGTATGACTTTGGTAAAGAATAATCTGGATAAGGAAGACAGGTATAACTGGGAATCCTTTCTTTAAAGAACCAGAACCAAAAGGAGTTAGCTTTCAATCTCCCTTCCATCCCCTTGCTGACCTTACTTTGAACATTTTCCTTTTCCCCCAAAGTCCCCAGTCTTTCAGGAACACATTCAGATGTATCCTGGCCAGCTCATCACAATGCATGCACACGGACAGGCTGACAGAAGCAAGTGATCCCATCCTCTACAAATGCATGCAGCGGTAGGTATCTGTACAGGGGCACCACCAAGCTCTTCCCATCCCTCAATATGTATCTCACTCCCTCCCATGTACTCATCAATGCCACATACAAAGGCAAGGGATTGTGAAGCAGGCAGCCAGCTTGCTGGACACTCAATTCAGGGACTTATCATATAGCCAAGAAATAGAAGTAAATAATTGTATGAAGTCGGTCAGAATGAAATCAATTGTCATGAACAGGGTGGAGACACTATTTCACTTTAAAATATCATAAAGAAAGACGAGTGTGGGCAAGTGTAGGTATTTGCATTTAAATAAGTAAGTTTGTGTCCAGAAGGGACTGAATTTAGCAGAATCACTAAGTGATCCAAAAGATATTCATGGGAATTTTGTTGTTGTTTTCCTATACCAATAAAAAATAAAGTTGCTTGTTTCACTTAAGACAGAAGGAATACAAAGCTTACAACAGTCTGTCACATGGATGAAACTTTCAATGTCTCCTCTTGTCTTCCTAACTCTCATCAAATTCAAGACTCCTTTGCCAATAAAGGATGCCTCAGATCAGAGCTTCACCGATCTGAGGCTTGGCCTAAAAATGAGTAGGGATTGGCATAACTGAGAAAAATTCTATATTCCAATTCAAGCATTCACGATCAGAGTCACAGGCGGACAGCATTCAGAAAGCATGTATTACTGTTCAAACTCCAAAGAAGAAACCACAGCATTTGAGATTAAAAAAAAAAAGTCACTATAACGTAGTAAGAAATCACCTTTATGAAAACCCACTGTCTCCAAGGTTACTATACAACAATATTTACAATAGTGTCCATCAATCTCAACCTGACCAGGTGCCAGGCCAGGCACTGTGCCAAACATGTTATTTGAATGATCCCATTTCATCCTCCCAGTTACCCTAAGAGCTCACAGTCAGCATTATGATCTCCATTTTGCATCTGGAAAAAACCTGAGTATCGGAAAGATTGAATAACTTGCCCAACTTCACCCAGTTAACAGCGGCAGAGCTGGAGCCAAAACCAGGTACATTCTCCTCACCGGTAGCTTACCGGAAGATCTGTGGAGCAGAGCAGCAAAATGCTTTGAGAGGCGATGTGGTTCACAATTTCACAACCAGGGGGTGGAGGGAAGACAGGCTGGAGGCTGGCTCTTAAAGGAAACAGCAGAAGTTTGCTTTTATGTTTGTGATGTTTTTCTCTTTAACTCGCTTCCTTGTTCTGTCCCAGTATTCAGAAGTGAGAGGAGCTATGGCTCCATGAAGTCAGCTGTTCCTAAATGAGGGGCACCCTATGCCCCACAGGACCACCAGCTCTGCTTCCTCCCCCCAGGGCTGGAGAGAGAACTGTAAGAACCATAGTAAGTCACCAGAGCCGGGGCATCCCTCACCTCTCCACCTATTCCACGAAGAACCTCACAGGCACCCTTGGAAGGGACATTTCTCTGAGAAAGCAGGTCAGGGGAGGAGGCAGCAAAGCTGCAAGCAGCCTGTACCCAGGCTGTAACAGCTCCAGGCTGGGAGCGACGTGGTACATACAGGCTGGGACCCACTGCCCTCTTCTATCCTCACCGCTCACAGCAGAGCTCTGGAGAAACCAAGGCGAAGTATATATACCGTGTTTCCCCGAAAATAAGACCTAGCCGGACAATCAGCTCTAATGCGTCTTTTGGAGCAAAAATTAACATAAGACCCGGTATATTACATTATATTATACCCAGTCTTATATAAGACCGGGTCTTGTAGTAAAATAAGACCCGGTCTTAAATTAATTTTTGCTCCAAAAGACGCATTAGAGCTGATTGTCCGGCTAGGTCTTATTTTCGGGGAAACACGGTACCAGGGAAGATCCCTTAAAGGGCTGGAAGAGGGGTGCGGCAACGCGCAGCGGTCCTGCAACTGCATTACTTAAATCCCTACAAAGCAAAGATGGGGCTCTGGACAGTTGAGTTCGAGTCCTGGCCACAGCTGTGTGATCTATCCCAGCCATTGCCTCTCTCTGTGCCTCAGTTTGCCCTCCTGGAAACAAAAGAGGGTTGGCCGAGAGGATTTGTACAAATCCTTCTACCCTGAGATTCTGTGGATCTGTGCTTCTTTCGAGCCCTTATCGACAGAGCGAGACTCACCTTTCTGGCAAAGGCAGAGCCCAGTGCAGCGAAAGCGGCGAGGAAGGAAGCAGGATTTCCCAGCACTGCTTCTTTGCGTGCGTCTGGCCAAAGCGGAGCCCTGGGGACCCTGATCCGGCCAGTCTTCCCCCAATGAGCCTCTTACTTTCCGCCGCACTTTCTTTTTTCCCCCTTTGGGGCTCCTCCCCCGCCGTGGCGCGATTGGCTGCCACTGCGCGGCTTTGGCTCCACCCTCTGCCTGGGCTCACCAGCCACCGGCTCTCTGGACTTCCCGGAGCTGCAGCCGGGGCGTCACCCAGGGCCGCCCCTCCAGCGGTGAGGAGGAGTAGCACGGGGCGGGACTGCGGGGGGACGCGAGGCTGCACTCCGTCTAGTCCCTTTGGTGCCCAGCTACTGCCTCTGCTGGCTTGAGCGGGCAAGGAAAAAGGAGGGTTGGTCCTGCAGCTTGGAACGCTTCCAGGCACTCTGGGCAGGTACGCCTTCCACTATACCCATAGACGCACACATGCGCTTGTTGCAAGCTTCTGGTCTCACGGGCGAGATAGATGCCACCCTGCCTTTTCTTTCCGGCTCTGTGTATTTAGTTATCATGCTGCATTAAGGCTGTGTATCAATCCAGGCTACAGAATTTGCGCGCTCACCATGTGCAAAGCACAGAACCAGGCAGGAAGTAACAGACTTTCATCTCAGTGGTACAGTGCTCTTACTCTGCTATAAGTGACAGTCGTGGGAACAAACAACTGGTCATAACAGCAAAATTGAATCTGTATTCTCCACTAGTGTATACCCAGGGCCTGGCACAGAATAGACACTCAGTACATATTGGTTGATTGAATGAATTAATGAATTAATGAACGAACGAACAAAATAATAATTGTAGAAGGAAATAATCTCAAAAGAATTATTTCCCTTTTTTTCATTCCCATTGCTCCAAGTTTCTGCAAGAGCCCTCAGATGCCCTCTCCCACTCTAGATGGTAGTCTGTATAATCATCCTGAAAAGGTTTACCCTGGTTTTGAAAGTCAGCTCCTTCCTTTAAGGACCTTCTGTTGTTTCCTGTTGGTAGCCCATCACAATGTCTTTCTGACTGACAAGGCCCTTTATCACCTGTCCCCATGTCTGAAAGTCCCTAACAAAGGCAATCTACCAAATTGACTTGTCTCTTTACACATGCCGTGCCCAAAACCACCTCCTTGATTTTTTTTTCTGCTCTTAGAGTTACCTAATCGAACCTTATTAATTTATTAGGCCAAGAAATGGAGATCCACAGAAAGCAATGAAGAAGGATAAAACAGGCATGAAAGAAGAAAAGGGCCTGGGTGAATTAGCAGGTGGAAAGAGCAGGTAGCAGTCTCGGCGCACTTGCTGACAATGGACAGCAGGGCAAAAGTCAGACACTGCCCCTGCCCTCAAGCAGTTTAACTTCCCAAGGGAAAATAACAATAAAATCAAAGTTATAGAAATGTTCATTTTATACCATTTATCGATATGTATCACTTATGAAAATTAATTTTGAGAAATTATCATATGTCTCTGGATACCTGGCATGTAACACGTGCTTACGATATTGTTACTGAACCCAGTCCCATGCAGCCTTGGAAGAAGAGAGGCAAGAAGGGGAACTCTTGGATCCCATCCAGAACTCTCTTTGCATAGGGGTAGAGGTGAACCCCATGAATGAGAGTTTCTCCCACATAGAGGAATAAAAGATATATACAGTCGGACATAAGTTAAAATTCATTAACGTGGTGAAAACAGATTGTATTCAGTAACTACTGACAGTAGGTGAAAGAGCTGAGCTCTATTCCAATCTGTGTGGAGGAGATTTGGATGTTTTAAAGGGAGAATAAGAGAGGGGGTGGTAGGGGCTTAGTGGCATCATGAAGTGAAAAACAGAAATGGGCTGGTCAATGTAAATATAATTAGGCCAGCTGTAGACACAGCTGATCGACAGTTACTGAAGTTAGGACTATCCTCCCACAGAAGCTGGGAGACTAGGCCCTACCCTTTCTAACAATTACATCTCAAGGGAATCACTCTGAGGTCCTTGAGAAAGATACTTCTGAATTGTAAGGGATACATGTTCACAACTGGAACCATTTTTTAGTAAATGCTCTAAGAAAGGGAGGTCAGAGGTCTGCCATGAGGTGTTGGCTAGAACAAACTGTACATTTTCCTGGTAGCCTTGGGCTTTTTCAGGCAAGCATTTTAATGGGGGGGGGAGGGTTGAGGTCCTCACAGGCAGCCTCTGCTGCTAGACGCCATGCTAGAGTTTGGACAAGTCTCTTAGAGCAGGAGTTTAGACAGCGTTGTTATGTCTTGAGAGTTCTACAGTTCTCAGAGGTCTGCAGATTCTCCCACAGGATACCCATAGTGGGAGAATCAGCACCCCAGTCACCCTGTTGCTTCTTCTTTATAACCGGCTTCTCTTCCCTTGGAATGCTTGTCAGCATGGTGATGTCCTCTAGCACCACTGTAGGAGCTCATGCACGGGTGTGACTGGGCTGATGGGCCAAGAAGACATGTTTTCCAAAAGACAGAGTCTTCTTGGCCTATGGCCTAGAGCTTCTGGAGACTGTTAGAAAAAAGACCTGATTTTCTTTCCTTGCCATTCTCCTTCCAAACAGAAGCTTTGAAGCAAAGGTCAGGATTTTAATAAAGTCTTGGAGGATGATTATTATGCAATATTGACACTTCACTACAGCAGGAAATTTAAAGACAAGAACTTGGCATGCAAAAAGGGGAAACTTACCTTTGTGGTTCTAACTTGGCCTTGCAAGCAGTTAACAACACACCAGCTTCCAGCCTCCAAAATCTAAGTTGAAGGCATGCCCTTCATATAGATACCATCACCTGTATTATCCCATAAGCCAAAACACTGCAATAGATCAGGGCAGACTCAATCTAAATTGCTCACCATCTGGTGAATGACAACCAGTCAGTGACAGTTAAAATCATGCTAACATTTGCTTGTTCATCCAGCGATATGAGAGGGCTGTGCCATTCAGCTTTTGTTGCTTTTCTTTTCTTTTTTTTTAATGGGCAGCAACAGGAAGGCCAAATGACCCCGTAGCAGACAGGCACTTGTGATATTATTTCTCTCCAGGGAAGGATTTTCAAATAGTCATCTGGGGTTCAGAGACCTTGTATAGATTCTTTCTCTTCCACCAGCAATGAAAACTTTGTTTTACTCATTCATTTATTCAACTAGATGTTGAAAATTTGCTCTACACAGGCTCTGTGAAATATGCTGAAATAGGATAGACGTGGCTTTTTCATTACTGAAGAAGATGCAATGTCTACATAGATTATAAAACATAAGGTTGAAATAATATCTCCTCTTCAGTGAGCAACTATTATGTGACATGCCCTTTAAAAACACATTATTTCTTAACCTTACAATAGCTTTAAAAGGTAGACATAGCTTTCTCTACATTTAGTGGTGAGGAAATAGAGTCGGAAAGGCTTATTTGGCTAAGGCTACACAGCTACTTAATGTTGAACCCAACAGCAAACCCCAGATTTAACAGATTCTAAAGGCCACACTTTCTCATGTTACACTGAGGTCTATAAAAAAATTTCAAATAAAGTACTCTTGGAATATTGAAGAAGGAAAATTGCTTCAGTTTGGAGGAGAGCAAGGGAAGAAACAGAGAGGGTGTCACTAGCAGGGACTAGAAGGAGAGACAGAATTAAGATTTATGGTGACAGAGGCAAGGAATGAGACACCACAAGATAAGGGGAGAGCATCCATCCATCCATCCATCCATCCATCCATCCATCCAAACATTATTCGATATATAGACAAAATAACTGCAACATTATGTAGTAAGTACTTTTGGAAAGACAGCAGGGTACTCCACGTAAGCCCAGAGGATGGTGTTTGCACATGACACTGAGAGGTAGGAAAGGGGAACACAGTGAATTTAAATTCTCTGACTAGAGAGGAACATGTAGGAGGTAGTAGGAGAAAAGGCTGGAAACTATATTTAATCACATATTTGGAGAAAAGGGGGGGAAATATTGTTGCAATTACACATTAGAGAGCAAGAACTATAACTTATTGGCTTTTACGTCCCAGAACAGTGCTTGAGATGAAAAATGTTTGAACAAATGAATGAGTTACTGACACCTACTGAGGGCCAGGTGCTCTCTAAGCCTGGTACGTTTAACAAATATTACATTATATTACCATCACAGCATGTCTATGAGTTAGGCATTTATTTTTCCTATTTAAGAGATAGGGAAAATTCTGAAACTCAAAGAGGTAATATGGCTTGCCTAACATCACAGAGCTCAGAAGATATAAAGCTGAGTTTTAAAGTTTGACTCTAGAATTTGTAATTTTTTCCTCCCTCTCTGCCCTGCTCTAAATGCCAGACTAGGGCAGTGCTGTTTTGTTAGTATTTTTGTTAACAGTTTAAATAAACATTTTAGGGGCGCATAACAGGAATACATGAAATCGCACTAATCATGTGTGTACAGCATGATAAATTTCAATAAACACAACGATATAACTAGCATCCAGAAAATCATATTATTACAGGTGACAGTGTTTGACATCATATGATAGTCAATATCTTTATTTCTGTCAGGGCAAAATATTCCACCTATGGTTTGTATTCATGCATACACTGTTCATAGGAACGCATGAGCTACTGAGTCATAACCTGCCTGGAAAATGAGTTAATTGACAAATGACAGCTTCCCTTTGGGGAGCTTTGCGTCCTCTCAAGTCAGAGGTTATCTCTATTAAGCAACAGCACTACAAGTATACCTTGGGATTATTGGACCTGGGCAAATCTGGCTACCTCTGAATCCCAAGCAGCGAAAAGAAAAGCAGCAGTGAGACTTTTGCATCTAATTTTAAAAATTATCTATACATAATAGGCTGGTTTGTTATATTTCTACAGTTGCAACCTGCAAAAGTTAAAGCACTCAGAGAGTTAACCCAGATGTAAAAAAAACCCTGAAAAAGATAAGCAAGAGTGGAGTTATCAGAGAGTAAAGAGGCAGAATGATGTACTTAACTGATATAGGTGACCTGGGGTCCATTCTAGTTTAGCTGTTCATTCTCTGTGTCATCTGGACACAGCCACTTCTGCTTTCTGAGCTTCTGGTTCCTTACTTTGAATGTGGTCATCAACTTGCAGTATTGAACAGTGACCCTATATAGCCCTTACTAAGCATCTAAATCACCTGTGGCTTTTTAATTTTGTTTTATTGTTTTTTGCGGTTTTTTGTTTGTTTGTTTGTGTTTGTTTGTCTTTTTTTTTTTTTGCATGGTTTATTTTGTATTTAATAATTAGAGATGCCCAGTCCTATGCTAACTTGTGGGTTGTGGGATTTGTGTGAGATTAATCATCTCACTCCAGAAGTGATTCTAAAATTGGAATTTTATATACAGAACAACTAGACTTGCCAATTCCTTAGTTATATTCAAGGTCTACATTCCTGAGATCTTATATTAGTTCAAACATACATTTGTATAAGTTCACAAATGATAACTTAACCTGACTCCAAAAGAAACTGCATAAAAATCTATATATTTAAAATGGATTTATCTGAGAGAATGACTCCATAATTTCTATCACAAGAGACAATTCAATTTAAAATACATTTGGTAAAGTTTGCATACTTTTAGTGGTTGAATATCACATAAAGTCCACAGGAAGGAAGAACAATTAAGGGATTATTTGACGGTGTGTATGCTAATTAACCTCAAATGATCTGTAATATAATTTGTTTGTTTCACATCTGTTTTGTTATTTAGAAACATTATCACCTGAAAATAAAGAATAAAACAATTCAGAGATTTAAATAATTAGTAAAT
The DNA here is from genome assembly GCF_004115265.2 of Rhinolophus ferrumequinum. Lineage (NCBI taxonomy): Eukaryota > Metazoa > Chordata > Mammalia > Chiroptera > Rhinolophidae > Rhinolophus > Rhinolophus ferrumequinum. Next base: position 55,759,240 of record NC_046285.1, read on the forward strand.
GTAAAATCTGGAATTGTGTTCCATGGAAAATGTGCAGTAAATTTAAAAAGATAAATTTCTAGTATAAAAGCTATGACAACCATACACATTCACATCCACACTATGGAATACATGATGACTTCCAGCTGGGAAATCAGTGAAGGTTTTATGGAGATGGTTTTTGAGATCAATCTTGAAAGATGGATAGGATTTGTCAAGACGAGAGGGCACCAGGAGACACTTAGGCAGTAGAAACAGCAGGGACAGAGGCGTAGCAGCAAGAAGTTGCATAGCAAGAAGACAGGAAATGGACTGTAATATCTATCCCTGAGAGTAGGTAGAGATAAGGTGGGAAAGGCTAGTTAGAGACTAGTCTTGATAGGCCTGGCTGTGTGCTCAGGCATCATTTTCTGAAATCATGGGAAGCCCTTGAACGCTAATGAGTAAGGGAGTGAATTGCTTAAGGTCACGCAGGCAATAAGAGTTAGAGGAGTTGGACTGGAATTCAGATTGTCTGATTAGATCTTTTCTACTGTCCCCAACTACAGAAATGGGGGTCAGTAGGGTTATGGGAGAATACCCCTGCCAAATACAGACTTTTCTATCACAGCCTAAGTGTTTGGAAGTAGGATTCTTTAGAAATGAAAGACAGGGATGACATTTACAATGACTTTTGCCCTGGTGGCTTCAAGGTCTTCTCCAGGGTGGAGGGCATCAGTTACTTACCAATGCAGCACAGCAGCTTGTGGTATGTTAGCCTTCGGAAGCACAGAAGGGCATTGCATTAGAAACTGCAGCAGGAATTTAAAATGGACTGAATGCAATTACCCAACTTGGAACTTGGCCAAGGTCTCAAGACTTAATATCACCACTCATCCTAGGTCTTTGTCAAGACCCCCTGTGGTCAGAAACCTTAATTTTATTGTTCCTGTGAAATTCATGGGACAGCAGTTCTCAACCTTCCCCCCCATAAGGACTCTATTTTCTTGGCCATGATGCTTCCAATGTGGCTTTGATTGCTGTTGCTGAAACCAAGACACTCATTGCCCCTGAAGGCTGTTTTATTTATTGGTGCTGTTTCCAAAAGATGCATTTCTTTCCACTAATATGTTTAGCTGGCCACGTAATAGCATAGGCTGACATTTTGGTCACTATTTGGGAGAATAGCAGATTAAGTAAATTCTACAGCTTTACATGTTCATTGTGAGGTACCTTGAAAAAAATTGTACAGGTTGATCTTGCTTTAAAAAAATAATAGAAAATATGCAATCATAGGAAATATAGTAGGTAATTGAATTTAATATCACATTTCAAAAGTCAAAATGATTTAACTAACTATTCTGCATGCACACACATAACTTTCTACAATGAAAACTGAAGCATAAATAAAAGAAAAATATGTATAGAGACAATATTGCAGAATAATTGAAAAGTCATGAGACAAATATCTAAATTCCAATAGTTAAGTAGGCAAATATGTGAACAAACTATTAATAAATGAGGGACTGCTATTATGCCAAAAACATGTATTCAAATTCACTAGTAATCAAAGAAATTCAAAGACAGAAAATAATAAAAATTTTTACATTTATTATTGAAAAAATCTTGAAACTAATTTTTTTAAATGAAATTTGGAGATGACTGGTTCACTGCTACATTTCCATGATGCTAGAGCAAATAGACATAACTCTTTGAGGAAACAATTTGGAAATTAAAGTCAAGATTGTAAAAATGTTATATTCAATAAGCCAAAAATTTCAACACTGGAAATTTATCTAAAGAAATAATTCAAACAAAAAGGAAACTGTATCCTCTTAGATACTTGCAAAATACAATGGTAACCTGAGGTTAATATTTAGAATATATAAAGAGCTCCTACAATTCAACAACAAAAAACAAATAATCTGACTAAAAAGTGGGTGAAGAACTTGAATATACATTTCTCCAAAGAAGGTATACAAATGGCCAATAAGCACATGAAAAGATGTTCCACATTGCTAATCATTAGAGAAATGCAAATTAAAACTACAATAACATACCACCTCACACCCATTACAATGGCTACTATAAAAACAAAACAAACAAACAAAAACCCAGAAATTGACAGATGTTGGTTGACAAGGATGCGGAGAAAGTAGAACCCTTGTGCACTGTTGGTAGAGTACAAAATGGTGCAGCCTCTATTGTAAAACAGATTTTTGGTTCCTAAGAAAAGGTAAAAAAATAAAAATAGAATTACGATATGATCGAGTAATTACACTTTTGGGTATATATACACAAAAGAATTGAAAGCAGTGTCTTGAAGAGAAATTTCTATATCCATGTTCATAGCAGCATTATTCACCATAGTCAAAAGATGAAAGAGAACCAAATAGTCATTGATTAACAAAATGTGGTATATACATAAGTGGAATATTATTTATTATTTAGCCTTAAAAAGGAAAGACGTTCTGACACATGCTACATTGTGGATTAATACTGAAAACACTTTGCTAAATGACATAAGCCTGTCACAAAAAGAAAAATACTGTGTGATTCCACTTACATGAGGCATCTAGACTAGCCAAATTCATAGAGACAGAAAGCAGATGGTGGTTACCAGGAGCCGGGGGGACAGGAAATGGGGAGTTATTGTTTAATTGGTATAGAATTTAAGTTTTGCAAGAGAGAGAAGAGTTCTGGAGATTGGTTGCATAAGAACATGAATATACTTAACACAACCAAACTGTACACTTAATAATGGTTAAGATGGTAAATTTTATGCTATGCATATTTTACCACAATTTTTTAAAAAATGGCAAACATTTTCTTAGAAAGTAGAAAAATAATTTAATCAATTTTGAAAAGTCATGCGCTAGAGTATGACAGCGATTAGATATTATAATTATACATAGTATAAAATTTCTTATATTTAAAAATTTGTAAACAGAATTAAAAACTCATTTATAGACATACAGTCAAAAATAAAAATGAAAATAAATGAAATATTAAGATGGTAGGACTACATGTATATAAAATTTGTATTATTTAATTTATATGAGTCTATAAGGTTATTTGTAAAAGAAATAAAATTGGTACTACACCTCCAAAAAGAAGGTTTCAATATTTCTTATCTGTGGGAAAAGATTGACAATAAGTGTTCTTCCTTGCCACAGAAAAGTGAATAAGAAATTTGTACATAGAGAAGTCACTTTAGAAAGGGAAAACCAAAATACGATATTTAATTTGGGATAAAAACAACAAAATAAATTGGAATTTAAACCATAAACTATAGAAAATCACAAAGATATAAAGAAACAGAGTATTACTTAACATTTTATGTTTTCGCATATCTAATTTGTGGTTCATTTTTTGATAATAATATTGTTTTACAGATTTTTTTTTCTTTTAGATGTATGGATTTATGTGGTTAGTAATCTTTCTTTGTATTTGTTCATACCTAATTCTTCAAAACAATTTTCTATGGGAATATATCTCCAATTTTTTAATGGACATCAACAGAAAAATACGATTTGGTACGTATTCTTTGTATAAGTGGTTTTTAGAAGATACCAATGCTAGCTTTAACTGTTTATTCAATAAATGTACATTTGTTTTTTCTTCTCTAAGTAATTTATGATAACTGATATAAAATTTACAAACCTGTCAGATGTTCCTGAGATGTTATTTAACATGCCACAATTTGTCTAACTGCAAATATGAGGTTAATAACCCTTATCCCCTTTGTGATAATCAAATATTCTGTGAGGATAAATAAAATCATATAAAATAACCATATATGAAATTAGGTTTAAAAGAAGAGTTCATTGTGAAGTAGGCTACTGGTGAGAGAGAAAGAGAGAGAGAGAGAGAGAGAGAGAGACAGGGGGGTGGGGAGGGAGTGAGGGAGGGAAACAATAGATAGATGATAGATAGATGATTGATAGATAGATAGATAGATAGATAGATAGATAGATAGATAGATAGATAAAGAGAGAGAGCAGATTGTGTTTCCCCAAAATGTTGCTCTGTGTACACATGAAAATGGAACCACAGCCAGCAAGATAGGAAGGGACCCTCCCGTCAATCCCCACCATTCTTGAACAGCTTTTCCCATTATTTGCCCAAGACCTAGCTTGGGTTAGATTTCCAAATTCCTGACTGATTGGTAGTGAATTCTTGAATAACTTATTTGACTTTTCTACACATCTGTGATTACACATGATAAACGGAGATTTTAAAAAGCCTCCATCTCAAGAGGTAAGTTACTGTGTGCATTAAATAGGATAATGCATTTAAATTGCCTACCTTGGTGTGTGGTGCATTATATGTGAACAGAAAATGGAAATTCCTGCCCTTACTCCTGACTTAAAAATGTATTTCTAATTTGTATCCTGCCACCAAGGAACCTTAACGGAACCATAGCTGATATTAATGCTTATTCTCTGCAAAGACTAACACAATTCCTCACATATGACAAGTACTTGATAGATATTTATTGATTAACACAAGCATTCAATAAACACTTCTTGCTTGATCAACATTGTAGCAGGAGATACCGTGTTTCCCCCAAAATAAGACCTAACTGGAAAATAAGCCCTAGCATGATTTTTCAGGATGACATCCCCTGAACATAAGCCCTAATGCGTCTTTTGGAGGAAAAATTAATATAAGACCCGGTCTTATTTTCGGGAAAACACGGTATACGGTTTTAAAATGCTTTCCTCATTTATTGTGAGACATCTGAGATACCAAATGGAGAGTGGCTGAGGAGTCAGCTCTTACGTTACTATTTACGAAAAGGAAAACGGTCCTTCCTGGAATCCTTGTAATAATTATAATTCATTATGTTTTGCACTTTGATGTATCTTGCAAAGAATTATCACCTATAACTTGATCCTCAAAATAATTATGTAAGAAAGCTAAGAATCAGGAATTATTCCCATTTTAACTTGAGGCTCAAATTGGGTGATGTGACTTTCAAATATATAGTAAATGCCAGTCAAGGGACCTGAATCCAGGGCGGCCACACCATATTCTCTTTATGATGCTGCTTTAGGGTAAGTTGTTCTGCCACAAGCCCTCACACAGCCTTATAGTCCTGGCTTTATTATTTGCCTCAATCCATGAAACACAGAGCTAGTCAGTTTCTTCACCACTAGGCTTCAGAGTGTTTAGCTCTGAGTCTCCACCTAACATTGCATTCAATTGAAGTTACATGACTTAACTTGACTTCCCCTAAAGAAAAGCACAAAGAGACAATTTTATTAAAATTACTGTAATAATCATTATTTCATATGGCCTACTCTACTAATGCTTTTCATACTCTATTCACTTTAAATAATCATGACTTTCTGAAGTTCCTTATCTTTAAACACCCACAACTCAGAGCTGAGGTTTTGAAAAGAACTTCCGTGTAAAACGAGTGAGTGAAATTTGTCTAGTCTGCAAACTAATTAAATGAAGTTGGCATCTCCAGAGGGAGATTTCCAGCATCTTTCCCAGGCATCGCTGACAGCAGCAGTCTGACATGAGAGCAAATACCATGTGACTTGGTTTCACCAAGCTAGCCCTGCTGATATAACACCTAAGAAGCCCTGCTGTATTAGGCAATATTAAATCACATGGCTGCCTTTCTTATCCCATTGAAACATCTGACACTACGGTATAGGGAGCAAAAATGGTTCTCTGAAACTGACTGAAAACACAATGCAGGGATATAGAAACCACACACTATAATCCACATGCCCTTAATATTAGCCCTGTAGCCCTTCTCATGCCTGCAGACAATGAATCAGTTTACTATGCATCTGCTATGTACAAAGTACTGTGCAAGGAATTATGGAGAAGGCTGTTCCGAATCAGACCTAGCTTCTTCTCTCAACAAATTTTGGAAGCTCAGAGGAGGTAAGAGTACACAAATAGGTATCACAAAAGATGATGGGATGAGAGCTATAGACAGTTAGTTATAGAGTACAAAGGAGGTCAGCGAAGTTAAAAAAAAAAAAATCACTCCAGTTGGTTCCATCTGGCAAACTGTCTCCTCCATGTATATTTGTTGGTTTTAAACAATTCTGTTAAAACCTAACACCCCACACTCTCACTTAGTATCCTATGTTAGTTCTTCCTGAATTAATTACCATCAAAAAATAAAGTTCTCTTTTTGCCTCTCCTGTTCCTACTCTTTCTTGGATTTAGAAAGAAAAGGGTTAGTTCTGCTCCTTAAATGGTTTTCAATATTATCTTTTATTTTCTGCTAATGAAAATGTTGGCATCCATATAGTCAAATTTTCAAAGGAGACAGAAAAAGGGGGATTTGTCCAGTTGTCTGAACTCCAGCTCATGTCTTCTGATTTAGTACCATCTCTTACAAAGGGCAATGGAGGAGACAACATCTGACAGCAAAACATGCATCCCATTACTGAGAGTTTTAAAGGTTAGACAGCTAGTGACCTGCTCTTATATGTGAATTTCACAATGACTAAGAACAAATGTTCCGAAGAGATTCGCTGGATCAAATGACTATTATAAACTCACCATTTATGTATGTCAGGACAAATGGAGCAGCATAAAAGCATTTCTTCTTAATTTCTTTGAGGTATGACAGAGAAAATTAATTTGAGACTAGAGAATAGGAAGGGAGAGTTATAAATTTGGAATTTGACAAATAAGGCATGCTTATACAATGTGCCAAGTGTGAAATAAAAAATGAACTTATTAGAAAATTTCCAGTCCTCGTGAAGAAGTCTCTTTTGGCCAGGCAGGAGTTTTCTATTTTTTGCTGTTTTGTTGTTATTATCATGTTTACTATGTTTCTATTATCATCACCACTATCATCATCACAGAAAAAATACATAAGAAGTGGGTGTAAATTTTTTCTGAGTTATGTGCAAGTTAGCACATAAACACTTTAAATTTCACTTTAAGCTTTAAGACCTGGCAGAAAATATAAAGAGCCTACTAAAATTAAACAATAGCATTAATATACATCTATTTACATATATATGATATGTATATAGGGCAAGCATAAATTTATGGTGCTGATTTTTCATATGCACATATACATGAATACACACATACACACACATCCTACACACACCAGACAATACTCTTACTATATATGTGCATGTGTAGACACAAATGCACATGTAGAACACTTTATATAACATTCTGCCCATCTGTTTAAGAAGTTTACATATATTCCCTTCAATTAGAGTTAAATATGAACATGTGTTTCCTATCTAGGATCCAGTGAATCCATCTCTTTATTTCTGCCCTGAATATGGTATATTGTGCCAAAACACAGTAGGCACTTAGTAAATATTGTTTGAACTAAATAGGGTTGAGTGGTGAACACTATAAAAATGAATTAAATCAATATACCACTGATATGCTATATAACATAGGCTCAGCAATACTTGGTCTAAATCTATAATCAGAATAGTTCACGTCCTGGAGTTTGGAAGTATTATGGTGTAGTAAAAAGGGCATATCCAGACATGGAAGTCACACAACCTGGGTGTGAATTTCAGCTCTGCTACTAAATATCTGTGTGACTGAGGGTGATTTGTTTAACATCTCACAAAAGTACTTTGTTGTCTGTACATGCTATTTAGTTTGAAGTACGAAACATCAAACTAAATAGCATGTACAGGCAACATCTACATGGTAAGTACTTGATATATGTTGTTTTCTTTCTCCTTTTCTGTTCTGACCAAATTTTAGCTGTTTAATATTTGGAAATAATAGCTTTGCTTTTTGCGGATTTTAAATCCTTCTCCTACTTACAAGAATATTAAATGCTTACAAATATTAGACCTTTGAATTCTTTCAGTTATACTATCCATTATTTTATTCAGCAAACGTGTGTTTTCCAGTGTAATAGGTAACTGTGAGGTATCCACTTATATACCAGGGTAGTAATATTGATGGAGACCTTCTGGTAGAACAATTAGGCTGGCATGTCAGTTAGGAGACTGAGGTCTAGTCTTCTGGCTCCTGTGACCATAGAAAAATCATTTCTCCAGTCTCTGGACCACATTCCTCTCTCTTTAAAATGGAGTTACAGCATATCTAAGAGTTATCTTAAGAGTTTTGTGATTCTGCAGGAAGAAAAATATTCTAGTTTACTAGAATTTATGGGTCTAACCAGAGATGGGAGGGGGGAAAAAACAATTATTTAGCCTAGCCAAAGCATGAATTCATTCTTTCGTCTGTCCCATAAGTATGTAAAATTGAAGTGCATCCTGTTTCAGACAATTGTCCCACAGCTAAATAGTATAGATCTTTGATAATCCTTGCCTTGGAATTTGAATTATCATTGCCTCAAACAAGGACAGTTCATCTTAGTCTCATATTGTCTCTTTGTGTAGTCCATCCACTTTCACCACTTGCTGAGAGTTTCCTGTGTGCCAGCTGCCTGGGTCTGTGGGCATTGCACAAAATAAGACATTGTCTCTGTTGTCAAGCCTAGTGAGAGACAGAAAGAGGGACAAGACAACTTATGAAGAAAAAAAGAAATTTGATAATTAGGGCATGAGGAGGTAGGGGAGAATGATTAATTCTGACTGAAGGAGGCAATGCTTAGTAATCTAAAATAAATGAAATGTAAATTTTCCATACACCTTTCTCAAGACGACCGTTTTCTTAAAAAATAATAACATTCGAGAATGAAGCAAATTTAGGTCCTGCAGGACTGCCCACAGAAGGTTTTATAACAAAATGCTGGATCCCACTTGCCTTAACGAGCGGAGAGTCAGATACCAGGAGAGGATTCTGACACAAACTGCCCTATTTCTCAATCTTGCTTCCAATTCATTCACTCATTCATTCAACAAATATTTATGGAGCAACTCCTCTGTGCCACGTACTGTTCTAGGTGCTAGAGATACAGAAATAATTGAACTGACAAAGATTTACCTCTGTTCCTTGGAAAAGTGGCTTAATTTAGGAGTAGGGCAGGAAATATACAAAATAAGCCTGGAGCACCCTGTAATATCAGAAAGTAAGAAAGTACTAACAAAAAGAATTGATGGAAATATGTCAAATGGGTACAGGATCAACTGAAAGGGCTCCCAATGACCAAAGCTGAAACAATTTGAGCAACAGAATAAAGGAGCATTGGAATATAACCCAAAGTATAAAATAAAATGTCCTTGAGTTTACAGTTATAAAAGTGATTGAATAAATTAATAAATGGGTGAAAAGAGACAAATACCCTATGTAAAAGAATTTCAAATAATTTGTATAGATACTATGCCCTCAAGAAGTTGGAGCATAACTCCCCCCTGCTTAAGTACCGACTATGTGTACTGACTTCCTTCTAAAGATTACAATATGGATTGGGGAAAAGTAACAGTAGAGTGGAGAAATGTGTCAAACACCATATCAGGTAGGTGATCAAGGTCAAAATCATCAGTCTAATAATTCATGTTGATAGTATGCATTCAGTATGATGTGTTGAAAAGGACATTTTACCTCTGTGGTCTTCTTCTCCAAAAACCCATAACCTCAGTCTAATCATGAGAGTATCATCAGAAAATTTCCAATAGAGGGACATCCTATAAAATACCAGACCAGTACTCTTCAAAACTGTCAAGATCGTCAAAAACAAGGTAAGTCTGAGAAACTGTCCATTTGGCTAAAATGGAGCCTAAAGAGACACGACAAGTTATTATAATATAGTATCCTGGATGGGATCCTGAATTAGAAAAAGAACATTACCGAAATCAAAGGCAATCTGAACAAACTAAGGTCTTTAGTTAATAATAATAATGTTTTAATATCAGTTCATTAATTATGACAAATGTAGCATACTAAAGTAAGATGTCAATAATAAGAGAAACTGGGTACCAGGTATAAGGGAACTCTCTGTACTATCTTCTCAATTTTTCTGAAACTATAAAGCTATTTAAAAAATTAAAGTCTATTTTGAAAATGTCACCACTTTGTAGGGCTTAATAACAGAAATAAAATAAATTGTAATATACATAGCATGTCAGATAAATTAATTCTATGGAAAAGAATAAAGCAAAACAAGAGTAGGGAGTAGTCTAATTCTATCTAGAGCCATCAGAGAAGGTATACCTGAGAAGGTACATTTGAACAAAGGCTTAAAAAGTGAGGCAGTGAATCACAGATAACAGGAGAAAGAGATTCCAAGAAAATGGAATAGCAAGTGGAAAGGCTCGGAGGTAGGAATAAACTTGTCATGCTTGAGAAATAGCTCGGCACCAGTGTGGCTGTAATACAGAAGAAGATGAAGGAAGACGTATAATAGTTGGTCAAGCTAGGTAGGGCCTTTAAACCATTGTAAGGTATTTATCTCTTACTCAACATCAGATTCAAAGCTGTGATGGACTTGGGTCAGCAGATTAGCATGATCTAATCTGTTTCGAACAGGATCTTTCTGAATGTTGTGCACAGACTGCAGGAGGAAAGGCCCAAGCAGGCAAGGCTTTTGTAATAATCAAGGTGAGAGATTATGGTGGCTTGCGCTAGGGATTTAGTAGAACTGATGAAAAGTGGCTGATTCTGGATACATTCTGAAAGCAGAGCTGAAAGATTGCTGAGTGTTCAAAGGAAAGGTGTGAGGGAAAGACTCCAGGGAATAACAAGCATGGAGTGGCCATTAAATAAATCTGGGAAAGTTGTGAAAAAAAAAGCAGGTTTGTGAGAGAAGACCAGATGTTCACCACCAGGTTTCTTTTCTTCTACCTCCTTAATATATATTTCAGATTTGCATTTTTGTTTTTTCCACTGCCATCCCTCTCATCAAATATCTACCATTCTTTCTCCTGGACATTTATATTCTTTTCCTCCTACTACCAGTTCCTCTCCTGAAAATAAATGTGATTTTTTTAAATGTGAGTGAATTAAATCATTTACTGAATAAAGCCCTCTCAAGGATTCCATTCACTCACTGTAACTAAAATCAAAATCGCTGTCTGCAACTGCAACATCATCTCCTTACTCACTCACCTCCCACCACATTGGTCTTTTCTCAGTTCCTCTCCATCTCTCCACTTCTTTTCCCACCTCCCACCCTGACTCTGACACTCCCACCAGGGCATTTTCACAAGCTGCGCCTTCTGCTTGAGATACTGTTTACATGGTTGGTTGCCTTCTTGGTCTTTGTACCTTGGTCTCAGAGAGCCCTTCCTCTTTATTCTCTATTTAAAACAAACTGCTTCTCTCCTTATTATTTTGTTTCTGCAACATTTTATTTCTTAATACATTTTGTCATTTAGGTGTTTTTATTTGTCTCTTTCCCCATCTAATCTATAAACTATATGAAATTGGGGCCAAATCCATTTAGCTCAATAATATATTCCAAATGCCTGATACAGAGCCATAAACCATATTAGGAGCTCAATAAATACTTGATGAATTAATATATTTATGAGTTTTTCCTATTATTATTCTTTCAATACATTTCTTGAGTAAGTCCCTGGCCTCAGTTTGACACCCTCGTCCCGAACGCTAAACTGTGGAGTCCTTAGTGTTCACGGAGAAACACCAATAAATGCTTAACCTGCAAAGGCTGCTTGGTAACTAGCCTCAGTGATAAAATCTTCTCGAGTGGGCCTCTATTCAGCTCAAGTGGAGTAAAAATAGGCACTGCTTAGCAACCAGCATTGTGTACTGAGCTCCTCCTCTGAGAAAGGCAGAGCAATGTTAGGGCTAAAACAGTGAGGGGATTTAGGAACTGGTAAGTATATTAAACAATCAAGGAAAAGTGCCTTTCAGAAAAGGCTCCAAACAGTTGCTCCAGAGAAAGCGTGAACATGACATGTTAATAATGAAATGACCCCTTTTTACAGGAAACCTTTGCATCTCCTAAATTAGGGAATATACTCAGGTCAGATTACAGAAAATTCCTCACAGAAACCAAAATAAACTCATTGCACACAAATCTTCCCTATCCTTTCTTTTTAACTTGATTCATTCCTTTTATTGTCATACTCACCAAACATAGGAATAAAGTTTAAACCAGATTAAAAACTGGGTTTTGTTTGTTACTTTGGGGCTTTGGTTTTGGTTTTGATTTTCCTTGTTAATTCTATTACCTGCCAGTTGGCATATATAAGTCTCAATTTTATTTTTGCCATTCCATGTTTGTACAAATTTGGGCACGTTACTGTGAGACCCATTTTCTTCAATGGTCAAGGGAGGTGATTTGGGGGTGAACTCCGAAGCCTCTTTTACACCTAAAACTAAATGATGGAATTATTTTATTTTTGTCAACAATCTAGGTTCCAGAAGCATTAGCATCCAATTTATTAAAAAAGAAATGCAATGATTTCAAAAGATATAGACTACATGTTTCAGTACCAGGCACTCTCACTTACATATCTCATTTAGTCCTCCCAAAAATCTTCTGAGGAAGGCCATATGCATATTTTACAGAACTAAAGCTCAGCAAAGCAAAGTGTATAGCCCCAAATCACATAGATGTAAGCAACAAATATTAGTTAAATAACACAGTATTTTAATCCTGATTGTCTAATTAAGTATAGAGAACTTATCCCCATATCACAAGTGAGTTTCAATAAATTTATAAAAGAAAGTTAGCAATTTATTGTTTTTCTGCTGCAAATGCATCCTTCAATACATGCTCTGTGATCATTAACAGAATTTCTGTAATTTCATTTTAAACGTGAGCACCAAGCTTCTTCAGTAGAGGGCGCTGGAGGGACACTGGAGAAGGAAGAGGCTTCCTCTGAGGACAGATGGTCCGCAATATGGATTGCAGAACATCTGGTGGAGCCTGCTCCAGCCATGGTCCCAGAACGCAGTCTCAAGGATCTTGCATCCTCTGCCTTGTGACAAACTTTCCGCCAGCTGTCCAGGCCCTCTGGGTAAGCCCTAACTGACCCATGGCCCAGAGGGTAACACACCCATCCGCGGTTTCATCTGAGGCATCTCCTACCCCCCAGGATGGCCTGCCTCACTCTGAAGCCCTCTGCTCTTTCAGGGCCAAGACTCCCACTGCACTCCTACACCACAGATTGCTGACTCCCTGCAGTTCACTTGCAATCAGAGGATTACCTACTGTTTGTTCTAAAACTCCAGACCATTTCCACTATCTCTGCTGTCCTGTGGCTAAACCACACCTCTTCAATGAGGTCAGAACCCCTTCTAAGTTTGTACTTTCTTGAGCACTCCATCAGCCTCAGGGTACCATATAGATTATTCTTATATTTTACAGTTACTCTATTATCATCATTAATGATTATTTATATTCTTCTTCCAAAGTTTAATCTAAGTGGTTTCTATTTATCTCTTGTTTACGCCCAGACAGCTTGTGGGGACAGAGCCAGGAGTGCAGTTTCCAGACTCTTGGCCTCACTTGGCAAGGTGCTGGCTCAGGTAGTAAATGGCCATCAATTGTGATTGGATGGCCATCAGCTGTGGCTAGTTGGCCGTCAGCTATAACCAGTGAGCCACTGGCCACTAATATAACTGCCGCAGCTACATTGGGGAGTGGAGTCGAGGAGAGTCGGTCAGTTGGCAGAAAAGCAGACAGCAGGTCGCACGTCATGTGAATCCAGCCTCCAGTGAGACTATAGTGGTATGACTCCCCTACCTATGGCTCTGTGGGTGTTCCTTTTTGGCCTCACCATATCATGCGTTTTTATGTGGGGAGCGGGAGCAGAGACCCCGCAGGCCGCCCTGCATGGCACTGCTACATCAATGGGATTAAATTTATGATACATTTCAACAGAGTATTATGTTTATTAGAGGGAGGGTAAAGCTCTTAATCATTAAAAAAATATCTTAGGGAATATCATATTTTGGAGAAGATAATTCGATTTCAGTATCATCCTAATTGACTTCATGAAGCGAGGAGGGAAGACTGTCAATGGCAGGTCCAGCAACCAACCCTCAGGAAGGACTGAGGCACAATTTGGGTCATTGAAAAATGCATATTCAATTAAAAAAATGCATATTCAGTTTTGCTTTCTCCCCATATTTTTAAAATTGTGAAATCATTTTGGAATTAAAAGAGAACGGTAGGAAATATCAATACACCTGAGAGTGAAACGACGTCTCAGGATCCTTCGGAAGTTTTTGACTGGACAGTTCTATCTGTTAGGAACATGTAGAGTATCCACCTCTGGTTGAAAGGAAGATTTTAGTGGAGTGACAGGAACCCACCTTGTGTCTAATTTGGTTCTATGCTTATGCTACTGGACAAAAGCAAGGGGAGAGATTCACTGAACTTTCTATTCACTGAATAGAAACTTTCTATTCACATCTATTCACTGAATAGATGTGGAGGAATAACAAATGTATAGGTATAGAATAAAGGACCACAAAAATCCATATAGACTTGAAGCTAAAAGCTCTATAATTTAACAAGCTAAATGAAAGCTGAGTCTTCAGCAGATTTATATTTTAAGACAAGTTCCTGAATTTTACAACACTCCCCAAAAGAGAAAATGTTTACTATTTTCTCAGTAAGAAATTATGTGCATTGCCTGTCTCTGCTGATTTCTCTTGATGAAAGTGGAGCCCTTGATGAATTTTCAGAAAGATTCATCAATATATAAAGAATTCACTCTCTTCATCTTGTTTTTTCTTAATAGTGCCTAAGGATCAGACATGGATTGTGCCTACACAAAACCGTAAATCTGATCAATTTACTTTGAAAAGAAAAGCAAGTCCAATGAGTGAGAAACAATTCAAGGAAATGTCAGCTACAAAACAAATCCTTGCATGATTCTGTTTTTCAGTTTCCATGACCACATGAGTTTCTCATGCAGTATACATAGCCACAGACATTTAGAGGTGAGCTTATGGAAGCTATAAGTGGACATTATCATGCCATAACTGAAAAGGAGCTACCTACCGCATATATGTGCCTTAGGTAAAGCCACTTTACTGAATTTATAATGATCAAGAATAATATAATAATAAAAATATTTCTTATAATTATTGAGAGTATCCTATTTTCCAGGAACTATGGCAAGCACTTTACTGGTCTCAGACATTCACTAACTTGCTAAATTTGTACAGCTGGAAAATTAAACATGTTGGGTTTGAATTCTGCTGTGTCTGACTACCAGGCCACTTTTTTGCACTGCCAGAGTTGAAAGGAACCTGGAGATCATTTAGCCCACACTGTGTTTTGTGAGAGAAAGAGGCTGGAGAGGAGAAATTATATGTGTAATATGGACTTTACAGACTCAGAACTCAAACCTAAGTCTTCTGATCCCTTGTCTGTTATGTTTCCATCATATATCGTGTTTCCCCGAAAATAAGATTTAAGAAGAAAATAATCCCTAGCATGATTTTTTCAGAAGGACATTCCCTGAACATAAGGCCTAATGCATCTTTTGGAGCAAAACTTAATATAAGACCTGGTTTTATTTTCGGGGAAACACAGTAAAGCTCATAAGGGATATTTGGTTCTCCTTGGTACTGCAGAATGTGTATTTCTGAATCTGTCATATAAAGAGAGGGTAAGGTATGGCAAAGCAGGCGAAGGAAAAGAGACAATATTTAAATGAATTCAACTCAGTATGTGGAGTTTGAAATTGTCAGATATGTATCGTAAATTAAATACATATTTTTTGATGCTTGCTATGGGACAGTTACTGTGCCAGGTACTATAGGAGAACAATAAATTAATCAGATATGATTCTTCCATTCAAAAGACTGATAGTAGAGCAAAAATATAAGTCTGTAAACTAATTGAATACAAGGCAGCCCTGCTTAAGTCCAAAAGAATTTTTTTTTTAGAAAAGTATTGGCTTGGGTAAATTAGGTGATATCTTCACTATATTGTTTAGTTCCATGGTATAATGTTTAAGAGCTCAGTTTTGGATTATGCTACCTCCTGAGTTTGAATCCCCTATATTAAACTAGTCAGAGGAAGGCAGGCAGGAAGAAAGAAGGGAGAGAGGGAGAGAATGAGGAAGAGGGCTGGGGAAAGAGGAAGGAGAAGAAAGAGGGAGGCAAAATGTTACCAGGTACAGAGGAGAAACCCATTGATTTCATTTGGCAAAGCAATCCTTGTTGTCTCCAGGAAAGTCATGGAAGGTATCTGAGCTAAGCTTCGAAGACTTTATAGAGTTTCAAAATACGGAGTAGGATAATATCTTTAACTTCAAATACGTCTTATTCTCAGAGTTGTAACAAATGTATACACATAAAAAGCCAATTTATTTATTTTTCTTTTTTCTCTATTCTAGGTGGATAGGTAAGACTTTGTACCCTAAAGTCTAGGACAAAAATCACCAAGTTGCAGCCTGCGGGCCAAATTTGGCCACAAATTTCTTTTGACAGGTCCATGGATGTTTTTTAGACATTTAAAATTTGCTAACCTCTAAAAATCAAAACATAAATTAATAAAAATGGCATTTTCCTGCTTCCTTAGCCCTGGTAGAAACAGCCATGAATGACAAAGGTACAGAAACGATTTTCAAAGTTTTCTGGATTCCATAAGCCTTCCAGGTTCTTATAGGATCCTGAGGAAGGGAAGAGAACTCTCTGGTCCTCTAAGAACAATGACTGAGATAAATTTTCCTGCCAATCCTATTGGGTAGAGATAAATCCAGATATATTTGATTTAGGATAATAAAGAAATAGGAGTATGGGGGCATACAAACAAAAAATTCTTTTCATAAGCATAGACAGAAGTAGAAAGGAACATTCTATGTTGAGAGAAAAGGCAACAACTCAAAGTGTGTTCAGGGAAAGTATTAGGTTGGTGAAAAGGTAATTGCGGTTTTTGCAATTATTTTTAACCTTATAAATTGCAATTACCTTTGCACCAACCTAATAAAAAAGTGGAAGAATAAATCTGTGGGGTGGATGAGGTGGTGGTGAAAGGAGGAACAAAGTCAGAAATGTGGAAAAGTGGGTATGTTACGATTACATCATAGAAGTTCTTCAATGCCAAACTAAGGAGTGTCTATTAAACACTTTTCCCATTTTTATTCTTTCTTGAGGAAAAGTTTCAAAAGTTTATTGAACACAAAGAGCAATCTAAACAAAAATTAAAAGTAAAAATATTCGATAATATTAAG
The DNA here is from genome assembly GCF_004115265.2 of Rhinolophus ferrumequinum. Taxonomy (NCBI): domain Eukaryota; kingdom Metazoa; phylum Chordata; class Mammalia; order Chiroptera; family Rhinolophidae; genus Rhinolophus; species Rhinolophus ferrumequinum. Next base: position 55,776,234 of record NC_046285.1, read on the forward strand.
AGGATGGCTTCATTTTTCCCCATTTTCCCCTTGAGTTTTTATCCATTATCGTAATCACCCATTGCCATCCATTATATTATATGATTTAAATGATCACAAATATTTTATAAAATATGTCTGTAATAGGGATTCAGTGTGAAAAGTAATTTGATCCCATATTCACCTCTCAGGAAAATAGTGTTTTAGTGCTTAGCTTTACTAAGTGTTTCCATACACATTATTATTCAAATCCCACAACAACCCAGATATAGGTGAAATTACATTTACTATTAGATGAAGCAAAATCCCATGTTTTGTGCCTTCAGGCCCATGCTCTTCACAATATTCCCCAATCAGCACCGTGGTCCTTTTATTCTTTATGCCCTGGGTCCTGTGGGTACAGAAGGTTATACCCTATAATGCAGGGCTCATTAGGACAGGCTGACCTAGAACCAGGTGTGTTAACCAAGATGAAGCACGTGTTGAGCAGGGTAGTGTGTGGCCAGCCTGCAAGTGCAAGCCCTGTATTCTAGGAGTGGAAAATGGAACATGAGTGAGAGACGCTCAGAGTGCCAGCAAGCAGATGAGAGAAACAACTCTGTGGTGGGTACCAGGTTACTGAGCAGAACTATAGTCTACGTAGGAAGACTCTGCAAAGAGTAAGGAAAGGTCTATATCCACAGGCCCTGAACACATTAGGAACCCAGGGATTTAGGAATTGAAATGAAGATTCCAGGAAACTGCTATAGTCATAGTAGTATAAATGACAATACTTCTCAAACTTTCAAGTGCATTTAAATCACCTGGGGATTTTTTCAAGTGCAGATTCTGATTGAGTAGGTCTCGGGTAGCACCTGGGGTTCTGCATCTCTAACAAGCTTTGAGGTGTTGCAGATGCTGATGGTCCTTTACTGAGTAGCAAAGCTCTAAAGAGATACAGAAAGTCAGGACAGATTAGCTGCCAGGGGTCCTAGAGCTACCTTAGATGAGGACATATCCTCACCTGAATTAGCCAGTGTGGATCACTCAACCTCTGTTATGTTAAATGGAAGGCTGAAAGACCTCAACACCAAGGCTAAGCTTGACACACATCCCCAGGCCCTGTTTGACGGTGGTTGTGATGGATGAGACTTCTAATTCAGCAAGCAAGAACTCCTCCAAAACCTATAAGCCATGCAAGGTCATTCTGAAGTAATAATTTGATGTATGAAAACTTTTTAAACTGGCTTTCCAATCCTTGCAGAAAAATTGGAGTCAAACATTTTAGACACTGCCCTCGGTCAGTAGGAAATAATAAGTACTAGATGCTTATTTATTTATTTTTTTAACTGACAATAAATTTGGGAGCATGGCTTCTGTAGCTCACCCAAGAGGGCTGAAAATAGGACTCACTGGCTGTGGATATCATCTGGTGTGTTTGAGATTAAAACAAAACCCAGATGGGCCCCCAGGACAGAAGAAGAGGTGGGACAGACGGGAAATGCCCACCATCGGCTACATAAAATGCAGGATGAGAAACTTGCTTGCATTTCACCCTTTTGAATGGAAAGGATATTAGGGAAGTATTCACCTTGAAATGAGGAGGGCAGCTGTCTAATGTCAAAGATAAAGCTGGATCCTAGTTAAAGTGGGGAGGACAGATTTTAATCAGCAATATACTATTGCAGTAGGGAAAATAGTACAGCATGAATTGAATTCAACTTTGATTTGTACAGAGGTGACTGGTCATTTAAAGGGAGAATGAGGGAATAAGGAAGAGAATGAGCAAGGGCTTAGCAGAGTCAGGGAAGTGAACAATTACAAAAAGCAGCAAAGGGGAAGAGTTGGTCCGTGTGAAATTCATCTGAGTTTGTTAACTGACACTTATGGTAATTACGTTCCTGGTCTCCCACAGTGGTTAGGAGACAGGCACCCCATCTTCAGCTGTGGGCTGGAACAAACAGTAAATTCTTTTGGAAGCCTTGAGATTCTCAGGCAAGTTCTGACAAGGGGCTAAGAGCATCCTAGGGATGCAGCCTTAAGCTGTTAGAAACTATGCTAGTGTTTTGTTCAAGCCTTTATGGGACAAGGATAAGGCCTAGGCGAGAAGAGGGCTCAGCGGAGAAAATCTTTGTCACTAAGTAGTGTGATATTGAGGATGCTGGAAAGTTCTTAGATGGCTCCACCTTTAGGAAATTCTGGAGGCTGGCAAATATGCCCAGAGATTCAGCCCTTTGATAAGATGGAACCACGGCACTAAGGACATCATTTTTAAAATCATCAGCTATATTTAATAATCAGCAAAGCAAATCCATAAAAAATTAGTGTGAAAAGGATGTAAAGAGTTCATGCAGACAGCCCCATCCTCACCATCCTCAGCTCTGATCCATTTCACAAATATGGACAAAGTGATTCACGAAAAGATGTCTTTCCCACGATCATGCTTAGATAGAGAGAGAGTCAGACATGTTTTAGGCAAGCAAAAAAAAAAGAAGAAGAAGAAAAAAGAAAGAAAGAATTACTGAAGCAATGTGGGAGGAACTGGATTTCATAGATATTGGGTCTTCCCTCCTAAATGGAGTTTGCAATGCTTTCCCAACTCTCCCCACACCCACATCCATGCCCTTCCTCCAGCAGCAGCCACAGCTTCAGGTGTAGTGGGAGGCAGTGAGCCCTGATGCCATCTGTGCTGCTATTATGCCCTGGTATTTCCACCCTCCGCCCCCTCCATCTCATCTCCACTCTTACATTTTTTTTCTGTAGAAAAATCTGCACTAGCAGCAGAGAACTGTTTGATCGCATCACTCCTTCCTCAACACACATAAATACACATTTCTCCCTTGAGTCAGTTTCTCAAATCTTTTGTTATTTTCCCTTCAGCGTCACAAATAAGTCTGGTCTTGCCAACATTACCCACATTGAACTATTATTTCAATAGAAGCAATTGCTTCCTGCATCTGTGATTCTAACCTAGGGGGAAGAACTAGAGCACTGCCTGGTCTTTCAAATATTTCCTTTCTGCTTAAGTCATTCATGTTTCAACATTTGGTGCAGGTTTTCTTCCATGGCTTTTAGCCACAAAACGAATATTACATTAAATGATAAATGATGCTATAAAATGAGGGACCCCAGCTGAGGGATTAATGTGAGGTGGCCTTTAAAAAGGATTTAGATTGCCTATGTTGAATATGTTTGTTATGAGATTCCTTGAGAAGTTTAGTAATACACCAGCTTTAAACCCTTACACTCTGATGTTGTCTGTTTGAACAATGTCAGAGCAATTCTCTCTTCATAGACACCAAAGAGAAATCTTCTCATTAAATAAATCCCTTTTGGTTCTATCCAGATAGAAGCCCATGGCAGGCAAATGATGGAGAGACTCCTCTGAACTATCATTCATTTGGCCCGTTGTCTTCCTCTTCCTAAATTCTTCCTTTCCCCTTCCCTCCACAAAAGCCACCCAGCTTTTGCACACCAAATGGGTGTAGCCCTGCTCTGTATCCTCCCATGCACAGATGGTTTGGCAAAGGATAAAATTTTCATTGCTAAGAACTCTGCAATTCAGTCTTCTCCCTAATAAAGAGATGTTTTATGTTTTCAGTCAGTTCTTCCAGGCCACTTAGGGGTTAGTCAATGAAAAGTTCAAACATTTTCCCGCTTTTATCATAGGGAGAGTTATTTAATTTTAGTTTTTACATTTGTGAGAAACTTTTATAATATAACTCTCTCGACCAGTCTCCTAAGTACCAGCTCTTAAAGTCATTGCAATATAAGACACATGTGCTAATATTTGCTATGAAGATAATTAAATTCCCATTAACCAGAATACTGACACTAAATTATTCCTTAATGTCACCTTTAGTGAGTAGATCTTTGTTCCCTGTGTCTTTAATCTTATGTCACTATCCTATCTTCTTTTACTATTACTCAAAAACACCTATGATAATGGATGACATAGGTATAAGAGGCATCATAGCAACCAGAAGAAACTGTAATTATTCTTCAGTGCTCTCAATTTGGCTTTGCAGGATGTTATGGTCGAGAGAGAGAGAGAGAGAGAGAGAGAGAGAGAGAGAGAGAGAGAGAGAGAGAGAGAGACAGAGAGAGAGCTTCCTTTTCAACTTAAGGGAATTAGAAGTCTGTGCAGATTGACTATTACATGGAATCTTCAAAAGCACATTTGAGGGAGATCCAAGATGGCCAAGTAGATAAACACTGCACCTGCTTTCTTCCATGAGCACATTAAAATTACAACTAAATTATAGAACAATTAACCTGGAAAATCACCTGAAGTCTAGCTGAACGGAAGTTTTATAATTAAGGATATAAACAAGAAGCCATGAGAGACTGGTAGGAGGGCAGAGATACGAACCGGGCTGGCCCCAAACCTCTGTGTGGTGGTTGAGAACCATGAGGGATATCTCAGACCCGTAGGTTCCCCCAGAAGAACTGAGGGACCTCAGCTGCAAACCAGTCTCCCCAATCTGGAGTACTGGTGACAGGAAGAGGAGTCCCCACAACATCTAACTGTGAAAAACAGTAGGGATTCTGACTATTCAGGTGGGGAAACCCAGGTGTCCTCTAAAACGGCCTGCACAGAGACTCTCTCACTCGCAGGCACTCACCTTGAGCTCCCGCGGAGGGACGGTAACTTGGGGGATGTCAGAAACACACAAGGGTAGACTGAGGTGTGTGGCTTTGTAGAGCGGTCTCAAAGACAGTTACCATTTTCCTTGTCTAGGGTCCTTCATCCATGCAGCCGGCAGGCAGATGCCATCTTTCCTGTATTGAGCCCTCCCTCACAAGTCAAATCTGTATCTGATTGACCTGATGAGCTCTGCTCGCTTCACCCTACTGACTCAGCTGGGACCCTGCCCCACCCAATTTGCTCAACACCAGAGACACTTTCTCCACAAGCAGCCAATCCCTCCAACATTGCACTCTTTTTTGGAAAACTATCGAAGAGCATGGGTCCCACGCAGGGGGTGATTGGCCTTGGTATGTTCTGACACTTTTGCTGGGGAAGGGGGAGGTCCAGGCTCAGTACTTCCACTAAACCAGCATCTATATTTACATGTGGCCTGCACTCTTCCCACTCTAGCGACTCCCTGAGATCCCCATCTCACCCAACTTACACAGTACATGAGGGTGTATCAGTGGCTGAACCTTAAGGGAACCAGCAGGTGGTAGTAGTCCTCGGGGTGTCCTGGCATTTTGCAGAGCTACCCCAGGCCTGGTACTGGAGGCAGATGTCCTATAGGAGAAAACTCCAGAAAAAGAACTAAATGAAATGGAGGCAAGCAACCTATCGTAGACAGAGTTCAAAACAATGGTTATAAGGATGCTCAAGGAACTCAGTGACAACTTCAACAGATAGATGGCAAGCATAAAAGGACATAGAAACCATAAAAAAAAAAGCAATCAGAAATGAAGAATACTATACTGAAATGAAGAATACACTAGAAGGAATCACCAGCAGACTGGATGAAGCAGAGGATTGAATCAGTGATTTGGAAAACAAGGTAACAGGAAACACCCAATCGGAACAGCAAAGAGAAAAAAGAATCCAAAAAATGAGGATAGTTTAAGAGACCTCTGGGACAACATGAAGCGTAAGCACATTCGCATCATAGAAGTACCAGAAGCAGAAGAGAGAAAGCAAGGGACTGAAAACCTATTTGAAGAAATAATTTCCGAAAATTTTCCTAACTTGGTAGACATACAAGTCCAGGAAGTGCAGAGTCCCAAACAAGATGAACCCAAACAGGCTCACACCAAGAAATATTATAATTAGAATGGCACAGGTTAAAGACAGAGAGTTCTAAAAGTGGCAAGAGAAAGGAAACTAATAACTTATAAGGAAGGGAGCTCCCATAACATTGTCTGCTAATTTCTCAAAAGAAACTTTGCAGGTCAGAAGGGATTGGCACAAAATATTGAACATGATGAAAAATAAGGGCCTACAATCAAGATCACTCTACCCAGCAAAGCTATCATTTAGAATCAAAGGACAAATAAAGAGCTTCCCAGATAACAAAAAGCTAAAAGACTTCATCGCCACCAAACCAGTATTACAAGGAATGCTAGAGGGACTTCTTTAAGATGGAAAAAATAAAATAAAAATTATGAATAATAAAATGACAATAGCTACATCTCTATCAAGAATTACTTTCAATGTAAATGGATTAAATGCTCCACTCAAAAGACATAGGAGGGCTGAGTGGATAAGAAAACAAAACCCCTTACATATGCTGCCTATAAAAGACTCACTTCAGATTGAAAGACACACACAGGTGGAAAGTAAAGGGATGGGAAAAAGGTATTTCATGAAAAAAAAAAAAAAGCTGGAGTAACAATACTTATACCAGACAAAATACTTTAAAACAGGGCTATATCAAGCGACAAAGAAAGACCCAGTGATCTCACTTCAGGTTATTTATCTGAAGAAACCCAAACACTACTTCTAGGGGACATGTGCATCCATATGTTCATTGCATCATTGATTACAATGGCCAAGATGTGGAGGCAGCCTTGGTGTCTGTTAATAGAAGAATGGATAAAGAGGAGGTGGTACATATATTTAATACAATGAAATATTGCTCAGTTGTGGAAGAGAATGAGTTCTTGCCATCTGCAGCAGCATGGCTGGAGCTGGAGGGTACTGTGCTGAGTGAAGTGTAAGGCAGAAAAAGAGATATAATGTGATTTTGCTTATATGTGGAATCTAAAGAACAAACAAACAAAAAAAACAAACAAACCAGAAACAAACTGTTAGATACAGAGAACATATTAATGGTTGCCAGACGGAAGGGGGGTTGGGGGTAAGTGAAAAAGGAAAAGGGATTAAGAAGTACAAATTTGTTGTTACCCAGTAATAACAGGGGTGTAGGAGATAGCATAAGGAATATAGTCAACAGTATTATAATAACTATGTGTGGTGTCAGATGGGTATTAGATTTATTGGGGTGATGGATGATGTTGGGGGCAGGGTGAAAAAGGTGAAGGGATTGAGAAGTACAAACTGATAGTTACAAAATAGTCATGGGGCTGTAAAGTACAGGGAACATAGTCAATATGGTAATAACTATGTATAATGCCAGGTGGGTACTAGACTAGTCAGGGGGATGGTTTCTTAAATTATACAAATGTCTAGCCACTATGCTATACACTTGAAACTAATATAAAATAATGCTGAATGTCAACTGTAATTGAAAAATTTAAAGATGGCGAAAAGGTGAAGGGGAATAAGAGGCCCAAATTTCCAGGTATAAAACAAATAATCATGGGGATGTAATGCACAACATAGGGAATATAGTTAATAATATTGTGATAGCGTGGTACAGAGGGTTGCTGGATTTATCATGGTGATCACTTCTTTAGGTATACAAATGTTGAAAAAGTATGGTATACACCTCAAAATAATGTAATGTTGTATGCTAGCGATATTTTAATAAAAATCTTTTTTTTAAAGTAAGTATAATATAAAGAAAAAAACTAATCGAAAAGTAGAGGGGGGATTTTTATCACAAACCTTCTAATTGTACATTAAAAGTTTAACATAAAACATAAAAATAATTTAAAAAGCACACCTGAGCCCAGTTACTCAGTTTCTTATTTGCAACACAGATAATGTAGGCTGGTAGAAAGAAAAGTGTTAAACTCAGGGAATTATAGAGCTAATTCAAGCCAAAAATGCTTTGGGGGGTTTACTCTGTCTTTTATTTTATCATCAAAGTCCTAATTGAAGAACTAAAAGTCTTCTCAAACTTATCAAGTCTTATTTCTCTAATCCCCTTCCTTCCCTTTTGCATTAAAATTGATTTACAACTTGATAGATGTTTTGTCTTTGGCCCAGTCAGAGACACGGGGGAAATGTTTGGGTTCTTAAAAATCAAAGCCGAAAATCACATCACAGTGATCATTCAAAGATCACTTCCTGTGGATGACTAGTTAGTAAAATCAGTCCCGTGTATTAAAAACCCAAACTTGAGAACCCATTTAAAAAGTAGGAATACAACAGAAATTAGTCTGAGCTTGGATCTATATGGATGACCATTTTCAATTCCCCATTACTCATCAACTATCAATATGTTTTTGTTTATTACTATCTAAAACCAAAAAGTTCTCTAAGTAAAGCTTTATTACACAATTACATGTGCCTCGTTTTTACCTTTTGTATTTTTAAAAATATTTTTTATAAGTATCTCCATTTCCGTCTCCTTTCCATTCCCTATCTTAAAAATGATGATTTCTCAGCATGAAGATACAGCACTTTATATTATCAGATCTTCTTTATACGGACTGAACCTATTTATTGTCTTTTAGGAATTTTTTTTTAGCAATCTGCTAAGATATTAGCAGATCATTAGATCACTGGATCCAGAGGTCAGCTGTACTAACTCTCACATCCATTTATAGAGCTATGCTCAATTCCCCTGGAACAGATTAAGAGATAGAAAATAATGGAGGGGAGGTAAAGGGAACATAGATGAAAAACTTAAATGGTATATGTATTCTAAATTATAATAAGGGAATCTTATAAAAGATTACTTGTTCTATCATACCCAACTTTTTTCTCACCATTAGTTATCTCTTATCTAGAATAGTCTAATAGCTTACTTCCTGATCTCATTCCTCCTTTGCATATGTCTCACAACATAAAATAAAATATTATTATGGTAATTCCCTACTTAAAAAATCTATGTCAAAGTTTTTAAAGGTGTGGTCCACAAACACTTTTATTTTGAATCCTTAGGGAAACCTACAAAAAGGGTAGATTACTAGGCTCCTCCCCAATCCAGTGAATCAGAACCTCTGTGCTCTTTTAACAAGACCCCTTGGTAATATTTAAGCCATCAGCTATTAATCTATACAGTGCAGTCTAAAATACACAGCTTACCACAAAGGGTACTCTAAAATGTGGATTAATTACTCATTAGCTTTCTCAGTCTCTGGATTAGCCAGGTTCTTTTGGTTTGAGAACCAGAGACTACCTCTAGATTGGTCAGGACGGTTTACAAGACACAAGGACTGAGGGAACTCTGGGGACAAACCAGGTAACTCTCTGACTCTTATAAGAACACCATAGTTGCTCTACATGGAGTTTTTTTCCCCTTAAGATTTCATTTTGCCATGTCTTGGATTCTATTTTACAGCTTCTTTCTTTCTCTTTATCTTCTCTTCCAGCTGTATCTTCCACTGAAACTTTTGTGTTTCTAAATCTAAACAATCAAGAGAGGGTATGTTGTTGGACTCATTCATCTTTTTGGCCAAGCCAATGCATGTGTTGTTGTTGTTGTTGTTGTTTTTACTGAGCCTGTGGAGTAGGTGACCTCTAAACCAATAGCATTTAGAGAGAAGGTCACATGGGAATGTCATGGCTCCCTAAGACAGAGTCCTGAGTGGTGTCTGGATACATGGATGGCCGCAGAGTAGAGGCTGAGTATGGGTAAGCATTGTAATCAATAAGCCAATTGCAATCTCTCTTCCCACCCTAAATACACAGAACCAGTATACTGTACTTGTTTTCCCTGAAACATAGTCCAGACTTTCCCACCTCTCTGCCATTGTTTGTATATTCCTTTCAATCTAAACTGACCTACTTTCCCAATCTATGTCCACTGAAATCTTAGTATTCCTTCAAGGTCCTTTCTCAGTTTAATTTCATAAAGTTTTCCCAAACTGTCCAAACAGAATTAAACTCTCCATAACCTAGTCTCTCAATGCTCCTTTAAGATGCCTTTTTTTATTTCCCTGTAATTGATCTCAGTTGGATAATTAAACCACAGGAGTTCAGGAAGCATATTGAATTCACTTAGGGTTCCTCTGCAGAGTTAAACACAGTGCCTATAAGCATTAAGCCTCAAAACAGGGTTTTTGAATTTTATTTAATATAGTGGCTAATCCAAAATTATAAAGTTCAAATCGTTATTTGGGGCTTTGGTTGTGACGTGGTGTGGTATCACATCCACTGTTGTGTATCAATTATATAATACTAAAATATTTAAATATTGTTATGCAAAAAAGAAAGAGTAACAAAACAATACCTATAATATGTGTTCTTTTAAAAAATCATGGAGATTCCAAGAGGCATTATGTGTTTTATAGTTTGTGTGATAAATAAATTAAGAACATTATGAACATCAAGTCTTATTACCTTAACTACTCTGAGCCTTTTTTCCCCATTTATAAAATAAAGGGATTGGTCTGGATGGTCTGGATAGTCCCTAAAATCTTTTCCAGTTCTGATATCCTGTAATCTTAGGGGCTTATGAATCACTATCAGTATCACTCACACTCCCCTTCATTTCTCTTCTCCTTTTATTTCTGCATCCATTAAGAGGTTTTTGTTTGTTTGTTTTCACACTATTTATTTTTTCTCATCTCTTAAGATATAATTTAAGTCTTCTAATTCATTACCTGTGTATTAGTCAGACTCGACTCGCTCTCCGCCTTTCTTATTTATAACGGGACTTTCACATTGACCCTATTACCTTCCATTTCAAGCTACCTTGAAAGAAGTGCTCTACACCTCAGATCTGTTTTAGTTTAATTTTCTTCAATCTAATTTAATTAAGATGTTTAGAATTTTTGAGTAAGTACATAGTCTAATTGTTATGACAAAATGCACAGGGACTTCCAGAAAGTTTGCTGGAGCACTGGGGATTCTCTCCCGCCTGCCTCTCCTCAGGGAGCCCCAGCTGGTGAGTCACGGCTGTGCTGGCAGAAACCTTGAAAGATTCTGGAAAATAAAATTCTTGAGAAGGGCAGATTATTCTTCTCTGTGAAAAATACAAGGTTGTAAAAACAGAGGTTGGATGACTGAATTTACAGCAGTAATTATCTCAGAATGATAATTAACTATTTTCTTCAAGTTTTCAGAGATTGAAATGCCTCCTCCTTTGCTGTACCTGTATCTGTTTTGATATGAGTATGCTTGGATATTCAGTTTGGATTCCTGAGAATGACTGAAAACTTGTTTTTCTTTTCCTTACCAGGATTTTTGCAATCATTCCCCGCTTGGTCTCATAGTCTATGATGGAATTACTTTTGTGTAACTAGATTTTTTTTGTTTGTTTGATTGTTTAATTTAAATGACCATGAGTGAATGTGTCCAGTTTTAGACCTTACCATTAACATAATTTTTTAACAAACTGTGACAATTAAGAACTCAAGGTTTGGGGCATCAGATGGATTTGAGTCTACAGTGTTTCCCCGAAAATATGACCTAGCCAGACAATCAGCTTTAATGTGTCTTTTGGAGCAAAAATTAATATAAGATCAGGTATTATGTTATATTATGTTATATTATGTTATATTATATTATATTATATTATATTATATTATATTATATTATATTATATTATATTATATTAATATGCCCGTCTTATATTATAGTAAAATAAGACCGGGTCTTATATTAATTTTTGCTCCAAAAGACGCATTAGAGCTGATTTTCCAGCTAGGTCTTATTTTCAGGGAAATACGGTAGTTTGGTCTCTGCTGCACGGAGGTGTGCAAATGGTGGGGTGGCAAGAGTGGTCTACCCCAGGTGCAGGCAATAATAGGGTGTATTGTTGGTAGAGAATTTATAAACAATAACAAAACTCACTAAAAGTCAGTCTGATTTTTATTATCAACATGTCAGTCACATCTAAGAAATGTCAGTAATAAAATACTCCTTGAGAATGTTCCTTTTTTGGTCCTAGATCTAAAGCAATGTTTCTCAAAGTATGCTTTGTCCCCAAAACCGCTGGGGGGTACTAGAGATGCTTTCTGGGGGGACTGTGAGGTAACAACTAATTTTTGTAATAATATTAAAATGTCATTTGCCTTTTCCTCTCATATTCTCTCAAATGTACATTGAAGTTTTCAGAAACTATAATGTGATATAATAGTACAACATGTTGAATGATGAAGCAAATAGGAGTGTTTTACATTAGCTAAAATGTAAAGCAATGTAATTTCATGTTAATTTTAATGTATTTTTATTCAAATATGTCAACATGTAATGTATTTATTATTATTTTAAATGAGTTATAAAGACACATTTCAATTTTTTCCATTCTAATTTCTAGTATGGTAAATATATAACCCACAAAAATAAAAGATGTTTGATTTTTAATAATTTAAGGGATGCTGTGACCAAAAAGTTTGAAAATCACTGTTGTAAACAATTGCTGAATTTAATTTTCTTTTTGATAGCTGCAGAGTATTCCTCTAATAGTACAAACTATATATTTAATATGTAATATAAGTATGCAATTTATGGACATACTTTCTAATCTTTACTATTATGAACAGATCCACAATTAATATGCTTATGTATAATTACTTTTACCCTCACCTATAAAGTGCCTGTATAATCATCCAACAAGGACATCGTTGAGACTAAGAGAGCAGGGGTATTAGTAATTATGCTGGGATAGGGCAGGTGCAAACCAGGGCTATATCCTAGGCAAACTGAGACGAATGATCATTCTACTTACATAGCGCCTATTATGTTTCAAGCATTTTACATATATGACCATATTCAATAATCATGGCAACTCTATGAGGCACGTACTATTATTATTGCCACTTTATCAATTAGGAAACTCTGACTTGGTATATATTCAATAATTTGCCCAAGGCTACACAATTAGAAAATTCAAAACCAGGATTGAAATCCAAATAGTATGGCTCCAGCATCTATTCTGTTGACCCTCACATTATACTATCTCTCTTTGAGATATGAGGGAGATTACTACAGGATACATTTCTGGAATTATAATTGAGAGTAAAAGAGTATGTGAATTTTTATGTTGATAAATAGTTTTTCTTAAGGTTGAACTAATACTCTCTAACAAAGAATGCACAAGATCATCTATTTCCTCATATTTTCATCAATGTTATATATTATTAATCTTTATATAAAAAAATTGCCATTCTGATAAATGAAAAATTGTATTTCAGTATATTTGCATTGCTCCTTTTCTAATGGTAGTTGAGCTTATTTTCATGTATTTAGAGTCATATGTTGTGATGGTTTATTTTATGTGTCAACTTGACTGAGCTAAGGGATTCCCGGAAATTAGTAAAACACTATTATTGGGTGTGTCCGTAAGAGTGTCTCTGGAAGAGATTAGCATTTGAGTCAATAGACTGAGTAACAAAGCTTGCCCTCACCAATGCGATTGGCATTATCCAATCCACTGAATAGAACAAAAAGTGGAAGAAAGGTGAATTTGTTTTCGATTTGAGCTAAGACATTTATCTTCTGCCCTCAGAATACTCCTGGTTCTTAGACTTTCAGACTGGGAATTAGACCAGTGGCCCACCAATTCTCAGGGCTTCAGGCTCAGACTAAATTATACCATCTGCTTTTCTGGTTCTCCAGCTGGCAGGCAGCAAACGATACAACTTTTTGGCCTCCATAAAACTATGTAGGTAAATTCCTATAATAAATATCCTCTTATCTATATCTGTCTTATTCATTCTGTTTCTCTGCCAGAACCCTGACTAATGCATATGTACTTCCATTTCTGTTTATAATTATTGCACTTTTTAAGTTACTGTTCACCTTTTGCTTGCTGATTTGTGGGAGCACTGCAGATTTAAAAAAATTATGTAATTAAATTCAACAATCTTTTCTTTCATGGCTTTTAAATTTTCTTTCACACTCAGACAGGACAGCCTCACTCCATTTTGTGGTGTGTGTGTGTGTATTTGTACACATGTGCATGTATAACACTCAGGCTTTCTTTTAGGTTCTTTTATGGCTTAATTTTCACGTTTCCATCTGTGAATTATTTTTCATTTATTCTAGTGTAGAAAGTGAGGTAGGTAACTACCTTTGTTTTTATTTTCTAATATACATTTTAGATCATTATGTTGTGATAATTCACTTCATATGTGGTAGTGTTAGTCACCTCTCATTTCTCTACTTTACAAAAATATCCTGAATATTTTACTTGTCCTGAAAATATTTAATGTTTCATATGAACATTAGAAACAGCTAATAAAATTATAAAACTAAAATTCCATTCTACTGTTAATTAATTTCTATATTATATTAATTTATATAGACTTAAAGTTTGTAATAGTTCCCTTGGAGAAACTCACGTTCTTTTTCACTTTCAAGCTTGTTTGCGTTGCTCAATAGGTCTAAACTTGTATTTCCATAGATTTTTTTTTTTAATATAGGAGGAATATTTATTTTTATATAATACTTTTGTAAGAACCTCACTGAATTCTAATGTTGCAGTCTTAAATATGAATACACAAATAAAGATCAAACATAAAATAAATCATTTGACAGAAAGAGTAGAGCAAAAATAATAAGCAGAGAAAATAGATAACAGAATTAACAGAGATAAGTAAAAAAAAATGTGAAAAAAATCTTCATGTGAAATCAACATTCTAATCAGAGGCCTCAAGAGATTAGAGAAACATATTACATAAATAAAACAAACCAGAATGCCATGGAAAAGGTACAAATGAGTACAAGGAAGAGTTCGTAGAATCTAAAACAATTGCACAGATAAACAATTCAAGAGAACTACGGAAAAATGAATTCAAGGAAATCACCCACTTTTATGCAAATCTAATAAAAATTCCCTATTTTGGAAGGAGATGATTTTGTTAGTGTTATATCTCTTTATCTTGCATTTTATTTTTTAATTCTAGTTTACCTGGTCAAAATAGTCAAAGCAACTTTCCAGTGTAATTGTAGATGAGATAGGTTCTGGTTTATTTTGATTTTGGAAGGAAATACTTTTATTAGTGTTATATCTCTATATCTTGCATTTTATTTTTTAATTTTAATTTATCTAGTCAAAATGGTCAAAGCAACTTTCCAGTGTGATTGTAGATGAGATAGGTTCTGGTTTATTTTTATTTATTATATAAAATCTTTTTTAGTTCTTCCAAACCAAATAAAACTTGGTCCTCCAAAGCACTTTGTGCAGAAAAAGGGCATTGGTTTGTTGTTTGTTAATCACTGTAATGGTTAATTTTATATATTAACTGGACCACAGGATGTCCTGACATTTGGTAAAACATTCTGGGTGAGTCTGTGAGAATAGAAGGTTCTGGATGAAATTAACCTCTGCATCCATAGACTGAGTAAAGCAGATTGCCCTCCAAAATGAAAGAAGGCCTCATCGATCAATTGAAGACTTGAATAGAACAAAAAGGCTGAGTAAAAGAGAATTCCTCTACAAGGCTGCATGAGCTGGGACATCACTTCTTTGGTTCTTTTCCTGCCTTCAGACTCAAAATGACACATCTGCTCTTTCTGGGTATCGAGACTGCCAACTTTAGGACTGAAAATATACTATCAGCTCTTCTGGGTCTCCTACTTGCCAACTGCAGATCTTGGATATTGTCAGCTTCCATAATTGTGTGAGTGGATTTCTGTGTGTGTGTGTGTGTGTGTGTGTGTGTGCATGTGTGTGTGTTCTGTGTGTAAAACAGGACCTTCTTAGTCCTGCATCTCTGTAGAACCCTGACTAATACATTGACTGAATTACAAAGAGTGCAAAATAGCCGTACCATGTCTCCATAATTTGTTGAAAATATGCTGCTCCTTGAACATTAGGTGAAGTAGGGCAATGGGTAATAATAGAAAAACTGAGTAGACAGAAATAAGAAGACCTGGGTTTTAGGTCAGTCTCTGCCAGGACCTCTCTGGGACACTGTCAATCATTTCACCTATGTAAACAAAAAGATAAACAACCCAATTAAAAATGGGCAGAAGACATGAACAGAAACTTCTCCAAAGAAGATATACAAATGGCCAACAAATATGTGAAAAAATGCTCAACTTCACTAGCTATTAGGAAAATGCAAATCAAAAACACAATGAGATATCACCTCACACCTGTTAGAATGGCTATCATCAACAAGAAAAATAATAACAAGTGTTGGCAGGGCTGTGGAGAAAAAGGAACGCTCATACACTGTTGGTGCGAATGTAAATTGGTACAGCCGCTATGGAAAACAGGATGGAGGTTCTTAAAAAAATTAAGAATAGACCATATTCTATTAAGAATTAAGAATTCTTAATCTTAAAAAAAATTAAGAATTAAGAAATTAAAAATTAAAATTAAAAATTAAGAAAAATTAAGAATTACCATATGACCCAGCAATCCCTCTCCTGGGTATATACCCAAAAAATATGAAAACATTTATCCATAAAGATATATGTGCTCCGATGTTCATTGCAGCTTTATTTACAGTGGAAGACATGGAAACAACCAAAGTGTCCTTCAATAGATGATTGGATTAAGAAGATATGGTATATATACACAATGGAATACTACTCTGCCATAAGAAAAGATGAAATACTGCCATTTGCAACAACATGGATGGATCTTGATTGAGATCATTATGCTAAGTGAGATAAATCAGACAGAAAAAGTTGAGAACTGTATGACTTCATGCATATGTGGGATATAAAACTGAAGGCAACAAAGGAAGAAGACAAGCAAATAAAGAAACAAAAACTCAGATACAGACAATAGTTTAGTGGTTACCAGAAGGTAAGGGGAATGGAGGATGGTAGAAGAGGGTAAAGGGGGTCAAATATATGGTGATGGAAGGAGAACTGACTCTGGGTGGTGAACACATAATGCAATATGTAGATGATGTATTATAGAATTGTGCACTTGAAACCTATGTAGTTTTGTTGACCACTGTCATTCCAATAAACTAAAAACAACAAAACAGAAAAACAGAACAAAAAACAAAACAAAACAAAACAAAAACCTCAGTTGCCAATATCTATAAAATATGGGGTTTGAGTAGATGAACTCTAAGATCATTTCCTGATTTGCAATTCTGTGTTTTTATAAACAATTACTTAAATCACGGCTTTTATTGGATTTGTTGTCAAAGTGCTAGAATAGAATCATGTATTCATTTATGTGTCACAATTTGTATCATTATGCAATTCATTCTTTTAATTCTATAATTCACTCTTAACTTCTTACTAACTTTCTGTAAACCATTTTTATCATTTTAACAGGTTTTCTTCTCTGAGATTTTCTTGTGATCCTGGACTGTGGAATGTCTCTTTAGACGACTGATTTGATATTTACCTATGTTAAGCACACATTGCTTTCGAACATGTATTTATCTTAATTATTGAGATGGAGGTTTCGTTTGCAATTTAGACTCTAATGTTAAAAAAATCTTGGGTCCAGGTTTACAAATCATTTTTTGTTTGTTTGTTTTTCCCATCCAGAGTCAAGGCAGAGAGAAGCTTCATTAATCCTTGTGTGCTTCCTAAGTCAGTATATAGGTTTATTCCAGCTTACCGTTTCACTGAGGTTTCAGTTCTCTTAGGGCTCCAGCTATATGTATCAATCTCTTTTCCAGTTTCTTACTAAAGTAAAATTATTAAGATCCAAGGACTGAACATATTGAGTCTGATATTCAATACTTCTATTTACTATGCCTTATTGTTTCCAGAGATTGAGCCCATGAATTTACCACTTTTAACTTCCTTCACCTGGGGATTCTCATCAGTTCTCATTAGTTCAGCCACACATTTTATATATTGTACTACATATAACAACTCTAGTTGTTCATAGTAGGAGGGATATTATATCATTTTAGTCGACCATTTTACTAGAGTCAGGTGGGCTAACACTGTGTATAAATATCAATACTTTGTATCTGGAAAGCTCACCATATAAAAGACATCAGAGGAGACTAAGACAACACTTTTCAAAAAACTTTAAATTCAAACTTCTGTTATGGTAATGACAATAGAATTTCTCCATTTACAAGTGGTAGGGAACCAGAGTGTTACTTGGTTTGTTGACAACCATTTAGCAAAACTTAGAATAGACACACATCAGAAGAATAGAACATTTTTCTGGCTTCACATCTAAGATCTTCCTATGTATTATACAAGTTCAAAGAGCAGAAATTAATATTCAAGTCATAAAAATACAACAAACCATGCATTGTGGTTCTAGAGATGTTACAAAAAATTATGAGTAAAAAATAAAGATGATACAATTATATAATAAAGTGAGAATTATGGACAAGTTCTTTGAAAATTGAAATAAAGAAGAAGATAAGTTATTCACAGCCATTACAATTCAGAGGTTCTCAACAACGATTTTTGGTATTTACCTTGCTGCCTTCATGTATACTCAAATGTGAAATTTCAAATTCAGTGTGCATGAACTAGGTGAGAAAATACCTTAATGTAGAACATATTTCAGTAGTCATTACTAAAGGAATGAAGCATTATCAAGGAAATTGGTTTGATAATGCTTTATGAAAAGTATCAGCTATTACCATGTAATTTCAAAGTCCAGTCTAAAACTATACCAGAATTTCAAAAATGGAATGAAAAAAATGTAACTTTTAAATTTTTAAGTCATTTGCTCCCTTTCTGTTCTTTCCTTCCCAGGATTAAGTGAAACTGAAGGCTGAAAATCCCAAATAAATTATTTTTGTCATAGTCTTTTTTTTTTAACCTATGTGCTAGTTATAAGTCATCTGGATACAAATTTTTATGAACAACTGGGTAAGTTGTGAGGAGACAGAAATAAAATTAACTGCATGAAGGATCAAATACAACTTTAAAATTACTTCTCATTCATTTACTGAAGAGCAAAAATCTTATGAAAATCAAAAAATTATAGTCACAGTATTTTCAGTCTGAAATCTATTAATTTCAGATATTTTTTTTGCATGTTATTTTCCTAAGTGATAAGAACCATAAAGAACTTTCAGACAGCCTCTCTTACTGTAGGCTCATAATCATCATCATCATCATCATCATCATCATCATATTATTATTATTATTAATTATTATTATTATTATTATTATTATTATTATTATTATCATCATCATCATCTTAAGGAGGGCAGAGCTCAAGTGGCCCGTGCGGGGATGGAACAGGCAACCTTGGTGTCATTAGCACCATTGGTGTTATTAGCACCATGCTGTAACCAACTCAGCTAACCGGCCACCCCAGGTCATCATATTTTCAGTTGCTTTCTCTAAAAAATGAAACTAGGGGTGGCCTATAAACTCTGTTGGTTAGAGCATGGTGCTGGTAGCACCAAGGTTGCTGGTTTGATTCCTGTTTCATGGGCCATTATGAGCAGCGCCCTCCTTAAAGAAATAAATCAATAAAAAAATACATAAATAACAAAAATAAAAAATGAAACTAACCTATAAGTTAATAAGCAGATAGGGTAATTTCTAATTTAGATCCCTAATTCTAGGCAAAGAAAACTATGCTTAGGGGCATATGATATGATGGATCAGCAAACAATGATTGCCTCAGCCTCAACTAAGGGAGTGGCAACAATGTAGCTAAATTACAAATCAAAACCCAATCTCTGTATGCCGAAGTTTCTCTTTTACTTTGGCAAAATGGGTGTGTTAACGTTAAAATGCTTCTTAACGACCAAACATACTAAACAAAATTATCTACCTAAGATAGCTGTGTCAGGATGCTGAGTACAACCCCTTATTTTGAAATTTCACATTTGAGTATAGAAATATTGAGTGTAGAAATATGGAGCTTATAAAAAATGTCTACAAAGAGGTCTGGTAATGTGTCCCTAAGTAAATTGATGCTCTGAAAAGCAAAGTGACTTTCTTAAGCACAAACAACTAATTAATTCCAAACAGGAATAAAACTCAGACTTTCTTTCCTCTGTAGCCTGAGCCTCATCATACACTGGAGGTGTAGGATAAACAATGAAATAACCCCTCTTAAGTCACAGCCCTCTTTCCTTCACTATAATCTAAATATAATTTCTTCTGGAATGTATGACCAAAAAAATGACAGAACAATTTACAAAGAAAGCACTATGAGTTCCAATTCTACTATGGTTATGTGAGCCCCCAATAACCCAACCCTTCTGCTGATAACAACTATAAACTCTAAATAAAATACAAGAAAAGACAGCTACCTTTTGTTTACTAGGTATCTAAATAGATTATGAAAAGTATAGAGAAGCAACAATATGGGTGGAATTTTCAAGTTGTATTTTTTCTTCTTTGGCAGTATTTGAACACGAAGCACAGCTTCAGAGTGACACAGTTTGAGCAACTAAATTCCAACAACTCCACCTCTTCTCTGGCCATAGAGGGCAAGGAAAGGAATGTGGGTGAGCTGGAGGTGAGGACAGATGGCAGAGAGCTAGGGAAAGAACCTTTAATTGTGGGAATGAAATCACACAAATCTCAACCTAAATGCATGTACAGGACTCACGCAAACAATGGAGTGATGTTTTAAGAAATTAAACTGAGACTTGAGCCACCATTCTCAGATGGTAAGATAGAACTTATAATTTAAATATAACAGGACTGATTGACTGCTAAAAGAAAAAGAAAAATGTTTTCCACAGAATTATAGCAGAATCTACAGTTAAGGATTAAAACATTCACAATACCATGGCATGATCCAAAATTAACTGACATATGACACACAATTAAAAACAGTGAGCCATTTTAAAGGAAAAGAAAATCAACAGATGCCAACCCAAGGTGGTGTAGATGTTGAAATGATCAGACAAGACTTTTAAGCAGTTATTATAATATACTCCATAGTGTAAAATGAAATACATTAGAAAAACACAGGAAATCTCAGCGAAGAAACAGAGAACAACAAGGAAATCTTAGAACTAAAAAATACAATACCTGAAATTTAAAAATGCACTAATGGACTCAGTAGCAGAATGGAGACGATAAAGAAAAATGTCAGTGAACCTGAATATAGATCAATACAAATCACCAATCTGAAGAACAGCAAAACATAATAAGGTTAAAAAAATGAATAGAGCCTTAGAGAGCTTTGGAGCAACATGAAAATATTTAACATATGTGTAATTGTTGCCCTAGAAGAAAGAAAGAGAGGTAAGGACAGAAAAAAAAAAAAAAAAGAAGAAAGAAAGAAGGAAGGAAGGAAGGAAGGAAGGAAGGAAGTAAGGAAGGAAGGAAGGAAGGAAGGAAGGAAGAAAGAAAGAAAGGATGCTTAAATATTTAAATAAAGGTATACATTTACAGATTTAAATAGGTCACCAACTCAAGGAGAATAAATCCAGAGAAATTTATGTTTATACAAATGGTAATCAGACTATTGAAAATCAAAGATAAAGAGAATATCTTTGAAACCAAGAGAAATGACACTTTAGAGAAAAGAGAACAATTTAAAAGTCTACAGATTTCTTGGTACCATACACAAATTAGCTCAAAATGGATTGAAGACCAAACTATAAGAGATTAAAACTATAAAATTGTTAGAAAAAAATACATAAGTGTAACTCTTCAGATACTTGGATTCGGCTATGCTTTTTTAGGGATGACAACTAAAACATAACCAAAAGGAAAATATAAATTAGACTTCATCATAGTAAAAAATTATTGTGCTTTAAAAGAGACTATCAAGAAACTGAAAAAACAACTATCACAATGGGAGGATATGCTAGCAAATCATATATATCCCAAGAGGCTAGTATCTAGAATATATAAAGGACTCTTATAACTCAATGGTAAAGATATTGCCAAATTTTTAAAATAGGCAAAGGATTTGAATGGACATTTTTCCCAAGAAGATATACAAATGGACAAGCATAAGAAAAGATGCTAAACATCATTAGTCATTAGGAAAATGTTCATCAAAACCAAAATGTGATACCACTTCACATCCACTAGGATGGCTAGAATCAAAAAGTGAGATAATAACACAAGTTAGCAAGTATATGGAGAAGTCAGAACCTTCATACACTGCTGGTGGGTATATAAAATTGTACAGCCACTTTGGAGAGCAATCTGGCAGTTCCTCAAAAAGTTAAATATAGAGTTACCATTTGACCCAGAAATTGATATATATACATATATACATATATACATACATATGTATATATGTATATATATATCCAACAGAAATTAAAACATGACCACCCAATTATTTGTACACAAATTTTCATTACAGTATTATTCATAATAACCAAAATGTAGAAATAACTCAAATGTCTAATAAATTATACTTTAAATGGTGACATGTGATATATGAGTTATATCTCAATAAAGCTGCTATGAAAAACAGGATAATATGGAATGTGTCCGCACTTTTCATAGAAACTTTATTTGTAATTGATAAAACCTGTAAACAATCAAGTGTCCATCAATAAGTTAATCAATAAACAAATTGCAGCAAATGGAAATTATTTAACAATATAATAAAATGGATTATTGGAACATCAACAACATGAATGAATTTGAATGAAAGAAGCCAGATATAAAAGAGATCCTACCATATGATTTCATTTATATAAAATTCTAAAGACAACTAATAACATAGCATCAGAAATCAGAAAATGATTGCTTAGGGACTGGTTGAAAAAAGGGATGGATTGAAAAGAGGTTTAAGAAAAATTTGGTGTTGGTGGAATTGTTCAGCATCTTCATTATGATAATGGTTTCATGGGTAGTTCAAAGTCCTTGAACTATACATTTTAAATAATTCGTAGTTTAATTCACACTTTTTATACTGCAATAAATTTGTAAAATAAAACAAAAATAAGAGTGAAATGAGGTAAATTGTTCACTAAAGAACAAGTTCTTTCCAATTATCTCATTTAATGTTTCAGACAACTTTTTATAACTGTTATATCTGGTGATACTATAGTCTTAGTGAATTTTGACACAAGTTACTCATAGTCTTTTACGTATGATAGGAAAATGTGAACCATATAGTTAGATGGATTCATTAGATAGTTAAAAGGTAGGGAATATATGACTTGCCAAATTTTATAATAACATGATGGACTAGAAACTGAAACAAACAATTAACAGGAGGGGAAATCTCACTCCCTTGATCTAATAGATCTAATACTTTCTCCCCATGCCTTTCCTCACTCCCAGGCAAAATCGAAATTTATTCAGATCGGTCAGACTTCAAGGCAATCTGAACAATATAGGAAGGAGATTACTGGTCATGTAAAGATCACTGGACAGGTTAAGAGTAAAACAGTCATTTATCTCTGTCTCTAGAATGTTGTCTAAGTATTCAGAAAGGTGAATTGACACAGGCTGCTCCTTCCATGTAGACCCAGTTCTGTTGAGCTTTCTCTTCTACCTCCTAATCTCAAGTAGTTCAGGAAGTAAGTTCCCATGGCTATCATCTTCACTTTAGCCCATCTTTCCTTCTCTCCCCTTCCCCTTTTGCTCCCCCTTCCACCCTTTCCTCCTTTTTCTTTCTTCTCTCTCTCTCTCTCTCTCTCTCTCTCTCTCTCTCTCTCTCTCTCTCTCTCTCTCTCTCTCTCTCCCCCTCTTGTCCTCTCTCCTTCCCTTACTCTTTCCTTCTATTATTAATACACTCTCTCCTCATCCATACTGAAGAAGATAAATGGACACATCAGGAAGTTGAACTACTTGATCTCCCTCCTACTATTTCTCTCCTTTTTTGTGCTAGATTAGGGAACTTGAATTTTATCCTGAAATCTGTTAGAAACCAATGCATATATGTTTTTAAGAAGCAGAATTACTTGATTAAATTTTATAACTTTAAAAAATCAGTCTACCTGGGAGGTTATATTGGGACAGGAAGAGAGAGGTGAGAGGGATATAAGAATATTAAAACCAAAAACAAAAGACAAAAAAGAAAAAGTACTACAGAGATCCAGTCATGAACCAGTACAAATAGGAAGGGATGGTTTTGGGAGTCATTAAGGAGATAAAATTTGCACTTATTAGTGATTAATTACTTTTGTGTGTCCGCGAGAGAGTGGGGTGCAGGCAGAGAATGAGAATGATGGTATCAAAAGATATCTATGTTTCTGTTTTGAGTGATGGGGTAATAAGACAGAGAGAATACAGAATAAATGATAGCTAACGATGATACATTGTGGATACATGAGCTGTGCATGTTTAGCTGGAGGTATAAATGGAACTTCTAAGTAGAGATATCTATAAGGCAGTTAAATATATAGGTCTGCAGTTCAGAGAATTTTCATCTAGAGTTGGAAACATTTAGCACGTAGATGATAGTTGAAGCCAAAGATGGGATGAAGTCATCAAGGGTCCCATTAGTGAGCAAGCAAAGTGCTAAGGATGAGCCACCGAGAACACTGACATTGAAGGGGTTAGTATAAGAAAATGAAGGAGAATCTGAGAGGTAGGAAGAAAGCCAGAGGAGAGAGATATTACCGCACCTCAGAGAGGAAAAATATTGGGACGATACACTGCCCAACATTTTTAAATTCCAATTTAGGATTACCACATTTTGGGTGAGGCAACTAAAGTATCTAACCCAGAGAAGGTAAAACCACAGAATAAGAGCAGAAATAAGTGCAGAGTAGGTATTCTCATATCTGAAGACTAATTATGTATAACAGAGTATATTTGTTTTGTTTTGTTGTGAACTCAAAAACCAGAGCTAGAACCATTGCGAAGAAGGTCCAGAAAGAAAGAGTTCAGCTCAAGTTAAGGAAGAAAAATTCTACATTTTGGTCAGAATTATCTACAGATTAAACGGGCTGCCCCAATGGAAGTTTTTAGTACTAGCCTGATGGGTCACATGTCAGGATCAGGGATCCATGAATAAAGATACTATATATCTATCATGATCATCTAAAAGTACTTAATAAGTAGTAGGTTGAATAATACGTAATTGCCAATATTTAGCCATGTTTTTTTACCAATAAAAATGACAATTTAATATGGTTCAATAATATTTACTGAATAAAAAAATCTAATGAATTAATAAATAGTGAATGAATGAATGAATATTGGACGAAAAAGTCCCCTTAATTTTCAGTGAATAAAAATATAGTTACTTTTTAAAAATCAGTTCTAAAAGCACTAAGGGAAACAACAACACAAATTGACTACAGAGTTTGCTGGAAGAAAAAAATGTTTCCTTCTACCTTCAAGTAGAAATTTTTGAAGGGGTCCAAAGTAATATCTTAGTTAAATATTATGTATATATATTTACTTGAGTAAATTTACTCAGAGATGTTGCATTGAAAAATCCATTGCAATATTTATAAACTGAAAAGCAAAATTATTATTTTATTTATTATTATTATCATTTATGACACCAAAAAAAGTTACCTCATAAATATACCTCTGACTAAACAAATACAGTAGCAAAATACATTTTTTAATTTAAAAGGAAATGATCTATTTATCAATTCAGCTTATTATGATTTAATTTCTGTTGGCTTTTGTCATTCATTTATAAGAAACTTATACTACTCAGAAGGAAAGAAATTGCTAGTTGCTGATTTTTATTTAATGATTCTGAGTTACTATGAGTCTGATTTCCTCACATTATTGCTGGGAATCATAAATGTCACCACAAATGCAATTTTTTGTTCTTATTTTGATTTCTATTGACTAAGCCTTTCCCTTTTCAGCCACTTAGTGTCACTCTATTACAACACAAATTACAGTCTAAATTACAAAGACAAAGTGCTCCTTTCCTCAGCCACAGTGCAACGTGGGCTCCATGGAGCATAAATTGTTCCTTTAGGGCACGCGGTTGTCATTCTTTTCTTTTTTTATTTTTTCCTTTTTTTTTTTTCACCTTCCTCATTCAAGAGAATTTCTGGCAAAATTATGTAATGGGGAAAAGAATATTTTGCTTCTTTGACATTTTGGTACAGTTATAGTCTAAATTATTTTCATCATTCTGTTAGCAATCCAATTAATTATTAGTATGTCTAACATCTGAATAAAAACTAAGAAAGCTCGTGATTAATTTTAATAATATGGTGAAATACATGTAGCCATTTTCTGGATCTAGATATTAACAACTTCAAACACTTCACTTGACATTTTCTCCAGCCAAAGTCATCTCTAGATGAGACCTGATCATAATGTCATCTTCTTCAAAAACCTTCTAAGCAATTCTATTTCCTGAAGGGAAAGACTTGTCTAATCCCTTTATGCTGGTATGTATTTAAGGCCTCCATCATCTACTCCTACTTCCCTGCTTCAGCCACATTGGACTTCCTAGTTGCCATTCTCCAACTGCATCTTACATAATGTTGACTCTGTACCTTTGTTCACTCTGTTATTTCCACCTCAGATGTCCTTGAACTTCAGTTTACTTCTCTGCATCCTTAACGGTCCAGCTCCAAAATTGCCTCCTTCGTGAAACCTGCTATGAAATAAACATAACATTTTAAACACAAAGCATCCAAAATCAGAAATGTTTTATCATTCTCTGGTTATTATTTCTTAAGTATGGAGAAATGTTTCTATAATCCATGTCCCCTACAGCATATTTCCTCTCATGTCTCCTTGCCTATAACTAGGTCACTGGTCCATATGAGAAGGAGATTACTGGAAAGATTAATAGTAAAAATATTATATCATGGGTCACATATTATGGCTAAACTAATTATTAACAAGGTGAATAAATGGACACCATAAATTGTTGAGCCATGCATGGGGATGCGAAAAGAATAAATAGTCCAATAAAATCAGTGTTAAAACAAGGGGGGTGGTTAGCTTTGAGATAGATAATCATCCTTGTTTTTAGCTTTTTCCAATGCAAAATGGTTTGCTCTCTATTTAAATTCCAATTATATTTTCTTTTCATGGTTATCAAAGAAAACCTATTCTAATCAGTCTGTGTTAGCAATGAGGAATAGACTTGAGAGTTCGTCTCTGTATCCCCAGCATCTGGCACACACTGGCTACCAACAAAGATCTGTGTAACAAAACTCATTGAGTGACCATCACTGATGTGCTTCAATAACAGAATGACGATGCTAGCTCATGTCTAGAAGGCAGTAAGTGGAAGTTAAAGGCAGAAGAGCATTTGTGTATGCATACTGCTTCCGATCTCCGTCATCTGTTTCTAATTCCAACCCTGTTACTTCCTAGCTAGTATGTGAACTTCGGCGAGTTACATAAATTCCATAGCTTTACTTTTCCCATCTGTAAAATGGGATGCCTTTACATGAAATTAAAATATGGTAAGGCTTAAGCGAATCAATATTTGTAAATTGCTTAGCCTAGTGACATACTTAGTAATTAGCAGCGACAGTTAGTCAGTCTCCTTGCATCAGAAAGGTGTGGCTATTTTGTCAGTGTAGGATACAAAAATAAAATCAGCTTTCTGGAGCACATATTCTTTCCGCGAACCAAAAAGAGCCAATTATCATACTGATATACGGGTCTGGCAAGATGTTTTTGCCTTTTACTGTCATGGTAACAAAATTAGCAAAATTGGTAATCTCTGAATTCTCCCATTACCCCTCCTGGATTTAAAACAACAAAACAGTTAAAACGGATTTTTTGACTATTAGTTTTAAAGAAACATTAAATCTAATCTTTATGTGAAAAGGATGAAAATGAGGTACCCCAAAATGAAAGTAGGGCAGGAAGTAATGTGAGCTATGAAAGGAAAACTAAGAATACTTATCCCTCATGCATTCACAAAGGTTTGAGTAATGTTTCATAAAACCAAATTTGGAAGTTAGAATCCTAAAATTTTAATATTTGACAAGAAAATAAATTCCACTGCAATTTGTGAAAGCACCTAAGAAGTAGATTTTAATATCTGTCACATTATATTTAACAGAGCAAGACACTCAGCCGTTTAGCAACTGCAGTGTTTATCCAGTGGCTTTTAAAACACAACCAGAATTTGCAATTTTCAGGAATTCAATAATGTTACCAGTTAATAAAAAAACTACTCTCAGTCACATCTAACCTAAGCATGGTTTGTCAATTATTACCATAAGCTGTGGCACTTATAGCAAATGTTTAACTCTGAGTTATGTCAAAGCACTCTTCAGAGTGATATAATTTGTGTTAAATCTGCAAAGGACTACATTTAATGGTCCATTTCAGACATGGCCTCTTAGTTGCTGGTACAATCTAGTAATGAATGTAGTACAAACCAATGTCAAGTTTTTCCATTCAGAAAGCCATAGAGACACTATCTCCCCAAGCTGATGTTAAATTTGTGTGACTACTGTGCCTTTGTAGCAACTCTGATCCCCTTTTTCCCTCTGAATTTTTTTTTTCTGGTTGACACTTTCTTATATTCATAACAATAACTTGGTTAGCAAAACTCCAGCAAAAATAACCTAAAACGTGGGCTTATTGATGTCCCCTTTCTCACGATCTGGAAGATGCCTTCTCTGTAGAAAAATGTCTGATCCCCAGCCCACAAGCAGCTTGCTCTCTAGTCAGCCAGCTGTCTGTGGTGCTCTTTAACCAGTCTCCCAGCCAGCAACTTCACTCATTATTTAATTAATCAATTAGTTCATCTAGTCAACAAATGTTACTGATTAGTATGTGAAAGGCACTGTTTTTGGAACTGGAGTTACACAGTGAACAAAAGAGGTACATTTTCCTTTCCTCATTACATTTTCATTCCAGACAAAGGACAACAACAATAAACCAAGGTCGTAAATGTAATGTGGCAAATAATCATTTCCCTAAATTCTTGGGGAAACATAAATTACAGAAAGAGGGTAGGGAGTGTTGGCTGGGGAGAAGGTTGTCATATCAAACATGGTCAGGGAGAGCCTCACTGAGAACGTGGCATTGGAGCAAAGAACTTAAGCTAAGGGAGTCAGCCATGTGAACAGATGAGGAAGGTGCCTGGCAGACAAAGGAAAGAGGAAATGGAAAGGCCCTGAGGTAGGAGAATGCCTGGGAATTTTAGGAAAAGCAAGGGGGGCAGTGTGCCTGGAACAGAGCGAGTCAAGAGGAAACCAGTAGAATATAAGGCCAGACAGGAAAGAGAGAACAGACCCTGTGAGGCTTCATAAGCCATTACACAGACTTCCTTTTTTCACTCTGAGGGAAATGAGAAACCACGTGAGTTTTGTGCAGAGGAGTGACGGGATCGAACTTATAGAGAGGAGCATCACTGTGGTTACCAGGTGAGAGGTAGACTCAGTGCGGCCAAGTGTAGAAACAGAAGGAAGCTATTGCAATCATTCAGGTGACAGAGGATAGTGGTTGGTGAATAATTCAGGTGAAAAGTTGCTGATGTAGGGGTTCAAAAATCCCACCCCAATATGTGCCTCAGGGGTATGCAAATTGCTTTGAGCTAAAGGCAACTTTAAATGCAGGTTCAAGAGAAACTTCTGCTCCTCCCTTTAACTGCCTAGAAGAACTTGAATTAGGGGTCTTGCCTTTAATAAGCTATTGTCAAAGACAACTTCTTTTACCTATCTATAGAACAGGACAAACTTCTGTTTGCTAAATGTCTATTCTTTTTATCATCCTTCAATGACCCTTTGAAATCCTCAAGGTACATTACCTCATCCCTAGCTCAAGGATGTCTGATATACCTCAATTACTTTTTCTGTCTCTGAACCTTTTGTGCATGTGGGATCTCTGACTCTCTCATGTGATGTGGGCTTCCCATACATATATAAATTTGGTCCTTTTCTGCTGCTAATTTGTCTCATGTCTATTTGATTATTAGACCAGCCAGAGGAAACTTGAGGGTAGAGGAAAGTCTGTTCCTCCCACATAGTGGTGAAGGTAATACAAAGTAGTAGGCAGGGTTGTATATATCTTGAAAGTAGAGACTACAGGATTTGCTGATTGATTGCAGATAGTATATAAAAGAGAGAACTCAAAAATATTTACAAGTCTTTTGGCCTGAAAAACGAAAAGGAAAGCATAATAATTTACTGATATATGGAAGCTCTGTGGGAATAAATGAGTAGAGGGGAGGTGGGAAAATCAGAAACCAAATTCGGGTCAAGTTTATTTGCAAAAGCCTCCAAGACAACCAAATGGTGGTATGGAGTTGGCAGTTGGTTATACAAGTTCAGGGAAGAG
Organism: Rhinolophus ferrumequinum; assembly: GCF_004115265.2. Classification (NCBI taxonomy): domain Eukaryota; kingdom Metazoa; phylum Chordata; class Mammalia; order Chiroptera; family Rhinolophidae; genus Rhinolophus; species Rhinolophus ferrumequinum. The sequence goes on from NC_046285.1 coordinate 55,805,977, forward strand.
ATACATATTTTGGAGTAGTCAGTTCATAGATGCTAATCTATGAGACTAAATGAGATTCCCCAAAGTGTGAATGTAAATACAAAAGAAAGAGGTCTGAAGCTCAGCCTTCGGGCACCCCCAACATGTCAAGTTTAGGAAGATGAGGGGAAATGAGAAAGAAGAAGTCAATAAAGTGCGGGGGAATTCAGGAAATATATTGTTCTGCAAGCCAGGTGAAGAAGGTGTTCAAAGGAGAAAGATGTGAGTAACTCATGTCAAATGCTGCCAAGTAGGTCAAGTAAGATGAAGACTGAACATTGACCATTGGTTAGCAATGTGATCAGTATTTCTTCTCACTGGAGAGAAGAAGCAAATGATGGAACCAGACACCCAGACATGCTGCCTTATCTAAAGTACTCTTTACATAATCCTAGCTTCCATAGTTTCATGACGTAAACTAATTTTGCAGTTCTTTATTTTGTTTTATTATGCTTCAGTACTCAAATCCTTATGTCTGTGCCTTGTCTATTCCATGTTGGTATTTTTAAGTGTTTTTGTTTTTTTTTCCTTTAATTATGTGAGGGAGATAAGTCAATGTTATTATTGTTTTGTAGAAAATAGTTTTTAGAGAAGATAAATGTTTCATTGGCACACTTTCAGTTAGTGGCAAAGTGGTGACTTCAGCACAGGCCTTCTGACTTCCAGAACCAAATCCTGCTCCTTTAACTTCCATGAGAAGAGTGGCTGATGCCTCCTTTCTTATCCTTTGGACTTTTCTTGATGCATTGCCAACTTTTATTCATACCTTCTGTTTATTCTTACTTAATCCCTTAAATGTTGATCCTTAGGATTTTTGGAAAAGCTGCGTGCCATGACCTTTGAGGACAAATATCAATCAGACTTTAGAGCTTCAGGGAATTTGGACTTCTGCCAGGCTCTGAATCCAGACAATAGTTTTCATATCCCCTCGTCTCCATCCTTTCCTACAGGATGTACTTCCTCCTAGCATAGAAGAAATGGTGGGTCAATGACCAACACTGTACCATTAAACATATATCTACCATTCCCTCGTTACAAAGACGAGGATTATAGGGTCCAACATCCAAGTACTCAGTAAATCTTGGGAATGTAATCTCATATATCATCACAATATATGTCCTCTTCCTTCTTGATTCCTTCCACGAGTTTTGCTTCCTTCCACCCTTATATTCAAAAGTATATAGACTCTTAGTTATGTGAGAGATTATATTGTTATGAATAGCCATCTTCCATCTTCAGGCTGACATCCCAATGATAGTAATTTACTACTGTAAGTCCATACACATAAGCATGAACTGGACAAAATTATTGGATGAATCACAAATTTTAAATAATAAAACATAAATCGCAAAAATCATGTAGGTAGTGGATTGCATTACTGTCAAATTCCTGGTGATAATATTGTACATTAGTGAGGCAAGATGTTACCATTGGGGAAAACTGGGTGAAGAATATATGAGACCTCTGCATTATTTCTTAAAATTGCATGTGAATCTAAAATTACCTTTAAATAAAAAGCTTAAAAATACGCAGGTAAGAGGATATGCATGGACAGACTTCTTTTTTCAGGACCATCATTGTCATGATGCTGGGAAGGGAATGCACCTGGGAAAACAAATGTTTCAGGTGGAATCTACCATGCTGGCCGTTGGGGGTGGAATGAGAAAGTCACAGAAGTAAACAGATAACTAGCAATCTGGGAAGAGAATTGTGGCGATGAATGTACATTTTTATTTTAGCACCGAGTATAGTAGTGATATTCGCAGTGTTACAGTGACTTTGAACTCCACTTTCATTCAGCTGCTATACTCCCAGTCACGTGCTATAGGATCATCTTTTTATAAGAATTATTTAATCTATGTATCTGTTTGGTCATAGTTCCAATATTTAAACCTAAACCAAACATGCTGCCCTTATTTCTGTTTTCTAGTCATCTGACCTTCCCTTCCCTTCATAGGAATTCTTAAGATCCTTGACTCCACGGGCAGAAATCAGGCTTCTGACCACCTAATAAATAAGTCACCAGTGAAAAGCTTATCTTTTTATTCTGTTTAATTGCAGGCTCTAGAGACACTCAAAATGGTGGATGTCTTAAGGACAAATAACACTGTAGGCTTGGTTTATTTATCTCCTATTGGCATTGGCACCAAGCCCTTTCTCTGCCTTGAAATTCATGGCCACGTCTGTGGCTGCATGCTAAACGGACTGAGGCCACCACACAGCCTGCTTAAGCATCCGGATGCAGCTCAGGTAATCCATATGCCTCATGGCCTATTCAGAACGGTAGTTTAGATAACTAACACGGCTGGTTTATTTCTAGTACAATCTATGTATCACATCATAAATGAATTCATATAGTATCACTTGAATTGGATTTGGGGAACTATACTGGGGCTTGAACTATCACATGCCTGTTGTGAATTCTAGATGGTTGGCTTCAGAATTGGCCCTTAGAAATGAATGTATAAAATGAGAAGATGACAGACAGGGAATATTTTTTTTAAATCAAATATATAAAAAACTAACAGTGGAAAGTAAATTTCCCTCCTACTCTTGTCTCCTCAGACTTTCATTTCCCTTTTACAGAAACAATTACTTTTGATAGTTTCAAGCAGAGACATTCTATGTACATATAATTTTATATATATATATATATATATATATATATATATATATATAAGTTTTATAGAGAGAAAAAAAACATTGTAGCTATACTTCCCTGTATATTACATAAATGTAGCATGATGTACACCGTGGTCTACAGTTTATTTCTTTTAATTAATAACTCATGGAAGGCTTTTACTAACAATATCTGTAATCTGCCCTCACCTTTTTAAACAGCTGCCCGGTATTCTGTTGAGTGGATAAAATCATTCATATTTAACCAGTCACATTTTGATGGATATTTGCTGTTTCCAATATTTTGTCATTACCAACAATACTTCAGTGAACATTATTGCTTGTAATTATTTGTGCCACGTGTAGTAATATCTGTAAGATACACTCCTGGAATGAGAAATCTTGGCCAAAGTATATATCCAGTTTTTAGATTAATAGATATTGCCTAGTTGCCTTCCAGAGAAGGTGCACATTTTCCCCAACCATATATGAGAAAATTTATCTCCCCATCTATCTCTCCTCACTATATATTATCAATTTTTTGAAACTGCCAATGTGATTATAAGTTATTTTTATCTAATTATGAATTTGGTAAAGTACCTTAAAAATCAGTTCTTACTTTCTTTCCACCTAACTACTGAGTTCTTCATCATTCCTTAAATAATATCTATTCCTTACTGTTTTGAAATGGAAGCTAAAATAAACCTTTATGTTAATTTTAATCTATTTCTAAACTCCATTCTGTTATACTCATCTTATTGTTTACATGTGTCAGTACCAAGTTTTGTAAATTTCTCTACTTTCACAGCATTTAATATACAGTAATTTAGTGCCTCTGTATTTTTTTTTCGGAATTTCTTCAGATATCTTTGCACTTTTTTGTTGGTGATTGTGTTAAAGTTGTTTCATTAAAATAAACAGTGAAATATATCCTGTTTAGAAGTAGGGTGCAATCAATATAACAGAAGGAAAGCTTTATGCCCAAGGCTGGGTTAGACCTGGGACTGAAAATGATGTGTAAGAGCCAAGAGACCAACAAAAGGAAGAAAACTAAATGAGTGTTCCAAGTACAGGATTCTATATAAAACTCAGAAATACTCTGGAATAAAACAGCACTTGAATGTCATAAGTTATTTAAGCAGCCAGCTAGTTTTGCAGGTCAGCGAGTATAACCCCAGCTTTTAAGGGCCTGACAAACAGTACCAAGCGCCTGACTTTAACCTGAAATTCTTTGAACTCTGGGTACCTGTGAGCATGCACCTTACATTCCTGGCCCCAGCATACAATTTACCAGTCACAAGTAACCATCGTTAATGAGTGCTCTGCTAAGAAGCATAATTTATAGGGAAGCTAACAAGTTCTAAGAAAGAGGAAAATAAACACAGACATCTTTGAGCAGCTTGTCCTTTAAGTATGTCAAGATCCAGACCGTTTAGTTTCACTTCGGTGATCTCCAAAACAGGAACCTTGTGTTTGCCACTATTCCAGGTAATTATCTCTCTTTCTGGGAAAAGATTTGATTTGCTATAGATAACTCCTATATTTAAAAGAATTCCTTTAAGAACTTGTTACCAGAATCTTATGACTACTTCTACTTATTGATCAAAAATAACAGAGATCAAATGGTCTGTGACATTAGTCTTATTTCTCCTTTATTTGGTACTACTGCTATTTAAATAATATAACACCATTAATTTTGTTTGTTTGTTTAACTTTGCTATGTTGTGTTTTTTTTTTAATCAAAGTTGCCATTGACATAGCAAAATGCTATGGCAGGATTAATTAAAGACGTTTTTGTTTACTGTTTCTCACAACCACACTTGAGGCTTGTCAGTTTTCCAATGCTGAACAATGTAGACAGAATCATGTTAGAGTTTATTTTGGTTTCTCTGCTCTAGAATTTCACTTAGACTAATACTTATATCTCTGTTATCTGCGTTACTTGAATGTATCTGAAAGATTTAGGTCTGAAATATATTAACACTTCACTCCCCATTTTGTGAAAACCAAGTCTGACAGCTAATGCATTGGCAGAGAGTGGTAATAACGTAACGTTGTATACTCCTTGTGACGGTACAACACACCGGAAGATCTGGAAGTGACTTGAAAGTGAAATGCTGGCTTTATTTGTTTATCTGTTAAACTGGATCACAAATGATTTCATCTACTCATAAATAACCTTTTTTTTTTATGGACATAATTTGAATGTTCATTTTCCTCTCAGTAAGTATGCAAATTTATTTGCAGTATTCTAGCAAAAGAGAGTGCAGCTCATATTCTGTGCTTATAAATTGTTCATTACCATGCTCTCTGATGGCCAATTCATGGCTCCATCTGCAACTCCACAAATCTCCTTGCCCAGATAAACATGGTGGAGTAAATATAAGGTGCTGATAAAGATGTGTTTGAGATTAAGGGGAAAAAAAGACATATCTCACACAAAATTCCCATGTGTGGCATTTTAAATTTTGTAATTATTCACTTGGCTTTATATTTCTGTGTTATACACCAAGAACATAAATACTTCATTAAACTCATCAACCCAATATTTAGGACTGTACATAAATGACATTTAAAGATTTTCTCATTGTACATGGAAGGATCTCAGTTCAAGGGAAAAACAAACAAAACCTTTAGAAAGGAGTGCTTTCTTTCCTCCGTGATGTGAGTTACTATAACCTGTAAGGCTAAACACAGAGAACTGAGATAATTGTGGTGGATTGCTTATGGTTTGGGTCTTTTAAAACAAAGCCATCAAGATGATTACTTTCCCCCTCTTCTTTGATAAGAAGAGAAATGTGGATCTCAATAGGAATGTCATATGATCTTAAATCAACCAAGACCTTAGACTTAGAGCAGGTTAAAGTCACTCGTTCATGCATATATTTAACATCCATAATTGCTAATTGCATAGACTTCTGTTTTCATGTAGAGAACTTGATTCCTTTGTGCGAAAATAATACAAAAAATTAACCTCCTTCCTCTAGCTAAAATATGAAAACAAAGAAAAAATCCAAGGTGCACAAAACCTCTTTAGAGAAAACAAAATCTGCCTATAGAAAACAAAAAAGAGTTTTCACATCCATCTATAGTGGTGTGTAGGATAGGAATTTGGCTTACAATATATATCTCTGGTCACTGCTAAGCTGTAAAATCTACCCAGAATTTTTTTTTTCAATTAAAATTCTGTGCAACAATAAACGCTGCTATGAAGCTCTTAATTACATAGATATATATATATATATATATATATATATATATATATATATATATATATCTCCACATTGTCTGTCTGTGCTGTTGGTATTAAAGGATTAGACTGATGAGATGTTTGGATTTCATTGTTCTAAACATGTGTTTCAGTTGGTGCTCTCCGACTCACCATGTGAAGAAAATGAAATGTAAGTAAATAGCAAGAGGCTACATGTTTTTCTTTAGCATTTTCAAAATAAAGAATATAAAAGACTGCAGTCTTTGGAGAAGCCCCAGATGAGTTTCAAATGATCATCATAACCATTCTAGAAAAATAAAAGTAAAGTGTTTTAAATGCAAATGGATCAATTGTTCTAAAGGCAGAAAAGATGCACTTTTATTATGATCAGCTTTGTTAAATAACTAAGAGGCTTAGTTGATTTGTAAGGATTTTTGCTCACTACATTCTCCACTCTTGAAATTTCAAGGGTTAAGTTTATGCAAGAATCACGACGTCATCTATGGTTGCATCCACACCTATAAGTCATATCAAGGATGAGAGGCAACTTTCTGGATAATTCAGTTTCAAATATAAGAAAACTAACAAAATTTCTAAACTGTATTATGTGTAGATTTCAAAGTGTTTTTGATATACAGTCATGCGCTGTTTAAGGACTAAGATATATTCTGAAAAATGCGTCACAGGGTGATTCATCGTTATGGGAACATCATAGAGTGCACTTACATAAACCTAGATGTTGTACTCTATTGCTCCTAGATTACAAGCTTGCACAGCATGTTACTGTACAAAACAACACAAGATTTAATCAAGTATAAGAAAAAAATGATACAATCAAGTGCCTCAGTAAACACAAGATACATGAGGCTGCTCCCAGCGTGATATGGCATAGTTTTACAGCAAACTTCTTTTTACATAAGTAGAGAGAGTACACTCTAAAATAACAATAAAAAGTATAGTATAGTAAGTACCTAAACCAGTAACATAACATACGACACATTTTCCAGAATGTATCCTGGTCCTTAAATAGCGCATGACAGTATATCAAAAGCACTTTGAGATTTACACATAATACAGTTTAGAAATTTTGTTTGTGTGCTTACATAATATAGTAAGTACCTAAACCAGTAACATAGTTAACAGTCATTATCAACTATCATGTACTGTACATAATTGTATTGTTATACTTTTATACGACAGGCAGCATATTCTGTTTATTTCCACCAGCGTCACCACAAATACATGAATAATGCCTTGTGCTACAATGTTATAAAGGCTACAAGGTCACTAAGTGATAGGAATTTATCAGCTCCATTTTAATCTTATGGGACCACCGTAGTACACGCAGTCCATCGTTGACTGAAAAGTCATTATGCGGAGCAAGACTATAAAATGTGAGAATAATTGACTCAATTTTGTTACTTTTCCTGCTGTAGCTCTCAGAATTCTGTTTGGGAGATGAGAAGAAGGTGCCATTAATAATGCTGCTGATGATTAATGACACTGTAATGTACTGTGACTTAGTGCAAGTGTCAGAAAATCACTTCTGCCAAGCCGCGTCTTTTCCTGGGTGCCGTTCTCACTGCCAGTTAGCCATTTGCAATATCATTGCCCATTACCCTCAAGACCAGGGTCTCTGGGCAGTGCCTCCAGACTAAGAGGCCAGGGTAGGTGGGGTGCTTTCCCTGGCCCTGGAATCATTCACCTGTTTTTGGCAGATCATCTCATTATTGATAAGTGACTTGTGAAGTCGGGGCCACTCTTTCAGCTTTTGCATGGCTCTCCATTGCTGTTTCTTGGCATTCATTCTGGACTTGCTTTTTCACAACCAAGTACCCTGTTGTGCATACGAGTATATGTACATGAGTACTTTGCAAAACATAACTATGACCATATATATGTACGAGATTCTGTAAATTAATTGTTTTAATAGATTCCTAAGGAGAGACCACCATCTTACCTGGCTTACAGAAGTTAAGTATTTTTGCTCAAGACTAAGCAAGTAAAAGGCAAAACTTGGATTTGGAATTAGGACTGACTCCTGAGCCCAAAATTTCACTACAAAGTCTTCTGCTGTTGGTGCTATAATAGACTTTGTGATTGGTGTGCTTACCTAACTCTGGACCTCATGGCTACCTCATCTTGCCTCATCACTTCTGCTTTTGACCCAGAATAATAGAATAAAGAAATTTGTAATGGAAAGCATTGTAAAATGTTGAACGTATCTCTTCCATCAACATGACAGTAAAATAAGCTATTGAGGAACTTTATAAGCTGACTTTAGAGTCACTGAGACTACCTGTCTCCTTTTCAGGTGAAGAAATTGAGACCCAGAGAGGGATAGTATCAAATGAATTGCAGGACTTCAGATAATACTTAGGCCTAACTTTTTTTGGCAACATCATTTTGTATGTAAGTTTCTGTTATATTTGTCATTATGTAATACCACTGTTTTTGAGTGAAAACAAGAAACCATATCAAACAAAATGCAAATTAGCATAAAATAAATACAAGGAAGGCAAAAAAAAGTGGCAAAAGAGATTTTGTAGGGAGGTGGTATAAAGTAAGTAACTACTGAAGACAGACACAGTATCTCAACTCTCTTGCCACAGCAAAAAGGTGTCTGTGGGACCTATTATTAGTTCTATTTAAATTTGTTTTCGAACACCAAATGCTTTTCTGATCTAACCCACTCCACTTATTTTTACAATAGCATTTTTAGTGAAAATGAAAATATGATAATGAAAAATGTATTGTTGTGCTTTTTTATGTAAGAGTTAAATACTGTAAGAACTTTTGTGTATAAACTAAAACATGACAGAGCCCCCTCCATAATTACACCTCTAATCCTTTCCTCTTCCCAGACATAACCAAGTACACTGTTGTGCATACGAGTATATGTACATGAGTACTTTGCAAAACATAACTATGACCATATATATGTACGAGATTCTGTAAATTAATTGTTTTAATAGATTCCTAAGGAGAGACCACCATCTTACCTGGCTTACAGAAGTTAAGTATTTTTGCTCAAGACTAAGCAAGTAAAAGGCAAAACTTGGATTTGGAATTAGGACTGACTCCTGAGCCCAAAATTTCACTACAAAGTCATATTGTATATCTAATATTTAAATCAAATTATACACTGGGTGAAATACCCAAAGGATGTACAATCCATCCATTCTTCTAGACACTATGCAATTTACCTCTGAGTAATTAGGCCACCAGTCTCTGGATGATATAATTTGGCACCCATCCTTCCCCCGAATTATTATAGCTGAACTGCACTCTGGCCTATGTTAAGGATGATTAAAAAGAAAAGAAAAGAAAAGAAAAAAAGACCCATGAAATTTATTATTGTATTTATTCTAAGAGTTCTATGAAACCCCATAGTTTGAATTTTTCTCTGGTTTCTCTACCAGGAATAGTTGTGCCTCTGGTCAGTAAGCCTGCCTTGTTTTATTAACTTCAGAGCACACTATCTGACTTCTAATTCTCTCTCTCATCCTATTAACTGCTAGAAAGCTTAAGGTAGATCTAGAGTTCAGTTCTAATTTTACATATGGGATCTACTACATTCAGTTTACAAGCTGATCTCACTCTTGGCTTATTCTCTTTGATACTCTCAATGTTCTCATTTCTAACTTTTGTTTGCATTTTTAATATTTCCTTTCTGGAACACAGGATATTGAATGCATTTAGGCGGTACTCCATACAATAATATGGGGCTGGAGCTGCCTTTTACTGTTCCCAGTTGCAGCGCTGTATGGTGGTAGAAGATGCCCAGTCCCTTGGATTGAAAGTCTGCCTCTGCCACTTCCAGCTGTGTGATCTGGGGCAAGTGACGTAACCTCACATGACCGAATTTTCTCAATTGTAAAATGTGGGTGATCATAGTGTGACCCAACCTTATAGCACTGTAATTTTGAAAGTGAGTTAAGTCACGTGAAGTTGTACAACTGGTTTACAGAAAGCCTGGCACCGGAAATTCTGGGTGATTCTAGAGGAGGAGCCAATGGAACAACTCTGCAGTTTGCTTCTTAAATTTGTCAAAGTAATGAAATCGTAATTAATCTTAGGTCCACAGATTCTCAGCAGTGAGAAAAATAATAAAGACCTACTAGTCTAACCATCCCTATGAAGCAGAAATCATCTTCACAACATACAAGTAATATAGGACATTAGTCGTTCTGGTAAAGACAGAAATTTCTCTCCTTCAACAAATGGTTCTAGAGAACTCTGATTATTGGAAATGTCTTCCTGAAACATATGGTCAGTTCTCACTTCTCCCAAATGCTTTTTTCTTTTTGGCATCATTATCTCAATTTGACCAAGTATATACAAATCTCTGACTAACTTCATCTTAAAAAATTTAACTTTTCTTTGGGGTGGCCAGATGGCTCAGTTGGTTAGAGCGTGAGTTCTCAACAGCAAGTTTGCTGGTTCAGTTCCCCCATGGGATGGATTGAAAATGGCTACTGGACTTGAAGCTAAGCTGCACCCTAAAAATTAACTGTTTCCTACAGTGAAGATCTTACATCTAAAATTTGAGTGATTAGAATACTGTTACAGTGCAGGTACTGTTTTTTTTTGTTGTTGTTTTTGTTTTTTTTTTAATAATGCAAATGATTTCTGTTTAAAAAAAAAGAGAACTTGACAAAGATGTGGAAATAATAGTGGGGAGTGAAGCACACAGGGTCAGACAACCCATATTCTAGTTTAAATTCTTTGGGCAGCCAGGGACCCCCCCCGCCCACACTCATTCCCACTATGGATCTCAGTTGTAGACTGTGTAAAATCTTACAGGGGAAATAAATGATGCTAAAGGTGCTCGCAATTCCTAAATTACATGATCACTTTACATTTCTCTAGCTAACTGCTTCCTGACCATTTTGTTGCATATCAGAAACTTGACCAGTGAGTACATAGGGTCACAAGGAGAAAATGAAATGAGTCAGTTTGCATAATTGCCAGCACTGGATGAAATATTGACTGGCTCAAAAACTAAAACTAGGAAACAAAATGAGGTAGTTAATATTTAGAATTGAATTATAATAAGTACATGGCCTATTTTTTAAACGTATAGAAGAGAAGCAGAGATTTATACATAGAAGGAAATAAAGCAATCCACTCCTGGTCATGAGTTTAGATTTCAAGATTCAAAAACAAAAACATTCTAGTCCTTTATTAGGCTAAGTCACCAAGAAAAGTTGTGTACATTCATCTCTAAAGTGGGATACTACATTTTAAAGATTTTTATCTTTGTAATATAATATTTAAAAATGTTATGACTACAAAAGTGATGCATGTACATTATAAAAATCCGAACATAGAAAGATGAAAACTAAAGTGCTTCACAACATTGTCTTCAAGAGAAACAAGCATTATTAACAATTTGATGTATATGTGTATATAACTACAATACTCATTTCATGAAATCGCTGTATTCGTGTAAAAGAAAATATACACAAATAGAATTGGGCCCTCTATATTATTTTACCTAACAAATCTTTTAATTGTAAATAGAAATCTACATTTTTTGATGAATGGATAATATCCCTTTAAAAGGACATGACATTAATTATTTTTAAAATCCCTTATGGAGGATCACTTATTTAGGATGCTTTTTAAAGTCACACTCTGGCAGCCATTTTTTCCTATACTTCTAGATGCACACACCCCCACCCCAACCCCACCCCTCAAAAAAAAAAATCTTACTGTGTGGGTGATTCACTTACTTTAAATATTTGGAGTAAGATCTTTAAGTTAACACTTCACATATGTTACAAAGTTCTGAAGATATGATGATAAATAGGACACACTCCCTCCTTAGAGACGTGGAGAGCAATAAATTAGCTGATATTTATGAATGCTTTCAAGCTGAAATGCATTGAGTGTTATTTTAACAATGGTTGAAGAAGACATAATTAAGTATAGCTCCATCTTAGAAATTTATTGGGCTGTGATGTCTCATACCAGAATATATTAACAGTGGCCCATATACTGAGGTACACAAAAAGTCCATCAGCAAACATACATTCAATGATGCACTGTGTCTGGCATAATGAGGGACTCTGGAGTAAAAATCACACAGTGAAATTTGTTTTTGTGTGATCTTTTAAAACCTGGAATGGTTGAGTTGTGCATAAAGTGGTCATCTTCTGACTCCTTAGTAAATGATAGGTGTCGCCACATTCGTTCATTTTCCTTTTATCCTACCTTCTTTCTCCAGTCAAGACTGCAAGCCATCTATTCCCTACTAAGATATTAAGGGTTCATAGAGACCAAAGCTTCCCTGGAGAATTTGCATTTTAAAGAACTCTAGGCCTCTGAATAAACAGAATAGTGGAATGGTTATCTGTCTAATACTTAATATCTATAACATGTTAGTCCTGAAAAGTTAGTCACTATCTTCTCAATGCACAATAGTATTTGTAACTCTAGTATCAAACTTAGTACTGCGAAATACTTATCTGTTTAAGTATCTGACAATTTCACATTAAATGTATTCTCGGTGCCTTGAATGTAGTAGGCATATAGTAAACCTTTGCTAAATTGTGTTGAAGTGTTGCAGCGAGTAGGTGATTGCTGGGGAAAGAGGTGTGGTCAGAACATATACTATGGTCCAAAAGAACAGGGTTTAGCCATCTAGAGGTCCAACACTAACTGCTCTTTCTTTATCACCAGGTGCATAAACTATAAAGATCAATATCCAGATGACTGGTATATCTGGTAAGGACATCCTCACTTTGTTTTATAAAACCTTTGGTGGTGTATGCATACTCCTTTTCCTAAATAATTGAAATGGCACATGAAATCATACAGCTTAAGAAAATTTTAGGGTTCATGAATCAATATATGTGAAAACATCGTTTTCAGGTTGTTGTCTAGTATTTACTTAAACACTCTCTGTAATAGGGAACTTACTATTTTTGAGAATAATAGTGTATTCCTGACTTGAAAATCTTTAAAGGTAAAATAATTGTTCTTTCTCTTGATATCTCCTGAAATGCTTCCTCTACTGATTGTAGTTCTGGCCTTAAAAGCCATTCAACAGCTGGTCAAGATGGAGGAGTAGGTAAACGCTGTGATTACCTTCTCTCACGACCACATCAAAATCACGACTAAACTACAAAACAGTCATCATTGAGAATCGCCTGAAATCTTGCTGAACTGAAGCCCTACAACTAAGGACACACAGAAGACGACATCTGAAGACTGCTAGGAGGGGCAGAGACGTGGGACGGACTAGTCCCACACCCGCATGTGACCATTAAAAATCGGAAGGGAAATCCTGGCTGCAGAGGTCCCCCTCAGAGGAGCAAGGGGTCCCAGTGATACACCAGACCCCCCAGTGTAGGGTTCCAGTGCAAGGGAGAGAAATCCCCATAATTTCTGATTGTAAAAACCAGAGGAGATTGTGGCTGAGTGAGATGAAGGGCTGCTGGAGTCCCAGGCGCTCCTCCTAAAGTGACCCGCATGGATTGACTCACCGACAGAATCACTGGCTCTGAGCTTCTGTGCTCGGGCAGCAGCTGGAGAGATGACAGGGACATATGGGGAGAAGTGAAGTCTGGTGTCAGGAGGAGGGCTGGAGGGCAGCTTTCTCTCCCAAATGGAGGAACTGGAGGCAGCCATTATTTCTTTGTTGAGCCCTCCCTCTTCCCAGCGTGCAGACTCAGGTGGCCATTATATCTGAGTCTTCATTAAGCTGACTGATACCATCCGTTCACCATGCCCTGGTGATTCTGAGACCCCGCCCACCCAACTTTCGGTCACACCCAAGGCGATTCCAGTGGGTTTTTCATATAAACCTCCTGCCTTGGCTCATGCTGCACAGTTTCCCAGAGTCTCTCAAAGGTCTGCAGAACCCTGACAAGCAGCAGCTGGCTTGAGTGTGTCCTTTATTTCTGGCTGAGCAGCCCTAAGCCCGACACTAGCAGCCTTGGTTCATAGCTTGGCCTCTCAAGGCACCTCCATGCATGGTGTGAGTGTCAGTCATCCGTGGATTGATTTGTGGCTCTTGCCAGGTGGTTTCAGGTGGGGCACAGGCTGTGGCTGAACTTGATGTTCAGTGGGTCCCCTCCCAGGTAATCCTGCAGCCGGAGCATCACCCAGCTATCTCCAAAGACGACACATTCAAGGGGTGGGTTGGACAGGTAGCAGAGCCCAACTGAGACAGATCATTTCTGTAGGGTCAGTCCTTATACCAGAACTCCTCCACTGTAGTCACGGCCAGTCCTCACAACCAATTAGCCTGAGGGTCAATCCCTGCCACTGATGTACAAACAGCAACAAAGGCTCAAGTACAATGGAAAGACATACAACCCACACAAGAGACACACCTGGAGTACACTGCTCAGGTGACCAGGAAGACTGTGCTATTGAGTCCCACAGCACACCTACTCTACTAAGACTGAAAAACATAGCAGCCTTACCTAATACATAAAAAAAACACAGGAAAGCAGCCAAAATTAGGAGACAGAGAGACATGTCCCAAATAAAAGAACAGAACAAAACTCCACGAAAAATTTAAAAAATGGAGACAAGCAATCTGCCAGATGTAGAGTTCCAAACACTGGCTATAAGATGCTAAGTGATCTCAGGGAGAACTTCAATAAAGAGATAGGAAACATAAAAATGGAAATAGAACACATAGAAAAGAACCAGTCAGAAATAAAGAATATAACAACAGAAATGAAGAGTACATTACAGGGTATCAACAATAGATTAGATGAAGCAGAGAATCAAATTAGCTATTTATAAGATAAGGTAGAGAAAACACCTAGTCAGAACAGCAAAAAAAGAATCCAAAAAAATGAGAGTTTAAGGGGCCTCTGGGACAACATCAAGCATGCCAACATTCACATGTTTTACCAGGAGAAGAGAGAGAACAAGGAATTGAAAACTCATTTGAAGAAATAATGACAGAAAACATCCCTAACCTGGTGAAGGAAATAGATATACAAGCCCAGGAAGTGCAGATAGTTCTAAACAAGATTGACTTAAAGAGGCCCATACAAAAACACATCATAATGAAAATCCCAAAAGTTAAAGACAAAGAGAGACCCTTAAAAACAGCAAGAGGAAAGCAGTTACCTACAAGGGAGCTCCCATAGGACTGTCAGCTGATTTCTCAACAGAGACTTTGCAGGCCAGAAGGGAGTGGCTAGAAATATTCAAAGTGATGAAAAGCAAGGACCTACAGTCGAGATGACTCTACCCAGCAAAGATATCACTTGAAATTGAAGGACCGATAAAGAGCTTCCCAGACAAGAAAAAGCTAAAAGAGTTCATTACCACCAAGCCAGTATTCCAAGGAATCTTAGAGGGACCTCTTTAAGATGAAAAATAAAATAAAATAAAAAATATGAATAACAAAATGGCAATAACTACATATCTATCAACAATTACTTTAAATGTAAATGCTGCAATTAAAAGATAGGGTGGCTGAAAGGCTAAGAAAACAAGACCCTTGCAAATGCTGCCTGAAAGAGACTCCTGCGGATCGAAAGACACACACAAACTGAAAGTAAAGAGATGGAAAAAGATATTTCACGAAAATGGAAACAAACAAATAAACAAACAAACAAAAAAAACCCAGAACGCTGGGGTAGCAATATTTTTAATAGACAAAACACTTCTAAACAAAGACAGTAACAGAGACAAATAAGGACCTAGTAATTCCACTTCTGGGTATTTATCGGACGTAACCCAAAACACTACTTCGAGGGGACGTGCTCATCCATATGTTCATTGTAGCATTATTTACAATAGCCAAGATATGAAGGCAACCTGGGTGTCCCTGAGTGAATGAATGGATAAAGAAGAGGTGATACATGTATATAATGGAATATTATTCAGCTGTAATAAAGAATGAAATCTTGCCATCTGCAACAACATGAATGGATCTAGAGAGTATTGTACTGAGTGTAGTAAGTCAGACAGTGCAAGGCAAGCATCATATGATTTCACTTATAAATGGAATCTAAAGAAAAACAACAGGAAAAAAGAAACACACAAAAAAACCAGAAACAAACTCATAGATACAAAGAACATTTTGATGGTTGCCAGATGGGAGGGGGTTGAGAATGGGTAAAAAGGGGAAGGGATTAAGAAGTACAAATTGGTTGTTACAAAATAGTCATGAAGATGTAAACTACAAGGTAGGGAATATAGTCAATAATATGGTAATAAGTAGGTATAGTGCCAGGTGGGTACTAGTCGGGGAGGGGGGCGGTCACTTTGTAAATTATATACATGTCTAACCACTATGCTGTACACCTGAAATTAATATAAAATAATACTGAATATCAACTGTAATTAAACAATCTGAAAAAGGGAATAAGAGGTTCAAAATTCCAGGTATAAAACAAATAAGTATTGAGGATGTAATATACAGCACCAGAAATATAGTCAATATCATTGTGACAGCGTGGTACGGTATCGGATGGTTGCTGGACTTATCATGGTGATCACTTCTTTAGCATAGGGAATATAATCAATAATATGTTCTTAACTATGTATATGCCAGGTGAGTAGTGTTGAATAACTATGATGTACACCTGAAACTAATATAATATTATATGTTAGCTATATTTTAATAAAAATCTTTTAAAAATGGAAAAAAAAAACAACTCCTACCTGCCTCCCCCAAAAATAGCCATTCAAAATAAAACTGCTACCTCTTTTACCAGCTAGTCTTTTAAAAAATTGAGAGTTTTTATAACCTCCTAAATGTTGACTTTTCTATTTTCCAAACTAAACAGCCCCAATTTTCTCAATTAGATAGCTCCCCCAAGACAGAGATTATGTCTTATCTTGTCAACCTTTGAATCCCCAACCCGAACATTTAAAATCTGCTCAGTTGCTTAAATACTAGTTGAATGAATGGATTGATGGCTGGATGAAAGATATTAACACATAACGATTTAAAAACCATGACACTGCTCCTTAGAGCAACCTTCCAATTGCCAAAGAGGAAACAACTATGATCACCAGGCAACACAGACCCACTCTGAGCTCAGCAAACATTCCTCAGCAAACAAGGTTCAGTGAAAATGTGTAAGTGGTGGTGGGGCATTGCTTAAGGAATTCAGCCTTCCAGATTGCTTACAGTCAATCTTGCTGAGTTCTTGCCCCCTTTCCAGGAAGTGACAGGAGCTCTTAATTTTCCTGCCTGCTCCCCCTCACTCCTCCTCTACTTCTTCTGGAATCAGGTTCCTGCTGTTGATTTTCCTGGTGGTTCTGCTCTGTGGAACAGTGCTCTGCTGCCTCCAGTGCTGGCTGAGGAGACCCCGAATTGGTTGCCCAAGACACACGCTGGCTGTTTTTGCTGTTGGAGACTTGGACCCTGTTTATGGTAAGATCTCTGCACACTTCTGGACTTCCTCTTTGAAACCTTATGGTTTTGTGGTGTATTGAAAAAGTAACCTCTGAAAAGCAGATTTGTGACCTTACAAGATGTTGTTTATTGAAGGCTCACATTAGAGAGAGGGTCTCAGTGAGAAAACTTCAGAAGAAAGAACTCACAAGGAAAAAAAAAAGATGTGTCTTGGGGAAAAGACTTACAGTTGAACATGGTGATAGAATCTAAACATTTTGCTCAGTCAAATAAGAGAAGAGATACACAAGTGAGTGGTAAGGGTTAAGGTGTAGAAAACTGTCTCTGACATTTTGATATCAGTCGATCTACCCTGTGTTCAGTCTCCTTTATTAATCTCTCTATGCCCCTCTTATCTGCAGTAACACTGAACAACACTTTCCAGATTGTCCACTGCCAATTCTCAGTCTGAAAACCTTGGAATTGGGCAAGGGAGTATCAATATTCATATTTTTTTCTCCCCAGACACTTTAGTAGAATCCTGCACTTCCTATTATTTTCCAGTCTGCATTAGGAAGTAAAGAATGGAGAAAATTGAGGTCTTAGAGTTATTTGTAACTGCCAAGCGTTGTCCTCATCCAGATGGCCTGTTGTGAGACTTTCCCTCTAAGGTACTGCATTCTATATCACAGTTGCCTCAAGAGTGCTTCTTAGAGATTAATAGCTGTCCTTCAGAAATTTGGGCCAGATAAGATTTTCAATAGGATGGAGCAGGGCATGTTCTGGAAAAACTAACAGCTAAATAAAAAGTGGGATAAAAATAAGTTAAAATGTTATAATACTAAAACTCATTATTCTATGATCTAGTGATTATATTCACTATTGACATTTTTAAGTCATTATATAACAAGAGAAACATATTGTCAGTTTGAGAAATGGTTATTTAGGGAAAGATAATTAAAATCTCCAGTGAAAATAATTCTTCCTCCTAAAATAAAAAATATTTTTCAATGAGCACAGAGGGAGATAGGGTCACTGACCTTCTGACAAAATACACTAGTCAAAGGGGTTAACACGATTGCCTTGGTCTATTTTTCTTTATTTAACTAGAGGTATTTAATAAACAAATGCAATTATTTGCCCTTCAACTTGACTTGAATTTCTAAAGAGGAGAATCCACTCTGGTCCTCTTAGCCTTCCTCTTACTCTAAGTAAGATTTTCTAGACTTCCTAGTAATCTTTAAAAAAATATGTCTGTTTTTAAATTTAAGAAAGTTACCCTGTTACACTGTTAAAATTTTAAGGCAATTTATGTACCATAGTTGTATCCCCCTCTATCTAATGCTTTCATATTTTTTGGATGGTGGTTTACATACATGCTTTTGAATTTGCCTGAACAGGTATGAGTGTGACAGAAGGGGTCAAGGTTGATCAGGGATTTCGATAATCTGCAATAGCACTGAGAGCAGAGCATTAGAACCATATTCTGTGTATTACCCGGAAGTCATTATTGACAGGAAAAGAAAATTCTTGGGAGGAAATTGTTTTTTTGTTGTTGTTTTTTTTCCAATAATATAGCCACAATTTATGTCACATCTACCAAGTGCCAGGCATTAGGTCAACGGCTTTTCAAATATTATCTCTCATTCCTAAATACTGAGACTTGGAAAGTGGCTATTACTTCTCTTAGAGGATATTGTATACTTTTCTCACTCTGCTGGATAAACATACCACACAAACCTTTGCTGCAAGTCCACTAGTAGACTTCAAATTGTCCAGAATTGAGTGTAGGGAGCCCGAGAAAATTTGGGCAGGGCATTCACGGCTTAGCCACCTAATCATCCCTTGACACTTGTACGGCCCTATACCCTCAACCTTCAGACATTTCCGTATTGTGATTCCTTAATGGTAGAGAGTGCTCTCCAGAATCTTCATTTCCTTTTTTATTCTAGCCATTGCCCCTCAATTCCAATGGTATAGTTCTGGATCTTATTTGGGCAAGGGACATTTAAACGCTCCCCCAGCTTAAGTTGTATTACAAAGTTCACTTTTCTTGATTTCCGTCTTAGAGGCCACAGTTGCAGTTGCCCCTTCCTGTTTAGTTTTTCCTTCACCCCCCCTGGCTTGGGTGTTATGTTATCCCGTCTATTGCCTGTCTCCCAGCCTGTCCCAGGGATGCTTAGGATGGCTGTACAGGCAGTGAACAGCCACTCACATGGTCTTCGATGTGGATGTGGCTCCCAGAGTTGTGCTCCCTCGGATTTTTCTTTCTCCTCTCTAAAACAAAATATTAAAGGCTCATTTAGGAAGTGGTATTCTCTGTGATCTCTAGTCATGCCTTCCTAAGTAGTAATTACTTCTGGAAATAAATTCCAAGGAGTCAATATTTTAAGGCAGTCTGAAACCCAGACCCACATGAATTTCCTTTCCCCACTGGATCCTCATTATGCTTTCACTTCTCCAGACAAACGATTCTTCCTACCTAATATTTCCATAAAAGGAGCTGCTCTCAAAAAGGGAAGTGAGGGAACCACTACAGGATCTTTTTATGACTACAGAGCGAGGGATGTGGCAAAACCTCAGGCTCTACCTCCACAGACCCCACAAAGCATGTGCTCACAACTTGGCGTTGAGTCCAGTTACTGCTGACTTCTTAGGCCCACTCTGCAGGTTACGGGTTTGCACTTCTGAGTCTCCTCCCAGTCATTGTTCAGAAAGAGGAAAGACAAATGAGAACTCACTTGAAGACACTGGTGCCACATTAGAATATGAAACAGGGTTTCAGACTCCCTGCCACTCCTTGCACACAAAAGGGACAATAGGTTTTTCTCTCCTGAATACAGAATGTAGGAATTGAGTTTATTTAAAACATTTTAATGGAGAGACAAGGCTTGCTATATGAACCTTGGGTTCTTCCTAGACCTTTATTTTATTTTCTCAGAATTTATTTCCTGTTATCACCACAATTTGCTAAATACACTAGTTGAAGCAACTCTGTTCTTCTGACCTGTGGGTTAGAGGTTTGACTCTCAGGACCTCACAGAAGCTGTCTCAGCTGAGAAGAGGAGAATTTTGACTGACTATCAGGCTGGAGTGGACTGAACTTTACTGATGTTAAAATACATAAAATAGGAAATTTCTTTTACTAGGAATTTCTGACAATATTACATCATTCAGGTTGCTAATTATTTTAGAAATGTTAAAGAAAGAAAGGAAAACATTTGTCTTGGGAACCTCATCAAAGGTGTTTGAGGAAGCCCTTGCCAGCCCAGACCATCTGATTGTCTGAGGAGATTTCTCTCTGAAAAAGGTCCTTGGAAATCTCAGCCAGACACCCGGCCCCCAGGAGCTTCTCCTGGGCCAATAATCATAGTTCTCTGTTGGTCAGCTCTCAGGTTTCTCAGTTCTTCTGCTCTCAGAGGATCTGTTTCCATGTCCATAATATGTTATTAATGAAGCTCTTTATACACCAAAAAAGGGAGAAATAATCCCTCTGATACCCCATCGAGGATAAGCAGGAAAAGGAGGTATTATTAGAAAAAGTCAAAGAAAGACCAGAGGGAAGTCAAGAAGGTGAAAGAGAAGAGGAAAGATGAAGTGCACGAGGAGAAGAAGACTACAGTTTAAAGTTGAATATATATTAAGGACTGCTAGTTAAAACTCATTTATTTTATACAAACCCTAAAATTATGTTGTTTTGTTCTGCTCAGGCTCACCACCTCCTCCTAGACCCAGCCACAGGGTCTCCTAGACAATCTCTTCTTCCCTTGTTATCCTGCCTCCATCCTCGGATCATCTTGATCCAATTTCCCCTCACCATCTCCACTCTAACTTCAGAAAGGACCCATTCACTGCCCTGTGTCTTCTTGGATAAGACCATCTATAAAGTGGTCTCTGAGTCCTTCTTGCTCTCCTCTCTCAACCATCAGGGACTAACAATTTTAATATAATTCAAGCGTGTTTTGTTTGTTTGTTTTAGCATCTGTATAAGGAATAAAAATAGTGTAGTGTTGCAATGGTTTTTATCTCATTGTATTACCTATGTTAATGATGCTTTTGGAATCCCTCCTTTCTGATAATTCAACAGAAAACGTGGGAGATTTGCAACCATTTTTTCCCCCTCAAAGGTGTAAATGGAGATTGAGAACACATACCGTGTTTCCCCAAAAATAAGACTGGGTCTTATATTTAAGGTTTTCTCCAAAAGACGTATTAGGGTTTATGTTCAGGGGCTGTCATCCTGAAAAATCATGCTAGGGCTTATTTTCCAGTTAGATCTTATTTTCGGGGAAACATGGTACTAGGACACAGAAAGCACATTTTTAGAGGAATGCATGCAAATTTTTAACAAACGTGGGGAAAAAAGAAGAAAACATCATTAAAATTCTAGCACAACCATTTGTATCCCAAACCTTTATCATTTGTGATCAACTTTATAAGACCAAGGACTGACTAGGTACAAAACACAAGTGATTTAAAATAGAAAAAAAGAGAAAAAAGTTTGGGATTTGTTAGGCTAGTTGTTTTATTTATGTTTTCTCAATTTGTATTTGAAAAATATAAGTAATGACAAATGAATCATTAAATGGGGTTTCAAAGTTTATTATAAACATGTTTCTATAATTCAATGAAAATAAGGATGATAATGTTTCCTTTGAAAATAAGGTTGTGAAGCTGAATAAATGCCTTTATTGATAAAGAGATAAAACATCTAAGAATAATAAAGGGAAAGAAATTTCGGGTTTGGGAGTGAGAGAAAGATGAAGGGCTTGAGGCAGAAAACAATCTATTGTTCATTAGGAAAGAGATGATCTGAGAGCCTAAGAGTGGGATCCCTGCCATTATCTCTTCATATTTTTTAACAACAGAAAAAATAAGTAGCCATAAAACCGACATTGAATCCTTTCTTTCTATTTCATGTGGCTAGAGCTGGGTCCTCTCAGCCCTAACAAGGCAGCAAGCAGGTCCCATGCCTTTCCTGAGAAGACCTGGAAGTGAGAGTCTGCCGAGACACCCCTTCTGAGAGCACTCATTTTGGGTTAGCTTCTCCTCAGGGCTGATCTCTGTGATAATGCTGCCTTTCCACTATCCAATCTCCCTGACCCCATTTCTTCTGCAATTTCAAAGATAACCTTCCTTTTTCTTATTCCAGGGCAACAGAAATACGAGTCTTCCAGCAGTGATTAAATGTGAATACTGCCAGTTGCGGAGGGGAAGGAGAACTGGAGAGAGACAGATAAGAGGAGGCCCCTACATTCTCTGCTTCCTTCTCCTCTCACCTCTCCCAGCATCCTGTCTTACTAGGATCCTTTTTGAGATGTCATTTCCCTATAGCTTATGCTCTACGGGTAGATATTCTATGACTCATAGAAGGAAAGAGGGTATTTTATTCAGACACTTTCGAGGACGGGCATGATAATTGTAATTACTCACCTTCATTGAGCATTTACCATGTGTGTGCTCTATGTCAACACTTGACATTTCAAAGCTCATTTGTTTTTCCCTACACCTCTATGAGGGGTTCACTTTCATTCTGAACACTCTAAAGATGATGAAACAAAGGCACTTAGAGATTAAGCAACACAGTTAGTGGATGGTAGAACTGCGACTCAAAATCAGGCATTTTTAGCCACCCCCTTATAAGAGAAAAGGATGAGATATAGAAGGGGGAAACTAAAAAAGAGGTTGAAAGGACATGTTAAAATAAGCAAAGTCCCTCGGAGTGATTCTTAACGATGTGGTAAATCCGAAACCTGGCTATAAAAACTCAGCAGTGAGAGTATTGGTTTTACACAATTAAACCACACATTCTAATACATTCACCAACAATTCTGTCAAAACCATAGCACTTTTGCAGGCATTTTTAGTAGAGTTCTCTCAGGTTCTTAATTTGTCAAAAGATTAAAAAAATAAAATGCTCGCTCCCCTCCCAGTCACGTGATATTATATGCAAACATGCTTTGGAAAAATTGAAAACTGACGTATGTTCAATTTTACAAAAGCTCTCTGAGCACACTGGCTTTGTTCTGTTTATCAAATGAATGCCTTGTGGTTTCCATAACAAGTTTAGGAGCAATGGCCAAATTTGTAGTAAGGCGATAACAAAACTTTCCTACCACAGAGAGCAGTTGTCAATAACCTCTTGCCTGGAGCACAGTATTTATGAGGGCAGTAGTGGAAATACATTTGAGCTAATAATTGTGTCCAGTCAATCTGATCGAAGACTCTAGGCAGAATGATAGCTAAGTTACCATTGAGTTTGTATTGAAAAACTAGGAGCAGTTCACCTGGAAAATGGGCGGTGCTCAGTACAAGTATCCACAATGGAGAGAAGTACTGAGGCAAGTACACTTTACCCATGTTAACTCTGTTTTATCAAGTTCCTCAGACTTAGCTTACATCATCCTAAACTTCCTAATTGCAAAAGACCCTAACTCCACAAAATTTTTCACTCAATAATCTCTGTTATAACATTAATAATGATAATGATTAAAATACTATTTGACCATTAAAATAGGATAGTTTGGGAAATAATATTGTAAATAAAAGAAAATATGCATATTTCTAGCATAGTACCATTCTTGATATATAGTAATAATATAATATTTATACTAATAATAATGATAATTAACCATTAATAAGTAATTACTGTGTGCTGGGCTTTGTTTGAAGAACTTTACATTCATTTAGCCTTGCTTTTATAGATGTAGATACTGTCATTATCCTTTTATTGAGCAAAAGAAAACTGAGGTACAGAAAGACTTTGTAACAGCCTAGTAATAGATTTTTCATTTAAATAAATAACTCCTTAAGAAAAGTCCTGATCCAAAAGGTGTGACATATTCTAAATATAGCTCTACCCTTCACATATTATATTAGTATTTGAAGTATTATGCTTTGCTCTGCAAACCAGTGAGATATGAGATAAGACAAATGTAAATATGTGGAACTCCATGATTCTCAATAAACATTATCCACTCCAAAGTAATAATTCTGAGTAATTTACAAATAGATTCCAGCAATGCAGCTATTGCCTAATATGTAAATATTGAATTATTTTGATAATTGTGGCATGGTCTTTGGAATTTCCTCGATAGTTTCCAATCTTAATCCTTTAAGGAAGTGGTCAGCAAACTTTTTCTATTAAGAGCCAGATAGGAAATATGTTTGGCATAGCGGGCCATATAGTTTCTGTGGGACTACTCACCTCTGCCACACTGATGCCAAAAAAAAGAAAAAAAAAAGCCAGAGTCAATGTGTAAATGAATGAACATGGCTATGTTATAGTTAAATTTAATATATTAAAACAGTTAAAGGATTGACTGTTTAGTTTAAGGGCCTAGTTTCTTCTTTAAAGGTGAATTTATGGTTTTTACTATTGTTTTGGGAAGAAGCTATCAAATCATTCCTGGTAAAGACCCAGGTGAAAAAAATGAAAAAATATAAAGTGAGAAATGGTTATAAGATATTACTATTGATTTCCCATGGCTCAAAAACAGTCTTTCAAGGAAATACTAATGGAAAATTTCCAAAAGAGCTATTGGAATAAGTGCATGGTCTCTCAAGGTGATCAGTTTGAGGAATAAAATGATTATTTTTGATACTGAATGGCTTGTAGTATGTATAAACTACAAGTCAAGAACTTGGATTTCAAAATTTAAAATTGAAGAATTCGTTTTCTTTAATCTGTGTGTATACTTTAATTGCAAACGTTCCACAACCTAACATTTTTACTATTCATAATAGAGAATTGGTTCAAGTAATTAACTGCATTATTTGCAGTTTCAGAGAATACATATAAAATAATGAAGTACAAATGTAATATTTTGTTTCTAGTGAGACTTGCATTTCCCACGATGAGAACATTAGTGTTTGTAGGAATCTTATCTTCTGATTTACCAAAAACAGTATTCCTTCTAGTTTCAGCTGCTAAATGGTAAATGCTTCCTGATGGGTTAGTCAATGATGATGTACAGTAGTCCCCCCATATCCATAAGGGATACGTTTTAAGACAACCCCCCCGCCCCGCCCAACCCCAGGAAATGTCTGAAACTGCAGATAGTGCCAAACACTATATATATATTTTTTCCTATACAAACATACCTCTGATAAAGTATAATTTATTAAATTAGACACAGTAAGGGATTAACAACAGTAATAATAAAATAGAACAGTTATAGCAATGCACTTAATAAAAGTTATGTGAATGGCTTTGGGGCCATTATTAAATAAAACAAAGGTTAATTGAACACAAGCACTGCAGTACCTTGAGAGTCAATCGAATAACCAAGATGGCTGGCTACTAAGTGACTAATGGGCAGGTAGCACATACAGTGTGAATATGCTGGAAAAAGGGCTGATTTACATCCAGGGTGGGATGAAGGGGATGGCGTGAGATTTCATCACACAGAACAGCAGACAATTTAAAACTTATATATTATTTATTTCTACAATTTTTCACTTTACATTTTTGCTCCTTGTTGACCTCGGGTAATTGAAATTGCGGAAAGCGAAACAACAAATAAGGGGGCACCACTGTAATGAGCTCTTGAAAGCAAATTTTCTTGCCATAGTGACTAAGACAAATTTTTTCCCTAAGTGTACAAATAATTTTCTGTTGCTCCAGTGATCCAAGAAATGTCGCATTTCACAAGGAACTTCATGTACTTCTGTTTCATGCTGAGTGAAAAGATTACAAATCCCTATCTTCTCTTTCCAGGGACAGAAGCAGCTGTGAATCCAACTGTTGGAATTCACCTTCAAACTCAAAACCCTGAACTGTATCCTGTTCCATGTTTCAGCAATTTCGGTCCCCCACCTCCATATGAAGAAATTCTGAAATCGAGCCGATTTTAGATCTGGATCATCAATTGAAAATATTTGAAATATGTTTAAGTTCAAAACTTCAAATTTAGCAACAATTTTTTCATTTGGTGGGAATTCCCAAGGATCAATTAATGTAGTCTAAACAAGGACAAGTAGACAAAAGAATAAACATAGGGAAAGGATTTGGGTGAGGAAGCTGTTTCAGTAGTAAATTAGTGGTATGGCGTCGCACTGTTATACTTTTGTGCTATACAGCGAAGTTAACGCTTCTCCACTAGTATTCATATAAACGGTAATTAATGGGCAGAGTGGTCTCAATTAAGTTTATGATTCTACTCCAACACACATCACAGCTTTCTCTGCCTCAATATCTCCATTTTAATCTGACCTCTCTCCTAATATGGAGTCAATAAAAACTATCATAATTTAACAATCCAAATAGAGATTCAGACATGAACGGAACTAGAACCAGAAAGAGAAAAAGAAAAAGTTGAATTAATTCCTCAAAAATGGTTAAGCCTTGATTAATGTAAATAATGAATATTGAATTTTAAAATGGGTATTATTCATTTGACAAGCTAAGCAGAGGGGGAAGTGTGTGTGAAGGAAAGTGGCAAGATATAATCAG
The DNA here is from genome assembly GCF_004115265.2 of Rhinolophus ferrumequinum. Classification (NCBI taxonomy): domain Eukaryota; kingdom Metazoa; phylum Chordata; class Mammalia; order Chiroptera; family Rhinolophidae; genus Rhinolophus; species Rhinolophus ferrumequinum. Next base: position 55,832,602 of record NC_046285.1, read on the forward strand.
AAAGCTAAATCTTAATCTCAGATTGTAGGAAGTCAATGAATAATATCTAAAATTAGAAGAAAAATTAAGAGATAATGGTAAAGTACATCATCTGGAAATTAGGTCACAAAAATCTGACGCAAAACACTAAAGAGTTGAAAATGATTGCCTCAAGAAATAAGACTTAGAGATAATTCTATGTGGGATTAGGTAAAGCAGAAAAATTCTTATTTTTATCAGACGTCTGTAATGCTATTTGACTTTTAAAACTAAATGCATGCATTACTTTAATAAAAAAATATAAAGTTAAGCATAAATGTTTGGCAATGTTATAGCTTGCAATTGCGAACAAACAAAGGAAATTATGCTAAAAGAAAAATAAAATGTTAAGCACAAATATGTTTAAGTGGTGGGGCTACAGGTGATTTTTTTATTCATGTTTCTGAAGTTTTGTTTATATCTTATAAGTTATATACATATATATATATATATATATATATATATATATATATACACATAAATCCATTCCACTTACAGAACAAGCAGTGGTTATAATTTAAACCTAGAAAAATGTAAGCACATCTGGAAATGGGGCTAATGATTCAGCAGTTGGGGTTGGCAGAAGTTAGTGAAAGTCCCGGTTGAAGTGATCGGAATTTATTTTTAAGTGAGTTGCATTCATGTGTCAGGGCAAGTCTAAGCAAATTACACGCTTGACATGTGATTGCCTGGTTTATTTATATGGGTGGAGGAGGGAGCATGGGGATAGGGTTCAGGCCGGTGTGGAGGACTGGTAGAAAAAGTTGTTTTTCATAGAAATTTTTCTGACAAAGATCTCTTATCAAATATTATACCACATTTGCATTTTCATTTATTGCCTAAGGAATACTTACTAAATGACTATTATATATTAATTATTGTACAAGGTCTGGATATATTTCTCCAACAAACTTAGTGTTATTTTTAATGATACTAGAGTTTCCAACACTTTGCTCTGACCTCCAGGCAGAGACTTGGAAGTTCTGTAGCAAATGTTCTTTAAGGTCCACGGAAAACTACTACAAACAATAAAATAATAAAACCAACTTAGATTACATGATTCTCATGACATTTAACAGATGAATTTAAAAAGATAAACCTGTGTTCCTTTTCTGTCATCTGATCTGTTAATCTTTGCCTGCATCTTAGTTCATCAATAAATTGTTAAAATTCTATTTACTATGGTGTCTCGGATTTTAATTCTGATAGTACTAGATTTTTTTTTCCTTCCCATGTTAAAGGATACCCATTTTAAAAACGAGGTTTACTTAGTGCTAAAGGGTGTAGCTTTTTCTTTGAACATCCACCAGAGGGCATGAAAGCCTATCTGTGAGTCTAGCCCATAAGCTAGATGTGATCTAGTGGCTACATGAAACCATGAAGCTGGGTTACCATTGATACCAGAATTTTAACAGACCCTAAAAGATAGTAGGTAATAAATAATAAGGTTCAAATTTGCAAAGAAGAATCTAGTACTTTAGCACATATTTCTCATGATGAAGCTGAGCATCAGAATAGATGCCTGCCATCAGAGAGTCTAAAAAATTTGAAATATTCTCCACTTCTTAGGATGAGATTTATGAATCTGAGGTGCCTGCAAAAGGCAGGGTAATTTTATACACAATGCTGATGTGGTATGTCACCTCTACAGCAGTGACTCTCTAGGTCTAGCCTATTTCTTTTTTAGCTGATCACGATTTCCCATTTAATTTTCAGTTTTGTAGTTCCTTTTTTTTTCCTTTGTGTTAGGAGCACACCTTTTATAAAAGACAACTTTAAAATTCAATATCTTTCACCGAAATGAAATGGAACTGGCATAAGACTGAATAGCACTCACGTGGACAGTGAAATGAAACTCAACCAGAATATTATACTTAAGACAATATGTGAAATGCTTCAGGATTGTATAAGAGAAAATGAGACAATGTACATGTATTGGCTATGAAACCCTACTTTCGATAGAGAATGATTTAAAATCAGAATAAAGAAAAGAAATATTCATTCCAAATGAATCTTTTACTTTTAAATTCATTTTGCTTTGTAATTTTATACAAAATATATCTAAACAGGTTTTTTTTTTTTTTTTTGTATTTAATACTGGATCCTGGAAAATAGTATTGTTTGTTATTTTATTAAATGTAGTTCTGGGGAAATGGAATAAAAATAATATCTGTTTACAAAATAGAATAGTTTAGTGATAAACAAAATTTATTTATATTTGTGCATTTAGAAAATAGTTATCTTTTCTTCTATAATTATGTCAGTCTATACCTACTCTCTGACTCATGAAGTAAATAATGTATAGCAATCAAGGTGTCAGATTTTTATTGAATAAGATGAAAAATGGTATTGCTCAGAAGCACTGAAATTATCAATGAATCCAGGTTTCTTAGTTTATTATCTTGCTTGTGGGAGGGGGTTTTTCTTTGGAAAATCGGTAAAAGGGATGCAGTAAGCAAAACTAAGAAAATTTCCCTTCCTCTAGTAATTAATATAATTACATCTCTCTATATTTAATAGCCATATTTATTTTTTCCATCGGATATGAAAACTAAAGTCATGTGCAATTCAGATTATGCTCTCTTTTACATATCTAGATCTGGATACATTTATAATGTTTAAGAGTCTTGGGTACCACTGACTAATTGCCTTCTAGATTTAGAAGCACTGTAGCTATTACTATTTATTTTTTAAAGAATTTGAGAGACACAAAATGAGAAAGCCTAGGGGTTTATTTTAAATAATCAGTGGAAGACTGCGTGCTTACCCGATAGGTGGAATGCTTAGCACCTGTGACATGGCCAACAAACTAAATCAGTGCATGAGGAGAATTGGATGAAGGGATGGGATGCCAGTCTCTTACGGATGCCGAGACATTACTGGGGTGCTAAGGATTCTGTAGATGTAAGGATTTTATTTTAAAGAAGCGTATGTGGTTGAAAGGAATGCTTTGATAAGCTGGTAAACACTGGGGCAACCGCCCCGAGAACACAATAACAATAGATGGTCACTGAAAACGGTGATTCTGTGTGACTGCAGGCTCTTGTTTTGCTGTTTGAAGTATAGAAGTTTGGGACCAGAGCTAAACTGTGCAAGGCTTTAGAGGAGAGTTGTTTATCATATATATATGTACATTTTGTTTTACTATAAATTTATTAGCACAAGGAGAAGAATCCATTGAGAAGGCAGTAAGAATTGGCATGAGCTCAGGACAGCCATTACTGGAATAGTGACTTTAGGTGTTTAAGCTTTCAGTGTGTTTTGAGCTCCCTGATTGTTTCTCCAATAATGTGTTCTTTTCCTCAATTTTTCTTCCTTTTTATTTTGTCTGGTTTTGACAGGTTTTGCTGACTGCTTCCATTTCTGCTGTATTAACCAAGTTAGCTTGTTTTGTTTTTGTTTACTAAACTTGAAGCTTTTCCCTTCTCCAATAAAATGGAATCCCTCTGTGATTTCCTCCTCTAATCAATACCTCCCATTCAATAGCTTTAGAAAACAAAAGCATTGCATAATGTTGGTTTTAATTTAGTAAAAGGAAAACTATGATTTGCAACTAGAGCACCTCTCAACACCTTCCCCCAATTCTCTGGGCTACAATTTGCATCTAAAAACTTAATTTAAAAACATAACAGAAAAGTCTGATGATTTCAACCACCCTCTTCAGTTTTCCACCTATATCCAGCCCCCTCCTCCAGCATACTCAGTACGTCAGATAAAGGGCCAGGTCTTCTGGGCTTCATCTCCCTTTACCTGTACCTGTACGAAGGCTATTTCACAAAATTTCCCCTTTCCTTCTTTAAAAATTCCATTTTCCTTTTCAACTCCAGCTTTTCTCACTACCCCCACCCACCCCAAGTATTATCAACAAACACTTAACCTGTTACTTTTGTGGAAGGAGTCAAGTTTTTGCAAAAAAACCTTACAGTGTTTTGCATTTTTCAAAAGTCTCCTAAACCCTGATTCAAATAGAGATTATAGAAATTGAAATTACAGTACTTTATTTAAGAGTTTATCAACAGCCAACTGTAGATAATTTTGGATCCAATTGAAAAGGATATTTTTCAGACAATTGAAATAAAATAAACATTGGAAAAATTGTTAATGTTGCTAACTGTGATAATACCTGTGGTTATATTGTTTAACAGTCCTTATCTGTTGTATGAGGTCTGACAATTAAGTTTGCGAATTTGTTGCGATGCTGTTGCTGACCCTTTTTGATATCAGAGGGATTATTCATTAAGAATTTGTACCAACTGGACAAACAGTTAACCAAGTTTACTATTTGGAAATGCTGAAAAGGCTGCATGAAAAAGTTAGAAGACCTGAACTTTTCACCAATAATTCATGGCTCTTGCATCAGGACAATCAATGCACCAGCTCACAGAGCACTGTCTGTGAGGGAGTTTTTAGCCAGTAAACAAATAACTGGTATGCTACATCTTCCCTTTAAAAATAAAATTAACAATTAAATATATTTATTGGCATTTTTCCATGTCACCTCATTCTTTTTAATGGTTATATAATTCATTGTTCATATATACCATTATTTATCTAGTGTGTTCCCTTAAATGTCTCCATTGTTCTTATTTGCTACTATAAACAATATTTACATTTCTGTACTGTTACTTTTTGAAAAATCTATGCATGTGTAATTTTTTTTTCTATATTAACAGAGATTCTCTGGGTGCAGGGATAATTGGTGTTTTTTTGTTTGTTTTCTACCTTATCCTTTTCTGTTTTAGGCAAATAAAGATTATTTCAATAAAAATTGTAAATGACAAATTACCAGCTTTTTCAAATGGAAACATAAGGTGATCAATATTGGATTGCGCATTATATTGTTTTCCAGTTAATTACTGCATATCAGGGGCCAACATTATGCACTTGAGAACAATTATTTCTGAGCTCAAAAGCTGCGGAAACTGCTCCAAGAATGATTTTCTTTTCTTCATCTAATTTATCTAGTTTATCCCCTTAAACTGAGATTGGAACTGTTTTCTCCAGTATGAGAATGTTGACATAAAGAGAAACAAAACCAAAAAGGTGAAATAATCATTTTGAAAGAAGACTAAAGTGTAAAGGAGAGGACATGGCAGGAAGCTTAATTGGGGAATCGGAATGATACCTGTGATGGTGAAAGTGGGCTCGCTAAGACTTGACAACATAGATGATGCTTCAAAGAGGCATCTGTAGGAGGAAAACCAGGATGACTATCTGGTTAAAACCAGCACCATGTGAACTTGGACTGTATTTCTAATGATGGCATTGAGGGCTTTTCAGCAAACATCTTCCCCTCAGTTTTTCTACGTTTGAAAAAGGGAAAATGCTGTCTTCTCCTGGTTTTTCATTTTATAGTAATTTGTGAATATCAAAACCTCCTTCTTCCAGTCATGCTATATGGACATGGGACTGTTTATAATGTTTAGCACATTAGTTGCCCTCTCTTGATTCTATTTCATTGTGCATGTTGTTTTCTTCCCATAACTTGTTTTCTTTCCCCTAACTTGTTTTCTTTGAAAATGCCTATCATCTTTCTTTACTCAACTGAAGAAGCCCCCTGCTCTATGAAGCCTTCCCTGACTCCACCGCAGATGTAGACTGCTTTTCCTGTGCCATTTCCTATACCCACATGATGACAATTATTTTATTGACCATGAAGTTTTGTTTTTTATGTCTCTGTTCCCTCTAGGCCTTAGGCTTCTTGAAAACAGAGATGGCCTTTCAACAAAATGGCACACATATATGAATAAATAATGGAAGGAATAGTCCAGTGAACAAATAAAGTGCAGGCAATGGATGCTTAGCTTTTTCAGGCCAGTGTCTTATCGTGATTCATTCACTCACGTTTTCAAAACTATCTGTTGAAGGTTGGCTATGTATCAGGCACAGTGCCAGGTACTTGAAATAGAGCAGTACACAAGGGTAAAATGTTTTGCCGTCTTAGAGCTGGTAATCTTTACAGGAAATTGAGATATGGAACAAGAAACCACACTCATAAGTGAAGCACCATGCGGGCAATAAGAGGAGAGCTTGGGATGTTAGAGACATGCCGACATCTAACCTAGTCTGGTGGAAATCAGGGAGGCCTCCCTGAAGAAGCGATGTGTTATTGGAGATAGGAAGGATGTTAGAAGTAAGAATTGGAAAAGGGAGATGGTGTCTCAGGGCGAGAGGCAAGAAAAGCATAGGGCGTTTGAGGCAGGGAAAGAAATGCAGTCTGGTTGGAGGGTGAAATGCAAGGAAGAGAGTGCTAAAAGGAGAGATCAGAGCAGTACCCAGGGACCACGTCACATCCAACATGAAAAATCATGTTAAAATGTGTGTTGCTTTATCTTAGAAACAATAGGAAGACATTCAAGCAAAGGGATAACATGATCGGATATTTATTTTTAAAAACTTCATCCGGCTGTAGTGCGAAGCATGGACCAGAGGAAGAAAAAGAGGAAACTGTTACAAGCTTCCAGGAGAGAGAGAATGGTTTGGGCTAAAATGAGGGAATGACTTGGATTCAGACAATGACTCGAGGGCTAGTGAGGAGTTAGAATCCATAGCATTTACTGTTTCGCTGGCTGTGGAAATGAAGGTGATGAGAGTCAAAGACAACTTCCTCGTTTCTCTTTTAAGCATGAAACACCTGGTATCGAGCCCACAGAACAACATGGTTTTAAATTAGTCAACAACAGATTCTTACAGATTTAGACACAGTGTTATGTAGAATGAATAAGATGTTTGTTTATTGATACCTACCAGATACTACACACCTACACCTACCAGAAAGGCTAAAAGGACAAAAGACAATACAAAATGTTAACAAAGATGTGGAGAATCATATGGCTGTGGGAGCATACATTGGTACAAGCACTTTGCAATTGCAGAGTGACAATATCCACTCTGTCTAAACATATGCACATCTATGACAGAGCAATTCCATTCCTAGGTATCAAAGAAGGGAGTGCAGGTGTCTCCCAAAATCACATACAAGAATGTCCATAGCAGCACTATTTATAATAGCTAAAATTTGCAAACAAACCAAATATCCATCACTGGTAAAATGGATTAAGTGGCTGTGGCATATTAAGTATTTGTGGCATATGAAATACTATACAGCAATGAAAACAAACATACTAAACTACACACGACAATATAGATGAATCTGGAGTCTTGTGTTGAGTGAAAAAACTTAGACACAAACAAATATACAGTAGTTCAAACACAGACAAATCTAATCTATGGTGTTACCCATAGGGTACCCATAGGATAGTAAGGATAATAACTGAAAGGCAGAGCAAGGAGTAACTTCTGGGGGAAAATTATCTTCTATTTCTTGACATAGACACTGATTTATTATGCAGGTATATTCACTTTGTGAAAAATTCATCTAGCTATAAACACACTTTTCTGCATGTACTTCATTAAGATTACTGAAAAATAAATTTTTGAAGGACTGTGTCCAGAAAACACAGCAGCCAAATTAAAGAAGCTCCTATTGACCAAAGGTTAACAATGCAAGTATCAAAATAATAATTATAGTAAATTAAAACACATTGAATCAATGAAAATTTATATAACTCTATGGTACCCTGAAATGAAAAATATTGAAAAATTGTCACATTTGAGCTAGCAGAGTAATTTGAGCTACCTCCCTCGAGGGATAAAGATTGTGGAGTAGGTAAATGCTGTGATTTCACGACCACATCAAAATTACGACTAAACTACAAAAAAAACCATCATTGAGAATCGCCTGAAGTCTTGCTGACCAAAGCAATATAGAGGAAGCCACCTGGAGACTAGTATGAGGGGCAGAGATACGAAATATGCTGGTCTCACATCCACATGTGACCATTAAAAATTGGAATATTTCGGCTGCGAAGGTCCCCCATCCCCAAGGAGCAAAGCGACAGACCAGGCTCCCCAGCCCAGGGTACCAGTGCCAAGGAAAGATGTCCTCACAATTTCTGGTTGTGAAAACTAGCAGAGATTGTGATTGAGTGAGACAAAGGCAGCTACATTCCGAGGTACTCCTCTTGGAGGACAAATGCACAAACTTACTCACTGATGGACTCACTCGCTCTGAGCTCCAGCGCTGGGGCAGCAGTTTGAGGGGCACGAGGGACAAACTGTCATGCAGGGACTCATGCGGGGTGTCAGGCGGGGTGTCAGGCGGGATCTCTGGTCCTGCTCCCCACATAAGATCGCAGGACATGGTGAGGTCAAAAAGGAACACCCATGGAGCCATAGATAGGGGAGTCACACCACTATATTCTCGCTGGTGGCTGGGTTGGAGACACAGGAAACAGGAGCCACACAATCCACAACCCTCACTCCACCACTTGCTAGCTGCAATTTTCGCTTGCTAGCTCAGCCACCATCTTCTTGCTAGCCCCCATTCTTTGTTAGCGTAGCCACAGCAGTTACATTAGTGGCCAGTGGCTCACTGGTTACAGCGGATGACCAACTAGCCACAGCTGATGGCCATCCAATCACAGTTGATGGCCATTTACTACCTGAGCCAGCACCTTTCCATGTGAGGCTGAGAGCCTGGAAAATGCTCTCTAGGGCTCCGTCTCCACACATGCGGTGGGGAACTGAGTTGTCTGGCTGTAGTGTGAGAGCTCGAGGGGCAGCTTTCTTCCAGATGTAGGAGCTGGCAGCAGCCATTCTTTCTTTTTTGAGCCCTCCCCCTTTCCAGCATGCAGACACAGGTGGCAGCCACATCTGAATCTCCATCAGCCTGGCTAATACCATTCATTCACCCCACCCTGGTGTTCTGAGACCACACCCCCACCCAACTTTCGAGCACTCCCAAACAGCTTGCAGTGGCTTTTTCGTATAAACTGCCTGCCTTGAGTCATGCTGCAGATTTTCCTAAAGTCTCTCAAAGGTTCACAAAACCCAAGCAAGCAGCATCTGGCTTCTGCATGTCTGATATCTCTGGCTGAGCAGCCCTAAGCCCAGCACTAATGGCAGCCAGCCCCAGTTCCCGGCTTGGCCTCTCAAGGCACCTCCAAGCACAGCGTGAGTGGCAGACATGTATGGATTGCTTTGTGACTCATGCCAGGTGGCCTCAGGCAGAGCACAAGCTGTGTCTGAATTTGGCCTTTGGTGGTCCCCTCCCAGGTAGCCCTGGAGCAGGCATGCCCACTGGCCAGGTTCAAACTGAGCTGGAGCATCACCTGGCTGCCTCCAAGGACGAAAAACTCAAAGTACACACTGGGCAGGCACCAGAGCTCTGCTAAAGTGAATCCTGATCCATAGGGTCAGTTCCTGCACAACAGTTCCTTCACTGTAGTCATGGCCTTTCCTCACAAGCAATCAACCTGGGAAAGAATTCCCCCATCAATGTGTAAACAGCAACCAAGGCTCAACAACAACAGGAGGAAACACGTAACCCACATAAGAGCATACCTGAAACACCCGGCTCTAGTGACCAGGAAGACTGTACCACTGGGTCCCACAGAACACCTACTACATAAGGACACTCTACTAAGTCCAAGAGACATAGCAGCCCTACCTAATGTATGTCTATGTGTGAGTGTCTGTGTGTATGTGCATAAACACAGAACATATGGAAGGATGTGCAGACATTCAATAAGGTTTTAGGAGTAGTAATGTTCTAGGTAGAGAGAATATGGTGCCATGCTATTTACATAAGATACATTTGAGTTTTCCTACTGTCTACAATGCACATATACAACTTTTGTAATAATAAAATGTGATATTAAAAAGCAATAGCTAATAAAGTGGAAGATAAATAAAATTGTCTAATTTGTAAATTTTTTTATTGCAATTAATAGGACACGACTACATTATAAATAGTACCCAGACTTTAGTGAACTTTAATATTTCAACCTAATCCTTTGGGCTTATATTATTTTTTTTCTTTTCAGCATGCTGAGCTACCACCCCATTAATGATTACTTCTTAACTATTTAATATTTGTTTTGTCATTCACTAGTTGCTATACAAAATATATTTTTATGCTTTATTTGGAGATGCTTTATTAAATTATCATGGATTAGAAGGAAACATCCCCTAGGCAATTAAAAAAATACTAATATTCTTTCCGGGAATACTAGTATTAAAAGACATAGTATTTTTGTATTTGTAAAAGTACTAATGCAAAATGTTCTTATTGAGAAAAAGATTCAAAATAGTCATAGATGTTAATTATCATCATAATCCTTTGAAATATTTCCTCATACAAATAAAATATTTGAGAAGGGAAAAGTTTGTATCTCTAAAATCTAGTGAATTATTTAATTAATTTTAAGCCTGCCTTTCCCCAGAATTTCAAGAGACTGTTAGAGTACACAAAACATGACAGACAATACGTCATAATATAAAAGTGAACATAAAAATTTTAAAAACCAAAGTTGAGAAAAAAATAACAACACAAATAAGTTTTTAAATGCATAGAATAATACCCATATAACTAAGAATCATGATCTACAAATAATATTTTTTCAAAGTCAATTACACAGTTAGTAATACCTATGAAATAGAAGTGAATCAATTGCCCATAATTCTGATTAGATTAGAACTTCTCCTGAGAATACTGGTAAAATCATGACCACCATTCTCAACAACATCAATATGTGTACTAGGCTTTCATCATCTCATTTTCACATTATTTTTAGCTTTTTAAACTTAAAACACTTCTTTTGGGGTCCTCAGAAATTCACAACTATATTTCCATTTTCCTAAGCACTAATTTCTAGTTTAGACAATAATCCATTAGGTACTGCAAGGGTATTAATGCTATTCATATGGATTACTAGGAATCAGAAAACCTGAGATTAAATTTTATAACCTTTTTAAAAACTCTACCATTTAAAAGATTAAAGATGATTACATTATGAATATGAATAAAATCCCGTTAGCAATCATTCACTGATTTTCTTCTTAAGTGTCTATATAATTCTATTTTTTCGAAAAAGCACCAATTTATGAGGGTAATTGATTTTGAAAGACAGTGGTGAGACTTTATTTAACTCAATCAACAAATATTTGTTAAATTTTATATGTCAGATATTTTGCTAGGCGCTGAGAATCTAGTCGTGAAAGGACAACTGAATCAGTGAATTCTAATATGGTGCATTCATAAAACATATTTGGATGTCCATTTAATAAATGAGTGAACTCCCTGTCTTAGCTATGAGGTGTGATAAAAAAAAATGTGAGTGTTTAAATTAAAACAATTATTATAGTAAAAGACACATTGCCATTAATACTCCTCAGATTACTACCCCTCACTTTGAGCATAAGTATCCCACTGTTCTTGCCACTTTCTGAAGCAGTTCTGGAAGTCTTCTTTCATGAGTATCTTTAGTTGCACTGTCCTGGCTGCCTTGATGTCCTGAATCGATTCAAAATGTTTTCCTTTCATGGTTATTTTGACTTTGGGGAAGAGCCAGAACTTGTACGGTGCCAGATCTGGTGAATAAGGTGGATGAGGACACAATGTAATGTTTTTATTTGACAGAAATTGCTGTCCAGAAGCGATGTGTGACATGGAGTGTTGTCATGATGGAGGATGAAGCAAAGAAACTCGTGAAAAAGGACTCCCAGAACTGCTTCAGAAAGTGGCAAGAAGCGTGGGATAATTGTGTTTGAAGCGAAGGGGAGTATTTTGAGAGGGATTAATAGCAATGTGTCTTTTCTGTTAAAAATTTATTCTTTTTAATTTAAATATTCACTGTATTTTTTGATCACACCTCATGTTACTGCCATAGTCTAATCATTGGGGAATGTAATGGCAAACTGAGAGTAGTGATAACATAATACACATATCTCTTATGTTGTTAATGAAACAAAGTCACCACTGACTCGGTATTAATTTAATATTTGCCTTTGACGTTTGGAGCATGGAGGGGGAATTTCTTATCTTTAACTTCCACCAATGGCTGACACATAAAGCTATTTTCTTTTTCTATTTTAACAGAATGAGAGCAGTAGCAGGCTCTGATATACTAACTCAAATTTGAAAGAACCATCTTCTTCAGAGTTATCAAATAACTCACTCAGCTGAGAATACAAAAAGTGAACCGAAAACCAGGGAAAGAACGAACAGCTTGTCAATCGTTTCAAAGATGAGAATCTCTGGCCTCTTTTGAGGGTTGCATTCTATTCTTAAAGTGTCATTTTATTTTAGTATCACAATGTCACAGTCTCTAACAGCAATATAGAAATCACAAACATTTTTATATCCTAGCAAGCTTGTCTTGAAATATAAGGAAAGTGTTTGTATGTGCATGTATGAGAGAGGGAGGGTACACAGAATGAGGAAGAACCTGAGAATAATGGAAGTGACAAACTTTTTGATTAAGGCGAGCAATTATTTTAGTTGAACATGAAGTTTAAATAACTGTATCTGGGTTAACCCACTATTTTATTAACCTGAACTTTGCAACTGATTGGTTAAATAACATAAACACAGACTGATATGCAGCACTTTAAACCCTTGTGTCGACAGCATACATTTTGGCAGTCTCCGTCCGAGGAGCTACATATGACTTGGCTATGGAAATAGCTGCATTTGAATAGTCCTTCCTCATAGAATAAGGATAGTTTCTTTCAGGTCCAACATCTGTTTGAGAGAGAGAATTGTGGAGATATAAAAAATAATTATGGCTGAGAAAACTTTGAGAAATAAAACAATGTCATTTTATATATTCTTCCCCAAAAGAAGCAAAGATATACATATTCTAAGAAGGAAATCATCTAAGAAGAACTCTGGATGAAAATCTAAAATTTTCATCCTGAAAGTTATTTTTGGATTTAAAATTCAGCCAAGTATCCTCGTTTTATTTTTCCTGATCAAGAGAGGAATTCCCTTAGCTTTTCAAGTGATAGCTTTATAATAGAAACCATGTTACACTCTTTCACAACAACTATTTGGCTTGCCTCTCAGACTACTTCTCTGTTTAATTCCAGATATAAATTTAATAGATTGAGTGAAGTAAGACATATAAGATTATGACACATCAAAATAATCATTATATATTTGGGTATTAGGCACACTTATAGATTTTATTTTCATCGACTGTAACACTAACTGGGTAATGAGGCTCAAGTATTGCAAATCAGTTGTCCTTGAACAACTGAAATTTTTAATGGTAGGGATCAAGTAAACAACATTACTTTGGACTGGTGAGATGTGTTGCCTTTGGGTTGGGAAGAATGATACTGGAGGTGAGGAAGGAGGCTATTTTACTTTGTTCTTACCTTTAAACAGGTATAAGCAGCATGTGAGGACAGCCCCAGCCAAAAAGCAACCCAGAGACCCAGCCATTCCAAGCCAACAGGACCAACCAAACTTATATTGGATGCCAAGAAATATATTGTGCAAAACCAGAGAAGAACGTTCCACATAAACATCAACGGCATACCACACAGAGCCAGTGATTCCTGGGGCACCTGAAAGAAAAGAAAGATATTTAAAAAAAAAAAAAAAAAATGATGCAGGCCTTTTACAAATTAACATACAAGGAGATCTGCCTGATACCCAAAATTGATGGCATTATTTAGAAGGATAATAACAACACTATGAATTCATGGACAACACAAATTTTGGTCACCTCTTTTATGTCTTCCTTTCGCCCTCTATCTTGTATTTCTCCCAAATTATATCTCAGTTTAAACATACATAGAAATGCAAAAATAAAATAGTGCAGTGCTCATTTGCTTGTGGAAACCTAAAATGGTCACTGTGGTTTTCTTTAATTTTCCTATCTTTCCAACGTTATTTTAGTGTTATAGAAAAACAAAATATATTAAAAACAAAAGAAAAAAGAGAAAGAACACAAAATCAAAGACAAACAATGCAAAGCATATGTTCATTCTATGTTGATTTTTTAAATTGACAGTATAAGTCTTTAAGAACCTTTTGTCACTCCCCTATACCACTCAGACCCACCAAGGAAGCTATGTCAGCTACATAATCAGTACCCATATGGAAACTAAGTTTTTACAGTCACTTATTAGTGTTTTAGGATTAAAAACAAATAACTGACGTAAAAATTGTCATTATTTTAAAATAAACTCTTATCTATCACCTCCACATCACATAAGAATGAAATAAGAAACTTTAATACTTTTAAATAAAACTCACTACTCATACAATAGTTTCTCCGACAATTGGCTTAAAATGATGCCACTAGGTCTCTCTTGTTTTAAAGGTATAAATTGCATGTCAGGGCCTCGATGCAAGAAAAGAAGATAGGGAGTTGAGAAATAAAAGGCCATGTGAAAAGGGCATTTCTGAAATTTGTAGTGTCTAAAAAAAGTTTTACATTTTTTTCTAGAAAGTTTGTGATTTCTATTTAAGCCACCATTTCATTGCATTCTTCTCCCAGTTGTTCAATGCAAGAAGTTTAAGAAGAACCAGATCACAAACATATAATCTTTAGATAACTGGGTATAAACTATCACCCTTTTCTATAATACTGTAACCCACAGGTTTAGAATGGAAATCCCTTTTTTTGAAATTTAGAAGCAGATTTCATATACCTATATCTATATCTATACCTATATCTATCTACATATATCATATTAATTTCAAATGATGGTTCCAAGACTTTGGCCATGTCTGACAATTTAATTTAGTCATTTATTCAAACATCCCTGCAAGAATTTTCTTTATTGACTTAGTTTTCTTTAAATTTAGCTCATTTTGTTGTTTTATGAATATGGACTATCTAGTGATATCTCAAAAAGTATTCTGGAACAAATTGTATAGCATTAAATGATGTTTAAATTTGTCAAGTAAAACACAATGTAACCTACAAAAGCTTTATTTTATCACTAAACTGGATATGAAAATGAATGCCTTAAAAAGAAAAAAAAATACTAAATTCTTGTGACTTATTATAACACAAACTGAGGATCATCAGGGCCTGGACTCGATGCATGTGTGTGGAAAAATCAGGGAAGCCTAGTTTTGAGGGTATGATGGGTTAGGCTCCCAATTATGAACTTGCTCTGTTCCCACTGGATCTTCATAATAGCAATTCAAAATAGATGTTGTTGCTGGACATTCAGCCTATTTTACAGACCAGGAAACAGAGATCGGTTAAGTAACTGACCTAGGTCACATAGTATCACACGTATATATCTCCAGGTAGAGTTAGCTCCAAAATCCTTATTCATTCACTAGCCTACCCTGCCTGGTCAGGTTTCCACTTAACATTTGCTTTGCTAACTTTTTGCTGCTACCATAAATGAAGATGATTCTCTCTGGCGGCCATTCCTAACAGTTTTCAGTCTTCCTGCCCTTTGATTTCTTCCACAGATGCTTCCTTCCAACTTGCATTAAGATGCAAAGAAGACATCATGTTGTAATAGAGGAATTCTACATTTTGAAGTTGATGACAGACCTGAGTAAAATACCAATTTTGCTGTTTCACTAATAAACAACATGTAAAGTGCTTTTCAACTTGTGGTTCATTAGTCATGCTTGATTTATTAGTCTTCAGAACTCCATTTATTCAGGCTACTTAAGAGGAGATAATAACATGATCTGTTTATTGTGTCATTTTTGATCAAATGGGTGGGCACATGAGAAAAGTCTAACATAGACCTTGGCACAATTTAGTTCATTGCTAAAAAGAATTGGCGGGAGTGGGTACAGGTAAGGAGGTGGTGGCTCAGGGCTTAACTGAGGATTTAACTTCAGGAATAATCTCAAAAGAAATTACATTTTTAAATTAAAGCATTATACAGCTGCTTTAGATGGTTAAAAATTAGTTTGAGGACGGCAGCACATCTTGATCTGCTTGTTAACAAAAAGAGATTATCTGATTCCAAAACAAAGGAATGTAGGACTGATGCATGTGTGCTTTATTCCTTCAGTCCAGAAAAGCAAGTCGCGTATGATCCTGAAATGAACTGCTTCAGAACAGCACTCTTCTCCTTCACCTCAAATCTCTACCTCTATCACCAAGTCCAGACCAATACCTGCGATTAGTAATGTGGTTCCGGCAACAAAACAGAGGCGGACTTTGATGTACGGCTCATCTGGGAGGAATTTCACGCAGTCAAGACCAAGGAGCAGGGTGATAAATCCAAACCCAGCTAGAATATCTGCAGTAATCATCAACGCTCGGGTTACCACCAGCTTCACTGGAAGATCAGGACATGTGGTTACAGCATAGTCAGATGACGAAAATAGGTTAATTCACAGAAGTACATAAAAAAATATAAATAAAAATAAAATCGCTCACAGTAACACAGGCAATTGAAAGAATCATGCATTTAACTTTGCATGAACTTGAAAATGAGTACACTTAAATTTTTCATAAAACACAAAAATATTATGAGACTCTTGACATTAGTTGCTTAAGCATTGATTATTACTTAGTCTTACTGGCTTCCTAGCAAAATGCATGGCATATAGTGATGACTAAATAAATATTTCTCTTTTGCATTTTGTTCTGGAATGAGGACCGTTCACAAGTATTACAGCTGAACAGTGAATTGAAGTACATAGAGTATCTCTTCTAAGGAAGTTACCCAATAAATATTCAATAAATAATCATTGTATTTGTTTGACGTTTTATTGAAAAAATATTTTAAATAATTTGTTAAAATTTGGTATAGAGGAACAAAGTAAAATACTTTAGGATGTCTCTTGCCAATTTAGGCTGGTGGGAGCCATCAGTAGAACTTCAAGAGGAGAAGCTTCTGTCATTAAGCAGAAGACTATTTCTGGAAGGCAGATCATATTTTCTTTCACCCCTTCAAGCCATGACCAAAGGAGGCTTAATTAATTCTGAAGTCAGAACTACTAGTATTTTAGCTAACAGAGAGGAGTAATAAAATATATTCCTTTAAAGATACAGGAATTATGTTTTATATTCATAGTGATTTGGGTTTCCTTGCATTGTAAGTAATTTTCCTCAATGGTAAAGTAACTTTAGGGACTATTAAGTAATAGGTTGCTTGCAAAAATGTGGCCAATTATTCTTATTTAAAATAAAAAAAATATTTTTTGATCCATGTAAGAGAATATCAAGGCATAAAATCAGCTTTATGTTATTACCAGGTAAGTATACTATATATAATCATTGTCATTAATATATGAGCATCCATTTGTTTCTAGAATCGAATTTTTCAGTTCTCCAAATTTAGCATTCTTTAAAATAATTTATGCTCAAGTTTCAAATTTAGGCCGAGCCTAAGGCTGATTTTTCTCAAAACTGAGGAAAGAAAAAATGTGTAACTTATTAGGTAATTGTCAGTTTTTATATTTCAACAGATACTCTTGATTCTCAAATGGTATATATGAGTGGGCCTCCTGCTCAGCATCCCTAGCCAAGGGGTCCCACGTTTTGGAGTGCCCCCCTGAAATTTAAGTCCCTTTTCGGAACCTGGGACCACCAAGGGACAAGAATGCCATCTAAATGAGGTGTCCTGAAATCCTTGAGGGTCCTTGAATTCCCCTTTTCAACCCTCGAGGCCACACAGTGTTATTCAGATGCCACGCAGAACTGCAGCGCTCACACCGAGGGGTCGGACAGGGGCCCGTGGCTAGCCCACTTCCAAGAGGGCAGCTCTACAACAGGTGGCTAATGCTGGCTAGCCAGAAATTTCTTTTTGAGTATTGGGTGAGATTTGGCTGCCAGAGTAACATTAAATACTCTAATGTGGGGAAAGGAGGCTCAAATTAACTATATACCAATAGGAGCCCTGAAAAAAGGTATTTATCTGGGTCTGTATATCCTAGGTTTAAAGAGCAATGGGAAAGATTATGAAATTTTGAATGTGAAAAGATATCAAAGACTAAAATAAAATTCTACTTTCTTATAGGTAACATTGTAATTTAGAAGTTAGAGTTATAGCGTTATATTATTTTCTTTGAATACATTTTAATCTCTGTTGTGCTTAAGTATATGATAGAATTTTTAAAAGATCTTTTAGGTATTATTTGAAACTAACAGGTAAGAATATATCAAAATAAAAATATGAGATAGTATAAGCAAAAGACAAAAAAGGAACATTAAAATATAAACAACAGTTTTCTCTGTACAGTAGGCTTATGAGTGATTTTATTTTCTTGCATAAATGTACACAACCATATTGAAAAGGTTGAAAGATTTCATCTTTCTTTTTTCTTCTCAGCTCTAACCATCTGATGGCATTTCTGTAATAGCCTAGAGTCCACACAAATTTCCATTCTTATTGACCAAATCATGCTTCTTTGTAGGTAAAACTAGGTTAGCACAAGGAAGAAAAAAAGACAAAGAATTAAGAGGTCTTTTTAAACAAATAAACTAAAGGCCTTATGAATTATGTTAAAAATGTTTCAGGCACTCAAATCCTAAATGACAGAGGAAGATATTTTATAGCACTTCTCCTTTTAAGTGCTTTTCCCTGGATGAAACAACTGTGCAGGGGAAAAGTCACATTCCAAGGTTTATTCCTCATTTATATTAAGTAAAGAAATTGCCATGTGGTACCATCACCTGTCAATCACTTTGAAAGAGACTAAAACCAATTTGCTTTAATAACCGGACCAGTATTTCTTGGCATTCAATACTCTAAAGTAAATAATTGGTAAGGAGAAGAATTCAAAGAATCAACAATAACATGTTTTAATCTATTAAATCTCTTTATTCCTAGAAACTTGGACCTTGGTAACACTTAATTATAATTTAAAGCTAAGGATACGGAAGGCGAAGGAGCTGGTTTAACTATTCCCACTAATAATGTGTCACATATATGGATTTTTTCATTCCCTGATCCCAGAGTCGGTGTATCTCTCTTTGCCTACCTATCAACTCCCTATCTGTTTTTCTGCCTCTTTCTGTCTCTGTCCCTTTATCTCCACCTCTCTCTTTCTTAGCAAAGCTTCCATTGAAATACTGTAAACTTCCTATTTGAACTAAGTCATTGCTAAAAGATATCTCTGAAATGTTTTTCATCTAACTTGTCAATTCTAATCATCAAAATCACAACATCCTGAAGAACTTATTTCAATTTTAAAAGTGTTTAGTATAAGCCTAGTGTGTATCGGGCACTATGCCAGGTCTTTGGAGAAAAGCAGAGATGAATAAGATAAGCATTTTTACACTAAAGAATTTATAAATACATGGGAAAAGATAAAATACGCTAAAATGTTTCATTTCACATTTCAGAAATAAACAAAATTTCTAATCAAAACATTTAAAACTGGACAGACCCTTAATATAGTACTGTAGAAAACAAAACCATACAATGGAAACCTGAGTTCAATTTCCTTTGGTATTCCCTCCCTGCAAGGGGATGTCGAAGGCATACGTACAAGGGTGTTCAGCAAGTATAGAATCGTACTCGTCACAGGTGCGAATTCCATCAAAAGCATTTGTGACACACTCCCACCAGAGGCCCCGGCATTTTGTGCTCACCTAGATGTTGGAGAAGACACTGTGTGAAATGACTCACGCAGACACACTTCAGTTCCCCATGATCAAAGGAAGAACGTGGCTCTTGAGAGTTTGATAGCAAAGTACAGTGGTTACAAGCGTGATCAGAATTTCATTTACAGCAAACACAATGCATTTTAGAGTATTTTCCCTTAAGCATTAATAATTAAAGGCTTTCCCCACCGGGAAATGAACTCACTTCCGGAATGGAGGTGAGGCGGGGGAAAAGTCATGCCTAAGATGGATAAAATCAGAATTCTATACATGCAAATGCCTACAACTGGTTCCATCATGGCGTCATGGTTTAACATTCTCTTCACTTCTCTGTGCTGACATTTACTCATCTCCCCCAAATCAATATAATAATAGGTGATAACAGTTGACATCTTTAGTCTATTGAGAATGTACATTAATTTTTCTTCACTGTTGAAGAACACTGGGTTCTATGAAGAAAAGTGTCATTATATATGAGGTTCATGAACTTAAACAATTGCCACAGAAAGCTATACATAAAACACGAATAAGTGAAATATAAAGACCGCATGGCTTCTTCCTCCCTGCTCTTCTGACAGACTACAAATGCTTAAGCTATGATATGGATGTAAACAAACTGAGTATTAGTTTCATACGCTCTGACAGCTATAAACCACTTTTACTTAGAAACGTTGTACAGATGATTCTGTGTCCACTTAGAGCTAAAAGCTAACCGTGCCCTGAGCCTTCCCATACTTTATCTATAAACTGTAAGTCACAAGAGATTTCTTAGAATTGTAAACATGCCAACATTACATAGTTTCCAGTATTCTTAACAGTGCTCATGCATATGAAAACAGCTAATATGATTGTTTCTTCTGGCTCAATTACAGATTCACATTACCTTGGAAACCTGGAAATAGCTTAGTAAGATCTAATCAAGAACTATCTTGGAAAATGAAAACTTAAATTGTTTCTTAAAGACAGAGTAAACAACAGAGCAGAGTGGGAAGAGAAATGCAAAGGCATGGGGATTATAACTGATGTAGAGAAGAAAGGAAGGAATATAAAACACTTCGGTTTGTAAAAGAAAATCCTATCAGGGACTATTTGCTCTGAGATCCTCTCTGCCCCACATTCTGCTTGGAGGTGTGTTGTGTGACAAATAAAGCCCTACTGCTCACTACTCCATCACAACTTTGAATGTAGTAGTTCTATTATCACTATCTATGTAAAATACTTATAACTGGTAGCAATGAATAATTCTATATTGAGTCTATACTATGAAGCAGTTACCGCTTAAGGTATTATTTCATTTATTCATTCAAGGACCCTGTGAGATATTATTATCATTGTCTATTTCACAAATAAGGAAAATGAGATACAGGAAAGTTATTAACCCCAAGAAAGCATTGTTAATAAATGAAGGAGATAGGACTCAAACACAGCAGTCTTTGTCTATGCCCTTAAGCATTGCAACATACTTCACACCCATTTTTAAAAATTTTAAGTCCATTTTGGGCTAAAGTACTCTAGCAGTAGAAATTAAAACATAGCTTTGGATGAAGTCAAAAGTCCTAATTTTATTCTTATCCTACAGCCATAATTCTACAAAACCTCACTTTGGCTTGCTCTTCCTAAGTTTAAATCTGGAAGTGATGTTCTGAAATTTATCAAGTATTTATCTCAGGAAACTGAGGAATCAGAGACCAAAAAAGTAATGAAGAAAATCCACCTTGTGAAATTTCTAAAGAATATGAATATGTAAAGTTATGTAGGGATAAAACATAAGCTATAGTTGAAAACATATAGACTTGAAATATGAATTAACACTGTTATTACTGTATTGTATCGTGGGCAAGATCTTACCTTTTTTGAGCTTCAGTCTTTTTATCTGTATAAAGGAGATAATGCTAGAGTGGTTATCAATTAAAAATTATAAACATACACAATATAAATGATATGCTCAACAAACGATAGTGTAACTACTTAAACATCATAATACCCTGGGTAGTGACTGTGTTCAGCTTTACTAACCATAACGACAGTGGAGAAAGGTAGATGTAATAGGCTGAATAGTGGTCCTCAAAAAGATATGTCCATGTCCTAATCCCCAGAACCTGTGAATGAGACCTTATTTGGAAAAAAGGATTTACATATATAATTAAGTTAAGGATCTTGCGATACCAAGATCATCTCTGATTACCAGGGTGGGCTCTAAATCTAATGACAAGCGTCCTTATAGGAGACAGAGGAGAGACACAGACAGAAGAGAAGACGGCAATATGAGCATGGAGGCAGAGATTGGAGTGATATGGCCACAAGTCAAGTAATGCCCACAGCCGCCAGCAGACAGAAGAGGTGAGGAACAGATTCTCAGCTAGAGCCCTCAAAGGTAGTACAATCCTGCCAACACCTTGATTTCAAACTTCTGGACTCCAGAACTGCGAGATAATAAATTTTCCTAGTGTTAATGTGAGTGAAAAAGGAGCTCTATAATAACTCTGACAAGTCCGGTGACAAAAACTAACCTCACAGGGTGAAGTGATCATAAATTCCTAACTGGAAAGGTCATGGTAGGTAGTCACGCCCCAGGTATAACTTCTTTAGTGAAAGGTTTATCTTTGCCTTAAGCAAGTCCTGTCCATTGTTTCTGTGCCTCTACATTAACATACACCTTTGAAATGCCTCTTTTTCAGACCCCTCAGAAGCCAGAAGTGTAACCACCCTCAAGAGATCATATAATCTTGTTAGGTATCCTGTAATCTAATCCCTGCCTTGCTTTCTCTCACCTATGTAATCTTCCTCACATTCCCTCCTTAATTGCAAATGTCCAAAAGAAATTGCAAAATTGTCATTCTCCAGAACACTTGAGATCTTGCTTCTCAACAAAGTTGTCAGTTTGGCTCAAATAAGCTCCTATAAAAATTCTCTGGGGAAAAAAAATTCTCTGCAGGTTTGGACATTCTTACATTGACATTAAGCCACCAAATTTATGGTAATTTGTTATGGCAGCCCTAGGAAAAGAATATAGTAAAGGCAATTTGTACAGAACCATTATACTATAACAGAAATATGGTATAAATAAACATAACAAAAAAGAGACTTTCTCATAGCCAATTGCCAGTCTCTCACTTATAAGAAACACACTGGATCCAGTTTATTCCAACTTGAGCTAGGTACGTGGATTTGAAGTTACTGCTCCATAATCAAACAGTGACTATCCATAATTTTCTTCTAATGCAGCCACGAAAACAAACCAACAAACCCAATATGGCCATTCTTGTTATATATGAGATTATTTAGGAAGTAGCCTGAGATATATGAGAATACTTATTTGACATAAAGAGCATTTCTTTCTTGCCATCATAATCCAGTAGTGGTGTCATTTTCCAGGCTATTGATCATTTACCTGCAATGACCATATTTAGAAAAGCAATGAGCTCATTAGAGGAAACAAGGAATCCAATTTCATTAGATATTAATGCTCAGGGGCACACTGTTAGATTGCTTGGTATTCACACTCAGTTAAGGTATGTGAGAATAGTGGCTGTAATTAACTAAACTTCTGTGTTAATGTAGCACTTACTGGAGACACCCTTAAAGGTGCCTTTGTGCACAAAAGACAAGGTTAAAAGATTTTATGTTGTCATATTTAAGAAAGCCCTCCTTATTTATAATAGATAGTCTTCACGTAATTATCTCGGTGTTGTACAATGGTTTATTAAGAACTTTTTAAAAAGCAAGCAGATCGAAGTTCTTATAAGTTTAAGACAGATTCTTAAAAAGCAGACCGATGGTTAAAATATTATGGTTAACCTTTCTTAAAGGGCAAAAATGCAAAATGTTCACTTATAATTTTTAATTCACAGGGTTGTCTACAATAGATTATTCCAAAATTAAACTTTCATCTTTTAACATGTGATTTACATATTAATAAATAATATAGAACACCATACTAGAGGAAATTTCATATTATTTCAATGAATATCTGTGGATCCTGGAGTGAGGAGGTGATAGTCTCCTAAATGGAGAGAAGTCAGTATGACAATAAAAGTACAAGTTACAAATATGAGGCCAACAGAAATCTCTTAATATCAATTAGTTGCCAACAGTAAAACATAGAGATTTTACAGAACAGTCCATATTTTTGGCTTCCCTTGGAAACTTGATCAGTCTGGCCACCTGGACTTCCTGGCCCCACTTAGCAACAATTACCAAGAGCTGAGTAGTTACTCCCATTAGGTGGGATTTGTGTTTACATGTTCCTCACTATTCCTGTGCAGTCTGCCTTTCTCATGCGTGTTGACTTCCTGGTTCCACAGGCATTTGAGTTTTCCCATCCTGGTATATAATAATGAGAATAAGTCACTATTGCTTTCAACTTGTCAAATTTCTACCTATTATTCAAATCCCACTTCCAGTATATTCCTTCATTCATGAGATTCACCCAGTCTCTCACTAACTGTTTATATTTCTGTAGCATTTACAATATTGAATTATCTTTTTATATGTGCATTTATGTACATCTGTCTTCTAAGCTTGTCTGTTGTCATCTTTCATACCATATTCATTGAATGGCTATCATGCATCAGTCAACAGACTAACTAAATGCTGGGGATACAGCAATGATGAAAACAAGTATGGCACCTTGCTTCAAGGAGCTTACAGACCCTCCTTCTTGGTACACAATAATGCTCAATAGATGTTTACTGAGAGGAAAAAAATCTGTCAATTTATTTAATCCATACACATTAAGCCCCATTTGAACTTTGACATAGATAATGGTTACTGACACACGGTATGCACTGATGCGTAATATGTGTTTTCAACTTGACTGAATAGACTAGAACAGCTGAATTTAAGAGTCAAATAACTATTATTTAAACTAGAGAATTTGTAACCGATTTGGTGTGAGCCTAGACCCTGTCTATTCAACTGGCTCTGGAAAGTATTTACTACAGTGCTCAGGATGAGCAGGGTACCACTCAGAAAAAGCTTTAAGAAAACATATTGAGGATGACTCTTCCCAGTTAAGTTTATAAATTATTTCTTCAATCCTGATATTTATTATTCTGACCTCTTTATCACTTTCCCATTAAGGCTTCTCTATGCTAGTCTTTGCCAATTTCTCTTTTCTTACTTTGGAAATACTTGCAAGCAGCAACATACAATTTTGCTTGCCTTGTCTGGTTTACTGTAGTTTTAGGTGTGTTTGTCTTGCTTCTGCATATTTCATATATATGTTTTGAGAATTAGAGAAACTTAAAAACACTTTAATTGGCATTTATTTCTCCTTCAGTTACACAGGAGAGAAATACACACACACACACACACACACACACACACACACACACACACACAAGGCCAGACAATTAAGTTTGCAAACTCATCCTAGAAAAAGTGCTACATCCCTCATTGCTGAATATCACTATGGTCACCTTCGAAGTTCTCCCCTTGGGAAGCTATACACAGATGCCAGCATTTCAAAGCAATTTTGGAACTCTTGTTTTTCCTGGAATGGCCATCAGAACTGTCGTCGTATTACCCTGGATGTCCTGAATGTCATTAAAATGCCTTCCTTTCAGTATTTCCTTTATTTTTGGGTAAACAAAGAAGTCATTGCGGGCCAGATCAGGTGAGTAGGGAAGGTGTTCCAATACAGTTATTTGTTTACTGGCTAAAATCTCCTTCACAAATAGTGCTGTGGGAGCTGGTGCATTGTCATGATGCAAGAGCCATGAATTGTTGGTGAAAAGCTCAGTTTGTGTAACTTTTTCCCACAGCCTTTTCAGCCCTTGCAAATAATAAACTTGGTTACCTGTTTGTCCAGTTGGTACAAATTCATAATACATTATCCCTCTGATATCAGAAAAAGGGTAGCAACTAGTTCACAAACTTAATTGTCACATCTTATAAATTATACCCAGTAGGCTCAGTAAATATTTATTGTTGGTTAACTACTATCAAACATATTTTTTCAATATGCATTAGGTTATAAATGCATATGCACTTTAATTTGTGTGTGAATATAATATGCATAGGTAGGAGAATGCATAAACCAAAAGAAAAATTAAATGTCATGTAGATATATTTTAAAAACCACCTTGCAAACCCAAATTATAGGAAATTATGGTTTTCATACCACTTTACCATTCTTGTGCTAATAATATACTTTAACACTAAAGATTCATCTTCCCTGTTTCCAGTATTTACTTATATTTATTAAAATGAAAAAGTTTAATAATACTAAATAATACATTTTACTATACTATACTAAAACTTGAAACATTTTCAATTTTAACATGAAATACATTTGATTTTTTTTAATACTAGGATTCAGAACTTCTGATTTTAATATTTTATTTAAGCTTTTTTTTCCTATCCCAGCATCTAAATGAACTCAAGACAGGCATTTTTTAAGGATGAGGAAGAAAGATTAAAATAAACAGATGCCACCTTTCCTTTGTACTCCATTTAGGTACCATGAGTTAATTTACTAAAATATATTTGGTTTAGCTCTGCCTCCTTATTTATGGAGCACTGGATAAAAGTATAAATGGCAAAAATATGATAATACAAACTTAGTATGTAAAATATAATTTTTGTGTTCTTCACAGTTATATTACCTAATTTATTAGGTTGGTGTAAAAGCAATTGCTGTTTTTGCAATTATTTTTAACCTTTTAAACCACAATTATTTTTGCACCATTCTAATACATATATGACCTATCTAAATATTTGTTTTAACACTTATTGTTTAATTCATTTAAGTCACACATTTAATCATTTTAGAATGCTTATGAAAGGATCGTATCACAACTTTGCAATGATTACTTCCCAGTGACAGATCACAATTTATGTTGAGTGAATAATAATAAAATATTAATTTTCTTTTTTCTCTCTTCTTCATTTCTTTCTCTCTGAAACACTGGGCAGAAAAGCTATATCCTCAAGACCAGAATTCACACTTCACCAACTTTGTTATACATCCCGGGGATTAGATCTTTATTCCTATCTTATTAAAAAGAGAAACTAAATCTATATCTTGAGAGAATTGAAATTGTAGCAAAATAAAAGATCTTGCCTAAAAAATAATGATGGTCTCTCTATAGAGATACTCCTAATTTAGGGATCAACGTGAGATTTCTGAAGATCACTTCACATTACATTTCATTCACAATCATTTTATTCATCCTTTTAATAAATATAGCAAGTATCTTAATAGGCACCCAATCAATTTGTGTTAAAAACACATTATGAGTTCCTGTTATTTGGAAGTTCATGCTAGGTTCTGTACAAGATTATGAAATGAATAAGAGAAGTTTTGTAGCCTCAGATGTTCACTGAAGGAGTTTGAAATCAGTTGGAAAGTAAAACTAGTATATAAAAAATCAGAGTACATGCTAGATAAAATTATTTTAATATTTACTTTATGTCTGAGAGAATTGTAGTATAATTAATGCACATAGAAATCCCAAGGGAGAATCTGGTTATGGGGATCAAATTAATCCAAATGTGGGAAGTTTTCATTTGAGGTAATAAAAATTTAATCATAACAGTACTTGGTGTATTGCAGGTTCTGAGTCAATAATTAACAAAAGATTAACTGAAAACGGAATAATCTTGTGAAAACATTTATTTCCTTGTGATAATTGAGAGACCAGTAATTTTGTGAAGAAACTAATTTTTTATTTCAGTGCGGATAATGATTACACATCTTATAAAATAGGTAATGTACTAATAATGTTATTAATTCATAAATTTTCTTTTAAAAATGTATTTAATAGGTAACTTATGCTATTTTGTCTCTATTGTCTGCCTTATTTCCCTGGTTAGACGAAAAGGAAACAGTCACAAATACAAAAATGGGCAAACCACAGCTCGGAGCAGTAAACAAAATTTCTCCAAGAGAATCAATAGCAGAAATAGAAATAGAACTTAAATCTCATATCTCTTCCTTCAGTGAACATTACGCAAAATGTCATTTCCTCTTCCAGAACAAAAACAAAACAATAAACTGCAAATAGACAATAATATATCTAACATTTATTGACTGATTTGTATTTGCTTGGTACTGTGCTAAATGCTTTAGATACACAAGTTCATTTAATCCTCACAAGACACTTATAATGTGCATATTTTATGTACAGAAGAAGAAATGTGGTTTACAGCAGTTTGGACACCTGTCTAAATGTTCACAGCTACTACCTGGCAAGGTGGGATTTACTCTCAAGTCCTTCTAACATCAAGTGCAACCTGTAAGTCCCTCCATTATAAATCATTGTATTACTGACCCCCTTGAGGTGCGGCATAAAAATCTAAGTGAGAAAAAATAATGAGATGGTTCAGGGACATTGATGCTTGATGACTTCTGTATAGAGACTAATTTTCCTCCACTTACCCTCTAGGTGAGTCACTCCACCAGTCCTCCAATTGCCCCAAAACAGTAAAGGATTTTAATCTTGACTTCTCTCTCTTCATCAGCCTTCTTTTCCTACATGCAATCAATTACCAGTCCTATCAATTTGAATCCTTAGAGTTTCCCATATTTTCACATATCTCCTTATGCTTGCTACCACCCCAGCACAGACCACCATTATTTCCCTCCTGTTCTATGGCAAAAGTCTCCTCACTGGTCTCCCGATACTTCATTTCACCCCTTCTAAACACTTTCCACAAATAACCAGAATGACTGATCTTTCTAAAACACATGTATATGTTTGTTTACAATGAAACATGCTTGTCTATGGTGTACCATCTGTATTTTACATGATACACAAAGTCCTTGAGACCCAGTCTTATATTCTCTTCCCTACACTGAAAACTCTTACTATGTTGAAATATACACAAAGCCACAAATGTAAAGTGCTCTTATACTTGGATCTCTGCCTATAACATTTCCTGTGCTTGTGATACTCTCTTCTTCTCCTTCCTCACCCATCTGTCCTTCAAGTCCTTCATTTAGATATTTCTTCTTCTAGGTAGACTTCACTTAGTATCCAAGATTGAGTGAGCTGGACACTCAGAGTTATTTGTTATCATAGCACGTGCATATCACACTGTAACTACCAGTTTACCTTCTTCCACGATATGTTGAGAGCAACATAAGGAAAATTTAGGTCTCATCCTCCTTCATAATCCTGTACCCACCATAATACCACGTAGGCAGCAAGTGCCAAAGAATATTTGTGAAATGAAGAGAGAGAGAGAGAGAGAGAGAGAGAGAGAGAGAGAGAGAGAGAGAGAGAGAAAGCAATGAAGGAGAAAGTGAGGGAGAAAAAGGAGAATAAAGGACGAACATAAGTGACAGAAAAGGGAGGATAGGAGAGAGGAGGAAGAAGAAAGGGGGAAGAAGAAGAAAAAGGAGGGATGGAGAGAAACAGGGAGGGAGAGGAAGGAAGGCGGAAAGGAGAAAAAAATAAGAAAGGAGAGTGAGTGGGAGAAAGGAAAAAAGAGCTTGTGAAATTGCAGAAAAAATGGAGAACATTCACTCAAGATTCCAGTGGAAATTTTTTGGGAGGCTCTAGATGCCATCAGTCCTTCAGTGACTGGCTATTTCTCTGGGATTGCAGACGTCATCATAGTCAAAGAGTCCTGATGTTAAAAAATGTAAAAACTAAAAAGGACCTTAAAACAACTGAGTTCAACTTCATCTTCTAATTGAGTCAAGGACAACAGATGTGGCTTGCTCAATAGTAGACAATTAAGAGGCAAACACCGACTGGAATAATTTCACAATCCAAGTTGTCTTCACCACATCTGTCTTCCCAGAGACACAAATGAATCAATAATGACAGGAGCAGGGTATTAGCTTCAGGCTCTTGGTGTCTGATTTAGGGCTCTGCACACTGCAATTCTGTGTACTATTTCTTTTTCCTAATGCTTTTACTTAATGCAAAGAACTTCACACTTCAAGGCAGGTATAAGTAAGGCAAAATAATATTTTGTAGGATTTGAGTATTCACTAGTAAGACAAGAGTATTTGAGCTCTTTCTGCCTAATACCCCTTGTTAACTCACCTTAATCTCTAACAAGCCATGAGCTTTTCCTCATGCTCCACTTCATCATGTGTCGCCTTGTCTAGAAGGCCCCTGCCGCCATTTTTATCTTTTGAAATCCTTTACATCTTTTCGAGGCTTTGCTCTAATGTCTTTTTCTCTCTGAGACTTGCTTCATTGTCCCTTGCAAGAAATAATCGTTCTATCTTCTCCGCTCCAATGGAAATTTCTTCACTTATTTCTCAGATATGAATTGGCCTATGCCTTTTATTAGTTTCATGTGCATATTTTTTTTCCTCATTAAATGTAACTCCTGGAAGGCTGGACTCATTCTTGCTTTATCTTTATCTCACCTAGTGGGAACTAGCATAGTACCTTTAATATGACATATGTTTCATGTTTGTTATGTTGACCTGAACTATAGAATGCATTTTCCAACTCTGATGCCTGCATCATCCTAAAAAAGGCTAGAAATTCATAATATTCCTCTTTTTTTTTTTTAATTTTCCATGGGTATGCTGTGTTCAACAGGTGTTTAAAGTGAGCTATTAGTATGGACCAAAGGTAATACATAAATGAGGAAGGAAGCAGGGAGAGAAAAAAGTATAAGTGAGCCAGTGAGTATCAAAATCTTCAAATTTATGGATAGTAGCATGATTCATATGCTGGACAATTGAAGGAGCAATTATTAAGAGAAATTTATGTCCCTTTAAAAATATTGCCAAATAAAGTGATTGTTGTAAGAGAAGGGGCCTCATTTGTTACAGGGTTCTTTTAATGCGGAGGCATCTTGGAGAATATTTGTAGCAATATATTTCAAGTATGGAAAACAAAGAAGAAGCTAAGAAACCCTAACTTTTGCCCAAGGTTAGTAAGGATTTACTCGAGGTGAATAACCTGGCCTGCTCATTCCATTCATTTTAACTAGAAGTGTTCTTGTACAGGGCAGGTGGCAAATTGGTTGGATGTAGAGAAATGAAGCAAGAGGTACTTTAAATGCCAGGACTCCCAATCTCTCTCAGCAAGGTTTGACCTTTTCTGAACCTCCATTTCTCATCAAGTGAAGTTAGCAGTTCCATTAGCTTAAGCAGAAAGATTTTCAAATTATTTTAGAAAATATTTTAGCAGTGCTTTTTAGATGAAATTTTTTATTTTTTTAAAAACATAATTTTAAGTCTGCTCAAGTCTAACATTTTTCTGTATTAATCACCTACTACTGACAGCCCAGATTCTAGCAAGCTAATGGCCGTAGACATTTTTATCTGCCCTTTTCCCTGAGCATTGTTCAAAGGGCATTTTTTTCATCCACCACTTATATGCATGGCCAGATAAAATGCATCACTGGACTCACATATAGCAAACATCCTTTACAGTAGTTCAATTCTATCACAATTTTCAGAAACATAATTTCCGAGCACTAAAGAAGTATTTATAACTCCAATGATTTTGAAATGTCATGTCAAGAAGTCAGAGGAAAATTAAAAGCAAGAAAAATAATGGCAGAATTAATACATAGCAAAAAAGAAAGATTATTACTTTCCATTTCTAACTCCAACTTGAGAGTTGATAAGTAAAATTATGAGAAAAAATACATAAACTTGCTCTTGGGTATCTTTTTTAAACTTCATAGAGTTGACATTATAGCATTTGTTAGAGTAAATTGTTCCCTTCAGAATGTACATAAGAGAGCATATTGGGTTGTTATATACTCTTTATTTGAGTTCCTGATATATTGCTTCTTTTTCTTACCTATGCTTTCTGAAACCTTACTGATGAATAATAGCTGATTTTGATTTTTACTCAGTTCCATCTCTCTCAGATTCGTATAACCACAGGCAATGCTTTAAGCTCCAGAATTACTTCTTTCTGAGCTTCTCCAGTATGAAAAATAAAATCCTCAAATGTGAACCACTCACTCATTCATGCATAACAGTTGGTTCCCAAGAGTAATTCATTTTTAAGAGAGGGTTTCTTAAATCCATATCTGTTCCCTGCACTTTGGGACTCACTGGAAAGTCTTATTTTCCCTCAGACATGTTTGTCTTGCTTGGAAACTCCTCAAAACAACATTTTCCTATTGCATGCTAATTCAGTAGGTATATGCAGTGATGGAAGAGGTGAATTTCCGGAGGCCTCAGTGACAGGGATTATGTCATTACCCTTGTGGGAATTTATCATTATGAAAAAAAGGGAATATGCAGTTATCTCATCTGTAAAATGGCATAACAATACCTCCCTCAGAGATTAGCTGGGAGGATGACACGAGCTAATAATGTGAAGACTCGGTAAGCAGTAAGGAAAGACTAGGCCAGTCCACATGGGTTAATATTATCATCGGCCCCGGGAACACAGTGAGGCAGTGGGGCTCAGGGAAAATTTGGAAGGGCTTGGTTGAGGAAAAGAAGTTGCTGGCGTCTTACCTCCAGGGAATCATCAGCATTCACCATCCAACAGTCTGTCCAGGTGGCCACAACCAAGAACCCAGTAGAGAAAAAGGCAAAGAAGCAAGCGATGTACTGAAGAAGCTCCCTCATCTTGGCGAGCAGCCCGTCTGGAAGGGATGCATGGGCAGCTGCAGCCCTGGGCCGCTCAGGGAGCTGGACGTTGTAGTCTCCTGTGCCTCTGAGACCTGAGGATGTGAAAATACCGGCCTTTTCCTTCTCCTCACACCCCACTGCAGGCGTCTTGAGTTACGGTAAGAGTAATACAAACAGGCTGGAACCCACAGAAGGAGAGGGGTCCTGGAGGTCATTATCCAAAGCAACCAGCCTCCAATCAGAAGCCGGGTCAGCGAAAGGACTGGGTATGTTTTGGGTGGGGAAGAAAAGGAGCCCTGGTTACGTGTTCTGCCCAGACTGTGGGCTAATGTGAGATGATGGTCCCCGAGGCACGTGCCAGCATCAAGATGGAGAGAAGGAAGAAGGGTCATACCCCATGCTGACGCCTGTAAACTGATCTTTCTCAGGCCCTCCAGGGAAAGTGAGCTATTCTCCCCCCCCTCCGTAAGGAGGCTACACGGTTGACTGCTATTTTATTATTAGGACTATTTTAATATTCGCTGACTACCTTAGACAGACAGGCCACTGGGGAAACTATGCTAAACAAGTGCTTGCTCAAGGGAGTTTGCATTCCAAAGTGTTAGGCAGAACAGCCCCATGAAGGATTTTGAGTACCTGGGCCCCAGGTGAGCTGCGGCTCCTAACCAGTTGGCATCATAGAGTGGGTAGAAATCCTTGCTCTGAAGCTTATAGACTGAGGGCACTTGGGCTGCAGTTTCTGTAAAATGGGGGTGTCAGGACCTTCTTCATAGATGTTTGGGAAAATTCAATGATATTGAGCCTGTAAATCATTTAGAATGGTTTCTGACACAAAAACAAAAACAAAACAAAACAAACAAACAAAAAAATTGAGCAAGAATTCTCCAGATATGATTATTTTTCTACCAGGGACCAATGTTTTAAAATGTGTCTGGAAAAAAAAAAAAAAAACTGTTTTAAGTTAAGAAAAAAAATATTTTTTAAGTTTTTTGTTTGCTTGTTTTGATATCGCAGGGGCAACTGTAGTGTTACCTATATTTGAATGGGTAGCCTTATTGGGTATAAATAGTCCATAACCAGCAGTCTTTTAAAAATAGTTAATACATATCCCCATTTTATCATCATCAGATAGACCTTTCTATAGTAACATACAAATTTTAAGCGATGATAATAAAATAAAATAAAACATTTTGCATAGTTCTTAATGCAAGAGAGAATGAGAAAGATGGGAGAGAGAGAGAAAGAGAGAGAGAGAGCAGGAAAAAGGATTAGAAATAGGTCATTACTCTGGGAAGACTCAGCTACTAAGTTATTTTAGTAACAACTCATGAAGAGATTACTTTTTTCTATTTAATAATGATTTGGTCATAGTATTTAGGGCAAAAGGCTAAAACCAGTAATGATACAACATCCTTCAAGCATATATTATAACAATAACTTTTGTGACTAAACCTTATGTTCTCATTTTAATTTATTTGCATTAAATATATATATATATATATAAAGTAAGTTAAATGTGCAACTAAATGTAAAAGTTGGATGTGCAACTATTTTTAGAATATAAACCCAGTTAAATCATCAATAAGGATGTACACAGTAATAGTAGATATTATTATTATTAGTTTGTGAGATGCTTAATGATGCTTTTAATTTTGCCTATTTTATTTTACTTATTTTACTTAACAATTGGGAAAAATAAACTTATTTTTTAAAGCGCTCGTTCCAATGATGGAATTACCTATGGTGTGAGGCAGCCACGCTGCACGCATGCTGCTTTGGTGACTCACAAGTGAATCTTTTCCTGGGCCCTAAACTCTGAAATGCTTATGCTCGATTGGCCTGGGAGAGGAAACTAATTCCAAAGCACAAGCGCATTACAGGAAAAGTCCTGGACTGAGCTGCTAGCTTTCCACCCAGGAGCCTTTCGCAATGTACTTTTCCTGCTAACAGTGCACCTCAGGGCAATGGTTCTTAAACTTGAGTGCACATTGGAATCTCCAGGGCCATTTGTTGTAAACCCATTTGTTATAAACACAGGTCCCAGGTGGGAGCTCAACCTCAGAGGTTTGGATTCAGGAAATTGGGAGTGGAAGCCGCAAGTTCACATTTATCTATGCCTTGTGTGTAATTCGGATTTTGTAAGTAATCATCTGAGGCAGATGAACATGCTTTGAGAAACTAAGAAGAAAAAAATCTGCATTAAAAGCAGCATGCTACTTTTCAGTCATGTACCACAGGTCATGGACAAAGCTGTGGGAAGGGAGATATCAGAATTACATTTTGGTAGCAACTCTTCCCTAACTAGTACCGATAGCAGTTCCCAAATCCAAATTTCAGAATGTAGTGGAGAAGATTAATGAAGGAAAATACATCGAGCACATCCATGCGTCCTACATGCAAACATACACATATATCTCTGGGAATCAGAGATTCTTTCGCCAAAAAATATGTAGACTTTAACTGAATTATTTCATTTTCAAAACTACTGGGAATTGTATGTAGTTGAGGAGGACTATTCATAGGACTATAGAATCGTTTCTGAATCACAGTTTACTACTTTTAGAGAACAATATAAGATAATCATGCTTAAATGTTCATTTCTGTAGGTGAGGCCATAATATGATAGGAGATCCAAGAAAGGAGAGCCATGCAGACTAACAGAGTAGGCAGGACTTCATGGGTGGGACACGAGGGCGCTTCTAAGGAAGAGATAACTGCGCAGGGAGCTGTAAGGATGGAGGGTGCAGGTACAGAATAAATCATTCACAAATCTATAAAGACAAACCACTTACACTTTCTGCCCATACTCTAGACTCCAATATTTTGCTTCATCAACTCAATCCTAGTTTAGTTCCATTCCATGCAGCACACATTTATGGACAGCCTATTCTGACTCCAGTACTATGCTATGTCCTGATGACCCAGAGAAAATAGAAGATGGAAGACCTGGTCCCTGTCCTTATGAAGTACCAATAAGTGGACAAGAGGTAGACTCACGGTGTAAAGTGAGGAGTTCCTTTCAGGTAACTCTAAATACAGCCTTAAGCTAGAGTACCACTCTCAATAGTAGTGCACAGGCACATTAGATAGAAACATGCAGCATTTCCCAAAGTAGCATAAACAAAAAGGAAATTGTCACTTTGCCTGTGGCTCAGTAGGGTTCACAAAATATTGTCCAATGCATTATCTCATCTAAGCCCCACGAAGACAAGACAGCTTTCTTTGTTCACCTATGCATCCCAAGTGCTTAAATTTTGCCTGGTATACAGCAGGCTCTCGACAAATCTATGTTGCATTTAATTTAACCCTCAGAGTCCCCCCATTTTACAGACAAGGAAGTAATGTTGAACTTGCTCTTTCAGAACCATCCAGGACGCCCCAGGTTAAATACCAGGCTGGCAGAAGTGGTGATGTCATCTTTGCTGTTTCAGAGCTCTTTATTCTGACACTCCCTGAGACATTTTGGTCATTTCACATGCACCGTGTTTCCACTTGCCAGTGTTTACACGACTCCTGGTTGAAGCTATAGAGCCACCTGGTGATGAGAGGAATGATGCCCTCAGCCTAGCACTGTGGATGTGGGTCTACGATAGGAAGTGTACAACTAGAAACAGGGCAATTGTCCCTTTGGCCTGCAGGTGGAAGCAGCTCTGCATTTTCCATTGAGAAAAACAGCAAGCTGTGTTAACTCTGTTGTTTCTGGTAGTTTCTCAAACTGTTCCTTCTATATTCATTATAATGAGTCCTTAGAAAGAATACGCTGATTTATATGACATCTTATGAATAATCTTCTCACTCCTTTTTAATCGCCCAGTGCTCACTGGGGAAACCTACACACTAGTCAGTTGCTGCTGTCAAAGGCCATGCTGACTATAACCAACAGCAAAATAAATGGATGGTTAAAGGTTTGGACCTCAGAGTCAGGCAGACCAGAGTTCAGGCTAAGACACTTAATACATGTGAGCTCTTGGGGAAGCTACTTAATAGCTTGTTCAATAAAATAAGAATTATGAATTCTGTCTAAGATGGCTGTGAAAAAAATAGCATTTGTAAAAGTCTTAATACAGTGCCTGGAAAATAAAAAAAAATCAATAAATTATAGCTGTTATGATTTTTATGTTACAACCTTGCTTCTACATATGTGCTATAAGTGTGTGTGTGTGTATGTATGTGTATTTATGTGTGTGTATATTGATGTATATATGTGTGTACTCATATATAATATATATATATATAAAACAACTTAGTACATTGAACACAGAAGAAACAAAAGGTGTAATCATAAATCAATTTTATTTTTGTCTCCTATGGTCCTTTCAAATCCATTTGGTTTGGGCCAATTCTTTCCCTGCCTTTTGGATAAAATCTAGGGTAAGTCTCATGATATTTCCATTATTCTTAGATAATATAAATTATTCCGGTCATTTCATGGCACAAAAAAAAAACAGCCTCATTCCAGTGGTATAAATATCTCTATTCCTCTATATAGGCCAAGGCCTGTTATACAGGATTATGAAGGCTTCAGAACAATGCACCTGCCACAGTCTCTGCCCTTTAGATTTCTTAGACCTGAGACATATAGTAGTCCATTATGTCTCTCCAGATCCAGGGAACAAATACTAGGCTTTCAGAATAAATGGGGTGAAACTCCTTTCCCTAGGCTTAAAGTGAGGTATAAGAATTCTCACCCTCCTCCACTGTGACAGGGAAGTAGGACTCAATATATACCAATAGCTGTCTCCAAAAATATTTCCTAACATTTATCTCATTTCTTGGAGTCAATCTTGGATTTTTGGGGGGATCAAGTGGGGGATGGGCCACAGGGCAGATATAACTGATCCATTACGAGTTGGAAAACTGGTTCTAAGGCACCTCTTTTGCAACCCCTGCCTGGGGTTTCTCATCTCATTTTGGAATGTGGTATCTATTGTCTAGTGACCTCAGTTGAAACTGAGACTAAAATGATTTCCATCGAAAAGCCTATTACACGGGGTTATTTGATGTTAGACTGGAACGCTAGTGTTCACCCTCGCCACACCACACCTGGGTTTGTTGTGTTTACTCTGGAGTGCCGCTATTTAAGAACCTGGATCCCATCTAGAGGAGAAAGTTCCAATTAATGCAGTTAGTGAAGAGATTGGTGTGGGGACAGAGCTAGAAGTGCAGTTTCCAGGCTCTCGGCCTCACGTGGAAAGGTCCTGGCTCAGGTAGTAAATAGCCATCAACTGTGATTAGATGGCCATCAGCTGTGGCTAGTTGGCTGTAAGCTGTAATCAGTGAGCCATTGGCCACTAATATAACTGCTGTAGCTATGCTAGCAAAAAATGAGGGCTAGCAAGAAGATGGTGGCTGGCAAGCGCAGACTGCAGTTAGCACAGCGGAGTGCAGGTTGCACAGAAGTGGATGGCAGGTTACAGATAGTGTGGCTCCTGCTTCCTGTGTCTCCAACCCAGCTGCCAGTGAGACTATAGTGGTATGACTCCCCTATCTATGGCTCCGTGGGTGTTCCATTGTGGCTTCACCGTATCCTGCGTTCTTATGTGGGGGCAGGACCGGAGACCCCACGTAACTCCCTGCCTGACAGTTGGCAACCGTCTCCTATTAGATATGACTGAAGGAAGCTGGGATGAAGAGGGTATTTTAAGTCTAAATGAAGGAGACAATAAATTTAACCATGGGTTTTAAATAGGATTGCCATATAGGAAAGGAATGATCTTTCTAGGAGGCTTCAGAAAATATTGTAAAAGTACAACAAAGCAGAATTATGGTCCATTAAAGAACTTGCCAACAATCAGAAATGACAGAAAGAGAAATGGTCTGATCTCGTGGGTGTCTTGACATTGGACATGTTCAAATAGAGGAAGAATTTGGAGAATTCTTGGGAGAGCATGGGGCTCTGGAAAATCTATCCTCTTACTTTAAATCTTACCTTACATAGCATTTGAGTCTTATTATGCCAAACTTCAGAGACGACTTGCTGACTTACTCATCAAAAATCATACCTCCAATTCAGCAGCAACGCATATATCATTCCTCATTCTGTAATTTATTTCACCTGGGAAAACAAGATGTTCTTCATGGTACAGTACAATTAAGCCATCAAGAGTGCTGTGGGTGAACCATGATGGAATAAACCTGGTGTCAAAGGTTACCATTTTAGGCCCTTTGAGTTAGATAACCCGTGAGGCCATCTTGAGCAAAGGTAAAGGAGTGTGAATGTGTATCACCTTATTGAAGAATAACTTTGTGACAAGCATCCCATAAACAACTCGAGAGCAGGGTTTCTGTTATTTATTTATTTATTTATTTTTGCTTGTGATTTAAATGGTCAACAGTGCTAAGTACAGTGATAACTGCATTAATTGCAGAAGCTCACAGGCTGGGATTTGTTTAAGGTATTAGGCCCCATGGATATAGGCATTGTGTGCCTATGTTATCGAATGCTGGGTTTCCATAAATATATTTTGAGTGAATGAATGAATGAATTCTATGTGCCAATCATTTGCTCAGCCCTAGAAATTCATCAAAGCATAAAATATTCTAGTGGGGGAAGGATATCCAAGATTTTTAGGTTCTTAATAGATATTTGCTGTCTCTCTGTCAGATATATAAATTTACTATGAGCAGTCCAAAGGGGTCCTCCTAAGGTAACCCAGTAATAGAATAGTTTATTTGAAATATATTTTACATTCAAGAAGCAGGGCATTTTAATAGAAAATACTGGGCTGGAATTCTATAGATTTGGCTTCAGTCCCAGATACACTTCAGATTTTTTTATTATGTATTATGTGATAATAATCCAGTAATGATAATGGCCCAGTAAATTTGATCACTGTAGATAGCATCCAATAGAAACTACGAAAGCCAACATAGATGAGTCAGGGAAATAGAAGTCCTTCTGAGGAAAGTGAGGTCTCCTCAAACCTGGCAAATGTTCAGGGACAGGGTTCGACTCCACTGATTACCTATCCAAAATCCTGACTCCTGAAGATCCCAAAGCAGGACTGCGATGTAAGATCCTCACCTGAATAGGATGGTATCAGGGCCTGGCACCCATGATATTTGGATTATCATCCCGGTACGAGGAAAGCTCTCTGCTGAAACTATGAAGCCAGTCACTTCACTGGTTTGAGTTTATCAGTGAGATAGTTTCAACCAGTCTGCCCTCAGGGAGGCAATGGAATTGAGTAACATCACTCATGAAAGATACTGTACTTTGTATCTTATGTTATACATATGAGGAAATGCTGTGCAGTTCCACCCGCCTTCGGAAAGACTGCTCCTCCCAATCCTGCCTCTTTTCTCTCTTGTCGCCTAAGCACACCTGCTGAGATCCTCTTCCACCTTTAAGGAACTTGACACATGTTATCTTCTTATGAATGCGGTGTGAGCCCCCCCACTTGTATGTAAGCTCTCCTTTGAATTATTATTAACTCTTTTCTTGTAATAATAATAGTAAATATTTAGGGTCTTATTAAATATTTATTGTTATTAACATTTTTCAGGGCTTATTACATGCCACGAACTGAGCTAA
The DNA here is from genome assembly GCF_004115265.2 of Rhinolophus ferrumequinum. Taxonomy (NCBI): domain Eukaryota; kingdom Metazoa; phylum Chordata; class Mammalia; order Chiroptera; family Rhinolophidae; genus Rhinolophus; species Rhinolophus ferrumequinum. The sequence continues at coordinate 55,872,065 of NC_046285.1, forward strand.
TTGCTTTTTTTTTAATTAAATTTTGTTGGGGTGACAATTGTTAGTAAAGTTACATAGATTTCAGGTGTACAATTCTGTATTACATCATCTATAAATCCCATTGTGTGTTCATCACCCAGTCAGTTCTTCTTCCATCACCATATATTTGATACCCTTTACCCTCATGTACCACCCCCTCCCCAAAATGGAAACAACCAAAATGTCCTTCGATAGATGAATGGGTAAAGAAGTTGTGGTATATATACACAATGGAATACTATTCGGCGGTAAGAAAAGATGAAATAGGACCATTTGTGACAACGTGGATGGATCTTGAGATTATAATGCTGAGCAAAATAAGTCAGACAGAAAAAGTCAAGAACCATATGATTTCACTGATATGTGGTATATAAACCAAAAACAACAAAAGAACAAGACAAACAAATGCGAAACAAAAACTCATAGACACAGACAATAATTTAATGGTTACCAGAGGCTAATTGCTTTTCAAATATTACCTCTTTTCATTCTCCCAACAATCATAAGAAGCGATTACTATTATAAACACCCATTTTATGTATGATTAGGGTGATATTTTAACTTATGCCAGATTTCACAACTAGTAAAAACGCAGCCAAGGTACCAGGTCTGATTGAGTCCAGAGAAGGTGGTGCCAATGCACTTCACAATATAGGCTGCTTCCGGGCATTAGCACCACACCTCTTCCTGCTAGATTACGAGAAGCCCTGGCTAACACTGGAAGGCTGCTTCGGAGATAATCTTGCTCAGCAATCTCATTTTACAGATGAAGAAACTAAGGCTCCAGGAAAGTAGCACAACTGTGGAAGAGACAGATATAATCGAAACCACCTCCATGTTCTGTGTTCCACGCTGCCTGTAAGAGTCGTACAGGCAGGGAAGGCAGCTTCTCATCCTCTCATCATCCACAGCATGGCACACATGCAATATTTGTAGTAAGTGCTTACAAATTAAATGTCATTGGATTTTACTTTGTGATCGGAGATCACTAACGAGAACACACAGAGATAATAAAGGGTATGACTATTAATGACACACAGAATACAAACTAGTACCTATAATTTACTTGTATATCTAAGGAGACGTTAAACAGAGGCTCAAAACATTGTTTTTTGTTTGTTTGTTTTGTTTTGTTTTGTTTTTAACCAAGGGACCACTAAGCTAGGTTGCACTAAGTTCCACTAAGTTAAACTGATTTACAGAGATCCAACTAACAGAAATAGATCAAGTCTAAAATGGAGTCTAAGAGAAAAAACTCTTATGATAAAAAAAGGCTAATTACGTGACCCCTACATTTTAGTGAACTGTTTCAACCACAAAATGTAAACATCAGTAAGAAAAATTCTTTGCGGATCCAGTGCATTAGCAGTGACTCCTTGGTGCCTCCTTTAGCACATTGCCCTCCATTACCTCCATTAGAGATGCCCATATCTATCAGGATGAAATACAACGTACTTAGCATAGCATGCAAGACCTTTCCTGGCCTGACCCTTTCTGGGCATCTACGCTCACCTGTTATGACTTCTAACATGCATGCAGTCCCTTTGAACCAACAATACTCTGGCATCTGGAAAAAACTCTTCCCTCTGCCTGGAAGATCCCTGGTCTTCGCCTCTCCTCACCTCTTAACTAACTCCTCTGCCTCCTTCTATACTCAGGCATCATTACTTCATAGCTGATTGATTCCAAAACCTATTTCATCATCAGAATCATCTAGGGAGTTGTTATGAAAACACAGATACAAAGATGGTGATTTCCGGGCAATATAATTTAGTTAAAGATCTTCAGGAGATTCCGAGAAATCACTGCTTTAGATAAACCCTCTGAGCCTACCTTCCTCAGTTACCTCAGTTATCAAATTGTAGTTGTGTCTATCTTCCCTCCTGGGTTGGAGACTCCTTATAGGCAGAGACACGCAACTTCCATTTGTCTAAGACCAGCCAGCATTAGATCAGTGATGAGGGTTGGATGAATAAATAAAGAAATGAAATTGGCAGATTATAAACTTCTTTGCTCAAATTGTTTCCTCTGCCTGCAATATGAGCATACATATTTACTCCTTTACTTTCTGATAACCTTCAGATTCTCTGGGTTATAGTAACCTCTCCTTGCTATGAATTATTATGACATATATTTTTGTTCATTTTTCTCTTGTAACACTTTATAGCCTGACATATATTTATGTATTTGTACAGCTCTCCCACTGAGTTCTGAGGTCCTGAAGTCAGAGACTGTCTTTTTCAATTTTGTGATTCTTTCAGTTATCATCAACTTAACTCCTCCAGACTTTTTAAATTAAACCTAAATTTTGTATTTCTTCAACTTTCTAATCTTTTATATCATTGAGGTTCCCAGAATAAAATCCTTATGACTTCACAATACATAACATTCCACAGAAATATATCCAATAATCTTGAGTTAATCTCATATGTAAAGGCTTTTGATTTAGCAAAAATTTCTCCAACAGGAAGAGAAATGAAGTTTCAGAACATTGGAGTAGGATATGTTCCATACAAGGGGACACGATTCTTAGTACTAAATAAATCTGTAATTGATGTTTTCAGCAAAATTTATTCTGAAGGCAGTGATGTAGATTAGTTTGCAAATTGTATCTCAACCATCCAACTGTAATGTTCCTTCAGTTCTAAGTTGTGCCCATAGGACCTATCAGTAAAAGCAGCACATGGGAATGATTGTGATGCTTGGCAAAACGAAGGTGATGGTTACTGGAATTATTGTACAAGATGTGAAGATCTGAAATGAAGATACGGGGACAACAGAGATATCAATTTAGAGCTAGGTAACTAATCAGGGATATATATTTGTGTGTGTGTGTGGGGGTATATATATATATATATATACGTATATATATGTATATGCATATATATACGTATATATATACGTATTTGCATATATATATATACGTATATATATACACACATATATATATCCCTGATTAGTATATATCTGTATATATATGTATCATATATATATACACATATATATACGTATATATATATGTGTGTGTGTATATATATATATATGATTAAGAACAAAAAAAGCATAAAATAAAACAAAACAAAAAAACAGCTAGGTCAAACAAGGGTGAAGAAATAGACAAGGATTAGAGAAAGAAGGTGACCAGAGGAAGGTGAAAATTGAGTTGTAAAAGCTAAATCTTCTAAAACTGAAAAACCTATAGAGCACTCATTTTGGATGCATCCATAAATACCTGGTTGGGTAGACGGAAGACTCTTGAGGGGAATAAACTGGAATCAACATTAAATGTTGAATAAATAGATAAATGATGAATGGGTAAATGCATGAAAGACTGTCTGGTTCAATTTATTAGGTTGGTGCAAAAGTAATTGTGGTTTTGCAATTATTTTTAACCTTTAAACCACAATTACTTTTGCACCAACCTTATATGTCTATAATTACAAGTAGTATCATCACATTCCATTCTTTAAACCCTCTGCTATCCTCTTTGGGCATAAAGGTCTAAATGTCTCAACTGTAACAGGGTTCAAGCATAAAACGAACTGGTTTCTTCCTTCATGAGTCATGTTTCCTCTTACTTTCACCATGTGGGTCTCCTTTCACGTGAGTTCCTACAATGACCAATGGCTTTCTCTGGTGTAACCCAACTCAGATCTATGATAAGGTTTCACTCATAACCCTGAAATTCCAAAGAGCCCAGGGATTGAAGCAAAATTAAATGCCAAGTCTGCAAAACAAAGTAAAACAGCCTAAATCTCTTTGGTCAGTTAACATTTGCAAAAATGCTGTCAGTAAGTTATTAAGCAAACACTATTTATTTGACTTTCAGAAATTACATGTGAAACGAAAAGATAGGGCTGCTTATCATTTATCCTAAAGTGCATCTCACTAACTGGAGTTTAAATAACTCTTCTGAATAAATAAAAATGGCATGGATTAGGTGTAGGAAGGAGAGAGATAGAAAGATAATATTTCACAATAATACACAAGTATCTTTAAAAGTTTTATAAGCACATGCTCCTTTTCATAAAGAGATATAGTATAGATATAAGTCCAAAGACCTGTAAATCTAATGCTATTTAAACTTATTTAACTGTTCCCTACTCTGCTACATTTAATTTGAAGATATCGAATATAGTGATAGACCTAATCACTCTTTGATTAAAACTCAGCTTACAGTATATGTAAATATTTTTTAAACTTCTTGTAGGAATTGTAAACTTCACTCTGTATTTTAATAACAACATAAAATATTCTTTTCTGTTTAACAACTGGTGTTGTCATCTTTTTAAAATAAATGAGCATCAACTAAAAAATTGTCTTATAAATAATGTGCCTGGATCTAGCTAGGTAAGCTGGTGTCTGGTTGTGGGAGAAAACTCACGAATCGTACCTGCTGAAGTCCACCTGTTACAAGTATCAGGGTCAACCACAAGAGGATGGTTTTCCAAGCAGATGGTTACAAGCAAGTCCAGTCCTGCAGAGTAATAAGGAATGGAGTGTTTCAGGGTGTTAGAAAGGGCAGGAGGAGAGGGAAGTAAATAGTCAGTTTGCCACTCCTTTAGATGGCATTCTTCATATGCTGTGAACTTTTTCTGAGCTTAAAGCAATTCATGGAACTTGTTGGTAACTTAGACTTTTGGTCCTGTACACAATAAGGACGTCTGACTCTGCCTCAGAGGAAACTACTGTAGGAAAAATTAAAAAGCTATTTTCAGTATTGGAAGGAAAGAAAGAACCCCCTTTGTTGCCTCCAGCAGTTGATAGCCGACCTCTCACAAGGTAGACCAGTCTAGATTATTGGTACCTAGAGTTTTTACTGGCTTCTTTGAGCTCTCTAGAACATTTCTACGTCTGAGTTCTATGATTATATGAGCTATCACCTAACAAGCTCAAATTCTGCTGCCTAAAATCCTGTTCTTGCTTTCATCACTCATAAGGGAATATAAGCATCTGAGACAGCCTCTGAGAAGTTTCTTCTTAACAAAATAGGAAAGAAAAGCAGGGGAGTCGTGAGTTTCCTAATGAGTAAAGTGAGTTTTTTTTTTAATTGCAGGGGAAATGTGTCTCAGATTCCTTATCAAACTATCAAAGCAATACTATGTCTGTCTCATAGTTTTTAAAGTATGGATACATTCTGGATCATCCTATATTTTCTTTGTCACTGACTGGTTCTTCAGAACTCGTCATATATTTTCTATGTCAGAGACTGGTTCTGAAAAATTTATTCATGAAGAAAAATGTTGCCTGAGCACTGTATTAGATATTGGATAATCAAAGATGACTAAGAGTTTGTTCTCTAGGAGCTCACAATCTATCCTGAGCACAATAACATTATTTAGGGCTATGTAAATTAGTCAAATACCATGTATTACAGCTGTATTTCAGGCATATCCACTCTTCACACTTAAGAAATTCAGAAAGCGAGAATCCTTAGAATTTTTATGTTAAAAAACATAATTAAGTAAATATTTCTCTACTTAAGCTGTCAAGCAGATTGGGAATCAGGGAACATTTCTGATTCATAAAGGAGTCATTCCTAAAAATATAACATGCTTTTAGCCTGTGTGCACCATGAAATTATTTATAAAATGTTTCTATTGTCATAGGTGTGAGGTAAGAATTTGCTAGCAAGGAGGCTCAGTGACCTACTGGAGATAGAGGTAGAGTGTGGATGAAGAACAAGAAGTAAAGTGAATGAATCGATGCACTGAGGCTCTGGAAGACCCAGTTTTCAGCCCCAACTCAGGTGTATATTCATTATTTTAGGAAAAATATTTCACTGCTTTGAGTCTGATTTTCAAAGCACTGGGAGGAAGGGAAAGGAGTTCTCAACTTCTTGAAAGTCTTATTTTAAACTGGATTTCCTAAAGGCTGCATGCATCAAGCAAAGGATAATGAAAGACAGCGAGAGAGTTGGGTTGGTTATGTCAAGAATTGAAAAGCAGAACAAACAAACAATTTGTTTTGCACCCCCTGAATCAAGGCTTTGTTCTAGCCTGAGGTTACATCAGTGCATAAAGCAGACAAGATTGCCTACTGTCATTGAATTTACTTTCCATTGGAAGATGGAAACCATCAAGTAATTCAAGGAACAAGGCAAGAACATAATTTCAAGAGCAGATAGCAGTGGCACACTGAGAACATCAGAGAGTCTGAGTCAATTCTCTCTGCCTATGACTAAAAAGTTGATTAATAATAACTTGGTAGTGGTGATAACCAAGATATATGACACTAAAATGATTCACTACAATTAGTTTGCAAAATATTAAGTTAAATTAACCCATTTAAATTAACTGGTATGTTCATAAGTAGATAGTTATAGATACAGCATAAATTGAGGAAATTTCATATTAATAGTTCTCCAGTCTTTTTTCTAGACAAAGGAGGAATGTTCAAATTAAAAAAGAAAAAAAAAAAGGAAAAAAAAGCTGAAGAAGAAAGACGTATGACTGACTCTCCATGTGTTTAAAACAAAAATACATCTTTCAATCTAATCTTAAAGGCTCGTAAAATAGCAGAGTTTGAATACCTCTAAGAAATTTCTGAAAGGGAAAAAGACCCTCTGAAGGCTATGTAAGTGCAGTGACATTCCTAGAATAGGAACCCAGGTTTCCTGCAGGCCGATTTAGTGTTCTGCCCACCAATACCACATTGTCATGCCCTTCATAAAGAATAACAGCAGGTCTTTAGGGTAAAAGAAAATGTCCTCTGTATGCCTCACATTTTCTCAAGATATAAAATTTGCCTTGAAACTTTGTGCTAATTCTAACTCAGTTCACAGAATCCTCACAGTTTTCATCTACCCACACCTACTTTTATTTGAGCAAGGGAAAATAACATTAAGTTCTTCCCTGTAACAAACAAGTCTCAACAAAGCCAAAGCTGGTTTAGTCATTTTTTTCAGCCATTCTTTCGTAAGATTTTGTTTATCATAATGAACCTGAGTCACTGTTTTCCCTAAAGATAGACAGGAAGAAATAAATGATAGAATGCTTATTCTAACATAGAACTCAATAAAAAATTAACATATTTATATTTGTCAACATGGAAAGATGTTCACAATAAATTTTAAAGCGATAAATATCTGCTTAAAAATAATAACAGCTCATTTTTTGTAAAGCACATAGCTTTTGTTACAAAAAGGGTTAGGATAATATACACAAAACTTTAAACAGTCAAGAGTTCCCTCTGATGGATATATTTGATATTATTTTAATCAAGATAGTCGTTTACTTATCTAGATTTTCTAATGTTTCTATCATGAATATGCATTGTATCATAAAAGTGATAGAATGATCAAATTATGCCAAATTTTCAGTGCATGTTCCTTTATGAAATTTAAATCTCAAGTTAAAGAGCACTGTTATGCATCTAACATACATTTATTGAGCAACTACTATAAATGAGACTTATACACAATTTTATTTGAACCCCCTAATAGCTTTATGAGTGAGTCAGTTAAAAGATATGCTGGAACTGGGACCTCGATTGTAATCATCAGAGCAAAAGGAAAAGATATGGTCAGGTAAAGTGACCTGACTTCAGGACTGGCTTCACAAGGGCCGTTAGATACTATCTGGAGGTAGGGTCCAGATTAGACAATGGCATACAAATATAGCAGCAGAATTTGCTACTCAGTAGAAACAGCCTAAATGAGGTGAACAACAGGGTACCATTGCAGGGAATTCATCTATCAAAAAGCAAGACTCAAGACAGTATAATCCAGAGAAAGGGAAAGGAGAGTAATCAGATTGTCAAGATCCATGACCAGGTGTTTGAGATCTAGGGAATCAGGATGTTTTACAAGCTACTCTTTGTGCTCTAATAATATAACATACGCTAAGATGCTTGTTAAGATTTAAAGGCATGATTTCTGCCTATGTGTAACACTGAGATATTTCTTGGTACAAAGTGACAGAAAACCCAAATCAAACTAGTTTAAACAACAAAAGGATTTGGTCGGCTTGCAAAGTGAAAAAATATAGAGGAAAAATGGAATTTCAAGCATTTTTTTTTTTTTTAATCAGGGTTCAGGCTCTGTCTCCACAATTCTTTATGCTTCACCCTGTTTAGAATGGCAGCTTTGTCCTCCAGCTGGCTTTCCTCATTGTGATAGAATGGCTCCAACATTCACATATAAACATTTCACCATCTAGGAGACAGGAGACTGTCCATGTACTGGAATGACTACTAAAAGTCCTTCAAGTCACCCTGAATGGACCAACTTGAGTCAGATGTCCACTTCTGTAGGAAGAGAAGGAATGTGCTCAGAGGAATGAAAGGCACTGATTGGCTCAGTTTACATTATTGCATTAGGTATCTATGGCTGTGTGACAAATTATCTAAAATTTAGCATCTTAAAATAACAAATATTTCTTTCCACGGGTCAGGCTTAGTTGGGTGGTTGTGATACAGGCTCTCTTCGGAGGTCAAACTGTTGGCCTCATCTGAAGGGACAACTTGGGGAGGGTCTGCTTCCGCTCCATTGTCGGTGACAGTCCTAGTTCTTCCTAGTTATTGGCTAATCACTGCAGAGCTTCGTCATATGGACCTCTCCATTGGCTGCCTGAGTGTTCTCATGGCATGGCAGCTGACTTCCCACAAAGTAGGCAGTCAGAGAGAGACAAAGAGAGAATGTGCTCCCAAGAAGGAAGCCACGCCCTATAACTCAATCTCAGAAGTACCATAACAACAATTCTGCCAAATGCTATCGGCCACAAAGACCAACAGCAGTAAAATGTGGAAGGAGTGTGAATGCTAGGAGAAAGAGACTATTGGGGGCTGTTCTGGAAGCTGGCTACCACAGCCACATACAATGACTCTGCAGCCAGGAGCAGTGTCAGCTTCCCTAATACCACACAGGAACCCAACGTAAATTGGATGACACTGGAACACTAATCTAATTTTAGTGTTCCCATGGAATGCTAAAAATCTCATGAATATAAGACATTCCACAATAAAGTAGGCACTACGGCCAGAAAAAAAAATCAGGCAACAAAACAAAACTAACAGATTTATTTTTAGGTAAGAAATCCTTTTCAAAACAGAGCATTTTGCAGGCCCCGTTTTCTGTGGAAAATTCTTTGGCAAATAATTAACTGGACATTTGGAGAAATGTTCCACCTTGATCCTCTTGTAATTCTAATATGCAGAGGGTGCCAAAAAATGTATACACATTTTAAAAAAGGAAAAAAAAACTATTAAAATTGTAATAATATATACCAATAACAAAAGATACATACAAGTCACGTTTGACTTCTGCAATTACAAGAGGTGATCAAAGTGGTTACCATCAGCGTCCAGCCACTTCTGATTATGGCGAACTACTACTTGAGCAACGTTGACCAAAGTGTCCAATTCTATACATTTTTTGGCACCCCGGTTATTATATACTCCTTGCTTAGTCCACAAGCATATATTGAATGTACCCACTGCATAAATTCATACTAGAGTAGTAGTTCTGAGTCTCTAGCTCACAGCCAAATTTCACTATTCTATAGGTTTCCTCTGGTGTATGAGTAAATTGCTGAAGGAAGATAATTTACGCCGATAATTTCAAGTCTTAAGCATCATCAATTTTTCCAACAGGTCACAGGATAGGAAGATTGTTTCCTGGAAGTACTAACGACATATATTATCTTGTTTGCTATCACACTACAGTTTCACTTTTATATCCATCATCAAATACAAACCTTTGTAGCTATCAGGACAGGAAGTATTATCCTATCATAAAGTAAAGAAGTAAAAGACATTTTCTTTCAGAATGACAAATGAATCTGCTAAGGATCCCAAGAAGAAAATTATCTAATGTGAACCCCAGGAATTTATTTGTTGAAATGGACTCAGGCTCCCTATGGTTAACTGACCTAAATTCAAAATCAGAGTCTAGCGGCAGGTCACTGAAAGGGACCTCTTACATACTCTGCTAGGAAGAAGCAAAAGCTGAACTCTCATCTCGGTTTCCCGTACTAAGCCCTGCTGGCTGACACTGTCTGAATCAATGGCAGCAGGGAAATTCCTGTTCCCTTTTTGCCATGATATCACCCAACCAACTGACTGTGACCTGCTCCAGCCAATCAGGACTGTACAAAATGTACCTTATTTGCATTCATTCCACCAATCCAAACTGTACAATTTGGAAACCTCCTTTACAAGAAATTAACTGATATGAGAACTATGGGTAGAAAGTTTTCTATAAAAAAACAAACAAAAACAAAACAAAACAAACAAACAAACAAAAAACCCAGCCCTCCTTTGTTTCAGCAGAGAGCACTTTTGGTTTCTGCCTGAGTCTGTCTCCTCAGCGTGCAAAAGATTGTTTTGACTAAAGTCTCCTTTTCTGCTCCAGTGCCTTTTGTTGGATTTTGTTTACACTCCCTACTTAAAAGGAAGCAAGATATGAAAGCTAGTCTTCACAAAAGATAAAAAGGATTTTTAAATAACCCATCCTTTAAAATTTTGTGTTCAAAGGATAATATTGAGTATTTATATTGATCTTATTCCTTGAACACTCCTACATCCTGCCCTAGAGCATTATAAGGTCTTTGCTATCCTCGGATTTCTTATTTTTGGAGGACTCAGCTCCCATCACATCAAATATAATGGAAGCTGTGGTACATTGCCCAAACCCCCTTAAGACATAAGGTACCAAGCTTTCTGGGAGTGTTGGATGCTGGTGGATCATAGTTGAGACACTCTTCCAGGTATTGCTCTAAGTTATAGGGAGCTTCTCACCCAAGCATACACTCCTTCCTAAGAAGCAGTCCATATGCCAGGATGTGTAGGAACAAATTCATGGCTCCCTTCCCCAATCTGGGACAACTCTGAAGGGTCATCCAAAATCGAGGGCTCCCTATGGAATTGGCCAAATTCTTGTTGCAACTGCATCATAGTTCAGCTTCACCCTCTGGCTAATCTTGTCCCCCCACCCTCTTACAGATGTGTTCCAATGAGCAGTTAGTAAATCTGCTTCCAAGCCTCCATCTCTTTTAGAGAGTTTTGCAGACCCGTTTCCTTGAACTAGATTGCTGACTTTCTGCTCTAGTTTTTTGGGCATATGTACTTGGTTTGCAAGGTTTCTTTGTTTCTTGTCTACTCCACCTTAAATATTTCAGTCATCAGTTTCTTCTTTGCTCTAGAATTTGGAGGTCAAGAGCCAGCCACACCTCAATCACAGCTCATCCAATCCCAACACAGGCCAGCCCAGCCCAGTTCAGAATCCCAGCTTTCGTCAGAGTATCATGGGCTTGGCCAGCAGGAACGTTCAAATACTTTACCGTGTCAAAACATGAGCATGCAGTGTTCTCTTGGTTTCTGGACCCAATTCCAATGTGTGTGTGGAGGCTTTCCCACAGCAATAAGTAATTCTACGACACCGGCAGGGTATCCAAGAATTCAACTCAATTCAACTCAATTCTGACACTATCTACATGGAGATAGAACCAGGTTCCACAGATAAAGGGCTCAGTCCCACAAGACCACCCTACACTTCAGACACCAATCGAAAGGCCAGGTTGTTACCTGTGATTCTGACTGACAGGCTACAAATTGAAGGTTCCAACGACACCCTCCAACTCAGGGTGCCGATTGGAAGTCCAGGTTGTTACCTGTACTTTTGACCGACTGGCTATAAATCTTAGGTTCCCCATGACTTCCTCTTGGGTTCAACTCACTTGCTAGAATGGCTCAAAGAACTCAGGAAACCCATTTACTCACGAGATTACTAATTTATTGCAAAGGATTTAAAGGATATAAATCAACAGCCAGATGAAGAGATACATAGGAGAAGGTGCTGAGCAAAGGAGCTTCTGTTCTTGGGGAGCTTGGGGACTAGCATGGTGGCATGTAAAAGCATTTTTGTTCCCCAGCATAGAAGCTCTCGGAACCTCTCCTTTTGGGTTTTTATGAAGGCTTCAACACATAGGCATGAGTGATTAATTCATTGGCCATTGGTGATTGACTGGCCATTGGCGATGGACTCAACCTCTATTCCCTCTCCTCTCTCTGCAAATCAGGGGATGGATCTGGAAGTTCCAACACTGTCTTCATCATTGGTTCCCCTGACAACCAGCCCTCATCCTTCCTTCATCCTTAGGTGCTTTCCAAAATTCACCTTCGTTAATATAAACCTAGTTGTTGTGCAAAGGGCCTTTTTATGAATAACAAGACACCTTTTTCATCTTTATGGCTCTGAAGTGTTTTCAGGAACTGAGGACAAGAGACCAAGTATTGTAAAAAACTAAAAATAAAAAAGAATGCTTCCATTGCTCTCATTGCTCAGGAAATTCCAAGGATTTTATCCAGGAACTGTGTATGAAGACCAAATATATATATTGGAAATATAGTTTGGTTATCTGAATGATGAAATATATACATTTCTTATAAATCACAATATCGTAAGTTTCTTTCCTATCAAGCTCCACAGCTCTTTCTTAAGTCATAGGTCACAGCTACACCAAAATTTCAGAAATTTCTGGACATGCCTTTATCTGTAATTTGTCTGCATGTTTATGCCGTTTTTTCTTTCTGAAATACCCTAACCATTTTCTCGGTTTGGAGAACTCTAACTCATCCTCTAAGACCTGTCTCAAGTCTCATACACACTGAGAAATGTTTCCCAAGCAGAGTTAGTCTGCCTTCTTTTCCTCAATGCCCTCATGCTACTTTGAACCAGCACAGATCACATAAAATTATAAGTAGTATCTGCCTGCTCCAGCCATTAAACTGGGAGGAACAAGATTTTATCATTATATCCACTTTGCCCTTAGTATTAATATTGATGTTTGAAAAGATTTTCACTAAGTTGACTGAACATATAGTTTGTTCCAAGCGAGAACAAGAAACCTGTCAAAATAAGAATGGAGAGATTAACTGGTTAGACTCAACTTTACATTGTGAATAAGTTGAACTGGAGTCATTCATTTAATTCAACTAGAACTTATTGAGAACTTACATAGAGTTAGAGCTCAAGAGTGTGTGGAAGGAACTTACGGTTAATAAAACGAACAGAGAGAGAGAGAGAGAGAGAGAGAGAGAGTCAAATTTAGAAGTCCTTAATGCAGGGTATGTGAAGTCTGACCTTAATTTATATGTTGGGGTTGTTTATTCAGGAGTAAAATTAATGATAATCTTTATTCAGCAAAATTTTTGCAGAGATAAGGCAAATTATAGTACAAACAAAATTGAAGGAAGTGCATAAAGAGCTTCAATGACCAAATTCTATCATTTTAAGTACTCAATTTTATACAGAAAATTGATATCTCGATTACAACTCATCCTATGCTATAAGAAAAGTTCCAAAGACTGTTATTCAACAATGGTTTATTAATTACTTGGAATAAATATATGCATCTATACAACAGAATATTAGAATGCTAACCTAGAATGAGACAAATTGCAATTTTACAAATTGTATTCTTTAAGAATACTAATAACAAATTAGATTTCATTAATGTCCTAGATCATAAATATTTTTTAAAGAAAGGGCCATAAGGTCTCTTATTTAGGCAATGTTTTTCTACTAAATGGAACTGTAAATTTCAACAACTACTAAAGTCCTTTCAAGAAAGACAATTGGAAGAGAGGAACATGATCTGTAGCAGAGTTGGATTTAATTAAAAGACTATGTCCATTTCTTTTCAATTTAGGCCATTTTAGGTTAGATTACCATCTGGTTTCTAATACAATCTTGGCTTGTGGAAGTCTTGAGCAATGGACTTATGTTTGAGTTTTCTGCGAAAAATTCACTACAAAGACTAATTACATCCCAGGAATAAGCAGCTCGCTTTCATCTCAAAACCCCACACAATTCACAATTATCTGACAAGTGCTGCTGTCCTTGGAAATGTTCTCACTTTCTAGCCCACCTTTCATGTGTAGGACAGAATTTATAGTTTCTGTACTGACTGATCCATTTGTTTGTACTCAGGAGGGATTCGCCAGATTTTTATTCTACTTTACATATTCAGTCTTATGTGGCATTTCTACTCTGAAAGTTGTTGAATTGGAGAAATGAGTGATTAACGGTTAGATCTTCTTCTTACGTTGTAAGAGAAAACATGCTTCATAATCATACTTTATTTTCATTTATCTTTATAGCACCTCTCACTGGCCCTTATAATATAAAATCCACAGAGCCATACTCTGAACTTATGAAACAGGAATTTCAGGCAAGAGGAAAACAATTTTCCCCATATTACAAAGACAATTATATTCAGTCTCATTTGTGGAAGAAATGAGAAGAGGACAGAACTTAAGGAACAGGGCTCAACATCTCACATTCATACTACTTTATAATACTTCCTATTCTTCAATTTGTAGAAGTCTCATGTTTAGAATCTCAGTCCACAACTATGGACTGAACATTTACCATTTACAGTCCTCTGAACATTTACTACTTTCAGTCAAAGTCCCTGTGACCTGGAGAGGATGCAAATATAAAAGTAAAATAAACAATCCCTCAAGGAATTTCAAAATTGTGGTGGGAAGATAAGCTAATGCTAATATGAATTAAAGTGTAATAAGGGCCATGCCATGAGTATAAAGAGCTGTGGGATCATGAGCAAGAAGATGTAAGTGACAGGGAGGCTCAAAGATGGCTTTAGACAGCCTGAGATGTTTGAACTGGATTTTAAAGAAAGGAAAGGATTTATAAATGTCAAGAAAGAGGGAGACCTGCAATCTGAGAGAATGGAAAAGCATGAGTAAAGCACCATAGTGGAAAAATGAAAAATGCAGTCCACATATGGAGAGGGCAGAGTGTGGAGTAACAAAAAGGTGAGTTCAGATCACATTTGTAAAGGACTTTCAGTGTCATGCCAAAAAATTGGACTTTATAGTCTTTGGGAAATCAAAGCCCTTAAAGATCATGTTTGGAGTTTAGAAAGATCTCACTAGAAGAGAGTAAAGTGTAGAATGAGGAAAATAAGTAGAATGAGGAAAGGATAATAAAAGAAGTCAAAGAAAACACTTAGAGCTTATTGTTTTAGTCCAGGCAAAGATAAAGACTACTTGCATAGTACTGGAAGTTCTAGCCAAAGAAATTAGGGGGGGAGAAAAAAGAAGAAGAAAGAAAGAAAGGCAACCAAACTGGAAAGGAAAAAGTAAAATTATCTCTGTTTGCAGATGATATGATCTAATTATTACGGACACACACACACACACACACACACACACAAACTCTTAGAACTAATAAATGATCAAAGCAAAGTAGGAGGGCACAAAGTCAACACACAAAAATCAGTTGCTTTTCTATACGATATTAATCAACAATCTGAAAAGTAATTAGAAAAACAATTCCATTTACATCAAAATGAATAAGACACTTAGAAACTAATTTAATCAAGGAGGTGAAAGACTTGTACCATGAAAACTACAAAACATTGCTAAAAGAAATTAAAGAACACATAAATAAATGGAAACACATTTCATGCTCATGGACTGGAAGATTTAATATTGTTAAAATGTGAATACTACCCAAGGTAAGCTACAGATTCATTGCAATCCCTATCAAAATCCCAATGACATTTGTTTGCAAATATAGAAAAACCCACCTGAGAATTCATTTGGAATCTCAAGGGACCCTAAACAGCAAAATCAATCTTACAAAAGAAGAACAAAACTGGAGGACTCACTTCTAATTTCAAAACTTACTATAAAGCTACCGTAATTAAACAGTGTGGTATTGGCATAAAGACAGACACTTAAGTCAATAGAATAAAACAGAGCCCAGAAATAAATCTTCACTTACATGTACAGTCAAATGGTTTTTGACAATAGTGCAAGACCACTTAATGGGGAAAAGGCAGCCTTTTCAACAAGTAGTGCTGAGAAAACTGGATCTACACATTCAAAAGAATCAAGTTGGACCCTTACCTAACACCATATATAAAAATTAACTCAAATTAGATCAAAGTTCTAAATTTAAGAACGAAAACAATAAAACTCTTAGAAGAAAACAAGACAAAAGCTTCACGACATTGGTTTTGGAAATGACTTCTTGGATATGAAATGAAAGGCATAGATAAGAAAAACATAGAAAAGATGGGCTTCATGAATATTTAAAAATTTGTGCATCAAAAATAATATCAAAAGGCAACCCACAAAATGGGAAAAAATATTTGCAAGTCACATAGCTGATAAGGGATTAACATCCAGAATATATCTATAACTCCTAAAATTTAGCAGCAACAAACAAGACCAACAACCTAATTCAAAAATGGGCAAAGGACTTAAATAGACAGTACTCACAAAAAGATATACCAATGGTCAATAAGCCTATGAAAAGATGCTCAATGTCACTAATCATTAGGGAAATGCACATCGAAACTACAATGAGATACAACCTCACACCCATTAGGATGGCTACTATCAAAAAAACAGAAAGCAAGTGCTGGCAAGGATGTAGAGAAACTGAAACCCTGCTACATTGTTGGTGGGAATGTAAAATGATACAGCCACTATGAAAAACAGTATGGCAGTTCCTCAAATAATTAAAAAAGGAATTACCATGTGATCTAGCAATTCCACTTCTGAGTATATACCCAAAAGAATTGAAAGCCGGGTCTCAAAGAGTATTTGTATACCCATGTTCATAGCATTGTTATATACAATAGTTAAAACATGGAAACAATCCAAGTGTCCATCAAGGGATGAATGGGCAAGCAAAATGGAGTACATGCATACAAGGAATATTATTCAGCCTTAAAAGGGAAGGAAATTCTAACACATGCTACAACATGGGTGAACCTTGAGGACATTATGCTAAATGAGACAAGACAGTCACAAAAAGACAAGCACCATCTGTGAGAAAAATAGGGAAAATACATGAATATATATAAAATATATATATTTATTTATATATGTATATATATTATATATATATTCATATATTTGTATATATATCTATATCTATATCTATCTATCTACCCCCAGTTCCTGACACAGAGCTTCTAAAACCCTTATAATTTCCTACGTCTTAAGAACACTAGAAGCATCTTTTGTTCTAATGTTTGTCTTTGACCCCATTCCTGGCTCAGGGTTCCCAAACCCCTTGTAAATTCTTAAGTGATAGGAGCACAAGGAGCATCTTTTGTTCTAATGAGACAATGCTGGGTGGGCTCCTGGAAAAGGGTTGGTCAACGGCAAAACCAAGCTATGATGAGGATCTTGGAATTTTCTGCCCCTTCCCCCTTCTCCAGAGTGTAGAGAGGCTGGAAATGGAGTTAAAAATTGATCATGCCTATGTGACAAAGCCTTCCATAAAATCACAATAGTGTGGGGTTCAAGGATGTCCCAGGTGCGTGATCACATCCACACCAGGAGGGTGAGGAAGCCCAACTCCAGAGATAGAAACTCCTTTGCTTGGGACACTCCTTGACCTTACCCTCAGGTATCTCTTCATCTGGATGTTAATCTGTATTCTTTACCATATCCTCTACTAGACGTAAACATAGGTGATCTATGAGCTGCTCTAACAATTTAATCGAACCCAAGGATGGGGTTATCAGAACCTCTGATCTATAGCCAGTTGGTCAGAAGCACCTGGGCTTGCAACTGGAATCTGAAGTGTGTGTGTGTGTGTGTGTGTGTGTGTGTGTGTGTTGTTGTTGTTGCTGTTGTTGTTTTTGGGTGATGGGGCAGTCTTGTAAAGCTGAGTCTTTAACCTGTGGGATCTGACACTATCTCCAGGTAGACAGTGTCACAATTGAGTTAATTAGTCGGACATCCAGATTGTATCACAGAGAATTGCTTGATGGAGACATGGGGGAAAGCCCCACACACATTGTAATTGGGTCTTAGAACCTTTACACGTATGATTCCACTTCTATGAGGTACTTAGAGTAATCAAAATCATAAAGAAAGTAGAATGGTGGCTGCCAAGGGCTGGGGGAAGGGATAATGAAAAGTTATTGTTTAATGGGTACAGAGTTATACGATGAAAAGAGTTATGAAGATGGGTGATGATATTTACACACATTATGAATGTATTTAGAACCACTGCACTGTACATTTAAAAATGGTTAAGATAGCAAATTTTACTACACTGTTTTTTTTAAAAAAGATAAAGAACACTTGAACCAAAGTGTTGGCTATAAGGATAAAAAGGAGGCAATGAATGTAAGAAATTTTTTCAGAGACAAAATTTAAAGTTCTCAGAGAAGAGTGTGACTTAATGATTAAGTAGAATCAAGGTTATCTTGGTTCAAATCCCAGCTGTGGTCCAAATACATAGTCTTGGAGAAGTTTCATGTCTTAGAAGCAAGTCTCCAGAATTCTGCCAAAATTGGTATTAGAACATACTCCACGGGAGAATAGTCACTCCATATCAATATCTTCTACAAAAATGGAGGCAACTTCTTTGTAAATTAAAAAAAAAAAAATGAAGATTATGATTACATTAAATCCTTTTAAAGGGGATATATTGGAAAGGACTTCACATGTATTAGATAATAATCAGTAAGCATTTCCATAATATGAAACATTAATTTTTATCTTTTCAGAATGTAAAATGCAAGACTGTATAATTTACCCAACAGAGAATTATATACCAACTATACTAATATTCTTGTATATTAATTTGTGCAGGATAAATTCTCAATCTGGATGCAATATTGTATAACATGTTTAGTAATTTAATGATAAAATATTTTCAGCCAAAATTATGAATGTTATTTGCAATCATTAAAATTCAAAATTGTATAAGTGAGTCATGGTTGTAATGACTATCCTTGCTTTATTTTATAGCATTGAATATTTCAGCAAGACTATAGTGTAAGAGAAAGATAACTATTTTCTTCAAAATAGAGAGCTATCTCAATACCAATTATTTAAAATAATATCCCTACTGCTTTTAAATGCCATCTTATTACAAAGTAAATAATTTTATATGTTTGAGTATGAATAACATTGTAGTTGAAGTGAGACTGAGAATAAACATGCCTTTGGTTTACCACAGATCTGTAATTAACTATAGTGTTATTTGTGCCCGGCACTTCAAAACATTTCCATCAACAGGTGCATCAGTCTGCAAATCTACAGATTAGTCCAGACATGATGAATCTATGCTATGTGTATACAAAAATATTTTGTTCCAAGAAAGAATCACCTAAATTTGAAAATTATTGTAGCTTTAAGATCGTATTATACTTAACGATAGCAGTATTTTATTAGCAATTAAAGCAGAACAATCTGAAAAAAAGATATATTCAAGTTTGTTTGTTAATCTCATAAAATTCAGTTATAAAAATAATCTAAAAAATCAATTGTTAATATATTGTTGGCACCTGTTTGATATAAGGACCTGTAAAGAAAAAAGATTTCACAGGCTCAGCCCACTAAGATAACAGTCTTTCCTATTTTTCACAAAAATCATATTGCTTTTCCCCCTGATTTCTTTTAGGCTCAGGTCAATTTTTAATAACTCTGAAGATCTTTATGTGAAAGATCCTAAAAGGTAAAAAATGAGGACTGCAGATGTCCCTCAAATATTTTTTTTAAAAACCCCAAAATTAGAAATCTATCTATGCACCTGGATATTGCTCCATTTTTTGTGTGTTTGCATGCATAAGCTACAGCAATTAGTTACACGGCAATTTCCCTTTTCTATGGGTGATCTGCTGGCACTGACTATGGGCAGGCCACCGGGATCTGAGTGACTATGAACACTCCATTAAAACGCCCTATGCTGGTTCTCACTGGGTGTGAGGAAATTTTTCTTTTAAAAAAATTATAACAACATAAGTGTGTATTATTAGAATTACTAGAGGATAATTTGTAAAACCCATCAATTACACATTTTTCTAATAATCTGAGATCTGATGTTTTCTTTTAAATTCTTATTATTTTTTAATGGGAAGAGGACATGAATAGACATTTCCCCAAAGAGGACATAAAAGTCAATAGACATATGCAAATATGCTCAACATCATTAATCATCAGAGAAATGCAAATTAAAACTACAATGAGATATCACCTCACTCCTAAGAGAATGGCTATCATCAGTAAGTCAACAAACAACAAGTATTGGCGAGGATGTGGAGAAAAGGGAACCCTCGTGCATTGTTTGTGGGATTGTAAATTGGTGCAACCACTATGGAAAAGAGTATAGAGGTTCCTCAAAAAATTAAAAATAGGACTGCCATATTTCCCAACAATGCCACTTCTGAATATTTATCCAAAGAAATCCAAAACACTAATTTGAAAAGATATATGCACCCCTATGTTC
The DNA here is from genome assembly GCF_004115265.2 of Rhinolophus ferrumequinum. Lineage (NCBI taxonomy): Eukaryota > Metazoa > Chordata > Mammalia > Chiroptera > Rhinolophidae > Rhinolophus > Rhinolophus ferrumequinum. The sequence continues at coordinate 55,892,310 of NC_046285.1, forward strand.
ATTGCAGCATTATTTACATTAGCTAAGATATGGAAGCAACCTAAATGCCCATCAATGGACGACTGGATAAAGAAGAGGTGGTACATATATAGAAAGGAATGTTAGCCATGAAAAAAGATGCAGTCTTGCCACCTGCTACAACATGGATGGACCTACAAGGCGTTATGCTGAGTGGAGTAAGTCAGACAGAGACAGACAAATACCATGTGATTTCACTTATATGCGGAATCTAAAAAAACAAAATAAGTGAACAAACAAAACAGAAACATACTTGTGGATACAAAGAAAACAAAATGATGGGAGGGAGGTTTGGGGGGCAGGGTGGAGAAGGTGAAGAGATTAAGAAGTACAAATTGGCAGTTACAGAACAGTCATGTGGAAGTAATGTGCAATACTATTATAACAATAATATTATAGTCAATAATATTATAATAATTACGTATGCTGTTAGATTGATACTAGACGTATTGGGGTGATCACTTCATAAGTTATATAAATGTCTAATCACTACGTTGTACACCTGAAACTAATATAATATTATATGTTAACTGTTACAGAAAAAAAAAAAATACGTTTTTAAGTTGTCCAAGAGAAAGGTGGCCTCTCTACAAAATTATTTCTCACATATTTTATTATTAGAAAGTTTTCAAAACACAATATAGAAACAGAAGCATACAGCCCTTATTTTCCTAAATCAAAAGTTTAAAGAGAAAGGATTAAGACTTAGGGATTTTCTACAAGTCAGTAATTGTTTAAGTGTTTGGCTAAAGTGGGGTAAGGAAAAATCACAGAAAATCAATATGTTGGTAGAAATGAAAATATAAAAACAGCAAAGACAAAGGTGTCAACAAGTCAAAAGCAAATGAGTCTAAGTCTAGCCATGGCAATCCCTATTTATCATAGACATTTAATTACCTCTGATAGTGTGTAATGATGGTGTGAGAGAGGCCAGATTACTAGGAGGGTTTGTTGTGTGTAAGAGTAAGTCTACACAAGGGATTTCTCAAAATAACTTTGTAATGTTTTGTATGTGTTTTAGACTCTAGTTTCTTTTCTTCAGGTAGGTATAATAGTGTTTCCCTCCCCGCCCCCCCACAAAAAGAGAAAGATCTTTAGAACAATGTTTACTTATTGAACAACTACTGTGAACACTTTCTGTGAGCCAGTCCACTTGTTAGGTACTGTAGGTGTGTTCAGCAGAACTCTGTAAAGTGTATAGAAACCCAATTACCCCAAGCAAAAGAGAAGATTTTCTGAACTCACATGAGTTATCAGAAGGGGTAGGAATAGATCTAGTCTCAGGGACATTCATATCCAGGATATTAAACCGTTTAAGATTTCCCATCTCTTCTCTCTGCTTCTCCTTATCTACTGTCTTCATTCTGTAATGACAGAAATGCCACAGGCCTGACCCACAGTGTCAAGCAGTCCTATGATTACGTTCTCCACATTTTCACTAAGAGGATGAAATTCTTCCCTCATAGCATCATTTTTGGATAATAGAAAGGGCTCTTATTGGCCTAATTTTGGTCACGTGCCATTCCCAACTGCATGTGGCCCAGGAATCAGAGTACAATGATTGGGTCATCTGTCTTGCCATCATGGGGATAAGAAGACTGTGATGGTCAACCCAAAACACATGGAGAAGAAATAGTTTCCCAAAGAAAAGGGTGTGTAATTATCAGAACAGAAGATGCCCACCACAACGAGGAAATGAAGCTTTAATAAAATGGAGTTCTTGGCCTGAATATTAAAGCAGTCACCATGATTAGAAAAACCTTTAAACTAGTGTTTATTTAATCTTGATACAACTTTTTCAAGGTTTATTTTTCAGTGTTTATAATATAAGTAGTCTGTAAGTAGTATAACAACTTAGTGACCCATGGATATAATAAATAAATAATTAAATATTCATATTTCTGGGGTACATGCCTCCACTGCTTTTTGTTTTTGTTTATTTTTTTATTGTTAGGAGTTTGAAAGCCATACATATAAAAAAAATGGAAAACTATTTGAGACACAGCGTCATGGGATTGTAATGATATAATTTATATTTTAGAAAAAATAGCTTTGGTAATGGTATAGAAAGTAGGGTTTGAAGAGAAGAGACCAAAAGCAGGAAGATCAGTTAAGAGGTTCTTGGAGTAGGTTACTCACACTAGGTCACTCAGACTGTATTATGGATGAAGGTAGCACAATCTTATAGTTAATATAGTTAATAATATTATTAACTATAATAATGAGCAACATACAGTATTGCCAAGAATGTGGCAGTAGCTAGAACTCTGTATTAATCCTCATAATAATTCTTTGGGATAGATCCTATGTTGATTCCATTTTACAACATCATTTAGTGAACAAATATTATTGTGCATTTATGATGGGTATAGTCCTTTATTAGGGATTGAGGAGGAACTTAAAATTAAGTTTGGGTCAACGCCCTTTCCAAGGTCACATCATTTCTTTATGTAGAGCTGGTACCACATTCAGGTCTGACACCTATTTCTGAAGGACAGAATGAAGGGCAGAAGAAAGAGGAGAGCAAAACATGAAATAACTCAGCACTATCATAATTGTTTAAAACCAGTGATCTACCTATTATCTGGAGGCAATTGATAGGAGAAAAACAACAGAACCCTGATAAATTTTAAGGGGGTCCCAAACTATTTTGAAAGAAACAGCAGCATTTCACGATCCTTAAGATATCCTGGAATTGTAGTTTTGGCTTCTATTAATTAGATACTGAGAAAAAGAAAGCCATCGCATTCAAATATAATAGTTTTCCCTGCAACATATCTCAACCATAGCTAAATTGATTTCTAATTACATGATTAGAAGTTAACCTGTTAGCTCTATCTGGGATAAGTAATTCAAACAGTACTTTGTTACACAAAGTAGAATTTACTGTTGGATTAAACATTCCAGAACAGTGTCATGAATATTCCTAAAATTGGAAATGGCAAGGAATGTTCATTGTGTTCATCCTTCTGCTATAGATCTATCTGTAGGTCAGACTTATATAAAGATGATTCCAATCCTGTATCCTAGTTCTGAAATATTCCAATATAATTAACTACAACATATTTATTGAGAATTTATGTACTAGGCACAATCGCTAGAAAAAAAAAACTAAATTAGCTTGGTAATCCTTCCTTATTTAAAAAAAATAAATAACTGTTTGACATCAGAAAGAAACAATACTGAACTCCCTTCCTCTTTTATTAAGTTTTATAAAGTTATTGTCCTTTTATTTTTCTTAAACAAACCCACTCTCTCAGGTGCCCTTCAGTTTCGTTTTCAGACAAATAATGTTGAGTAAAGATGATCCAAATTGTAATCACTGTCAAATTAAGACCATTAATTACTGGTGCGCCCTCAACCTAAGCAAAATGCAGAATGTATGTAATTACTGGGATAATTCAAGTCAGGAAAAAACGTTTGGCTGCACTTGCTAGACCTCTCCCTGACATTCTGATTTATATTTGGGAGACAATAGCCCAGTTTTACCTGAATGCACTTGAATTTTTCCATAAAGAGAACTTACTCCCCATGTCTCCCTAACACCAAGGCCAGGTTACTTCATCTGGGGTCAAATATCACCTTTTACTTTAGATGACTAATAAGTAAAATAACCTTAGGTCGTGACTTTTTTCTTGACTACTTATATTTGCATAAATTGTGTATATAGTATGTTTCTTGACTATTACTTCACTTTCCATTTATTTTTACACCTATTTCTCCCTAGCAACAGTCCTCAGCCCAAGATTGCTAAAGTAGTGCATGTTTTGACAAAAAAAGAAAAAAATCTTAAGAATAATAACAACAATAATGAAAGTTTCCATTAATTAATTCAACCATTATAAATTCCAGTCTGTACAATTTTGCTTTAAATTCATTGGTTCATTTATACCTTAATACAATTCTATGGAATAAGTTCCATTTTACAGAAAAGGAAACTGAGACTCAGAGAGGCTAGTGTGTTTAGTCTGAGTCCTCAAGAAGCAGCTTCCAAGATGGGACTGAATGTGCAAAAATTTTATTAGAGGAAATATTTGTGTGGAATAAAATATGGAGGGGGCTGGAGGAAGAGGGGAGAGAAACCAGACACAATACAGGTCTGACCAGGATAACAGAAGGAGACAGAGAAGGTTGGGTGAAAGCATCTTAGACCTTCTGCAGTCTAAGAAACTTTCGGCAAAATTGTTGGAAGTCCATGAGCCAAAGTCACTGACAAAAGAGAATGGGTCAGACTAGTATCTCTGCCACTCAGCCATTGGTAAGAGAAACCCGTGGAAGGCATGGCCTCAACCCAAACACAGTAACAGATTTCAAAGCCAGCAAGGGAAGCAGTCAATCAGTTATGCTCCTTGTAGTTCTGGGAGGTGCATTCTCATGGCTGCCACCGCTAGTGAAGTGGTAAAGCCGAAATTCAACCTGCATATCCTTACCTCAAGATGCCATCCCCCTTACTGCTAAGCTTATTATATTTTTCATACACTTTGCTTGCATGTTCTGTTAATTTTGGTAATACTCTTTTCCACGTTTAAAAATCAGAATGAGTAATTTTAGTTGCTTTTAAAAATAAGCTTTGACATTTTTCTTAACATTAAGTTAATCATTTTCAATATCTTTAAGATGGTAAATAATTTAATAATGCAATCCAACATCTATAATGAAGCTTATATGTCATCATAAATTATGATTCTTCAATCCCAAGCACTGCTGTCATGTAGAAAAAAATTATCATTTTACCCCGGACTTTGAGCCAATTGAGCAGGCTTTATACTGGGAATAAAATAAATCATGTCTCAAAAATGTGTTCATTTCTAAACCAAATCTGCAGATTTCTCTACTGGAGAGATATCTACAAGTATCTTTAGTAGTCTACAGGACTCCTAGAACCTTCAGGAAATACTGGGATGTAGCTAGAGGTGGGAGATGACCAACTACTTTTTTTCCACACTCTTCCCGTACTCACCCATCAAAACCTCACTATCCTACAGCTTGTTCAACTAGGTCAACCCCTTTAAAAGACTGCTGAATCAGTTAGCAGCACCAAACTACCCCAAATCTCAGTGGTTTTAAAAGACAAACCTTCAGTTTCCTAAATTCTATGCTCCTGAGTTGACAGGGCTGGTTTAGGGTAATTTAAGCTGGACTCACACTTACACACCTGCAGCTTAGCAATATTCCTTAACTTCACAGTGCCTTGGTTTCCTCACCTTTCAAATTGGGTTAACCTTTTAAGGTTATTGTAGTAGGTGAAATAGTGTCCCCTGAAAATTCATGTCTATCCAGGACCTCGGAATAGGATCACTTGGAAATAGGGTCTTTGCAGATGTAGTCGAGTTAAGATGAGGTCATACTGGATTTGGGTGGCCCCTAATCCAATGAGTGGGGTCCTTATAAGAAGACGGCAATTTGGACATAGAGACACAGACAGAGGAGAGAAGATGTGAGGCAAGGAGAGAAGGCCATGTAAAGACGAAGACAGAGATTTGGAGTGATGAATCTACAAGACATAGAAACCAAGGATTGACACCAACCACGAAAAGCAACAAGAAGCAAGGACAAATTCTCCCCTCGAGACTTCAAGAGAGAGCCTGACCTTGAAGACACCTTGATTATAGACTTCTAGCCTCCAGAACTGTGAAAGACAGATTTCTGTTATTCTAAAGTCACTCGGTTTGTGGCAATTTGTTGCAACAGCCCTTGGAAATTAATACAGTGTTTTGTGAGGATTTACATAAGTTGAGCAACTTACGTAAAAACTTATAGCTGTGCCTAGAGTAAGTATGAAATGAAAGTTATTATTCTATTTTTATTATCATTATAAATCCAGATTGAAACTCTTAAAATGTAAATATGATCAGGGCACATTCCTACATAAAACTTTTCAGAGACATTTTTTCCCCCACATGTTGGAGTCCAAAACCTTGAGATAGCTCAGAATGTCGTGAACAAAATCTGACCACACATGCATCTCTATATATTATACTTCTTCCTCCTCCCTCCTCTCTTCTCCAGCTATACCGACCTTCTTTCAAATCCTTGCTCTCTCCCATCTCCAGACATTCTAATATGCTATTTCCTCTGTCTTGAGCATTCTTCCTTCTTTTTTCCCAGGACACTTTCTCAGTCTTTAGGTTTCTATGTAAACTCCTTTAAGGGAGGCTTTCCTGATTACAAGAAATCCCTCTGTCTTATATCCTTTAGTGCCCTCTACTTCTGTCTTCTGCTATGTTCAGCATATTTGTGAATGTTCATTTGTACTCCTAGTTACACTGCAGACTCTGAAAGGACTGGCTACAGTTGTCCTGTTCTTTGTGCTTAGCAGTACCTGGCATATAGTCAGCACTAGCTCAGTGCATATCTATTACATAAATAAATGAATAAGATTATCATATGCAATGTAATAAATACAATAATAAATATATAATTATGACTTCATAGGAAAACAGATGGGTAAGCTCACAGGTCATCTAGGACAAACTAGAGTCATAAAATTTTATGGATAGGAAACTCACTAAACTGCAAATTTTTTTAGCTCCTTCCCATATTTTGTTTTAGTCAGAATGAGTAACCAGAAGCCCATGGGCTAAAGCATTGGCCCAAAGCTAAATGGCCATCAATGGACAAACTTGAACCAGAATTCCCAAGAGTTCTTTCATAGCATTATGCTGCTTACACTAAAGAGAAATAGAGCCAGGACTTTAAAATAAATAAATAAGAGTTAACACAACTGAAGGAAAGGACCCAGGGAAAACACCAGATTTGTTTACAATAGCGATGAGATGAGAATATGTTTAAATGACTCCAGGATTGCCAAATAGGGTGTTTCAAAACTGATAGGAAGTAACTCAAATTCCTTAAGTGTACTGAGAGAAAATGTAACTAAGGAGGAGAAATTAAATTCCTGAATTGCAGCAAGTGTGTGATCTGGGAGGAGGGTAAAGGAAATTCCCTACATTGAGATATCCTCCAGAAGAAACAAAGAAATTACGAAAGACTAGTAGTAGTAGTACTTATCTAGTAGTACCCATCCAAGCCAAAATCCTGCCTGCCTACTTGCCCTCAAAGCAGTGGCCAGCTGCTCATCTTCCTGGTTGCCATCAGAGTTGGTGAGACAAGAACCAGGAACGAACAATGCAGTTTAACACAGATAACACAGCAGCGGTGTGTGTGTCAGGGTGTCTCCAGTCAGATTGCTTTACCCCCTAAATCCACAAATTCCAGGGTCAATACTAGTATTAGGTCAACTCTTCCACTGTCCCAGAATTCTGCCTATTTTTCCTACACATTTTTTTTTTTTTCTGAGTAAAAGCCTAGGCTTCCTACTTCCTCTACTTATATTTCTGAGTACAGGCATACCTCACTTTAGTGTCTTCTCTTTATTGAGCTTCACAGATGTTGTTTTTTGTACTAACTAAAGGCAAAACCCTCCACCAGCTAAAAGATTACAAATTGCCTTATTGTGATACTTCATTATGGTCACCTGGAAAGGAACCTGCAAAATCTCTGATGTGTATCTGTGAATAGGATTATATCCACTCAATCAACCAATCTGGAAAGCTCAGTGACCTGACCCTCCTCTATTAATATCTGATCAGTCCCCAAATCCCAACCAAATTCCTAGCATGATCAAACAGGCCTTTCGTAGCTTGGCCTCAGCCAACCTTAACAACCTTCTCTCTAGACATTTATTCTTTTATATCCTATACTTCAGCCACACTGTTCTCTGAAATCTTTACATACTTTTTTACATTTTCATATTTTTGCTTATTATTCATTGCTGGAGGAACAAGGGATAACTTTGTCATTTAGTTTGAATGTTTTACCAGAAGAAAAATTTGGTTAAAAGTATGTATTCATATACAATTTTTTTATATTATATAATTTTAATATATGGTCATATACAGAGAATATTAACATATAATAAAGTATGCAGCATATATAATTATGAAGGCCATATACATAACAGACACACTATTATTCCATTATATTTATATGAAAATTTAGAGTTAGCAATTTGTATGTATATTAACCCCATCAAATGCTAACAACTGTTTAATTAATATTTAATAGTGATTTATTTGTAACTCTTTTAATAGCATTAGTGAATATAATTAAGATAATTAAACATAGTCCCTGGAAGATGAATGCTAAAAAATCCATTCATGGCTTTTTTTTTGACTATTAAGTAGTTACTCAGAGATGTTTGGTTAATATAGCAATTCCTTTGGAGACATATGTTTAGTTATAAAAATTAGCCAATTCTGTACTTTATAACCTTAGAATCATGGCTATTCCTTATTATGTGCTTTCACTGTCTTCTGCTTGTAACTCGAGTATAGCATTTACTTTCTTTTGCCTTTTAAAATGACTATCCAAATGATTCTCCATTTTGACCACAAGCGTCTAGAGAGTAAGCGTATATTTATTTATTTATTTATTTATTTATTTATTTATTCTATTTTTATTTTGTTTTTTTAAATTGAAGTTTATTGGGATGACAATTGTTAGTAAAGTTACATAGATTTCAGGTGTACGATTCTGTAATAATCATCTGTATATCACATTGTATGTTCACTACCTAGAGTCAGTTCTCCTTCCATTACCATATATTTGTAAATTTGTTTGATCTGTGTGAATACAATCATTGTTTAATGAATTCACAAGACAACAAGTGTGGCTTTATCAGGAAGTTAGGACATTTTAACCCTTAAACCAATTTTACTGCCTACCTAGCTCTCAAATTTATCCCCAACAGGCTATCTCCATGGATACTGAAGTTTAAACTTTTTCCATTATTTTCTGGGTTATTACAGTAACCTATTAAATGACCTCTTTGTAGCTGGACTTGCCTTTCCTGTGATCTCTCCTCTACAGATTGATCTTTATAATAAAAATCTGATCTGAGCACTTCCTGCTTGTCCCTACTTTATTAGTCAGGATTGGGAGAGGAAATCTGTGTCACACAAAAATGGGAGAATTGAGAAGAGTTAAATGAAGGGACTGTTTTTTCAAAGTCATGAGCAAGATTCAAAAAATGGAAAGACCCCAGCACTCTCAACAGGAGAAAGCCACTACCAAAAGGCATCCTAAAGGGACAGGGGAGAGAGCCTTTAGAAAACTATCGCTACAGAAAATGACAGTCATGGGACTATGGTCCTCAGCAGGCAATGCAGCCATTGCCACATCCAATTGACTTAGATCTGGTAACCAGGAAGCAGAGCATAAGACAGGTAATTGTGTGCAAGTGATTTATGAAGGAGTACTCAACTAAATCTGTAAGGGAGTAAGGAGCGTGAGAAAAGACAAAGGACAGAGTTAGGCAAAAATGTGATTTCAGGAGAGGATTAGGCTCAATCTAATCCCATAAGATGCTCTAGAACGTAAATTGTAAGAGGTTTTCCTGCCCAGGGAAAGGAGGGCCGTGGTGTTATATCTGTCCATTGGTCAGTCACTGGCTTTCCACTGGCTCCTGGAGGAGGGGACAGTTTAACTTCTCAGAAATCTCTGGGAATGGCAGCTTCAATCAGCATAGGACAATCTTCCAGAGAATTATAGCAGTTTGAGCAGTTATCAGCCAAGACCTGTAGCCACCAGGGGAGGAGTGCACCCGCCCAGCCAATTGGGAGAGGTCCCCATAGCTACTGCCACGATCTACCACTTGAATTTCTCAGATCCATTTGCTTCTCACAATAAGCAACTCCCATCTGTTCTCAGCTTCTTCAGAATTTGGGTTGGTCTCAATTTCTGAGAAAACGTGTAAGAGGAGCATTAGCAGGGTAAATTATAGCCTTCTTTGCTACAACCGGTTTCAAATTTGTAAGTGATATTCATCATCTCCTTCTCCTACCCTTCTAAATTCCTTTTATTCTTACCTAGAACGTCAGATGGCCTCAGTCACTTATTTGGTGAGATGACTCAGACTCTCACTCCTAAGAAACTTGATACCCCCTTACAATATTCCAGGCAATGGTCACTGTACTTGTTCATTTAGAATTAAAGTCAGGCATGAAAGTACCAAGAGATACTCTGAAGTTCACTAGAGTACCAAACATATTCCTCCATGCCCCTCTTAAGCTATCTTACTTCCTTAGGATAATCAGGTTAAAATACCCCAGTGTATACAGTTGTGCTACTATGCGAATTCCTTTCTTTGCTTGATGAAGAACTCTAAGTGTTCAGGTATCAGCAATGGCTTAACTTTAGTGGGACTCTTGCTGTGTCTCCGAGTGGAGGTACCCCTCCTCTGGGAAATAGGGTCTCTAGAAACATAGGATCTAAAGTTGAGGAGACAGGGAACACTAATTCTCCCAGTGGTGAACTAGGACCACTACTTCCTCCATCTGTTGATTTCTGAACTCATGTCTTCTACCTGTTTGGGACATAGCACCATAAAATAGCCATTGGTTTAGGATAAACGGACTACCTTCTGAAGGCTACCGTCCCCATCTCCAAGCTGGTACTACAGCTGGGCCCTAAAACAGGTATTTTCAGGCTCCATCTGGTCAGAAGCTTCCAAATGATTCAATATATGGTAGGACCAGAGGGATCTGTTGCTATGTTCGTACCACCATGCCTCTTTTGCCATAAAGGGGTTATCTTGATTTGGGATAATATTATGTTCCCATCCAATAGGTCACTCTGTGATAATATTATGTTCCCATCCAATAGGTCACTCTGTGAGTCCTTGCAGGTGATGCTGATTGATACTGCTGCAAAACATACTTGGAAAACATACATGAAATATGTGTCATTACTGCTCAGGACAAATCATTGCCCTTGTCAGGAGGGGAGGAGTCCAGTGTTATCAACTTACCTCCAAGTGTCTGATTGGTTTACTTAAAGGATGGTGTCACATACAGGGCTCAGCATTAACATTTGTTTGTGGAGAGGTTGGACATTTAGCTGTGGCATTAGCTAGATCAGTTTTGGTGAGAGGGAGCCTATGCTATTGTGTCCATAGATAGTCTCCATCCTTGTCACCATGGCTAGCCCATTCATGAGTCCACGGAGCAAGTGCAGAGGTTGGCTGATTACCTATTGGACCAGTCTCTTCCACACCTGGTTATTTTATGTTTCTTTGACAGTGAATATTCTCTGACGGGTGCCAACATTTGACGGTAAATTCTTCTTATTTTGTGTCCATTCCCACATGCCCACCCCATTCTTCTTCCCTGGACCTTCTTTGTCCCTCGTCCACCAATTTTGCTCCTTACAGGGCTCCAACCAATGAGAAAAGCCATTCGGCATTGCACACGCATTCATGTATATCCTTATTTTGAACCACTTATCTTTCAACAAAATTGAACACTGAGTAATACTGACCAAAGCCCTGTTTCCTGTCTGGAGTTTTCTCATTACTTTTGTCTTTCAAGGCTGCCCCTGAGTGGGGCTATATGGTAACAGCAGCCCATTTTTAGCCCACACTAAAGTACTGAGCTGAACCACCCATAAAGCAAGCCTGAGTTGTTTTTGTCCCTCTATTACACTGGTCATAAGGTGTCTCCCATGAGGTTACAGTATGAGCTGTGTGAGTGGTGACCGTTAAGATGTTCTGGTGACATGGAAGTCTGGGATACTTGCTTGTTCAGCTTACTTATGCCCTTTGGACCTTCTTTAAGGCAACCAAGATGTAACCCTTCCATGTTTAAAGTATACAATTTTTAAAATACATATATCGATAGTCATAGATATATAGGTACACACACGTATTTGGGGTTCATTTGTTCTTTTTCTACTTTCTTAAAGCAGAAAGTAAAGTAAACATGTAAAGCTCATTGTTTGCCCATTATAACTGAAAGGTGTTAAAAAGGAGACAGCTGCCAAATACTGTAGTCCTTAACCCATTTACTACTCACAAAAATCCTCTGAAACCTTTTGATTTTCGTTGCCATGTTTTTACTGAGGAATGGAGTGTAGAAATAAAATTGAATCACTATAGCTGTTAAAATACAAAATCAAATAGGTTGATGTATGTGGAAACAGTTCTATTCTTGCTTTAACTGGCCTAGGAACTTGAACTTTCGAACTTTCCAGTAATGCCTGGATATATGTCAGACCTTCAGATAACCCTCTCTCTACCCCTTAAAGGACTCACACATCCAGACCACCTTATACCCATTCTCCAGACTATCTGGTATCCACCACCCAGACTGCCTGACAACTTACTGAAAAGCATGCTTGACCAATTCTAGGGCTAAGAATGCCAGACTGATTATTTTCGAGAATGAAATTTTTATTATAAGAATTCTTAATTTTTCTTTTTCTTTTTTGAACACTTCTGGGGTTTTGCCTACCTGTGTTTCCACTTTGCAAACCCTAAGACACTTAAATAAATCTTTATCATTTATTTATAATAATAATAACAATAATAATAATAATAATAACAATAATGTGATCCTTCCATTTTATAAATAATTGCTGCTGGGGCTGCTAACACTTAGACTCGGTGGGTCTGACGGTAACCAGCTCACAATAAGCAGCTCTGGTCTCATAGTTACTTGATGTCCCTCATCTAGATGTTTACTCTCCCTGTGATCCTGACTACAAAGGAGAACTTAGACTACTCTTCCACAAGAGTTAAGGAAGAGTATGTCTGGAATACAGGAGATAATTTGGCACATCTCTTAGTATTACCAGTTTAGAAACCATGACCAGCTAAGTTGCTTGCTGAAGGCAAAGGGAATACAGATAGAGCAAGGGAAGAAGCTAGACAACAATTTGGTTTCAGAAGAAATTCATTCTCAGCCTGCATCCTCGAGGAGCTCTGGAGTCTCAGTTTTTCACAGAGATTGTGCAGTCTAGATACAAAGGGTCTGGGCTTGCATACCATTGCATTGGCCAATTACTGGTTATTGGCCACTGATAAAGTGTAGAGCCACATGGCTTCCTAGGCATCTTCTGGTAAAATGGCCCTCACCCGCCAAGGACTCTCCTTATTGCTGCTAAAATGTAAGTTGCCAGCAGCAACCTGCAGCAGCTGCACAATGAGTGTACTATCCTGACAAAGATAACATAGGGCACCAATAGCATCTGCCAGTCTACTCCCCTCCAGCCCTCTGATTTCCTACAGGTGTTTCTCTTTGATCAAAGCCACAGGGCAAGAGGGACCACAGATGCAACTATAAAGATTCACCTCCTGTGCCACAGAGCAGGGCGGAGATGAATGCAGAATGGACGTAGCGGGAGCATACAGAAAATGTCCAGTGCTTCTACATAAAAGCATTCGAGGATTTCACAGAACCTAAAAGACAAAGCTCGAAATCTTCAGCATGGCAGACCCTTCACAGCCTCTCTTCCTTACCTGCCTTGAGGCTTCATGTTTCATGGCTCCCTATCTGATAGAACAAATATTCTGGCCCAAATTTCTCCAACTTCCATTTTTGAAATGGTTTTCTTCTTCCCTGATGTTTCCTTCCCTAATCTCATGCGTCCTCCTGACACCTTACCACAGCATCCCCCTATTGTCACACACACACACACACACACACACACATTTTATCCTAACAACAATCACCCTGTACTCTGGTTCTTTATAGGTCAATTTCTCAAATAGATTTTGAATTACTTAAGAAAAGGAGTGGCTTTGTTTTTGCATTGCTTTGGCACAGAGTAGCAATCTGTGAATGAACGGAAGAAATAATTATTCATTCATATTCTTCAAAAGTCAGTTTTAAGTAATATCCTTTTAATGCAACATCTGGCCTTTCCTTCCTGTATCAAATTTTAGGTGCTCCTCCACACCGTTTCCATAACCCTTTACATACCTACCTATCATACGGCATTACAATGATTTGGACAGGTGCCTGTCACCCCCTCACTGGAATATGAGTCTTTCATCATTGTATTTCCAGAGGCTGGCAAATAACAGGTCCTTTTAAAATATAAAAAATGAGTAAATTATTGACTGAGTGAATACATGTAATAGATGGTGAAAACACATACAATTTCTAGGAGAGAGAGTATATATTTCTTTTTCAAAATCAGTGGAAGAATTCCAAATTATAATGGAATTTTAATAAGTGTGTTATATTCAGTGGGCTGCATAATAGTTCACAGAATATCATAGGTAGACAGATGACAGATTGGTAAATAGATTATAGAGATATAGGAGATATTGTAGTTTTATTTAATTAGTTTTCAATTCCTCTACAGGAAAATTTCTAATTGATAGTATATGTAATTTTATATATAGTTTTTGAGTAAAGATACCTTTAGGTTAGAGTGTTTCAAGGTGCTCAACACTGCTCAGTTATTAATATATTTAGGCCCAAAGATTTCTAAGAATCTGATGTCTAGAGTAACACCCTTTAGACAAAATAGATTTAAAAAACCTTGGTCTGAAAGTTTGGGCTCTTCGGAGTTCTCAAACGCAAGGTTTATTTCATTCAAAAGGCTTCTTGCAGAATTTTATGGGGAAAAGGCCTTTCTTATTCTTTGGGACAATCTCTGAGTGAGCTCCTGCATAACACACATGTCCATGCCTACAGCAGAGAGAGTCTCAGTTGTTTATGAACTTTGTGGACTGTGAAGGCTTATTTGCGTAAAGTCAGACAGCTTTTGAAAAAAAGTGTAGCCCCTGTAATGGTACTAATATTCATGTGTTTTTCTAACCACCTGATTAAAATAAAGCAGGGAGATGAAAAGTTGTTTAACATGCTTTGGACTAATAATTACTGTCAGTTTAACCAACTGGAAATACAAGTGTTCTCTGGGTATTCCTCCTTTTCTACTCTTGATCCTCAATACAGCAGTGTATGTAATCACAATTCCCAGGCTCAGGTGGACTATTTCTACCTTTTTTTTTTTTAATCTCTTCAGTCATAGTATATCTTATCTTGTAACAAAAATAAAAAACATGCCCTGCTATCTCTGATTAAACCATCTCTCTTTAGTCTTCCTGTGCCTACTGTTTTATTTTATTTGGAAATAATAAGTGGCAATTCTGTACAGCTTGATATTGTGCTTTTTAAAAAAATTATCTTTTCTTCTGCCTTAATTCATAAAGGAAAATTTTAAGACTAGGAAGGGACCACACAGATAATTTTATCTGTTCTTTTATCTATGCAAAAAAAAAAAAAACAACTTAAATTCAGGGAAACTGCACAGGTAAATAGGTATCTATGCTAGAAAGAGAACATCATTTTCCTGATTAATATTCCGTATATCTCCTGCATTTATTCCACACTACTACTTAAAGTGCTATTAATGTCTCCATTGATTCATGAGTTCGTACAAGCTCTTAGAATCATAGATAGACCTCAGTATCTGGTGCATATAAGTATACGCTATTAATATGTTATTTTTCTTGCAATTAACTAAATTATTTCATTACATGTAGTCAACTTTTTTGTTAAATCAGAAACATATGAATAATTATCTGTAATGTATTTACATAGAATCTCTCTTTAAAGAAAATCAATGTCCTCTATAAAACATTTGCTTATCAACGTAGAAGAATAGCCCCACCCAAAGATATCTATGTCTTGATTCCCCAAACCTGGGAGTATGTTACATTACATGGCAAAGGGGGAATGAAGGTTGCAGATGGAATTAAGGTTGATAATCAACTGACCTTGAGATGTAGAGATAATTTTGGATTATCCCAGTGGGTCCAATGGTATTACAAGGGTCCTTATAAGTGGATGAGGGAGGCAAAAGAGAGAGAAGTAAAGAGATGACAAGGAGGAAAAGACTTCGCCCAAGTTGTTGACTCTGAAAATGGAGGAAGAGAGCCAAGAGTGACAGACTGTGGGTGGTGCCTAGAATCTGCAAGGACAAGGAACAGAGCCTCCAGAAAGATACCTAGCTCTGCTGACAACCCAATTTTAGCCCAGTGAGACCAAGTTTGGTCTTCTAAACTACAGAACTTGAAGATAAAAAATTTGATGTTTTAAATGTGTGGTAATTTATTACTGTATCCACAGAATACACTCATTTTTAGAGGGATAGCAACTTTCAAAAGATAGAGAACCTGTGTATTTGGCCAAATCAATTATAGAACTGTGATCTGAATACTCTAGTATAATGCTGACCACTAGACAAATTTGAGATGATAGAATGTTCTACGTCCGCATTGTCCAGTACATAACCATTCACTATATTGATCCCTTGAAATATGGCATCTACAACAGAGGAATTGAATTTTTAGTTTTAACTAACTAAAATTAAAATAGTCAACATGTGAGACTAGAGGCTACCAAATTGGACAGCACAGTTAGTTTCTGGATTGTAACCAAAAGCTTCTCTTCCATATCCTGCCAAGGGATTGAAAGAATTCTCATCAAATGATAATGTAGCAAATCAGAAGAAACAAGTCTTTGCATGTTCTAAGTACTGGAGCCATGTTTAGCAAATTATGTCATTAGTAAATATTTAACGAAGTTTGTGGAAAAGTGGCAGCCACCATCAATGTCAAGGAGGTAAAAGAAGACAGTTACAGGGGGCAAATAATATTTAGAAGCCGATTTCCAGCCAGCCTGGTCTCTGCAGCTGTGAGGCCTAGATTATTCCGTCAGCAAAACTCTCTCATGTAGTGGTCCTGAGCCCACATGTGTGTGGTATTACAGGTCAGAGTAACAGAAAATCAGTTTCATGTTCACTCCTAACTGTGGGACTTTTGCAATGCTGCGTTCTTTGTCCTATTTCTCATGTTTACTCATTGATTCTGATGCCATCTGGTTTAACCTCTACCTTGTGCAACTTTCACAAAAAAGTAGCCTTTTCTCAGGCAGAGAAAAAAATGGTCTGAAACGGTGGCAGATTGTATCCTGAGAGTTTAGTTTTTCATTTGAAGGTCAAAAGTACACACACACACTCCTTTGGAAAATTAATTTCAATTAGTTTTGATTATTTCTCTATGGGGTATGGGGTTTGAATTATTTGCTTATACGCACATACATACTTCATTTTATGGCATGATAAGGCAGTTTCTCCCACTGCAAAATCTCCCACCTTCGCCCTATTCTCCATCCTCACTGTTCCATACTGGTTTAGATCCCTACCGGTTTCCTTCTACACAAGTTATTAGAAGAGATAAGACTTCTTGAGTAGTCAGCATGTGCCAGGCCTTCTCAATGTATTTTATGTAATAAACCTCTCCTTAGCATGGCTCAGTGATGGTAGTAATACTAGTATCCTTATTTTGCCTGTGAAAAAGTGAGGCATCTGAGGATAATTAGTAACTAAAGTTGCCTAATGTTACACAGCTAGCAACCAGCAAAACCACGATTGCAATGTAAGAAATCTGGAGTTACAACTCATTATTAGCCATTTATTTTTGCCACCTTGAGTTCAACAACTTCATTATGACTCATAGCCAGTGAACATTAGAATATGAATCATAATTCACTTGCTAGTATTAGTGTCGTGCGGGGCGGCCGGCGGGGTCTCAGCTCCCGCTCCCCACATAAGAACGCAACATGTGGCTAGGCCAAAAGGGAACACCCACGGAGCCATAGGTAGGGGAGTCGTACCACTATAGTCTCACTAGAGGCTGGATTCACACGACGTGCGACCTGCTGTCCGCTTTTCTGCCAACCGACCGACTCCACGCTCCAACGCAGCCAGGGCAGTTATATCAGGGGCCAATTGGCTAACCAGATACAGCTGACGGCCAACTAGCCACAGCCGACGGCCGTCTACTACCCGAGCCAGCACCTTTCCACGTGAGGCCGAGAGCCTGGAAACTGCTCTCTGGGGCTCTGTCCCCACAATTATATAATAGTTAATTTAAAATTTAATAGCTAGTTAGCTTACTCATTCAGGCCAACACTGGCAATGAAATATACTTTTTCAGTAAAATAGAGGGAAGCCAAGTTTATGTTTCTAGAAGTCTCAGATAGAGGACCTAGAATGGTGAGCATACAGTTAGGACTCAATAAATGTTAAGTATTATATTCTTGAATTGGGAAATATTTATAGCTCGTGAAGCTGAAATTACACAGAATCTTGTAGTCTATCGTGTATATGGTAAGTGAGAGGGGAAATGCTGAGCTCTCTGTCCTACAATATTTCAATGGCCCCCTAATTAAGGCAGTTCACAGCATACACGTGACTGATCCCATCACACTTTTTCAACCAGTTACTCCCATGTTCCTCTCAATTTGGACCCTCCCAGCCTGGCCTCCAGCTCCCACCTAGAATATAACCACATCTTTCTAAATGGAATCACTCTTGCACCTCTCCAGGGTCCTCCTCCATAATCCATTCTCCGCTCTTTCAGAGTAATGTGGTTAAAAACTGTCATGCAAGGTGGCCTGCGGGGTCTCTGGTCCCGCTCCCCACATAAGAACGCAGGACGTGGTGAGGCCAAAAAGGAACACCCACGGAGCCATAGATAGGGGGTTCATACCACTATATTCTCGCTGGCGGCTGGGTTGGAAAAACAGGAAACAGGAACCACGCTATTCACAACCTGCTGTGCTTACTGCAATCCGTGCTTGCTAGCTCAGCCACCATCTTCTTGCTAGCCCCCATTTTCTGTTGGGTAGCCACGGCAGTGAACCAATGGCTCTCTGGTTACAGCTGATGGCCAACTAGTCACAGCTGATGGCCATCCAATCACAGTTGATGGCCATTTACTACCTGAGCCAGCACCTTTCCATGGGAGGCCGAGAGCCTGGAAACTGCACTCCTGGCTCTGTCCTCACAAAAACATTATCAAACAAACCTAATCAGGTTCTGCTCCTCCTACTTCAAAGCTTTTCATGTCTTCCTATTGCCCTCAAGAAAAATCCAAATAAACCCAGTTAGAGCCAATCACTCACATCTACATATTAATTGCAAATAATCTCAATGCTCATTCTTCCTCACCAATCCTCCCTGTCCCAAATTCTATTAGTCCTCCATATAAGAGAGCAGAGTTTATTTTACACACTAAAATCCTGCATAATATAATTATCCTTGAAAATCTCTTAGGAAGGAGTCATATTAAAGACGGGACACACTGTGTAAATCCAAAAGGTGCAGCTTCTCCTCCATCTTTGAAATGGTGAAAACTGAGGGAGAAAATCACATTCCTGTTTCCAATCCAATGCTCTCCTTCAGACACACACGTAATGTCTCTGTCCCGTGTTGGTGGACAAAACCAACCAGCATTTAAAAAATTATTATTGCTCTTGGCTCAACATCGAAATTTAAAACGACACAAAGGCATACAAAACTCATCTCCATCCATCTCTGACAGGTGAGCTCTCTGTCTCCAATGCCTCTGCCTTTCATATTGTTCAAACCCTCTCGTGAACACATTTCCACAGTGTCCACAGCCTTTTCATGAAGTTGATGTCTATCTCTGCCTCCTGCAGCCTAGAAAAATCTTTCTAAAATACCAATCTGCTCAAGTCTCTGCTTCAAATTCTGTGACTGCTCCTTATTACCTGGTACATGATAAAGTCCATACTCCTTAGCATGGCTCGGAAGTCCTGTCCACTCACCTACGTACTACTGGCCATTCCTATGTGAACACCAGCACCAGAAGCCCATAGGAGCCAGAGAAGTGACATAACTTAATGAAGTGGGAATAGCAGGCGCTGTGGAGAAGTAGGAAACCAGAGAGTAGATCTACTCCTGCAGAGTACTTCCACCTCTTTTTTTTATCATAATTTAGACTTTTAGGTGAAATCATACAGTTTTTCAAAGTTAAATCTAATTTACTTTTTGGGCAGTTAAAAAATGCATATACAGGCCAAATTTGAGATACACCTTACTTGTTTGTCACTGCTCCACATTTTAGTATAAATTCTTCCCCTTGCCGAAAATGTTCTCTCCCTTACGTAGCTGGGAGTTTAGTTCAAATATTTAGGTCAACAAGATGAAATCACAGCCTGCTTGCCACCCTCCCATCTATGACCATGGGAGACTCACCAGGTTCTTATACTACAGTTATTTATCAAACACTTTCCATGTTCCCAATGCAGGGCTCAGCATTTATTGGCCTTACGCCAGTCAATTTTGATGGCTTCTCATAGCACTGTGAGTTACATATCGGGGGTGGGGGGGTTGCCAAAAAATGTGTATATATGACTTGTATTCACTGTGGGGGCAGAGCCAGGAGTGCAGTTTCCAGGCTCTCGGAAAGGTGGAAAGGTGCTGGCTCAGGTAGTAAATGGCCATCAACTGTGATTAGATGGCCATCAGCTGTGGTTACTTGGCCGTCAGCTGTAACCAATGAGCCATTGGCCACTAATATAACTGCTGTGGCTACGCTAGCAGCAAATGGGGGCTAGCAAGAAGATGGTGGCTGAGCTAGCAAGAGCGCATTGCAGAGAGGCAGATGCCGCCAGCGAGAATATAGTGGTATGACTCCCCCATCTATGGCTCCGTGGGTGTTCCTTTTTGGCCTCACCATATCCTGGGTTCTTATGTGGGGAGCGGGACCAGAGACCCTGCGTGACTCCCTGCACGACATTCATCTTTTGTTACCGGTATATATTGAATATTACAATTTTAATGCAGTTTTTTCCTTTCTTTAAATGTGTATACATATTTTTGGCACCCTCTCTATATTCATTTTATTTTACAGATGGGGAAAAAGAGGCATGGAGTGATTAATTAACTTATCTAGCATCATGTCTAATGCAGGGAGAAAGCAGTATCATATCTTCAATTCTGTCTTATCCCAAAGGCCAAGGTATTAAAAATCATAATCTTTACCACATTGCCAATTCTTTTTGTTTTTATGCACCCCGCTACCACCACCACCACAAAAGCCAGGCTCTCCTTGAGAGTGAAAACTGTCTTTACTCACCAGTATGTTCCAGTGCCTCAGATTCCCTCCTCATACAGACTGGAGACTCTTCCTCCATCAGTCTGTGGATAGATGAGATGCATCTGTTCACTCATTCACTTCATTACCCAACACTTACTGAGCACCTACTATTTGCTCTGGTATGACTCTGATTTGAGGAATGCTGAGGGCTCAGCTTGTGGGTGTCAATCACTGCGCTGGTGGTTTGCAGTCAGTAAGAAGGTGGCACACGTGCATGTGCTCCAGGTTAGTGCAGTGACCTGCACAAGATCTCTGCCTCAGGAGCTGCATCTAGTGAATTTGGCCACCAGTTCTGCCCTTTACCAGCTATGTAACTTGAGGCAAACTACTTTACTTATCTGGGCCTCAGTTTCCTCATCTGCAGTGACTGTTACCTAACTCACTGGCTTGTTTGAGCATTCAGGGAGTTCATACAAATAAAGCCGTTGGACTCTAAATAATCAGTAAGCATTAGTGTGGTGATTAGTTGTATGTCTCCACATGGCTAGGCTATAGTGGCCAGTTTTTTGGTCAAGCACCAGTCTAGATGGTGCTGTAAAGGTGTTTTTTTAGATGTGATTAACATTTAAGTCAGTAGACTTTACATAAAGCAGATTACCCTCCATAGTGTGTTGGTGGGCCTTGATCGATCAGGTGAAGGCCTTATGAACAAAGACTAAAGTGTCTGAAGAAAAAAAGAAAACAAAGAAAGAAATTCTCCTCAAGACTGCAAGACTTGCAACTTAAGATGGCAACATCAACTCTCACCTGAGACAAGCTCTACAAATTTCAGACTTGGCATCTTTCATAATTGCATGAGCCAATTCCTTAAAATAAATGTGTCTCTGCCTCTCTGTCTGTCTCTCTCTCTCTCTCTCTCTCTCTCTCTATATATATATATATATATATATAGAGAGAGAGAGAGAGAGAGAGAGAGAGAGACATATATATATATATATATGTCTCTAACCCTAACCCTATATATATATATAGAGAGAGAGAGAGAGAGAGAGAGAGACAGAGAGGCAGAGACAGAGACACATTTATTTTAATGAATATGTGTATATACATACATGTATATATATGTATGTATGTGTATATACATATATATATGTACTAGACATGATGTTAGATGATATATACTCATCTAACATCATGTCCAGTGCAGGGATCTATCTGTCTACCTACCTACCTATCTCCTATTGGTTCTGTTTCTATTGAAAACAGTGACTAACATGGTTAGTGTTATATTAAGAGGATTGATAGTAAAATATCTTAGTAATTTGACCTTGATTCCGATGATCAAATTTGTGGGGTGTTTCTAGCATCTTAATGATTAAAAGGATACACAAACAGAACACAAAAGGATAAAGTAAGGGAACAGTTCTTCACCAACTTGTTTCAAAGTGGATTTTTATACTTAAAAAGTAGACTTTATGGCTGAAATTCTACTCTTTTTCTTCAGAAAGCAAGGGAGGAATAGATCTGCTAGGCTAGGAGCTGACAGGAGGGTCTAAAAAAGACTTTATGCCCACCTGATAACAAGGCAGAGGCTTCGGAAAACTTTTTAACTGAAGAGCCTCCCTGATATGCTGAGAGGATCTTCGATACTATATTCTCCATCTTCCCTCTGCTCTTGGTCCACCCCATCTCAGAAAGGGCCTCTTGGCCTTTAGCCTTCACTGTGGCTAATACACAGGACTCAGAGGGGAAAGCTGTCCAGGGCCTGGAGAAGGGGCCCACAAATCTCAGTAAAACCCCCCTCACTCTCTTTTCGATTTCTGCCTTTTCGATTTCTGAATACAGAATTGTATCTGCCTTCTAAACACTGCATATCCTGTCACTGTGATTTAACTATGGCATTAAATGGAATTCTAATAGAATCAAGTCAAGAAAAAGAGTGCTTTTGAACATATGCGAGGATCATTTGTAAATGGTGGGGTTAGCAAATTAAATGCATCTGTTCTGCTTGATAAAATAATAATTACCATTTCATGTGCTTGCTACGTACCAACTACTATTCTAAGTGATGTTCATTCAACGGGCTTAATGATCATAACACTATGAAGTAGAGTTTTACTCCCTTGAAAGAGGAAACATCTAGGGTACAAGTATGCTGTACAAATTTTCCAAGGTTATTCTACTAGGAAGTAATACTCCTGGGGTTCAAAAAGTTAGTGCTTTTAACCACTTACTCCTTATTACCCCCTCAAAAACTCCAAAGAGATTCAAAAAACTCCAAAGAGATTCAAAGCAGGGGCATGCACCAATGGTTTTTAGTGTTAGTAACCTTCACATTCTAATACTGAAATCCATGTTAAAATTTCACATCTGTGCTCTGATCCCTCTCTCAAGCCCTATATAATCATATAGCCCATGGTTTACTTAAAAAATGCGTCCATCCATTCTGCTTTTACCACCTGGGAAGCCCTGAAAAGTCAGTGTTAACATGCACAGTCACTGAGTGAAAAATTCATATCCCAAAGGCTTTCTTACTCTCATCTTCAACCATTTCTGAGAATCTGTCATGCTGGCTCTTGGGATTGTGTCTCTTTGTCTACACTCTCTTCTCTCAACTCGAGTCTCACCTGCACTTTCATCTCTCTATGTATCTCTTCCACTTTCTCCTGGTTCTCACGATCATGGCTGAGCCCAAGCACCGGTCACATATGTACACGGGGTAAATCAGTGGGCTATGGTGCTGTTCTCACCTATACTTCCCTCTCAAAAGAACACTCCCCGACACGATTCCGGATCCTCTGGGTGTAGAATCTTAGTGGGCAGCAGCAGAAATTGAGAAGAGACAGGAAGAAGCAGTAGGGCAGTCACAGAGCGGAACATCTTACCACTTCCTGGAGGGAGAAACACATGATCACGATGTGTAAGCCCTGAAAGCCAATGGTCCTCCATTGATTTGGTTCACACAGGGAACTACTATAGAGCAATGCTTATAGGTCTGAGCACCAGGGTCAAAGTGTATAGTTTGGAATCCCAGGGCTGCCAATTACCAAATATGATCCTGGGTAAGTGATTTGACCTCTCTGTGTCTCTGTCACCTTCACATACAGGATGGTGCCTAGAAAACTCTTAGCTCAACACTGTGATGACAGTATGTTACCCACAAGGATCGGCTATTATTACCTTGCATCCTAAAGCTTTAGGCTGGGGTGAGCTTTTAGAAGCTGATTCCTAATTTTTATTGATAAGGAAACTGAGAAAGAGAAAGGAAGCAATTTGTCTGAGAGTACATAGCAGATTTTCCTACTCAACAGGCCAGGACATTTGCCACCTCATAGTCAGCCTTTCTAGAAACTTCTTGGTCCCAGTGCTGCCCCTATTATTCATGCTTCATATATGAAAGGCCAGATGTCTGTACATAAGTTGTTTTTCCTCTTCATGGAGAGGATGGATTTCCTTGATGGATTTATGCTGGGCCATTATCTCACCTATCTGCTCCTAGGAAAACACAGAGAACTAGACAGGATTAGGGATGCCAGAGATGGGATCACAGCAGAGTAAACAGTACCCACCGCAACCTCATAAACACGGCTGTGGGCAATGAAGTCATCAGCCTCACAGAGACCTGGAAAGAAAAAAAACAACAAAAACACGGGGCCATACTGACCACAGGATTCATCCCTCCCAATTTCCCCCAACTGTAGGTTGATAGAAGCAGGTCCTAATGTAGATGAAAAAGGCTTGTGCACAAGTACATTAATTGAACTCAAATCTCATCCTCATGGATCCAATCTGAGCAACTAAGAAAAAAAAATTTAATAGTTTTAATTCTGAATTGACTGGAACAAAACAGATAAGATTATGTGATTGACATGGTAATGAACTAGACCTACAGCAAATTCTGGGAAACTCCTCTGAGCTAAGTGACCCTGGGGAATACATAAAGCAAATATGATTGATACCTCGTCATCCACACTCACAGGTGCCCACAGAACATCCATCAGGCCCTAAAAGGAATTGCTGACTGCAGGCCCAGACTCAGGGGACTCACCCTGATGTGGGACTCACTCTGCCCTACAGAGCTGACTTAGGGCCTTCCTGGGGCCTAGGGAGGCTTTCAGGACATCACCGACTTGTTTCAAACTTGCTTACTCCCAACTAAAGCTCTCCATCCAGCTTGTGTGTTACCCTCTTCATTGCTAGTCCCCAAATTTTTCTGCAGAGATTTGTCCTTCGGATGTAGACCTTCAAAAGGTATCTGAAGAGTTGGGTGGAAGTGAGGGGTTTGGGGTTTTTGCTTTGTTTTCCCTTTTTTAATAGACTTTTTAAAGGAAAGTTTTAGATGAACAAAACTGAGCAGCAGATACAGAGATCCCCATATAGATTCTCTGCCCCCCACATATGCATCGCCACCCTCATTATCAACATCCCCCAAGGGGTAGAGTTTTTTCATTCTTCTCATTCATACTCTGAGAACTTGTTTACTGTTCCCTCCTTGACACAAACCGGCAGCTCCCCTAGTGAATACTGGGGCAGATCTTTTTTCTCCTTACCGTGTTTATTTCTGCCTCTGAGGTGCTTCTGTTTTGACCAAAACCATAGAAGCTTCTCCTCCCACCACACACAAAAAGCAGTTGGGAAAACATTTTAATTATTGCAAACCACAGCGCCATTTAACTACAGAGAAGGAAGCTTTAGAGACCCATAGAGTGAAACAAAAGGCTCGACTAGATAAAGACCTGAGGGTGTGGCCATAGCCAGTCACGGCAAAACCCAGAGGCAGAACCAGGACTTCCCCAATCCTGGCCCAGTCCTCTTTCTCCTGGGTTCAGGCGTTTTAGATACCCTTGCCTTTGATGACTAGCATCTGGTAATTCATTAATGAAACACCCATTGAGGGTTGGGGGACGCACTGTCCTCCTCCCTCTGATAATGAATCGCTGCTGTAACACAAAGTACTGAGGGGAAGAGGCTGGGGTGCGTGTGGCGGGGGAGGGCTGGGGGGAGGGGAGGTTGCATTTTCGTAGCGATGATAATTGCTTAAAGGACATATATTTCGGTTAAGTCGAAATGTAGTAGAAAGAAGAGCGGGCTGGGAACATTGTACTGGGTGTGCTACTCGCTTGCTGTGTGATCTTACGGAAATCATATTTCCTTTTTGGGTCTCAGTTTCCTAATCTGTAAAGTATACTGATTTCTTACCACCCTTGCAGAAATACCGGATTCTAGAAGAGACCTTGAAGGGGAGAAGGAAAGGAGAACAGGGACGAAGCTGAACAACAGAGAGAGAATTGTGTGTGAAGGGAGGGAGGAGGTGGTGGAGACAGATAGGAAATGCCTGTTAAGAACATAGTGAGAAAAAGTGGACCGTGCAACTGTGGGTCCCTGGAGGGTTCCCTTTTTCATCTTCATGCATTGTTAATGTTTACACATAATAGTACATTGGGGGGAAATAAAGATCGAATGAATGGAACATCTGAGAAGGCACACTAGAGGAAACAAGAGCGAAGGGAGACACGAGAGGGAGCGAGCGCCGGAACACTTTAGTACCTGATCCTTCTCAGGTGGCCCCCACCTCGCGCTGGGACCTCCCGGCCAAGGGCGCGGGGGCCAACAAGGGCCGGAGCGCTCCCTCCCGCTCCCCCCGCGAGCCGCCCTGAAACCGCCAGGGGGTGCTGCGCGGCGGCCGGCCCGGGCGAGGGGCGGAGCTGCTTTAAATTGCGGCGCCCTGCAGGTTGGCGTTTCAGTCACAGAGCTTGGGAGCAGCGGCAGCTTCTCGCACTCGGACTCCAGCGCCAATCCGGACCCCGATCTAGATCCTCTCCAGCGGCGGCGCAAGGAGCAAAGCTCCCAGCAACAACTTCCTCCACGCGGCTCCGCCACCCCCAGGAGCCCCGGGTGCGCCCCCGCAATCTCCGCGCGTTGCACCTGCCACCACTGAGCGAGCCCAGGCGCCCGAGTGAGCTATGGCCAACGCGGGGCTGCAACTGCTGGGCTTCATCCTGGCCTTCCTGGGCTGGATGGGAGCCATCATCAGTACGGCGATGCCCCAATGGAAGACTCACTCCTATGCGGGCGACAACATCGTGACGGCCCAGTCCATCTACGAGGGGCTGTGGATGTCCTGCGTGTCACAGAGCACAGGGCAAATCCAGTGCAAAGTCTTCGACTCCTTGCTGAATCTAAACAGTGAGTGCATTCCCCACCTCTACAGCTGTGACCTGGAGATCCCAATCCCCCAGTGGTTCCGTTTTGGGGTAGTGGCATCCAGCCTCCAATTCCGTTCTGTGATTACATGGTTATCAGTATTCAGCCGATCAAGTCTTCAGATCATGTGCTTTGTCTTGAGGAAACGGAGAGAACCTTGGTTTGGGAAAAGGGAAGCCCAGAACAAAGCTCTAGTTTTGCCTCTAATTCCCCGGGTAACACTTTTTCTCCCTTCTTGGTGTGGTTTCATCTTAAATTTTGATGAGAGCAGGGTGGAGATCCAGAGGTGAAGGTCAAATTCAAACTTGAGTTCTTAGGCCTCTCTTGGACATTCTCAGTCTGATTCTGTGTAAGTTGAAGAATGGTAGTGTTTGGACAAGAAAATAGTATGCCTTGAAACGTTTGGAGCCTGATAGCTTCTTAAGTTTGTAAAATTAAATAGATAATCTCAAAGTATTAGATAAGCTTTTCTCCTCCCCTCCCCCAGGCTATCTTTACTATGACTTTTCAAAGAAAAAGTCGCATTCCTACATTGGCATCTACTTACATTTAAGTTTGAATCTTCTGATTTTTAAGACGCAGCAAGTTTGGGGAGTCCCCTTTGCACCCCTTGCATGACTCCTTGAAGAAGCCTCTTGAGATGTCCTCTGAAGGTTTTACTTTTCAAGCCAGGGGTCTTCAGAGGAGGCAGATTGTTTAGTGTTATTTTGGAAAGTGAAGGTTGGTAGTAGGTGGCAAAAAGGGACAAGAAAAGAAAAAGTTCTACATAACCTCCCATCATAGTGTGAAGGGAAAAAAAGAGGTAAGAAAAATGCCACAAAGTAGACACAGCTAATGAAAGCAGAGGTCAGCTCTGGGGAGGAAGTTAGTGAGAGAGAGAGGGTGGGTCTTCCCCAAGTTTCCACCTCCCACAAAGGATTTTCTACATAAGGGATGTTTGCTTCTTTCAAGTTAGAAAGGATTATGTAGACAGCAATATTCCTAAAGATAGTGGGGAAAAGAATGACAGGATGGATTTTTCCCCCCTTTTTAACATGTTTTTAAATAAAAGCTTTTGAGTGCCTTATCAGAAACTTCTTAAATTCCCACTTTCATAGGTAATAACAATTCATGGCTGGAGTATCTTCCTGGAGATATTACACTGGTTGTCATGCAGCATGTGTCTGTTATGCCCTTGAACTAACTTAAGAGAAGATTCCTTAGTCTTTGCCTAGACAAACAAGCCAGCCCACCGGGCCCTTTATGGGCTGAGGGTGAACAGTGTTGTCATCTCTCCAGTTTATTTCACATGCTTTGTTCACCTCCCACATGTGGTTTGTCAAAAGCCATATACTTTAGGGTTATTAAATCTGTTCTGAATCTGCTTAAACCCCTTGACCACCTGTGGAATTTGGTCAGTCAATGTGCGTGGTAGTTTTGAGTACTGTCGTTTTCGCTGTTCAAAATCCGCATATTAGGATTCCTTTACACCAAATATAAGGAGTGTATTAGGTATTCTCCTTTATGTAATCATTGAATCTCCACAGAGATTCAATGGAGATTGAATTCATATATGTATTAATCTCAATGGAGATTAATACATATAAAGAAATGGTTTTAGGCATTTTGGGTGTCATTTCGAGGAACTGGCAGATGGACAAGGTTCTAAGGGCAATTCTAGAGAGCTCTCTGATTCTTCTGATCAAAATAGTTCATTTTCAACATGTTTAAATATGTGTCCTTTTAACTTCCTTAGTTGACGCATGGAATCAGATTGCATCATGTTGTAAATACTCAGGTCACCTCTACATATGATAATGTGTTCAAGTGTTTTATTTTCATTTGTTCCTAGTTAATATAGCTGTTGTAGTCTTCGAAGTTGCGGTGGGAGACTTAAACGATATCCTCCTCTTCTCCCCGTACACATTTTTGAGATTTCTGCCTGATGAATATATATTTTTTAAACTCCAGATCAGATGCTTTTCTTTTCGGTTAAACCCAGAGATTACTCAAGGTGGGGCTGAGGCCTCCTCACAGAACTGATTCCCAGAAGAAGGAGCCTTGACTCACAAGTACTCTCCCCAACCTGCCAGTGACTCACTGGATGCCTTTGGATGGGGCCATAGAACCTGTCTCTGTTTTTCCACCTGGCTAGTGGTGCTCACACCCACCTGAGGGAGAGACCTGGGGTGGTGATTCACTGGCTGATTTGGTATAGCTCCGTGACCTCTAGAGGTGCACAGGATTATCTGTATATTTAAGTCGTGTTCCTTGTAAAAGGTTGCGTTCCTCGAAGTGCTTTTAGGTGAAAAGCTTGGTGAGAAGTTTCCTGAAATTGAACCTTATTCTCTTTGCCAGTGGAACCCACTTGGCACCTTAGGGTCGAGACACAGGGATTTATCAAGGTTTTAGCGCTAGACATGTTAAGAGCCCTTGTTCCCCTGCTCTAAATAGTGTCAGCTGTGAAAAGCATAATTCCATAAGTACCTAAAGGGATACGGTGTGCTTGAACCAACATAGGAAATGAGATACAGCAGGGGTTTTTTTAGGTACTTCTTGCGAAGCAGTTTATGAAAATGTAACAGAAAGTTCCTGGAGAAACAAATGTCGCACTGTGCATTGTGGTTTTACTGTGGCTGAGACAATTTCAATTCCATCCAAAGTATGTGATGTTTATTGACATTGATGACTACTGCGGCTGAAAGCTGGAATATACAAAGGAGAGTGGCAGATACAGTTACAGTAGACTTTTCTGGATTCCGCTGGACAATTTGACTTGTTTTGATCCTGTTCTCAAACTTTTGGCAAGCTAGTGGCTGTTTTATGTGCTCTTTTTCTTGCTTGGCTTTAATAGCTAGAGCTGTTCAAAGATTGGGCTGCCCTGGGAGATTGCATGGTGGGAGGTGTACAAGCCGAGAAATAAGTAAGCATTTTGTAGGAATGTTGTAGGGAAAATCCAAGCACCAGACAAATGGGAGGTTAGGCTAGACTCTGTCAGTCACATCCAACGTTGGAATTCTGTAATTTGTTTATAAGCTCCTCTAGCCTGTTCAACTTGCTTTGCATGAATCTACATGTGTGTGGGAGTGCTTAATGAGTATTGTCGGTGAGGTTTCTCAGCACTCTCACCAGCTTGTCAGGCTCCATCAAAGAGACAAAATCACTAACTTGGACAAACTTTGAAGCATGGGCAGAGAGGCAGGCACCCACTTATACTTCCCCAGACTGCATTATACTTGCTGAATCAAGGGTGTTCATAGGACCGCTGGTGTTCAGATCTGTTTCAAGAATTAGTTCTGACTCTTGGAACGATGGAAGTCAACACAAAAATCCAGGCTTGAGATCAGTTCTTATTTCTTACCCTGGTTTTGCCCTAACTAGTCTTGTGTATAATAGATAATAGTGAGCCACTTGGTCTCTCTAGGCTATAGTTTCCCCACTTATAAAATAGGGCAGAGTGGGAGGAATGTGGAGATGAATCCATGATTCATTCATCCATTCAACAAAAAAGTGGTGAGCTATCTTGTTCCTAGGGATGCAGCTAAGATGATACATAAGATATCAATGTGGATTTCTTCCAATGTCAACGTTCTTTGTTAATAACCGCAGCAATTGAAGGGAAAAAGGAAGTGGCGTAGTTTAGGTTTCCTTGATTAGAGTGGTGAGTAAGTGGCATAGAGGAAATATAGAAACAAATTTAATCATGAGGCAATTAATCTAAGAAAAAAGTGAGAGGGAAGGAAGGAAGGAAGGAAGGAAGGAAGGAAGGAAGGAAGGAAGGAAGGAAGGAAGGAAGGAAGGAAGGAAAGGGAGGGAGGAAGTGAGGGAGGGGAGAGAGAGAAAGAAAAAAGGTAAGGGTTGGGGGAGGAAAATTGCTCAGGACATCCTGAAAAGTGATAAATCCTGCCTCATCCCAGATCACTTCAGTTTCTGACTGTGCTGGTATCTGAAGTCACACCCAGTAGCCACCAGAGCAGGCATCAATAAAATGGAAATGCTAACAATGAGGGCTATTGAGCAACTTTGAACTTGAGTAAAAGTGAAAGATTTAACAAGTGAAAAAGCCATGGAAATATAGTTCTGTGATGGTCTGTGATGAGTTCATTTAATTGCGGGGGAGAAGAGAGCATTTTTGTTCCAGTTACCCAATCTTCATTTCATTCATTTTCCTATTACTTATTAAACAACTGCTGATGCAAAGAGGGACTATGGGAAGGTGCAGATGTACTTAAACTCTTTTTGTTTATGATATGTAGTACGCAGGGTAATAATGTAGTAATATGGCCAATAAATAACATGAACAATGTCAGGTATTTAAAGGAGATTCTGCTTCTTGTAAGACTTTATAAAAGCTTCAGGGGAAAAAAAATCCACTTAACTTGTCTATACTTGTTCTTTCTACATTTATGTTGATTAATCTAACTGGTATATCAGTAACTAGTAACTCTTTTTTTTTTCTTGTAATAGAGATCTTTGTAAGTATTTTTTTCAGATTATACTTTCAGATTGCAAGGGGTTAGAACTCCTTAGGGGGTCTTTAAATCTCAAGATTATCAGTCTAGCTAAATCTAATTAAAAGATAGCCTTCTCTTTGTATTATTGAATAATGATGAGAACCAATAGTGTAGCTTTTTGAATATTTGCTAACCATTTTCTCCACAGAAAATTTTGGTCAGTGATAACAGTATTGTAGAGGTATCTGCAAATATAAGGGGCCAAAAAGGAAACATGTTTGCTTAGATTTGATCCAATCAGACCAGGTCAGAGTTAGTAATCCAAGGCTATATTATATCTCTCTAGTCCAAAATATTATTTTGTAGCTTTCAAACATTTTTCAACGTCTCCGCTCTGCTGATCATCATTCCATTAGGAAACCTCATCTTGGAAGCTTATTAGATGTATAACTTAAAAATTTAGAAAAGTTTGAAAAATAGATCAGGTTAAGCAGAAAGTGTGATATTTTTTTTTCCCCCTCTCTGTGTTAGTTACTAGATGTTAATGATATAAACAAAGTCTGGCTTTATGTAGCAAGATTTTAGCAGCATCCCAGGCTCTCTATGGAGGCATTTCTCAGTACAGTTTTTAAAGGTTAAGCTTTACACAACACAGTATTTTTACCTATCATATTAGAATTTTTAAAGGATAAAGATGTATTCTAATTTAAATTCATTAAACGCAGATTGGATAATCTATGTAGTTTACCAGGTACTGTTCTTAGTGCTTTCGATGGAAATATGAACAAATATCTGACCCAAGCCTTCAAATATCTCACAATTATGTATTTTAGATCTCTGACTTAAAAGACTTTTCATAAGACCTTAATTTGAAGGATTCAGCTGGTTCTAGCTTCAAACGGTGCAATTTAGATTCTATCTGCACATATAACCCTCATAACTTCTAACACAACACTTGCTTACTTTGATTTGTAATCCTTCATTACATATGCCCAGCCTAGTGGGTTTTCATGCTGATTCTCAGCCTTTTTTTTTCCTTTGTATTTTTAAATTTCCTCCCACATATCACTATAGTTAAGAATTCATCTAAATGTCTCCAGTGAGGCAAGATGAGATTTTGTGTTTGATGCCCATCTAGTATTGTAAAACATAAAGATATTTCCTAAGTCGATGGATGCCAAAGACTTAAGTGAAAAAAAAAAGATTGCTTTGCAAAATAACAATATTGCTGTAAAAGAGGTAGAAAGAGTAAATTGGGTATGGCATGAATCAAATGTGTTATCGTTGAGAACTTAAAGGGGGAAAACACAACGTTGAAAACTGAATACTCAATCATTCCAGGTGAGTGCAGAGGGAGCCCTGAAGTAGTTCACCCATGAGTGCTCCCTGCCTGGGTGGTTTTATACAAGCTTGACTCATGAGACTGAGGCGCAGTGGACTCCTCGTGAAGAATACCTTGTGATCCAAGTGCTCAGACCTGCTGGGCTGGTGGCCTGCTGCTTTTACGTGAAGTACAGAGCAGAATGATTATTATGGAAGCTGGGTTTGGTTTGAGGCCCTACAACTCCAACAAAGTGGAAAACTTGGAGAGAGATCAGAGAAAGCAACACAAACGATGAATAAAGGGTTGGAAAACTGAGTATTATGACACATTAAAGTGGAGGAGGCTGAAAGATATAAGAGGTGATGCATATTTGAAGGGCTATCCTAGGAAGAATGTTTACTAATCACACTCTCTATACTGAGGGTAAAATTCCCGTCACCCCTCGTTTAAGACCCTCCAGTGACTTCTGATTACAGTTAGAATAAACTGGGAACCCCTTACGCCAGTTTGAAAAGCCTGATCTTTGCCTTCTGACCACCTTGTTAAACTCTCCTCATTTGACTTTCCACATCCTATCACCCTTCAATAGAGTGATCCGCTGTTTGTCCAGGATTGAGGGTCTGCTCTGGATGCAGGGCTTGTAGTTTTCAAACCAAGACAGCCCTAGGCAAATGGACGGCAGTGGGGGGTGGGGGGGGGTCACCCTCTTTCTTCTCCAGGCACATGGATCATCTTTGTGACTTTCAGCATCCCCTCTGCCAGCCCTTTGCCTGAAATGATTTCCTTCTGAGTGGAATTTATGAACAAGTCTGGAAATCTGTGTTGTGTATGAGAGCTTGGTTATTTTATTTTAATTTTCCTTTTAGTAATGATTAGCTATCAAAAACTATTGGTAAATCAGAAGGGAGGACATTCCTTAACTGTGGAGTCCTTGGTACTTTCCTCTTCATACCACAGTATGGTGTGGGGTTCCAAGAAAGAAGTTCTGCAATAACCTTATAAGCAGCTTCAGTTTCTGGTAAACCCATGTTCCATGGAATATGTGCTTTATTTAACTCAGTAGTTCTTATGTCACCCTGGAATCTTAAGATAAGTGTGTGGGTAGGTACATGTGTGCCCGCACACACTTACGAGGAGGTGGATATGTGGAAAGGAGTGTCTCAGTTTTGCCTTTTAGTTAAATCAAGTAAAAACGTATCTTGACTTCCAAAATATCTCTCAACTACAGGAAAAAAAATAGTAAAAAAAAAAATATATATATACTACTATGATTTTATCACAGACTATGTGGTTATGGCAAGGATGGAAGTATTAAAAATAATATTGTCTGATATTTTAGAAATCTTAGTGTTAATTAGGGAAATACTGAGACTGAGCCTAGGTCTACAAAATCTATGTCTACAAAATCTTTCCATCATGTCAGCCACTTCTGAAGACCATCAAGATGTCAATTGTTCCAACTCCCTGGTTAGAGATATTATCATTCACACTTTACCTAATAGCTATCGTAATAGCTACGTAATAGCTATTATTCATGGTCCCCATGAATAATAAGTAGCCTACTGAAGGTAGCATGGCTTGTTACAATGTAAATAATATTTATATATGCAAAAATACTTGTCACATGTTAGCCCTGTCAAAGAGACGACAATCTTTATGTGAAGGGGGACATAAATCTAGAAGTAATCAAACTCATCCCAGCAGTATAGTTTCAGCTCATTTTCTTTGTGCCTTTATGTTACCATGATGGTGTCATGTTTTTACTCTTTAAGAAACATGCTGGTATACTCTCTGAAACCTGACTCTATCTGTTTGATCATGACTTAGTACACCAATGAAAATAACAGGAAATTAGAAAATTAGTAGAATCCTGAGAAATACTACATTGAATTATTGTCTGCTATTTTACAATATGACAGTTTAAATAGTTTTAAAAACTGGTGATGTCTCTGAATATGAATCTATACTGTTGTAAAGTAACATCGCAAAGGAGATTTTGTTTTGCTCTAAGAAAATGACATTCATATCTCCCACCGCCATCCCAGTTACTGGAGATGCAAATGCTGTTTATTCAGCCATGATAATCTCTTGACAAATTTATTTCTTCCAAATTCACCCATTTTTTCCCTGAGGCTTGATGACTGAGATATAAAGCTATTACCAAGCTATATTGTAAACCATTTTAATTATAAATGGTTTAACATTAAGGATAATACATATGATTGTTGTTTCAGAATTGAAATACTCCACTAGTAAGGATTAAAGATGTATTAGTTCAGCTAAACCTATTCAACCAGATTATTAATTAGTTTTCCAGAGGAATTTGAATTTAGTGTTGAAACCATAAAATGTTAGAGCTGCAGGACTTCTTACTCATTATCCAGCCAGGAGTTTGTTTTTCTGGAGAAGAAACTCGCTTGGTTACCTGCAGAAACCTCACTAGAACTGAGTTCTCCTGACTCCTAGCTCCATTTTCCTTATTCCATACAATTTTGAAGTATACTTGGTCTTCTACCATTCTTCTCCTGTTGGTCTACACATGATTATTTTTTTACATGTCCTAAAATGTTTTCTGCCAGGCACATTGCAAGCAACCCGTGCCTTGATGGTGGTTGGAATCCTGCTGGGACTAATAGCCATCTTTGTGGCCACTGTTGGCATGAAATGTATGAAGTGCCTGGAAGACAATGAGGTCCAGAAGATGCGGATGGCTGTCATCGGGGGCGTGATATTTCTTATTGCAGGTAAGAGAGGCCCCATCCCCCTTCCTAAAGTGTCTCTGGCATAGTTTCGCCTTCCTAATATCTGAAGACAGAGAAACTTTAAGTCCAGCTGACTTTCCCATTCTCGAACAGGAACCAAATGAAACTTTGAGATCTGTGATCACCATGGACCGGTCTCTTCTTTCAGGTTCCAGGTGCAAACTGGTTTCTTAGAACCAGTCTCCCCAGGTGAAGGGAGCTACCTCCTAGCTAGCAAACACTACAGAACAATTTTGTTCAATTCAGAAAATTTCTATGGCATTTCCACAAATGGTGTGTGGCAAAGGTGGGGAGTAGTGAGAGAAAACATAAAGAATGTGCAGATCATACAGGTGTGTGAAGAATGGGATTGGGATTACTGGAGGAAAATGAGGACATCATTCTAGGTAGGCAGATCTGATTCCAGAACATACAGAATGTGCCCATAGATGAGTGAAGAGAAAGACCCTTTGGAGTGAGATGGAATGTTGGAATGGTAGAAAAACAGGTTAAGTGAATTAAGAACAAACACATACAGAACAGCCTTGAAAAAACCACTATGTATTTGTTGCTTTATTGAAGTGTTGATTGATGACGTAGATTTGTGAACTTTGAGAAAATGAGAGCCAGAAAAAGACATGGCAGTTGCATTTAAAGTGTTGTGGTAAGGCATATTGTTAAATAAGTTTTTAAATAAGTTTGTGTGTTTGTGTATAGAAGAGTATTATATATATATATATATATATATATATATATATATATATAATAGTATATTATAGACCTGAAGAAACTTCACTAGACCATATATATATGGTCTATTTTTAAAATAGACAATTACATATATGT
This sequence comes from Rhinolophus ferrumequinum, assembly GCF_004115265.2. Classification (NCBI taxonomy): domain Eukaryota; kingdom Metazoa; phylum Chordata; class Mammalia; order Chiroptera; family Rhinolophidae; genus Rhinolophus; species Rhinolophus ferrumequinum. The sequence continues at coordinate 55,928,577 of NC_046285.1, forward strand.
GTGTGTATATATACATATAGTCTATTTTTGAAATAGACAATAACATATACTATATATAATATATATAATAGCCTGTTGTGTTTGAAAATGACACCAGTGATATAATCTACCACTAGGAGAAACTAGAATTAGACTTTCTTTTCTCATTTTCTCTTTGACGAAAGGCCTTGTAGGGGCCTTTACTGCAGCATAGTGTGTGGATTTAACCAATAATGAAGGAAGAGTGCCTGTCGCTTTGCTAACGATTTAGTTTAAAGTCACCATTCTTTCAGTTTATCCAAATTAGTTCCTGTCTATATATATATATATATATATATATATGAGTGTGTGTGTGTGTGTGTACATGTGTGTATATATATATGTATATATGTGTGTGTGCGTGTGTATATATACACATACGCACACATACATACACATACACACACACGGATGGTGCTTTATTCCCAACAATTTAATTTTACATGAAAGGCTATGAATAAATTTACTGCATAGCACCGTTCCTTTGCTTGCCATATTGTAACTCCCCTAAGTGACTGCATCACTCCCATTTCAGCTTCAGGGATTTCCTAGGGAGTGAGAATCAAAAGTTCCAGAGCATTCTCAAGTTGTATCAGAGCAGCCAAAAGCACTAGTGTTTTCTGTCAAGTATTAGAAGCAATTAGATTAGACAACTTTTTTGTGAGGGGGTGGAGAAAAGATCACTGAAAAATTAAACTTTTTATGTTGATGATATTGATGGTTTCTTAGAATTACTATAAAAGGAAGTTATTTAATTTCTTTGGATAATAAACATCAAGATATTTTATAATTCTTTTAAATGATGGAATGCGTTATTTTGACTAAGGGGTTTCTCTGGTATTACTGAAATACGAAATGCATGGAAACTTGGGAGTGTGCTGCATAAATTTATCTGATGTGACACCTCAGCAAATCTCAAGGCAATACCTGGCAGGTCTGGCCAGTGGAGCGGTAGGAATTTGGGTGGTCTGGTCCATTCTGAGATAGGTCCTGCTCTTCCTTGCTATCTAGCTGCTTCCTTTCCTTCTGATCCTGAAGAAATGTAAAATTTGAGTTTTGGTTAAGAAAAATGTAGGAAGGTTTGTAACCGTTTTACAGGCAACTCATCCATCCTAATAGGGACATTGGTTTTATCAAAAGCAGTTTAATACACTAATGTCTATCAATATCTTTGAAGATCTTAAATGACATGAACCTGCTGAATTGTTTCTAAAAAAGCATTCTTTGTGCCAGTGATCTTGAACTACAGGTGTATGAGATGACATGAAGAGTATAAATTATGTGTACTCTGACCTAATATTTTTGTCCGTCTTAACAGCATACTTGGAATAAATCATGTCTGAACCTCTAATCTCCCTACATTAAAATGGTCTAAATTAAAATTGACTAAATTAAAAATGTCAGCACTATTGATGAGATTTAATTCTTGTAAAATCCGTATAAACTTAATGGGCTCTGTATTTATGCTCAGTGTTCCATAGTGATTAATGGTCTTTTGTTTTGAATTTTTCTAGGTCTGACTGTTTTAGTGGCCACAGCATGGTATGGCAATAGAATTGTTCAAGAATTCTATGACCCCATGACCCCAGTCAATGCCAGGTAATGCTATTCACGCGTAAAATAGCTTGTTTTCTGAGAAAATACCCTTTTTATGTTCTGCAAAGTCCAGCGAGTGCCACAGCTTCCCAGATTTGCTTTCTGGAATTTTATGTCAAACTTGAAAATAATTTGAATGCCTGTGACTCATGTTAAAAGAGGTCTGAGTATTGCTTTGACAGCCTATATTGATGATGGAACACACTTAAAGCAGAAAAGTTTCCAGCTTTACACTTTGCAACAGTGTGCTGGACCTTTACTCTTTTTTTTTTTAATATTAATAAAAATAATATATTTAAACTGCTCTTTTTGAAGTATATTCTGATATAACACTTAATTGCAAGTATCTGTAACTAACACAGTTTATGATTGAAACAAATGGTACTACCGTAGAGGTTAATGAATAATACTCCATTCCCACATTTAACTTTATTTATGAAAAATGTTTATTTATGACAAAATAACTTGTGGTACTACTTTGAAATTTTATGTCCCCCCACAACTATAAAATTAACTTTACAAAGGTCGTCTTTCTTAATATTGCAGGTTGTGGATGAAAGTTAAAGAGCTAATTCTTGGCTGTCATGTAACAACCCTCTTTGATCAGGACAAGGCTCTTTGTCTCACTGTGTTCATGTCTTTAAAGCCTAATAACTACATTCAGAGTCAGGATGTTAAGATGTAATTATTGCTTGTTGAGTGCTAGGATGAATGGATGAAAAAAATCACAGTGGTTGGATAGATAAGGTGTGATTCTTTTTATATAATCACCCAGGTAGAGGAGAACACATAGTGCAGTGATTGTGTTGGAGCCCATCCCATAAGATTTATAATGTTGTAGGGAGAGAAACTGCTAGAGGTCAACAGACTAAAATTTTAGCAGTAATAGATGTGAAAGCACTTTATAAATTGCTAGGCACTGTACATTTGTTATTTACATTGTCTCACATGATCCTGAAAGTAGTCCAGTAATGCAGATTGGATTATCCTGTTATAAGAGAAACAGAAACTGAAGTAGAAAGGTAAAATTACTAGCCTACAATTGCAGCAGTTGAAGAGTTTGCATCAGGATGTAGACCCAGGCCTTACAACTGTAGATCCAGCTTTCTCAACCTTTACTGTCCACAGTCAGTCACAAAACCTCTTCCCAAGAGTCTGGCTTAGTACATCCACCTGGATCAGCTTAATCTTCAATTGTCCATGGGATGCTTAGAAGTTTTTTTTACAAAACCATTAATTTCAGATTTCAGTGTATATAGGTACCTAGGATCTACTATTAAAAACTCCAATAGTCTAACACTCTAGCAGTTTCTTTATAGAATATGGTTGCTACTGGGCCATAGCATGACTTGTTAAGCTTTAGCCTAGGAACCATAGTCCAAACCTGACTTTTAAAATATATAAACATGCTTTATAAGACTCCTACACACAGAAAGGTCTTTGGAAATATTTGTATAACTAAGCTGGTATTGCATGCCGTATTGCCTTATCTACTATTGCAAATTGTCAACAACTGTAATGTAAACATTCTTGTGTGTGTTTCCAAACCTGAAAGTGCTTCCCCCAGGGATCATGCAGGGTTATTTTCAGTGGAATATGATACTGGTTTCTTTACTTAATTATATTAGAAAAAAATTTCAATGATTCATTGATTAAGCAAATGCATTGTCTTGTTTCTTTAGGTATGAATTTGGTCCAGCTCTCTTCACTGGCTGGGCTGCTGCTTCTCTCTGCCTTCTGGGAGGGGCCCTACTTTGCTGTTCCTGTCCCCGAGAATCAACATCTTACCCAACACCACGGCCCTATCCGAAACCTGCACCTTCCAGTGGGAAAGACTACGTGTGACACAAGCAAAAGGAGACAGCCTTGTTGGAACAAACAGAAAATGGACATTGAAATACTCTCATTGACTTTAAGACCTTGAACTTTGACTATTGTAGTCTGAACTATGGGATGACAAACAAACAAACAAACAAACATTTTTTTAAAATATCCATTGCTAAAAATAACTTAGTCCTATTTTATCTCCTTTCCTTAATATGGGAGGGAATCATTTTCCACTTGTATTACTGCCTCCCACTGAGTAATTATCTCAAATGTGGGGAGGAAGAGCTCCTTAAATATAGATATGTAGATATACATGTTTTTCTATTAAAAAAATTAGATAGTAGAATCTCTTCCTACATTGTCACCAGCATACTTAAAATATATCTTAAAATATATATTTAAGTCTATAATGTTTAAATAAGCAGTGTATTTGGTATGTCCCTTCTTTCTATATGTATACATAGAAGTCAAATATCATTTACCCTCCTTTATCAGCTTTAGTGTCTTTGACATCAGACCTAACCTACTACACCAAGTACCGATTCTTTCAATTCTTCACGTGTGCCCTTTCGAATACTTCTTTTACTTTTTTTTTTACCGTGATCTTATAGCACTTGCTTTGTCGTCAGTCATTCTTCATACCTTTATTTGTTTTTTAGTAGGTTGGGCTTAACTCTTGAATCTAATAACACATTTCATAAGCCTACTATTTAATTTCTAAAATCAATAAGATTACCTTACAACTCAGAGCTTTGGGGGCAGATCATTCTGCATGACCAGATAATATATCCCCGTTGATCTTCCCACCTGATCTCTGTACTCTGACCTGTAACACTTGTTTTGCTTTGAAAATATTTGTTCATTGAATAGCTGCTTTCCCTAGTGTTGTAACACAATTTTATTGACGAAATTTTCAAGCGACTTATTTACAGTTGTAAATCTTCCTAACTACAGTTTCCTACTCACTCCCTCCTCACCTATACTGTTTTTTCATATGTAATTATCATGTAGCTTCCCTCTCCCCAGAGAGGTTTGGTCTGTTTGTCTTCATGAAGTGCTAGATTTTCTGTAGTGATAATCTGGTGACAAATATTCTCTCTGTAGCTGTAAGCAAGTCACTGATCTTTCTCCTCTTTTCTCATCTGTCAAATTGAGATAATGATACTTAACTAGCTGGTGGAGGTGGTGTGAGTATTAATTAGTTGGTATTATACTCATTCTTTGAACATGAAATATGTCTAACTAATGTTTTTATTTGCCCAATTGGCTGTTGGAAGTCATTGAAGCAAACCTACACACACGCCTTCACATTGTTCAGCACCTTCTCTTCTCCTCCAGTCCATTTCTTTTCTTTCAGCTGTGTCAAGCATGTTGTTGGGGCTCTGTTCCATTTGAACAATTGCTCTTCGTTTTCCAGTCTGTGGAAAATGCTACTTCATTGGAGCAAGATGATGTAATGAAAAGGGTGTCGGCGTTGGTGTCTGGAGACCTGATTGGAGTCTTGGTGCTATCAATTACTGTCTGAGTTTGGGCAAGGCACTTGGCTGGCCTAGATGTATTGTTTCATCTGTAAAAAGGGGATTGTAATTCCTGACCTGCCTCCCTCGCAGGGCTTTTGTGGAAATTCAGTGAGATGGAATATATGCAAATGTGGTTTGTAAGGTGAAAAGTATCATACTAGGCAAAACAAAAAAAACAAAAAAAAAAAACAACTAAGGAACTTAAGTGCATACGTTTTGGATTACTTTTCAAATGATTGCAAAGAGAGAAATTTTAAGAAATAGGTCTCGCCTTAACCAATCTCTGAAGTGATAAGACACTACAGTGAGATTCAGTTTACTAAGTGAAGAGGATTCTACGGAAGTCAGTTTCTTCAGTCAGTATGGCCTGATGCTTTGTGTGGCTATTTGTTTCTACTTTTAGGAATACAGACTTGACCTGGGACAAGTCTGCAGATACAATGGGTAAAACAGAAGTGTAAGTGTTGGCAAAGCCAAAGTCTGGAAGATTTATTTGAATTATGATAACTTCCAAGGGTACTCAAGATGTAAATCTGTTAAATGATGCGGTGGGAGGTGTTGCTGTTAGCTAGCGACACTGCTAGAATCATTCATGGGGGGGGGTAATTCATAGTGAAACTATATGGAAAAGTTATCCAAAGAACTGCAACATATAAGGACTTGAACCTAGTAAATTTTAGTGTGTCTTCCAAATCTGAGAGTCTATGCTTCTAGAAGGTATAATTTAAAGTGCCTTCGCTACATCCATAGATCCTAACGATGTGTGACTATAAATGCATGTGGTGTTTAGTTGCTAAACTCTACAAATAAATCTATAATCCAAAATGACCAACAGAAGTATTACACCAGAATTTATTCAATTTTGATATTTTTGTACTCTGCTACTACACCTGGAAACAGACCCAATAGATATTATAGGAGTTTGTATGGGAGTTTGTATAAAGCATTATTCTTTTTCAATAAGTTGATGGGTTTTTTTTTTAATAAAAATATAACTCCTTGCCTTGTTTTTCTAATCATTATTTCAAGATCGCCATGCTTGCAAAAGAAGATGACTTAGGATAGGATCTGACTCACTCTGTTCCTGGGAAAGAGCTATGGTGCCCCTGGGCCATCTAGCAAGTATCTGAATGACTCTACCTGCTAGAATGCCTTTTTTCTCTCACACTGAGCTCCTTCATCATTGCAACTGGTACAAGAGAATGCCAGGAAAAGTCATTTGAGTTTCTTCATCCATAAAAAGGGGACATACTTCAGTGAAGAATTAAATGATAAAATAGCCAACTGGAAAACACTGTGCAAGCTTCAGTGCTTCCTCACAAGGAGGAAGAGTGAAAGATTGTGGGCCAGAGATCCATTATTGTGTTTGTAATGATTATTGTTAAAACTACCTCCTAGGAAAGCAAGTGATGAAATGCATTCACTTGTTATCTGAAAATATCAATTATTGATAAAGTCTTAATTATAACCTCTCCCTGGACAATTTTCGTACTGAAGAGACAGGCCTGTAAACAAAGGTTTGCAGCTCTATGTGAACTCTCATGCATTAGCATGATGGCTGAGAGATTAAGATTCTTGTCAGATTGATTTGAACTCTCCTTAAATTAAGCAGATATATCAGAATCCTCAGTCTTTCTACATAATTAAATCTCTGGAGTGGGACCCATGCCAAAAAGGCCAGTGTAGCTAGAATGGATTAAGTTCAAAAGAGAGTAATAGAAGATGAAGGCATAAAAGGAAGAAGAATCTAAACTGTAATCAGAGCATGATGGACCATTGTAAGGACTTCATCCTTCCACTAAAAGGGAAAGATATTTTTAGGTTTTGAGCAGAGGAGACACAAGATCTAAATTATGATGTAGGATCATTTTTATTTGTTGTGTTGAGAATAGACTATAAGAGGGCAAGGAGAAAAAGCAGCGAGTTCAGATAGAGGATATCACAGTAATCCTGGCAAGAGGTGGTTTGGTGATAGCAATGGATAGTAAGAAGTTGTTAAATCTGAATATTAAAGTAGAGCCAGCAGGTTTTGCTGATTAACTGGATGTGAAGTGTGAGATTAAAAAAAAAGACTCAAAGATGACCAAGATTTAGGGCCTGAGCAATTGATGGGAGAAAGCTACCAAAAACCAAGAGAGGGAAGAATGTAGGGCAGTAGGTCTGGAAGAGAAAAACAGTAGTTTCACTTTGGACATGTTAAGTTTAAGGTACCAATTCCACATCTAAATAGAGATGTTCAGTAGGCAGTAAAAAAAATAATAAAAACAGGAATGTAGAGAACTGGAATGAAGAAAGTGTTTTAAAGAGAAGAGAGTAATCAAACATCAGTTTCACATGGTTTATCAATTTGAAAAATATGTCCCAATCTTTGGACATTTAAGTTGATAGCTACAACCACTAGACTAAAAGGTCAGTAAGAATAAGACACTGAAGAGAGAAGTTAAAGAAGATACAAATAGATGGAAACACATACCACGCTCATGGATAGGAAGAATTAATATTGTTAAAATGTCCATACGGCAATATACAGATTCAACACAATTCCTATCAAACTACCAAAGACATTTTTCACAGAAATAGAACATATAATCCTAAAATTTATATAGAACCATAAAAGACCCTGGATAGCCTCGGCAATCTTGAGAAATAAGAACAAAGTGGGAGGTATAATGATACCATACATCAAATTATACTACAAGCCTACAGTAATCAAAACAGCATAAAAACAGACACGTAGATCTATGGAACAGAATAGAGAGCCCAGAAATAAATCCATTCCTATATGGTCATTTAATCTACGACAATGGAGGCAAGAATTTACGGTGGGGTAAAGACAGTCTAGTCAATAAATGGTGCTGGGAAACCTGGACAGACACAGGTAAAAAAAAAAAAAAAAAATGAAGCTGGACCACCTCCTTAGAGCATATACAAGAATAAATTCAAAATGGATTAAAGACTTAAATGTAAGATTTGAAACCATAAAACTAGAAGAAAATATAGGAAGAAAGTTTACAGACATTACCTAAGATTTTTACTGATATATCCGTCAGGCAAGGGAAGTAAGAGAAAAAATAAACATGGGATTACATCAAACTAGAAAGTTTCTTCACAGCACAGGAAACCATCAATAAAACAAAAAGGGATCCTACTGAATGGGAGAAGATATTTGCCAATGATATATCCGATAAGGGGTTAATATCCAAAATTTATTAAAAAAAAAAAACTCAACTCCAAAAAAACAAACAACCCAATTAAAAAATGGACAGAGGACATAAAGAGACATTTTTCTAAAGAGGACATACAGATAGCAAACAGACATGTGAAAAAATGCTCAACCTAACTAATCATTAGAGAAATGCAAATAAAAACCAAAATGAGATACCACCTCACCCGAGTCAAAATGGCTATCATCAATAAATCAACAAACAAAAAGTGCTGGTGAGGATGTGGAGAAAAGGGAAACCTTGTGCACTGTTGGTGGGATTGCAGATTGGTGCAGCCAGTATGGAGTTATCTCACAAAACTGAAAATGGAACTACCTTATAACTCAGCAATTCCACTCCTAGGTATCTATCTGGAGAAATTCAAAACTCTAATTCGAAAAAATTTATGCACCCCTATGTTTATTGCAGCACTATACACAATAGTCAAGACATGGAAACAACCAAAATGCCCATTGGTAGACAACTGCATTAAGAAAGTGTAGTACCTTTATACAATGGAGTATTATGCAGCCATAAAGAAGAATGAAATCTTACCATTTGCAACAATATGGATAGACCTAGAAAACATTATGCTAAGTGAAATAAATCAGAGAAAGACAAATACCATGTGATCTCACTTATATGTAGAATCTAAAGAAAAAAATGAATGAACTAATCAGAAACAGTCTCAGAGACATAGAGGAAAAACTGAGGGTTGCTAGATGTGAGGAGTGGTGGGGATAAGGGGGAAGGTGAGGGGATCAGAAAGCACAGTCGGTAACCACAAGATTGCCATGGGGATACGAAAGTCAGTTTGGGGAATGTAATCAATGATGTTGTAAAGATTTTGGAGGGTATCTGATGGACACTTGTCTCATTAGGGAGACCACCTCAGGGATAATGTAGATGCCTGATCACTGCACTGTACACTTGAAGCTGAAACTGAACAGCAATGAATGTCAACTATAAATATATATATATATATACATATATATACATACACACACATATATATGTGTGTGTATGTATATATATACAAGAAGTGGAGTACAGCATTAGGAATAGAGACAGTGGAAATGTAATGGCTGTATGCGATGTCAGAGGGGTAGTAGATTGGGGGAGGAGGGCTATCACTTTGTGAGGGATATGTGTGATAAATGTCTAACAATTACATTGGTACACCTGAAACAAAAAAAAAAAAAAAAGAGAGAGAGAGAGAGAGAACTAGGAAAAGAAGAGTTATATGCAAATCATTGAAACTAATTTAAATTGAGTGTTTCTAGGCACCTAATATGCTAATATGCTACCCTGTTCCCCAAAAATGGGACCTGGCCCTGTGGACGGCTCTGGTGAGTCTTTTGGAGCAAGAATTGATGTAAGACCCTGTATTATATTATATTGTATTGTGTTATATTATATTATTATATTATATTATATTATATTATATTATATTATATTATATTATATTATATTATATTATACCTGGTCTTATATTGTAGTACGATAAGACTGGATCTTATGTTGGTTTTTGCTCCGGGGAACACATTGGAACTGATTGTCCAAGTGGGTCTTATTTTCGGGGAAACACGGTACAAACACATGAATTCAGTAGTTCATACTAGTAATAAAAAATGAAGTCTTAGACAACATTTTAGTGACTCTTCATTATACTTCATGACTACTAAGAAAAATTCAAAATAAATTTGTCATGTTTTTTTCCTTTCCTTATTTTAATAAATTTACTCTTAAATGAAAAAATAAAATAAAAGGTCAAACAAACCTATTTGCCTATTATTGAATCTTTATTTTCCAAATTATTTATTCCATTTTTATCCTTAAGAGTATTCTCAAAGAAATTGGGCATCTTAGAGTCATAAACCTACCCTGGATGTTAGTCCTGCTTTGGCCCTTTTACTAGCTCTATCTTTTAATTTTTACATTTTGATAAATGTACCCGAAACCAAATGGGTCATTTTAGGTATTCTCAGAAGCAGGGCTCCCGGACAGGGTTAAAATGATAAGAGATGGAACACTAATGTTTATGAAACAGAAAAGAAATACGTTACGAAACAAATTCACAGCCAATTTCCATTTTTATGTCTCATTGGATAGAATGGCTTTCCATGGTCGCATTCAGCAGCAAATGAATTTGGGATGTTTTAGTTTTATAGATGGGAACTTTACTGCCCATTAAAATCAGATTTTGCCAGCCTTATTAGGTCTGTGGCCTTGACCAACTTACTAATATCTCTCAGCCTCAGTAATAATATGTGCTCAACTTAACTCACAGGGTTTTAGTGGAAGTCAAAGACATACTATGTGTGAATGTCCTTTGTAAATCAAAAATACTGCATAAATATAAGGATTAGGGTTCACAGGAATAATTATTTGGGCTAAATGAAAGCCTTTATATTGACTATTTCAAGTGCACAGTTAATCGGGTAAGGTCCTTTCCCTGATTTCAGTTATCAACCTATGACAATGTACATCTTCCAGTATAATAGACGGACTCAGTATTGAGAGTCTCGTGTTATAGAATCAGCAAGCCAGGTATTACAATATATCACATAGACAAGCAAATTTCCTGATGATGTGACTTTCAAAAAGAATAAAACAGAAAAAAAGTAGATATAATAAAAATAATGTCTAGTAAAGCCACTTTACTGTTTTACTGCTTCATGAGATGTTGGAAGCAAAGCAGTGTTACTGAAATATCAGGAAAACAGCTATATCTTCAGTTTAACATTTATTTAGGGCTTACAATGTGCCAAATCCTGATCCAAACACAATTTTGTATAGAGAGGTGAGTAAGACATAGTTGGTGCCTCAGAGTCACTTTGCTGCCACAACCCAGGGGCACCCTGCTCACTGTGGTTTCTCTGTACAATGGCCCCTAGAGGCTATACAGTGTATAGCCCAGAAGGCTACCTGCAGAGGCATCAAAAACAGAAATTCTGAGAAAAATATAAATATACATGAAATAGGATGCAAATCAAGTTTGTGAGAAGAACCCTGAATGACCACTAAGCAGGGAAATACAATTTCATATTGTTCAGATTGGTAAAAGATCTTAAAATCTAAAAGTACCAAGGATTGGCTAATATATGAAGAAATGGGTTCTCCTCCGTATTTACAAGCATAAATTGGTAAACTGCTATAGAGAGCCAATTTCAAAATACCTTGTAAAATTTATCCATTCACTGTGATCCAGCAATATGAAATTGAGATGTATATCCTTGAGAAACTAATGCAAGTAAGAGCTAAGGGGAGTCCAGAGGCAGGGAGAAATTAATAGCGTCAGAGAAGACTAGTAAAAAGTGAAGTATAAAGGGATGGGCAAGAATTCACCATCTGACCATCTCACTCTACCAGCTGCTATAATCCAAGCCACAATCATCTCCTACTCAGAACAGTGGAAAAACCTCCCAACAGATCCCCTGCTTCCAGTCCTGTGTTCTACAGTCTATTTTCCAAGTACTAACAGGAGTTAATCCTTTGAAGCATAAGTTAGGTAATTCTCCTGTCTCTAATGTTCTACATCTTCCAGAATTTCCAACAAACAAATAAAATCTGACATGGGCTACCTTCCCACCTTCATACTTTACCACTATCCTCCTAAATTATCCTGCTCCCAACTCTCTTGTCTCCTTGCTATTCCTGTGATACAAGCAACCATCTTAAATTTATTATTTTTCTCCCAGCAGCACTTTTCTCCCAGAAGAATTACAAATATCACCTTATCAGAAAAGACTTGCCTGATCAACCTATATAAAATAGGGCCCTATCACTCTTTATTCCCTTGTTCTGCTTTATTTTTTTTAATAACATGACAAGAATGGAAGAATATATATTTTTTCATGTGTTAGCATATTATCTGACTGCCCCATTGAATGACTGTTCTCTGAAAGCGAGATGTTTATACTTTTATATATAGATACTATTTATGTTAGTTCATCATTGTATCACTGACGTCTAAGTCAGTGTTTATTCTATAGTGGAGCTTAAATATAACTAGTAAATAATAAACTAATGAGTAGTGAATAATTTAGTGAAGAGCATATGGACCAAGCTGGACCAAAGAGACTCCATTCTTTTATTATAATTATTAAGAAAGAAAATTCTCTCCAGAAGTTGTTAGATAAAAAGATAAAAGCCTAGAGCCAATGATAATAGTAATGATAATAATGATAATAATAATAAGGCCAATTCTATGAGAATGAGGAAGAACAGAGCCTGATAACATAATTCAACCCCCTTGATTCAGCTATATAGAGCTAATTGTGACTCTGGACTTTTCAGTTATGTATACCAACGAATTTCTTGCTTTCTTAATGTACTTGAACTTCAATTTCTGACATTTACTCCTAAAAGAGTCGTAATATAATCATCAATCTCCTCATATACAAATAAGTAAGTTGAGATCTAGAAAAAGGAAGAGTTTTGACCAAACTTACAAAATTAATGGAGATAAAATTTAAGGTTTGCATTTTCTGAGCCCAAATCCTGTTTTGTTTTGTTTCTCCACACTATTGCTCAGCAGGCTGCACAAATAGATTCAAACTCTCCCATGATTTCAGGTTGTTGTACATTTACAAAACAGCATAGTATGAGGGCCAGGAATCCTAGGCAATTAAGTAGGTTGAGATGAAGTTTCCTGTGTTATTTAATCTTTTTAAATTTAAACTGCTACCTCACTGTGCAGGAGTCCAGCTCAGAAAAAAAGAAAAAAAAAATTCTCTAAAGAAAATAACAGGGTTAATCCTCTCAGTCTAACTTAAAGTACAGGTTTTCTAGGGAAAGGAAAATTCCTTTCATGAAGAGTTGTTTTTCACTCAGAATCTTGTAACATTTATGCTTCCCTCCCACCCCCAGGGTTATTGCACGTCATAAATTTTTAATTCCCTGCATCCTGATGAATGTAACCCAACTGTTGTTTCTGTTCACTACTGTAGACCTGGCAGCCCCCCACAAGTTAAATCTTGGGACTATCAGAAAATTATAAGAAAATGTCTAGCTCAGTACCTGGCACATAGTACGTATTGGAAAACTTCTAATCTTTAAATATGAACATGAATATGTCTTGTTATAGGAGTGTAAAAGTTTGTAGGGAAATTTTCTTAACTTTTATAATTTTCAAGATCTAAGGTAATCATCTTTATTAAATTTCCATGTATTAGAAGATGATTAAAATAAATGCAGAAAAAGTAGTCTCCACATTATGTTTCAATTTTACTTGAGAACAGAAAACGTGTAACTTTGTGATAGAATTTTTGTTGTAATCCTCATTTATTACATTCTTATTGAGCTATTAAGACATTTTGAATTTCATAATATTTAACTCAATTTTTACAAGCAATGTGCTTAATGGTTTATATTAAACTATTTAATATGGTATGAACAATGTAAATAAAACCTGAATATACAAGAAACAGTGACTTGGTTTTTGGGACATTAGGTTAAAGAATGTTATTCTTCAGATGGATATTATTCTTCAGATGGAGTATTTTTTTAAGTAAGAGATAAAGCTAACATTTATTGAACATATAATTCGTACAAAAATAGTATTTTTTAACTCTTGAAGGACCTTGTTTATTCACTCAATTTCAACAGGGAGTGTTGAAACATCATCATCATCATTATTATTATTATTATTGGTTTTTTGAACTCCCTCTTTAAAAAAGAAGTAAGTAAGCATTGTCAAGAAAATCAAGCATTGCCCAGAAAATCAAGAATATTGAATTAATTTACATTCTGTGTTGAAATTTTGTAGCATGTGTATTCACTTTAATTATTAAAACATTATCCTTTTATACCAGCCTTTCATTCAGCCAAAATTATGAATTAAGTGCACACAACAAACTATATGTGGTGTGCTCTGCTCTGAACACTAACCTAATACTACCGTGTTCCCCCGAAAATAAGACCGGGTCTTATATTAATTTTTGCTCCAAAAGATGCATTAGGGCTTATGTTCAGGGGATGTCATCCTGAAAAATCATGCTAGCGCTTATTTTCTGGTTAGGTGTTATTTTCGGGGAAACACGGTAGCAACTTTATTTTTTAAATTGACTGAGTGTCTGCTCTGACATAGTCATAAGGCCAGCACTTAGCTATGTAAAGATAAAAAAAAAAAAAAAAAAAAAACAACAACAACAACAAAAAAAAAAACAACTGCCCTGAAAAATCCCCCAGACTGGGGTAAATCTTAACAGGAAACGACTCTCAAAATAATAATGCAGCTTCCTTTGGTTTCTTCTTCATGATTTGCTCTTTATTTCCTCTCAACCAAAACCCATCTAAAACCACCTCAGATTTAAATATAAGACTCAATTTGTTCCAAGAACTCTAGATTTGGTATATAGCAGGATGTCTAATAAGAATCTCAAACTAGACAAGGACAAAAACAAGGTATTGATACCAAAGAAAACAAAATAAAAATCTGTTAAGGTCCTTCTCTTCTCAGTTTAACTGTAACTCTGTTTCTTCATTTCTCTGGGCCAAAGTCTTGACAATGTCCAGACTGCATTCTTTCTCTCATACCCTACATCCAATTCATTATCAAATCACCTATTGCTCTCAAATCTAAACAAAAAAGTGTTTAGATTTGAGAGCCATTACTTACTCCACCTTACTTGAGAGCCACCTTACTCCAAGTCACATAATCTCTTATTTAGATTATTGATATTTCATTGGACCTTTTCATTGGTTATTGGGCTTCAATCCCTATCCACTAAAGGTCTAATTTCCAGAGAGCAGTATGATTATCTTAAAACCCAATTCATATTGTGTCATTTTCTGCTCAAAACTATACAAGACTTTTACATCTTACTTGGAATAAAATCCAAATTTTCTGCCTTAAACCATTGCCTGTAAGGCCCTATGTGTGACATGAACCTTAGCTAATACTCTGCTCTCTCCTCTTCCTGGCTCATTCCTTGCCAACCACAATGACCTCCTTTGCTCTTTCTTAGATATAGAAAGCATCTTTCCAACACCGGACATCTGCATTTGCCATACCTAGATAGCTCCTCCCCCAGCTCGCCACATGGTGTATCCCCCTACTGCGCACTCAAGTTTTTGCTGAAATATCCCCTTATCCAGAAAGCCTTCTTGACCAACCTAAACAAAATAGCATGTAACCCAGCCTCTCATCTCTTAGCATTCCACCTGCTTTTTATTCATAATTCATATCACCAACATGACATATTACATACTTATTTATGTGCTTATTTTTCATCTCCCCAATGGAATGTAAGCTCCTTAAAAGTGGAGGATTTTTCTGTCTTGCTCACTGCTATATCTTGGTTTCTACAACTGTGCCTGGCCCAGAGCAGGCGTTCAGTAACTTCTGGATTAATTAGTAATTAACTGTTTCCTTTAACATTGTCATATAGTTTGTTTCACAGATTCCTGACAAAGAAGAACCATGATAATTTTTCATCTCTGATTTTTTCACATCCTTTGTATAAGATATAGTCTTATATTTCTGTTTTAAGATACTCATGGTGAAGTGGCAGAGCTGTAGAATAAAAGATGAAATGTCCTGCTTTGTTACATTTTTGTAGAATTCCGGGGAGAAACTGATGACCTGGAAGGAAGCTTATGGAAATGAAAATGGTGAGGAGAAAGGCAGAATTTTTTTCTTTGCTCAAAATTCTCTTCTATCTAGGACTGAATGAGATTCTAGGGGGTCACATAGTGAAATTTAAACTAGACTGAATCATTTGTCCAGCACCATACACAAGTGGTCATCCCTTCTACCTCCCAAAAGGCAAGAAACTCACTGAAAGGCAGGGCTGCAGATATCCTAAGTCAGAAAGGAAGTCTCTCAAGAAACTTTTGCCCTCTGGGGCATCATTCAGCACACTACAAGCTGATATTCCACTTATCACTAGAGAATTTTTTCTGTCATGTTCCCAAAGAACATTCCAGAATCTCTGTCAGTCTTGATTCTAACCAAGTGTAAAAACTCATAATTTCTGAAGTAACAGTGGGCCCTGTTCTCTCCACCCAGCCTCAGGGCCTTGCTCAATGTTGTCAGGCTTTCTGTAACCATGACTCAGCTCACAGATCACACTAAAGAGACACTGGTGTCTGAGAACCTCCCAGGAAAGACTCTTTTGTCATGAACCTACACACCCAGGCTAGACTTGCTGGTGTTAATGAATAGTGGTGCCAATTACAGTTTTAAGAAACAACAGCCATCTGCTTTGATAGGAGCTTTTTTGACCCTTTTTCTAACCAGCTCTGGAATTCTCAATGACACTAAGTAACCTCATGTTAAGTTCTCTTCCACTTCCCATCTCTGTAACCTTGATGAGGTCATTAATACTCTTTAAGCCTCATTCTTCTCAGATTTAATTGGGAATTATAAGTACCTAATTCATTGGGTTGTTGTTCATATTAAATAAATAGTTATACTTCTTAGAGAGAATAGTCACTCAGTAAACATTGCCTACTCTTAGTTATTCTTTTCTTGATAATGTCATGGAAAAAATGGAATAAAGATTTATCTTTCAGTATTCTTTGATGCAGTGAAAGTTCCCATGTAGAAGTAACTAAAATGTAAGACATCAGAATTAGTAAAAATTTTTGAATTATTGATCATTCAAATAGAATTTTTTATTAAATATTTTACAAATATATTGTTCTAATAACAGGTAATCAGGCAACTGAGGACATTTCACATAATAAATAATAATATAATCAGGTAAAACATGTTTATTCAAATACCTAGACAACTTGATAACTTCAATTTACATTCATCTTTTTTTTTTTTTTTTGGTATTATTGTCAACATTTACCCCTTGTGGTAATACTGGGTTCTCAGATATAATGGGATTAGATTTTTAGACAAAATGTTGGTCTTATAAATGTGATAAAGGGAATCTTAAAATTAGAAAGTATTTTTCAGTTCTACAGCATAACCAGTCAAATTTAGTGGTTTTCGATTTTGATGCTCAGTTTTCTGGGGGACTCTGAGGTTACTCAGGGTTTTTCTGAAGTCAACACGATTTTCATAATACTACTACTCAGTTGTTATGTGCTTTTTCCACTGATTATGCAAAAGCACTGGTGGGTGAAACTTCTGCTATCTAAACACAAATCAATGCTTTGATACCAAACTGTTTTTGTAGTCACTGTATTCCTCTCTGCCACCTCAATTTCATTCACTTATTAAAGAATGTCATTTATGAAGCATTACAAATATTAATTTTGTTAATTCTCAACTGTTGGCTACATGTCTCGTCGATATCCTGTATGACAAGATGAGAAGTATGCATAAAGCACTTTTGCATACTGAAGTATGATCGCTGTCTCAGGGAAAACACTTGTATGATTATTTGAGTTGCAAACTGAACCACTGCTTTTTTCATGGAGCACCATTTTTACTCAAAAGAATGATTGAAAGACAAAGTATGGTTATTCATACTTGGATTTTAGGCAAACATTTCCTTGAAAGTAAGTGAAGTGAGACTGTCATTTCAAGGAAAACAACAGTATTTGTTGCCAATAACATTTGCACTTTCAAATGAAACTGTACATCCATTTACAATTTGGAAAATGTGGATGTGTCACCGTGATCTTGACAGCTTCTCAACAGTTAAATATTTTTCTGATGAGATTGGTGATATTCGCACAGCTGATTTGTTAATATTGTAGAATGAAATGTACCATCTGTTTAGATCTGCATAACTTAGTGAACGAATATTTTACCAATGACCAATGTGTAATGTCACAAAATCATGCATGGTAAAATGTTCATTCAAAATGCAAGATATTCCATTGTACGTATAGAAAATAAACATATGCTGGATATGTTTTTATCTATTCATCCATCTATGGACATTAGTTTGTTTCTGTATCTTGGCTAGTATGAATAGTGCTACAATACACATGATAGTGCAGCTATCTCTTTGGGATACTGATTTCCATTTCTTGAATAAATACCCAGAAGTCGGATTGCTGGATGATATGGTAGGACCATTTTTAATTTTTTGATAAACTGCCATAGTATTTTCCATAATTACTTTGCCAATTTACATTTCTACCATAAAGGTGCCCTTTTCTCCACATCCTCACCAATAATTGTTTAAATATAAATATAAGTATAACAGCAGTGAGGTGATACCCCATTGTGGTTTTGATTTCTTTTCCTAATGATTAGTAATGCTGAGCCCCTTTTCATATACAAGTTGGCCATTTTATCTTTTTTGGAAAAATATCTCTTCAGGTCTTCGTTCATTTTTAAATTAGGCTATTGCTTATTGGGTTTTGTTGCTGTTTTGCTTTGAGTTATAGGAGTTCCTTATATATATTGGATATTAACTGCTTATCAGGTATATGATTTACAAATATTTTCTATCATTTTGTAGGTTACTTTTACATTTTGTTGATTGTTTCTTTTGCTGTGCAGAAGCTTTCTGGTTTAATGTAACCCCACTTATTTTTGCTCTTGCTGCCCGTGCTTTTAGTGTCACATGAAAAATAAAATCATTGCCAAGACCAATGTCACATAGCTTTTTCCCTGGGCCCTCGTTACTTATCAGAGAAAATTTGAAAGGAGAAATAAAACAACCCAATCAAAAAATTAGGCAAAGATATTAATAGAAATTTTATCAAAGAAAATAGATGACAAATAAGCATATGAAAAAAAGTTCTACGTTATATGTTATCAGGGAAGCTCATATTAAACAATGAAATATACTGCTACACACTTATTACAAT
The DNA here is from genome assembly GCF_004115265.2 of Rhinolophus ferrumequinum. Classification (NCBI taxonomy): domain Eukaryota; kingdom Metazoa; phylum Chordata; class Mammalia; order Chiroptera; family Rhinolophidae; genus Rhinolophus; species Rhinolophus ferrumequinum. The sequence continues at coordinate 55,947,469 of NC_046285.1, forward strand.
GGTCAAAGTCTGGAACACCGACAACACCAGACGCTGAGGAGTATGTGGAACAATAGGAACTCTCATACATTGCCAAATGGAATGCAAAGTAGTGCAGTTACTTTGGATGAGAGTTGGGCGGTTTCTTGGAAAACTAAACAGACTCACCACCCAATCCAGCAGTCACACTTCTTGGTATTTACCCAATGGAGTTGAAAATTTATGTCCACATGAAAACCTACACAAGGATATTTATAGGAGCTTTATTCAACATTGCCAAAACTTGGAAGCAACCAAGATAGCTTTCAGTAGGTGAATGGTTAAATAACCTATGATATATCCAGACAATGAAATATTTATCAGCACTGAAAACAAACGAACTACCAGGCCATGAAAAGATGTGGAGGAAACTTAAATGCATATCACTAAGAGAAAGAAGCCAATCTGAAAAGGCTACATACTGCAAGATTCCAATTATATTACATTTCGGAAAAGGTAAAACTATGGTAAAACACCATTCTGGTGAGTGATTTTGATAATGGGGGAAACTATGCACATGTGGAAACAGAGGTACATGGGAAATCTCTGTAACTCTGTCAGTTTTGTTGGAAACCTAAAACTTCTCTAAAAATAATAAAGTCTTTTTAAAAAAAGCCATTCTTCAACACAAAATAAACAGGACATTAATAACTATTGGACTTGACAGACTTTTTCATAAACATCAGAAGTTAGAGGATTCCAACTTTCAAAACAATAACGATACCTCAATAAGAAAAAAAAAACAACAAACGTGTACAGAAAAAACCCAATGATTTTAAAGAGTGTAGACATCTTAAGTCCCCTCCATATCCATTACGTATGCTACACTTTTCCTTCTGTTATCCTCTTCTCTTCATTGACCAGCTTGCCAATGCTTCAGAACAGACCACCTCTGTTGGCTATTTAGGAAGTGGAACGGAGCTGGAAAGCCAATGTCAAAGTTTGGGAACTCTCCAGTGAGGAAGAATTCACAATACTCTGAATGCATTCAGGAGCATTGCCGCATGCTCTTTCCCTCTTCTTCTGCCTCACTGCCCAGTAAAAGTTCTGATTTTAGGACCTGATTCTTGCTTGCTTATGATGTCAAATTCCTGATAGTGCTCTGAAAGTAGGTATCAAATCTCTTAGGCAAGAGCCTCGTTTTATCTATCAGTCTTTTAATTGTCTTCCAATGTGACTCTGTTGTTTCTGTATATGCAGAATGAAAGTTAGATAGTGATACCTCCACAAAATCAAAGATCTAAATATCAATAATTTAAACAATTTGCCCTTCAAATATTTTCTATCAAGATAATCTGTATCCCTCTCTTCAAGGACCCACCTCTGGTGCAAGTCACCAGATTGTTTCCTAACTGGTTGTCAACTATATCCCTACGTAGAACATCTGATTAACTTGTTATTTCTGGTACAGGAATGTATCTCCTATAATCATGTTGTCAGTCTTCAGTGATTGTGTGCCGGTCAGGATGGCATTTTGGGGCTTTTCTGACACAACCTGTTTAATAACTCTTTTGCTTATCTCCAACCCTTCATTCCATTCTAGTTTGATAATATCCACATTATAATTATCTCTTCAGATCCTGTGACCTATATGTTAACTTCTTCTGATTCATAAAATAGACAGAAATGGAGGTTTTAGCACATGTGAAATAAATGCCATATGCACCAGGAAGTTGAATTTGCTAGGAATTCAGTGTTACCAGACCTAATAAATTATATTACAAAAATTAAAAATGAAAGGATCTTGTTGTAATTATGCTAACGTGTGCCCTATATTTCTTTGTAGTCCTTTCAGGAACTAAAACAAAGACATGCGTGTGATATGCACTTAAATAATATCTTCTTACTGGGCCATGGAGAGAGAGATTTATCATTATATGGTTGGGTTATAACTAATAAAATTGGTTTCACTATCTTCTGCTCATATTGTTGCTAAAGTTAAAAATGTATAAAATAATAATAATAGAAGCATCCGATGTCAAGGTTCTGGCTCTCTGCCGAGGAGTCACCAGGCAGCAGCTGCAAGGACAGGTCTGGTGACTACTGAACTCTCTTGTCTACCTTCCTTCACCCCTCTTAAACGCAGTGGCAACTACATGGGACAAGTCTGCAGCCATTCAGGTTTTGGCTCATGAATTCCTCTACACCACACCTTAGTCTCCACCTGATTCTGACATCTAGAATTTAAAAACTTAGGTTTGGACTGGCTAATTGGCTCTTTGTAGAAATTCACAAAGTACGTTTCAAGTAGTTTACAACACACACACACACACACACACACACACACACACACACACGCACACACCTGGCAATTATTACCATAAGTGCTTGCCATGGTAGCCTTCTCATTTCTCTAGTGAGTTGGTATTTGCAACCAGTAAAATAATACTGCTTTTCAGACTAAAGAGATTTCCAGGAGATGCCTTATCCTGTAAGTCCTCTGTCCCTTGGTTTTATAACTTGCTGTTCTTTCCTGTACTCCCTGATGAAATCAACCAACCACAGTAACCATGGTAACCCACAACAGCAGCCAATCTTCTTCCTTTTGTGCTATATGGTATCTAGCCAATTGCTGGCCAACCTTTTTTACTTATCAATAATTAAAGGAACAATTTGGTTAAACATGCAGGGATTATTTTGAGTGGCATCCTTACAGTTCAACAGAAAATACAAAACTAACCCAATCAATAAAAATGGCCGAAGTTGTTAACAATACCGTTTTTTTCTCTTAATTCTTAAATGTAATCTGTCATGAAGTCGTGCTGATTTTTTTTTCCTCTAAATATACTTGAAGTCATCAATTTTGCTCCATTTTCTCTGCCACTACCTTGGTCTAAGCTACTGAACTATTTCAATACCTCCAAATAGGATGGACTACCCACATCCATTCCCACTTCGTTGGCCAGAACTGGGCTTTTTAGCTGTCAGATTGATCAGGCCCTTCTTCCCATGTGCTGCTTGACATTATAGAGGACACTAACCCTTTCAGACTGTGATAATGAGGTTGTCTGTCAGCTGGCTTCCTGCCGGTTCTACTAGTGGAAGATAGTGCCAAGAGATTGGAGGATGTAGGAAGAAAGAAGCGCATCTCTGGCACTGTGTGATCTAGTACCCATATCCCACGCTTCCAGCTTCTCCTAGGAGATCCTGGACCCCAGGCATTGGTTAACTACCTCTTTCTTTGATCTTTCCAGCCTTGATGTGTTAGAGACCTCCAGGTTTGGCTGACTCTGGGTTACCTTGCTGTCACCTGTTGACTTTTAATTCATTTCATCAACTGTCAATCGTCAACTGACTCTTCCCAGATTGGAACTGTGAGGGAGAGAAATTCGACAACTACAACCAAGGAAACTTTAGGGTCCAGCACTGCTCTCCTACTTCTCAAAACTAGGACTAACTCCAGTGACATAAAATAACAAAGCTATTATGAGTTAGTTGAGTATTCTGTGCAAGAGCTAAGACTACAAGCCCACCATAGAAACTGAATAAGAACACCACTTAAGCAGGAAAAATCATCAACAACATACAAAAAAACAAAACACACACACACACACACACAAAAACCCGAAAACGCTGACTATGAATTGTTTACTCCCCACATAGACTGCTAATGCTTATTTATCATGTGTGTTCTCTCTTGCTGTTTATCTCTTGGTTTTTGAATATGATGACTGATGGGAGCATCTGTATCTGGCTAGATAGACTGCATGAAGATAGATGCAGACGCAGCAAGTACACAAATGGTGTGAAGATGAAAGCCTCCACTCAGGAGGGTCTTTTATGTTCTGTTGTTTGTACAATTACTGAGCAAACAGTACTCATATGTGCCTCCTCTTTAATTGCCAGGTTTCTCTGCAGTGCACACAATTCCCTTTTTATAGTACCTCAGCAATGCTGGTGGCCAAAAATTCCTGCATAATCCAAGCCCTTTGGACCACTAAATAAGTTTAAAATATACAGGTTTTTATATTTATATCCCATGGAAATCACACTTTGGGTCTGGCTAGATCTTATTTCCTTACAGACTTAATTTGCTGTAAGCTCACTGCAACTAAATTGGAAAGAAGAAAAAAGTCCCCAAACTGTATTCGATTATATTCAGCATACTGTTTAGAATGTGATACTTATGAGAGTAAAATACAGTCTCTTTTGGTTGGGGCTCTGACTTTATTACTACTTATCTTTATTGCAAGCTGAGTTTTTCAAAATAAACAATTTTTCCAAGAGGTGTGTTATCATAACTTTTCTAGGTAAAGGCAAATTAATCTCAGTGTTTCTCTCCAGCATGGTAATGCAGGATTCTGATTTAAGAGCATGGACTCTGAGTTTGAAGTATTTGCATCCTGGATCCTATACTAACCAGCGTTGTCAACTTGCGTAAATTGCACTCACACTGCATCAGTTTCCTCATCTCTACAGCAGGGATAATAATAGAATATGAGGATTAGTGTCATAGTTGCATAAAATGTTTACCAGGATGCTTGACACCTAAGGAGTTTGATATCTGTTAGCTATTCTCTTCTCATTATTAGTTTTATTCTTAATACATCTACTTATTTTGTATGAGTTTTATTAGGGAAAGTCTCTCCTCCTTTCAAATAAATTCCTCCTTCAATTTCTAAGCATAAAATCAAAATTAAGTTTTTTATAATAACTAACTGACATCCTTAGGTAATGATTTCATTAAGGTCATATACACTGAATCTAATAAAGAAAAAAATACTACTCCTCTTTCAAAAATATAGAAACCAAGGCTTCAGGAAGTTATGTGGTTCAAACCAAAAACTTCTGCCACTAAAATTCAGGTTCTTTTTACTACTTTGTGTGATTTCATATACAGGAGAGCAACCCAAACAACTCTCCTTTCTCACTCCCCTCCACTCCAGGCAAATTCTTTCACCCTCCTTTAAACAAGCTACGTGTTTTTCCCCCCAATGCCTTTTTTCCTTTATCCCCTCCCATCTTCTCACTCCTCATTTACTATTTCTTTAGTTCCAAATAATTTTATTCAATTTAAGTCAGGATAATAAAACTACAATATTTTGAAGACACAGTCCAGCCCTTAAGAAGTTGAAAATTAGAAAATTTCACATATTGTGATGCTTAATTGTTAAAAAAGCAAAAATAAAGTTACACAAGAAATGCAAGAAATAAGTTATGAAGTTGCAAGAAATTGAAAGAAATCATATCTTGCTAGGAGATTTAGAAAAGACTTTACGGAGGAACCTTGAAAGATGATTATGGTTTCACTGAAAAAAAATAAGAACAACATGAGCAAAGATATCCCCAAAGATATTTGTGGGGATCATGGAATAGTTTGCTTGCTTTAGGAGTCTCCTAAGTAGAGGTCATAGTTAAGAGTGAGAAAGGATTGGGACCATTTTGTGAAATGTGTAGAACATCCGAATGAATAATATGTACCAGATTTAACAAGCAATAAGACACATTTTAAGGCAAGATAGCAGTGTTTACTATTGTATTTTTTTATATCTCGCCATTTATTTTGCTGCCCAGGTTCAATTCTAGAATACTTAGACATGAAATATAACAGCACTCAAAATTCAAGCATTAAGATCTAGCTAATTACTCTACTTAAAATACAGACATTGGGTTGTTACTCAAAGATTTCAGCAAACAGTTCTTTTTATGCTTTAAATTCTTTGAGCAGGAAAATAAACATATTCATACCTGTGTGTTTGCATATTTGCTTAGTCTCATTACAAGTCATAAGACATGTCAGAACAAATAATTCAAATTGCATTCTCTTGTCTACTGTAAATAGAGAGAGAAATCCAAGTGCTTCAGTTCAATTAACTTGATAAAGAGTTGGGGAATTTCTGTCTTTTTAAGGAAATTCAAGGTAGAAAAGAGATTATGTTCTATGTGTTAAGGAAAGAGAAAACACCTATTTTTTATCAGCAATTGAGAATTTTATAAGTAGTTTCAAGAAAAATCTAGCTGGTACAGTAAAACTCTGTGGTAAAAAGAGGATCATTTATAAACAAGTGCTTTGCCAAAACATATGCATTTGATAAGCCACATTTGCAGAGATGAATACAACCATGAATACAACCTTTCTTCTTCACTCTACCTGTTCTCACTCTTTCTAATCATTAATGAGAAACAAATCTATTTTCTTTCTTGTCTTTTCCTTCCCCTGATAATCTCATGAAAGATCAGAAATTTTATTAGTCTTTTCTAACAATCAACATTTGACTTTTTTGGATCCTCTCTAGAATATATTTGTTTCTTATTTCATTGATGTCTGTATTTTCTATGTCTTTTGTTCTCTTTTATTTGCATTTAACTTTTATCCTTATAAAAGCAAAAATGATAAATGAGCTAATGCTGATTGATTTTCTGCCTCACTTCTTTCCTAATACAAGAATTTAAAGATAAAAAATTTCCTCTAAGTACAACTTTTCTGGCATCCTCTAGGTTTCAAAAGGTAGCACTTTTGTTATCTTAAGTTAAACCTATGTTCTAATTTCCATTTATATTTCATTGATCCATGGGTTTTTTTAAAGCTCATTTCTTAATTTGAAAACTGAAAATTCTTGTTCTCGGTATCTTTTTAAAAATCATTAATTTCTATTTTAACTGCATTTTGGTTGAAGTATGCACCCCAGTATGTCAGTTTATTGAAATTTGCTGAGATTTGTCTTATGATACAGAAAATGGTCAATTATTGCAAATGTCCCTTCAGTGATTGATAAGAATGTACATTCCGAAGTTTGGAGTATAGTATCTTATGTATGTTAATTAGATTATGTTTCATTTATATTTTTCAAATATTCATAGAGGAATTGATTTTTATTGTCTTATGAAATGGTTTTTATTTTATCTTATGTATTTGTCTGTGTTATTAGTTTAGTCTGTTGTTTAGAATTTAGAGTCAATTTATCTCCTTTTTGAATTAAACCTTTAATCATTTTGAAGTGACCCATTTAGAGATGGCTTTAGAGATGGCTTTTGCCTTAAAAATCTATTTGTTTCATATTCCAATAACTACACTGCTTTCCTTTTGGTTAATATTTGTGTGGTATATCTTTTGCCGTTCTTCTGCTTTCATTCTTTCTACCTCCTTATATTTTAAGTGCCTCTTGTAAAGAGTATAAAATTCTTCTTTTTTTTTTTTCCAGTATGGCACTCTTTATCTATTAGTCAGGATATTTAGACTCCAATTAGATTTAAATGCAAATTTAAATTTAGTGTCACTACTGATATGTCTTATTTAAATCTGTATCAGAATTTATCCCATTCTTTTTACATTTATTTTTCTCTCCTTTATTTCATTTGAATTTACTAGTTTTTCACACCACTTTTCTGTCTGTATTAGCAGGAAAATTTTATGTCCTCCTATTTTTCTTTGAGATACTATAATATTCTTTTACAGATTAAAACATGATCGCTTGATTTACTAAATCTAATATTCACTAACTTTTTATTTTTTGTCTTCTATAAGGACCAAAGAACTTTTTAACTCCATTATCTTATTTCTGACTTAAATGCCTTTGCTGTAATGTATTGTAATCCTAGCTATATTGTAGGACAAAAAGACACTACTATTAACTAATTGGTCAATATTCATTTATATTTATCCCAATCTTTTTCAAATTCATTTGTGCTTTTCTACTTGTATCTACAAACTTTATTTTGGAATAATTCTTTTTTTTTTTTTTTTCTGTCTGCAGATCAGCCTTTCTTATTTCCACTAGTACAGATCTGCTGGTTTTAAATTCTCTAGCTTAGTTTTTGTTAAAGTGTCTTTATTGTTATCCTTATTCTTGAATGATAAGTTTAGAATTGTAGATTTTTTTCTTATAGAACATTGGATACATTATTTCATAATTATTATTGAAAAGCCAACTATTAATCTCTTTGAAGATAATCTTTTTCTGACAGTGTTTCTATTAGATTTGTATGTTGTTATTTTTCTAAAATAATTTAATAGGTTTATCTGTCAGTAATTTCTGCTTTCAAATTTTAAGTGTTTGAATTTTTTCTAAACTCTTGAAACTAATATCTCATGTTTGTGTATTATAAATAAATATAATAGCTGTTCAATTTCGACTTTGCAATATTTTGCTTTAATAATCTTATGTATGATTAATTTGTATAAATTAATGATTATTCAAAAAGAATGTATTTATCTGACAGTACCAATATCAGTATGTATCTGTTTAACCATTTTGTATCTTTCAAATTCTTTTTATTCTTATTTAATTTTGCTTATTATATCTGCCAAAGGTTATTCATCTTCCAATATGATTATCATTTGTGTAATTCTAAAAGTTTTTGCTACTGAGTTATTCTAATATTATTTCATTCACGAAGGTTCTGTTTATTTATCGTAGATTAAATGTTTTTTAATAAAAAATGACCATTTTGATTTAGTGTAATCTTTTTGCCTTGAATTCTCCTTTATTTTTATGATTACTGCTACCTCAGCCTTCTTGTTTGCATTAATCCAATTTATTATCATTTTTATCTTTTTATTTTTAATCTTTGTATAACATTTTGCTTTAAGTTGGTCTCTTGTAGTTAAACTTTATTTTCAAGTCTTTGTTTTTTCATAAGGAATCTAACCCATTCATATTTTTTTATTTTTGCAAAGGCATATTATTTCTACATAATGTTAAATCATCAATGGGTTATTGGAAAATAATATGTGTTCTCAAATATCACCTGCTCTTTTCAAAATGAGGAAAACTAAATTACTTGATATGTAAGGGTAAGTACTACCCTATGTATATTAATGTTTATGTACATTTGTGTGGTAATTCATAATTTACAATATTATTTATAAACATTATATTAATCATTGTATAGAAAGCATCTAGCAAAATGTTTGTCACATATTCTGTATTCACTAAATTTTTATAACATTGCATTAAATTGTAAGTCCTTCCTGAAATCTTAGAAATAAGCAGAGCAGATCTTACCTGATAATATAGAAAAAGAAACTGGTCACAGAAATGGTCTGTTTTGTACAGGATAATATTTTTAATAGGAAGGAGTAGGACGCAAATGCAATTTCAAAAATTTCAGGTATATTTTTTACCTCGAACTCTAAGTTTCAGTTCTATTTTTGTGGTTTGTATGAATGCATTCTTTGTCATTTAGATTTCATTGCATAACAATACACTAATACAGTCTCATCATTCAAATTAAAAAACATAAAAATAAAACAAGAGAAATAACTGTTTTAACAACGCTGTGTACCTACCATAAGGAAACCTAGATAAAGCTCATATGGTTTCTTAAACTTCTAAGTAGCTACCGTGTAGATAGAATTAAGCTATATTATTTCCTAGTTTGTATTCCTCTCAGTTGAATGATTTCACTGTACTCCAAAACATATGGAATAGTAGCATGGAGCTCTAAATCGCATCTGATTACAGCTTACAGAAAGAAGTGGGATGCCACTTAAAAGCAAAGAACCTTTCTGAGCTATAGCTTAGCCTGGCTTTTTAGGGAAGTGACTGGAATCATCCAGCCCGAGTCCACTGGTTGAACAGGAGCTGGCTTGCATTCTTCTGAAAGGACAGTAACAAAGTGGCAAGCTTTTCTAAGCTGTAGAAAGGATCCCATAATTCCATGCACTCTAACTTCCATAGATTAGGCATGCACAAAACCATTTTCTAAAAGTGAATAGGTGGAAAAAAACCTCAGTGATGTGTGTCAGCTAACTTCAGTATTAGTATATGTTGAACGAATAAACAAGCAGATGTTTCAGTTGAAACATTTAAAAACATTGAAAGCCTCTTTCTTTTTAGTTTAACACTATTTTAAAAACTGGTTCTCTAAGCGAAATAAATCAGACAGAAAAGTCGAGAACCATGTGACTACTCATATGTGGGATATAAACCTGAAAGCAACAAATGAACAAGACAAACAAACAAAAAATCATAGACACAGACAATAGTTTAGTGGTTACCAGAGGGTAAGCGGGGAGGGAGGGTGGTAGATGAGGGTAAAGGAGTCAAATATATAGTGATGGAAGGAGAACTGACTCCGGGTGGTGAACACACAATGTGATATATAGATGATGTATTACAGAATTGTACACCTGAAACCTATGTAATTTTACTAACCAATATCACCCCAATAAATTTAATGAAAATTAAATAACAATAATAAAATAAAAACCAGTTCTCTGCGAAAACTGGTCAGATAAACGGAGAGAAAAATCTTAGCTATAAAAAGCATGGCAAGGTTGGAAAATTTCAATGAGCATAATTGTCACTAATGCCGAGTGCATAGTGCCTGTATATTATAATAGTATTTCCTAAAAGTTTCTTGAGTAAATGCTAATAGGTGTTCTTATATTAAAAAACAAAATGAGAGAAATAGTTCACTTTTATAATTAAATTGTAATATTATATTAAGAAATATCAAGTATTTTGTATCTTTTTATTATGTAAAAAATGCAATGTCTTAAATGACTATTTTGATTGAGTTATAAAAAACAGTTTCTGTAGCTAAAAAGGGAAAACTAAAAAAAGAAAAATTGAGGTTCTCAACTATGACCAAATGAAATAAGCTAAAAGTTAGAGTCCCTCAAAGTAAAATTAAGTAACCACAGCTTTTGTTTTTAAAAAGGATGGTGGGTATGGTGATCTAAGATGTAAGTGTTAATGTTGCTTGAAATAGCATCATTCAAGATTATCAGTTTATTACTATGTAATTTATTTCCTTCTCTTTATTACAATGGATATATATAAAATAGAATTTTCACATTGAGTGGCACTCAAAATAAAATAAAATACAAAATATAAAATAATTTGAATTTGCTATTTTCAACTGCTATACAGTTAAAAGCAACACATTAGAAAACAAACTTTTATTATTTCTTGCAACAATTTCACTGTAAAATTTTTAGCTGCCTACCGTATTCAGTGTTTATTACAGCTCATGATTCTTTGTTGGGTTTCTAGTAATACATTATAACCTGAAAAGTATTATTGTGGCCTGATAAGGAAGGGAAATGTACCTGAAATATTGGGTGGTATTTATATACAGGAGAGAGAAAATAATACACACACACACACACACACAAACACACACATATAGGAATCAGACAGCCCTCGATTTAATAGTTCTTCTATTTACTAGCTGTATGACGTTGGGCAAATGTATTAACTTACCAAAGGAACTTAATCCTTTCAAGGAACAGAAAGATGCCACACCTTGAGCACTGCCATGGATTCTCAGGATTGGAAGAAGCATCAAGACAACTACTGCAATACTTAGATGTTTGAATTTTTTTTTTTTTAATAACATCTACACTTCCAGAAATGCTGCCTGAAGTTAATTAATAGACTGGCCAAGCATCTATCAAACTGAAAGAGACATAAAGAAGAGAGAATATTTATATGTGTGAAAGAGTGAAGTAGGTATTTAATACATTGCTATTATTCAACTTCCACAAAAATGATATAAAATATATTTGTATTCTTATTGCCCTGAAGATCAAGAAAGCTAGATGACTAGACAGAAATCACAAGTGAGAGACTAAATATGCTAATGGAAAATGGCTAGACCATATATAAAAATAGAACGCTAATCCACAACCTGCAGCGACCTGCCTAGGAAATCAACTTCCTATCTACAATAAACAGCTCAGGAAGTCAGTCTACATAATTGAGACTTGTGGGAAACCAGATTTCTATCTCTAGTATTCTAACAATCCAGGAAGCCAAACAATAACTCCTGCAACAATTGACCCTAAATGACCGAGACTTGATTAATTGACAGCCTCCCTAATTTTCCCCACCTCCAACTTAGGACCAGTCAGAGAAAGTCAAATATGACCCCTAACCAATCACATAGGATGCTTTGATTAGTTAGCCCTCCTATAGCTTCCCCATGCCAACAGCCTCTAATAATGGTATACCTGAAGCCTTCCCTTTTTTGCACTATGAAGATTTCCCACTCCTCTGCCTGCTTTATGAGTCTCTACCAAAATGCAAGTGACAGTGGCTGACTCTCTTGCTATACAGCAAGCTCTCAGGAAATAGATTTTGCTTCTATCATTCAGCTCATCTTTATGTATTTCCACAAAAATCTAATAAAAATAGGATTTAAGAAATCATTGCATGTACGCAACAGGCTACATATACAAGAATATTCATTGTGACATCATTTATGACAGAAATATGTCCATCAATAAAAGACAAATAAATTGTGGAATAGTTACACAATGGAAAAACCTTGCTAAGGGAAGAGCCAAGGCAGATAAATATAGTAATATAAGGCAGAGCAACACAATTCAACCTATGTACAAATATTTGTTTGGTTTCTTTAAAAATGAGCAAACTATAGCTATAGACAGCAACATAGACAAATCTTCCTTTCAAGGAGAGGGTATCTGTGATTATTAGAGAAGGGCATACAGGGGGACTGTGGCATGCTGACATCTGGTATTATTAACCTGGCTGAGGTGACATGGGTCTTCCTTGATTCTTATTCTAAACTCTTTTGCTCTAATATATCCCTTGCCCAGGTTAAAGGTGACAGTTGTTCATTGAACTTGAAGTTTGAGTGCAAAAGGTATGGGACACTTCCATCTTCTGTGGGATTGGTTCTGGTTTTATGCTGAGAAAAAAAATTCTCTCCTGGGAGCATGGGATCCTTTTAAAAGCCACTCCTAAATTCCTGCCTCAAGCTAGGTTCGTATCCTCTATAAGTACAGCCAGACTTTTCTGTTCCACAGCTGCTGGGGAAAAATTACCTCTTAGTATACATGTTCTGTGGTTCGACTGGATTCCTAATGGAATTCTATCCCACAAATGCAGCAACGAAACAGTGAGGAGTGATTCCTTAGACTCTGACCAGCTTTCTCTATCCTATCCAGGCTCTTTCTTAACCCATCCCATTAGGAATCAGAAAAATATGTCTGCAAGTATATCGCAGAGGTACAGACCTCTATGATACAGTTTTCTCCATAAAGACTTATGGGGACAAGGACAGATGTCTTCTGGTGGGGTGCTGGTGAAGGTTTCGTGGAGAGGTCTCACTGATTTAGGCCTTGAAGTCAGAGCAAGTTGTTTTGTTTGTTTAACATTTTAACATGTCAAATGGCCTCTTCTAGCCTTTCACTTTTCCTTTTTTTTTTTTTTTTTACTTTTTATTATGAAATAACTTATTTTCAACAGGAAAGTTGAAAAATAGTATAGAGATTTTCCACAGATCTTCATCCAGAATTTCTATGTTAATATCTTGGAAATATATGTATATAGAGGGACCAAGCATGTACACAAGTCTATATTTACATTTCTCTGTGTGTGTGTGAGTGTGTGTGTGTGTGTGTGTGTGTACGCACGCAAACCAGTTCATACTGATATCTTTTATTCTATTCCAACACCACAAGTTAATTCTAATTTTGCTGGGGGGAAAAAGGAAAGATTTTGATGGTAGAGGAGCTCTTTATATTAATGTGAACAAAAACATAGAAGTCCAAAAGCCTTAGCTTTACTGAAGGAAATGGCCAGGTTTTACATGGAGTAGGTGGCAAGAGGAGAGTTATACTGTGAAAAATGCTGCCAGTAGAAAAAGGAAGAGAATAGCTAAGACTGATCAATGTACTAATATAGACAGAACAATACAGTTAAACCTATGTAAAAATATTTGAGTTCTTATTAACTGTAGGACTGTAACTTAAAGCTACATTCCAATAATGAGTACTTCTTACCTTACTAGGAATTTAGCTTCAATCATGAAGAATACTCATTATTCTCACCTCCTAACTCTATGTTCACTGAACACTCAGAAAAAATGTATGATCTTGCTCCCTAAAAGCTTGAATGGAATCAGCTAGGTTAAGATATATTTCCTCTCTCATAATCTTGGCAGCAGCTGGGATATTATCTGCCAAAATTCCAGGCAGCTGTGTAAAATCTGGTGCTTGGAAATGAGCAAACATGTGAATCAAGTGTGTGGATACTATTATTTTGTGAAAATTTATAGGTTTCCCCTTTGCATTTCAGATTTATAAGCAGCATAAATAATAACCTGCTTGGTATAAGGCTGTAATTTTATTTAAGAATATACATCTAACACTGTAAGATATGTTTTTGCATTGTATAAGTCTCTTTTATGATTTATGCAATTATTACACTTAGGAATATTCACTGATTCAGCTGATTAACTTAAGTGCACCAGTTTGTTGATGTGTATGAGAGTGTTTGTCTCTTTCTGTTGACTTAACACTAATACTCAACAATGTATCAAGCCTCTATTCTGCTGGGCATACAGCTGAATGCAAAGTTGAATAAAGTACAGCACATATGTGTCTCTTTCCTGCACCATTGCACATCCAACAACTTCTGCCTTCCGCTTTGACAATGTCGAGCTTAGAAGTTATTACTTCTGTCCTTATAATGAGAAAAAGGTGACCAAATTGAAAATCAGTGACTTTTCTTGGACCATCGGAGAAGTAAGATTGCAAGGCAAATCACCATGCTGGAGAGATAGATGGGGCAAAGACAATCAGAGCCTTATTCTACTTGGAGGAAAGGAATGCCTCCCACTTTGGTCCCTCTAGACTTCCTGTATCACCTGAGGGTAGAGGGGGTAGGGTGGGGAAATCTGTATCACTGAAGAAATTCTTGTGAAGTTCATAACCAGAGACAAAGACCCACTTACAGATTGAGATTTAATCATAGGATTATAGAATGTTTCTGCTCCCCCACACTTCACCACCACACTCATAGGCTCCAACATAGTGGATTACAGCTGAAAGAGCTAAAAGACACAGCCTTTCTCTGAGGATGAGCTCTTATGGAAACCCAAAGTCAAGACAGGAGACAAAAACCAGGATAGAACAGGAATCTGAAGCCTCTGACATTTACAATTACAGCAAACATTATAAACAGCCCAACTCCTAGACAGATTAACATGAAGCTTTACACTAAAGTCTTATCTACCTCAGTGCCTATCATGTCATACATTATATCCAGCTTTAAACAAAAAAAATTATAAGACATACCATAAAGCAAGAAAATACACAGGCTAAAGACACAAAGTAACTATCAGAGCCAGACTCAGCTATAACACAAATGTTAGAAGTAGCATCTAATATATTAGGATTTTATGGAAAAGTAGAACATGGAAAGAACAGATGGTAATGTAAGCAGAGATATGGAAATTCTAACAAATAATCAAAAGTAAATACTAGAAATATAAAATGCTATCATGGAAATGAAAAAAAAAAAAGCCTTTTGACAGGCGTATCAATAGATTGGACAGGGCTGAGGAAAGAATCAGAGAACTTGAAGATAGGTCAGTAGGAACTTCCCAAACTGAAAAGCATTGCAAAAAAGAATGAAAACAACAACAACCCCAGAACATCCAAGAACTGTGGAATGATTTCAAAAGGTACAACATATGCATAATTGCAATACCAGAAGGAGAAGTAAGAGAGAATAGAGGTGAAGGATTCAAACTTTGATCTGGCAGGGACAATATAAGCAGTTTATGTCTGAGGAAGTATGTCAAGATCCACTTTGGGGCATGGAAGAAGCCATGGAGCCTTAATGTAAGAGAAATAAGATTGAACAGATCAGTGCTGGGGTCAAGAGACTTGATCAGATACCTTCATTTTTTTCAACCCATTCCAAAATCTGAATTTCCTTGCAGATGGGTGGCTATAGGAACCTCATACACTGAGAGTCAGAGATTCTCTCTCATCATGATACTTTAATGTTAGCCCAGGCAGTTCTGGGGCACAGCTTTTCAGCTGTATTGTGCCACCTCCCTGCCATCTACATCTCACCTACATCTCCTCTGTTCCCCTTAGCTTTTTCCTATGAAACCGGCCTTCTCCAGAGGCAATCACAGCAGGGATGAGGAATAAAAGAAGCTATAGCAACAAATACCTCATCTGGCCCTTTCTCAAGCACCTTTGATATCCTATACTTGGTTTACAACACAGTCCTGAGTCGTACAGTCCAGATGAAAGCATGAGGTTTTTTTTCCCAATATTATTATATTCTATATAAAAATTTTCTGTATCCAAATCTCCAGTCTGGCTTTCAAGGCTTACTAGACTCACTGCTTTTAACTTTAAGTAGGAAGTTAGAATAATTAAAAGGCTTTTTAGAGGCATTGTTGAGAGTGGCTTTTAGGGAGACAAGACTGGGTAGCAGAGCAATCAGAAAATATAGAAGTAATTCATATAAAGGCGATGAGGGTCTGAACTAAGATTGTGGTTATGTTGAGTAGAGGAAGAGAAATTTGATGAAAGAGAGAGGACATGTGAAAAAAATGGATTTTGGGGAGAGATAGAAAGAGAAGCTTATGTTTAAGGACTAATTGACACAAATACATTCTCTAATAAGGACACATTAGTATTATTGTTTATAGGAAACAAATTCACAAATATGAGTGGAACACTGATGGAATTAGCCTCATGGGAGTAGAGTCTATATTTTAAAGAATCAGAGGTAAGTTTGCAAAAGGTAAAGAAAGTGGGTTATGAAGTGCCACGGGAGTTGGACATATTTGAAAATGATGCCACAGACAAGAAGGAGCCAATGGAGATTGTTGAATGACATCATGCAGCAATTTGAAAGACAAGTGGGAGGGGGAGAGGATAGAGGTAGTGATAAAAGCCTTTGCAGAATTTCAGGCATGGAATGAACAGCACTAGAACCAGGTAGGGGCAACAGGGAACTTGGAGAGGACTCCACATCGATCAAAAGCACACAACATATACCTCTACACGTCAGTTTCTCATCTGTAAAGAAGAATATTTATCCTGTTGTCACAGTTATTGCAAAGCTCGAAGCAACAGTATAGCATAATGGATATGAGTACACAGTCAGAAACCAGACTTTGTGGGTTAAAATCCCAACTCTGCTACTTACTACTAGCAGAATATCCATGTGCAAGATTCTGAACCTTGTGGGCCTCAGTTTCTCTCAGAATACATATACACAAAGAATTCTATTCAGTACATACTAAATGCTATATAAGTCTTGGTTATAATTACACATATATATATAGAATACCTGGCTCAGTACGTTACACAATGCTCAATAAATAATATGACTTGTATTTTTAAAATATAATAGTAATAAAAAAGTATAATAGGTGTGGACTTAAAGGCCACCCTAATTCAATTCCATCTAAGACTCAGCATCTTAAATTCCCCTACAGCATCCTTGTCCTGGAGTTGTCTAGTCTATGCTTGAACAATTCCAATAGCAAGGAACTTAGACATTTCCTGGACTGTCCCCAAACTCTAGGGTAAGATTTGTTCTCTGCTTCAACCTCTCTCTTATCTTCTGGTAAATAACCATGAATCATTGCTCAGGTACTCTCAGTAGGGATCATAAAACCAAGGCAGGCGGCAAAAGGGCCCTGCCCTTCCATCAGTGGTTGCAGCTCTATTGTCTTGAGTCGGTGGCTCTCTTAGAGGCAAAATAGGATCTTCTTTCCTTTTCCCGATTCAAGTCTCTTAGGCACTACTGAGTTTCATCCACTATCCCCTATCACAGCCCTATGGAAAGTATAGACTTCTATATCCTTGTCGAGATTAAGCAACTTCCTGTGGTACTAACTGGAGACAATATATATAAAGAGATTGAAATTTGATAATTGAAATAATTCAAAAACTATTTTCCGAGCATACACCAAATATCAGGCACTGAGTTGGAAGATGTGACTAAAAATAAATCAAATATCTATCGTTATTTCTAGGTCTAGTTGGAAAGACAGACTCATATCAATAAATAAAATGTAGGACAAAGTGTAAAAGCATTTTAAATATTACCATATTTCCCCAAAGTAAGACCTAGCCGGACCATCAGCTCTAATGCGTCTTTTGGAGCAAAAGTTAATATAAGACCTGGTCTTATTTTATTATAATATAACACCAGGTCTTATATAATATAATGTAATATAATACTGGGTCTTATATTAATTTTTGCTCCAAAAAATGCATTAGAGCGGATGGTCCGGCTAGGTCTTATTTTTGGGGAAACACGGTATTAGGCTCTAGATTTTCCCTTCTGAGATACTTGATATTCACTTCTCTTGGCCTATTTCAACAATGGCCATTCAAATCCTCAAATTAGTAAAGTTAAAAGGATTTGTCTGAGAATTTGAATATTAGCGAGGATATTCATGGTGGTTTTGAGCTTGGAGTATTAGACATACGGTTATAAAAGGAATGGAAAATGTACAGTTGTCAAGGATATTAGAAAAATTATAAGAAACTTTCACTATAAATTTGAAGGCTGCATTAAATACCTGATATAATTTTTTCTACCATCTAAGTCCATTTTTGAGAAAATTGAAACCAAGACCAATGGAGAGACTTGCCCAAATCTGTGTAGGTGCCATGCAGGAAGGAACAAGGAGACGTCATGAGCTGACAATATAGAATTTATGAGAAGATGTCTTAGAAACGTTTGAAAATCTGCGACTAGAGTACAGGCAGGTCAGGGCCAGGCATGGAGACTGTGAAGGCATCTCCTGAGCACTGATGTAGTAAAAGTCCTGCTAGTGGATTAAGGGTCTCCAGGGTAATTGATCAGAGAGAAGGAAAGAGACCAAAGGCCAAGGCATGTGGTAAGTAATCATGGTTTACTGAGAAAAGAGAGACTCCTGCAAAGTAGAAAACAAAATGTACCTGCAAATTAGAAGAAAACCAGAAGAGGATACTGTCACAGAATATCAGAGTTTCAAACACAAATATCAGGGTTTCAAACACAAAAGAATGGGCAACAAATTACAATCATCTGGAGAGGTCAAGGAAATTGACTGAGAGTTGGCCAAATGAAGTCCCTAAGAAAACTTGGTAGAAGTAGTGTCAGAAGAGTAGTGACTGCAGAAGCCAGGATTCAAGGTGCTAAACTGGGGGTTGAGGCTTGCTTTTCGTATTACCGAATGGTATTATCTATTTCTTTGGGCAAGGTAACTGGGAAGACTGGAGCAGTACCCTTGACCTGCTGGCACCCTGGGATGACTCCTCTTTGACTCAAGACGAGAACTTCAGATTTTATAGAGCTTGATGCTGCTCTGAGTTCTGTCTACTAGATTGCACCACCCTTTTATTTTGAAAGATCCCTGATCATTGTACCTAAAGTTAGGGTGTGTTCTTTTTCCTAAAGGTTCCAACTGGACACATATTTTCCACCACCAACTGGCAGTATTTGTTGGACATGAGATACTTAATTTATGCTATTATTCCCAATTAATAGTCCTCTGCTGAGCTCTATGTGTTAAAGACAATGCTCCTGTGTACCAGTAAAGATATAGAATTAAATGAGGCATATCGCCTGCCCCATGGGGAAAAGATACACAACAAATATCCAACGAGTTGTACAGATAAATACAAAGGATTGAGAGAACACAGAAGGAGGAGCCTAACTGCCTAAAGGGTTTGTCAACAGAAATGACATTTTCCTTAAATTAGCTCCCTGTCCTGGGCTGTCCTAATTGAAATAAGCATCTTGCTGCCTCCTCCTTCCCCTTTTCTATTCACAGTGAGCTGTATTAGTTTGCAGCAAATGTTGTTCCTACACAGGTAGAAAGACATCTTTTTAGGACTGTGTTCCTTATTCTCTTGACTTGCCAGTTAATGCACCGTGTGACTCATGGTGCCACAGGTATTTATTGCTCAACACGCCAGGTGTGATAGTTCTGGGAGATCCAAATGCCCCAGCCATAATGAAGGCTAGAATTTTCTTTCAGTAAACAACTTGGTCTGTAATTTTGGTTTTGTTTTCTTTCTTGATTGAGCTGTTGCCTGCAAAATACAAGCTTTTAAAAATACATATTTAACTTTGAATTTATTTCTGGAGAGTGTGCCAGCTTAATTGCAGAAATTGGAATAACTTTCCCTTCTCTATTTTCTCAAATATCTAATCAGGTGTGGTGTTTCTTAGAATCTTCTAGTATCTACATAGGAGCGAACCTTAAAAATGATCTAATCTGGGCCTCCTATCAAATTCTTGAATCAGCTCTTCAACGTTCTTGCCATGTGGACATCTAGCCTTCCAGCCACTCAACAGTGGGTGGCATGTGATCATGCTATGATCAGTCCATAGTACTGGGTTTTCTTTATGAAATGTCCTATTACTTCTCTGTGTGTTATCTTTTCTGGTTTTTAGAGCAGACGCAGCATCATAACAATTCTATTATCCTCGTGTTGCACAAGTTTCAAATTGCTTTCACTTGCATTTCCTCATATGATTCTTACCCTGTTGTGAAGACGACAGAACTGGTATTATCACTGTATCACCAGGAGAACAGCCACCCAGATCACCAGCACTAAGTTATGTTTACTGCCTCATACCATGATGACTGTCAGAATCTTTTTCAACACTGCCACATGACTGTCTCAAGGACTCAACTTACAATATTACAGATTCTTCAAGGACAAACGTAACATGCCCTAATGTTCAATTAACTTGCTAGTCTTCAATATGGTTGTTTGGAGTTGACTGGGGGAAAAAAAAAGAATGACAAACTTATTATACTATTGTGCTTCACCATTGTGAGGAAAAGAATGCTATTAATTTGCCCACTCAAGAATAAATTTGGATTCTTCAAAATATCAGAACTATTAAAGAATTGCCTGAGTGTAGGCTTGGAGTCATATCAAATGTAATAATCACCACCACCACCATTGATTCAGTTGATTTAGTGCCTACAGTGTGGTAGTCTCTGAACAAAGCTCCCTATACATCACATCCCTGCACAGTGAGTTGATGACTACCCTGAGTTAAGTGCCATTATTCCCATTTTATAGGAGAGAAAACTAAAGTTTGAACAGGTTGAACAATTCACCCAATAGTGAGTACAAGGCACTTTAGGCTTTGGGATTTAAACCTAGACTTTTCTAACTTGAAATCCAGAGCTCATAGATCCTGTGTTAGTGTTTCTTAAAGTGTGATGTCCAGGACACCTGCATTAGATTACCTGGGGTATGCATCAATCAATCAGTTTCCTGGACCTTTCTCAAGGCCACAGAATGAGAATTTCTGGAGATATGGCCCAAGCATCTTAATTTGAAACTAGTTTTCATTTGGAATACTAAGATTTGAAAACCACTATACTCTGTCATCTCCCTCACAAACACTTTTATGAGGGTGAGGGAAGGGTGTGGAAAAGCTTTGGATTTCATTGCACACCAGAATGCTGCCACATGGTAACTATTGCAACTAGTGTCTACTGGGCTTATAGCCATCAAGGGGGTGGCTATTTTGACATTGCATAGGATGGCTTGAATCAAGTTTTTGGCAGAATTGGAAAGAGGAGAGTTTTTGTCTATTTCCCAACTTTATGTTTAGAGATAGTGAGTATATATGATGACTTAAAATCTCAGAGCTTCCTGTTTTATAGAAAGGTCACACAGATTTCTAAATAGCGTCTCTTCTTCCTGTTCCAAAGTCTCTGTATGTGTGTTACCCTCCTGGGCTCTTCCTGCCACAGTGCTTCCTCCGTTAATGGGGCAAGAAGAATGACTAAGCCTCATGCCAGAATGCAAATCATCAGTTTAATCTATGAGAAAGGTAGTGTAATGTAAAGACCACGAATCCTTAAAAAGTCCCTGAAATGTACAAAAGGAGGTGTTTATAGGATGAGACATAGGGGGCAATAGTGTCCTCAGGATTTAGAAATGAGTCCAATATCATATGAGGAAACTTCATAATTAAAATATCAGTGTGAGTGTACACATTAATATTGCTCTTTCCTTCCTGGTGCTTGCGCGCCAGTCCTGCCTCTCCAGCTAGCCCATCGGCCATACTTCTTCATAACTGCTCCAAGCTCTATTGTAGTGAAATATACCAATTTGGTTGCTTTGTTAATGTTGATTAGAAAAATCTAATTGCAATTGGGCAAAGTATACATTGAAATAAAGTAAGTAAAAGTGGAGACTTTTCATTTTCAAAAGTTAAATCAAAAGTAGGATATTACTCATGTTTTTATGAAGTTTTTCATAACTTTTGCAAATTAAGTATAGTGATAATACCATTTAATTTTTCCATTCTTTAGTTTATCATATGTATATGACATATAATATACATATATATATACTCACACACACATATATATATATATATATATATATATATACCAATCATATAAACAAACATATGCATATATATGCCAACCACGAGGGCTGCCTCATTTAGGCAGCATTTGCCTCTCATTTTTATGATTAGAAAACGTGGCAGAGAAGTAATGGTAATTGAACAAAGTAATAGAGCTAATGCCAGATTCAAAATAATAATTTAAGTCACTCCAAACTGAGGGTATTTTACTTATCAAGAAACCTGCATGGGAAAAAAAAAATTCTTCAAAGCGGGATGGAAAGGATTAATTACCATTGTTACTGTTGTGCATTATTGATATTATTATACCTCGTGTTGATTTAGTTCTCTCTTAAAACGCTGATGCTCATTCCAGGGACTTCATGATAATAAACTCTAAAAGATTTCCTGCTTCTGAATGTTTTGAGATTAAAAGTGCAAAACCTGCTGGAGTGGCTAGATATTGTTTTCATTTCTTTTCTGTGTGGGTGGTCTGCTGCCATTCCCAAGACCACCACCATTGTGGAGCTGGAACCCTGGCTGATGGTATCCTAGGGAATTAGGAGCTGTTGTTTTGCCTTCCAAAACAACAGCTGAGTTAGCCAAGCCCAGGTCAGTACACACACCACACACACACACACACACACACACCTGCATAAAGAGATTAGCCTCCAGCGTCAACCCCACCTACTCAATCCCTTCCTCCAAGAGTCCCTTGCCTTCCCAAGGCTCCCACTCTCATCCACGGACATCTAGAGATGTAAGCATGCAGATTTCAAGACCCTGGGGAATGGCTTGCAAAAGAAACCCCCAATTCTGTGACCTAGTTTTCTCCAACAGCAGCCTGCAGATAGAGTCAGGAATTTACATTTCTCAGTGTATGTCTCTTATCTTAAAAATGCATCTACCCTAGAATCAACTTCTGCCTCTCAGTCCTGGGGCTCCCTGGATGCATTAAGAGCAAAACAACAATTCCACCACTCATAATGATATGCTTCTGTCTGGCTATTTGACGTGTGTCAGGTGAATTCAGCAAATCAGAGGAGGATTGGGATCTGCCCAGACTCTGGACTCTTAATTTTCATATTTCAGTCTATTGTCTGTACAGGTTTTTAAAGAGAAGTTCTGCCAATAAGTACCCATAGAACTTTTAAAGCAGCCCTCTTGGTAAACAATGTTCCTTGGTGCCCAGAGGATTTGCCAGGTTGCTGTGGGAGTTCGCCATATTTCAACATACCAAGTGAGGAATAACTAACTAACCAAAGACGGGTGGAGGCTCTTCTGACAAATTGGTTTTAGGCAAACTTCAACTGAAAAAAATGCAGTTGTAGTTTCCCCTCCTTTGTTTGCCCCAGTGAACTTTTGTTCCATCAGAGCTGTTGTTTCTTCAGAATCTGGCATCTGCTGCTCAAACCACCCCCTCATGCTCAGACATGTTTATGAACTTTTCTCAGAAAGTTGTGATGTTACCTTTCTGAGACCTTTTTTTCAGAAGCTTTTTCTTGTGGTCAAACCTTAAGGAATTCACAGCTACTCTTCTAGTTTCCCAGGGTCTCCCTCAAACACTGTAAGGATCAGGGTCAGATGATCAATCTCAGTTTTTTTGTTTGTTTGTTTTGGTTTTCTTTTTTAAAAAAGGTGGAGGAAATAAAATGATCTTGAAAAACCAGGCTGATGTTCATTCGTAAGATCATCTCCCATGAAACAGGCTGCTGTTGCTCACATAACATCCTAGGTTTCAGAAATTCCCATGGGGAATGAGTAGAAGAGGTGAGAGCCTCAAAAGGTTATAGTAGGAGGATACAGGAAAAGGTAAAGATAGAAACAGGGCAAAGAGGAACAGAAGGGAGTGTTTAGGGTGTGGGGGGGAGTTAGCAATAGGGGCTGCATCACACAAAAGAAAGGAAACTCATGCCTGTTAAATAGCTATTATGTCTTAGGTCTTTGTGTTATCTAATTCTCATCTTACAGAGAAGATTGAATTGTGTCCCCCTAAAATTAATATGTTAATGTCCTAACCCCTAGTACCTCAGAATGTGACTTTATTTGGAAATAAGGTTGTTGCAGATGTAATTAGTTAAGATGAGGTCATTTGGATGGATCCTAATCTGTTATGACCGGCTTCCTTATTAAAAAGGAGACATTGGACACCAAGAAACACCCTTAGAGGGATGATAATATGAAGTGACATAGGAGAATACAGCCATATACAAGCTACAGAGAGACCTGGAACAGCATCTTCTCTCACAGCCTTCAGAAGGAACCAACCCTACTGACACCCTAACTTCGGACTTGTAGACCTAAGAAATGTGAGACTGTAAATCTCTGTTGTTTAAGCAACCCATGTGTGATACTTTGTTATTATAGCTCTAGCAAATGAGTACAGAAGGCATTGTTGTCATTTCATACAAGAAAAAAAACAGACTTAAAGAGGTGACTCAGGTTCATTCACAGCAAGTGAGTTGGGGCTGGAACCCAGTTCTGCCGGATGCCAAAGTGCGGTGCTTTTTTCTGCTGCTTGATTAGAACTTGTTGCTAGAATAAAATATGATCCCCTTTAAAACTGTGGAGTTTTCAAACCTTTTTGGCTAGAGACTCCTTCGTTCATAATGTCACGAAGAAGCTGTCTGTCGTTCATAATGTCACGAAGAAGACAGAGATATTTCAGTTGGAGCAGGGATGAAGCCCACGGTCTAACCTATGTATCCCTCTCCCCGTCGTTACACTGTGATGTGCCTCCAGAGGTCTCTGAAATCCATT
This sequence comes from Rhinolophus ferrumequinum, assembly GCF_004115265.2. NCBI lineage: Eukaryota > Metazoa > Chordata > Mammalia > Chiroptera > Rhinolophidae > Rhinolophus > Rhinolophus ferrumequinum. The sequence continues at coordinate 55,972,296 of NC_046285.1, forward strand.
GTGACACTGAACATTGCTTGAAAACCACTGTCTACAAAAGGAAACTACACGGGCATTAAGATAGTATCTACATTAAGTAGAACACTAGGGAGCAAGAAATGGTCATGATTAAATGCTATGAAATTCATCGTATGAAAGCAGAAATCATACACCCTTTCCTTCATAGTGCATAAAGTATACAAAGCCTTACAAATATGTCCACCATCAAGTTGATAGATTACAGATGCTGAGAAAGCACACAGGACAGGAGTAAATGTACTACGTATATGATTCAGGGCCAGTTCCTTCCCCTCTGACTGTGTTTCCTGTCTCTAACAAAGGTCGAGGTCATTGTGTATGCCCTGCACACCTCACAGGTGCAGTGACATGATATATGAAGTAATAGATGTGAAAAGGGCTTTACAAATAATGGAGTGAAGTGCCCCAACATGATGAGGATTACTCTCTTGCTGAGTTCTCTAAGCATAAAAAATAAATAAATAAAAGGACATAAAGGAAGATACTCAGTTAAACCTGCCGAGGAATCAGGGAGAGACCTTGGGCTGAAGGCTCCATGTCTGAGAGAATCAGTACACCGTGAAATTACGAAGTGTGATCATTAACTGGGCCATCCTGCACAGGCCTTCATCTCTGCATTCAGCATTCTCTTTGAAGTCCGTGACCTTCCATGTGTCACTGAACTGCTGAATGACTACTCTGAACTGAATTGAGCATCCCAGCCCACCCTGCTGATGTAATCAAACAGAGTTCACTCCGCATAGCCGGAGTTCCCGGTTAGTATTCAGTCTAGCAATTAAAGTAAAGCACTTGGAGCTGGTAAAATGTACAAGGCCTACCTTCAGGCATTAGCCATTGACTTCAAGAATAGGAACGAGTAACCTGTGGTTTGTTTTTGTTCTTCTAGTCCTCTTGGAAATTCTCAGAGACTCACTTATTTTTAATGGGGCGTCCAACTAATACTCTGCTAATAGCAATAAAAGAGCACAGTTTCACATCATACCTAGATTTCTAAAATTCCAGAATGTCAGAGAAGAATGGGGACTTAGAGATCACTTGGCCCAACTCTCTCATTTTGTAAGTGGATGAACTAAAACCCCGACAGGGATATTGACTTTTCAAAGTTCACTCCATGGGTGAGCAGGAGAGCAAGTTGTAGAACTCAGATCAGTTTTCTCCCAACCTTGTATTCCGTTTATGGACTGCCAAAAGAATGGGCATATTAGCATTAAAGGGATGCTGAGGACATTGAGGCGATCTCATTTGTACAACATATTTGGGGCCTCAACAACAACAACAAAGACACATATAGTGCCTAACTGTGTGGCTGGGTCCTGGGCATAGAAATGATAAGTTGCATTAGCTAATGGTGTTTGTAAAATAGTGTTTGGAATATACATTTGAAGTGGATGCATATATCAACAAGGTTAAAATAAAAAATTAAACAGCTTGATATCAGAGCATATATTTTCATAAATTGCCTAACCTGATGATTTAGTTCATAATTTCCAAACTTTAATAAATCGTATGGGTACAGCCTGTAAGACATTACAGGTATTCTACATGAATTATGTAAAAACACAGTTTCTTATTGGAGATGACAATTGTTTTTTTACAGGTATTCTACATGAATTATGTAAAAACTCAGTTCCTTATTGGAGATGACAATTGCTTTTGCACATCACTATAGCACGTTAGAAAAATCTTTATAAAATAAAATTTCATTTTTGCACATTGTATTTCAAGGAACTGAGAAGTGAAATGACTCATTCCATTCTCACCCTTGATAGCTGTGTAACTGTGGGTAGATAACGAGTCCATGCCCCAGTTTCCTCCTGTGCAAAATGCAGGGTTGGGGGGTGGATAGGAGCTCTACCCACCGCATAGGATTGTTGTGCTAAGGAAAGTGATGTATGTGAAGCACATATTAAGTATTAAGTCCCTTTATCACTATTTGTTAGGTTCATACAAAGGAGTTGTGACGCTAGGACAAGAGTGCTTTCTGACGCCAGTTTCTCTGCTCTTCCATTTTTAATTTTCAGTTTTTCCCTTTAATCGTTCTCCTACTCAAATGTTTTGAATTCTCATTATTTTGTGGTTATGTCTTCCCTCAAATAATTTTTTGTCCTCAATTTAGGGTTCCACTTTCTCCCAATTTCCATTTTATTTTAAATCGATTATATTTTAAGAGTAATTTGAATCTTTCCAAATATCTAAATAATTAAATTTAGGCATTTTCAGCTCTCATTGTGCATTTATAAATCAATAATCTGAATTCTCGATTTTTCAAAGGAAGTAATAGTTTAAAATTTTAGAGTACATTACCGATACAAGATGCTTTCATATTCAATATTTAACGTGATTTTCAAAAGACCTCTGTGAGCCAGTCACAGTACACATTTTATGGTGGAGGACCTGAAGCTCAGAAAAGCAAATAACTGCAAAATATCAAAATATCAAATAATCATATGTGGCAGAATGAAGACTGGAATCTAGTTCAAGTGCCATGAACTCATTCCTATAAAGGTTAGGCAGAAGTAATACAACAGGCAATAGTAAAGTCTGTGGAAAAATAAAGAGCTCCAAACATGGAAATATTGACCCAATATTCTCTAACCCTTCCTATTTTTAAGAGAAACCAAAAATATTTTTATGTGAGATCCTAATTTTAAATTGAATTCCAAACAAAACATATCTTTGGGCCCTGTGTATACAACTTTTGATTTAGGCTAATAAATTATTAGCCATATATGCCTCTTTCTGTTGCCCAGATTAAAATTGCTTTCAGAAGAAATTATGCTTATCAAAACGTCCTTTTTCTGTCTGGCTAGAATAAACCAAGTCAACTTTTTCTAAACTCACAAACTAGACTCTGATATTTAATGATCAACTCAGCCTTAACTTAGCTAAAATAGAACTACTGATTCCTTCCTTCTTTCCCTGTCCCCCACAACTACTTATTCCCAAGTCCTCTTTATATCAGTAAATGAGACCACCCTCCACTTATTGCTCAGACCAAAACCCTAGGAGTTCTCCTTGATTCCTTTCCTACCCTCATATCCCACATCTAATATAACAGGTGGTTTTATACCCATTCCAGAGGTTTTTCCACTATCTAAACTGTCTTCAAATATTCTTTTATTTTTCTTTTTGTCACCCAATTTTTTACTATGAAAAATTTTAAACAAATGAAGAAAAGAAAATGAACAGTGTAATAAAGACCTAGGTCCATCATCTATGTTGGATAATTGTTAATATTTTGATGTATTTGCGTCAGCTATTTTTTTGTTTTGAATGAAGTAGTTTAAAGTAAATTACCCATATACGGCATAGTGTTTTGTCACTATTATTCAGTTCCAAAAATTAAGTATATTTCTTTATATAACCACTATACCATTACCATACCTAACAAATTCAAGAATAATTCCTTAAGATCATCTACTAGCCAAATCATGTTCGAATTCTTCCAAGTGCTGCAATAATTTCATTTATAAATGGTTTGTCTAACTGGGATCCATCCAATCAGGACATTGCCTCTGATTATTATATCTCTTAAGTCTCATAATTTTAACATTCTCCCTTTTAATGTCATAATATTCTTTCATTTTATTTATTATTTTGTTTTTCATAATATTTACTTGTTGAAGAGACAGGTAAGTTGTTCTATAAAACACCCACCCTCTATGTTAGTCTACATCCTTCTTTATGGATGTTGGATTTGTCCTTCTATACCCCATATTTCTTATGAATTGGAAGATCCAAAGCTTGATTACATTAACATCAAAGTGCCTCCATTTTTTAAAATAGAAATTTGCCGCCATTTTTCCATTTTAATTAAATGAACAAAACCCTGAAAATGACCTTACAGGTGATAGTAGGGAGGATACAGGAAAGGCCAGCAGGTAGTGTGGGAAGGAGGAGACTATCTCAATTACATCATCACATTCCAGGATCTAGCATTTAGCTGTGGTCCTCAGAACTGGAATGGATTTAAAGAGACACAAGAAGAGCAAAAAACACAAACATAAATATTACCTTTATAATTTGTAATGAGATAGGTAAGCATGAAACCAACTGGAATGTTAACATTTTAAGGTCAGTACATAGGCAGTGGTTTCCCAGCCTAGTTGCATATTAGAACCATCTCTAGGACTCTTAAAAAACTACCACCCCCATAGTTTCAGATTTAATTGGTCTTGGGTGGGGACTGTGCACTGGTATTTTTTAAAAGCTCCCCAGGTGGTTCAAAAATGCTACCAGAACTAAGAAACACTGCTGTAGGTGGGTCTAAACCAAAAGCCAATTTGTCATCAGAAGTCTGTTTTGAAAACACAAAATCAGAGCTGGGGGTATTAGTGATACAAATAAAGAAAGTCTGAGGAGTCAATACCAGTCAATGGTATTCAAACATCTGTGCATATAAGAGTCGCCGGAATATGTTTACCTAAATAACAACATGACAACACTGGATCCCTGTTTCCACTTCACTCTCACCTTCACACCCCCTTCGAAATTTGATTAAAGAACTCTAGTGGGTCTCTCGATGCTTCTTTAATAAACAACAAAGGTGATTCTGACATAGATAATCCACGGTCCTCACACAGAAATACTAGTATAGATTCTCTGGGATATACTTGTGTTCAGGAGCAGATAAGACCAGTGTTGTTCTTAAACTTGAGCTACAAGCTGCATCAGAAAGAGATGCCAGGTGTGTTAAAGCGCAGATCTCTGGGCCTGGCTCCCCAAGTTTCTTTTCAGTAGGTTTGGGATGGAGCCTACTACACTTTGCATTTCTAACAAGTTTAAGGCAGTGGTTCTCAGCCAGGGAGACTTTGTCTTCCAAGGGACATTTGACAGTATCCAGAGACACTTTTTTTAAGACTATTTTTTATTTATTTTTTATTTTTTGCAGCAGTTTTGGGTTCACAGCAAAATTGAGAGGAAGGTACAGAGACTTCCCCTACACAGGCACAGCCTCTCCCATTATCCGCATTCCCCTACCAACAATGTTCTGGCATTTCAAGCTCCTCCTTCCAATTTTTTTCATCTACTTTTTATATCTCTGGATATTGGAGATATCTTCGAAGATCATTCCTCCATTTCTCCTTCTTTGGAATCCTTCACGGCATTTTTAAATGTTAAGAGCTTTGTTTTTCAGGTACCTAACTTAGCAAGCCATCTTTGTAAGTTTCAGTCATGGACTAATTACTAGCTGTTTTTTTTTTTTTAACTGTTTGAAATGCTTTTATATGTATATATATATATATATATATATATCCACACACACATATATATATACATATATATATATACGTATATATATATCAATCTGGGAAAGAACTTAAAATATAATTATTTACAGACAATAATAGAATTTATAAAATTATTTTTTATTTTTTAAATTTCCATGAATTTCTTTCTTATAACACTTGTACCACAATACTAATTTCTTAAAGATAAAAAAAATCTTCTTAAAGTCTAGTACGCATATCTATGTTCTGTTAAAGCAGGATGTTAGGATTTGTGAAATAAGAAGGGGTGGAACCTTTTTTTGAAATGAAGAGCTCTTTTCATAAAGGCTGGAGAACAAGTCCTACAGGTTTGGATGCAGCTGCTGGAGTACAGAGGCAACCTCAAAGGACCACAGGGTGTGAGGCTTATAATCATGACTTGTCTACTCCAAGCTGCAGAAGCAAGGCCTGACATTTCTTTCTTAACCTTGAGAGAGATGTTCCCCTTCAAATGGTGATTTATTATTGCACCTGTGTGTTTCAGAATGAGCAAGGAATAGGAATTATAAGAATTAGGGAAATCACACAAACAAGAAAAAAATGACCTAGTAAAACAAATTGATATGTGCCCAGTAGAAGAGACTGACAATTACACAAATAATTCTGAAACAGGCAGAAAGCCCAAATGCTCTAGTAGAGACAAAAGCTGTAAAATATGGTTATATTTAATTTCACTAATCAGAGGAGGCTTCAGAAAGGAATAGCCTTGAATGTTGCCTGGGATTTGAAAAGGTAGAGTTGGTGATGGACATTTCAGATGAAAGAACACTATAAGCAAAGATCTTTGAGCATCTGTGGACAGATAGATCAACAGCCAAGAGGTAACGAACGCATCTTGTTAGGGCTGCTGAGGCTCCCATGAAAGACTTAGTGGAAATAAAATGGAATTTCTTATAGGAATGAACTAAACAGAAACAACCATCTGGTCATTAATTCTCATTTTGAGAATGACTCTGAGCCCAGCTACATACTGTGTTTCCCCAAAGATAAGACCAGGTCTTAATTTTTGCTCCAACAGATGCATTAGGGCTTATGTTCAGGGGATGTCTTATTTTCCGGTTAGGTCTTATTTTCGGGGAAACATGGTACTGAGCATGTCCATGGGTATCTTCAGTCAAAGCTCTCCAGAACCTGTTGGCGTCATCTGTGCTTCATCCTAAGGATACACAAAAAGGAGATGATATGTCATAGGCCCAGCTCTCTCCACCCTGAAAGCCAGTTGAACTCATTCTTCAGTAACACATAAAAGCTTTATCGCTGGATAGAATTACAGTTGGCACACTTGGTGTGACAGGAAGCTTCAAAACACAATCTCCGTATCTTTGTTGTTTTTTGGATTTTTCATTTTTGGCATTTAAAATAATTTTTTTTTTTTTTTTTGCTCACTTATGTAGGTTACATTAAGTGGAGTGTAGTTAAACCCTCAGTTCTCACCTGTAAATAAATCACTGCTAATGAAAACTTTCAAACCACTGCCTTTTGACTGCTATTCCAAATATGATTTCTGTGACAAGGTTGGGAATCCGTTAAGAAAGAGAAAGCTGGAGGACATCCAGCAGCTTATTTCAAGCACTTCCTGCTAGTGACTGAATCAGAACTTACGTTACAGTATAAACAGATTCTGCTCCGAGTAGCCTCCTTAAGGCACCTGAAAGCAGCCCAGTCAGCTACTGGGTTTGAGCAATCCCAGGGGCGGCACCCTCTAATAATGGTATCCTGATGATGGGATCAGCGAAGAAGAAACTCTCAGAAGGATCTCAGAAAGTCTGATGTCATTTAAGAGCTTAATTATCAAAGTAAAAGAGGAAGAATGTGAAACGGGTATTTCCTCTGTCATCACCTTGGCGTAGACCCAAAAGGTCTGACTGAGCCACAGAAGGAAGCAGTCCTTCCTCTACTTCTGTGATGTTTCCCGCATCAGAAAGCGAGATTACAAGAGTGGGGTTCCTTAGATAAATGAGTGGATCTTTAAGTCAGAAAGGATTGCTGATGTTCAGGTCTGGTTTTATATAAACTCCCTGAGAAAGAGAGATGGAATAGGAGAGGTCGCAGTGGGAGGAGCACAGACTTTAGAATCAGAAAGACAAAGTTTAAATCCTTCAGCTACCACTCCTAACTATGTCATTATGGCTTAGCTTCTCTGAGTGTCATTGGAACGTGGGGTGTGGGGAGGGCAAAATACTAATACTGTTTTCAACAGAATAGTCTCAAGAATCAAATGGCATCTGTATCTGAAATTGTCTTATCTGCCAGGGAGTCTCAAACTATAATATGCATACAAATCACCTGGGAATCTTGTTAAACAGCAGATTCTGATGTTGTAGGTTTGCGGTGGTGCTGGGGAATCTGCATTTCTAACGAGCTCCCATGTGTTGTTTCATGCAGCCCGTCTATACAGCGCATTTGAAACAGCATGGCGGTAGAGTGGAGTGTCAGCCAGTTATTGGCTAGTATTGGACTATTTTAACAAGTTTTCAGGGAAGGATATTCTTCAGTCTTTACGTTTTAACTGTTTTCCCTCCTTCAACAACTGCTACCCCAACCCTCCTCATCAACCTAAACATCTAATAATTATACAAAGGCTCACTTAATATAGTAAATGCCGCTCAAAACGACAACCCACAGTTTTACTAAAGTGTAGGCTTAGGGGGAAATGATTTTTTTTCACTAAGTTTTTACTTATACAATGATTTCACAAGTATCTCTGTATACAACAGATATTTGGGAATTGTGATGAGACGTAACATTTTTAAAAGAGTCCTTGATAATTTGCGAAAGAGAATTGGAGGAGGTTTTATAAAAGGGTCCGTTGGAAATCGTTATATAATATTTGTGTATTGTGTATATTTGTATGATGTGCCCATTCGTGTAATATTTTATATAATATTTTATTACTTTCAGGACATTTTCATGTATGGGCCTCATTTATTCTTTATGAAAAGACACGATGGGCAAGTATCATTAAAACCTTTTCACTGCATTAATTGATTTCAAGTTCGTTCTCCAAAGTGTGTCTGAAATCCACAGAAAATAATTACAGTAATTATATTTTAGCTACGTTTAATAAAATAAATGATTAAAGTATAAAAATTTCCTATTGTTATTCATTCTTGAAAAACACAAAAATATAGAAAAATATACATTAGCTTTCTAAACTTCCTTTCTGGAACACTAAGCTTGTGGGGTAAAGTCGAACACCACAGTCAGAGGCATGAAAATATCATTTGACTATAGACAAACATCACAGTGAAAAGGTTAAGGTCCATTTTACAGATGATGAAACTGGAACAGAGAGAGATAAAGTGAGTTTCTCAAGGTCATACTCCTATGTTTGCTATAATATGAAGATGAAGTCCAGTTCTTCTGATTCCTAATTCACGTCTCTTTCCTTTGCCTCCCTGTCCACAGTGCTTATGAAACTGACTCAGGAAAAGTTATGGTTTGGTTTGTTGAACTCTGGTTATGAGTAAGGCTCCAGGTAGCAGAACACAAACATCACAGATGTGGTTGCTGAGGGTACGCCGTCAGCAGGGAGCCTGGAAACGTGAATATCTCTCATACTAATCAGATGAAAACCTATTCCGACCCTGAATTTTCAGATGATTCATTTGCTTGTTTCATTTCCAGCCAAGAATGCAATGTCCTTTTCCTTTTGGAATGCTTACAGGTGAGAGTTAGAGCCTGTGGGTGGCGGACAACTTGATTACTACAAACATCCTAAATGGGTACCTAGTTCTCTAAAATATTCTTACCTTTCTTCTTACCCTCTCTGTGATACGTCCCTGAGCATTCCAACTCACAGTGATATGAATCTCTCTCTTTTCCTATTCATATTAACTACCTGTGAGTAATACTTGTGAGGCACTTGCCATCACATATTGATATTTTGTGTGTAGTGTATTTTACTCTGGGGTGTGTGTGTGTGTGTATGTGTGTGTGTGTGTGTGTGTGCATGAGTTTTCCCTGCCGAATGAAATTGGGAATTTTTCAAGGGCAGGGACAAATATGTTTCATGTTTCATCTTATATTGAATGATGGAAATTTAAAAAATGGAGATACAGAGTGACAACTATATCTAATTCGGAGTAAGATAATCCGGATCAACTGCTCACCAGTTATGGGACCCTGAGCAAGACACTGAAATTTTGAGCTTTCGCTTCCTCTTCTAGAATATAAAAATATTAATACCTATCACCTACTCTTGTCATAAAAAAGTAAATTAAATAATACGTGTGAAAGTACTTTGCAAACTTATAAGACTGGTACAAATATAAAAAATGTATTTGCAGTTGTTTAAGAATAATATACATTAAATGGGAAGAGTCTGCTGGTAGCACAAATCATATACAATGTATTTGCTTCCTCCCAAAACATTTTACATTCTATGTCCTGCTGTACCAAAAATATAACCACATGGAAATGATATTATTGCTTTGCTTTTGCAAAAGTGACAAAGATAAAATATCTGTGATTCAAGAAAAGCTGATATAATCCAGATGCCAAAAATGTTCATTAAGAGCTGTCAACATAGTAGTGTCATGAAACCCAGTAACTAGGAGTTAGGTTTTGGCTTAGAAAATTCCTTTTTAAATCCTCAGTATTTTTGTGGAATTATTAAGCGAAATGGCACAATTACCAAAACCTCTATGGAGAGGAAAATGATACATTCTTTAGAATGGGAAAGCTAACATAAGCAGAACCCACGTGTAGTGCAAGGGATCCTGCCGACTTCGCCATGTGTCATGCAGGGCGGCCTGCGGGGTCTCAGCTCCCACTCCCCACATAAGAACGCAGGACATGGTTAGGCCAAAGAGGAACACCCACGGAGCCATAAGTAGGGGAGTCATACCACTATATTCTCGCTGGCGGCTGGGTTGGAGACACAGGAACCAGGAGCAACACAATTCTCAACCCTCACTGCGCCGCTTGCAGGCTCAGCCACCATCTTCTTGCTAGCTCCCCCTTTTTTCCTCCTTTTTTCTCTGCTAGCCTCTTCTCCTAGCCTAGCCACGGCAGTTATATTCATGGCTAATGGCTCACTGGTTACAGCTGACGGCCAACTAGCCACAGCTGCTGGCCATTTGATCACAGTCGATGGCCATTTACTACCTGAGCCAGCACCCTTCTATGTGAGGCCGAGAGCCTGGAAACTGCTTTTTGGGGCTCTGTCCCCACACTCCACCCCTACAGGCTCTCGCCTCACAATCTACGCGACAAGCGTCTTCCGCGAGGGGCCCTGTGCGAGGAACCTGGAGGTGAATGCTATTTCCTGGACACAGCCAAGCTCTCTGGTCACAGTCAGGGTTTCTCAGGGCACCACCAGTACTCCTGGGCACAGCCAGACTTCCTGGACTTCTTAGGGTACCACTAGTCTCCCCGGGCACAGCCAGGGTTTCTCAGGGCACCACCAGTACTCCTGGGCACAGCCAGACTTCCTGGACTTCTTAGGGTACCACTAGTCTCCCCGGGCACAGCCAGGGTTTCTCAGGGCACCACCAGTACTCCTGGGCACAGCCAGACTTCCTGGACTTCTTAGGGTACCACTAGTCTACCCGGGCACACGAGGGCCTCTCAGGGCACCGCCACTCTCTCTCTCGGCACAGCCCGGCTTCCTGGACACAGCCAGGGCCTCTCAGGGCACCGCCACTCTCTCTCTGGGCACAGCCCGGCTTCCTGGACACAGCCAGGGCCTCTCAGGGCACCGCCACTCTCTCTGGGCACAGCCCGGCTTCCTGGACACAGCCAGGGCCTCTCAGGGCACCGCCACTCTCTCTGGACACAGCCCGGCTTCCTGGACACAGCCAGGGCCTCTCAGGGCACCGCCACTCTCTCTGGCCACTCTCTCTGGGCACAGCCCGGCTTCCTGGACACAGCCAGGGCCTCTCAGGGCACCGCCACTCTCTCTGGACACAGCCAGACTTCCTGGACTCAGCCAGGGCTCTCAGGGCACTGCCACTCTCTCTGGGCCTCTCAGGGTACCGTACTGGACTCACAGTCAAGATGCTTACATATTCTCAATGGTGGCCGGTCAAGACACAAAAGCAAACATCCACCAGTTCCACTACATGGTGGTATGTTCCCAAACAGTCAAGCTGTCCATTAAATTAGGGACGGAAGGCAATTCCCCATAGTCCATAGTCATTCACCAGGGCTGTCCTGGGGGTGAGGGACGACCTTGACCTCACCCTCCGCTCCCAAGGAGGACTCAGCAAGCCTTTCCTCCTGGGACTACAAGTCCTGCATCCGGGCTGCCTCAGCAAGCACTTCCCAGCCCACAGGGCTGCAAGGACCTTCGCTTTCTCTGGCCTCTGCTGGTTGGGGAAACGTCCACGTCTTCCCACCCCTCCACGGGGATCCAGCTCTCCAGCAGCTGCTCCTCCTGGTCTTCCTGAGACTGAGTGTTCATATGCACAAACTGCTCCACCGCCCTTCGGAGAGCTTTGGCCGACACCGTACCCTGCTCGCTGCGCCATTTGTAGTGCAGGAGATCCTGCCGACTTCGCCATGTGTCATGCAGGGCGGCCTGCGGGGTCTCAGCTCCCACTCCCCACATAAGAATGCAGGACATGGTTAGGCCAAAGAGGAACACCCACGGAGCCATAAGTAGGGGAGTCATACCACTATACTCTCACTGGCGGCTGGGTTGGAGACACAGGAACCAGGAGCAACACAATTCTCAACCCTCACTGCGCCGCTTGCAGGCTCAGCCACCATCTTCTTGCTAGCTCCCCCTTTTTTCCTCCTTTTTTCTCTGCTAGCCTCTTCTCCTAGCCTAGCCACGGCAGTTATATTCATGGCTAATGGCTCACTGGTTACAGCTGACGGCCAACTAGCCACAGCTGCTGGCCATTTGATCACAGTCGATGGCCATTTACTACCTGAGCCAGCACCCTTCTATGCGAGGCCGAGAGCCTGGAAACTGCTTTTTGGGGCTCTGTCCCCACACCACGTATCTACGAACTCCTCCAAAACTGATTCTAAAAAACGTAAACGCCACACTTCCTTTCCTACTAATACGCTTTCTCTTGGTACCACATCAAAATGCTTCCTGTTTCTAGCTCCAAGACCATTCCATAGCGTTCCCTCTCCTCTCTCTTACCCCCGTCACACATAATGACAGTTGCCACAAATTTAATACCTACTAGGTGTCAGGAGCTACACTGGTGATGTTCTTTATCTATAATCTTAAAATACATCTTGCCAGAAGGTTTGCATTATTCCCCTGTTATAGAAACCAAGACCCCAAGGATCTTAAGCACGTGGTTTCCAGTCCTTCTGTGGATCCGATAGAGCCAGAACTCAAACTGGGTCCCTGAGGGGCTTTGCCCTTGTTCGTATCAATCGACAGCACTGCCCAAGCCTCCCTTTCATTCTTTCAAAAATATTGTACTTTAATTACGTGAACTATTTAAAAAAAATGTTTTTAATCATTTGTACCTTCCCATAGACATCTTTCAAATGAAATTTTAAGAAATATTGAACATTCTCCAAATGTTTTTTGAATTAAATTGAAAACACTAGATAATATGTAAATAAGTTGAATGAGAATGTACAGCATGATGAATTGAGTAGTAACATTAATATGAAACCAAATATATTTTTAAGTAGGGACTGGTTTAGTAAAAGAAAAAAGAACTAGGCAATGAAGCAAAAATCCAAGTTTCAGCTGTTGCTCTATAACAAGCTTTCTCTATGCAAGTGGGTAATTTTCTTCTCCTCTGACCTCGTATTTCCCATTTATGACATGAGGAAGTTTTATGAAATGCGTCACATGTGGCCTATAGCATTGTGACATTAGCTTGTCTAACTTCACCCCCTATCTTTCCACACCAAACCCCCATCATTTCTTTCCTCTTTTTCCAATCTATCCTTACTTGGCAATTTATATATTGCTCAGGTGTGTTTTATTGTGTCTACCGACACAGCTTAATATTATTCTTTAAATTATTTTGTAAAACTTTAGCCTTGTTCTAACTAACCATATCTGTGAATTCACAAGTTTAGAAGGCTAATGCATAACTTAAAAAAAATGTTTATCCCTGTACCCCAAATCTTTTATATCATCAATTTTAAATAAATCACTCTTTGGGAAACACACATTTTCCAAAGGCTATTTGGACTCTGCAAGGAAACCTGTCCTCACAACAGAGAAGACATAAACAAAGCAAGCTGTGAGGGAAAGTCCAGCTGAAAATGGAGCCAGGTGTGTGTGTTTCCCCTCCACACCTGTCTAATTCACCAGGTCTACCCATCTACTCCATCCTGGAAATCTTCTACCACCATTTAGCCTCACCTTTCTAAGTCCCTTTCTATATGTTACTTGTGGACAAACAAGCACATTAAGTAGTAACTTAAGCGTAGAGTTTTAGTTATCCCCAGTCCAGACTCTCCTGGATGAAGGAGGTACGTTCTTATCTGGACTGCATACTATCAGGACACCATTCACTGCTCAACATGGTCCGTCTGACAACTCCTAGAGGTCATTCTGGCTTCGGGTCCCTGAGAAGCATGAGGCTGAGGAAGACCTGGTGTTCCCTCTCCAGGTTCTTGGTCGTGTGGGGAATAAACACGATGGGAATCAGACTATATTCAGGTGCAATACTAAATCTCCCTCTTACTGGCTGTGTGCCATGAATAAGTGACTTAAGAGATCTATGCCCAGGTATTTTATATGTAAAATAGGGAAACAAAACAAAGTGTGTTTTTCTGTGAGACTTAAGTGGGATAAAATGGGTAACATATCCAGTATAGCATTTGGCAAAATATTTATCAAATGTTATTTCCACTTCCAGTGTCTGAAATTTAGTTACTATCTGGCTGTTATAGTTGGCTCTACTCTTCAAGAATACTTGGCTTCTTTAGGCATAATTAAATAATATTTGTGTCTGTGCTCAATAAGAAGCACTGGCCACGTGAAAGCATCTCTACCCCGTAGCAGCACTCATGGCAAGACCTTCATATAAAAAACCTGACTCCTGAGGCACTGCCCATTTTGTTCCTGTTTCAAATGTGTGGGAAACTGATTTAAAAACAGAACTGATTTTTTTTTTTTTACTCTGAATATCTAAATCTTTTCTGGCTTGAAACTCCATGATTGTTTTCTGATAATGTATTCAAGTACACATCACCACTCACAAGAGACAAAATAATTCACATGTTCTATTGCAGTAACACCCAGTCACATATTTGGGAAAATGTTGATTTTTTTTTTTTAGCAGGTACATAATAGGCAGATAGACGTTCATGATGCCACTCTACTTTGATGTAGGTTTGAAAATTTGTTCCTAGTAAAATGTAAAAGAAAGATTTTCTTTTATAGGTTTCCAAATTGCTGCTGGAATCCCTCTAAAACTATAGTTATTTTTCCTTCCTCTTACCTCCCACTATCTCCAAAACATCTTGCTTTGCCCCAACTCATATTCTCTATTCTGATCAGAATAATTATTGACTTTCCTATGTAAATGAAGCAGTTGATTTGTCTGTACAACGTACACATATTTCCTCCCTTTTGCATGGCAAGCTGCCCACTTTTCTACGCAATGAATCCAACCGCTTTTCTCCTAAACACTGCTAGTGGCTTAAAGGATTTTAACTGGATCCTACAGATTGTGTCTGTCTCTGTGTAGTCACAATTGTATAAGGATGTGTGCAATGTTTCTATGATAGCCTGTTGTTCCTTGTTTTTCCAAAGGGGTTGGTTCCACCCTCTCTTTAGTTTTAAGTTCCTCAAGAACAAAGACAATGTCTTCCACTTCCTTAATCATTTGTCACAAAATCAAATGCAATGTCTTTTGCGACGCTAGTCCTCAAGATAAGAGAATTCAGATATCCCCCCTCTCTCCCCGTTTGGAGACCTGGAGAATTCTATGACTTCTCTAGGACACCAAAATGAGAAATTTCAGATAATCAAGGTTAGCGCATAAGTGATGTTGGGAGTTTGATATCTAGACAGATTATACGAGAAAGGACATTTCTCATACACCCTTCCTTTTACTTTCAATGAGGGAATTTCTTTTTATTCCTCTCTTATTACTATAGTCACCCTTTATTCCTTTCTTTTGCTCCCCACTGAGTTAGCAGAGAAAAGGAGAGAAATGTCTAATATAAAATGATAGTACCTTGAAGACGCTTAAGAAGTATTCGTAAAGCAAAGAATTGAATTACCATCACTATTCCAGCCCCAAATCATTTTTTTCCCCCTTTGGGGAAAGGAGAGAGCCTGGTGAAATGGTGTTGAGAGGTAAAGCTATTGTTTAGTGTATTGCTTATAGAGAGAAAAGACACCCTGTTGAAGGAGCAGGAAAGAGAACATGTATTTTTAGAAAAGGAAAGATAGAAAACTGCTCTTTCTCAAGGCTCCCGATACATACTAGGTCAATTGCAAAGGCAAGATATCTGATGAACCCTGAAATCCTTAAGATTTTGGTCCCAAAAACCCAAGCAGAAGGGACTAGACTAGAACATCTCAGGGCCCCTTCAAGTATAAAATTCTGACTCTAATATTTTGGTATAAAAATTTATATATTTCTGTAATTTTCCTTTTAATTATGAAGGAAGAAAGAAGAGACAAATAAGACACAAGTAACATGGAGAAAGAAACAAGGTAAGAAAAAAATGAAAGAAAGAGAAATAATCAAGGAATAGTAAACAGAAATTGGCTTCTCTGTTGGGAGCGGTTATCTGCTTAAGTGAAGATTTAAAGTTTAATTAATTAATTTTTTAAAAATTGTGTTCATGTGGCTCCACCTATAGGCAAGAAGATTGTCTTCCAGATTCTCTGTCATTGAGGCTTTTTAAGTGGCATTTGGTTTTTGATAGTTCAAGCCTTGGAACAGGGCTGAGAGGGTTATATTCTTCCAGGAAAATGTGTTCCAGTCTGCCCTGAATAAAGAGATGAAGTACTTAGCTTGTAAGTATTAGAGATCTTTAAATCACTACTTACATATTTTATTTTTAAGAGCTACTTTAAAGGATCTTGTATTATTGAGACACAGTAATAAAAATTTAACAAGACCACTCACTCTACAGTCCCTATTAAAATACAATTTTGTTATGATTTCTTTGAGTCCATTTTCAGCTGTGCTGAAAATAACCAATAATCATAAATATTTACAACAAAGTAATGCATTTTATAGAATAATGATCTTCCGAAGCCATTTCTTATTAGTTAATCCCTAGAATAGGGCAGAATTAAAACATGCCATCCTTTCAAATGGATAAATACCAAAACCAAGACACAAATAGAACCTATTATACTACTTTAAATGCAAATTAGTGACTGGGATTGAGGTATCACATTGAAGAATTTGAAGTTCAAGAATCAATCCCCTTACAGTTGCATGAGAATGCCTGAAATGTTTTTCTTCTATTTCTGCCTCTGAATATTATGATGACACATCAAGGCTCCAATAAATTATATTCCTTCCATCACATTTCCCTGATTTTCAGACTCAGGAAGTAACATTTTTCAATTCTGCGTTTCTATTAAATTTTACTTATACCTCTTTATGATCCTTTTAATATTTATGTAAGATACTTATCTGATTTATATTTATACTGTTATCTCCTTATGGGCAAGAGCCACACATTCTGATTTCTCTGCTGTCCCAAATTTTCACTGGAATGAGGAGTAGTATAATCAACTAGCTAACTAACTAACTAACTAACTAACTAACTAACTAACTAACTAAGCAACTATATGTGTAAAAATACTTAGTGCCTACCATAGCATGGCAAAATCCCAAATAAGTCTGTTCCCCCTCTATTTTTCTTATAATAAATTGTATCACCATAGACTCGATTACTCACTCAGTTCTAAAACCTACAGATCCTCTTTTCCTCTTGCTCTCCTTTTTTAGTCATCAGGTCCTATTAGTTCTTATCTCCAAATCCATCTGCTTCTATTTCTACTACCATCATCTCAGTCCACAGTACCACCATCTTATGCATGGACAAATGTTATATTCTCCTAACTGTCTCCCAACTTTCAGGTTGTCCATCTCCAATTTATTACTATTTTTAATAAATCAGTTATCATTCTAAAATTAAATCAGTGTTGTCATTCTCCTGCTTAAAACTTTTCAATGGTTTCCAGTGATGCCAGAATGAAATCTGGACTTTTGGAAATGTGGCCTACAACTTCTGCAGAAAATGATTCTTACCTATCTCCAAAATCATCTCAACTTCTCTACCATAAGTTTCCTGAGCTCTTCACAATGGCCATATTTCTGTCCTTTGAGTTTGTCAAACCTTTTCCCAATCCCAGGCAGCATCATTTACCTAGAGTACTTCCTCCAAAGCATTGCATACATGCCTTTTCTTGTTTTTGTCTTTCAAGTTTTTAGTTACATGGTTAACCAAGTTGATAATAAACTCATGTTTTGCATTTTCCTCCTTCATTGTTTATTCTCACTGGTCTTTCAAACTTCCCTGGAATCAAATATCAATTTAATTATTGACTGTACCAGTCAGGGTTCTCTAAAGAAACGGAAACTTTTTCATTTAATACTGCCTTGATATTATAATTTCACCATGCCATTAAATGTTCTTCAAATTTATTATTTTATTGAGGATGCAATGTTGTATTTCACCAATGTATCACAATATCATTAAAGAATTTAAATGTTTTCCAATTGTAAATCTTATAATTGATGATAATCTCCATTGTTTAAATTCTGATCACATTTACAGGATTATTTTCTTCAGTTTTAATTATTAAGAAGACTGAAATTTCTTTATAATTCATAGTTCTCTTTTGTGATTTTGTACCTTTTGCTTATTATTCATTTGGAGAGTTAGATATTCCTTATTGATATAAAAGAAGCTTTTTTTATGTTGATTACATTAACATACCGTCTGTCATATGCATTGCAAATACTCATTCTTAGGCTGTTTCTCTCCTTAATACCATCTATACAGTTTTGATACCAATCTTTCAATTATCTATACAAATTTTGTGACATTTTTACTTGCTAATTTAATTTATTTTTTTTATTTTAGTAGATCATCATCTAGCCTGTAAGAGTAAAGGCAGAAATAATTTTGAAAGATGATTAAAGACAATTTTTAAGATACATTCTAAGGTTATATTAGAATAGTGTGATATTTTTACAAGAAAAAACCAAATAGGTCAATGAAATACAATAAAAAGGTAAGAAAAAAACTCATGTGTTAACGTTTTAAATAGTGAAGAAAGTGTGGACTATTCAAAAGTTGATTATTTGGAAAAAAATGGATTCATACTTAATTTAGTATTCAAAACAAATTTTAGATGGAACTTATATCCAAATGGCATTAACAACAATAAAAATCAAAGTTATTAGACGAAATTATATTAAAACAAAGTTTATTATAGTTTGGGGTAGAAAAATCTTTCTAAACAGGAACAAAAATAAATGCATATAGTATTTGCATCAAAATTTAAAACTTGGATCTGAAAAAAACAAACAAACTATGAATTACCACGTTTTCTCTCCTAGCTGATATTTTTTTCTTTGTAGCTTTTTATTAGATTAATGTAGTGTTTCTTCTTGAAATTTTTTTTGAAAGATAAATATTCTGTTTTCTTTTTTCTACTATCCAATCTTAAGTATTCAATACACACTTAAAGTCATTTTAACAAAAGCTTATCACTATCTTTATCCAACTCCCATGCTGATAGTATCTAAAGGTTTACTTCTCCCTTGTCTTTGAAAGCTAATTTTTAATCAAACAATGCTTAGATTTACTAATCTCATTTACCAATTTCTTTGTAATTCCCTCTTACACCTTAGTATTTAATATTATTTTTTTGATAGACTGTATCTATTACTTGCTCTTTCAGAGAGGATCAGTAAATCATAAATTTTATAAATCCTTGTATGTCTAAAATTGTTCACAAACTTAAATAGGTTAACTGGGTATAGAATTCTATACTCAAAGTTATTTTATCCTAATGATATGAAGATATTGCTACTTTGTCTTCTCAAATACAGTATACTGATGCTATTCTATATCTCATTCCTTTGTAGTTTATTTTTCTTTTCTGTATAAAGTTTCTCCTTGGAAATTAATTTCTTTCCATTATTTTCTTAGGTTTCATTTTGTTGTTTCTAGTTATGGGTGTTTGTTCTTGTTTTTATTTTTAATCTTTCTTGGCAATTAGAGGGTTCTTTAATCCTCAGAGTCATAGTTTTGTTCACTTTTAGAAAATTCTTGACCATATTTCTTGAAATATTAACGCCTCTTCATTCACTCTATTCTTTCTTTCTGGATTTTTTATTTCTAGCTGAATATTAAGATTTTGGACTTATTTTTGTCTTACATTTTTCTTTAATATTTTCAATATTTTGGGACATATTCAGGGAAGTTTCTCAGCTTAATGTATTCAGCACATTTTTCAGTTCCTCTAGTGAGTTTTTAAAAATTAAACTATATGTTTTATTTCTAGAATTCTTAATTTTTTTTCATAAGCACTTGTTTTTTATCAAAGTGTTTGGTTCTTGCTTTTTTGAAACAAGGTTTTGAAAGAAGTTATTTCCTTTGGCTCCTAGAAATTATTGAGTATATTACTTTGAAATCTTTTTTAGGCTGTCTTACTATCTCTATTTACTTGGTTATAAGCCCTATTGGTGGTTGAGTTTATTGTCTTTCTGTAAAGATAATTGGTGTTCATCTATCTGTTTTGTGATTCTTGATTGTTCGCAGATGAATTCTTTCCACATTCTGTGGTGGGAACTTTTCTTAATGAAAAGGTTTCACAATTGTACATATACTAACTTTGAAGATGTGTTAGCTGTAGACTTGTCTGGTGGGCAGAGAAACCTTAAAATTTGCTTCTAAATAATACAGCCTTAGTTTCCGCTTTATGATATTAAAACAACAGACTCTGCAGCGTTGTTCAGTTTACTTTACTTTTTTAGGAATTCCTCTCTAATTCTGGTTCATAAAGAATTATCGTACTTGTTTTTGAGTGTGGACAAAAATTTTCATATATATATATATTTATTTATTTATTTCATATATATATATATTTCATGAATATATATTTCATACACATACACACACACATATATATGTGTGTGTGTATATATATGTATATTTCATGAATATATATACATATATATACACACACATATATATATAATTTTAATAGGTTTTGTGTAGAGGGGCAATATTTATCATATTTCTCATCCACTGTCTTGAACTTGAAAAGAATCACTTATACTGATCACTTATACTGATTTCTAGTTTTCTGAAAGATTTTATCGGAAAAGAAAATTATATTTAATACATATTCTTTCAGCAACAATTGAGGTGAATATTATTGTACCCTCGTTGTATTGGTGGGGTATATTACATCAGCAATCTCCACAGAGAAGTATGAGCACCTCATAACTGCTTTATGTTGAAGAATATTTTCATAATTACTGTGAAGTGTTTCTTATTTTTTGTTTTTGTTTTGTTTTGTTTTGTGCTTCCTCATTTTTTTTAGAAGTTCAGTCCATTTAAGTTTGGTATTTACATAATATGAGTGGATTTCCCTAAATCTATTTTTATCTCTGATTGATTAATGGAAGAATATTTATCTGATCTTAATATTTTACTTAGACCTTTGTCTGAATATCTGGTTGATGTGTAAAACAGTTAGTTAAATTTCTAGTATTTAGTTATCACTTATCAAGTTTTTAAATTTTTTCCCCTAAATTTTCTGGTGTCTTCTGTTGGGTCATTTCTCTTTGTATAGGGAAATATATTCCTGGAAAATTTGGAACCAATTATTATGTTTCAACTGAGTAATGCATTCTTTTTTTTTTTTTAAGAAAAACTATAAGACTATATTTGTAAATGGACCACACCTGTTGTTCTAGGGGTATAATTAACAGTCCACCTTCTATTCACTTCTGTCTCTGAAATATTACACTTCTGATTGCATAGGCCTGAAATAAATATGGAAAATACAATATTTATTAGGGATCTAGAATATTGTCCTAACCCTGTACCTCATAAAGCTTTGCAGTCATTTCTTTATAACCCAGAAATAACTGTATTGTTTCTATTCAACAAAAGTTCCATATCTCTGAGGAAGCATGAAGAAGGGTATTGAAATCGCTCACCATTTTCCTGCTTAACTTGTTATGTTGCTTCATTGATATTGTTTTAATTGCTATTGCTGAAAATATTCAGTACCAAAGAAAAGCACTACAGAACTTAAACACAAATAAAAATTTCTCTGCTTTCGCAAGTTTCCATTTTGCTTTTGTTTGATAAATGTGCACACATAAACACAGGTCCATGTCATAAAAATAACCATTCTCCTTTTCCCATTGATAAATGTCTGTTCTGATGCCTCTCTCTGATTTATTTATTTATTTATTTAGATTTCAAGAATTAGCTATGGGCTGCTTTAAATGAAACCTTCTAAAATATGATTTAAAAAATGTATATCTAAGTTACTAAAGAAGGAATGCCAAGTTTCAGACTTTTGAAACAAATACCTTTTAAATTTCAAGTATCACATGTGCGCTTAGAAGAGCTGTTTGTTCAGTATTCAAGTTATCCATGAGTCTTCATGCTGCTCGATCAACACTTACAACCTACTGGTCACTGTCTGTGACTATGTGTTTAGAGAGTTGTTTTCTGTCTGTGGAATTCTACTTCTCTCTGTGTGAGCTGAGTTTATATTCTACCCATGTTTCTTCATCACAAAATGGGGAAGAAAAATGAGATAATGCCTGTAAATGTGTTAACTGTCTAGAACTTACTGTCCAAAAGTATCGTAGAGATCATTAGGCATGCAATACAAAACAAAACTTTGTTTTTAAATCAATGAGACAAAGGAGAGAGAGAACAAGGGGGCAGACTATTCACTTGCATTTATATTCATTCATGAATTCATTCAAAATGTTATCGAGAGTCTACTATATCCTAGTCATTGTGTAAGGTATGGGGACTGCAAAGTTGAAAATGGGATAGTCCTTTAAGGAGCATAGTAAGGAAAACAGATATAGCCATTAAGAGCTGTAACAGAACACAAGACGTGATAAAGGCTGAAAGTGATTGTCAAGGGTCTGGGATAGAAAAATGTCAGTAAAAGAAGGGAAGAGGGAACTAGGAGTTTTTTTGTAACTAACTTTTATTTTTGTTAAGCTATTGGTAATATCTATAGTGTGGATAAAAAGGAGGCTACATAGTAAACCTGGCAAGCTCAGGGAAGGCCAGCATGATGGGCCCTACAAACTGAGACACCAAAATTAACCACATAGGTTGGTCTGAAGATAAAAATTTTTAACTAAAAGCTGGTCATGGTTGGTAGTCATAGCCTGGGCCTGCAGCTTTCTTGACAAAGGTCAAATTTGACCTCAAGTAAGCCTGTCTATTGTCGTTTTGCATCTAGAAAACATACCTTGGAATGTCAGAGTAACCCCTTTTCTCCAGACCCCTCAGGACACAATCCACCCCACCAGAGCAAGAAACCACAGAACCCCTCATTGAGATTTTGTTCCCCGAATACCATCTCTATGTGCTGTAAATGTTAATTATTAGATATCCTGTACCCACCAATGTAAAAGAAGTATGTGCCTCAGAGATTTCCCTGCTTTGCTTTCTCCCTCCCCCTTAAACTACCATCAAAGGATTTCATGTAACCCTCCTTTATGTCTCTTCCTTTGATTCTAATGTAGAAAATAAGCTGCAAAACTGCCATTCTCCGGAGCATTTTCTTAATCCATTGAGTTATTTGCTTCCCTGCAATTGTGGTCAGTTTGGCTCAAAGAAACTCATAAAAATTCTCCACTGGTTTGGACGCTTCTTACATAGACAATAGTATTTACAAACTGCTCTAAGAAAAAAAAAAAGAAGGTTATATCAGCACTACATCAGAGTCTGTTAGTATTTTTCTTAATTTTTAATTAATCTTAATTTTTTAACTAATACAGGAAATTAAAAAAAAAATTAAGTATACAAAGGTAACTGAGAAAAATGAAAATCTTTTATGTCTGTCCCCCAGGTACCATCCCTCCATCCCTTTCAGAGGCATCTACCATAATGGCTTTGTACGCATTCTTGCAGTCTGTTCTATGAACTGACATGCATAATCAATTAAAGATTCATTTCACAGATACATGGGAAGCATTGTTATGCAATTTTCTGTTTTCAATTAAAATTATTTCTTGGAAATTTCAATTTTTTGTATCCATGCCTCTCTCTCTCTCTCTCTCTCTCTCTCTCATTATTGCATAGAATTCCACAGTATAATTTATCTTTAGAATGGGGTCTGAGTGCCTGAGTACCCAGGGTTGCTCATAGACTTTCCAGGAATATATGGGAATGAAGAAAGTACTAACTGTTTTCCAGATCTTTAACTTTCCAGTGTATTTTTACCTAAAATTGATTTGCCTGAGAACGCTCCTGTGGTATGACTGCTCTCCTTTTTTTCCTCCATTTTCACAATCAATCAATTACCATTCAGAAAACTATACCTTCCACCAATCCCTATTATTTACTATGATGTAATTGCCTCAAAATATAAAAGATTTGGTGGTGAAAATCAAAGAACAATCAGAGAATGAGAGCTTCTGGTGGAAGGGACCAAAAGAGCAATGCACAGCTTTAACACATTGAGGGGGTAACGTGGATTTCATTCAGGCAACTGGACTAGCTTAGAACTGAATTTCAAAAGTGAGATGGTGGTCCCTGTAACAGATATTTGCTTTTTGAATTAGAAATGAAGTCAAATATTTTTGACACGAATATGAGACCTGTCTTTGCTATTTGGATTATATGGCAGACATTTTCACGAATTGAACGAGTACATTTACAGCACTTCAATTGTATAAAGATATATTTAAAGCATGCGCACAATACTAAAAGCATCAGAAACATATCTTTTTGTAATAAAACATTATGATTAAAATAAAGTTGATGTCATAGTTTCTCAAAATTATTTTGAGGAATACTTAAACAAAAATTTTAAAGATCCTTATCTTAAGATACGTTCCTATTAATGGACTTCCATCATTCCTTTAATCAGCAGATATTTACTGAGCACCTACTGTGTACCAAACAACTGTTTTAAGAGCTGGAGTTACATCAGTGAAGAATAATAAACAAAATCATCGAACGAACCAAACAAGAAAAACAGTCAAAAATAATCCAGTTGGAGGAAGCACAAAATAAATATTCATAAGGCATAAAATATATACTATATTAAATAGTAATGAGGAAGTGTGTGATTTTAAATAGGCTGGTCAAGAAAGGCTTAGTGAAAAGATAACACTTAAGTAAAGGCTTGAAATAGGTGAGGGAACAAGTGGTAAAATACAGGCAGAGGAAGCAATAAGTGTATGGGCCCAATGTCAAGGTTAAGTCTCAGGGGGTTGAAGATTTCAAAGGAGGGCACAGTGTCTTGAGCAGAGTGAGCCAGGAGAGATAGGTTAGTGAAGTGAGAAAGGTCAAGGAGAGGAAGTTTTGGGGGCAGAGATGTAAGGAATGGAAATTACATGGAGTTAAGATTTAAGAGTTATTGTAAACATGCTGGTTTATACTATGAGCGAGATGAGAAACCAATAGCGAGTTCTAAGCAAGAGAGAGGCTAGATTCTGACTTTCGTCTTAGAAGAATCACTCCACCGGCTCTATTAAAAGCAGACCACAGTGGGATGAGGGTTTGGTGGCCATTTAGGAGACTGTTTCAGTCATTCCAGTAAGAGATGATGGGGGCTCAGACCAGAGAGTGAGAATGGGGGACATGAGAGATGAGTGGATTCTTCGTATATCTTTAATGTACAGCCAGTAATAGGGCTGCATAAATCGCTGCCAATTGGATGTAGGAGCTGAGAGAAAGTGGTTTCAAATATGGCTTATAGGATTTGGGCCTGAGCTACCGAAAAAATGAAGTTTTTATTTACTGAGATCTAGACGACTGAGGTGAGAACAGGTTTGGAAGAGAAGATCAAGAGTTTGTTTTTCAAGTTATGTGTGAGATGCATATTAGGTACAAAAAGGGAGATGCAGGTAGGCGGGTAGTTGTATGAATCTGGAGGTCAGAGGAGGAATCTGATCTAGAAATGCAAGCTGTCAAGTGGAGAGTAGTGGATGTCAAATCAGAGAACCAAGAGGCCAGATAAAGTCACCAAGGAAGTGAGTGCAGATGGAGAAGAGACCTTAGGACTGAGTCCTGGGGAACTGCAACAATGAGGAGGTAGGGGAGATGGGGAGGAACCAAGAAAAGAGGTCTAGTCTTAGCGGCCATTGAGGAAGGGAGAAAGCCAGGAGTGTGTGGTGTTTTGGGTATATAGATGACGTATTACAGAACTGTATATTTGAAACATATGTAACTTTACTAACAATTGTCACCCCAATAAACTTTAATTGAAAAAAAAAAGCTATTTCACTTTAATGTGTTTCCCATTTTTCGCTATTATTTAAAAAAATAAAGCAGTGAACATCTTTGTGCACATATGTGAATATTTCCTAAGAATTGATTCCAGAAGTAGTATTGTTATGTCAAAAATTTGTGAATTTCAAAATTTTATGGATTCTGCCAAAGTGCCTTCCAAAAGTTTCCCTCATTTATCACTCTTCAAGCATGTTTGAGAGTGCCTATTCCCCATATTATTACACATTTTTATATTACCAAGCATTGAAAATAAATAAAAATGTTTTAGTTTCAATTTGCATTTTTCAATTTGCATTTTTGATCAGTGTTAAGGTTGAGCATCTTTTTTATCAGTTTACTGGCCATGTGCATTTCTTCAGTGAATTCCAATCAAAACCATTTTCCCATTTTCACTTGACTTGTTTTCTTATAGATGTGTAGATGTAGAAGTACTTTCATATTCTGAATGTAAGTTCCAGTCTGTCATTTGCTTCTTAACTTTATGTTGTCTTTTATCACAGAGAAACTGAAAATTTTTATGTAGTCAAATGTGTCAAATTTTTTCTTTACAGCTCTGGAACTGTGTTTTGCTTAGATCGTCCCCCACCATATGCTTATAAAAATCGTCCTGCATTTTCTCCTTAACACTTTCTATAAAAAAACTTTCATAGTTTTTTTAGTTGCATTTTCCTCTCTAAGCCATAAGGAATTTATACTGGTATATGTCTTGAAGTTTTAAATAATTATTGTTTTCCAAACGTATCACACGTTTTGGCAACACCATTTATTAAAGACTTGCTCTCTTTTTTCCCACTGATTTGAAATGACAATTTAATCATCAGCTGAATTTCAATATTTTTCATAATTCTGTTTCTGGACTCTATGTGTTATTCAATTAGCTTACTTATTTATTTTTGCATAATTTTACTTATTTTAATAACTTATTTTAATACTTTAAAAATATCTTAAGCAAGTCTTTTATCTTATCCTTATTTTTTTTGGTTATTGTTTCACATTTTGTCTTTTATTTAAATATTTGCTCCAATTTATAGTGTTCCAATATACAAACTAACAAAAATCTGGGATTTTATTGGATATAGCTAAATTTGGGAAGACTTTACATATTTATAATAATTAATCTCCTTCAATAAGCATGGTACATCTTTTCATTATCTGTGTTCCTTGGCAGGGTTTTATCATTTTCTTCATAATTTTCTTTTTCATGTCATCTTAGGTTTATTTCTAGTTAATTTACGGTGTTTCCTAGAATTTTATGAGGAAAAATATTCTGAAAGAGTGCCCAATTTCAACTTTAAGAGAAGGGCACTTTTTAGCTCTATTGACTGGCCTCAAACATTCACATAGCACGTACCATAGTTAAACTGTGTCTGAGTATTATAAAATTTGTTTTTCGTGTTTTTTTTTCCCCAGCCCAGTATTTGTCAACTCACAGCTGAGAGCATGATAAAACTGACCACTAGATGGCAGAGTAAGCCATATTTCCTGGACTTGAGTAAAATACTTTAGACAAGAAACTCTGGTTCACAACCCCACTGAGAAGAATAAATTGTTTTACAGTCCACAACAAACCAGCATACACTGGCAATAATATTGATCTTTACAACAATTCAGTATAAAATAGATCAATGATCCCTGACTCCAAAACAAGTGCCATAAATAATACTTTATTAAATTCTCATATAAACATGCTTTTTTGCTCTTTCTCTAATTCCTCTTCTTTACTCCACTGCATAATTGTGGTATTCTATAAAGTTTAACTTTTGATTTTATGCTTTTCTCTGCTCTTTTTTTCTTCTCTCTATATATAACTTATCTACTTCAAGATTTCAATTATCATCTCTGTGCCCAGAACCCCCAAACTACATTCATGACTCACTTTCATCTTCAAGTCTCATATTTTTAATAATGAAATGACATGTCCTGTAGGCTACCTGAATCCTTCTCTTCCACTAGGGCACATAGGTCACTAGCATTTACCTCTCCCAGTAAACTCTTGGCCAATACTTTTTAAGCAACAAGCTGTATCCCGTTAGTTGGTTGCATAATCAATGTAGTTAATCGCATTTCATGGCAATGTAAAAATGAAATACTATGTATTAGAAAAATGTCAGAGTGCAATGTCTACAGTAAGGACTTATATTCCTTCTATAAGACACTAACATCAGCTAAATATGTACATCTATATGAATATATACAGTAGGTTGTAATAAAGGTATATTTTTACCATGGGTCATAGTCAAAGAAGTGTAAAGAAGAAAAAAACAAAAAGCTACTAGAATCCCTCAGACTCCATTTCACCAATATAGTGGAGGAGCCCAAGGCTCCATTTTCTAAAATGCACCAAGTCACTCTAGACCCTAGTCCCTCAGTCTTTGCACAAATATTGAACTCCTGCTCTATGCTTCTAGGTGCATGGGACCATGAAGTCTACCTAGAGGTCTCCTTACAGCCTAAGAAGTCCAAGCCTCTCCAGAGGTGTGTAGAACCAAACTAAAATGGAGTCATTTATGTCACAAATAAAATGGATACAATCAGTGCAGGTGCATATAGGAAACTTAACCTAATTTTACAGAAATTCACAGCTTTTCTCGAAAATCATCAGAGGACATCAGCCACTCCCCAAATGCCAAAGCTAATCATGCCATCTCTGGACTTCTTTTTTCCCCCTGACTTAGCTACCCTGATCTAAATAAGAAAGACCACTAGTCAACCAATCAGCCGAAAAGCCAAAAAACTTCCATATTATCTCCTAAAAATGCTTTAGTCTGTGAGCAACTTGGAACTCATCACTCCTATAGACTTGAGTTTCCCCACTTGCAGGTGGAAAGCCTTGTAATAAACTCATTGTTCTGCTTTGTTTTATTCAATATGCAGATTGTTTTTTGACAGATGCTTAGGTAAGTCAAACTCTCCCATCTTTCATACTATAATTAGCTTCAGAGTTCCTGCCTCCTGTCCTCCATGCCTTGCTGTGTAGGCTGTATCCTTTCCTGACTTTTTTGCAGGAGCAGGTCTAAACCCTAGTCATGCTGAAGTCCTATTGGATATCCATTTACATGCCTTACTGTCATTTAAAAGTGAACACATTTGAAACTTCACCCATTGTCCTTGTTCCAAATCAATTCATATCTTGATTTTTATGGTATTAACAATTTCACAGACATATTAATTACTTAGCCTTAAAATGAGTATTAGATTAGCTGTTAAGAGCATTTGCTTTAGACTCAGAAGAATCTACCTGTGAACATCAGCTATCCCACTTTTTCTCTGTGTGTCTTTATACAAGTTACTTAGTATTTTTAATTCTCAGTTCCTTATCTGTAAAATGGAAATGATGAAAATCCCTATGCTATAGGGACATCGAGAAAATTAACACTGTAACACTTAACACAGTGTCTGGCAAATAGTTAAGAATACAGTAAATGTGAATTATTATTTTTAATAGTATTAGTAGCAGCAGCAGCAGCAGCAGCAGTTGCAGCAACATACCTGAAAGAAATGAACAGAACCTGACTAGTCTTTCATTCACTTTGGTATGATCCTGATTCTTTTGTATTTTATCCTCCATAGTACCTAGCTCAATATCTAATACATCAAATGCACTCAATAATAGGGTGTGCCTGTTATCTTAATATTCTCTAATTATTCATTTTAGTTATCTAATTAATATTTTAATATTATGTTCCTTAAGTACTTATATTTGTCTTTTATATTAGAGAATTTGCTAAAAATGTTGTTTCTATGCCACAATTTTTAATGATATGGTGAGATATCGTGTCATTCCATAGGAGTAAAAACAAAGAAGAAATATATGTATGTTTTATGTCTGTAGAGATGAGATTAATAAAATCCATTATTCGTTATAAAATTCATGTTTTCTATGTAAAATGAAAAGAGTTAGAGCCTAAATGTTGGGAAACTACTCTAAAATGACTTGGGGGTTTCTTTTCTCCGATATTTCATGATTTTGGAAAATTTTAAGTATTGTTCTCCTTGACATTCTCAAGATATTCTGGCAAGAATATACCTTCAGTGTAATAGAAAAAGAAATATGATCTTTGGAGACACTTTGTTCCCTGCTCTATTCCTACACTTAATCCAGTGCCTGGCATGGTGATCAATAATATTTACTAAAGGAAATAATGAATAAATAAATACAAAAATCAAGGCCTGACTTTGCTAATTAATATCCTAGCCTTAGGCAAGCTATTTACCTCTAAACTTGATTTTACTCTTCTCTAAAATGGGGAAAGTCTACCTTACAGCTTGTCATCATGTAAAACAAGGACTGCATGATAGTGTATGACTGGTAGTTAACATGTTACTAGTATCCTCCTCCCTTTTATTGATGGAATAATAAAACATCTATCCAAGTGCCCAGGTTAGTCTTATTCATAGAGATGTTAGTGTTTTGGTAGGAGTATAATTGTGTAGGATAGATTGCGAAGAATGACTGAAATTTCGGCATGGAATACTACTGTTAGCTCTAGAAGGGATTTTAGGCCATTTAATCTTATTGCTTCATTTTATAGATGATGAAACTGAGGCACAGAAAGGCAGAGTATCTTTCCCAAGTTCCCATAGCAAGTGAATGGCTGCAGCTGAACTACATTCCAGGTATCTTAAATCCCAGCACAACACAAGATAGTTTTGTTTTATTTTTTCCTCTCCCTCTCCCTCTCCCTCCCCTTTTCTTTTCTCTTCTCTCCTCTCCTCCCCTCCCCTTCTCTCCTTCTACCCTCCCCTCCCTTTTCCTCCCCTCTCCTCTGCCCCTCCTCCCTTTACTATACTAGGCAGCTTTCCAAAGTTAGAGTCAGATGATCATTGGCCAAGAGAGACCCACCAGGGAAGACAGTAAGACAGCAGGCAAAGTTAAGACACAGCATCTGTTAATGTTTTATTCTCATTTTAAACATCAGTTAGAGACTTAGGAAGAGCTCTCTGGGGTGGCCAGAGTTGTGCAGCTTATGAGTAAAGCATGCCATCTACCCTGGTCTTTGAAACTGTGGCGCACTGATGGGCAGCTAGGGGGAAATGCAACAGTCAGCAGTTAATCAAAGGGCAAATCTGGTGCAGATGAGAAATTGGGCCTCTCTTCTGAACAATCAGGTTACGGAATCTAATTGGCCCCACTTCTCCACATGTCACTGGAACCCTGTGTTCAATAAATATTTAATTCTTGCATTTGTTAAGTATTTAGATATTTTACCAGCTGTTTTTAATAAGAACTTTATATTTCCTTGTATTTATGTTCATTAATTTAACTATGTGTCCCTAAATAATGTTAAAAAATGTTTTTATACATGAAAATAGTTTACTAAAAAATAAGTAATTATTTCTGTTCATTTAAAATCTTCTTTTCTTATAGTTGCATTGACCTTTTAACTGAAATATGTTTTGCTTATTTAACCAGCTCCCTTCTTCAGATTTTTTCAGAAAAATATCGACATTTGGTAAAAAGGTGTTTGTAAAAAAAAAAAAAAAAAAGGAAAGAAAATAAAAAGAAGAGTTGACATCATCCTGAAATTTTAACTTTTCTATTTTAAAATAATCAATAGTTTATCATAACTTTAATTGGTTTTGAATACATAGATAAAATCAATTTTTGAGTACTTTCAATTTCATTAAAATTTGAAATTTTTCAGAACAAAGAAGTGGAATTAATTGTATTTTTAAATATTAGTCCCTCATTCATTCAATCAATAGTTTATTGAGTATTTCTATTTTCTAGTCCCAGGCTAGCACATTTCTGTATTACTTGTTACAAAAAGGCTTCATATAAAATTGGTATTATTGGCCAATATTCCAGATGAGTAAACCGATATTTAAAGAGGCCCAAGTCACAGAATTAATAAAAAAGGCTGAGATTCAAATCCAGGGTATATGGGGCACGTTTCATTGTCTCACAAAATCTCAATAAACTAATAATATTTAGCATATATTTAGCAGTGGCCAAGTGCTAGACATCATTACAGATATTGACTGTTTTTTTCACACCACCGCACACACAGGTAAGTAATAATACAATTAGAAACAGAATCTCAGAAAGCTTATATTTTCTTGGTGCAGAGAGATGTTGATATTTGAATCTCAGCCTGTTTGACTCTAAATCCCATATTTTCCAGGGGTTTTTAATCAGAAATGTAGAAGTCAACGTCCATTAACCTGGATCTAAAAAAATTTTCATTTTCATACTGACCTGTAATATTTTTTTTTTCAACTACGAATGGTGTCAAAAAAACAAAAAAAATCACAGTAGTGTTGGAGGCCCAATACAGACAAAGGTATCTAGCATATAAAAAGGTTGAGATTCAAAAACTTTTATTCTGCCTCTCAAAAGTCATTAAACTCATACCATGTGCCTAGCACTGGGTTTCATAAACCAATATTACAAAAGAAAAAAAATTACAAATTACCCCAGTAAGCTCCAAGACTTGTGAAGGAAATAGACATATGAACATTGAATCTATATACAACATTTAAAAGCCATAACAGAGGTAGTGAGACAAAAGATAAAATCACCAATGTTACCCCAGACAGCTCCTCAGGAATAAAGGCAACCAGGAGACATTTCTTAAAAGAAGAGCTATGGGAGCCTCTTTCCCCAGATCCCGCCAAGATGGGCTATATTCACACCAAGATGGTGTAGAAGGCAGCCCAGCTCATCACTGAGAAGTACCACACGCGCCTGGGCAATGACTTCCACACAACAAGCACATGTGCAAGGAGATCTCCATTATTCTCAGCAAGAAGCCCCGCAATAAGATAGTGCGCTATGCCACACATCTGATGAAGTGGATTTAGAAAGCTTCTTGGGAGGCATCTCCACCAAGCTGCAGGAAGAGGAGAGAGAAAGGAGAAGTAATTTTGTTCCTGAGGTCTCAGCCCTGGATCAGGAGATCATTGAAGTTGATCCTGACAGTAAGGAAATGCTGAAGCTTTTGGACTTTGGCAGTCTGTTCAAACTGCAGGTCACTCAGCCTACAGTGGGGATGAATTTCAAAACAACACATGGAGCCGTTGGAATCTTTCTGCTGTGCTGTGGTATTTTCAATAAACCATGGACAACCAGAAAAAAAAAAAAAGACTCATGTTTCAAGAAGGATAGGAACTCACCTCACCTTGCAAAAACAGTTCAGGGAATAAGAACAACTTGTGCAAAAGCACTAAATTGTGAGAGGCAAGGTGCACTTAGAGAACTCAAAACAGTTCAGAGCAAGTGGGCTGCAAGGTTCATGTGAGAAAGTGTCAGAGGCAGAGACTGCAAAGCCAGGCAGTGGCCAGGTCATGTTCACTGTGACACAATATAGTGCTGATTTTCCCCATGGAAAAGGGGCAAATCCTTGAGAAGTATCTATCCCTCATGAGAAAGAGCATGACGTTTTGCAAATAAGTGATCAGGACTGATCTCTACACACTTTCATCATCCCCTGACTATAAAGGCTGCTTTGCCTCAAACCCGCCTTAAGCACTAGGTGACTGCTTTCGTAGAAGCACAGTAGACACAGCTGAGGTTGACCAGATGCCCCTTAGAGTGAGCAGGAGTCTTGGTGTGGGGTCCTAGGTTCTGGAATTTTAACCAGATGTTTGAACAGAGTCCAGTTTGTTTTCCTTCTGAGCATAGTTCTCACTTTATCTTGTTCACTCAGACCTACAGCTGGGAACAGAGGCTGTAAAGGAGAGGGCTTGCATGGGTTCTGGGAGACATGAAAGGAGGGACGTGAAAGCATTGGCGCTTCAAATCTTGACTTCTGTTCCAGAGATTAGTGCAGATCTTTCCGCACTGGTCTGAGAGGGGTCCACAGCTTCACTTGGAAAAAAAAACAAATGAGGTTTTTCTAAAACTTTGAGCAGGACTGGTGGAACTGAAGTTGGGATAGGATGGGCTTGTGTACTGATACGGGCCAGAGATAAAATTTATTCCAATAACAGTCATCGGGCCCTTTCTGTGTGTCAAGCACTATGCTAAACATTTTACAAATATTAGCTCACTTTTTCCTCACAGTAACCCCATGAGTTAGGGATTACTTTTCCTATTTTACTGATTAAAAAGCTGTGTTTAGTGAGCTTAAGTGGTTTCTCAGACTTCACCCTACAGTCACCTTTGTAAGAGCCAAGATTTACATCCAGGTCTAGCTGACTCCAAAGACCACACTCCATAAAGAGACAGTTTTATGTACTGGAAAGAACACTTTTTAAGGAGTCTATCTGTAGCTAAATTCTCACTCTGCGGCTTAATTTACTGCGAAATCTGGGTTGTCACTTACTCTCTGTCTTTTGGTTTCCTTACATGAAAAATGGGATTCATAATAATTTTATTTATCACAGATATCTGTTGTGGAAATCTAATGAGTTCATGCATACAAAAGAGTTTTTGATGTTGCCAAACGCTATATAAAAGATTTTACATATTTTTATTTCTTTCAAAGCCTCATTTTTCTTACCTATAAATTTGAGATAATACTGGGAAGTACTATATAAACTGTAAAGTATTATAGAAATGAGGTAATGCATAAACAATCACTTTATAATTCTAATAGACTGTAAGGGATTATAGTGTTTACTGTCACTTCCTCTGAGACTAATAACATGTATCACTGGTTAATATTCTTCCACTTTTATTAGGTTTCTTCTATTGCTGTGGCATACATTTTCCAAGTAACTTGGCAAACAACTTCCCCCTATCCATTTCTCCTCCTCCCAGGCCCTCTGCCACTATAAAACAAGATGACGCCATTAGAAAACTAGCAGCATGTTCTTTGAATGACCTGCTCAAGTCAAAGCCTCATGTATGACATATCTGAGGATCTGCACATGCATTAATACTATAAAAGAGGTTTTGTGAGAGAGACAAATACAAACACTATGAGGTCACTTCTTCCACAGTATAACAGGATACAGACTCTTGGAAGAAAATAGTATAAATGTCCTTTTGGAAAATTCTGTCTCTGAGCACAGAACACATTATAAGTTTTTCCAGTATCCTCCAACATACAGTACATGAAACAGTGTGTCTTTTCTTTTATTTTCTTTCATTTCTCTCTCTCTCTCTCTCTCTCTCTCTCTCTCATAGTTCTATTTTCAGGCAAAAGAGGAAAATGCTGGGAGGGAGCTTTCAGTTACTAATAACTTCCAAAGTCAATTTCTGCTCTTTAGGCCCCAGTCTGTTTGCAGAGAGAGCAGTGCAATGAATCCAGAATCAAGGTCCCAGCCCCACTTCCCAGGTTGGGTGAATAGTTCAAATGTTAGCCATCTTCAGCTGCCAAGGAGGGCAGTATAACATGCAGTTAAATAAACACTGAGGTAGAAATCAGGAGATCTAGGCTCTACTAAATAATTCTACAAATAATTGTTGTGTGACGAAATAACTACTTTTAATGATGCCTACTAAGTTCCTGGCACCACTTGTCAGAGGCTCAGTAAACAGTTGTTAAATGATCAAATAGAAATATATATTATAATATATATTTAAAATATACACAAATATATAAGTATATAACTAATACTTATTATATATAATAATTATATATATGTATATATGTATATGTGTATATAGATATAGATATAGATATAGATATAGATATAGATATAGATATAGATATAAAATACTCAGTAACCAGTTAGCAAAATTTCAGTGGAGGCATTCTGATCATTGTACTTCTAGACTGCTGGTGGTGCTGGCAGTAGTGTAGAACTTGGTTTTGGAACAAGAGGATAACTTCAGAGGAAGTGTAAGAGCTGTGAATTGAACTCAGGTCATTATCTCCACTATACCATTTTGCCTCCTATGGTGAGTGAATTGCCCTCTCTGAGACTTACTTTCCTCATCTAGAAATTAAGTAGTTAGAATAGATAATTTGTAAGCTCTCTTCCAGCTCCATGGTCTACTCCTACCGTGCAGCACATAACAGTGTAAGAACCCTAGATTTAGAATTTTCAGTGATGACTCAAAGCTAAATCTCCATTCCACGAAGAACAACATCAAACACACAAAAGTTGTACGGTCTCTTCTTACAGATAGTAATGCTATAATTTCCTTTAGTGTCTTACTCTGTTAACTACTGACTTCATATCCAGAAACACTAAGCAGCTAGTTAACATCTTTTACTCTTATCCTTTATTCTGGGTAATTAATTTTTATTTTATTAAAAGCCTCAAAAACTGCAACTGTTGATCTTCAGTCTTTTCTTTAGAGCAATGGTTTTCATTCATGACTGCACATTAATGTCAGCTTTGCAGCTTTTAAAACATAAGGATTTCCAGGCCCCGTCCTCTGAGATTCTGATCTAAATGCAGAGTCCAAGCATCATTTCTGTAAAGCTATTCAGGTGATTCTATTATGTGGTCAGGGTTGAGAACTACTGTCTCTCAAATATTAACATGCAAATGAATTATTGGGTATCTTGTTCAATGAAGTCTCTGATTCAGTAGGTCAGAGGCAGGGTCTAAGATTCTATATTTCTAATAACCTCCAGGTGATGTTGATGGTTTGACCCTTGCCACCAGTAGTGTGGTCCATGGACCAGCAGCATCTACATTACCTGGGAGGTTTGTTAGAATGCAGAATGTCAGGCCCGACCCTATACCTATTTTACTAGTCAGGGTTCTCCAGAGAAACAGAATCAACAAGAGAGATGTACATACAAAAGAATGTATTATAAAGAATTGGCTCGTGTGATTATGGAGGCTGGCAGGTTCCAAGATATGCAGTGGGCAAGCTGGAGACTTAGGAGAGCCAGTGGTGTAGTTCCAGTCTGAGTCTGACGGCCCGAAAATCAGAAGAGCTGATGGTGTATAGCTCTAGTCTGAATTTCAGCTGGCTTGAAACTCCAGAAGAGCCAATTTCTCAGTTTGAGTTGGGAGGAAAGGTTTTTACCAATGTCCCAGCTCAAGGAAGTCAGGCTAGAGGAGTTCCCTCTTACTATCAGGAGGGGCAGTCTTTTTGTTTCATTCAAGCCTTCAAGTGATTGGATGGGGTCACTCACATTAGGGAGGGTAATCTGCTTTACTCGAGCTACCGACTTAAATGCTAATCTCATGCAGAACCACTCTCACAGACACATCCAAAATAATATTTGATCAAATACCTAGGCACCCAGTGGCCCAGTTGACACATAAAATTAATCATGATACCTACTGAATCAGAAAACGTTTTAACATATTATACATATGTATACATCTAATACACAAATTCAACTTGGAGAAGCACTGCACTATAATAACAATTCTCAAACTTTTTGGTCTGTTGACCCCTTTCAGTCTTAAAAATGTTTGAAGACATCAAAGTGTTTTTGTTTATACGGGTTATATCTATTGACATTTCCCATGTTAGAAATGAAAACCTAGGGCCTTTAAAATGATTTATTGATTAATTAATTTTAAATAACAGTAATACACCCATCATATGTTAACACAAATAATTCATTTTCATTGAAAATAACCATATTTTCAACCATAATTAGATAGGCAGAGTAAACAAACACTGTGCCTGCTTCCTTCCATGAACACATTAAAATTACAACTAAATTATAGAACAATTAACCTGCAGAACTATCTGAAGTCTGGCTGAACAGAAGTTTTATAACTAAGGATATAAATAAGAAGCCCACATAGAGACTGGTAGTGGGCGTGGAGACATGAAACGAGGTGGCCCCAAACCGCCGTGTGGTGGTTGAGAACCAAGAGGTATATCTTGGGCCATGGATGTTGCCCCCATAGGAACAAGAGACCCCAACCCCACACCGACCTCCCCAGCCCAGAATACTGACCTCCCCATCCAGTATTAGTGCTGGGAAGAGGAGCTCCCACAATATCTGGCTGTGAAAAACAGTGGGGATTCTGACTATATCTGAGTGGGACGGAAGGCTGAGAGAAACCCAGACTTCTTTTTAAATGGCCCGCGCACAGACACTCTCATTCACAGGCACTCACCTTGGGCTCCCGTGGAAAGACAGTAACTCAGGGGTGTCAGAGGCATACAGGGAGGCAGTCTGAGGTACGTGGCTGCAGAGTGAGAGCTGGAGGTCAGTCACCATTTTCCCTGTATGGAGTCCTCTTCCCATATAGCCGGCAGCTGAGTGCCATCTTTCCTCTATTGAACCCTCCCCAACAGGCCAAATCTGAATCTGATTGGCCTAGTGAGCTCTGCTGGAATACAGCCCCATCCAACACCCCCAATGCCAGAGGCACTTTCTGCAAGCAGCCAGCCCCATCTGCATTGCCTCTTTCTTTAAAAAATATCAGAGTCCATAGGACTCAGATAGCCGCCAGCTGTCCTTGGTGTGCTCTGAGACTTTTGCTGAGTAGCTCCAGGCTCAGCACTGGCAGTAAACTAACAATTACATTAACCTGTTGACCATAACTATTCCCACTCTAGTGACTCCCTGAGGCCCTGCCTCACCCAACTTGTGTACCATACGACACTTTATTAGGGGCTGAACCTTAAGAGAGCTGGCTGCTGGCACAGACTTCTAGGTGTCCTGACTTTTTGCCCCAGGCCCAGTACGGATAGAAGCCATCTTCAGTTTTCAGCGTGGCCTCTCTTACATGCCCCCAGGGTTAGCACAGGCAATGAACCACTGATGCTCACTTTTCAGCTCCTACCACGTAGTCCCTGACTTGTCACAGGCAGTGGGTAACCTGGGCCTGCACCACAGCCCCTCCCAAGAGGCCACAGAACCAACATACTTGGAGGTTGGCTCAGACCACAGCAGAGCACCACCCAATTAGCCCCACAAGTGGCACAACAAAGGGTGGTCTCAACAGGTATCAGAGGCTGCTGGGGTGAATCCCACTCAGTGGGGTAAGAACCCACACACACACACAAACACACAAGAGTCTGTAAGCCGTGGACGTGGCCAAACCCCACAGCAAATCAGCCTGAGGGTCAATCCCAACCACAGACATGTCCATAGCAATCAAGGCTCAACTATAACAGGAGGGCACACACAACCCACACAAGGGAAACCTCTGGAGCACCCGCAGCAGGTGACCAGGGAGACTGTGCCAGGGCCCCACAGGGTACCTACTACTACATAAGCCCACCCGGTCAAGACTGGGAGACATAGTAGATCTACCTCATACATAGAAACAAACACAGAAAGGCAGCCAAAATGAGGAAACAAAGCAATGCATCCCAAATGAAAGAAAAGGAGAAAACTCCAGAGACAGAACTAAACGAAATGGAGATCAGCAACATACCAGGTACAGAGTTCAAAACAATGGTTGTAAGGATGTTCAAGGAACTTAGTGAGAACTTCAACAAAGAGATAGAAAGCTTTAAAAGGACACAGAAATCATAAAAAAGATCCAGTCTGAAATGAAGAATACAGTAACTGAAATGAAGAATGCACTAAAAAGGAATCACCAACAGACTAGATGAAGCAGAGGATCAAATCGATTTGGAAGGCAAGGTAGTAGAAAACACCCAATCAGAACAGCAAAACGAAAAAAAAAGAATTAAAAAAAAAATACTGAGGATAGTATAAGAAGCCTCTGGGACAACATCAAGCATAACAACATTCACATCATAGGGGTACCAGAAGGAGAAGAGAGAAAGCAAGGGATTGAGAACCTATTTGAAGGAATTATGACTGGAAACTTTCCTAACCTCGTGAAGGGATAAAAAGATAAAAATTATGAATAATAAAATGTCAATAGGTACATACCTATCAACAATTACTTTCAATGTAAATGGATTAAATGCTCCACTGAAAAGACATAGGAGGGCTGAATGAACAACAAAACAAACCCTTACATATGCCACTTCTAAGAGACTTACTTCAGATTGAAAGACACACAGAGATGGAAAGTAAAGGAATGAATAAAGATATTTCAAGAAAATGGAAATGAAAAGAACAAAAAGAAAGCTGGGGTAGCAATATGTATACCAAAAGTAAACTTTAAAACAAAGGCTGTAGCAAAGGACAAAGAAGGACCCAGTAATCCCACTTCTGAGTATTTATCTGAGGAAACCCAAACACTACTTTGAAGGGACATGTGCATCCATTTGTTCATTGGAGCATTATTTACAATAGCCAAGATGTGGAGGCAGCCTGGGTGTCTGCCCACAGGTGGTATATATATACAATGGAATAAGGAGCAGGCAGTACATATATACAATGGACTCTTGCTTGGCCATGGAAGGGAATGGGTTCTTGCCATCTGTGGCAACATGGACGGAGCTGGAGGATGTTGGGCTGAGTGGACTGTCAGACAGAGAAAGACAGATGCAATGTGATTTCGCTCATATGTGGAATCTAAAGAACAAAATAGACAAACAAAACAGGAACAGACTCATAGATACAGAGAACATTTTGATGATTGCCAGATGGGAGGGGTGTTGGGGAATCAGTGAAAGGGGGAAGGAATTAAGAAGAACAAATTGGTTGTTACAAAGTAGTCATGGGGATATAGGGTATAGTATAAGGAATATAGTCAATAATATTCTAATAACTATGTATGGTGTCAGATGAGTACTAGAGTTGTTGGGATGATAGATGGGAGAGGGCTGGGAGGCAGGGTGAAAAAAGTGAAGAGATTAAAAAGTTAAAACTGATAGTTACAAAATAGTCATGGGGATGTGAAGTAAAGCACAAGGAATATGGTCAGTGATATGGTAATAACTATGTATAGTGCCAGGTGGGTACTAGATTAATCAGGGGGATCACTTCTTAAATTATGTAAATGTCTAACCACTATGCTGTATACCTGAAATTAATAATATTGACTGTCAACTGTTATTACAATTTTTAAAAAGTTGAAGGGGAATAAGAGGTCCAAATTTCCAGGTATAAAGCAAATAGTCATGAGGATGTAATGTACAGCATAGGGAATATAGTCAATAATACAGTGAAGGCATGGTACAGTGTCGGATGGTTGCTGGACTATCATGGTGATCACTTCTTTAGGTACATAAATGTTGAATAACTATGGTGTATCCCGGAAACTAACATAATATTGTATGTTAGCTGTATTTTAATAAAAATCTTTAAAAAAATAAAATACATTGAAAAAAAGAAAATAACCATCTACATTGTTTTAACTGTGAGAAGAGTGTTATTGTTATACATTTTTGCAAATCTCTTTAAGTGTGGTTTAATAGACAGCAGCTGGAAACTCATACTTGCTTCTGAATTTAATATGTTATAATATTGGGCATCATGTAGACTCTGGAAAACTCCACTCCACTCTCATAAAATAATGAGTGAAAAAGGAAGTAACATCTTAATATTATTATAAAATGGTTTTAACCTTGACTACCCCTTGAAAATGTCTCAGGGATCTCCCGGGGGTCCCAGGACCACACTTTGAGACTGCTGTTCTAGAGACTCTATATAACTCCTTCCAAATCAGTCAACCTCAGATC
This sequence comes from Rhinolophus ferrumequinum, assembly GCF_004115265.2. Taxonomy (NCBI): domain Eukaryota; kingdom Metazoa; phylum Chordata; class Mammalia; order Chiroptera; family Rhinolophidae; genus Rhinolophus; species Rhinolophus ferrumequinum. The sequence goes on from NC_046285.1 coordinate 56,013,327, forward strand.
TCACCAGCAAATTTGGCACAATATTACTGAAATATAAGGCAAATACTACAGTTTCTAGAGGAAGTCATCCCTTTTTACCACCCGCAAATTACACCACAGTGCCAGCAGTTTTAAAGACTAATGATTAGAATGACATGTTTCTAATGAAAGTTTACTAACCACGCATTGTAGACCACATTTTCTCAACCTCAGCATTATCAATATTTTGGGTTGAACAATTCTGTGTTGTGTGGACTCTCTTATGCATTGTAGGATGTTTAGATGCATCCTTGGCCTCTATCCACTAGATGCCAATCCCTCTTCCCCATTGGGACAACAAAACATATCTCCATACATCACCAAACATTCCCTGGAAGGCAAAATGATGCCTATTTAAGAAATACTGCTGTAGATGAAGGAAAACAATGAAAGGTGAGGGTAGGAGACAAGGTTTATGGCTCTGACTTGGTCATTTGTGCGGATAGTCGTGCCTTTAACTGGAGTAGGGAATAAAGGGGGAAAAACAATGAATTCAAGTTTGTGGGGTTGATTTTGTAATATCCAAGAGCTCTCTCTTCATGGTTAGAACATGGATAGAGTTATCAGAGGAACCAAAAGACTAGAAGCAGAGTTTCTCTAGGATCACACTATAACTCTGAGAGAAGATCATGGAATGGAATATCAGAAAGAAATTCTTTTCATTTGGTTATTATGTTCCAGGGGTTGATTTTGGAATATCCAAGAGCTCTCTCTTCATGGTTAGAAGATGGATAGAGTTATCAGAGGAACCAAAAGACTAGAAGCAGAGTTTCTCTAGGATCACACTATAACTCTGAGAGAAGATCATGGAATGGAATATCAGAAAGAAATTCTTTTCATTTGGTTATTATGTTCCAGGCACTTCATGAGCGCTCTTATAAACATCTATTATTCTAGCTAGTTGACTATTTTACTGATGAGAAATTAGATTGAGAGAAGTTGAGTAACTGTTCAAATTAAAAGAAAAAATAACAAAAAGAAATACAAAACCTCTAAATGGCTGTTTGGTCTGCCTCTAGAGTCTAAAGGCTTTCTAGAACCATTTACTTTCTCTCTCTCTCTCTCTCTCTCTCTCTCTCTCTCTCTCTCTCTCTCTCTCTCTCTCTCTCTCTATCTCCCCGCCCTCTCTCTCTTCCTCTCCTTCCCTCCCTCCCTTTAATTACTCAAATATAAATGGCTACTATATGCCAGGTATACACTAGACTAAAGAATAGATACTGTCTTTGCCCCTTATGGATCTTTCAATCTAATAGCAGAGATAGAAAATTAAACAAGCAATAACAAAATGTGTTAGTAGTTATTATTTAAAAAATCACAGTGCCACCGATGACAAGGCTATTTATTCCAGTCTCATCTTGAAAGGGGAGATCAGAAAAGGCTTTCAACAGGAGGTGACATTTAAACTAAAATCTTACTGATGAGTAACAATTAGAAAAAGAGGAAGGGAAGAAATATTCTAGTCTGAGGGAATACTATGTGTGGAGGATGCCTCTGTCAATTTCTTACTGTTCTTAAGTCTAAATTCCTTAATTTTCTTTAATCTTTAATACCAATGATATTTTTGTCAGTTGGGTAACATGTAATTTCATTAAACCACATACATATGTGGTTGTATTTATTGAAAGTAACTTTCTCTAAATTTTATTTAAATTATACCATAAGAGGCATTATGGCATGGTAAAGCTTTGAAGCCTAGATTCAAATCCCAGATCTGTTAACTTTCTAGGAGAGAGACATTCAGTAAAGCATTTCCCTGCTGAATTTTCTTTTTCATTTCATTTTTTTTATTTGTAAAATGATAATGGGCTATTGTAAAGAGCATGTAAAATAATATGGATGGAAATAGTTGTGTAAATGTAGGCTCTTATTAATAACTGGACTATTATTCTGCCAAGTCAAAGGATAAATATGAATAGTCATGAAATGTGAACACAGAAGGCATGTTTAAGGAAAAACAACTATTAGCTGGAGCCTTGAGATTTAATGCAAGAAGGGACTGAAAAACAAGTTTAAGCAATATGGTGGTGGGTCTTAAATACCAGAAGAAGGAGCTTACTGAATTTAATAGGTAATTCATCCCATGAAGATAGATTATTACTCTTCATTGCTTGACACCAGAGCAAGAGCCAGTATTCTCTGGGGAATTTTATAGCATCTGGCAAATCTAAGAAGCTTTTATGAGTAACAACATATAGACTATCATTGTCAAAACTGATTCAGAAGCAGTTTAAATATTTATTCAATTTCCAAGTATGCCTGGTTTGATGTTGGGCTCCAGAAAGTTGTTTACAGATGCAGTAACATTTCTGAGGCATAGAAAGAGAAATATAAATATAACGCTAAATTTAGACATATCTTAGGATTTTCCAGACTATGGTATGCAGTTGTTCAGCCAAGCAGCTTGTGTGTATATGGGCAAGGTGAAATGGTCACAACAACCAGAGAGATGCCTCAAGGACCAAGAATGTGGTAAATTTGCACTGATGTAGCACAGGACCCTGAGATGAACACTGCTTTTCCATCTTGAGAAAGCAACTATTAGTCAAGAGTATTCGGAGAGAGGACTCCTGGAGGCCATTGAGTGCTCTAATCTGAGACACAAATAGAGGATCTTACTGAGACGAACTCTTGAAAAAATGTACAGTCCAGGAAGAAGACATTGCACAAGAGTCTGGAGTTCTAAGAGATCTTCTTGAGGAGACCAGGAAGGAAGCCAGTGTTATACCAAGACCCTGGATCCTAGAGGAGGAAAGCCTGGTTCTGAGGCCCTGATAGGAACTATTAGCTGAAGTCTTCTACAAATCACTTCGCCACCCTGAGGCTCATTTTCATTATCTGTAGAATGGAATAAAATTAGAACCTTATTCATAAAGTTGTTGTGAAAAAGAAATAATATATCTTAAAAGACTTCTATGCATTTTAGGTATTATACAAAATATAATGCATAAAATATAAGTTGCAGACCAGAGAACTCAATAAAAACTGTTTTTAGACACAGGAAATTATTAATTTTGTTTTAACATTTTAATAGTATATATTTGTGGTATTTGGATCACACTGGTTTTTTAGGCTCTTAAGCTACCCAAATTTTATTTTAAATATCTATAGTTCCTTTCTAATAAAATTAAAAGAAAATTACCATTTGAAAATTAAGTATTCAAATAAAAACATAATTTAATAATTAAAAAAAGGAAGAGCTTGAATTGATAACATCACACTACAGATTAAGCCAAACACAGAGTTAGAAATGCCCAACATATGTACATGCAGTTCTTGAACAAAGTGTGGTTTAGAATTTAGGATTCTCTTCCTAATGAGAGAAGGGAAGAGCCTAGAATTCAGAAAGTATATAAAAATTAACTTTCCCAGTCCAGGTACATACATTCATTGCTGTACCTCTTTCACTGTGAAATGAGTTTCTGGGACAGTCAGAATATGGGGACATACATTTTCTGTCTAGTAGCTAAATATCTGGAAGTAGATCTTCTCAGACAAATGGTATGAGACATTTACTAAAGTTTTACATACATTGCCAAACTGCTCATTAGAAAGTTTTTATTATTTTGAATTCTCATTAGTAGGGCAAGAGAATGTCCATTTCCTCACTGCAATGCCAACATGGGATATTAAAAGTTTTCTTTAAATTTTAAAAATCTACTAGAGTATAAACAGTATCTTACTATTATGTTTTGTATTTCTTTGAAAATAAATAAATGCATTTTTTTGTCCTAAGAATTTTGCTCAATATTGCAAATGCAACTATTTGGTCAGTGAGTATTCACGGTTTCATTTATAAAATATTTACAAACCTTTCTTCATCCCCTTGTAAATGATGTGAAAGTGTCTTTTTTTCATGCATCCTGAGTATTATATTTTTCAACTTTCACCTCAAATTTTAAAAAGAAAATCTTACAAGAAAAAAATTGCTTAATTTCTTTCATTTTAGATATTTGAATAAAATTTAGATAAACCTTTCTAACAATTAACTTACAGAAACAAAAAGGGAGAGCATTAGACTATCTGTAGGATGAATTAATGTCTGGAGTGGGTAAGATAAAAGTAAAGATAGATGGGAAGTTCAAGTTGGATTTAAAAGCCAGAACTCTTTTTAAACCAAGATACAGATCACATGGTAATATAAGAAGTAGATTTAAGGAAATACAAAAGCAGAATTTAAAAACAAGAAAACTGACCATACACAACTCATTTCATGTGCCCAATGACCAAAGAAAGGTACAATATTCCAGTAGTAGATTGCAGGACCTTAATTTCATGATCTGGTGCCTTGCCACTTTCCATCTTGCATTTAGCCCTTGATCTAATTTACATCTTGTGGCCTGCCTTCTGCACTTTGAACTTGGCATAGACACTTAGATTCCTTGGCTTGGGATTTTGTTGAACACGGAAGACTTTGACTCACACTCACCTTTCCAAATCATTGTTCTTGAATCCCCTGGGTAATATCTTTTCGGTCACAACCTTGCCCTTATTTCAGATCACAATGTTCACGTGCAACACTCTCACTGGAGTGCTGCAAGGCTGTGTTTGGATAGTTTGGGTAAAAGAGGTATCGTGTTTCCCCGAAAATAAGACCTGGCAGGACAATCAGCTCTAATGTGTCTTTTGGAGCAAAACTTAATATAAGACCGGGTATTATATTATATTATATTATATTATATTATATTATATTAAGACTTGGTCTTATATTATAGTAAAATAAGACCGGGTCTTATATTAATTTTTGCTCCAAAAGACACATTAGAGCTGATTGTCTGGCTAGGTCTTATTTTCGGAGAAACACAGTAGTGATGGGTAAATGTATCCTTGTGGACAGAACAGATTGTCTGAGCCTTGCATCTTTTTCTCAGTAGTATTCATACATATAGATAGCAATAACTCTTAATAATAATAAATCATCTCTTATAATGCCCAAACATGACTCTGGGTCTTTATTACATGCTATTCCGAATGCAAACAAAGGCCTTCAAACACCCATTTATTCAACTAGCTCCTTCAAGATATTACCAGATATGACTATTACCTCCTTTATGATACCTGGCTTGGTTCACCCAGTCTGTTAGTTGTTTTGTTCTTTGCCTTTCTACAGCTGTTTGAAGAAATGAACAATAAGTGCCAGGTTGTTTCGTAATGTTTCCAATTAAACACACATCTCCACAGCCATACTATGAATGACCTCTGCTTCACCAAATCTAGCAAACTGCCCTGCACACAGCAAGCCCTGTGTATATCCTTTCTAAATAAGTGTTTAGTGACACCAGTGAGAAAAGCAATACAAGAAATTTCACCTTCATTCCATAGAATAGATGAAGATTGAGGTATAAGAGACAAAATGGCCTGCCCAAGAGTCACCCAACTAGGCAATATTAAAGCTGGGACTCAACCCAAAAATTCTCTGAAACTAATCATAGGATTCTTTCCCCTTCAAAAAGCCATCTCCAAGTTGAAGTGCGATGATAGAACACTTAAACAAAATAGTCATAATGAACTCGTGGCCAAAAGCTTAGACATACAGCAGCAGTGTATGAAGTGTTCTGGGTTTGTCATCTCAAAGCAAAAGTTTCTATGGTTAACATTTTACTTGCTTTTTATTACATAAGAGGGAAGGGTATATTCTCTCTGAGTTTATGCTGAACGATGAGGTAGTAAACACTCAGTTTCTAAAACTTGTGTGGCTTCCAAGAAGTTCCAGACTGGTGGAAAATTCACAAATTAGAAAATTTTTAAAGGTTCGCAAGTGTGTTGCTATGCATTTATGGCCATGTTGAATTTGTACAATGCTGTATATGTGGAAATTTTAGTGGACATTCCTTAGGACAGGTGTGCAAAGTTGGTTAATATAATATTCTCCCACTTCACAAATTAAAAAAAAAACAAACAAAACACAGACGTTATAGAGCAACGTCAGACCTTTCCTCGGTTCATTGAACCAGATAATGGGACAAAGAGCTGTCTTATGGCTAAGAGTCCTCTTCCATCCAGAGTGCTCAGCAGATTGCTCTGCAAAATGGAGTGTATTTATTCAGAAATATCTGTGGAATATTCACAGTGTGCCTTTGAAGATGAACAGACTTCCAGCTTTCCAAAAACATCCCCCTACTGGGGTTAAAGCTTCACCATTGCTCTCTCTCAACTACTGCCCCCACCTCCACTCTCCCATCCCAATACACCTATTAAATCACTAATCTCAGTGAACACATACCCACTGGTTGTCCCAAGATCCAACTTAGGTACCATCTTAGCCTTATTTTGCCATTTCACATCCAAAATTACATCAAGCCTCTGGCTTCTTAGTCCATAACCCCTTGAAGCCATCCTTTCTTCCTTCCCCAATGTTACTTGGTTCAGGTCACAATACTTATATTGGGCCTCCCTGCCTCCAATCTTGCATCATTCTAATCAGTTATACTCGTACATCGCTGAGCCAGATTATTCTCCTAAAATAGAAATTAGACTGTGACTATTTTTTGCTGGCTTGAAACCCCTTCCTTTTGGCTGACCCATTTCCTCTCCCCACTCTCCCCGCCCCCAACCCTAGACTCTTTCACTTTGCTATGGCTTAGGAGGCCTCACCTCCCTCATCTCTCATCCCTTTTTGTACCCTCTGCTCCATCCAGACTGAACAACTTATGGTCCCATAAAGGCAGCACATGCTGTATCCACCATGTTTTCTGGCCCATGTAAATGCAATTTTCTTTATTTGGAATGTCCTTTTACCCTATTATTCCCCACTCCATGCCTTCTTCTTGCACCCTTAGCCTCGATAACTTCTACTTCTGCTTCTGTTCTCAATCAACACACACCAATTCCTTCAGGAAGCCTCCCTGAGTCCTTTGAGCTGGGTCAGGGCTCACGTGCGGGACTGGTTGACACCTGGTGTTTACAAATGGCACTCTTTTAAAACTGCACATGTATAATAATGTTTCCCCTATTATACTATCAACGATTTGAGTGCAAAGACTGCGCCTTTTAATTATTTGTGTAACTCCACAAGAGTTAGCATAATGATTACACATAGTAGGCCTTTAATAAATATTAGTTGAAAGAGTAAATGATTCAATTAGGAAATAAATAATTGATTAAAAATTAATTGCTATCATGAGGTCTTTGTAAATTAAAAACTGTGTAATCTATGAAGATTAACACAACACTTCCCTAGCCATTGCCTAACAGACATTAATATTATAGTGTAAGGAGTTTGCTCACATTATGAACTTTTGCATGTGTTTATTTTTGCTGTTTTATTCATTGGGAATAGAGTTAAAGACTACAGTGGAGCTGTGATAAGCAAAACAGCTTAAAATAATTCTTGGCATTTGCCTCAACTTTGCCAGTGCTCAGGCTTTATTCTGGCTTTGTCTTTAGATTTTATCAGCCAATGGAACCCCTGGCCAAAGTGTTTTGGCACTGGTTAAATAAACGCAATTTTATTAAATGAAAAATGAGTCAGAGGCTATAAATTAGTTCCTGGTAATGGTTAGGGACATGCTTCTCAAACTTTAGCATGCATAAGAATTCTGGAGAAGCTTGGAGATTCCCTAGTCCCCACCCTCAAAGATCCTTGGGACATGTTTTAAGTATTCGCATTTCTAACATCTCCCCAGTGAAGCTGGTGTTGGCAGTTCATAGGCTGTTGCCTAGCACTGATGGGGCAACAATCAACAGTTATTTATTGAGAGCTTGCAGTGTGAGAGACACAACAGGTAGGGAAAGATCCTGCCCAAAGGGTATCCAATTAATTCTGCCAATCTTATTGAGTACTTATGATACCTCCAAGTGCTGGCTTACACACGGAATTCAGAGGTACATAAGAAGCCATCTCAGCTCTCTGAGGGCTCCCAGTGTAGGAGCAGAATCTGACAATGATAACTGAGATTGTGATTCAGACGATGGTTGCTGAGATAAGTAGTTCAGCTCCACTAGAACATAGACTAACGTATGTGATGGGCAAAGATCAGAAAGACAGTTTCAAGCCAGATCGTGAAGGGCTGTGAATCTCATCTTAAGGAATTTATAATGCTTTACATGCTTTTGCCTGTCATGGGGAAAATATGATTTTTTGAAAAAGGAATCATATGAATAATTTCTTGGATCACTGACAGCAGTTTCTGATAGCAATTCACATGGTTATATGGATGGACTGAGATGAAGATAAGGAGACCGGTGAGGAAGTGATTGCTATTTTCCAGCAGGAAGTAATTAGAGCATAAAGTGGGGAGTGACAGTAAAGTTACATTATTAATACAAATGTATAGTGACCCTCAGGCACAGCAGTAGAAGGCCTGGGGCTTTCTTACTCCTAATATTTAAGACCCCATAAAGTTCTTATAAACCAACTTGTTGACTCTTTCTTCATGTTTAAAAAAGGAAGGAATCAAGTCTCTTTTGTTTATGAAGGTATTCCAGCACATAATAAATTTCCTGGCACATAGCAGATGATAAATAAATACATATTGATTGATTGCCAAATTGGAAAGGGCCCTAAGTATCACCTAAACTTTTCTCTTCATTATTTGTTAATAAACGGTGACACTGAGGCCCCAAAAGAAGAAATGACTAAAATCATTTATCTGGTTACTAGTAAAACTAGGACTAGAACCCACACGTCTTGATTGATTTCCAGTCCAATGTTTTTTAACATCACACCAAGCACCAATCAGGCTTCTATTAAAATTGATATTGCGTTAGGGATAATGAGCTTCTTCTGTCTGACCTCATTGTTTGCTGTTTGTCTGCCACATGCTGTGGTCTGGCAGACAGCAATTCATTTAAGGCATCTTCTTCCAGCCAATGGCATCCGTGACTAAGACAATAAAATGTGTTTTTCGCTAATCTGTACTCCACATCAGTGGTTTGTTTTTCTGGTATTTCACTACAAATAGATTACCACTTAATTTCACATGCCATTCAAATAGAGAAAACCAAGTGGTTTAACAAGCAGTAACTGCTGAGAGATATTAAATCCTCAAACCACATCTTTACTTAAAAAAATGTATCACATGGAAAAACGCACCACAGTGACTTGGCTAAACCTTGTAAATCTGTCTGTTGTAAATGTTCCCAGCCATGTCCCCAATAAAGTCCCTGGGTAAACTCATTGTCTTGGCTTCAGTATGTGTGCTCTGGAGAGAATAAAAAGGAAGGGAGCAGTTGTTCTGGAGTGCCTAAAAGCAAGGTGGTCAGGTTTTTGACATCTGTAGTTCTCCATCTGTGCAATGCCTTGGTGTTATATATGCTTCACAATAATACAGCTTCTTGTGTCTGAGATAAGGAAAAAAGCACTGGGTTATTATATAAATCCAAAGTCATAGATGTAGGTCACTGCTCACGGTATGTCTGGCCTCAAATCCACTTTTACTCTCCAGGTTAATTTCCTCATATGCTAAAGGAAACAGTAATATCTTACTGATTTATTCAGAGAATTGGGGAGCGTATATGAAAGTGCTTAGAAAGTCTGACACAGTTGTGTTTAAATATTTACTAAGAAATATCAGTGTCCACTTGGATCATTTCTGTATGGTTTTACAACCATATTGTAGGGTATGAAAGTGGATGATCTTTTTTAGTAACATGTTGAAGGTGTTCTAGTATCACCAGCTCACAAGTTTATATTTCCTTCAAATCTAATGATGACTTATTTATTGAGAGTTTATCATTTGCTAGGCGCTTTAAATGTATGAATGTTAATACTTACAACAACTATAAAATGTAGGTATTATCTCTGTTTCATAGTTGAGGAAAGCAGAACTCCAAGAAGTAAAGAACCTAACTCAAATTAAAAAATTAGAAGTGATAGTGCAGAAATTCATACTCAGTGTATCTAATTATAAAGTCCATTATCTTTCTTACACCCTGAGTGCCAACTTAAACCCTACATTTAATTTAAGATCAGACAAATCTGGGTGTTTTAATTCTTCAAAAGGAACCAATTTACTGTGTTATCTGTATGAGATTAAAAAAACAACATATTAAAATGTTTAAATATTTTCAGTGACCATAATATTGGTGACATTGTTGTTATGTCTTTCTGAGACAATATAATGTATGATATGGAATAAAGCAAACGTATGATGATATGATATTCTAATTATATCATCATTGATGCTTTTGAGAGCCAAGATTTTTCGTATGTTAAAGAAAAAAGATAAATATGTATGATAGAAGGGATAAAGTAAAAATCCTGTAGTCCTAAAATTTAATTTGAAATATCAATATGAAAGAAAAATTATAACTATAAATGGTGATGATGTTACCTCAACTTATTTTGGTGATCATTTTGCAATATATACAAATATCAAATCATTACACTGTACACCTAAAATTAATATTTGGAAATTAATAAATAATGTATGTCAACAATACCACATTTTCTTTATCCATTGGTGGACACTTAGGTAAATATTGCTGCAATGGACACGGGAGTACTTATACCTTTTCAAATCAGTGTGTTCACTTTTTTCAGGTAAATACCCAGAAATGGAATCACTAGATCATACGATAGTTCCATTTTTAATTTTTTGAAGAAACTCCACACTGTTTTACATAGAGTTTGCACCAATTTATAATCCCACCAACAAGGGTGTCATTTTCTCACATCTTCACCAATACTTGTTATTTCTGTCTTTTTGATAATAGTTATTCTAACATGTGCAAAATGCTATCTCATTGTGGTTTTCATTTGCATTTCCCTAATTAGTGATGTTGAATATCTTTTCATACACCTGTTGGGCATCTGTGTGTCTTCTTTGGAAATATGTCTATTTAGATCCTCTGACCATTTTTGAATTAGATTGTGGGCTTTTTGTTTGTTTGTTTTTATTTTTGCTATTGAGTTGTATAAATTTGTGTTGTTTTAAGCCACACAATTCTTGGTACTTTGTATGGCAGCTCTAGGAAATGAACACAGTGCTGGGTATATTTGTATTCATACTGTGTCTTGAGTTTTATTCTAAGATGTTGTTTAGTTACTTGGAAACAGTTTGATCTTTTTGTGTCATGCTTTTAAGCTTTTCTAAGAGAGAGGAGAGCAGTATTTATTCTAGGGCTAATTTTACCCTGCTCCAGAGATGAGACCCTTTTTCTAAGCACTCCACCCAAAGCTCCATAAATTAGGAGTTTTTCTAGTCTAGCTGTTTGGGAAGAGGCACTCTTCTTGAACTTTTGTGAACTTTTTTTTTTTTTTTGGCATTATGACCAGATTTTTTAGTTATTTTAATGTGTGTGTAGGGGGAAGAAAAGTAAATCCAGTCCCCATAACTCCATTGGCCTGATGCAGAATTCAATCTTTGCACGAGGATGATTGATCAAAGTTTGTTTTCATTATTGAGTTTTAAAAACTTTCATCTTCACTACTCAGTATTGAATATGTCAGACCAAGAAGAATTCAAATGCTTTTGAAATCGTCTGATATGTTGCTCTGAGTTACATAATTGTAGAGTCAAATAATTACTATGCTACATATACTGACTTACTGATGAAAAGTGTAGGAGATTTGTCACTGGAGCACTTTTCTCTTCAGGCCACTTCATTGTGTCAAAGGCAATTGTGCATGCTCTTTCATCTGGAAGCTCCAGACTTGTCAGGGCAAGGTGAAGCAGATGTTAAGACATGATCCCGTATGCTGGGATATATACAACTTGAATATTTATTTACAGATGTACTAGCTATTATAGCATTGCTAAAAGTTTTTATCCCACCAAACACAGCTATTATACATTCTACTTTGCACAGTTCCTAACCGAATTTTTGAAGAAGGATGATGTTTATAATTGCACATCATGCAATATTACATATTTTCTGTCTAGAGAGATTTCCTTTTGATCAGGTGCTGATAAGAACTTAAATGTCTGTTTATACTTTTCACATCTGATGTTTGGGAGAACTTCCTACTCACTATCTTCTGGATCAATGCATTTCAAGTCTTATTTTGCCTCTACTGCTATATTTCATGTGCTGGAAAGTACAGGGCCCATTTTTAGCACAAAATGACCTCTGACTGTACACCTTCATGCCACGTTGCTGAAATACAGGAGAAATATTCCTGAAAATTATTCCTAGGAAAAGTTTAACACTAGTCTATTTTTAAAAAGCTTTTAATTTGGAAATAACTTTGAACTTATAGAAAAGTTTAAAAAATAGAAATGACAAAAGAACTATATATATGTATATATGTATATGTATAATATGTATATATATATATGTAATATATGTATATGTATATGTGTATATGTAATATGCATATAACCTTTACCCAAATTCTCCTATTGCTAATATTTTACCCTATTTACTCTATTATTTGTCATATTTTCTCTCTTTTCCTACAGTTATTTACGTGCTCATTTATTATCCTGTGAACTCCTGAATTCCCATTTATTCATGGTTTATAATTAATTACTGTATTTAATTAGTTTGGTTATCATATCATCCCTTAGGTGGTCATTGGGAGCACCTTCAAGCTGACTCCTGTCTTCTTGTACATGTCCTTATATATTTGAGGACACTTACTCTCTGGACTGACAAGTTGTTTATCAGGCTCACCTTGACCTGTCCCAATACTGGTACCACACATAGGTACTAAGTCCTGATTCGTGTCAGTGGAGATGGTTTTAGAGACCAAGATCTGTGTGTTAAGTGTGCTCATTGCTGCTGTGTAGCATTTAAATACTTTTAACTTAAGTTATTGCCTGCCTCATTAATATATTCCACTGAACCCAAACTAATGTGTCCCCAACTCAACCTCCCTCTGGCCACTCCAAGGTCACACTTCATGAATAGAAGTGTAACAGAAGTGAAGGGGGAGTAAAACATTTGTAAATTTTATAAAAGCATTAGACCATAAAATTCTAATGCAAGGGCTCCTCCACGCCTCAGGAGAGGTCTACAGAAAGTTAACCTTTATTAGTTCCACTGTAAATCTTCCTTGATCTGCTGAAAAGTTGACTTCATCCATGATTAGATGGAAGGGGATGTGTCAATAACAAGAAACTCCTACAGAATCAACAAAAATAGATTATTCAACTGGGATTTTGTGAGTTTTTCCTTCCACATTTGTGGGTTTAAGCTCTTCATCAGTTCTTACTGTCCATCGTCTTACTTTTTCCCAATAGATCACTTTTCATGCTCGCTTCTTATTGACTTGGATGTGTTCAAAATAATTAACAGAAGATAGATGATTAGAAATTTTTTTGTATCAATCCCACTGGGTAAAGTTATGCTTTTATGATATTTCTAGTGACAAGATCACAGGCTTTAGGACCATACAGGCCTTTGAACAACTTTGGAATATCTACAACTAATTGGAAGTAAATAGTTCAAAGTGTAGGGTGACTGGCTAAGATGTCCATCTCTTTGTCTTCTGCAGCCTTCAAGTTGATAAGTATTGCTGTTCTTATGGAGCTAGGAGAGAATCCATTCTTCTTTAAAAGAAAGGCAGTGGCTGTTAGAATGAAGTGTTTCCTAGTTTAATTAAGTACGAGTTAGGTTTATCTTTGATTTCTGGGAATTCTGCGCACATTTTAAAAATTTAAATAGATTACTAAAGATGACTGTAAGTTTCTGATATTCTCTTAGAAAAGTATTATAATCCATGTATCTTATATATAAAATAAAGCTACTTAATAGTTTAGACACTTCAAAATCATTTATAATTTTTTTCTATGGAAAATTACAAAACAAGGTAGAAAAATTCTATCAAGAAATTAACATTTGGTTCAGTGATATATCAACTTTCTGATAAGTTAAAATCTAACTAGATATTTATACCATGTATAATTTTATGAACTATGCTAAAATGTGTACAATATTAACTTAGTTGTTCTCATCTAACAATCAGTAACACATAGACCAAGATAAACCTTAAGAATTATGAGTTTTTGTTTTTCCTTTGTTGTTTTAAGTTTTATATGCCACATTTCAGTGAAATCATATGGTTCTCTACTTTTTCTGCCTGACTTATTTTGCTTAGGATAATAATCTCAAGATCCATCCATGTTCTCCCGAATGGCAGTATTTCATCTTTTCTTATGTCAGAGTAGTATTCCACTGTGTATATATATCACATCTTCTTTATCCAATCATCTATCAGGGACACTTTGGTTGTTTCCATGTCTTGGCCACCGTAAATAAAGCTGCAATGAACATAGGAGCACATATATCTTTATGGATAAATGTTTTCAGGTTTTTAAAAAAAAAGAACTAAAAGTCTAAGAGTTTGCACATTTTCCATATGCAGACTTATTTGTGGAGTTGTTTGTTTGGATTTAATCTTCTGTGATTAAGTAGTGACACATGAAAATTATCAAGGTCAGTTAGGTACTCAATTCTCCAGGAAGGATTTATTTAATAAGGCAAAATTAAGTGTCATCAGTTAGAGTATCAGTCTGCATCCAAAAAGAAAAAAGAAAAAAGAAATGTACAAATCACATGGAGTTGCTATGTTTTGTAAAATAGAAATGACAAAAGAACTATATATATGTATATATGTATATATAATATGTATATATGTAATATATGTATATATGTAGTATGTATATATGTAATATGTATATATGTATTATATGTATATGTATATGTGTATATGTAATATGCACATAAGCTTTACCCAGGAAGGATTTATTTAATAAGGCAAAATTAAGTGTCATAAGTTAGAATATCAGTTGGCATCCAAATAAAAGAAAAAAGAAATGTACAAATCACATGGAGTTGCTATGTTTTGTATTCCTGGAGTAAGCTGAATATTAAAATGGTTATTATATTCAATATAATTATTTAGCAAATCCAATCTGCCTAATTTTTTAAATAAAGATATGAAAACTACATTAAAAGTTTTCATAGCCTTTTTCATCTTTCAAAATAGTTTTTGAGGAAAGAATCCAACTCGTAAGCGTTGGGAATTTATATAAAAGTGAAACCTTTTTTAATCAACATGAACCTTGGTGGTGACTTGCATGGGTGCCTGTATTGCACAAGTATCTTATAGGATCTCCTTCTATCCTCATTAAGAGTTACCAATGGAGGCGGCACACTCTATTACCAAGAGCATTGGCTTATGAATCACAGGTCGTGGGATCAGATCCTGTCTCTGGTCCCAATTGTGTCTGTGATCTTGAGTAAAGTCACTTCTCCAACAGTCTCAGGAATGTTATATATAAAATAAAGGAGATGAACTGTATCAGTGCTACTCAGTATATGATCCTTAGATTAATGCTAATTCTTAAAATTTTTGTTACTGATTCAAGATGAGTATAGACATTGAGGGCAAATGTTTAAAAACATTATACAGCATTCTGACAAAGTAATTTTATTTTCTTGTGTTGATAAGATAAAACATGCAGCCTATATTTTGCATATATATATTTTTTTAGTAATTCATTTTAATTTTATTTTTCTAAAAGTATTCATATTAAACATACAGGTCCTGGGGTGAAACAAACAAAAACCTCGTCCTTTTCACAGAAATACAGAACCAAATGATCCCCAAAGAGCCTTTTTGGTTCTAATACATTCTACCCCTTTACGATTCTAAGAGGGTTCATTAGAAAAATAGCAACTTTGCAATTCGCACTTCCCTCTAAACTCGGCAATTTATAAGAGCACAAGAAATCACAGCTTTCGCCAAAGTTCCTGCCATTTGCCAACCAACTTTGATTATAAAAGGCTGTCTGGGTAGTCATGTAGTAGCTAATGTGGACTTGTCCAGACAAAATCAGGAAAGGATTTACGAGTCTGGCTTTGGTACGAGGCAATGAATAGAACACGTGCGATGTTTCCAGTTGTTTTAGGAGAAAACTTTCTTTAATTTTAGTTCAGGAAACAATGCCAAATTCCCACAGGAAAATACTCGTTAGTGTTCAATGCAGAAATAGTGAGAAGATATTCCTGACTAAATATATGAGACCAAGATGCTCACATACTTTATTTAGCATTCAAGAAATTAAAATAAATATGTAGATATTTATACATTTATGGTGCTTGCTCTGAAACTCATAAAGAAACAATCTTATGACTAGAAATAGTGTATATACTTCTAGTTGCCGTAGGTATTATTTAAGAGAAAAATTACCAGGCTGGAATTTGGAAGACAAATTTGAGCTCCATTTCTGCCAATGACTCTTGAACACTTACCTCTCCAGGACACAGGGGAAACATATGTTAAATGAGGAAACTAAACAGATAAATCTAAAATGCCTCCATTTCTAATGATCGCTGTTCAAAAAATGATCTTATTTTCTGCTTCTAAATGGAATATTTTATCCTCATTTTTATTAGCCATACACAAGTGATTGATGTAAAAGCTATCAGAAAAACAGCAATTGTTTAAAACAATAGAAAAAAAGTAATTTAATCACTCTCTATTTTTAATTCTTTCTAAACTCTGAAACCAAAAATAATAATACCTAAGTGGCCTTTAAAATTTTTTTAATTATATTTTTATATTGGAATGACTAAGAGGCCTTTTAATACATTTTCAAATTGGTCAATGCCTATGGACTCTCTGCATCAGAATTCCCTGATGAAATTTTTAGAAAATAGAGATTCCTTCTCTTTGCAATCTCGCACTCTTATTTTCAAAACTCCTATTCAGTAGATCTGAGAAATTGTGTCTAGAAACCTGTATTTTTAAAAAAGCTACCCAAATAGTACTAGATCATTAGTTTGTGAAACCTATAATCTAGTTCAACCACTCATCTGAAGATTGAATTCCCTTTGACACCCATTTACAAATGGATATTCAGTATGAAGCGGGCCTTTCTCTCTGCTTGATTACTAACTTTACTGGAGGGAAAAGCATTTATAGTCAGCACTGGGCCTGTCAGGGAGTAAATTCTCAGCAAATGTGTGATAAATGACTGTATATACCAAAGAAGGAAGGAAGAAAAGAAGGAAGGAAGGGCGGAAGGGAGGAAGGAAGGGAGGAAAGAAGGAAGGAAAGGAGACAGGGAGACAGGAAGGATTAAGGGAATGGAATAAAACTATCTCACACCAGACTGTACCATTTTCAATTTGGACTATTGTGTATTATGGTTGTTTTTTGTTTGTTTTGTCTTCTCCATAATTTTCACCCATTCTTTCTACCCTATGTGGTAAGTATTTTTAAATAAATGATGTAAATTTAGGATTTTTTTATATACTGCTTTTATATCCATTATTTTGCTAAAACATCATAAAGAAATATGTACGTTCTACAGAAGAGAAAATGAGGCTGGCTCAGGGAGATTAAAATACATTGTTCAACATCATACATAACTAGAGAGTAGTACATACTCACAAACTTAGCACAGCTAAGATCAGAAGTCTAGTGCCCTCTCCGATAATTAGAACTAACATATATGTAGTGTTTATTGTTGCTCAGTCAGTTTTTTAAGGTCTTTACCGGTATTAACTCCAAAAATCTTCACAATAAACCCCTGAGGTAGAGGCACTATTATTATTTCTCCCTTTACCTATGAGGAAGCTGAGGAATAATGACTTTATCAGAAGTAATTAATTAATCAATTAATTAATCAACTGTTCAGATATTAACCAGTTAATTAATTTGGTAGAAAGCATAAAATTTATGATGTAGGAGTTAAGAGAAATTAAGAGGAAATGGGATTCAGTGCACAAGTGAAAATTCTAACTTTCGTAGGAACAGGGATAGCTCATCATTTTAACAGACAAGATGGCACAGAATATTGGCTATAGTTTGTTGGAAGAAGGATGGCCAAGCTCTGTTTTGATAGCTTTTTTTCCCCAGGTGAACATGAAAAGCAAAGTAATGTGCATCAGCAAGGAGACAAGAGAGGGTTTCAGATATGGAGAAAAGGTATAAAATATTAGTAGTGTCTAACAAAAGGAGAAGGGTATATATTGACTCATAGGACCCAATTGGGTTGCTCAGTAGCCCTGAGATCACATCTGAGGTTTGTGTTGTAAATTTAAAGTGAGCCCAAGGCATCGTTATTTGTTCTTCTCCAGCCATGTTTAATGACTCAGGTACCAACATGGAATAACCAGAAAGGTGACTTTTACCCAGAAAGATCAATGGAAAGTAGAAAGAAGTCCCAGAGAAATGCACTGGTTTGCGAGGCATGACAGAAGTCAACAGTGGTACAGCCAGCTGAGGAGAGGATCAGTACATGAGAAAGTAAAATTACCATCTCAGCTCCCACCTCTATCACATTCTCAACTACTGTCACCTATTTGTGAAAACATTATTCTTAATCTTAAAAAATGAAACTGAGAAAATGACTTACAAAAATGCAGTTTTGAAATTCAAGGTTGCTATTAGGAAGGAACTGTATTTTTTTTCTTGGTTGATTAGAACTGGGTAGTATAGTAACTTGAACTAATGTGCCGAATACTTGCTTTGCTCCCAGATGTCTTACATGAATCTTATTCTTCAAGTAACCATCCTAACAATTTTTATAACTGGGCATTTTGTCTCTGACTTTAATTATAAATAAATTAAAGATCCTGGAGGTACATAATTTGCCCAAAGTTTCACAGCTAGTCAAAGAACTTTGTGAAAGTTTTTTCTACACTGTCCCTCATCTCCAAAGCCCAGAGCTAAAAGACCTTGGCAAGGCAAAGAATAATGCTTTTAAAGGGCCTTTAGATTGCCTCTTCCATATTCCTTCTTTACAAGGGGAGCACCGACCTTACTCTGAATTCACTAACAAAACTCTGAACCATAAGATGACTAAGGACTTCAACCTCAACATAAGAAAGAGGAAGACTCTCTCATGGAGCCAGATGTTAGAAACAGAAACAAGAACAATAAAACTAGTCCAAAATAGCAGCCAAGCAAGTTAAATTGTCCCTGAAGGAGTTCTCCAGGAAGTCAGAAAAGGCCAGAGTCCATCACACACCTATGGGAGTTACCTGGTGCCAAGCTCTCAGACCCTTTGGGATCAATTAATTACATCCATATTGATCTGGTTGAGCCTTCAACTACTTCTCTGTGCCAAATCCTCTATAGATTGGGGGCAATCGATTTGAATCATCAGTCCCCTCAAAGGCTAGAGGGCACACAGGAATGTTTTTGAGACACCTCAAAAATATAGCACTCCCTTTGCTTGAATTAGTGGAAGGAATTTGAAGAAGGACAATGAATCAGCAAGTTGAACCAAACTACTGTGTAATATGGTTACTGTATTTCATGTTCTAGACCAAGATGTAATTAGTTGAGAGAAATAAAGTTTACTTTCAGATGAGGGCCCTGGAACCCAGAGAGGTGAAACAACTTTATAAATAACTCATGGGATGAAAAGATGTAACTAGGGAGAGCTCCAAAGCCTGACACCCATAACACTGTTCTTTCTACAGTGTGGTCAGAGAAGGGCAGGGCCAAAGAGAAAATTCTGTCTCAGCCAGGATTTCAGTCACACAAGTTACCAATCTCACTCAAACAAGTGCTTTCAGGGTCCTTGATGGTTTATTGCAAATCCTCAGTTTTCCTGTGGAGAAGCCAATCTGTGTTGCTACTCCAGCCAAGGTGACCCACCCTTTGGCAGGTTCACCAGAATTTTAAGGATGCAGTTACAAAGGGCTCCTGTTTATAGTAGAACCATTCAAGAAAGCTGGTTTGGCTTCACAAATAAATAAAACCCTTTTGCCTGGAGAGTGTTGATTATATATTTATTTATTCTTTATAATGAGAAATAGTCAACAGAAACCTTTCTCTGCTGGGTGAAGAGCAACTTTGTGCTCCACTTTTCTGGTTATTTGGAACCTCAGCATTGGCTTCTCTCTGGAATTGAAAGGAGCAGGCTAATCCTTTCAGTTTTGACCTTTAGTTCACCTCTGACGTTTTGAGGCTATATTTGTAGTGACTGACATCGAAGTGGCTTTATCTGAATGTTGTCCATCCTCTAGTAGAATATGATGAGTAGCTATTACTTGCATTCTTGCCATTTTGCCTTCAGTTTTTACATCAATTCAATCCAGCATCCATATCGCCAACAGCATTATTTTACTGAAATTCACCCTGTACCCCAAACTTATTAATATGGCATCACAGGCTCTTTACTACTTAGCACCAATTTCTAGGTCCATTTTTCTGCCATTTACCTCTATAGTCCACATGATCCAATCACACAACACTAAGAGTTATTAAAAATATCTTCACGTTATCCATTTCTCATCCACCCCTCACTTGGTACATTAGTCACTGCATTCCCCCCTTTACAGAGAGAGAGAGTTCCGACTGCTGGCCTGACAATAACTGCATCTGACTGGGCTGTGAATGTGACAGACCGGTGACTGAGATCGCTGATGACACAGGCCGTGATTTTGGATGTAAATGGCCACGGCCTCACTTTCACATCTTTCCCCATTGCTTATGTCAAAGAGGACGCCACGGTGGGCCCCTTGGTACACAGCATAACCTCTGGACATCCAGATGAAGGAAGGAATGGAAGCGTGACACACACCATCCTCTCAGGAAATGAAAACATGGCCTTTATGCTAGATGAGTCATTAGGTACCACAGATGTCACTGTCAATTAAAGCCTCTGTTCACTTGCTTACATTTATCCTTTTCATTTTCCTCAGTTAAAGAGACAGTTCTCAAAATGTATAAGCTTTAAAGAAATGTGATTTGATTTACCGTTTAACTTACATATATGATAGGAACAGAAGTTGTATTCAGAAAATAAACCGTTAACAGAAACGGCCTCTTTGTTAATACTGACTATGCTTTGTAGCTAGTTCACATTTCATGGGATGCCTATACAGTAGCAAACTTTTATGCCCCCACAGTGTGTCTTCAGAGTGTAGGAGATGGTACCAAAAGTACTCAAAGGTAGAACATAATTAATCAACAGCATTATTCAAAGGCTATAGTATGGAAACTTATCTTTAAGATCATACAAACATATATTTGTAAATAGTTGGAAATAATGTGTTTTGAAATGATTGGATTGAGCATTCAGACACTTCTTACATCAACTGTCTATTTTATTTTTACAGAAGCACTTTTTCACTGTCAAGTACTCTGCAGAAATGTCACTCACTGTCACTTCACTTGTCACTTGTCTTGCTGTCACCATGTTGCCAGATAACATGTACTAAAGATTTTGATCTAGATTTATGGGGGAAAAAAAAACTTCATGTTTTATATCTTTATACCTTTTTACTCATGCTGTTCCACCTTCCTGAACACCATTTCTTCTTTTACATGCTATAAAAATTACTTATACGAGTAGCCAATCTAAAATGTTTTATCTGCATTGCAGTTTTTTTTACTCTCCTTCCTTAATAAAAATTAATCTCTTTCATATGTATTTCCATAAAAGTTTATATTTACCCTTATAATTATGTGTCTGTAATTATTTTCTTCATAATTGTACGTGTGTGTATGTGTACGTTACACATTGTGAGCTCTTTGGGAGCACAGACTAAATATTGTCCTGGGCATCTCAATGTGCTATATTGCATTCGATAAAATGAATTAATGCAATTCACCAAATGTTGTGAAGAACACCTTGGGATTGTTGTTTGCATATCTATTTTTTGGTTAATTTGTTTTAAGGTCAGTAAAACCAAAAGAAAATGCAACCAGGCCTACCAATTTGATAAAAATATATTACATATGTTTCAGGCTTTTAAAAATAAAAAAAATATACATTAAGTTACGATATCATTCCAAACCTCAATTCTCTCTCCAGAGGCAATTGTTCTCATGGGTTAACTGCATATGCAGTCTATATTTTTACGTCTTTTCTAAATACACACGTGTATCATAAATGAAATATATTACTCTTTAATGTGTTTTTTAGAAATATATATGTACCACTATATTGAATGCATTTTTTAACTAGCCTTTTCATTTATTATCCATAAATGTCAATTCTTCTGGTCTAAGTTATTTATTTTAATTAACATGTGGTGTTTCCTCATATAAATGTATCATAATTAATTTAGTCATTCTTCAACCATTGGAACTATTTCTAATTTTTTGCTTTATAATAATTTTAATGAGCATTCTTGTAAATGTCTTCTTGTGTTCGTGTGTAAGAATTTCTTTAGGAATTATTCCTAGAAGTGGGATTGTTCTCAGGTCATTTTCTCAAGCCAGATTATTTTCCCAGGGGATTTTATTTATAAACTAGCAGTATATGATATAGTTGTGTCTCTCTAATCTTACCACACCTTTCTTTTTTTTTTTAGTTTTTGCAACATTATTATTATTATTATTATTATTATTCAATATTGTAGCTGCTTATCTTCTCTTCTAATTATCCCGGCCCATAGGTAGCAACTCCACTGAACTGATATCAGATTCCTCCCTGAGAAGAATGATGCTGAGGTATTCTTTGTTCATTTGGCCTGAAAAACAAGTTTTGTTTTTGTTTTTTGTCTTGGTAGCTTTGGGAAAAACACTGAAGAATTGTCCCTTCCCATTTTCTGCCATTACCCCTCTATTCCCTGCTGACTGTGATTGGTCATCGCACACAATCCTTACAGTTCTACCATTGTGAAGGAGCCTGAGATCAAAGCACCACCAGCAGTGACCCCTAGACTAGATCTTGTTTATTCTCTGCCAACTTGTGACCAGATTCTTCCTGATGCTCTCCCTAGTGCCTCAACACCAGTGCCTACTCAACTGGCCTTTCCCCACCAAGAGTACCATGGGATACTGGTCTAAATTCCTGCCAAACCCCTCTTGCCCTAACAGGCCTATAGCCGCTTTCCCACTTCTCCATTGCCCTGCTGTTTCCTATAGCTTCTTCCTAACCATAATCTGGCACTCCTGCACTGATTAGCTGATTCATCATCTTTCCAGTGTGTGGTTTTTGGAGCCTCCAGGCCATGGCCCAGAAACAACAAGCTGCCCCTCTGCTGCCTCCACCCACTTCTAGTCATCAAGGACACCTGGTATATCCAGCTTATACAGGCTCCTGACACACTCAAGTCCTACCACTTTAAACGACTATGACTTGCAGGGGTGTTGGCCTTTTAACACCTGGATAAAAAATGTGGGTGGAGTGCACAACACCTCAGACCAGGCACTCCCAAGGGATGATGAATACTTTCAGTAGACAAGTTTCCAGTTACCTGCCACACCCATAGTCCTTAGAAAGAACAACCTTATATTTTACACATCCCAGTTTCTTTCTCCCCTCTTCTACCACCACAAATGGATATGTGATCAAACATGACAAAACTCTGGGTGGTCATATGTGTGTGACTTATGTGGCTTGGCTTCAAAAGATGATCCAGGTCATTGGTTCATTACCTTGGCTGAACATTGGAATCACCTGGGAAACTTCTAAAAATTTACCAGTGCCCACACACATCCCCTGAAATAAACATTTAGTTGCTCAATGTGGAACAAGGTATATTTTTTGTAATGCCTACCCCCGTCCAAGTGATTATAATAATCACCAGCATTGACAATTGAGAACAGAAAACCAAGGAAAACACACAGCTTCCTGTCTAAATTAGCATGACTTTAGGAAAGCCTAGCCTAGGAAGATGAAGTTCCAAATGAGTGTATTATATATTTCAAGAACTGTTCCCGAAATCCATGAATCTGAACACCAGACTACTCAGCTATCTCTCTTACTCCTCCTTAGGACAATAGGTAAATTCAGTAGGCTCAGCAAAAGACTATTTATTAAAGGCTCTTGCTTTTCTGTGTCCACCAACCTTAAACTATTATGTCACAAACTTGTCTAAATTCAAGTTGGCTCCAGCATTGAAAAACATATCTCAAATTAGATCTCTAAATTCTCATAGGTATTCTACCCTTGCCATCCCTCTCTTTCGAGATATTATTATGACTGTCAAAATATTGGTCTCCCTTACTGTGTTAAGCAATACAATCTGCTTTCCTTTATCAAGAGGTTATTTTAGTGGTCAACAGGTTATCCCGGTGGCATTTTCAGGGAGTTGACAGTAGACAGAGCCACTGATTTGGGCCAATCTAATTATCTCTGTGATCTAAGCTACCTAAAGATGGTTTCAGCTAAAGATAGGAGCCAGACTTCAGGACAAGACACTGAATGAGAGTGTCTAAAAGAGAAAGCCTAAAGAAGACGGGTCATGGAAGTAGAAAGGATGCTTCAGGGTCTCCATCCTTTAGAGTGGTCCACAGGTGGTCTGTGGCTTATGAACCAGCAGGGCCTGAGGAGCTGGAGAAGGACCAGTCAAGTGCTCAGGGCTGTTTTCCACAGAACTGACTCAGCACCTTGGGCAGCTGTAGATCTCTTAGGAAAACCTGCCCTTGTGTAGTGCAGGGGATCCTGCCGACTTCGCCAAGTGTCGTGCGGGGTGTCAGGCGGGGTCTCTGGTCCCACTTTCCACACAAGAACGCAGGATATGGCTAGGCCAAAAAGGAACACCCACGGAGCCATAGGTAGGGGAGTCACACCACTATACTCTCACTGGCGGCTGGGTTGGAGAAACAGGAACCAGGAGCAACACAATTCTCAACCCTCACTGTGCCGCTTGCAGACTCAGCCACCATCTTCTTGCTAGCTCCCCCTTTTTTCTGCTAGCATAGGCACGGCAGTTATATTCATGGCCAATGGCTCACTGGTTACAGCTGACGGCCAACTAGCTACAGCTGCTGGCCATTTGATCACAGTCGATGGCCATTTACTACCTGAGCCAGCACCTTTCTATGTGAGGCCGAGAGCCTGGAAACTGCTTTTTGGGGCTCTGTCCCCACACCTTGTATAAAGAGAAATATTGTCCCTCCTATACTTCGAATTCAAACATCCAGTCAAACTATGAGTGAATTAAATACCCTCCCTGTGCTTCAAGTTTTCAAACACCAAAATAAGGGAGCCCGTACCTGGTGACAAGGTGTACGTCCCTCTGAATTGGACTGGATTATATTAGTATATTCAAGTTGAGAACAGAGGAGAGTGGCTTCCCCCGACCACCACCACTACCACCACACACACACTATGTAAGGTATTATCCACTCATCCCTTTATTTGAATTCGGTTATGCTCCTTACAATCAAAATCTATTGCTAGAATCATAATCTTATTGTAGGTTACATAGATATTTCTAAGGCACTTAATAAAGATTGACAACCTTAAGCTTAAAAATAACCCTGGGAAGTAAATATACTCCTCTACAATTTACCAATAATTAAACATATGTTCCACTTTATAACTAAAGCTGAGCTTGAATTACCTGCCCAATGTCAAGTAGCAACGTGAAGTTAGACTGAGTCTAACGTAGGTCTTCAGAAACCATGTTACCATTCAGACCTTTACAGGGCTCCTTACAGGACTGAAGCAGGCAGGATAGCAGTTTCACAAGAGGACATATCCAAAGTTCCAGCAAAGCTTCCACAGCAGTTCTTAAAGCTGTGCTAGGGAGAAGAATTCACGGAGAATTATAAAGGTTAACATAACTTATTCTTCGTAGCTCAGAAAATTCCCAAAAGCTTCAGATCTGATGGAACTAAATGAATGGAACATTTTGACTAAAACAGGAAAAATAAATGCTAAACGAAAACCTTTTTTACTATTATTTTCTTAATTATTAATGTTTTTAGCAGCTCCCTTATATAACTGTAAAAAGTGTCTATTTGAAAAATAATTAAATTGGTTTTGAATATCAGGGTAATCAATTTTCTTTCTGTTTGGATGCCTTTCAGTCCCAATTAACCTTATATTACTTTTAAAGAATTAATTTAATAGTAAAACTTCCTTATGAATCAAAAATATATATAATTCTACTATATTCAATTCTATATGCATTATAGTCTTTTATCCATATTCATTATAAGGCCAAGGTAATTATAATTAGAGATTGTTTTTAATTTTATCATACCTTTCAGTGTTAATAATAAAGTTTCATAATCTAGCTAATTTGATTAATTATCAATTTTCACTTTCTCTCTTTGAGGCCTGAAACAAAATGATCAGCTAGAATTATATTACACGTATAAGGGGGAGCAATGGATACCACCATTTTTTAGACTGATAGTCTTTCAATAAATTACCCACACAGAATGACTATGACGTTATTTACCTTCCTTTTTGAACACAGCCCATTATCATTAAACATCTAGCAGAGTCCAATGTTTCTTTAGTCTGTTTTTGTTACAAATTCTGAAGGCCCTAATAAGAAAATATTGGCAGAGTAATGTGTAAGCTGTGCATACTTCTGTGCTCTTCTAGAGCTTTCAGAGACTCGTTTGCTTTGCAGGCTTTCTTCATTCATTCATCTACTTCTTTTAGTCTGTTTTTGTTACAAATTCTGAAGGCCCTAATAAGAAAATATTGGCAGAGTAATGTGTAAGCTGTGCATACTTCTGTGCTCTTCTAGAGCTTTCAGAGACTTGTTTGCATTGCAGGCTTTCTTCATTCATTCATCTACCTCAGCAAAGTTGGCCATCTGCTGACAATATTAAGCGAATTGATCTATCTAATCTACCTGTTTTTGAGTGGCAAGCCATCTTATCTGCCCTGTCCATTTTGTTCATTCATCAAACATGCTAAATGCTTGCGAAATAAAAATAAGCATATCACAGCCCTTGGCTTGAAAGGTTAAAGGAGAAGACAAACATACAAATGTCTATTTGTAGGAACATGATACCGAATTTGAAAACACAAAGAGACAGAACTCACCTAAGTTGTATTGGGAACATCAAGGAAGGAACATTTATCACTGACTGACAGGATAAATTAAGGAAAGCTTGTTAGGGGAATGTCAGTTGAGTTGAATTTTGAAAAATAAATAATAACAAATTACAACTACAGAGTTCTTATGACAGCCAGGCATCTTTTAAGACATTATATGTATGAATTCATAAAATCATCACAACAACCTTAAGAGTGAAATACTATTATTATCCCATGACCTCATTTAATCCTCATTTTAAATGTGGGAAAATTGCAGAGTCGTTAAATAATTTGCCTTGTGTCACTTGGTCAGATAACACAGGAAATTAGAATGGAATTTTCCCTGCTTTGTTTTTGACTGAGGTCAAATAAGATAAATATTTGTTACCAACGTATAAAACAAACCCTTTCTGATCAATACAGTATTTTACATGAAATGATACCTGGTCTACGGAATCTCTCATACAGATCAAGAATAAAAACAGAGATGGGAAGAGAAGGCGTATGTGATCAAAGGATTTGCAGAAAAATTTCCTTGGAAACATGTTATGCTCTCCATATTCATCCCATCCATTTGGGGGAAGAGGATAACTTCTTACTCCAAATATAAGGAGAGGGGTTTCAGAGCAATAACTGAAAGAGCTTAAAATGTTTTCCAAAATTGGATGATACAAAACACTGCTTGTTCCGAAGAAAGCTTTCTCAAGCTGTAAACTGGGAATTCTAAAGGGAAAAAAAAGCAGGTTTGGCTTTGGTGGTAGGGCGTGGAGAGGCCTCCTGCACTGGTATTCCTCACTGGCTAAGGAATGCTTGACTCTTTCCCAGGGTCAGGTAAGGTCATAGGAGAGAAAGTCAGCAAAGGGTCCAGTCCAAAAGGGTTGCCTGAAGAAAGGAGGGGCAAGAAGACCTCAGAGAAAAAGACTGTATGTGTAACTTTGGATAACCAGGAGCATAAGAAAGAAGTATAAGTAGCCACCTGGAATAAATGAGCCCAGGGAATTTAAGTGAGAGGTCCAGCAAAGAATCTCCCCGGAACAAAAACTTCACCAAGAGAAAGGTTTGGCTCTTATGAACATATTCCTATCCATGGGGTGGAAAGCCACCCCCAACAAGTATGAAACATCCTACCTTTTATCTTCCTTTTTTTTCCTGCTTAGAATCTGGTAGAGAAGGAAACCTGAAAACAGCTAGTGAGTGGGCAAAAAAGCAAGCAGGGAGGGAACAGAGACAGAAGGACCTTGTCACCCTCAGCCCACGCCTTTCCCCACGGCCAGCCTAGCCTGCAGTAGACCAACTTTAGCCAGGGGAGCAATTAGCTGCTATGACAGTTTCAGGAATTTGGCTAGTGTCTTGGACAAAATGTTATAGGGTCTAAATTTAGCCTGTGTTTACACTTAAAGTAATCTATAACCTACCAGTTGGAGCCATGAGGCTTGTGGATGTATCATCCAGGGCCTGGGAAGGCTTACTCCCACTACTTCAAATTTAAAGGACAGTGGGAGACACAAATACAGTTATATTTCACTTAAGTCATCCATTCAACATTCAAGTTATACTAGCAGAAGTTAAAGTCATTGTTTCTAACTATCTTGATCCCTGAAGAAGAGACAAATCTCAAGATGTCCTCCAGGGCAATGGCAATTGGTAACGAATGATGAATTTTCATGTTTCTATAAGCCTAGCTTTTCTAGCTAAAAATACTTTTTATCAGAGAAGAAATACCAAGCAACGAATTACTATTAGAACAATTCCAATTAAGCCTCTTGTCACATACATTTTGGTATTTTATTTAACATCACATGTGTAAAGCAGGATACAAATCCTTGATTTGTCTACATTATAGGGTTACTTTAAAGAGAAAATGACAATAATATTTGGTAGTTTACACAATGGAAGGATGTGCACGTGTGTGTATGGATAAAACCTAAAATATAATATTAAAATAAAAATAAGGGGAATAACAACATGTACAGTATAAAATTATATAGAATTTAAAATAACCCCCCCCACACACAACACAAAAGAATACTATATATTGTTCATGGATATGTTATACATATATGTACATACATTCGAGATACATGTATAGATGTAGATAGGGGAATAATCAAAGAGGAATTTAATTTTAGCCAGAGTGTGTTCATATTTTTTTTAATAAAAATGACAAAATGTTAACAGTTATTAATACCAGGTTGTGAAAACTCAGGAGTTTATGTCATTCTTTGTAGTTTTACATTTTTTAAACTTTAGTTTTATAAAATCTCAAATCACAGAAATAAACATAAAGAGCAAATTAGAAAACAGATGTGACAGTCCTAGGAAAACTGTAAAAAGCTACATAAACATAAGGTAATGTTTCTAACATACTGTAATTTTTAATTTTAATATTTAAACTGTGTCTAATGCTCTTTTTAGATTCCATTAAAATAAATGACAAATAATGACAAATACCCTGAAATACATGCCTGAGTGTGTCAACAATTGCTGGATGAAAAGTATTTTATTTTTATTATATAGGCTAATAATATGATATATGATTTATTCAAGATTGGGAGTCTGGGTCATGCAAATTTTTATTAGTCCAACTGTCTAAGCATGAGCCTCTATTTTTAAAAGGTCTTTATTGAATTCAAATAATTAAAAAGGATCTCAAAATTTTAAATTAAATAGTATGCACTTTTTTCTGTTTGTATAAATCATACATGATTTGTGGAAGATTCATAAAACACAAGAGTGATGTTTTTAAAAATTGAAAGAACCCATAATTCTACTTTCGAGAGACGACAATTTCCTTGAAGTATTTTGTTTTCTATAAATATACAGTTGGCATTATTGTTTCATGTGTACTTATGTGTTTTGTTCTTACTTCAACTCAGGCACCTGTCATCAAATTTCATTGAAAGTATGTTTTTCCTATGGTATTCTAGAAGTTGTTGATACCATTGTTTATCTTATATTATCCTATTGATGAACATATAGGTTATTTTCAATTTCTTAATATTAGACATAGCATTCTGATGAATATCCTTACTTATAAATATTTCTGCATATTGCTGACTATTTTTCCTTACAATAAGTTCCTAAAAATATTATTATTAAGTAAAAGGTAGACCCTTTCCAAGATACTAGATATAGACTGACAAATTGTTCTACTCCCCAAAATTAAAGTCCAGGTCCACAATCCCTATTCTTAGAGTCATATATATTTTGAAATTTAGAGATCCAGGGATTTTAGAAAGATAATATGTTGCATTTACCTCATATTAGGTAACACTATGCATTAGGTATAGGGAACCATATCCACACATTAACATTTTCTTAGCAAAATGTATTAAGAGTCTCAATAAGTAGAATATGTAAAAACCATAAGTAACCTTGTATCAGTTCAAGTTTTGCCACCCAATAACCTGTGAAAGCCTTTGAATTTTGGAAGTGTGGATAAGGGATTGCAGATCCATACCAGTTTAGGGTATATTCCTTCCCAGAATGGATGAGAATAGTAATTCATAGAAATTTAGCCACTGTTACTTAAAAATTTTATCAATTTGATAAGTCAAAGTGGAATATTTCAAAAATTTAACCCATTGTTCTTAATTTGTATTTTCTTTATTTTGCCTCTTGCTCTTTGATAGTTGAAGCATTCATCTTTTTGATTTACAAGAACTCTTTATATTAATGGTGGTAATTCTTTGTATATGCTATATGACATTTTTTCAGTTTATTAGAGTTAATTTTAATATTGAAAAAGATTCATGTAGTTAAATCTATTAATCTGTTACGTCGTAACCTTATTTCCTTTCATGTTTCAGAAATTCCTCCCCAACTCGTAGACCAAATATTGATTTTCATATTTTTCCTGTCCCCTATGGCTACAGATTTTACATTTAACTTTGATTCTGTTGAAATTTTATTTGGTATGTTTGGTTTAAGGGAGGAATTTTATTTTCCTGTTTTTTTTCTGTTAAAAATGGAACCATTTCAGAGGAACTTTGGAATTCAGTCTTGGATTGTATCGGTATGTGTGTAAACCACAGCCCTCAGGTGCTTTGATTTTCAATCTGTTTGACAGAAAAAGAATGTTTAAAAACAAAAAATGAATACCGTATACAAATACAAAATATTTGCAGACGTAAAATTCTCACAATTTGGCATCATTTACAAATATTTTTTTTTTCTTATCAATTCAAAATACACTTTGTTTTGCATGGATTTGATTCAGTTATATATGGGTAATAATAAAAATTCCAACTTCACTCAAAATGTCAAAAATCAATGTTGATCCTTTCCTTCCAACTCCCACCCTCAACTTGCCCTATTTTTGTGTTTTCTATTATTATGAATATTATGTGACTAAGATTGCGTTTTCTCAGAAAGACTCTAAATCAAGGATGTGAACTTGCCTTTTGGATGTAAAATTATTGTTCAGAATCCATCCCTCATCCCCGATTGAAGTTCCATGTGTTTAGATCCATTTTTAGCTGATTGCTTCCTTGACCATCTTGACCCATAACCTAGAAATAAATAATAATCACTTCCATGGAAATCTGAGCACACCATAAATATAATGGAAAATAAAAGCAAAAGCAACTTATGAAGTCATGTGCAAACAATATAAATGTTTTCAACTTTGGAATCTTGAGACATTTTGTGTGTGTGTGTATATATATATGGTGCCAAAAAATGTATACACATTTTAAGAAAGGAAAAAATCTATTAAAATTGTAATACGCAATATATATCAACAAAAAAGATGAATGCAAGTCACATTTGACTTTTGTACATTTTTTTGACATATATACCTATATAACAGGGGTGCCAAAAAATGTACACAAGTGGACACGTTGGTCAACGTTGCTCAAGCAGTAGTTCACCATAATCAGAGTGTTTGGATACTGATGGTAACCACTTTGAGCACCTCTTGTAATTGCAGAAGTCAAACGTGACTTGTATTCATCTTGTTATCAGTATATATAGAGTATTACAATTTTAATCCAGTTTTTTCCTTTCTTAAAATGTGAATACATTTTTTTGGCACCCTGTGTATATTTTTTTCTCAGGAATGTCTTCTCCACATATCCTGCCTGGACTTTTATGAGGGTGTATTGGCTAGAAGTATGGCATATTTGAAGTGAGGTTTTTTTTCAAAGTTGAAAAGTGACAGTATCTTTTGGTTTTTTTTTTTTAATGCATTATATGCAAAAAAATCCAAGAGCTCTGGCTGAAGTGAAAGCAGGAATTCTAAAAGGCCTAAAAGTGGGAGCAGGGACTTCTACAGATCTTACAGATTACAGTCTAACAATGATTTTATGGGAATCGGCAAGGAACAGTCCAAACGTCAATCTTGATAATCAAAGGTCAAGACAAAAGCTTTGTCTACAAAGTGTGATTTTCATGCTAGTTTAACTACCAAATCACCGTATGTTTGTATGTTAACAAGTCACTTTGCAATCTAGGCCTAGAAGTCTTCAGTTGAATCAGGAATCTACACAAGATGATGATAAAAGTTTCTCTCATCCTGGAATACGTATGAGTTTAACCAGTCAAGCTTGTCTCTGTTGAGGAGATACATGCTCATGATAACTTCTTTAACTTTCCCTTTGAACGATAGGTCAATGTGTAGTTAGGGAGAAGCAAAGGTAGTGGAAGTCTGGGTATGTATGATAACAGAAGGCTGTGTGACTTGCTCACCATCATTAGAAAGCTAGTTACCAAACTTCATTCCCTGACTTAGTTCTGGCCTTACTGTGATACTGGGGATAAGGTAAATCCTTGGGCCTATTTCATTACCAGGAAAATTTTCATTACCAGGAAAATTTGAGACGTTTTGGTTTATACTCGTGGGAAAGAGAGCACAGATTATAAATAAATACGTAATTTGGTCTCATTGTTTTGTTCTTATAATGTCAGATGAGATTCTTTTAAAGAGGAATATAATGAAAGAAAAATGAATGAAAAAAAAATTATCTCTGGCTTTTCATGTCCTTAAAGATTGTCAGAAAGCCTTAGTCAATTAGGACATAATCTTCCAAGGAAAGGGTTACAAGTTTGACAGCGAGTATAACACAAGGATAAGTTCCTGTTTTCATCTGTTCTTTTCTGTTATCCTGCAATAATACAGAAGCAGATCCCTTGAGAATTTCAAATTTTATGTGATAGACTCTGAGGTCTGGCAGTATTTCAGTTGCAGAGTGTGCAATTAGTTAGCCTTGTTTCCTTGTGGGTATATCAGGGATGAAGTGGGGGTGGGGGGGGAAGGAAAGTGGCATTCACCTGTAACTCTTATATATCCCAAACTTTGAAAAAGTTTACCTTTCAAAGTGCTGCAATATTTCTAGAAAGTTAAGTATATTGCTTTAATAAAATTGTTTCCATCCTAGAAAGTTTTCAGTAATGAGGGAGTTCTGCAGCGGTTGTTGAAAAAGAGGAGGAACCAATTAGTTTAGAGTATCTAGTGTCTGTTTATGAGCAGATTGTCTTTGGTTCGCAGAAATCATTCCTAGGGGCTGAACTGAGATTTTTGAATTCCTCCTGCTGTGCATTATAACCCAAAGCACGGGTGTAGGGAATGCCAGAAAGACCAGAAGAGTGGGGAGAAAGCATTTATCATTTTACATGTATGGAAGGCTTTGAAAATGATCAAGAACTACAAAAATTAAAGTGATGTCATGTTTTAAAAAACAGTGATTATTATTATATATGAAATTATTATTTATGAATCAGAAGGAAAATCTCTGATTCCTTAGAATCTTAGACTTCAGTCACAGAAATATTGTTTAATGAAAATGATATTTTATGTTTTGAAAGTGCACTTTACTCCAGAAAAACATCTCAATGTCACCTGAAGTTGATGCCTTAAAATAAGTTAAAGAAGACTCGTTCTGGGTAAAAATTCAGTTTTGATTATAAAATAATATGCACATTTTGTCTGCAAGTCCTCCCCAAAGCATTAGTATCATAAATGGGATCAGTAGATGACATCCCAGGCTTTCTTTGAAGGAAATTGACTATACAATTCCATGTTTATTTTAGCAAATCAATTTAGGATTACATTTAGTGTGGTAGGATTCAAAGTCTGGCAGTCTTTCAGAGGCAGAACGTCAAGTTAGTATACCCATGTTTTCTTGTGGGTCTATTGGGACTGAAGTGGGAAAAAAGTGGGGATTTTATTTATACAACTTGCTTAAGATCTTTTTTTATACAGCTTGCAACCTACTTTCTCTTGAAAGTAAAAGGAAGTAGTTGTCTAAAAAGTTTTTAAGTATACCTATGTATATTTTTACAGTACCTTAAAAGTTTGAAAGTGATGTGGAGATTGTTAAGTTAATTTTTAAGTATAAATTGTCCTACTCCCAAACATAAATTGGTCCAGGTCGGTAAACTACTTACATTCTGAACTCTTCTGAGGAGTAAGGCTGTAAGGGAATCAGATTCAATAGAAGAGAAGAATTAAGACGTTGTTTTGGCCAATTATTCATTATGTTTTTTATTTTTTTTCTCCCAGCGGAGCCATGTCATCACTACATTTTGGTCTTACCTTCTCCATTTATCAAGTGTGGTGGGAGACTAGGGTAGCTGTACCTCAACTCACTATTTTCCCTAAATCCTGTACTCTCTTCATGATTCTTTCCTGTGGGTAAAGGCAGAAAGACAGAAGAAAAGGCACATGCTGAACATACTGAAGCAGGGAGGTTCCCCAGGGAGCTGGGGCATATGGATCAACTCTGCAGTGCCTGGAGCTGCTATTAGGGTACAGGATGCCTCAAAACAATAACACCAGTCTCCCGCTCTACTGGCTGAAGCTGGCTGATAATTCTAGGCAAAACCAACAAGCTCTAAGTAAGCTGAGACTTTTATTGACCCCAGGGGGAGTTTGGAAATTCGCTTGGGAAACAAAGTTTAACTTTATCCCAGAGGTAGATATAGGGAGAGGGGGAATAATGCTTTGGGGCACTACTAGGGATGTGCTAACATCATTTTTAAAATGAAAGAATCAGTGGATACTTAGAGCTAGAAGGGATCTCAGAAGTCTAGTTCTGCAACTTCCTTTACTGATGGGGTTAAAAGATGCCCAACAAGAAGTGAATTGCCTAAGGTATCACAACTAGTTCATGGCGCAGCCAGACCCAGATCCGGGACATTCTGATTTCCTGTCCAAGGTTATTTCACATGCACATCTCTTTTGAAAGCCATTTATTTCATTTACTCATCCAAACAGCATTTTCTAGAACACAGGAACAGTATTGAGATCTAGTAAATCTCTTTCTTCCCAAGAAGATAAGAGGATCATTGGGTATCTCTTTGCACAGGTTTCCATTGGGCAATGTGCATATGGTCAGGTACCGCTGATAAAAGGTAATTTGGAAGTGAACATAGCAGGAGCGGGCTGATGTATGCGGCAGCTTGGTTAAGGAAACTGCAGGCAGGCGCCCTGTCAGGCTGGTGAGGAACGGATGGTCAGGTAATCAGGAAGCTGGAATCTATTTCCAGGGGTGCCAAAATGAGTAGTGAAGTCAGAATCTAAAGTATCTAGGTATGATGAATGACAAGTTCTCCAGCAGAGCCACACTGGTGAGTTTTATGGCTTCTGCCAATGTTTCATTTGAATGAATTCCGTAAAATCACTATGACAAGCAAAGTAATCAATTTTAAAGACATATTTCATGGCATTTCACCTTTAATAATTTTATTTTGATCACTAAGGTTTATTGAACAGTTTGAAATGTTCTGGGGAGGACACTTTTCTTTATTCAAAAGGAAAGCAAAATTGTTTCTCCTTCCTCCCAACCTTTTTCATATATATACATATATCCTTTTACTCTATAATTGATAGTAAATCATACGAGTTGTTAATCTTTGTATCTACAAATCAGATTTTGGTAACAGGTGGGGTACTGATGTTTTATACATGTTTAACATAAAAATATTATATTCTACTATATTATATTACACAATTTTTTTTACTTTGAAAGCAATTTACCCTAGATTTGCCACAGATGAGGGTGTTAATGAAATGCTGAGATTTCTGGGGTGAGGGTGGGGACCTCATCCTCCATCACTGTGGGGTGGGCTGCTTGTATCTATCAGACACTAGAGCACAGAACAGAAGAATCGGCTCAACAGTCCTCGCAGAGGCACGTCTAGATGCTGTACAGAGAAGTGGGGAGGCCAGCGTGCAGGGTACCACAGGTCAAGCCATTCATGATGTGAATGTCGTTGGAGATGGTTCAAAACAGAGAAATGGTGACAAATGTGGGCAAAGCAAACTAAAATAATGAGAGAGGCAGGCAAGCAGCACTACAATTTAGGGGCTCATGGTCGCTGAGGCATTATCGCTCTAATATCTGCCTCTTTTTCTTTCCCTGTGAGCCCACCAGAAGGTGAGTCGGGTGGCTACCAAAAGAGGGCTGGCAAGTTGGCTAGAACAAAGTCTTTGCCAACAGGTGCTAAAAACAATTCTTGTCTGGAGACCCTAACAGGAGAAGGATGAGACTTCGGAAAGTGGGCTCTGGACTCAGATGCAATTCCTGACTCCCTAACTTATTTGCTCTGTGGATTTTTAAACGTTTTCTACTCAAATTATTTGTAAAGTTTGTATAATAATGGAGCCTTAATTTCTCCCCGTCGTCCAACCCCAAGAATCAACTAAAATCACAAATGTTCCCAGCTCAGAGTCCTCAATTAGTGTTACTTGAACCTGAACAAAGTTAAACTTTAATGCTTTGAGGAAATGAAATAAAAAATCTCTACCAGCCAAGAAATAGCTATATATTTCTTCTTGTGCTTTCTCTATTTGGTTTTCCATCTAGGTCCCCCACAAAATGTGGAAACTACCGTAGCCTATGTTTTTGCTGGAAATGGGCACATGATATGATTCATTTACAAGTGGTCTTCCCCACTCTCTTCCTATGAGGCTGAGGCCGGAGAGGTGAGACCACCTACAGCTCTGCTGTAGCCAGAACAGGCCCCAGTGTCAGCTTGGGGGCCAGTCAGAAGCCGGGCAGACTAGATCCAGAAGGAAGGTCCTAACTACTGGTCTGAAACACACCGGCCAGACTTAGGGACACAGAATCCGCAAGCAGCAGGATGAAATTAAGCCAGGTGTCCAAGAACAAAGCAGTCAGCATCAGGAATGGCTGTACGATCAGACAGGGTTCAAAAGCAGAGAGATGAAGCTCACTCCCAAGGAGTCTGTCAGCAAGAACTAGGTTCTGATGCAGCCAAGTTACTGGTGTTAGGGATGTCTGACAGCTGGGACAGGTGTTTAGTTTAGGAACAGTCTTAGAGCTAGTAGCAGGAATAAGCAGAGGCTCCATTTCAGAGGAAGTGAGGTGATCATTCTAAGTAATAAGTAGAATGTTGGAGGGGAGTTGCTATTTTCCTCATCTGTGTTGATGAGGAAAATTCTAGAGAACTGCTTCAGAAGTTCCCTAGGTTGGCCTGAGAATTGCCAAATTTGATTTGAGGGTGTGGGTGGCAGAAGTAATAGAAAGACCATTTGCTGCATATTAAAATCCATATTCTCCAAACTTATTTTTCAGCAATAAAGGTAATATTAGGGTATTTATCACTTCCGTTTTGGGGTCTACTCAAGTGATTCCAAAATCAAAGTTGAAAAAGAGAAGTGCTTAATTATAAACTGTAATATCCACAAAACAGAAGATGAGGGTTCAGTTTCTAAGACAAGGACTTTGCTTTTAAACCAGAATTGAAGGGCAGCAGAGTAGGCCAGAAAGAGAACACCAGAATTCAGAACATGAATTCAGAACAAATTCTGCTATGAGGCATTCAGGGATGGAGATGGGAAGGGAGTCTCAAAGACAGGCAGGGCATGAGGGTAATCTCATAATGATGGATTACATACGCATACAGAGTAATTTTCTCTCCCAGAATTTCTGATAGGTAAGGATTTTCTTTGTATCCAGATACAGCAATCTGGCATCTCCTATGTAGGAATGATTAAGACTGATTTACTCGCGTGGTCACGACTGTTTCTACACACACTGCATCACCTATCGAATTGAGTTCACATTTATATTCCGCCTCTAATACATATGGTTACACACACACACCGTGTCCATATTTATTCTGCAGAAAAATTCTATGAGTCTATGACTCTAGCTGAATGAGGAACACGAAGCAAATTTGGTGACTAAAGAAAAAAATGTGGTCTGTACAAGTTTAACCAAAGCAGAATTTTGACAGGAGCTGTGAAGATATTTTAGGCTTATAAAGAATCAGTGTAGTACAGTGGGAAAAGCACTACATGGGCTTGGGTCGTGGCCCTGTAATTTGCAAACTGGCCTTTTGGCAAGTCGTTTCTCTTTTATAAGCCTCAACTTGCTCACTAGTACACTATCATACTAATGCCTTACTCAAAGAGACCCTTCAGGGTTAAATGACTAAATGTTTGCGAAAAGAACTGGCCTGATACCCTGCACAAAGGATCTGCCCAATTCTCTAGATGTCAATCTGCATTGTGTTTTCAGCTTAAATTATTTGGGGAATACTAAACATTCTTTATTTCACTTTGTTGCTGTTGTCGTTCATCTATAGTGTAAGTCTCCCAAGGAATAGAGTTAGAATGCCTCCATGACAGGATTGTGGGGTTGGAGTGTTTGTGGTGTTTTGTTTGATCTGAAATTTTAAAGCTCAATCAGGAATTAAGGTAAGTACAGGGACAGCTATTAAAGAAATTGGAAAGGAACTGACAGTCCTGGAATTTGGCAGCTCCTGTTTGATTTTAAATGTAAGTTAAATATTAATTTTTCTAAAAAAACACTCTTCCTCCAGGGAGGCTTTTTTTTTTTTTTTCCCCTCTCCCTCTCTTATGTTGACAGATTGTTGGTGGCTTGCCTTTTACACTAACTTATTTGGAGAAAAAAAAAAGTCTTTAGATGATCCTATTTGTATAAGAAAAAAAGCCTTCAAAACAGCTCCCTTGTTGCCAGCATCAACAGCAGCTGAACAGGGTTGGATTGTTGCATATTGAGAATTATTCCTTTCATTTCAAAGGAATCAAAGATGTTTGGAGCAAGCAAGAGCCCTGGTTACACACGATCAAAATAAACTAATATTAGATTTGCTTATGGAAAGAGCTGATTAAGTCTGCTGTTGAAGTCTGAGTACACTTTTTATTGTTCCATGAGGATTTTTCAGGAAAGATAGGAGTCAGCTTTGAAAAGCTAAGCTGATTTGCGGAAAATAAGGAGCATCTGAAAATCTCTTTCGGAATTCCTTCCTGCTGGAGATTCCTTAAAAGAAGTAAGCGTGATGCTGCTGCTGACTTGTAAACAGAAGTCAAAAGGAAATTCAAGCTCCGTCAAGATTCATTCCAAATATAATAAAAAAGGAAATGTCTGAGTCCCTTTTCAAGTTTTTGGATGGGTTCTCCAGTGCTTTGGCTGTTCTCCGAATTTGTAAGGAATGGGAAACAATAGAGAAATTACAGGCTCCCAGTTCATACCTATCTTAGCAGAAATTTCAACATCTTACACTTCAAGTGTCTCCTTTCTCAAATTATCATTTCTTTCTTATTTTCATGCACATTTGTTTTTTTCTCTTTAGAAAAAAAATACAAAGCTACTGTCATCCAGTGCTCCATGACATTCAGCATTTGTAAAATAAGGGAACTGAATAAGACTTGCAGTGATCAAACTATGTCCTATCCCAGAGTTCCTCAACTTGTACACTGTTGATACTTTAGGCTGGATAATTCTTTGTTGTGGGAGGCTATCCTGTTTATCCAGGGATAGTTAGTACCTTTCGATGCCAGTAATACAACTGTACTCCCCTCCCCTGGGTATGAAAACCAACAATGTCTCCAGGTGAGAAAATCACTAACTAAAGCAGTGGTTCTCAAACACTGGTAGGTATCAGAACCCCATTGGGAACTTGGTGAAAACATAAAGGCCCGGACTTGATTCTGCTTCAAAAACCACGGTCTCTATGTTTTTTATGTTTTCTCATATACGACAGAGTTTGAGAACTATTGTTCACAGGAATTGTATTGAAGTGGTTCTCAAAGTATGATTCTTGCACCAAGAGCCTCAGTATCACCAAGGAACCTGTTAGAAATGCAGACTTTTGAGCTCTAGCCCAGACTCAGTGAGTCACAGACTCTGAGATGAGGCCCAGCTATCTAAAACATGGGTCAGGTAAAGAAAGTATGCATTTTTGGCACACCCAGCAAGGTGTTCAGGAGTGCAAGAGAGCCAGGCAGGACTGTCTTTTTCCACACAGAGTCGATACCAATGGGCAGAGCAATACTTGGAATCAACTTCTTGTCTCTTCATGATTCTTATTGATCCAGCCTTAAAAGGTAGATCAGATTGTTGTTCTTGTGGAGGGTAGAACTGAGGGATGGCACATCTCAGATTCATGAATGCTCCACAGCACCTGGAGTTCTGACTCACAGACTTACCCTCTCAGCTCTGGCATTGATTTCTAGCCCGGCAGTTCCCAATCTTGGCTTTGTATTAGAACCACTTAGAGAACTTCTAAAAATCTCAATGCTCACGCCATACCCCAGACCAATTAAATCAGAATCTCTCAGAGTCAGAGCCAGATATCAATAGGTTCGCCTTCTCAGGTGATTCCAATGTTCATACAAACTGGAGATGTCAGTTGAGCACTTTCTATAAAGTCAGGTAGGGTTTGTACAGAGGGAGAAAAGGTAATAGGACATGTAGAAAGTTTGAAAGCACATGACCAGTCGGGGATCAGCAGGAAGTTCGGTATGGGTGCAGACTGCAAGCTTTTCACTCTTTGCCAATGTCAATTGCCCCCTAAGTTTTCCTAGATCCTTCCACCAGAAGCCATCTTTGCAGGCTCTGTATTTCTATAGCACTTTGAATCTAATATTATGAACTACATTCATTACCTTGTGTCATGTAGGGTGTCATGTGGGTTCTCTGGTCCCGCTCCCCAATAAGAACGCAGGACATGGTGAGGCCAAAAAGGAACACCCATGGAGCCATATGTTGGTCAGGGACTCACTCAGGGTCTCTGGTCCTGCTCCCCACATAAGAGCCCAGGATGTGGTGAGGCCAAAAAGGAACACCCACAGAGCCACATATAGGCAGAGTCATACCACTACAGTCTCCCTGAAGGCTGGGTTGGAGACACAGGAAGCAGGAGTCACACAATCCGCAATCCACCATCCACTTGTCTCTGCCAACCAACCTCACTTGCTAACTGCAATCCGCTCCTGCTAGCTCAGACACCATCTTCATGCTTGCCTCCATGTTCTGCTAGCGTAGCCATGGCAGTTATATTAGTGGCCAATGGCTCACTGGTTACAGGTGACGGCCATCCAATCACAGTTGATGGCCATTTACTACCCGAGTGAGCGCCTTTCCACATGAGGGCGAGAGCCTGGAAACTGCACTCCTGGCTCTGTCCCCACACTCCAACCCTACAGGGTCTCGCCTCACAATCTACGCGACAAGCGTCTTCTGCGAGTGACCCTGTGTGAGGAGCCTGGACGTGAATGCAATATCCTGGACACAGCCAGGGTTTCTCAGGGCACCACCAGTCCTTCTGGGCACAGCCAAACTTCCTGGGCTTCTTAGGTACCACCAGTCTCCCCAGGCACAGCCAGGGCCTTTAGGGTACCGCCACTCTCTCTGGGCACAGCCCGACTTCCTGGACTCAGCCAGGGCTCTCAGGGCACTGCCACTCTCTCTGGGCACAGCCAGACCTCCTGGACACAGCCAGGGCCTCTCAGAGCACCACCAGTACTTCTGGGCACAGCAAGTCTTCCTAGGCACAGCAAGGGTTTCTCAAGTTACCACCAGTCTTTCTGGGCACAGCCAGTCTTTCTGGGCATAGCCAGGGTTTCTCAGGGTTCCGTGCTGGAACAACAGTGGCTCTCAGCCAAGGTGCTTACATATTCTCGATGGAGGCCGGTGAAGACACAAAAGCAAACATCTGCCTATACCCCAGCAAGGGGTCTTCATGCACCAGCCTCGCTGGCAGCCCGGCGAGACACAGGAAGCAAACATCCGCCAGTTCCACTACATGGTGGTACGTTCCCAAGCAGTCAAGTGGTCCATTAAATTAGGGATGGAAGGCAATTCCCCACAGTCCACAGTCATTCACCAGGGCTGTGCATTAGCCTCACAA
This sequence comes from Rhinolophus ferrumequinum, assembly GCF_004115265.2. Classification (NCBI taxonomy): domain Eukaryota; kingdom Metazoa; phylum Chordata; class Mammalia; order Chiroptera; family Rhinolophidae; genus Rhinolophus; species Rhinolophus ferrumequinum. The sequence continues at coordinate 56,055,056 of NC_046285.1, forward strand.
TGTGTGCTCTCTGGGTACAGCCAGGGTTTCTCAGGGCATCATCAGTCCTTCAGGGCACAGCCAGACTTCCTGAGACTGAGTGTTCAGAGGCACAAACTGCTCCCCTGCCCTTCGGAGAGCTTTGGCAAGCACCGTACCCTGCTCCCTGCGCCATTTGTCATGCAGGGTGACAGGCAGGTCTCTGGTCCAGCTCCCCACATAAGAATGCAGGACACCTTGTGTCATAGTCCTCTATATCATGTTTTTCTCCTATACAACACTGTGAGCTCCTAGGAATAAGGACCCTGGTTTATTCATCTCCCTTTCCCCCAGAATACTTACTTTGAAAGTAGGCATCTATTAAACGATGTGGAAATGTCACGGAAAGTAAAGATAATCTATGACAAAGCATCCACCCACAGCAGTACTCCCTAGCCTACTGTGCTTCACAAGTGGATTGATAACTCTTGACTCCAAAGTCTTTATCTGAAAAGAGAGACAATCTCTACATAAAAAGTCTGGACAGATTACCCAAGTGAAAATTCTGGAAAACTGAACATCCAAAGTATTCAGTACACACCCAGTTCCAAACTGGAATTTTTCCATCAGTGGGATGAGCCAAACAAGTGAGGTTTGATGGAGAAAAATAACAAGAGTATGATTCTTTGGTGTGCCTTGGCGTTACACATCCATGTCTGCTCATGGTCAAGGTGGTGAAACTCAGCAAAATGAAGGAAGGAATGAGCATGAAACTCTGGCGACTCCCGGGCACTGTGGTGATTCCACGCCAAACCTTCTTTGGGAAATTCATATCAAATACATGATACATATTGTTCTTTCCTACTGCCCTTCCCTCTCACTCACCATCCTGTAGCCAGGGACTCTTTGGTAACATTGCTGCAGGCACTAGGAGACCACAGGAATGCCTGCAGCAGGCAGGCTGGTGTCAAGGGTCCAGCGCGTAAGCTCTCAGGAATCCTTCTGAGCGCCAAGCAACAAGAAAGAGGGGGACACCTTGGCTCAGAAGGTATTTACCAGAGAAGAGAAGCAGAGGAACAAGAAAGGCTTCAGCTAGTCCTTTGGAGTCTGGCAGCCATTTCTGTCAGCTTTCCCATTCCTAGATTGATGGCCATTGCTTAAGTCCTGGGGGTACTGGATTTATTAAATTGCCTCTTTGTTCAACTCTTACAAGAATTTATATCTGAAAACTATTTGACGTGTTGGGACATCTGTCTGTCGTAGGAGATGCGGGAACTGAAGCTGTGTTGCACAAAGTCACACGGTGGGTAAACTGACAGAGGCAGAATTTAGGATCAGCTCTTCCTTCCAGCAGTTCTCTTGGTCCTGTAATGAGGCTGGCAATCAGCACTGAAACAGGTGGGCTATTTGATGCTCTTCCTTTGCCTCTACCCGCTGTTCCAATGCTGACACCCACCCACAAAAGGTGCAATAAGGCAAGGGAAGGACCTTGGAAGGCAAGGGAGGGAGCCTCCCTAGAGGAAGGAGCAGTGAGCTGGGATTGCCAAGGCCAGGGGTGAGACCTTCCTTTGCCTTTTCACAGGTCTATAAACTTGGACTAATCACTTTTCTCCTCTGCCACTAGGACAACTGGCCCTCAGTGCTTTTCTCACAGCCTGAGGTGGCGTTTCAGTGCCTCCTTTGCAAACTGTGAGGTCATGTACAAATTTCAGAAAATTATTGGAGTCCTAACGTCAGTAAGCCGGATTTTCTTCCTATTCCAAGAAGGGAGTAATCATATCCATTTTACAGGAGGGACCTCTCGTGGAGAGCTTCCCCCCGGGCTGGCCTCCAGCGGCGCTGGCTCTCTGGCTGGCACTTGGCTGTACAGCCTTTGGCATCCCGGGGGCTGCGGCGGGGAGCCGGCAGGGCGCGCGCTGAGCGCCGGCCAGCCGCTCGCGGAGGCCCGGGCAGCAGGAGGAGCGTGTGAGCTGTGGGCGTCCCTTTAAGAGCAGTCGGCCGACCCGGCCTTCGCCTCAGTCCTCCGAGCGTCGGCGGTCACCTGGCGCTCGCCCGGCTGCCAGCTTGAGGCGGGATCGGCGCTCTCGCCCGCCGAGGTGCGAGCAGGGGCCGGACGCCAGGTGCCGGGAGCGGTTCGGGAGCGTGGCGGTCCCGCGCCTCTCTGCGGCGGAGGATGCGGGAGCGCGTTCGGGTGCCTCTGCCGCTGCTGCTGCCGCTGCTGCTGCTACCGCCGCCGCTGTGGGGTGGCCCCCCGGGCAGCCCGCGCTCGGAGCTGGAGCCCGAGCCGGGGCCTCTGCAGCCCTTCGATCTGCTCTACGCCAGCGGCGTGGCCGCCTACTATAGCGAGGACTACGAGCTGGCCGTGCGCGACTTGGAAGCGTCGCTCCGCAGCCACCGGCGCCTGCGGGAGATCCGCGCGCGGTGCGCCCGCCACTGCGCCGCGCGCCGCCCGCTCGCGCCCCCCGGGGTCGGCCCCGGAGCCGAGCTGCCCTTCTTTCGCGCCTTGCTGCAGCGGGCGCGCTGTTACCGCAGCTGCGAGACCCAGCGCCTCGGGGGACCCGCATCCCGCCACCGAGTCAGCGAGGATGTGCGCAGCGACTTCCAACGCCGAGTGCCCTACAACTACCTGCAGCGAGCCTACATCAAGGTACCCAGAGCGCACACCTTAATGCTCCCATGCGGCTCCAGGTGCTCTCTCTGGAGCCCTCCCCACTGCTCTTGTCTCCTTGCCAGATTGGGTCTCCTTTAACTTCTCTGTCTCGTGTTTGTGCATCTAGATATCTGGTGGCCAGAGGTCAGTAACCAATACTAGATGAACCTGAGCAAGTCTTTAACTCTTTCGGTATCAACTTCTCCTTCAAAAAGCACTGTACTGATAAGATGATGTTTCAAGTACCCCACACAGCACTACTACTTTCTGAGACTTTGACGGAGCTCGGTCTAGCATAAGGTCCCCCGCTTCATTGCTTGGTCTAGTCTCACCCCCATTTCTCTGCTGTCTCCCTCCTGTGCACTAGTCTGCGCCTTTTACTCTGAAGTTTAAAAGAAAGCATTCTCAAAACAGAGCTTAAAGTAGATTTGTTCCGAAACAAATTTCTCTCTCTCCTCCCTGCATCTACAAAAAAAATCATAATCATAATCATAATAATAATAATAATAAGATCAAAGGTTAAAGAAAAGGAATGCGTGGAAGAGGTGAATCTGTGTGAGGCAATCTCACTAAGGCTTCCAGTTGCTGGAGGTAAGCATTGGACTGGGTTATTGGACATCAGATGACCAGTTCTCTCCTGGTTTTATTTTTGTGTAGTCAGCTTGCCTGAAATTAGTGTCAGAAGGTATACTGTATATATTGACATTTCCCGCACATCCACAATTTTGAAGTTCTATCTGAACGCTTTCAGCAGAGAAAATTCAGCCTGTGTCCCTTACCCTTGCTCCACTGTCACTCACCTACATTTCTCTGAGCTGACTCTGGTGTTCCCTTCTACCTTTTTATGTCAGTATATCAATGTCTCTTCTACAGCTGTTGGAGAAGTGGCAGCTTTGGGGGTTGTTGGTCATGCTAGCCAATGGGCCTGGCTGCATTTCTGGGGTGGTGAAAATACACACCATGTGCAGATATCCCAATGTCTTTTGCAGCTCATCCCTCAAGGTCTCTGCCCTTGATGATAGGTGATAGGTCTCTTTGGAGATTTGCCGTTATCAGAGGAGTTCAGGACATCACAACTGAGAATGACTTTTAACCCCAGTGTCTGGCTAAGATGCTAGAATTCACTAACCTACTATCTTGGGCAAGAAACAAGGAGAAAGCTTGAATCCTTTCCAGAATTTGTCTTTACTTGCTTGTGCTTGCTGATAGATTTGCTAAGACATGTATTAAGTATAAATCTGATTTCTTTTGAATGAGTGGACAGTTTTTGGTAGTCTTACAGAAATCAGTTAATGGTAGGCAGAAAGGGGACCTTGAGACTGCTGAAGATATACTAAGCTAGTTCCAGAGCGGAATGTGGGTGGTCCCTGTAGCATACTCTTCCGAGGCGTCTCCAATGTGAGGTTGGCTGTCCTGCTGATAGTTCTGTCACACATCTTGGGCAGATTTTCTTTTTTCAGGTCTGGAAAAGGAATGCATATTTATGTTTAGCCCTATAAAAATAAATAACTCTCAAAATGTGGGTTTCTTTGGTTCTGTAATTAACCTTGCTTCACTGTGAATGTTAACATTTATCGATCATTCTCCTACTCCTGTCCCCTGGTTGGAGGTCAAAGAAGGTGAAGCAAGCTATAGGTTTAACATGCCTCAAGTATTTGCAGTGAATTCATTACAGGAGTTAGTCATTTATGGACATCTCTGCGGGTGAACTACTAGGTGTGGTCTGATGAACCAGTAGAGTTTTTAAAAGTTCTTTTAAAAATATGTGAATTCATGAAAAAAAAAAAAAAGCATTACCAGCAGTGTTTAGAGAGCAGAACAAGTCTTGCACCTTCACTTCCATAGGCAAAATTTCTTGGATCCCCATGATTGATAATCTCTTATGGGATATTTTTACCCCTTTGGAAATTTACTTTTGATGGTTGGAGTTTGCAGGAATATCTTTGTGAACATCAAATAAGGTGTATCACAGTTCCTCGCTCTCCTCCCCCATGAACTCCATAATTTTAGCCTTTATTTGGCTGCCAGGGAATTCCCCCCCCACACACACACATACACACTCAATCTTCTGAGAGTAAAGCAAAACTCTCAAATAATGACAGAGTATCCTGGGCTCTGACAGGTGTGGATCCTAAAGTGTTCCCTGATGATAGAATGACGAGTTCCCTCTATGTGCCTTGATATAATCATGATCCCTCATGTTATTGAATTACTTTTGGCATTAGTGATACAGTTTGCACTTGAAAAGGATAATCTTGGACCAGACTGAATCAATGAGGACTTTGCAGCCAAGATTTGAGAACTGTAAATCCTATAGTACAATCAGAACTACCGGGCTTCCTAGAGATAAGGGAGTACAGTTATTCTCAGCTAGGGGGTTTACAAACTGTGGAAGCTCGTGGGACATGCTACTCCCACACCCTCCCCATCCCCCCAAATCCTGGATAGTGAGCCACTGATGGAAGTGCATCCTTTATGCTGGTGTGTTGGAAGGGAAGAATTGAAAATTGTGAAATGTGAACTGTGTCCAGATCAATTTCTCATTTCACAGACAAGGAAATGAAGATTCAGAGAGGGAAAGGGGCTCACTCAGTGTCACATGATTTGATTTGATGAAATGAGCGTAGGACTGGGAATTGGGAGTCTGACCTCCGCCACTAACTGATGCACAGGCCTGTGTTATGCCCACTGCCCCATGCCGTCACTTCAGGTCCCAGGGAATGCTGTTGTCCCCAGGGCTATCCTTCCGCCAGATTTGGACAGCTCCAGGGATGAGCAGATCCTTGTCCTATGGGATCACACACACACACTGCAGTTATCTTAAGGCCTGCTCTGTAGGCTCTTCCTTAAGACCTGGCATGTCAGGAATCTGTCCGGACAGCTATGAGGCAACAGTTCCACCTGGCTTGTAGCCACACTGTTTTGTTTAAAGGCAGAGTGAGACGCTTCAAAGTTTTGATTTTTATTATTTCAGATTGTAAGATACAGCTCATGATTCATAGCCTAAAAACTAAGATAAAGCTTTTATCATGGTGTTCTCTGCTGGGAAACCTTAAGTGGTTTCCCCTTACGATTATATGAAGCCCACATAGTTTAATTCAGCACCCACAGCCTGACTCCCCTTAAACCTTACCTGCCCTGTCTCCCATCACTCTGTCACCCTCCAGCCAAAGGGAACAATGGACACTTGCTCTTGTGTATCTGACACTTTTGCACATCTGGGCTTTGTTTATTCTTCTTCGGGAGGCATGTGGGCTCTGGAATGGGAAAGACTTGGTATTAAACTTCAGCTCCTCAATCTCTAGCTGTGTGACTGTGAACAAATTACATAAACTTTCTGAGCTTTAGTTACCCCATCTGCAAAATGGGGAAAGGATTGATTTAGATTAGGTTTCAGAGAAGATTTATGTAAAGTACCCAGGACAGGGCCAATTTCTCAATACACTGGAGACATGCTTATTATTATTATTATTAGTTATAATAGTAGATCTTTTTTCCTTCTTTACATGTTGAAACGGTAACTATACTAACACAAATATACCTATTTCTGTAAGGCCCTCTTTCACTTCCTGTGTAACTCCCAACAGTCCATTTCTCCCTCATCTGAATGTCCACAGCGGGGAATTTGTTCCTCTAATGTCATGTTTCATTTTTAACCTTGTTTTGAAGAAATTTGTATATTTGCTTATTACATATGTGAGCTCCTTGAGATCAAGAACTCTCTTAGTCATTTTTACATCTCCTAAAGTAGGAGTTTCTAGATCTGGATGATTATTAGATGGATGATTATTATTAATCTGAGCATTAAAAAATGATTTAGAATTAGAGATTTAGGTTCAGTAAGTCTGAGTTGGGTCCTCAGTGTCTATATTACCTCCAAATACCTAAAACGGGCAGTAACAGAAAATGCGTAGTATATGTTTGTTGAATGAATAATAGCTTGGTTTCTTGTGCATGAAATATTGTTGGGAAAGATTTCTGTGTTGTGGCAGGAGGTTGTCTCATACTAGTTATTTGGTTTCCTGGCTGGTCTGTTGTGGGGGAAAGTTACAGAAGGACTGTAGATTGTTTGATTTCTCACGCTTTTCTACTTGCAGGTTCTGGCTCGTGCTGCAAACCTACTTTCCCTCCCCCTCCATCTTTTAGCCTAATTTAATTCTTATTACTTAAAAGTATGCTTCAGAGAATCCTTGATGCATTGTTCCTGCTTTATGTACATTTGTTGAATTTAAACAAACGAAGAGAAAGACTTTTTATCTGTGTGCTTTATAATCAGGATTATTTTAATAGTATCTGTTTTTCTCCCACTGTGCCCAGCCATTTAAGTAAAACAAAAAACAAACTAGTGCTGTTTATATATATATATATTTTTTTACTTAAAACAAGCCTGCCCCTGCATGTTTTGTTTCTGAGTTGGTACTTTGTGCCATTTGACCTTTGTTTTTCTTTTCAGGGTTAAAGGAGAACAAAAGGGAAACACAATTAAGTTAGGCAATTCTATCTCCATCCCAGGGTCATCTCGCTACACTCTTTTTCTTGACCCTAATTTATTTTATAGTGGTTTCTAGAAAAGAAAAAAAAGTGAGCTGAAGGAAATTTTTCACTCTTATTCTGCTTTATAAATTTCTTTCTTTTCTAGATGAAAGCCCTAACAACAAATAATTAAAACCCTAGGCCACAACTTCATGACATACATCGTTAGTTTAGAATGAAAACCTTTCCCAAATTTCGTATTTAAATCTTTTTACCTAGATGTAGACTATGTACATTTTGTACCCCCCAATTATTTCAAATAAGAGGTTGATTTTATGTCTTCTTGAAATAGTTTTTCTGAAATCGTCTCCGTGGTTATTTCTTCAGGGGATGAGGCTCCCCGCCCCCAATTGAGCCTGTTTTGTGCCTGAATCATCAAAATCCCCGGAATCACCGTCTTCCTGTCCCACTCCTTTGGGAGGAGAAACCTGGGAGATTCTTTGTATAGCCAGCTCTTCGTTCCTGTGTACTAAGGAGTTAGAATCTCAATTGTTTCCTCATGAGGGCTTGACCATTTGAAAGCCCGGTCAGCTCTTTATCAGTCATCCATTGCAGTTACAAATAGCAAGTGCCACAGAGGCTTAAAATTCAATTAAATAAGAGTAGCAACTGCTTACAAGTTTTCTCCTATCTCTGTCTGGTGAATCATGGATTCCTTTACGGGTTTTAATAAAGGAAAGTAATAAATTACGTGTCTCTCTTCACAGATCCCATCTTTGAGCATCAAATGTATTCTGTCACTAATATCACTTGCTCACTGACAACTCCAAATGGATAGCCCTGTGGAATTCTTTTGGGAATGTTTGATCAAATGTCAGTTTGTTTCATGAGTGGGGCTTGAGAAATTCTGAAAGGTGGGTGAGTTCACCTAAAATGAAAACTCATCAGATTTAGTATAATAATAGTTCTTTTGTATTGCTAAGGAATTGAGTAAACTGTGGATTCTTAGAATCACAGATCTTAGAGCTGGAAGGGACTCCAAGAAAGCATCCTGTTCAATTCTCTCTCTTCAGGTACAATAATTGCTTTGGGGCAGTGAAGTAGGGCTGAGAGAGGGAGGGATAAGGACGGTGTTTTGCTCAAGAAATGTGGTCTAGCAAGGGTGGGGAGTGGTAATTATTGCAACTATAAAAATGCTGTGGCTTGAAGGACTCTCAGAGATCATGAAGAAGTCTATCCTTGTCATTTAATGGCTATTAATGCTGGCCTCTGAGGTTCCATGACAATCAAGGTGTATTAGCAAGTAGAGAATGTAGGTATTCTAACATACAGTCCAGGCCTCTTTCCAGACTCTGTGTAATAGACATGGATACCTCCTGAGGGGCAGTCTGGTGAATCACTGGTGCATCTGAGAACTGAAATGGACTTACTTCTTTCAGAGACAGGGCCAACACAAGACAGAGCTTCCTGGACTGCCCCTCCCACCCTGCATTTTCATTCACATGATACATAGGCCACTCAGCCAAGAGTCACAGTTGTCTGGTGGAAAATTTTGCATTTCTCATTAGGAAATATAATTTCTCCTGTCTTTTTTTCCATTTAGCTTTTCTCCTGTAATTCTTTTTCTTTCCTTTAATTCATTCCTCTTTTCCTGCTGTCTGACTTCCTAGCTATGTAATTTCCATGAGTCCTGGCCCTCATTTGCCAAATGGTCAGACACATCTTTAAAAAAAATGATTTGGGGTCAGCTTTCTGAGTGGTGTGCTTTAGTGCTGCATGTGTGAGTTTCAGATTTTAGAACTGCCGAGAGCTCCAGACTATTGTTGGAAGAAGCTGATTTCACTTGACTACACTCCTTTCTGCTTTACTTAATTTTCTATACTTATTTTCCATTTTCTCCTTCTCCTCCCCCATTCCATATCCTGTTGGTGATCTATGCAGTGAAATTACATCTGAAAAGTAAAGAGTGGAGGGGATCAGTAGAGGGAAGAGAAATTTAGGTAGTGGTAGAGGCAATGTCAGATTTCTGGGTCTAATACAATGAAGGCCAGAGAGCTTGTTATTTAATTTGATATACAGACAGACATCTACTTCTTTGAAACTCCTTTTATTTCCCTTTCCCCCATATACCTTGTGTAAGACTTGTGCATATGTTGGGGAAGATGTTCCCTTCTCCTCTCCATTCCCCGTTTTTCTACAACTGCTCCCTGCCACATTCATAGAACATTATTGTTCCAACCATCCCATTTTACAGATGGGAAAATAAAGCCATAAAGAGAATCAAGTTGTCCTTATTCAGCAATTTAATGGAAGAGCCAATACTGTGTTTCCCTGAAAATAAGGCCTAGGCGGACCATCAGCTCTAATGCGTCTTTTGGAGTAAAACTTAATATAAGACCCGGTCTTATTTTACTATAAGACCAGGTTTATATAACATAATATAATATAATATAATACCTGGTCTTATATTAATTTTTGCTCCAAAAGACACATTAGAGCTGATGGTCCGGCTAGGTCTTATTTTCAGGGAAAGAGGGTATTAGAATTCAGGAACCCTGAGTCCTACTTTTGCAACGCTGCAGGTGACCACTACTTGTCAGACTCACTTTGAAAATACAAACTCAACAATATTAAAATAAAACACATAGCATGCCAATTGCATTATTTGCTAAATGGAATAGACCCTGAAAACCAAAGCTCCCATCTCCTTACGCAGGTTATTTCTTGCAGTACTATTGTGCCCACAACTGGAAAAAATCTCAGAAATGGGAACCTGGTCAATGCTGTTCCTCAATAAACCTAATGAAAATGAATGAGGCAAAGAATCTTCTCTGGAGGGGAAATAAAGGAATGGGAGCCAGAAAGAGGGAGATCCAAAATGTCAGACTTTCCAGAAGTTCAGGGCTATCAGAACAATCCTGCTGGAATTAATTATCTGCAAATAATGGATTCAGTTTTTATGCAAGTAATGGGACACTGCTGAAGATTGCAGAGTAATTATCCTGGAATTCTGGAAAGGAATGGAAAATAAAGCAAAAGATATAATAAAATAAATAAATTCAAAACAAAACAGGGAAACTGTTAACAAACCCTGAATCATAGGAAAGTTAATTGAGCCAATTTCGATTTATTCTTGCCTGAATGTTAAATTTTTAGCTTTCACACTGCCAAGATCAATAGGATTGCATGAAGAAATCAACACATAATTAGGACTCCAGACACAGTGAATTACCTTAAAACCAAATTTGGCTGTTTTAAAAATGATCTCAAGTGATACCATCAAAGACTGATCCAGAAGACCATGCTAATTATTTCCCTACTGCAGCAAGAGTGATTTCTTAATAATATTTTTCAGATGGACTCCAAGATCAACAATCAGCATTTGATTCTAGCTTATGCCACCAGGGACAGAGACTTTCACAGTCAGTCATTGTTTCTATAGGATTACCAAGGGCTCAATTACACAGTGCAGTCTGCAGGTTTCAGGTCAGTAGGCATTCAAGCCAGAGCCTCTCAACCTTGGCTTATTTGGTATGAATAATTCTTTGTTGTGGTGAGCTGTCCAGTACATGTTCAGATAGTTTGTGGTGTCCCTGGCCTTTGCCTATTAGGTAGCAGGAGCAACATTCCACCATGCTCCAAGCTGTGACAACAAAAAATGTCTCCATGCATTGCAAAATGTCTCCATGCATTGCAAAATGTCTCTTGGGGTTCGAACTCACCCCATGTTGAGAACCACTGATTTAAACATTTAGCCGTGTTTAAGGTTACTGGGCATTAAGGTTAGACAAGTGCAAATCAAGGTTTTAACAATATATGCTAGAAGACAGTGTGCCCACTGATGAATCATGATATTTATGATAAAGTTTGGCTATAGCTTTTTCCCCCGATGGGGAAATACACTGGAAATAGAGCCTCTCTCTTCTCTCTCTCTCTCTCTCTCTCTCTCTCTTTTGTTTGTAAAAGTCCTGTTTAAAAAAAAAATGAAGATAGGAGAAACAGAAGTGGCAAAATGTTGATAAATGGTTTAAGCTGGATGATGAACACTATGGGAGTGTGGGAGTTATGATATTTTTTAAGTTTATTAGTTTCATGTGTACAAAACACTGTAATAATTAGACATTTATCATTTATACCCTTCACAAAGTGATAACCGCCCTCCCCCGTCTACTACCCCTCTGACATCGCACACAGCCATAACATTTCCACTGTCTCTATTCCTTATGCTGTACTCCACTTCTTGTGACTATATGTGTGTATATATATTTATGTATTAAATTATAGTTGACATTCATTATTATTCAGGTTTAGATTCAGGTGTACAGCTCAGTGATCAGGTATCTACGGCATCCCTGAAGTAGAGCCTCTTTCTCTGAGATGCAAATCACTGGACTCATATTCCATCGCTGTCCCTCCCATGTGGCTGCACTAATTCAGTTTGCAGAAAAGACCAGAGGATCTGGCTTCTCTCTACTTATGGTCTGAAAATGACAGGGCAGGTTGCTTTGGCAATACAAACTAACACCTTTCAGTTGTGAACTCCAAACTCCAGAATTAAAATATTTCTCTTTCAACTTGGAAAGTACGCAAACCCAACATTTAAAAGTGATCCACTCCAATTCTTAGTTTTTTTGAGGTTAGCTGTGTATCACATACAGAGGGTGCCAATAAAATGTGTACACATTTTAAGAAAAGAATAAAACTATTGTAATAATCAATATACACCAATAACGAAAGATGAATACAAGTCACGTTTGACTTCAATTACAAGAGGTGCTCAAAGTGGTTACCATCAGGGTCCAGACACTTCTGATTACGAAGAATTACTGCTTGAGCAACGCTGACCAAAGTGTCCACTTGTATACATTTTTTGGCACCCACAGTATATTCATGGAAAGCAGCTTGACTAAAACCCAAAAGGCCAACTTACAGAAGGCTAGAAAGTGGGGGAAATAAGAGGGGGTCATGGAAAGAAGAAATGACATAGAGATGTAGAGAGAGAGAGTCAGAGGGTGTCTCAGTGCATTGGGGCTGCTATAACAGAATACTGTAGGCTGGGTAGCTTATAAGCAATAAACATTTATTTCTCACAGTTCTGGAGGGTGGGAAGCGAAGATCATGCCGCCGGCAGATTCGGTGTCTGGTGAGAACCCTGCTTCCTACATAACCATCTTTTCACTGTAACCTCACATGGCTGAACGGATCGGGAAGCTTTCTGGGGCCTCTTTTATAAGGGTACTAATTCCATTCATGAAGGTTCTGCCGTCATGATCTAATCACCTTCCAAAGGCACCACCTTCTAATACCATCAGTTTTGGGGGGTATGTTTCAACATAAATTTTGAGGGGACACAAACATTAAGATCATAACAGATTAGGTGGTGGCAGTTCAAGAATGTTTTGTTTAAAAGTAATGGAATTAGATATGGAAAGGACATAACTTTAAAGATTTATGGTATATTAGAAATGCCATTTAGAAAAAGCTGGCGATTTTTAACTTTTAGAAAGAAAAAAATGAAACAGAAGAAAAGGGATAAAATAGAAAAAAAAACCATTGGAAACAGTGACAATAGAACATTTGGAGAATTAGTTCAATCCAAAGTATAGGATGTTTTAAGGATAAATTGGATTGATCATATTGTTTAAAAGAATATATACTATTTTGAGGCTTGAAAAATTGATATATGATAATATATGAAATGATATCTTTTAGGGAATTTTACTTTAATTATAGTTACAAAATATACCACCTCAAAGCTAAGTCCAAGTAAATTGTAGTTTTAGTGACTTTTTAAGTTTGTTAAGAGAAATGCCATTTTGCCATTTCAAGTTTCTTTGACAAATCCTGGGTGTAGCTCAACCTTCCCTTGTACAGTTTGCCAAGTTACTTACTCTCTTATAAAAATAACTATTGAATTATTTTAACCCCAAAAGTTAAAAGCACATCAAGAAAGACATTAAACTAATAAAAAAAAATCTCTTGTATATGTTCATGAAGAATCACACTAAAATAAACACCTATATAGGACAATGGTTATTTAAACTTTATATTATCTTCTTAATAGAATTTGTTTGCAAAAGAGATTATAAAGAAACCTGAAATGGCAAAATGACACATCCCTGGAAAGATTTTAAAAAAAAGAAATCACTGAAACCAAACATTAGGAGTTAGGTTTGAGGGCAGTATATTTTTTATAATTATTAGTGATAATAGATACTATTTATTGACCATTACTCTGTTTCAGGTATTGTGCTAAAAGCTTTATGTAAGTTTTCTCATCCAAGTCTCAAAACAACCTTAAGGTACAAATCTTAGTTAATCTTCATTTTACAATAGGACACTGACTTAAAAGGTTAAATAATATGTTTGAGATCATACAGCTAGTAAGTAATAGAACCAGAATCTGAATCCAGATTTTTCTGATCGGAAAATCTGAGTTCTCAGTTACTTCTCATAGGTTCGCTTTTGACGTCAAAAAGCACTGTCACAGAAGGCTATCTTTTTATTAGTTGTATGACACAGAAAGCTAACCTCTATGAACGTGGATTTCTTATCTGGAAAATAGGGATGATGGTCATACCTGCTTCACAGGGTTCTTGTAAGAATTTAATAAAATAAAAGACTGGGGGCTTACCTAGGTCAGTAGGACACAGAAGTACTTGTTCCTTGCCTCATGGTTTCGAGGCAGAGAGCAAGCTTGTGAGGGAAGATGAAAAGCAAAAGAAGAGGCAACTGAATATAGTGATTATACATGTGAGAAGATAATCACATGTATAGAAGGTCAGAAAATGTGGGACACACAAAACAAGAACTTGACTTGCTCAGTTTGAGCTACTATCTTGAAGTTTAACTCTCTATACCTCGGAGCGCAGACTTACCAGCCTCCTTTCGCCATCAGGCTAAAGCAGAAATCCTCCTCTTAATGAAAACTTGGGACTGTTTGTTTGCTGTGTTGAGAAAAGTCCTTTTGCTCTCCTCTCCACTACATTCTCCAACCCTCTGATTTCACAATTTCCATGAGATTGTGGCCTCTCCTTTGTATTTTCCAAAAAAATGGGACTCTGTTCAAACGCATTCCAAACCTTCTCTGTTTCATATTAACAGATAAAATCTCTTCCCACAGACCAACACATCTTGGGAATTTTAAACCCCTTTAAGCCTTTTCCCCACCCTGATCTTGAGTACACATGGGAGACGGCCTACGTTTGGAAATCAACAAACATCTATCTCTTCATCACAGACACCAAAAATGAGACTGCTTCCTGTATAGCAGTCAGGTAATGGGAGAGGAGATGAAATAAAAACGTAGAGGGTTATGAGTGTAGGAATCAAGCAGCTTAGGCTCTGGCCCTCGTTCTGTCACTAACGTTTCTTTTTAGGCCTTGAGGACTCCATTTGGACAAGGGCGACATTGGACCAGGTGGTTTATAAGAGCCCTTTTATCTCTGCCAGCCAGAAATTCTAAAATACTTTAGTGGCCTGGTACAGAGAGCCAACAGTCTACTTATGGAAGAGAAAAATGATGAGGTCATAATGTAGTGAAAGACAAAGTAGAATGGAGATAAAAGGAGTGTAAAAGGTCACAGGAAAGGAAGGACTTCCAGTGTGTCTGATGCTAGTACTCGTCTTTGGACAGCCAGCCACTTTAAAGTAAACTTGCAAGGAGATCACGCCAGTATCTAATTTGGTGGTACTTTAAGAGGTACAGGATAAACTGGGGAATGTTCAGGAAGGACAAAAAGATAAAAGACTCATAACTATGTTATACGAGAAACAGTGGAAATAAGGGTTAGTAGCCTAAAAAGAAAAGCTTTTAAAAGAAGTCATCTTCGGAGACAGTTATTCTTGATCTTTATGGCACCGAGGAATGGAAGCCCTAGGACCAAATAACAGAAGTTACAGAGAACAAGCTCTTGGCTCAAACACAAAAGACTTTCCTAACACTGGCGTCTGTTCAGATATAATAAGGAAGCCCCCAAAAAGGTCTTTGAGCATGAATCGAACACATGCTTTAGCAGGGAGGTTGCATTTAAGGTTCAAGCACTGAAGTGATGTTGAAATAGATAAGATTTAACATATTTTCCAGGATCTTATGAAATGAAAATTTGTCTTATATCCACAGATGGTGGATCATTAAAGACTTTTTCATTGGGAAAACCCTACAGCTCTCTTCTCTAGCCTGCTTCTTAATTCCGGTTATTGTAATCTTAGATCAGAGTTACCAGAACACTCTTTATAAAATAACTTATATAATATAAAAAAAAGAAAGAGACAAAGAAAAGTACCAAGGCCTTAAAACACGCACAGGAACATATTCACGGAATATTTAGCAGTAACAATATCCACATGTATGATCTGCATCAGTTTTCTGATTTCTGGCTCAAGTGTCTCTTGAGATAACATCTGAGAAGAATTTAGTTGTGGTTACAGAGTACCAATGGGAGTTTTAAGTTAAATGTATGACAGCTGATCAGAACATCCATGCTTAGGAATTGAAAGTGGGTACACTTCTCTTAGCAAGTATATTACCATATACTCAGGAAATCCAGTTTCATTTACAGAGCCTTTGCAGGGCTGTTCTAATTTGCTTCAATTATTTGCTATCCAGAGGCCAATTTGAGAATCTGACCATATTCTACTTGTAGTTCATTCAGGTCTCAAACCTTTTGCCAGTGTTAATTCTGGTCATTTGCACATAGTGGGTTTGCCCAGGACCTCATATTTAAAAATGTTTAAAGAATATTAAATATTCCTAGGGAGTGCCTGCTACTCCTGAGGAGGCGGGGAGTGGAAGTCCAGGCTCCCTTTCCTACCAGCTGACCAAAGTTGGGGGTCGGTGGGGAGGCACGTGTGTTTATTCCATTATGTTTGGCTGGGGTAGGGCAGGCGTTACCACAAGTATGTCTATTCTGCTATGCCTAATTTTCCCTTTCCTTTAACTAGAGAAAGCATATTTGTTTATTTGTTTGTTTGTTTGCGGGGGGAGGGTGGTCGCTTTTATTTTTTGTCTGCTCCCTTTGGCATTTCCAGGTTGCAGGCTTCTCCAGAGTCCAATCTGGGATATATATGGGAGACAAAAAGCAAACTCATTCACCACTACATTCAAATGCCAGGTCTCTAGGCCAGTGTGCCTTCTTCTGGCCACCTTTCAGAGTCTCCCTTTTGTAGTTCGTCTAGCATTTTTAAGTGTACTTAAGGGGAGGTAGGGGAGAAATAAGTTTACTCCATCTTGTTCAGAACCAGAAATCTTCATGCAGATTCTTTAAATTATAAGGATGCTGATGAATACAAGTTGAGTGGACTTGATCTCAGAACTCTGGATTAACTTTGTTACCCGTGCTTTATTGTAAAACGCTGCAGAAAACCTTTCTGATCGCTCATAAAAATCTTTAGTCAGCTTTCACCACCACTACATTAAACCTCAGTAGATCAGCTGGACTATGCAATGGTTCATGTCAAGTTGCTAAGAGTATTCTTTCCCACTCCTGCTTTAGAGGTGTAAATATCCCAGCACTTGGGCTGAGCTGCCACCAGTCTGCCCTTTCACTTGTTTATAGGTCCATAGAGAAGACCTCTCGGGAACACTGTGACTTAACTCTTCACAACTAAATGAGTAATTGGTCATCCTGGTCCATTTTCCCAGTGGGATAGTTAACAAAGTTTTACCTACTATGTTATATACGGGAAACCAATTTAGGAAGAATTTAGAATAAGGAAAAAAACTGCTCCTAAGGTCCCTTTTCTTTTTCCCATTGTCCCAGAATAAATACCGCGTTCCCATCATTAATATCTCCTATGTTCCAGGTTGCTCTGTATGAATCTTTGACCTAAACAGTCACACATGGCTGACATCACTGTTTAAGTCTTTGCACTTGGTAGGAACTCAGTATGTTCGTTGAATTTGAGTCGTCACTTCCAGGGCATGAGTTTGTCCCTATGATACTCCTTATACTTAGGCATTAAGAAATGCCAGTCCGTGCACTTGATCATAAGTTTTAAAGACAGCTCTTTTATGGGGGTGCCAACTTTATAAGAGAATATAGGATTACGAACAGGAAACAGTATGTGAGTAAAGAATTAGGAAACTGTCTTTATTTATAACTATACCACTAACTCTGGCCTTATGATCATGGCCCCTGTATCTCCATTTATAAAATGAGGTAATTGGAACATACAACCTTGAAAGTCTCTACTAGCTTTAATATATTTTAATGTTTGGCATAATATTTCCTTTGATAAACAAACGTATTAAATGTTACTAAACTGTGAAACTTAGCCATAGAATTGTTTGCTCCTCAATTTGGTCTTAATTCCTAGTAGCTTACCCATAACATTAAACATGTTTGCTATTTAGGCATTAAAATGATAGGCTTCGGCAGTATAAATTACCGCATATATTGGAAAGGAAAGCCAAATGGGCAAGGCCTTTGCAGTCACAGAAGCAGTCACCAGTATCAGTGTCCTGAATATGTTGATCTGGTCACTTAATTCAAAACCCGTATCTCTCTTCTCTAACTTCACTGTTACAAGAGAAAGTGTTACAGTTGCCACACAGTTCTGCAGACTCTCCTCTGAAATGATGTAAGCTAGTGGTTAAGATCAATTTTATTTGAAATTTTCACTATTTCCTGTAATGCTAAATCAAGATCAGGATGTAAGTTAACACTGGCTGTTCTCTATGAATAAAGCATTTTAGGTATTGGCATTCCGTTGAGACCTCTTATTTGAAATGCACTATTTTTTGCTGCACACACACAAAAAATCAGTGCTCCGTTACCCATTTTGATTTTAACACATCATGTTCCAACACATCTACTCGTATGTTCTGATTCACACAATGTTATGAATTAAGCCAGAATACTAAAGTCTTTTCCAAGATACGTGGGCTTTTAGTGATAAATACACAAGACGTAATTCTCTCCTCCTCTCTGGCATGTGTACCAATTGTCCAGATATGGTTCTTCTCTAAGGGTTTATCCAACTGTAAAATAAAATATCATTCTAACTAAATAAGTGATAGTAGTTGTCCTTCCCCATTGTATGTATAGTATTATATTATGTGACATCCGATTGCAGAGTCATTTGAAAATAGAATTTTGCCAGAAGCTCATTCTTCTTTGTTTCCAATTATCGTATGTGTTTTTCATTTTGAGACTCTTTTCAAAATCACAAATTTAATAGTGGTAAACAACATCAGGTGACTGATAGAAAGTGAACAAGATTCAGTGCCCCTTGATAACTAAATAGTAGTGCACAGGAAACACCCAATGCTGTCCGGCAGAGAGCTTCTATGACCGCAGGAATGTTCTGATTATTAAGAGCATAATGGGATATCTCTGAAAATCATAATTAAATCAGCATTTCAAATTAGTGTAATATACCCGAACCATATCACTTACAAGTTTGAAATGGTTGGTATTCCATATCATAAGCCATGAACAATTGACGTATTTTAAGAAACACTGATCTAGAAAGTAAATGAATGGCTTTTTATCACCTCAGCAAATCAAAGTCTCTGTGACGTTGGGTTAAATCACAAGGGTGTTGTGAGTATTTTATGAGAAAAGCACCTGGCTCATCGGATAAGCACTCAGTAAACAGTAATTGTTACTGATGTTCTGTGACTATCGTTATGATTTTTCTAATAGGCTGTTGATCATTTATTAATCCATCTCACATCTTGCTTTTATGAACTAGGAAGAATGGTGACAATCGTTCTTTTCAGACCTCATCTTAATTTTTAATTTTGTAGTTTGAGATTAACTGTACCCTGATGTTATTTAAAATATAAGCGGTATACAGTCTAATTATAAAACAATAGACTGATTCCAAAGATCTCTAAAAAAGTCTTTAACTTATTTGAAGTTCAGTTCCCCTTTCTGTAAAATGGGACTACGAGTGAAATTTACTCTGTCTGTAGAACAGGTTTACTATAAGGGTTGAAGAAAGTATTTTGAAAATGTTCAAGTTCTATACAAATGTAAAAGCAAAATAATTTCTTACTCATATAAGAACATGAATAGTTTATACAATTTTTGTACCTATAAAATTACTATTACTATTTTTACCACATTAAATTGCTCATTTTACTTGAATGATGACAATATCCATACTGGCCATAAAGTTCAATAATATGACCTGAGAGTATTTTTCCAAATGCTTTTGAGCTTACATAAGTCAAACATGGGTAGTGCAGACATAAGAGAGCACATGTAGTGGTTTCTTTCTGTCCTTGACATTTTTAAGATCTCTGGCTTCCTTTAATAAGTTCCAGACCCATGCATGCCTTTATCCCTGGGGGGTAGGGCGTGAGGAGTGGAAGCTGTTGCTTAAAACAACAGTTGGAACAGGAATTGTTTGATAAAGCCAATGGTTAGAATATTTGCAACTTCTTGTTTTAAATTCCTATGATAATATCAGCTTCCAAAGGTTATCTGGCAATTTGTGGGAAATCTAGCAGCAATAAAAATTGGGCCTTCGATGAAGACTTTCTAGATAGAATACATGAAATAGAAAGAAATGAAAGAATGTGAGTGTGTGAGGAAGGTTTGAGTTGTCCCCCTAGTATAGTAAGGGGGGGGAGGGGTCTTGTTACTTTTCAAGTCACAACAGGCATGGTCATAGGGCTGAAGTTATGTCAGTGCTGTGCCTTCTTAGGGGTTTTTTTTTTTTTTTTAATCACTAGCTTGTTTGTTTTATGAGTCAGTCTCTTATTGATTTCTTTATTGAACTGTACATGAGAAGCCAGCACCGTTATTTCTGACATTTAAATGTATGGAAAGAATCAGTGTTGGAAAAATCAGAACATTCCCTTTGTTGAGGTCATGCAGCATATCAATGACAGAGGCAGGAGGACATGCAAAATACGTTCCGGCACGCAGCTTCCTGAACTGGTTTAGAGTAGCTCTTTGCTTTAGAGCTACTGTGAGAATTAGAGTGGGAATGAAGGTAATTAATCATCTCTCAT
This sequence comes from Rhinolophus ferrumequinum, assembly GCF_004115265.2. Classification (NCBI taxonomy): domain Eukaryota; kingdom Metazoa; phylum Chordata; class Mammalia; order Chiroptera; family Rhinolophidae; genus Rhinolophus; species Rhinolophus ferrumequinum. The sequence continues at coordinate 56,075,104 of NC_046285.1, forward strand.
GTTTGCATCATGCTTGGAAACGTGTGAAGGACCTTCACACACACATCTTCACTTTCTCAGGAGAGCCCTGTGAGAAATCTAAAGTTCGATGGTTTGTCCATTCGGACCCTGAGAGAATGGCAGAGCTGTGACTCAGTGGAGTTTTCCGGCTCCAAGGTCAGTGTTCTGGCCAACATGTCACAGCTGCTGTCTGTTCAGATTTGAAGAGTTCTTTGTAGCCACAAAGCTATAAACTCTAATAAGTTTCCATTTCAAGGCCCTCGTAATGTCACTGTTCTGTGCCTTTATCATTTCTAATACGTAGTATTTTTAAGCCAGAGATTATAATTCAGTCATTTTCCCCTCTCTTTCATTTATGGGAGCTTTTGGCCCCATTGGGTGTCTGTACTCACTGATCTATGTACTCACTGAGGAAAGGCTGGATGTGAGAATACCATTTTCGGCCAGCAGCTAGTACCATGGCACAGATGAATGCGGGATCACCCAAAAGCTTTCTCCATATCTGAAGTGGAATCCATATCATCTCTTTGTTTCTCAAGTAATTGCCCTCTGGGTAATGTACGAGGAGTACTCCCAATTGTCATTTCACATAGAGGAAATGACAATTGTATGGACCTAGATTATTTGTCGAGTTCTTGACATATGTTGGCGTTCCGTTTCTAAACATTCTATTTGTGCTTGGTGTAAACACTGATGTACAGTGCTGGATTTCATTCTCTGATCAGCTAAAGTACTACATGATTTTCAGAATCTAAGATAGTACATTAAAAGAAATGGTTTACATTACATGTGATTTTTGTTGACATTGTTTTTTTGTTGTTGTTTGTTTGTTTGTGTCTTTTATGCTATATTTACACGTCTTTCCCTTGAGTTATAAAGAGTTACAAGTGTTTTTCTGTTTTCCCCTAAATTTCCATGTTTTCATGGACTTAGCCCTCTCTTGTTGTTGTTCATTATGTGGCGCAAGAGAAATTTCAGTGAAATCTCTGCTGTTAAACTTTTGGATGGGATATGTTGTTCTTTCACATTGGAGAATCATAAGCAAAATGTTAAACACTGTATCATTTTGAGTGGGTAATTCTTCATGTTTTATAGACTTTGAGAAAGTTTGGCTTTGAGACACAGTTCAGCTTCAAGCCCCTGTGTATAGCTTTGTAACTTTGGGTAAGTTATTTAATATCTCTAAGAATCAGTTTTGTCATCTGGAAAATGAAAAGAATAATAAGTCACAGTTCTCCTGTCTGAAAAATTAGCAACTTCCAGAAGTATTATGAGGATTAAATGAGTTAATTCATATAAAGAGCTTAGATATGCCTCGCAAGTCCTAAGCATGAAGCACATGTGAACTTTTCTGTTAAAACTAATGGATCACACTTTGGGAAATTCTGATTCTATTGTCTTAGTAAGTTTTCAAACTTGTGATATTGATTGTGTTTGTCTGGCTGTGGCAGAATTGGCTTGATGTAATTAAACAATCATGGATGATCAGTCAGGAAATCTAAGTAATTATGCTCGTCATTCCCTTTGTAGCTGCATGACTTTGGACAAATCATTTTACATGTTGACCTTATGGTGAAGAAAAATGGCATCCTTCTATTTGGTTGCCTTACTTTACAGGATTATCTGGGGGATTTTATATATATATATATATATATATATATATATATATAAATTACGTAAGCCCTTTGCAAATTACAAAGTACTGTACTGTATACATGTGGCTTCTTATTATCCCAACTTTCACAATTCCAATTTGAGGTTGGGCAGAATGTCAAAGGAACCCAGTACCCTACTGTTGTTAGTATATTGTACTCAGGCACAACTAAACTGTTACATCAGGGCTATTGACCCTGAGTCAGCCTTCCCAAGGCCACCATTGTCCCCAGTTCTTATGGAACTGTGCCAGGGTTCCATGGAATTATAGGGAAAATGTGAATCAATAGGCTGTTTTATTTGGCTGCTAAATTTGGTCTACTGTTTCATAAATTAGGACACATCTGTCTAGAATGGTTCTTGTTGCCACCAGCAACCAGGGTCAGAGAACTGAAGGACATCAGATATGCAAGATAAATGGAAAATAACTTCCCAAAGTAATGCTTTTTGCAAGAATCCCACGGCTAGTTGCAGGGCTGAAGAAAGCTAAATAGGAGACTCAAGGGTTGAGATTTCCTGCATGTGACTCAAACCGGATGTGGATATGGACATGAGGATGTGGTCCAAGATTTTGCTTTCCTGGGTGGTAGGAAAAGCATCAGTATTAGATTGCTGATTAACATTTTTTGCAAAGTATGTAGTTCCACAGTACAAACAGTAGAACAAAGATTAATTTTCCAGATCAGCTCATTCTTAGTTCTGGTTTTGTAAGATGGTTAGCCATTGCTCTGTACCAATGTTTGTGGAATTCTCAAAATTAATCTAAATTACTTTTGCTTATGGTACATAGCACCATTTTTCTTCTTGGAAGCAGAGGTGATAATGAAGAAAGGATGTGAATTTTTCATCATGTAAAAGGAAAGCTAAATAATGTCAATGGAATCATTCAGTGAACAATATAAACTTAATAGCATTTTATCATCCATTTTCATGGAATTTTCATTGAAGATTAATGTGATGAGTTTTGCAAAACTTTAAAAAAAGCCACCAGCTTTTCAAGCATTGCCAAGGTATCTACTGCTAATCCTGGTGACAGTGATATTAAATCAAAACAAAACAAAGCAGACAAATGCTCCTTGTCGTAGTCACTTATTTTCTCACACCCTGTCCTGTTCTCACCAGTGCCATCTACTGATCTCCCTTGATGACTTCAGCTTCCGGTTTGTGGTTTCATCACGGTCTTTGCTTTTGTCCTGCTACCAAACTCTGTGAATTCAACGACCATGAGGACATTGCTTTGATAGTTTTCCTTTAATCATCTCCAATTTCTTTACCTGGCTTTGCTCTTACTAGCCATCTAGTGGTTCAGAACTTCCCACGAGCCCTTCCCGCCTATCTTTTATTTACCTTTCTGTCTGAACCAACCCCGTGGCCAGTCTCTAACTGTTCACTTGTACAGAGGCATATGGGCATTTGCACTACAATAAAATTACTGTCACTCTTTTCTTTCACTTTCTATCTTGTCAGGCTTTGCAGTGCTCAACCCCTGTTCTCTGAACACTGCAAATGAATGTCATACAGCCATGCCTTTAAGGTCTACGACTTATTTAATAGTGTTTTAGGGTTTGGGGTTAGTGCTGGTTAGCAGTTTTCTGCTATTGGTGCTCAATATTTTTTCTCAGAGTTCACGTTCAGAATCATTCATAGTCCCCAAATCTGTAATCCTTTATTCTGTGCATGAATTTATCTCCTATATTAGTAAGATAAATTTTAATAAGGAATAAAATTTAGGGGGTGTGTTGGGAAAAGAGAAGAGAGGCGCATCTGTGAGACACTAAGAAGGTGAAATTAAATAGACATTTGTATCTTTTTATGGACAGGAAGGTAAAGGTAAAAGAGGGGATCAGAACTGATCCAGAGATTTGGAGCCTGGGTGACTGTGGATTGTTATTCCATGCACAGAAACAAGAAATACCGGAAAGGAAGTAGAGTAGAGATGAAAGATGTGATTTTCCTGTACCACTTCTGGTCCTGTGCCCTTTTTAAAAGTCTAATTATTTGTGCTTAATTACCTTAAATAAAACAGAAAACATATTGCTTGAAACAAATTAGCTTTCAAAAAAGGGCACATACCAGAAAGACTGAAAAGAGTTCACGTCTTGGCTTCCAGAAAGAATAATCCTCTTGATACATCAAGTTTAAGTGCTCTAATGTTAGAAAACTAGAACAGCCTTCTGCCTCTGGAAAAATGCCATCGATCTTTTGCCCTTCCTCTTATTTTTAAAAATAGCCATGGAAGTGAGATGCAGCTCTTAATGGAAATATTTTCTAGATTTTATTTCTTGCCTTAAGCACCAGCTATTTTGCTAAGCTGACTGTCTCCTCAGAAGGTTTTATAAGTCAAAGACCGACAGTTGGTGACACATGACGGGGTTATTTTAATAGCACCTTGCTCTGAATATCCCCCTGGCCCTTGTATACTATTTCAGCAGAAACATTCCCGCTGGGTAGACATACAGTGTGTCTAAGTCCTACTGGAATATATTTTTAGTCCAAAACCTGACTGCACATCCTTAATGATACCTGGGATCCAGGTTGTTCCTAACATAAAGCTCAGGTTCAATTCTCTCTTTCCTTTTCCATAGCGTTTTCTTTAACATCACAGCTTCTTTGTAGCCTACCTTCCCCACTTCCCAGAGAATTTTAAAACATAAGAAACAGTCACTGAGTTTCTAACTTTTTTTTTTTTTGCTCTCATTCTGTCAGAATGCTGTTATCCTCTGCCAGTCCGTGTTTTTTTTTTTTTTTTTTTTGCAGTGATAATAAGAATTTTTATTAATTAAGACAGTGGAGATGTGTGATCCAAATATCATATATATATATATATATATATATATATATATATATATACATATATATATATATATATATATATATACATATATATATATATATATATATATATATATGATCCAAAGCATATGGTTTGCTGTTTGTTGTTGGTGACTATATATAGGTTATATATATTGTTTCTTTTTTTTTTTTTTTTTTTTTTTTTTTTAATTTATTGGGGTGACAATTGTTAGTAGAATTACATAGATTTCAGTTGTGCAATTCTGAATCACATCATCCATAAATCACACTGTGTGTTCACCACCCAGAGTCAGCTCCCCTTCCATCACCGTACATTTGATCCCCCTCACCCTCATCCCCCACCCCCCAACCCCCTTACGCTCTGGTAACCACCAAATTACGTTCCCCAGATTAATTATCAAACCCCGTGGCCATCCTGTGGTCACCGACTGCCCTCCAATCCCCTCACCCTCCCCCCCACCCCCCACTCCCCCCGCCCATCTAGCAACCCTCAGTTTTTCCTCATTGTCTCCCAAACAGTTTCTGATTAGTTCATTCACTTATTCTTTTCTTTAGAATCCGCAAATAAGTGAGATCATATGGAACTTATCTTTCTCTGTCTGACTTATTTCACTTAACATAATGTTCTCTAGATCCATCCATGTTGTTGCAAATGGTAAGATTTCTTTCTTCCTTATCGCTGCATAATACTCCATTGTATAAATGTACCACAGTTTCTTAATCCAGTCATCTACCGATGGGCATTTTGGTTGTTTCCATGTCTTAGCTATTGTGTATAGTGCTGCAATAAACATAGGAGTGCATAGAGATTTTTGAATTGAAGTTCTGGATTTCTCCGGATAGATACCTAGGAGTGGAATTACTGGATCATAAGGTAGTTCCATTTTCAGAATTTTGAGATACCTCCATACTGTTTTCCATAGCGGCTGCACCAGTCTGCAATCCCACCAACAGTGCACAAGCGTTCCCTTTTCTCCACATCCGCGCCAGCACTTGTTGTTTGTTGATTTATTGATGATAGCCATTCTGACTGGGGTGAGGTGGTATCTCATTGTGGTTTTTATTTGCATTTCTCTGATGGTTAGCGAGGTTGAGCATTTCTTCATATGTCTGTTTGCCATCTGTATGTCCTTTTCAGAAAAATGTCTCTTCAAGTCCTCTGCCCATTTTTTAATTGGATCGTTTGTTTTTTTGGAGTTGGGTTGAGTAAGTTTTCCATAGATTTGTGATATTAATCCCTTATCAGATATATCACTGGCAAATATCTTTTCCCATTCAGTAGGATCCCTTCTTGTTTTATTGATGGTTTCCTTTGCTGTGAAAAAACTTTTTAGTTTGATATAATCCCACATGTTTATTCTTTCTCTTAGTTCCCTCGCGCGAGGGTGTATATCAGTAAAAATCTTACTCCGGGTAATGTCTGAGAAGTTTCTTCCTATATTTTCTTCTAGGTATTTTATGGTTTCAGACCTTACATTTAAGTCTTTAAGCCATTTTGAATTTATTTTTGTATATGGTGTAAGGAGGTGGTCCAACTTCATTTTTTTGCATGTGTCTGTCCAGGTTTCCCAGCACCATTTATTGAATAGACTGTCATTACTCCATCGTACATTCTTGCTTCCATTGTCGTAGATTAAATGGCCATATAGGCGTGGATTTATTTCTGGACTCTCTATTCTGTTCCATTGATCTATGTGTCTGTTTTTATGCCAGTACCATGCTGTTTTGATTACTGTAGCCTTGTAGTATAATTTGAAGTCAGGTATTGTTATACCTCCCACTTTGTTCTTATTTCTCAAGATTGCCTTTGCTATTCGGGGTCTTTTATGGTCCCATATAAATTTTAGGATTATATGTTCTATTTCTGTGAAAAACGACGTTGGCAGTTTGATAGGAATTACATTGAATATGTATATTGCCTTAGGCAGTATGGACATTTTAACTATATTAATTCTTCCTATCCATGAACATGATATGTGTTTCCATCTATTTATATCTTCCTTCATTCCTTTCATCAGTGTCTTATAATTTTCTGAGTATAGATCTTTTACTTCTTTGGTTAAATTTATTCCCAGGTATTTTATAGTCTTTGGAGCGATTGTAAATGGGATTGTTTTTTTAATTTCTCCTTCTGATGTTTTATTATTGGTATATACAAATGCAACTGATTTCTGAATATTAATTTTGTATCCTGCCACTTTACTAAATTCATCTATCAGCTCTAATAGCTTCTTGGTGGAGTCTTTAGGGTTCTCTATATATAGTATCATATCATCTGCATACAATGATAACTTTACTTCCTCCTTACCAATCTGGATGCCTTTTATTTCTTTTTCTTGTCTGATTGCTGTGGCAAGAACTTCCAGAACTATGTTGAATAGAAGCGGAGATAATGGGCATCCTTGCCTTGTTCCTGATCTTAGGGGGAATGGTTTTAGCTTTTCCCCATTGAGTATGATGTTAGCTGTGGGTTTGTCATATATGGCCTTTATTATGTTGAGATAAGATCCCTCTATTCCCACTTTCTTAAGGGTTTTTATCATAAATGGCTGTTGGATTTTATCAAATGCTTTTTCTGCATCTATTGATATGATCATGTGATTTTTATTTTTCATTTTGTTAATGTGATGTATCACATTAATAGATTTGCGGATGTTGAACCACCCCTGCATACCAGAGATGAATCCCACTTGATCGTGGTGAATGATCTTTTTAATGTATTGCTGAATTCTGTTTGCTAATATTTTGTTGAGGATTTTTGCATCTATGTTCATTAAAGATATCGGCCTGTAGTTTTCTTTTTTTGTGGTGTCTTTGTCTAATTTTGGGATCAGAGTGATAGTGGCTTCGTAAAAAGTGTTTGGGAGTCTTCCCTCCTTCTGGATTTTTTGGAAGAGCTTGAGGAGAATTGGTGATAATTCTTTTTTGAACGCTTTGTAAAATTCACCTGTAAAGCCATCTGGTCCAGGGCTTTTGTTTGTTGGGAGACTGTTGATTACTGATTCAATTTCCGTGGTGGTAATCAGTCTATTCAGGTTTTCTGTTTCTTCTTGAGTTAGCCTTGGAAGGTTGTACGCCTCTAGAAAATTGTCCATTTCTTCCAAATTGTCAAATTTGTTGGCATATAGTTGCTCATAGTAACTTCTTAAAACTCTTTGTATTTCTGCAGTGTCCGTTGTCACTTCTCCTCTTTCGTTTCTGATTTTATTAATTTGGGTCCTCTCTCTCTTTTTTTTAATGAGTCTGGCTAATGGTTTGTCGATTTTGTTTATCTTCTCTAAGAACCAACTCTTGGATTCATTGATCTTTTGTATTGTTTTTCTGGTTTCTATTTCATTTATTTCTGCTCTGATCTTTATTATCTCCTTCCTTGTGTTCCCTTTGGGCTTATTTTGCTGTTCTTTTTCCAGATCCCTTAAATGTGAAGATAAACTGTTGATTAGTGATGTTTCTTGTTTCTTTAGATAGGCCTGCAAAGCTATGAATTTCCCTCTTAGGACTGCTTTCGCGGCATCCCATAGATTTTGGGTCGTCGTGTTTTCATTTTCATTTATCTCGAAATATCTTTTGATTTCTTCCTTGATCTCCTGCTTGACCCATTCATTATTTAGTAATAAGTTATTCAGCCTCCATGAATTGGTGTGTCTTCTTGTTTTTTTCCTGTAGTTCATTTCTAATTTCATAGCATTGTGATCAGAGAAGACAATTGGTATGATTTCAATTTTCTTAAATTTATTAAGACTTGTTTTGTGGCCTAACATATGATCTATCTTGGAAAATGTTCCATGTGCGCTTGAGAAGAAGGTGTATTTTGCAGCATTGGGGTGAAATGTTCTGAAAATATCGATTAAATCCAAGTGGTCCAATGTATCATTTAAGGCTGTTGTTTCCATATTGATTTTCTGTCTGGAAGACCTGTCCCTTGTGGTCAGAGGTGTGTTGAAGTCCCCGACTATAATAGTGTTACTGTTGATCTCTGCCTTTATGTCAGTCAGTACCTGTTTTATATATTTAGGTGCTCCTATGTTGGGTGCATAGATGTTTACTAGGGTTATGTCCTCTTGTCGGATCGATCCCTTTATTATTATATAGTGCCCATCTTTATCTTTTAGTACGTTCTTCATTTTAAAGTCTATTTTGTCAGAAATAAGTATTGCAACTCCAGCTTTTTTCTCGTTTCCATTTGCATGAAATATCTTACTCCAACCCTTCACTTTCAGCCTGTGTGTGTCTTTTGTTCTGAGGTGAGTCTCTTGTATACAGCATATACAAGGGTCTTGCTGTCTTATCCAGTCAGCCACCCTATGTCTTTTGATTGGAGCATTTAAACCATTTACATTTAAAGTGATTATTGATAGGTACATAGATATTGCCATTTTTAAATTTGTAGTTAGGTTGTTTTGATCTTTCTTCTATTTACAGAAGACCTTTTAGTATTTCTTGCAATGCTGGCTTGGTGGTAATAAATTCCTTTAGCTTGTTTTTTTCTGGAAAGCTCTTTATCTCTCCATCAACTTTAAATGATAGCCTTGCTGGATAAAGCAATCTAGGTTGTAGGCCTTTGTTTTCCATCACTTTAAGTATCTCCTGCCACTCCCTCCTGGCCTTCAATGTTTCTGTAGAAAAATCATTTGATAGTCTTATGGGAGTTCCCTTGTATGTAACCCTCCGTCTTTCTCTTGCTGCTTTTAGGATTCTCTCTTTGTCTTTAAGCTTTGCCATTTTAACTATAATGTGTCTTGGTGTGGACCTGTTTGGGTTAATCCTGGTTGGAACTCTCTGCACTTCCTGGACTTGTATGTTGGTTTCCTTCATCAGGTTGGGGAAGTTTTCAGACATTATTACTTCAAAAATGTTCTCAATCCCTTGCTTGCTCTCTTCACCTTCTGGTATTCCTATGATACGCATGTTGTTGCGCTTGATGTTATCCCAGAGGTCTCTTAGGCCATCTTCATTGTTTTTTATTCTTTTTTCTTTTTGTTGTTCCGTTTGGGTGATCTCTGCTACCTTGTCTTCTAAGTCGCTGATTCGATCCTCTGCTTCATCTAGCCTGCTGGTAATTCCTTCAAGTGAGTTCTTAATTTCGGTAATTGTGTTCTTTAGTTCCAACTGGTTTTTCGTTATGATTTCTACATCCTTCTTTATGTTTTCTCTAAGCTCGTTTGTTATGATTTCTACATCCTTCTTTATGTCTTCTCTAAGCTCCTTAAACATTCTTATCACCAGTGTTCTGAACTCTGTCTCTGAGAGGTTGGTTACGTCTGCTTCATTTGGTTCCAGTTGTGGAAGCTTCTTCTGTTCTTTTATTTGGGACGTGTATCTTTGTTTCCCCATTCTGGCTGACTGTGTTTATTTTGATATATTAGGTAGATCCCCTAGAGTTCTTAGTTCTTGCTAAGTTATCTTGTGTAGTATGTGTCCTTTATATTTGACTCGCACCACGTCGTCCTCCTCCGCGTGTGCTCCAAAGGTGAGTCTTGTGTTGTGTACACTGTCCCGTTCAAGAAGATCTTTAATTGCTTCCCGCTAATGAGCAGGTGGGGTCAACTCCTGGGCTGACCTGCCGTGAGACTTGGCTCTGCCCCCCGCAGGGCACTCTGCTGCGTGAGGGTTAACCACCCCAATGTGATTTGGCCTCTATGGGCTCCAGAGCCTGCCGAGAACCCCCTCTAGGTGTGTGACCTGCAGGTCAAACCCGGCTGCACTCCGATTTGGTCTGGAGTTGGCCCCCAGATATGCCGAGTCCCGTGCCACCCAAGCTGGGCCCCGGCAGGGAAGTCCCAGAACAAGGCAAATCACCAAGCACAGCAGCAACGACAACAGCAAAGAGGAAAGAAAAAAAAAAAAAAACAAAAAAAACAAAAAAAACAAAAACAAAACAAAAAAACAGCCGATAACCCCCGCTCGACACAGGCAAAGATATCAAAGATACAAGACAAAGCAAAACAAAACCAAGCAAAGCAAAACAAAGCAAAACAAAAAGCAGCGACCGTCTCGGCCTGAGCCCATCAAGCAATGACCAGGTTGTCCTCTGCTGTACCAAAGAGCCCCCTGCTTATTGCGCAGGCAGAGCCGGTCACCTGGTGCTCAGAGAGACTTTGGGACTGCAGACTTAAAAGCGTGGGCCTGAGGGGTCTGGATGATAGTCTCCACAAAGTCAGTGCAGCTTCTGCCCTTGTCCGCACGTATGCACACCGAGAGGAGCACCACCAGTCCTTTGTCCAGAGCTCGTGAGTCCTAGGGCACTCCTTCAGTGTGTGTGTATGGGTGCGGGCGGGAGATTTCTGATCTGCTGACCGTGCCTCACAAGCTGGGCCCCGGCAGGGCAGTTTCAGAACAAAGCAAATCACCAAGCACAACAACAACAACAACAACAAAGAAAAATATCAAATACGTTCACATGCAAAACCACCTGATAACCCCACTCGACAGAGGCAAAGATATCAAAGATATAAAGACAAAGCAAAACAAGACAAAACAAAGCAATACAAAAAGCAGCGACAGTCTCGGCCTAAGCCCACCAAGCAATGTCCAGGTTGTTCTCTGCTGTACCAAGGAGCCCCCTGCTTATTGCGCAGGCAGAGCCGGTCACCTGGTGCCCAGAGAGACTTTGGGACTGCAGACTTAAAAGCGTGGGCCTGAGGGGTCTGGATGATAGTTTTTACAATATCAGTGCAGTTTCTGCCCTTGCCTGCACAAATGCACACTGAGAGTGGCACCACCAGATATGTGACCAAAACTCTTGAGTCTTAAGGCACCTCTTCAGTGTGTGTGTGTGAGTGCGGGCAGGAGATTTCTGATCTGCTGAAAGCCCAGAGCTGCGTCTGCCTCACTGCTGATCTCCGGGTGTGTCTCGGCCGCTGCACCCACCCCACCCTAGGCAAGCCAGGAAGGGTGGGGGCTGGAGATGGAGGGGTCTTCACTCTCCCAGCCCAGCCGTGCGTCGCCCTCTTCCCGCAGGCCAGAAAAGGTGGTGGCTGGGGGTGGAGGCGTCTCTTCTCTCCTAGCGCAGCCAAAATCACGCACACTGCCCAGTCTGCGTGGGTCAGGGCTGCCCGTCAGGCTTCCCAAAGCGTGAGCTTTTGATACCACTTCTCGGTTCAGGGGCCGGTTTAAGTCTCTGGAAGGGCGGGGTAGGATTGGGAGAGCGGGGCGGGGGAGGGGCCTAGGTATGGAGACTGCGCCCCCCGTCCGCCGCAGGGCGCGCCGCCTTCCCGGCTGGAGAAATCAGCCGCGGGACGCAGGGAAAGAGCCGCCTCCCGGTCTCTGCGCTCTCCGCTCCGCCTGGGCTCCTGTGCGCACCCGGCACAGCGGGGCTGCACCGCGGTTTCCAGTCCCAGTCTCTGGAAGGGCGGGGTAGGATTGGGGGAGCAGGGCGGGGGGGAGGGGCCCAGGTATGGAGACTGCGCCCCCGTCCGCCGCAGGGCGCGCCGCCTTCCTGGCGGGAGAAATCAGCCGTGGGAGCAGGGAAAGGGCCTACCCCCGGTCTCTGCGCTCTCCGCTCCGCCTGGGATCCCGCGCCTGCCCGGCTCCGTGGTTTTCGGTTTTCGCCCCCGCCAGCTGAGGCTCCGCTGGGGGCTGGGCTCTCCCGCCGCTGCCGGCCGGGCGCTCCCACGCCGCTTCTCCTCCTCCTCTCCTTGCTCCGTCCAGTTAGCTTACCCCTAAGAATTTCTTAGCTTCAAGCAATCCACGAATCTCTCCACTATATTGTGTGGTGAGCGAAAATTTCCTCGATGGGTTATAGTTCCCGTTTGCAACAAGATCCGGAGGAGAACTCAGAAAGTGCGCCCTGCTGCCGCCATTCCTATATCTAGTCCGTGTATTCTTTACAAACGTCATTTGATGTCATTCTTTTCACAATGATCCAAGTAGTCTATTTGTTAGGGGTCTGGCTTCTGTCACATTTCCTTTCAAACTTTAATAGATTGGTATTTTTAACAAAAGTTCTTGCACAGGTATATAGAGCAGTGTTAAATGACTTTTACCGATGTTGAGGTGCATCTTTTCCTAACCTAAACTATCACCGGTGCTGCACCTCTGTTGTAATAACACTTCTTTTCTTTTCTTACCAGTATTAGACTGGGAAAGAGCCTAGGAAGACCTATTCTGTTATCTCATTACCTGTGAATTTAGGAGAAGCATGACATTGGGAGTATGTATTCATTAAATAACATTACTGTTAAGGTAACAGATATGTTCACTTTGTGTCTCCACATGGCAAAGGGACTCTTAGAACCCCTTCCGTCAGTCTGAACACTTTACATCAGACAAGAAGGCATTTAGCATGTATGCGTTTAATGTTGTCTCTTGGCAAACATTTCCTAGAAGACAAATTTGTCTCCTCAAATGAGAATTAATACTAAAGCCAACACACATAATTTTTTAATTACCTGCTTTTCATTTATTTATGGCTGATATTTCTCTACATTTGCACCATAAAAACTTCAATATTTAATTTATTTATAGAGTGAGCATCATATACTAAACATAACAGAATCCCTATGTTAGAGGTTCATAGTTTTGGGAGGGGGCAGGCAGACACATATTTCAGTGTAAAAAATAGGATGTGAGAAGAACTGTGAGAGTAATTGTTCAGAAAGTCGATAACTTTAGGTGAGCCAGGAAAGTTTCTCTGGGAAGTTGACATTGAAGTTACGCCTTTCAAATGAGTGAGATGTCCCCAGACAAGAGGGGTAACCCGTGTAAAGATTTGGAAGTGGTTAAGTGCTCAGTGAGGAATTCTACTGGGTGTATAGTCCATATCCTAAGGCAATAGGTGGTAAATATTTCTTTGAGACTATAATCTGCTCAGTAAAAACTGCAAAAATTATATCTATAAAATGCTCGTCTATTTACCAGATTGATTATTTTGTTTTCAGTCTACTTTATTCAACATGCATTTTTAGTACCTTTTATCTGATAGATTCCAGAAGGAAAAAAAAAATGCTATCTTCCAAAGAAATTTCCAATTATTTCAAGTCATGGTGATATTTATTTAAGTAAAAAATCATCTTTGATCTCACACAAAATGAGAAATGAAAAGATGCTGCTGGAGCACGAAGGAGGGAGCAGTTCTGAAGACTTACCCACAGGCCTTAGATAACTCTACCTACAAAGATGATTCATTGACGTCATCTTCTTTCCACTTATGGCACAGACACCAGACCACAAGTCTTTTGCCTCACCAACCACTGAGACTTTGCCAGGCCCAGCAAGCTTTCCCCATAAAGGCCCCATTCATCATTTCTTCACTCGGTGACTGAAATGGGATGAGGTAGCAGGCGATACTAGAGCTAAATATGGAATCGAAAACCCTAGTTGCACTCGGGTGGTACCTATGTGGTATCCAAGTTTTCTCTCACAGACCTCACAGATTGGACACCCATCTTGTCCTGCCCAGATGATTATGACTCCACGGGGCTGGAAAGCCCCAGCAGGACATCCAGCACTTGTCTGCCAGTTTCTGACGTGCTTCCCCTCACATGTCTCAAAGGCCTCCATGGCTTATTCCTATAAATACTACATCCCTTCCCCGACAACATAGAAGAAGGGGAGGAAGAGCATGGGACATAAGGTCAGCCTTTGTGACCACCATCTCGGGTCAGGACAGACCATCCACCCAGTCCTGCCTCTGATTTGGGGGCAGGAGCAGAAGATCACAAGGAGGGAGAGATTAAACAGTTCTTAATAATCTGTGTTGCTGTTGTTTCAGACTACTTTGGAATTTTTAATTAACTTCAACATCTGATTCACTCAGTTGGAACCTTCTTTGGTCATTTTGTATGCGTGGTGGTGGCAGGGAGATAAAGGGCTAGAGCACGTGGTGTGATTGTGGAGCTGGAGGGACCTTGGGGAAGACTTCTGGTTCGTGTTCCCTCTGTCTCTCATACACCCTGAGTACTTAGGAAGGGAGTTGAAGGTTGGTATAGGTGAGGACCAAACACTGCCTGGAAGGAGGCTCATTCCTGAACATCCCTAAATACTGCAGGGACGGTGTTCATGGCAGCCGCGCACGTAAACATGCTATCTAAAATTTTTCATTTTAATAAAAATGAATTTCGTTAATAAAGTTTTCTAATTTTAATTTTTTTCTTAGTTGCTTATTTTTTAAAAAAGTAAGAAAATATCTAAGTACAGGGATCTTTCCACTCAGTCTTTGATGTTCTCACAAGTCCATAGTGTTACTGAAAGAAGAAGAAACAATTTCCATTTACCCTTTTTCTGAGCTCGTTTCATATGTTGTGTTAATTTTCACCCCAATACTGCCATTCTGAAGTATGAGCTAAGAGAAGGGTGTGATGTTAGATGCAGTTTTTATCCTTCCATCCCCAACTCTGACTCATTTTGTATACCATCAGACCAGTCACAAGGGAGATCCACATGTTTTCTTTCCACATCAGCTATGTAGAAAGAAACACAGACTTAGGTCATACATATCACTTTGCAGGTAAACGGAGAAATATGGAGCTTTTGAGAGATGAATGGATAATCTGCTCTCTCTGCCTTCCTCCCAAGACATCTCAGCAGTGTCTAATGATGTCCAGCACAGTTACTTCATTCAGTATTGCCGAGAGACGTTACTCTACGGCAGGATTATCCAGATGCAACATTAGGCATATCAGTGTTCTAAGGAAATAAGATTTTGGTGATTCAAAACATTTTAAAGGGAAAATACATTTTAAGGACCTAAGAAAGAACTCCTCTAAAAATGGTTTTAACTTTTATGTTTATCATCAAATGAGACTCGAGACCTATTTGCATGTGTTCCATATGGAATTTTATGTTTGATCTGTTAAACTTTCCTTGAACAAAGTCAAATTTAAAACCTAGAATATAAATTCTGATAAAAACTTTCATGGTATAATTTATGTGTTGAAGAGACATAAGACAATCACTTTTAAGAACTCATGAAAAACTTGGAGCAATGCCTTTATTTCTAATACTTCTTAATGTGCGAAATATAATAAGGGATCTTTCAGATTAGTTACCTGTGAAACTGTGGAGTGGTCCACTCTGCCTTTAATTGACAGTAATTCGGATAATTTTTGTCTCTATTTTTTTTCTTCTACTTCTCTGCCCTTCCCCCCCACTACTTCCCTACCCAAGAATAATCATCATACATAAAACTAATAAAAACCCACAAAAATTAGCATTGCTATGGAATTTCATACAACTGAATCTGGTATTACAAATCAATTTCTCATCAAATATTGAGTTCTTACAATTTATTCACATCTTTAATTGATATTGAAGAACAGTGTAGATGGATAAAACATTGACCTTTCCCTGAAGGATCTTATAAAGACCAATGATATAGATATATAAACAGGAGTGATCAAATTAAAAAAAAATTATAGAGGTAAATTAGAGTGTTGCTGAATATGCATAGGAAGTAATTTGTTCTAGCTGGTGGCATTTGTAAGCCTGTGACCTTATAAAAGGAGGTGAACTTAACTGGGTTTGGATAGATGAGTACAAATTTGCAGGGTATTCAAGGTAGAATAAATACATGGGTTATCATTTGAGGTTGCAGATTTACTTAGTACTTCTACTAATTTGTGCAAGCATAAGTTAAAACGCTCCTTAACAGATCTAACCTTCCTCACAAGTTCTCATCCGTCTGAATAGTGGGGTCCAATGTTGGGCTATGGAAAGGGAGTTTGCCAATTTATGACATCTCATCTGCTGGTTTCTCCCGTTTTGAATGGCTCAATCTTTGGGGGGAAAATATTCAGCCTTTCAGATTATTTCTTTCTTCCCCATGCTTCTTTCCAAAATAACATCTTGAGAGGGTATTTGAGAGGGTTTATGTGACTTTTTGGTCGCAGGGTCTTATCCTCGTGGTGTCCGCTGGATCTGACCACTGGATTGGCATTCACTGAAGTTGGTCCCACTTGACCTTTTGGGAATATAAATTTGGATTCATGATTTCCCTAGTCCTATTTACAAAACTGGAAATCTCTACACATTTCGATCTCATTGCATGACCTCAGGCCTCTACGTAACCACAATCTTATCAATTCTGAGGTTTCTTCTATGCAAGCAGGAGTTCTGGATCCTTTTTAGGCTGTATGCCGATGAGGAAACCAGGATTGCTGCAGATTAGGAGGTAAAGAGGTGGGCATCTGGAGGCCATTAGTGACCCCAGGCAGCACCCAGAAAACACTCATGCTGTCTATGTACGTTCTTTTATAACTACCTGGTTCTTTCCCCAGAGTTTCCACTCTAAGCTGGCCATTCTCTTCTCTAATGCAGGGAGCGACTATTCAGTGACACCAATTTGGAGACTCCAGTTGAGAGATAATAAGGTGCTAAAATGTGGCTTCGGGGAATAAGAGGAGACGGTGGGTTCAAAATACATTAGGAATATTAGAATCAAACAGATTTAGTTTGAATTTGGGGGATAGGTAGTTGAAGATGACCTCAACATTTATTGTTTAGGTGATGTAGTAGTTAGTAAGGCCATTGATAAAAATAAACATTTATAAAGTAATGAGTTTCGAGTAGAATTTAGTGAGGCCAGTTTTGGTAATTGTCTTAGTCTGTTCAGGCCACTAATAACAGAATGCCATCTACTGAGTGGCTTGTAAACTACAGAAATTTATTCCTCACAGTTCTGGAAACTGGAAGTCTACGATCAGGGCACTGAGAGATTCAGAGTCCGGTGAGAATCCACTTCCTGGTTCTTAGATGCCTGTGTTTTTGCTCAGTCTTCACATGGTGGAAGGAGTACGGGATTCTCTGGGTCTCTTTTATAAGAGGACTAATCCCATTTGTGAGGGTCCTCCTGCAGGACCTAATCGCCTCCCAAATGTCTCACCTCTAGATATTATCACCTTGGAGTTAGGTTTCAACATATACATTTCAAGGGACACAAATATTCCCTCTTCAGCAGTAATGAAGAATGAATTTTATTCAGATCTTTTTAGTATATGTTACTGTATTCAATAAAACAGTCTCATCTCTCTTAGCTTGTCCAGGAGAAAGTATTACTCGAAATTTAAGAATCAGACTACTACATATTATTAATCTTATAAAATTACTGGGACTATTTAAAAGTGTGGATTTTTAAATTTGAGACATAAGTATGGTAAGGAGGAAGTTATCAACAAAATAAAAGTACACCACGTTTTTAAGATCTATGTTAATGAGTAGAGGGGCACATTCACAAACATTAAACATACCAATGATTCAAAAGTCAGTTTTGTACTGAGGGTTGCTAGATGGGCGGGAGGGGTGGGGGGTGGGGGGGAGGGTGAGGGGATTGGAGGGCAGTCGGTGACCACAGGATGGCCACGGGGTTTGAAAATTAATCTGGGGAACGTAATTTGGTGGTTACCAGAGCGTAAGGGGGTTGGGGGGTGGGGGATGAGGGTGAGGGGGATCAAATGTATGGTGATGGAAGGAGAACTGACTCTGGGTGGTGAACACACAGTGTAATTTATGGATGATGTGATACAGAATTGCACAACTGAAATCTATGTAATTCTACTAACAATTGTCACCCCAATAAATTAAAAATAAATTTAAAAAAAAAAGTCAGTTTTGTACATAAACATTAGTATTCTCTCTCTAGATTTTCTAATCTGTTTCAAACAAAGAATTAAAAATAATTTCTATTGGATAGTGAAAAATGTGCTACAGCAGGGAGAAATGTAGTCAGCTCCAATAAGAATAACAAGTCTAAAGAGTCATTCATTCATTTATAAGGAGTGTGTTTAATCTATTAGACTGCTTGGAGTTGCAAATGATTAGATAATTTGTGCAGGCACTTCTCAAGCAATTCGGAAATCAGTCATTTTCCTGCTGATAACATTTTTGTTCTCTATTCACAGCTTGTATATTTAACCTCATATATGGAGAGACTTGTAGCATCTCAGGGGTTAGCTATCTTTAAACATGTCTGTATCGACAAACATTGATAATGCCATCATTTTGGCCTTCGTGGTTAACATCATACTTACACTAAAAAACCCCAATAAAATCAACAGACATCACAAATGACTACATCATTAGACAATGCTGTATAACAGAAAGAGCACTAGGTTCTGGCTCCTTCTCCTCCTCCTGACTTACTGTGATGCCACAAAAGTCACAGTTCTTTCCTTGGCCTTAGTTGTTATATCTGTGAAAAGAGAGTTTCACCAGAAACAACGTAAGAATAATCCAATATCTGCTCCTCAAAGGTCCTTAAATCAAGTCCGCCTATGCCCTCATTTGGGATTAATGTAATCGTAACTGTTTCTCCAGAACTGCATGGTTTATTTATTTTTTAATCTCAATAAAGGCTATCAGATAATTAAGTTCGTTCTTCAGATTGAGGAGACTGTGGCTTGAAAAATTCAATTGAGAAAAAGTTGGTCCTGAGCCTGTCTGACCCGAAAGCTTGTGTATTTTGAGTTGTTTCATACTGTCTCATTAAAGGAATAGAATAAAGGCATTTCATAGAGTTGGCATATTTCTATATATTAATTTTTTAACATTTAATAAGATGCTAACACTGCAAGACCATAAGTCAGAATACCAATTTTACTTTTAGCCTCCATAGTGATTCATTTATTCAGTTGGCATTTGGCTTTTATAGTTTTCACAGTTGGGCTTCCCTCCCTTTTTAATACACCTTTAAGACTAAGAGTAAACGTAAGCCTTCTGGTGAAGAGAGATAGAGAAAATTATAACAACTTTCTGAATAATTTAGACAGAAAATAATGCTGTTTATGTTTTAGATGATGTAAAATGCTATTTACATTTAAATGATGGTAAAGGTTGGTTAAATAATTCATCAGGTGGATTGCCGTCCATATTCCCTTTGTTAGGAGAGATCTCTAATTTTGGTCATCTTCCTGTTCTGAAGGAGTTAGTTTGAAGGTGAAGTTTGTTAGCTGAGAACACATTAAGGAGGTTCTGGTGTAGAATAAAGGAAGTGAAGGGTGAGGAATTCTTCAGGAATTCTAGCTGTATATACAGCATACACAACACACTGTGCACATAGTCAGCCCCTTTGAGTCCTAACCTTCTCATGGGTTGATTCAAATCCTGACTCTGCCCTTTAGTAGCTGTTTGATCTGTGCTGAGTCACTGAGGAAAGACACTCTTTAAATTGCCTTCTCATTGACAATTCAAGTTGCTTTGACAAATACTTTTTGAATTTGAGACAATTTTTCTTTTTCAAAATAATGAGCATGGAGCACATTACATAGGCTTGTAACCTATTAATTGTTACTATAATGAAAACATTCAAATTCTCATTTTAGAGATCCAGTCAGGTTTGTGGCTAGTTGTTCATTTTTAAGCAAGCTGGTGAGTTACTTTGAAAACGCTACAGGCCCAGTGGGAGCCACAAAGCAGGGTTCTCCTATATGGAGTCCAGCATTGCTCTTGGGTGCAAATAGCAAAGGGGTAAAAAGGTTTGATGTTAATCCGAAGTGTTTCTGGAAGGCTGTACAGTACATGATTTGAGAATGGATTGGCCTCTGTGGGTGCCTAGGGAATTTTTATACTTGGTTAATTTTAGAGAGAATTGTATTTAGAACTTTTATTTAGAGCTGCTGTTATGCCTGTGATGGAGCAGGCCACACCACAATTACACATTTTTAGAAGGGAGGATCCTTTGATGACAGATGTAATTTCTACCCCCTCATTTTTCCCCAGTTAAAAAATTACCATTTAAAAATCCTTTGAAAATGGTTAGATCCTTTTTGCACTTTAAATTGTTTTTTTTTTCAGTTTCAAGATTTACGCAGGCTGTAGCTTTTAATGGAAAAGAACACACTAGACAGTTCAGTCCTTTTCCTTATCCAAAATAGAAAGGGCATAGGACATAGGTTTTCCTCCTTTGATGTGAGGGAGACACACCTCCTCCCTAACACTTCTGATGACTTTAATGTTTCCTGCTGTTCAAATATCCTGTGAGCACCCCACCCTTTTTCTCCCTGTCTTTCCCTTAAAAGACATACAGTGTTTTGCATTTCTCAGGCCAAATGAGATCTTGGATAAATTAGGCTGAAGAAGGAAGGCGGGCTGCGAATTACTTTTATAATTGACTTTTCAAAATTTTAGAAAATCAATTTTATCATAAGGGAAAGACCTGGACACCCCGGTAAGCTGCTAGATTTTTTACGAGTTTAGGTGAATGCAAGAAAGTTCCACGATTCTCTGCATTATGGGATTCTGCTTATATGCGTACATGAGGTATGATCAAGAAATACGGTGAATGTTTAAATTAAAAAAAATTTTTACAGTACAAGCAAGACACACTGTCATTAATCTCCCTCAAATACTCCCCCCTCGCTTCGAATACGCTTATCCCATCTTTCTCGCCACCTTCTGAAGCAGTTCTGGAAGTCCTTTTAAGTGAGTGTCTCTAATGGCACTGTCCTGGCTGCCTCAATGTCCAAATTGATTCAAAATGTTTACCTTTCATGGTCATTTTGACTTTGGGGAAGAGTCAGAAGTCACACAGTGCCAAATCTGGTGAATAAAGTGGATGAGGACATGCTGTAATGTTTTTGTTTGACACAAATTGCTGTATAAGAAGCGTGTGACACGGAGCCTTTCATTTCAAAAAATAGGATGAATGCTGCTGCTGAGCGCCATCCAACGGAAAGGCAGGGATCTTCAATATGGGAAGCAATGTGTCGAACCTTAGTAACACTGTGTGACAAGTTTCAACTTGTTTGGTGTAGTCAGTCGGGTGTGAGCTACGGTTGAGAGAAGGTGTGTTTTAGTGTTCTCTATATATCAACCTCCATCATTACAGTGCTCCATGTCACACATCGCTTCTGGTATGGCAATTTCTGTCAAATAAAAACATTACAGTGTGTCCTCATCCACCTTATTCACTGGATCTGGCACTGGGCGACTTCTGGCTCTTCCCCAAAGTCAAAAGGATTCAGGACATTGAGGCAACCACGGCAGTGCAATTAAAGACACTCACAAAAGAGGACTTCCAGAACTGCTTCAGAAAGTGGCAAGAAAGATGGGGTAAGTGTGTTTGAAGTGAGGGGGGGAGTATTTTGGAGGAGTGGGGGTTAATGGCAATGTGTCTTTTACTGTAATCATTTTTTTTTTCAATTTAAACATCCACCATATTGTTTGATCACACCTCAATATTCATTCACTTAAACTTGGAGTATTATGTTCTTTAACCAAAATATGACTACAAGAAAATTTCAAGTTTTGTTAAAAAAAAAAAAAAAAAGTATGTATTATCTCTTCCTGAAAGTGCTTCTTCATTTCCTCTTATTATTCATATTAGTAGTGGTAACCACTCATTGTTGAGCATTTACTTTATGCAAAATGCTCTGCTAAGAATATCCGTTTCATAAACTCATTTATTCCTGATAAGAATTCTGAGATAGGCATTATTATTATCATTCTCTTTCTATAGATGAGGTATCCAAGACTACCTTCTGCAAATTCATACAATTAGGAGAAGGCAAATTCAGGACTTGCATCCAGCTTCATCTCACAACAAAGTCAATGTTTTAGCTATGCAATTGTTCAGCCTCTTCGACTGACTGCCTTGAGTGTCGTGTCTCAGAACACTTTAGCAATTCAGACCATTTTTGTACTGCATGAATTATAATTTTGTTAGGATGGGTGGCTGAGTGTTGTCATGTTGTTCTTCCTACCACCCTAATCCTATCATTGACTCTGAATCACTTTGATTTTCCTGCACTTCATGTTATAATTTAGAAAATGGTTAAACTGGATAGTAGTTCACTTTAGGAATCAGACTCTTTTCCCTGAAAAAATATGAAAGCCCTTTCCCCTTTTTCAAATCACTCTTTTTCTTTCCATTTATATTCAGTTTCAGGTTTTTAAACATATAGCATATGACTCAATGTAGGAAGCCCTTCTATTATAGCCACTTATTTTGGGATCAGTAGTAACGTGAAACTGTATGTTTTACATACTATTATGTACCAAAGTAAGAGAAATGAATCAGATAAAAAAAATCTTAGACTTTTATTTAAATGTATAATGCTTACTATAACCTCTATATTTATTTCCAGTTTTTCATGGGTCAAAGTATTTTACATACATGAACTTAAAATAATAATAAATTATGTCACACAACATATAAAGGCTTTATAGTTTACAGATTGACTTTTATTCATCATATTATTTGATAATTTCCATAGCTCTATGAAAAAGACAGGAATGTATATGCTTTTCCTATTATACAGGAAAATCAAGAAACTGAGGCACAGAAATGCCAGTTGTTTACTTGGAGGAACTATAAACATTAGGTAGTCTAACTGGGTGTGTGTCAGCCATAGCAATTCATGTAATCATGGTAATCTAAACGCTGAACTTCTTTTGAAGTAAATTATTGTCTGTGTAGGAATGAAACATCAGCACATTTCTTTTTATTAAGAGGTTCTAGAAGGTGTCTGTGAATCCAACAGGTGGGAAGGCCATTATTTTTATTTCATTCTCCCTTATTTCTCCATCAAAGATATTTTCTGGGTAAATGTTTTTTTAATGATTTTCCTCCCAAGTTTTACAGAGATCATTTATAGTGGGGATTAGAAAAATTGCTCAAATTTAATGCTCTTCCAGGTTTGTCAACAAGATCATCTGAGGGCAATGCGATAAAGACTAAAACTCTTCTCATGACACCCAGGTCCTTTGCACAATGTAGTCTTGCTTATATCGCAATCTGATTGCCCACTTCTGATGCTCATATCTTGTTCTGCAGCTCTAATCAAAATAGTATTGGCATTGCTTGAATCATCATACTCAGTTATGGGTCTGTGGTTTTGTTCATACTCTTTGCCCATCATGCCCTAACACCACCCCGTTAACTGATTTGCGAGAATGTATAGCCACTTCCCTAACTTGTCCATGCCTGTGAATTCTCTTACTAGTTGTGTTTTTTTCTGCGTTAACTGTAAATGTAATATATAACCTGCCTTTCTTCACTATATTTTAATAACAGTGAAGTTATATATTGACTAGTTTTATCGTCTAAGCACTATCCTAATACTTTTCATCTATTATTTAAAAGACCTATCATAAATCTCTGAAATTGCTATCAATGTCCTCCTTCCCCACTGTAGATGAGAAAACTGGGCACAAGTCACGCAGTTAGTAAATGACAGACAGTATTTTAAATTCAAATCTATCTGCTTTAAAGCCAAGGCTTTTCCCCATTAAAACATACTATCTTAAGTCAGTGAATTAATAAGTTCAAGGTCTTATTCATTTCTGTATACCAGTTCCTAGCACCCTGTGTGGTCGTTGGTGGATACTCAGTTAAGAAGATGGAAAGTGTAAGGCAAAATGGGCAGTGTCTTTCTTTGTCTTAGAACATATGGGGCTCTCAATCCCAGAAAGATCAGTTATTAAGGAAATGAGGTGTTATGAGCTAGGTACACATATTTAAAGGGATGCTGCCAAATCATATCCTACTAACAAAATTTAAATTTATTTTTTGTTCATTTATGCTTATATGCATTAACTCAGTTCTCACAGTAATCCTTTGTGGTAGGTACTATTATTGTCACTACTTGACAAATATGGATGATTGAGGCACAGAGAGGTTAAGTTCATGTCGATGGCCACACAGCTAGTGAGTGACTGAGCTAGGACTACAGCATGTGGACATTTGGGATCCAGAACACGCCCCTAACCACTGTGCATGCAGGCTCCATGCAAGCACTCCGCTCACCTTCCTGCACCTCCTAGTGAAGGGTCCAAGAGAGCTCTCTGACGGTTCTTTCACCCTTTGACTAAGAATTTCAATACATACACACTGGTTTCTTTGCTGCTTCCCTGGAATTGCAAAGTCTTAGTTTGCAGGAAGTAAATTCTGATCTTATCAAGAATACATTAAAAACAAACAAAAGGTTTAGATGTACAGTCAGAGCGGAGGCTCTGAACCTATTTTTTCTTTCTGTAAAATTAAGAGTGAGCATCATAACACTTGAAATTGCTATAGCCCTTTCCAGTTTGTAAATACATATACCAGTTGGTCTTAGCTCCATGTTTCCCCGAGAATAAGACCTAGATGGACCATCAGCTCTAATGCATCTTTTGGAGCAAATACTAATATAAGACCCGGTCTTATTTTACTATAAGTCCCAGTGTTAATATAATATAAGACCGGGTCTTATATTAGTTTTTGCTCCAAAAGATACTTCAGAGCTGATTGTTCAGCTAGGTCTTATTTTCGGGGAATCAGTGTGTATGGTCTACTGTCTTATGGGAGCTATCATTGCTTGTCAGTCTCATTTGCTAGATTATAAAGCTATTACTATCTAATTTCCTCTAATCACTTGACTTTTGCAGGTGGCAATGCATGATTGTTGAATTGGAAGATGAAACAAAAGCTCCCATTTATTGAGATACTATTACATGCCAAATGATTGACATATATTTTCTTCTTTAATAGTACTAATCATATTTGTTTTAATCAAATTCATCATAAATGCAATTAAAACTGCTAAAATGAGCAGTTTCATAGCTCAGACTACTGATTTTCTTCCATCTTTCAACATATATTTATTGAAAGGTTACCAGATACTAGGCCCTATTCTAAGCAATGAAGATACAAGGATAATTTAGAAATAAAACACACAGATAAACAAAAGGGGAAAAAAATACCACCTTGATTTCTGGATTCATGGAGTTTATAGTCCAGGGGCTCTGAGGGCTGACAGAGTTCCTCTTCCACTTAGGTATTTCTTCACCCTGCCTACCTCCAAAATCCAGTTCTACTTTATTATCTGTTTTGGAAGAGGTGGAGCAGGTTCAGAATAGCTACCCATCAAAACTTTCATGATTGTCTAGAGCTATGTTGGAGGCAATTGGAAGGGCCCTTATTGATTTGCATTGGGCCAATATGAGCAGTTTGAACTATATGAAATTATTCAATTTAATGACATTTCGCTTTTCCTGGTCTTACATAGTCCATCAATTACAATCAGTACTCTCTTTAGGCCCCTGGGGGGTCCTGGTGAAAGTTGACATTTGGATGATGAAGAGAGGATAAATTTCAGTTATTTCATCGTAGGAGCTTTGATCTTAAGTGAATAATGACTGGTTTTTCACAGGCTTGCTTGGTTATATCTCTTCCTAAATATGTGTCTAAAGAACACTTTTGCTGTTTATTGTTAAAAATTAACAGTTAATATAATAATATCTCTGCACCCTTTATTGTTTTGAAATCCTTTATCATTCATTATTGTCTTTGTGTCCCATAAGAACACTGTGAGCTGGATATTTACATCCCCTTTTTACGTGATATAATAAAAGAGGTGAAGAGGCATTCCTAAATTCACCAGTAGGTGAGGGAATTCCATGCTTTTTGTACTGGACAACATGGCCATCACACAGATCAGGTTCTGTTTGCTCTTGTGTGTGTGTGTTTGTGTGTGTGTGTGTGTGTGTGTGTGTGTGTGTGTGTGAGAGAGAGAGACTGAAAAGAGAAGAGAGAAAATAGGAGAGTGAGACCTAGGATGAGAGGGAAGAAATACAATTTCAACTGATTTTCCAGGTCTGAATCCAGACCTCAGACAACCATTGATGGCATAGAAGGTTTTTGGTTTGTGTGGACAGAGGATGAAAGGAAGACAACCATGAAAAAGAGCAAATTGCTACAGATGAGTAGGCAGGGAAAATGTTCAGTGTTGCTAGGAGACCAGTTATGCTGTTAGGCTCAGGAATGAGAACATTTCAGATGGAGGGCACTGGACTGGAATTTGTGTTTGACACAAACTCTTGAATCATGCATGCCAGTAGGACTGAGTCAGAATCAGCCAGAGCTAAAAGCAGTCAAGAACGTTTTCCTACCTCTTTTTTGTTTTTCTACCTCTTTTTTGTTTTTCTTTCTTATTTTTATTTTTTCAGATATGAACTCCAAATTAAAGATTCAACCATGTATGGGATGCTTAGAAACTTTTAGTGCCATCCTGAGGTGGATGATACTGTATTTTCAACCACCATTCAGAATGAGAAATCCTTTCTCTAAAAATAGTAAGTAAGCCCAAGGAGAGTTTTAACTTGCTTATCTTCAAAGTCCCTTTGAGGTAGTCAAAAATCATTGATCAAATGAATTGTCATTACTGAGTTAAAGTCAAAACTCTTTGTACTGTTTACAATAGAAGATAGCATGGTGTGTCTTTACCCCGGACTCAGACCTTGGTAGTGACCTGTGTGCTTCAGCAGAAGGCAGGGCGGCCTTGCCTACATCCTGTTTTCTCTCTGGGTTTCCTTTTCCTCAGGTAAATGAGGCCAGAATTGTGGATTCTAATACCTTATGAAATATTCAGATTTATTTGATTCCAGAGTTATGGACAGGTGTCGCCAACCTGGATCGACTTCTCTTCATTCTACTTGGGTCACAAGGTAAATTGGGAGAGGGAGAACATATCGATCAGAGAGCAGACATTCCCACTTTGCTGGGGCTGTAATGATAGCTGCCTCATCTTTGCTTGATTAGGGTAGCACTTGACTACATTTAAGAATTGCCCAGCATTCCATTTCCTAGAGCCAGAAAACTACTTCAGGGAATGTTCTGGCTTTTAATAGCTTATGGTCAAACACGTTCTCTTTCTTGTCAAGTTTCCAGGAAGCAGGGAGCACTTGGCTCTTGAAATCCAGTGTGCTCCTGCCAAAGCGCATACATATCTCAAAATTAAGGACACTGTCCTTAATAGCTTCAGTTTTAATGTTTGTGTGTGTGTGTGTTGTGTGTGTGTGTATGTGTGTGTGTGTATTTATATTTACATTTCTCTAAATATATATTTAATGTCCTAAAATGGGTGGAAGCTACTACTGTTGACAGTGAAAATTTAGCCCAGGAAGAAATAAATGCAAAGTTGTCGAAGAACTATGAACTGAATAGATGAAATAAAATCTGCTCAATTCATATCTAATAACCTTGCAGAACAACAGGTTATGTTGCTATGAGCAGTATAAGACAAAACTGTGTTTAACTTTCTCTGGAGGATTTTCTCTAAAAGGTAGCTGATGCATCTTTAGAAGAAAGACTTTAGTTTTGGAAACTTTAATGCATTTTAAAGTACAGACTCAGTCACATTGTTCTTCTAATATAAACTCTGGATAATTCCTATACTAGTGTAAAGACTGACTACCTTAGCCTACCTATTCTATCTTTCTTTCAGCCTGATCTTCCACTAATACTTTTCTGGTACCCTAAGTACCAACCCAAACTCTTGTACTCGTCTCTTCCTTGGGACTTCTCCCTTTCATCTCCACATGTCCAATCCCACCCTTTTTTCCAATACTCTTTTCCAATGCTGTATTTTTCAGGAAGCTTTTCTTGACCCCTGTAGTTTGGAAGCATGTTTTCTCCTCTCAGAAATTCCACAAGGTTTTGTGTGTACCTCTCTAGGTACATTTATTCTTTTCCACCTTGTGTGAAATTACTTGTTTCATGTTCTAGTTATCTCCTCACTACTAGTCTGGGAGCTCCTTGAGACCTGAGTCCGTCTCTGTGTTACCTCTGTATTGGTGAAAGCATCACCCACATTACATACTAATACATGAGAGGGGACTGGATGAACAGAATCTGGAAGACATGCTGTTTGTCAGGTGTCTTCTTCCAGGATGAGCGGAGAGCAGCACTGTACATTTGGAGGACGAATCCCCTCTAACCAAGAGGAGAGGTTTTAAAAAGAAGTGATTGTAGGCAGAACTGTTCTAATTATCCAGGTGCCTGACTCTCTGTGTATGTTGCTCTCTCTATTGTACTTTCATATCTTTTCTTAATTTTATTTTTATAATGTACTAAAGGGGACTAAGGGGATTCATGAGGAAGTGAGATTAAAAAGGCATGCAACAAATGTTGACAATCAAAAGGGATATTGGTGAAGGAGACAATAAACTTGCCTTCACATGTGTGCTCACCCTATCTCTTTTTGTCTTTCCCTCAATGGTTGTAATGAGGAGGGATTGCTTCTATAATATTCATACAAATACAGTTTTATAAAGGTGGGAAGTACATGGTGTTTTGGAAAGTTAGGAGATCTCTTTTTTGTTACAGAGAAGGCTTTAGTGTGAGATTATAAGTTTAGAATCATATGTTTTAGATTCAGTCTCATTGAAATAAATTCGATTTTAAGATTAAATGGTCCAATTACACTTTGCCAATGAATAAATTGAAACAGAAAAAAATGGAATGATTTAGTTAGAGTTACATAGCTTTTGTATGAAGACTCACGATTAAAACCCAGGAATCCTGACTTGTAGGCTAAGTGTCTTGTCTTTTGTTTGTGCAGTAGCATTTCTTAATCTAAAGATAAATCATTTACTTTATGATCTACTTCAATAGGTGACTCTTCTTCCAAAAACTGAACTGCCCTTAAAAGTATTATTTGGGGGTGGCTGGTTGGCTCAGTTGGTTAGAGCACAGTGCTCATAACACCCAGGTCGCTGGTACGATTCCCACATGGGCCAGTGAGTTGCTCCCTCCACAACTAGATTGAAAACAATGACTTGACTTGGAGCTGAGCTGCGCTCTCCACAACTAGATTGAAAATGACGACTTCACTTGGAGCTGATGGGTCCTGGAAAAACACACTGTTCCCAAATATTCCCCAATAGAAAACAAAAAAAAAGTATTATTTGTAAGTTTTGTTTATAATTTTAAAAATTCAGGCAAAGTCCATACAGCTGCAGACATGATTCACCAGTCTCATTTGTAGCTCATTTGTGGTATGGCCTTAGTTCAAAAAGAGCAAAACTCTTTGGTTGCTCCTGAAGTGTCTGTTTCCATTATTGAAAGCATGTCTTCCTTCATACACCGCTGAACC
This sequence comes from Rhinolophus ferrumequinum, assembly GCF_004115265.2. Taxonomy (NCBI): domain Eukaryota; kingdom Metazoa; phylum Chordata; class Mammalia; order Chiroptera; family Rhinolophidae; genus Rhinolophus; species Rhinolophus ferrumequinum. Next base: position 56,104,356 of record NC_046285.1, read on the forward strand.
ACTGGCTTTGGAAAAAAAAATTCCATTTGCCATCAGCCAACCCTTGGAAATTCTGGCCCGACTTTTTGCACTTGTCCTACTTTCGTTGACCACACTGCAGTTTCTGGGCACACTGTTGTCATCGTCCCTCAGTCATACCTACCAGAGCTGCTGTGGCAACCACAGTTTCCAGGCCAAATGACAGAATGCATTCTAGGCCTCAGGGATTGATGATCTTCTTACCATCTATGCTGAAGCATGCCTGTAGCTGAAGAGGCGGGTCGTGGTTTATGGTGAGAAATAAGGTTTTCTGTGGCTGTCCAGCAGTAGAATGACATCTAAGCCATTGCAACATTTCTTATCTGTAGCACCGAAGAAGTGGAGTGAGAGGTTAGAGGTATTGACCTTTTTTACGTTTCCTTCTAGCTCTGCTTTGATTCTGTTATAAGCAAGCCAGGAGTCAGTGGTTGGAGTTATTTTTATCTTTTTGATTGAAGTATAATATACACACAGAAAAGTGCACAGCTTATAGGTGTGCATTCATTTAACAAAAACTATTCACAACTCAAAATGAGATACACCTGTTCACTAGTGACAAATTCTGATAATCAATGTTTTCACAGGGTTGGATACAGGTTACTGTTTATATTGTTTCTGTATATATCATGTGATTTTGTTTTTCCTATTTTTGCAGTGATATAAATACAGTTTTAAAATAGTACAGGAAGATTATAACTCTGATATGTGACTGTTACAATAGTGGCTTAAGAATCATATTTACTTTTTTTGGAATAATACATGTTCATTATAACTTGCAAAATACAGAGAAAGTACAAATAAGAAATCTAAGTAATCGATACTCACTCAGCATCATCACCCAGACCTAACAATTCAAAACCCTTTAGTATAAACCATTTCAGATATACACGTGTACCTACACACACACACACACCACATGCACATATATATTTATTAATAAACAATATTTGAATCATATTGTGCATGCTGTCCTGTAACTTTTATTGATTAAAAAATATAAAATGATGCCTCTTAAAATTTTAAATGGCAGTAGTTTAACTATTGTAGGAATCTCTCATTTTACTGTGCTTTGCAGATATTATTTTTTTAAATAAATTGAGGGTAAGACCCTCTACCTGCAAGATTGCAACTCGCTGAAAGCTCAGATGAAGGTTAGCATTTTTTAGCAATAAAGTATTTTTAAATTAAGGTATGTACATTAGTTTTTTTAGACCGTGCTATTTCATAGACCGTGCTGTTAATAGGCTACAGTGTAGTGAGATGTAACTTTTATAATCACTGGAAAATCAAAAGAATTCCTGATTTGCTTTATTGTGATAATCACTTTATTGTTGTAATTTGGAATGGAACTCGCAATATCTTCGAGGTATGCCTCTATATGAATATGTATGATCTACTTAACAAATACTTGCTCTAGTTATTTGAGCTTTGTACAATTTTGCAGTCTCATATATATTGCTCAGTGCTTGTTGTATTTTCATAATTTCCTTAAAGTATATTCCTAATAATAGAATTGCTGGATTAAATAGCATGCACTCTTTAAGACATTTGATATATATTGCCAAATCTTATTTTAGAAAGTCAGCACTACTTAATATTCTAAATAGCAATGGCTGAGATTCTGTTTCCTGGAAACACTGACAGCTTTTTAGATTATACTTAAATAAAGGAAACTATGACAATTTGATGGATAAAATCATTCATCTTAATATGCATTTTTTGATTATCAATATGAAAGATCTTTTAAAATATGTTTATTGATAATTGTTCATGCCTTTTGTCCATTTTACTGAGGAATTTTCTTGTTGCTGTATATGATTTATTTTATGGCTAAGGATATTAATCCTGCACATAAATTTCCTAGTTCATTATTGTCCCTTGAATTGTTTATCATCCAAACTCAGATCTGAGATCAGAAAAGGTACCTAGAATTAATTTGAAATAAATACTAAAGAAATAAATTCTCTTTTTCATCACTCTGAGAAGACTCTTGCAAATTTGTATCTTTTCTTTATGATTTCAACATGTGTCTCCCTACAAAGACACATGAATAATGCAAGAAGGTGGTGACTGTGATCTTTCCTGGAATGGAAAGTAGTGAATTAGCCCAACAGTGCTTTTTAAATTCTTACTGGAATTATTTAGAATAAATAAAATTATCCTTTTTTAAACTTTTTATTAAAAATTCATAGTGGCTACCAACCAATACTTGCTCATTGATGATGTAATGAAGGATTAGGGGTGATAGAAGTAGCCGGATTTACATGTCCCCAGAACTATAAGCAGATCTAACTGATTTACCAACAAAGAACTTATTGACTATTTTAAGTTTAATTTACTGTTTATTCTAGTTGACAGATTCCTTTTAGCGACTGGTACTGAAAGGTCAATTATTGTGGTTTGTAATAGGAGATTTCAAAATTAATGTGAGCCCTTTGAAGGATACTTACTTCAGCATTTACCTCGTAAACATTTGGATAGTTGTCTGAATGCCTAAACAAATCAAGATAGCAGAAGCCAATAACATGAGACTTTGCTTTAATTCATCATTTTTAGTACAAACATGTCATCCTGGAACATGTTGGTGTTTATGGAAGAAATTAAGTGCTTTAGATTTGATGGGTCTCTTGGAAGTTAGTGTGAAATGCTCTAGAATCCAGAATTAGAGCCAAGATTATCTTTCTAAAATTTCTCTAATAAAGCATTTTCCTTGATTTAATTTATTCAGCCTTTAAATCATTTAAAACGACCTTGTGCAGTCTATGTGTAGTGCGATTATGATGTTCTGCTCTGGTCAGCATAAAGACGAATGAACATTTTGAACTCAATTAACAGGAGTGAATGAAGTGAGGGCATCACGTAAGCGTGAAACATGAAGCTGCATCATATGGGAATCTGGGGCAAGTTTGAGGTAATGGAAATTCCTGCTTCAGGCAGACAATATGTTTTTACTAAAGATAACTTTTTGTGAAGACTGGCTGTTAATATGGCTTGCTAGAAGTAAAATGTTTAATGTTGGAAGGGGAAGCAACTACATAGACAGTCATGATTTATTGTCCTATAAGCTCTTGCCTCTTTGGGCACTCCCTCCTTGGATGGGATGCTCTTGATTACAGCTCTTGATTTTACTGGAGAAGAAAAATGGAGGCAACATGACTAACAGAAGCCCCAGGCTACTCTCTCAGAGAACACATTCAATTTTTGTAATTTCAGGGACACATTTAACATTCTTAGAAATCAGTTACCCCAAATTCAAGATAAGAAAGTTGAACCAGATGCTTTCTAAACCTCTTCTGCGTCTTTTAATGTATCACAACTTCTAAGAAAATGAGATAGATGTCATCAAATGAGAACAATCTCATCACCATTAATTCCACCAACCCACTAGTTTTGTAGATAGATAGATACCGCTGCGTTTCCTCCTATCGATGATGATGGTGATGATGATAAATAAAATAATCTATATGAGAGTGATATGAGATCAAGATATTTTTTTATTAACCCTGGATCTCACCTGTTTCTCCTAGACTTCAAAAAGATTTCATGCTTGCAATGATCTTTTTTATTTCTCCTGAATCATCAACTTCTCTATAGTTACTGGGTGATTGCCAACAGCTCACAAACTTACCTTAATGCACCCATCTTAAAACAAACAACCTTGACCTCATTTTTCTTCAATCATCACAACTTTCAAAACATGTCTGTACTTCCTGTCGCTACCTCCTCTTCCCCCATTTTCTTGACACTCATACTAATTGAATTTCCATCTATACTACCCACTGACGTGACACTCATCAATGTCCCCAGTGGTCCACATCTTGCTAGGGCCAGTGGTCAGTTATCTGGTTTCAGCTTTCTTGACCTTCCAGGAATAGTTCCCTCTTAGGACACTGTGTCTTGGAACCCTTCCTTCCTTAGGCTTCCTTTCCCTCACTCTTTAGATTTCCTTCTATATAACTGGATATTTTCTATCTCCTTTGTTGGCTCTTCTTCTTCTATTGGATGTCAGAATGTTGCCTTGCATGGACATTTTAGATCGGGAGAATTTTAACACACAGGGATTAAGACTGAGGAAGAGTGGGAAAGGAGGAAAGGTGAACATGTTATTACTTTTACAAAGAAGCTCTGTTTGGTTGGCGCTTAGGGAAGGTAAAGAGGAGATTTACGTATGGAAGGAGCTTAAAATGCCCCATCAAATGTATAATCTCTACTTTGAGACTAGGAAAAAGTTTCTAGGGATTGTGATCCCTCAATTTTTTCTAGCAATTAAATCAGTGAAAAGTCAAAGAATGATAACTAAGTGAGAATAATGAGCTAATTAGGCCCCATGTTGAAGACAGCCATTTCCTTTTATTAGAAACCAAAGTTTTAGACCCCAGAATAGAAATCAAGAGTGTGTCACCATTGACTTACTTATTCTTCTCTGTATACTTTCTCCAAAAGATACTCTAGGGTCTGGGGCCAAACCACGTAGAGGCTGACATTCATTCCTTAACTCCCCAAATATTTGTTGATCTGCTATGTGAAAGGCACTGATGGGTAAGGCTGTCTTGGATAACTACACCAGAGAATAGATTTTTGTTGGAACTAATTAAAGTGCCACCAATGAAAATACTGACCTCACTAATATGATATCTATTTTCCATGATTTCTCAAGATACCACGGGTATGGGGATGGTATATACAGCAAGAAATTAGAGTCATAATAGAGGATTAAATCTGGTGTGTGTTTTTTTTAATGTTTGCAGCATTTTTTGTAGAAGTATTACAAATTATACTTTATTTTCAACTTTTTGGATGCAAAAGCATCAATATGTAGGAGAACTGAAAATTATTGCCAAAGAAGAAAACCTATATTATGGAGATCAGCAAATGTCCGTCTTTCCACTGACCAAAATACATGACCCTATAAAGCGATAAGCCTTCTCACTCAGGAAATTGTAACTGGCTTTTATAAAACGGTCTGGTCTATGCCTGCATCTTCATCCAGGAATACTGCATTGGTAAATTGAACAAGCAGTAATTTTACAAAGAAAACAAATTTCCTACATTGTGTAATTCTGTGTGTCTTTGCCAGGGCCTTAGAAATGTTGAAAAATAGGAAACTGTTCAGTTTTGACATCACTTAGTGTTTAGAGCAAGCCTAATTTACCAAATGTGGCATTTTTAAGACTCAACAACTTTGTGAGAGAGAAAAAGAAGGAGATAAGTTCTCACCATTATCTATATGTGTCCTGTGGGTTGAGCACATCTCTTTGTGGCCAAACCACAAGGAAACCTACAGAGTGACCAATGGGGTTGAGGTATTTGGTGTCTTATAATATTTCAGAATATGGGTCAAGCTTAACTTGCCAACTTTCTTTCCAGTTTTTGCTAGTTAGCTGTTGCTTTTAGTTTTGTTTGTTGAAATTCAACCAGGTTAATTTTCATCTTAAGGCCCTTTCAAAATGTTTGGTGACATGTAAAGTTCTAAGAGAGGGTTTTATAAGTGATTTATAAAATTTATCTTAGACAGCTTTTGTAAATAATTAAAAAAATAACTTTTTATCAGATACTTACGGGTGGGAAATCATGAGTAAGAAACTTAGTAGGTAAATGTGTCAGCATTATATGTAAATACTAAATACCAGAGAGTAATACAGAATCACAACTTATCCAAAAGAAAACCCTGGAGAAATGAATGATAGAAAGAACACTGAAGAGTTGTCTCTTTGCTTCTGTGGAAGATACATGGAGCTCAAGGTCCTAAAAGAGTATTTCACCACCCAAAGTCAGTTCTCTTTCCATCACCTTATGTTTGATCCCTTTTACCCTCATCTACCACAAATACATGGTGATGGAAAGAGAACTGACTCTGGGTGGTGAACATACAATGTGATATGTAGATGATGCATTACAGACTTGTACACCTGAAACCTATGTAACTTTACTAACATTTGTCAACCCAATAAACTTTAATTTAAAAAAAAAAAGAAAGAAAAACAAAGAAAGAAGATTTCCCTATAATTCATACTCTCCCCCTCCTCCTCTTCCTTCCCATCTCTCTTCGTTTATTTTTTATTCAATAAATACTTTTTGAAGGCCATGTATCAGCCACTGTACTGGTAAAAAGATGGTTTCCACTAAAATCATGTCTACATAAAGCTAAGAATCTGATAGTGGAATCATCTATTAAAAATGCACAAATTACAGTTAAATATAAACTACTTGTAAATAAAGTGGAGAGAATCACTGTTTAGCCAGTGACTGTCAGAGAAAGCTTTACCCGTAAAGTGACATTTGAACTGGATCTTGAAAAGTGAGAGGGGAAGGCAGTCAGAAGACATTCTAGGTGGGAGGAACAAGCATGAGCAAAAGCACAGATGAGATGGTTTCTGTTTTTTTTGGGGGGAGGGGACCTCTGAATAGACAAGGCTAGAGATGTGTGAGCCAGATTGTGCCAGAACTAGAATGGCACATTAAGAAATTTGTATTGTTGATGGTAAGTCTGAAATTATTTTAAGCAGAGGAATTTCATTATCAGATTTGTTTCACAAAACTGTATAGATAAGAGATTGTAGGAGCACAGACTGATGGAAGACCAAATAGGAGGCTATGTAGGAGCCCAGAAAAGCTTCCTCATATCCTGGTGACAAAGGCAGATATGACTACCAAATATAGCGGAGACATTTTATATAAAATTAAGGAAATGGCAAAATAAACCAAACTTATTGTTTCTTTTTGAATCCTATGTTGACTAAGGTTTTGGCCAGAGAGAAAAGAGCGAGAGCCTTCAATTAGAATTCCATAGAAGCAGGTACAAATAAACAAATCTCTGGCTGTTATAAAAGAGAAACTCCTCAATCACAATGGCTTAAAATAGTAAAAGTCTATTTCTCATATAAAGTCCAAGTGGTGGTGGGTAGTGGAAGGGAGTACTGCTCCTCTGATGTCTTCAACAAACGGATTCCGAGGTCATCCTGGGAACTGACATTGGTCAGCCAGTGGGTAGGCAAGGGAAACAAAAGAGAGAGTGCAGGAGTACACAAGAGACTTTATGGGCAAGGCCTGGAAATGGCATACATCACTTGCATCTATATTCCACTGTCTAACTAAATCTTGCAGCCTGAGGAATGCAAAGGGGCTGGAAAAATATGGTCTAACTTTATACCCAGGATGAAAGAGAAATAGTTTTAGTGAACAACCAGACGGTCTCTGAAATACTAACATTGCCCGTATTGATTCTGGGTGATACTTGACTCTTCACTGGGGCCATGCTTTCATGGAGACCCTGCCATCTTGCATTCGGGCACTCCCTGCATTATAGGCAGGGAACCCTCCAATTCCAGGGAGCCAGCCTACCAGAAACCAAGAGTAAGACTGTGTATGCAGAAGCAGGCTTGACCTTGAAGGTGGAATTCACCAAACAGCCCAGTCTCCTGTTTGTGCCTAATGAGCCTGTATTACATTTGGAATTTGTACTGTCTCTGAAGCCTTTGTTCTGTATCTGAAGCCTGGCTGGCAGCAATCAGGAAGGCTTATCTTTTGTCCTTGATAGGTCATCCCATCACTTTTTCAGGTCAGGAAAATGCTCATGATACCGTGTTAATTTAGGGGGGATTTTCACAACTCTACAGAAGGACTCAAATTTTATCTTTTTCAAATGGGAGTATCTTTGTTTTTGTAAGTATTATACACAGTTAGATGATCACCTCAGTAAAGGTTAGGGCTGTGCACCTATTTCGGGTGCTATCAGAGTAACTAGTACACCCCGAGTCTCAATAAAAATGCCATATTTTGCAGTGCATAATGTGCTCCCATGTGTAATGTGCACCCACGTTTTTGGCCCAAACTTTCAGGGGAAAAAAATCTTTCATTTAAATTTTTTTAATTAAAAATTTTATTTGTTTACATTTAGGGACTTGTTTTTTGTATTATAAAGGAATTTAAGCATTTATTTTTTAACATAGTATGGTACAAGAAATTTTATGTAACAAATAATTACAAAACACAAGAACAGATACAAGGTACAAGAAATTTTATGTACCGGTAACAAATTTACAATTTTATGCACCATAGAAGGCCAAGAACTCTTTGTCGTTGCAAGTTCGTTGTTAAGTTCAACAAAACCGATTATCATATCCCAGGGTATTATTTTGCATATGGATATCATTATTGATTTCTAGAGTTACACTTTTAACTCATAAGCATAAATAAAAGAATTAAAAACATTTGTATAGATAAGGAATTAGTACTACCCATGTATAATGCGCATCCTTATTTTTCCCTCACAAATTTGGGCAAAAAAATGCACGTTATACATGGCAAAATACAGTAAGTTATATAAATAAATACATAGGTGAGTGCACAGAGACTGGAAACACGTGAGACAGTAATTGTATTTATATCAAATTACAAAACATCCCCCTGCTGGAACCTGCCCTCAGCTCCACCTTCTCAATATTCGTATCTCGCTGTGATCGGCCTACCTCTCTAGCATTGCTCTGTCTCTTGACTCATTCCTCAGAGCAGAGCAGAAACACAGTTACCTAAGTTCATCCTAGAATTTTGTTATCGAGAATGTTTATTCTAAAGTTAGTTTAATTTTTATTTAGGGTGGGTTCAAATTGAACTGTTTCAATAGCTATTTAGTTAAATATAAACATCCTCAAATCTGGCTCATGACCAGAAAGGAAATTTCCTTCCCTCGACAGGGAAGGAAATTTTCTACAAAACAGTTAAGCAGTCAGCTGCTCCCTTGTACACGTCTGCCTCTCGCTTCCCAATCGTTTCCCTGAGGATCTTGGGTGATAGATAGCGTGAGGTCCAAAGGCAGCTCAGAGGGCCTCTGTTGGTCGCCACATAGGCTTCACACACTACAATAACATTAAATATAATAATAACCACGACAATGGGTGGGAGGAGACTTGGGCACATTTATATGTCATTGAACATCAAGAGTGGAAACTTTTTTGGCACACTATTATTTGAATCTCTGACAAAGCACATACTTGGTATTTAACAGAACAGTAAATATTCAAATAGAGCATTTTAAACTTAAAACGTGAAATGGAAGTGTAGAAGCAACTGCAGATATGACTTTAAAAGTAACTTTTTTACCAAGCAGTGTCTGCTGGTTGTCCTATTCAGAGAGAACCATTAGTACAGCAGTGTGTCCCTAAAATAATAGCCCAAGGCACTGATCAGAGCAAGAGGTTAGCAAAATGCCTTTGTCCCAAGAACATTTGCTTTTGCCCTTGGCGTCTTGGGAAGTAGGAATCTGTGCTCATGCATGGAAATGATTAATTCTGAGCCTCTCTGTGTCAGAATCACTGTTTATATTTCAGTAATCCACGGCTCAGGCTATCTGCAGACTGTCCATCACTGACTAACTAGAAGCAGCCTATCTTTTAACAGTAGCTGTATTCCACATGTAGCACATTTTTCATAGATTATGAAACCATTTATAAAGGTAGATCACTTAACTTTAAAGTAAAATGTCTCAGGAGCCATTTATTGGAGAATTTGGTTTGAGCCCAACACACTGGCTTAATAGAAGAATAGCTTAACATAACATCTTAAAATACTAGGTTGTTGCCAAAGTAATTGTGGTTTTTGCAATTTTTAACCTTTTAAACTGCAATTATATTTGCACCAACCTAATAAGTAAAGGTCTTGGGAATGGAAGACCAGAACTAAACATAAGCAAAATTGTTCAATAGGATTTGTACATAGCTTCCAACTACTGCCATCCCCACGTTCATTCTTGCTCTTAAATCTGGTGTTACCCCACTCTACTATTCCCTTCTCACCAATTTATTACCTCAGGGATTTGCTTCATGTTGAAATCCTTGGTCATGGTTGGGGTGGCAGGTGGGGTTGCAGATATGAGGTATTTGTATTGATGGGGGAAGAAAGCACTCACTTGGAAGCAAGATATTATGAGCCCCATTTTATAGATGAGAAAACAGGGGCACAGAGATTAAGTAACTTGCCCAAGGTCACATAATAAAAAGAGCTAGTATTTCAACACAGTCTTGCTTTTAAAATGTGATGCTTACACATGATAATAGTACCAGGGTTATTATTAATAAGTGTTTACTAGAAACCTAAAAAGACCATGACATACAAGTATAGATATTCTGCATTCAGTGATAGAGCAATAGGTGATGTATGGCTCACAGGATTTCAGTTATTAGAGCTAATTTTTTAGAGTGAGACATTATTTTCTTTATTTATTCCATTTGAGTTTATTAAATGGGGCTATTTCATGCAAGGCACTTTGAGACTAGAGGGTTAAATAAAATAACGTTTGTATCAAGGATTGTGGCAGAAGGGGATATGATATGTCATATACATATGAACAGAATTAGGAAGTGCCAAAAAGCTGTGAGATTCACACAGAAAGATTAGGTATGAAGGTAATAGGGAAGGTTTTGAGAACAACGAGATGATATTACATAATTTTGAAGGACGGGTGGCATTTGAGCATAATTGATATAGGATGTCTATGATGAAGGATGAAGGACATTTCGGGCAGCTGGTGGGAAGTATACTTCTGCCTGACTGGTGCACATTACGTAGTAGTGGTATGCTGAGATTGCAAAAGTAAATTGGCATATCATGGAGGACCTTGACGAGAAAGAAAGTCCATCCGTCATTCATGGTATGCCTAAGATATGCCAGGCATTTTGCATGTTTTCCTCTCATAAGATTCTCACAGTCACAAATAGTTGTCTTTCTCTATTCTACCAAGACAAAAACTGAAGGCGAGACAAAGGAACTTGCCCAGGGCCAATTGGTAGTATACTAGGATTCAAATCCAGGCTTGCATGGATCCTCATGTTGAGTTTCTTCTGAAGGTAGTGAAAAACCCTTAAAGATTTCTTAGAAGAAGGATCCATGGTGACTGGCACACAGTTCCCTAATGAGTAGGAAGGAGGCGAGACTAAGAGGTACTGGTAACCTCAAGCAGGGTGTTCGCAGGGGAATAGAGCATAAGAAATGGCCTACAGGGCATTGTGGGATTAAACTCTGCAAGGCTTAACATTGCTTGGATTTTGCAGCAGTATAGAAGGAGGCTTAGGCAAACACAAACTAAATAACTTATTTCTATTTCTGACTACTCTGGTTAAACCCACATTCTTTCTCATCATCCTGCTGCTGGTCTTCCTAATTCCTAATTTTTTCCTTGAGCTGGTATCCTCACTTCCACCTTATCACCAGTTTTTTGTTTTGTTTTGTTTTTGTTTTTGTTCTTTTGTTTTTTAAATTAAAAATGTTGATCCTATTGCACTAAATACAATCTAATCATAAGCTCCTGGCATCAGCCTTTCAGTGAAATATTTGTTCTTATGGGACATCAGTTCTCCCACAGATGAGATTAGTACACAGTAAATTCCTCAACACAGCATTCTATGTGAATGCTGTCTTCAGGACTTGGGGAAAGAAACTGGTGGAGAGATTCTCAGGCAGTTGCGGGTTAACAGTCTCACTGTGTAAATGCCCCATGGTCAGAAACAATAGCGTTGGCTGCGCTAAGAGCCCTGAGTCAAGGATGGAGCGGGCTCTTAGTGTTCCATAGGGTAATAATTCTTGCCATCCAACTTTCGTTTTCCCTACATTTCTAGCATGGTAATAGATGGATTTGGGTTTCCAATCCACTTTTATTTCTCTGAAGTTTTTTAAATTAGGTTCACCCATTTATGAGACAGTGAAAATAAACAGTGCCATATTACAGTTTGATGTGAAACTTTTGCTTTGTCCCTTGGGGGTATATTTCATCTCAGGAAGTAGAGATCATAGGCCATTGTGACTAAGAGACAGTATATCATTCACATTCAGTTATTTAAAAAAAAAGAGAAGGGATGACGTGACCAAAAGCATGGACAACTACTTTTTAAAAAAATGCCAGTTGGAATTAGAGCAAATAAGAGGGAAATACTTCCATGAGTCACTGACTGTTTAAAATATCCCAGAAATTTTTCTAAGTCTTATTTGGCATTGGTGGTCCTTCTAATTCCCATAAAATTATTATGTGAACTTGAACAGATTTTGTGTTCACTTGTAACTTTCAGAAACTTGGAAAGCTTTGGCTGCTATATGAGTTAAAAGTTAGATAATGAACTCCCTTACAAATTGTAAACCTAATTTTAAAATAGATACTCTAGATAGGAATTAACTATATACTTCACTTCTGGTGGTCAAGTTTTCTAACGGCTACTTCTTTCCCTTAACTTCTGGGCATTTTAGGAACCCCAAAGAATGGATGTTAGTAAATCTGGTGTGTCCAAAGGGAAGCTTAAGGGCAAACAATTACAGCTACTTGTTGCAAAACCCCAGTATTTCTCACACATTGGATTATACTTAAGTACAATGTTCTCATCAAAATGTTAAAATTCTTAAGTGACTTATATAAAGCCAGTTTTTAAAAGAAAGTTCTTGATTTTGGCTAAAACCTTAATATCTCAGCAGTCCAAAATTTCTTTGAATTTTTTTGTCTCTAACCTGTCATGCCTAGTAAAAATTTACCTTTTTTCTTAAGAATGAAACCATACCTATTAGAGTTTCCCAGTGTAACTTAGAATCATGATGGTACACATTCATTTTACACAACTTAGATTATGAGCAGATACCCTCACTCCACAGTGTGAAAAACAAGTCAGTTAGGCTTGTGAACAAGAGTATTCTATGAAGAAAGCCTGGTTAGGGTTTTTACAAGGGTACTAAAGAAAGTTCAAGGATATATTTGTCTTGGTCCCTTAGGTGGCATTCAGTTTTTCTTTCCCATCCAGAACGATGAGGCCAGCGTTAGTGGAAATAAGTGGCAGGAGTTGTTGAAGGGTGTGTGTGGCAGATACAGCGGAGGTGAATGGTCCTAGAGGTGGAGTAGGGCAGTGAAGTAAGGATATAATGATGAATGGAAAAATGTCACTTTTTCCAATTCTGGCAATTACATACCTTTCTCATTCCCTTGGTCATTGCTTCTTTTAAGATGGCACCACAGCTGGAGATGCAGGGGAGGGAAAGTGACTGAAACCAGTGACCTTTCCAATTTTCCATTCTCCAGTGTTGTGCTTTTGATGCTTCCTGGTTCAACTATGCTGGGAGTGCCACTGTCTGGCACAGCTATGCCGAGTCCCTTACTCGTGGAGACTGTCTTTCTGTAATAAATTTACTAAACACCTACTGAGCACCTACCACGTACACCAGCTTTATAAAAGTATAGAGTACACAGACCTGCTGCTCAAGGGGCGCACAATCAGTGGGGAAGACAGGCATCAAGACAGATAATTACGCTATTGTGCAGGTTGGCGATAACAGAGGCATGCTCCCTGGGTTACAGACGCGCAGAACTGGAAGCCACTGCAGCCTCACTGGCTGCCCAGAAAGGTGATCCGGAAAGGTGCTTATCAAAACAGAACTTCCACGAATGGATGTGTCTTGTTGATAGCTAATAAGCATGGCTTTCTTCCCCAATCCATGAAACTAATAGGACAGCAGGAGAAGAATGAAGCTGCAGTTTGTCACTATAAAGACCCTGGCAAAAGCCAGTTGATTTATCCCGGGATGAAATCTAGCCTTTGTAAGTTTCCTCTGTGTGGCGCATTCTCTGGTCTTTGCTCAACCTCGTTTTACTGTCAGGGACAGAACACTGGGTGACCCTTTGCACAGGGTTAAAATAACAGCAGTAGCTCTAGTGAAGGCTGAATTTTGCTGACCTTTTTACATTTTCCCTATAACTTGCTGTCTGCACCAGCAAAGCAGGGGGCCCTTCTCCTCCCAGTTTCCAACATGATGTTGAACCTGTCAAGGCAATTAAGTCTCTTTTGCTCTTTTAAATCATGTAAACATGTCACTGTTTCCATTCCTGGTCATTCCCCTTCCTCTCACTCCCATCCTGTTACCCAGTTGTTTCTTGCATTCCTGAGATCATTACTCCCCATTCAGAGCTTTGACCCATGTTTGAAACTCCAAGAGCGTGTCTGTTGCAGTTGCTGTGGATCCCAGTTTTTGCCTAGGTTCGGGGCATGCTTTTACCTCCTGGGGAGTGGTCAGTACCCATTATCTTCACTGTGAGGTTAGAAAAATTGATCCATAAGAATTTGATAAATATTATTTGTACACAGGAGAGTGTAGTTTATCACCATTTTAGTGGACAAGGAGTAGGTCTTCCACAAGCCAATTACCAGACTGAGACTAAAATCTTCTATGTACCGGATACTTTGCTGGCCCCTTAAGGGTAGGTGTAGAAGAAGATGCACTCTCCTAAATTACATTAAGTTTGGAACTGCTCGGGTGATCTTGGGAATTTCCATACTCTCCCTTGTGCTCTTTTTTCTTTTTTTGTGAGGGTAGTTTAGAGGGGGGCCTTTCATCCTGCTTTTAATCTGCCCCAGCTGCTTCTCTATCTACTACTCCTGTCTTCCAAAGCTAGACCCCAAATTCTTTTCTCATTTCTGACTAGTTCAGGTTGAAGGTCAACTCTGCATTAGTGCTGGGAGTAACTGAGAAAGAGGGGAAGAGCGGAGGGCAGCCCCGAATGGGGGATCCTCCCATCTTCTTTACACTCGGAAAGTAGGTTTATACCACTGGGTACTTTCCCTATTCCTTCATCTTTCTCTTCACTCCCATGTTTCTATGGGAAGATTCTCTTAATAGGCAAATTTTATTTTATTTTACTGAAAGGTAGATGAATTTAAAATTCTGCCTAAAGCAAACACCTCACACCACACTATCTCCTTTTGCCCCACCCGTCAGCAATATTGTTTGAATTTTGTCTCTTTCTGGAGGATCCTGTGAGGTCAAGTGTGGCAGCTTTTTTCTTCCTTCTTTTCATGCAGGTTATCAACCTAGATAGACCTCTATTAGGACTCCCCGAAAGTGCTTGCTTTAGGTAGAGGAGAGATACAAACTTCCGTTCCTAAGGGTCAAGAGAAGGGACTAGATATGATGGAAGGGATGCCTTGGGAGAGGGCTGTGAGAGGGAGTGAAGAGTTCATCCAGGGCCTCACTAGGGACCAGAACTGGCAGGTTTCAGATATTTCTGCCAGGACTTAGCCATCTCTAGCTCTTATTCCTAACCCTTAAAGCCAGAGTTTCTCAAACTCTCATGTGCATATAAATCACCAGGGTGATTTTGTTAAAATGTGGCTTCAATTCAGTAGGTCTGGGGTCAAGCCTGAGGTAAGCATTTCTAACCAGTTCCCAGGTGATGCCTTTGCTTCTGGTCTGAGGTTCACACTCTGAGTAGCAAGACTCTAAACTGCCCATCACTGTCTAACAGGAAGCGGGATAAGAAGATATTTCAAGTCAAACTTTCCAAACTTTTCAAAATTGATTTATAGGTAGTGCTGAATTCCACCTCTTTCTGCTCCGGTTCCCTTCTCTCCCTCTCCCCCTTGTCTGAAGTTTGGCAGCAGCTTCATCAGTCCTCTCTGCTGTAAATGAACCCAAGTTACCCTGGGATGAGGTCACATTTTCCAAAGACATGCTTCTAGTCTGTGGTGAAGGGGGAGGGTCTGTCTGAGAGTTGAAGCCGGGGAAGTGTAGCCTGTGTAAGACAGAGCCCAGTCTGGGCAGAGCGTGGGTTTGAGGACATTCCCCAGCAGAGGAAGTGGGGAGGCCTGAGCAGCTGCCTGTGCTTTTCTAATCCAGTCTCCTGGCCTTACGGAAATAGACTCTGGCCTGGCATGTTTAAGGCATACCCAGTGGGCTGCAGCTAGGAAAACGTCTCTGTCATTTCTGTGGACACCTAGAAGCGGAGTTCGAGTGTAAGACTCTTAAGGAGGGATGAATTCACCTGGATTATCACCCACACTTTCGTGACATTATGTTCTCATAAATATGGACCTTCAGAGTGTGATACTATGATTTATAAGAAATATGTGTTTGGTCTTTGTCCGAATATGCTTCCTGGCTCACAGCTCCTGAAGCCCTTAGCATTTCCTGTGACAAGAGTGATAAAGGTGTTGTTTGTTATGTTAACGAAGCAACTTTTGGAAAGCCCTGAGGTGACCTAGGATGGGGGCTGGTTGGCAGGAGCACCACCTTGTGATTAGAGGGTTAGAACTTTCAGTGCAGCTCCCCCGCCCTGCACCTCTGGGGAGGAGAGAAGGGCTGGAGATTGAGCTCAATTGCCAAGGGTCAGTGACTTAATTATGTTTCTGTAGTGAAAAAAAAGCAGGACAGGGTTTTCAAAGCTTTTGGGTTGGGGAACCATGGAGATACAGAGAGTAGCACACCTGGCGAGGGCAAGGCAGCTCTGTGCTCCGTCCCATGTACCTTGTCCTATGCCTCTTCTATCAGTGTGAGTTGTATACTTTTATAATGAATCAGTAAATCTAGTGAGCAAAACAGTTTTCTGAGTTCTGTGAGCGTCTCTAGCAAATTCGACAAACCCAAGGAGGGAGTCTTAAGAACCTTCGATTTATAGCCAGTCAGTCAGAAGTATAGGTAACAGTGTGGGCTTCTGTCTAGCACCTGTATGCCTGAGCTCTTAACCTGTGGAATCTGATGATGCTATCTCCAGGTAGATAGTGTCAGAATCGAGCTGAATTGTAGGTCACCGAGTTGGTGTGCAAAGAATTGCGTGTTGGTGTGGAGGACCTCCACACAGACATTAGAATTTGTCTCAAAACTGAAACCGGAAGCCAAATGAGTCTGGGGCTTGTGCTGCCTGCGCAGCTCAGCCAATAGACTGACACAGGAGTTGGGCTATAGGAAAAGCGCTTATTATCAGAGCACCGGTAGTCTGAGAAAGCAGCCGGTTAACACCTCCCAAAACTGCCTTAATATTCTCAGACCAGCTTGGGGCTTTTAAGGGAAAATCTGGGCGTTCCTCCAGAGGCCATGTGACTGTTCTGGGGGCCTGCATGGAGCCTTCCTTCTGGCCACGTGATTCTCTGGTGGAGTCAGCAACCGAGGAACAAGGATGGGAGTAGCCTGGTAGACCACTGAGATTGTGATAAATAAGCTTAAGGGTATTAATCATAAGTTTCGGGTAATTTTCTAAAACGGAACTGGTGTGACAGGGGACATTCTGAGCTCAAGCCACAAGGGGATGATCTATTGTTAAGCTATAGGTGGGTCAAGGAAAGGGGAGGCCAGAGACGTGGAGAGGCCTCTCTATGGGGGCCAACTGGGCCCTGTTTCAGAACCATGTACATAAAGTCCCAATATCAAATATTCTGAATAAAAAGAGAATATACAAAGATTTCCCAAAATTCATTTGTAAAGAAATCTAGTTAAAATTACATAATTTTTCATAGATATTTATTGAGCACCTGCTATGTGGAATCCCTGTGTTGAATACTTAAGAATACAGCTGTGAACCAAATGGAGCTGCCCTCATGAGACTGCCGATAGCCTAAATGGGAGGAAACGGCCGCTTAACAAGTTGCTTTAGTCCACTGGCAGGCGAGCAGGGGGAGGCAGGAGGGGCTGCCATAGCACAATACCCAGACTGGTTGGCTTAAGCTGACAGACATTTGGTTTTTACTCCTGATAGGTCAGCCGATAAAGGAACACGCATGGTCAGGCAAGTTTAAGATTATTAAGAGAAAGTCTGTTTCATTAAGAGAAAGTGTATGGGGCTGAACAAAGACCGCTACAGCCTGGGCTGCATGTCTAAAGGAGACTGTAGCCCAGAAGGAGGGGGTGAGGAGGGTTTTACAGGGGCGGTGCTGACAGGGTAGCATTGTCTGAACAGAAAATGTTGACTGCCTGCAAGCCGGTAGCTGTTTTGTGGTGTTTTCTGTTATCGCAAGTTTGGCTCTGTCTGCAGGTGCAGGCCAACAGACATTTTGTTGTTTTCTCGCAGACATGGCTCTGTCTGGAAGTCAAGGTCTCTGAGACCCAACATTCAGAGACCTAACATTAAGTCAAGGTCTCTAACATTCAGAGACCTAACAACTCCCAGTTCTGGAGGCTAGAAGTACAAGATCAAGGTTCCATCTGATCAAGTTTCTGGTGAGAACTCTCTTTCTGGCTTGCCAACGGAGCAGCCTTCTCACTGTCCTAACGTGGTCTTTCCTTAATGTAGGGGGAAAAGAGGGGAGGGGAGAAGGGGCAAGGGAAAGGAGAGAGAGAAAGGGAGGGAAGAGAGGGGCTGATTTCTCTTCTTGAGAGAACAGGAATCCTATGGATCAGGGCCCCACCCTTATGACCCTATTTAACCTTAATTACTTTTTAGAGGCCCTGTCTCCAGATACACCCTGGGCTTCAACATATTGGCAGGGAGAGGCACAAACATTCAATCTATAGCACAAATAAATACACAAATAATACCTAACTACAAAGTATGGGACATGTCCAAATGAAAAAAGATAGAGGCTCTTTTTGGAGCTGTATTTCATGGAATTGCTTTATAAAGATTACTTTTATTATCTACCAAAAATATAAATCAGGAGAGCCAAGAGAATGAAATTGAGAATGATGTATTGTATTCTGTATTTCCTTTTTGAAAACCAGAGTCTATTTTATTCATATTTGTTTCAATGTCCACATGGTAATCTTTGACTTCCTTCAAGAGAATATAATCGTTTTGTGAAATGTAACTATGACTGTTGCCTGACTCTTGAAATGTAATTAGTAGATGCCTTACATATCTAAGTACTGGGCCTTTTGGTATTTAGTGAAACTAGAGAAAGGGGAAAATAACACTTTGTATCTGGCAAGAGTTCATATCCCAGAATTTGCTTACATTTTGTTGAGCATTTAAAGGTCCTTATTACATGAATCGAAAACCTTTTTATTTTTGTGGTAGTTATTCAAGGAAAGGGGGTAGAATTAAAAACATATCTATGTGAATTTTAATTTTTCAAACTTAGTTTTATAAAAATCAGGTATAATGTCACTCTTTGGCAAAAGAAAAATCAACTTGAAAAGTTTTTAGTTTTTGTCCAAACCAAAACAAACTTGGATAAATAAGAAGGAAACTACTGGTCATGAGACCATATATTATGTGCTCCTTGTTATTATTCCTAACTCTAAAATGCACTGTTAAAGCTTGTTTATGAGCACAGAGGTCAGTGTTTTCCAGGGTCACCATGTGATGCCTTGTTACACATCCCTGTTTCTGTTGAGGAACATGTGGACGTCCTCTGATTGATTGAGGTGCCTCCTTTAGAGAGCAAGTGACATGGATAACCCACTCCGAATGCCGAGGAAGGCCGGAGGGCTTAGGGAGGTCTACAGAACATCATAGTTGAGTTTCCCACTGTACTTCTTCTTGTGGGACCATACTTGGCGAATTGTGCTTAGTTTTCGGCTAACTATTTAAAAAGAATATTGAAAAAGTAGAGCTATTCACGATGAAGAATGAGATGGTAAGGGGCACACAAGTCTGTAACGTGAAGGGGGAATAATTAAGCTTAGTTCCTTAGTTCCCATCCATAATTTGGGTGGGGAAGGGAGATAAGGGCAGTGCCTGAGAGTGTCTTCAGATGCCTCATGGCCAGGCAGGTAGAATCCATGTGGGGCTGCAAAACTTGGATTAATAGGTGAATATTTCAGGATCATAGAAATTGCATCCTGTGAGGGAGGGCTTTTAAGCAATTATGACTGTCCATAGATGAATGGGCTGCCGTGGGTGGGGGAGGGGTGATGTTGGCCTCTCTGTAGGGGACCAATCAAAACTTCATGACTGAGTGAAGGCATTGAGGACCCTAGTGTCACACATCTGAACCATAAGCCCAATAGTATCATTCCAGTGCTGAGATTATATGCTGTATACATGCCTTTTATATAAAACTCTTAAAAAATGCAAACTAACCTATAGAATAGAAAACAGATCAGTGATTGCCTCAGAAAGAACAGAGGGAAAGAGACAGAATACAAAAGGGTACAAGGGTGATGGGTATATTTAGGGGTGATGGATATATTATATTGATTATGGTGTGCATTCATGGGCAAATGCATATGTCAGAACTCATCAAACTGTATTCTTTAATTTGTGCAGTTTATTGGACATCAGTTATACCTTAGTAAAGACTATCCATATGCATGAATATACACACATATACATGTGCATATGCATACACAGATACATATCCATGCTCACAAATACATATATACACACATAATATACCTATATACAATTGTACACACAGGCAAATGTTCGTAGTCAAGTGAATAACCTCTCCGCCCTCGGTTTATATTCGTGTAAAATGGTGATATACTATTACCTCTCTTGTGGAGAAAGAACAGCAATGCTGACTGAGCACACAGCATTCAGTAAATGTTAGCTAAAATTATTATCCTTGTGGTCATTTTAAGCCTTATTAATTTGTTTATTCCACCTCTCTCTTTTTTCTTTATTTTTGGAAGTGTCTGTTACCAGGAACAAAATTGTGTTTCCTGAAGATTATTTATTTATTTATTTGCTTACTTATTTATTTACTTTTGGTTTCAAGATCTGACTCAAGGATGAATAGAACAAATGGAAGAAGAAGCCTTTCAAAATGGCATTCCCAGGCCTGAGAGGGGAAAAATTTGTGCTCAGAATATTTCCATCCTCCTCCAAAGCTGAAATGCCTCTCTTGGCTGAAATGCCTCCCTCAGCATTTCTCTTTTGAACAGCCTACTTGGGGGATCCTAACCCAGCTGCAAGAATTCACTGTGGGCTGAAACCTGGCAGATTAAATCTTGGGGATGGACAGTGATTTCAAAGCAATATTTGTTCTCAAAATGACAAGCAAGTATTGCAGATTTTCATTATTTTCTGTGTTTCAATTAAATTGTTGGGGATTTTGCAGATCAACAACTTTAAGGCACTTGAATTTACCAAGTGGAAGAGTTCTGTTGCTTCTTTTAATTTTTTTAAAAGAAAGACTAGGCTATAGCTTTCCAAAGTCAGCTCTTTAAGTAAAATCTTACTATTGCAGCTACTAAATTCCCAGGATTTGTATCTATTTTTTTTTTTTAAACGAAGGAGTATAATGGTACAGAAAGTTGAGCAAATTACTTAAGTTTTTTCCTATTAAGTTGCATTATTTGAGCAAAGACTGAAATGACATTGTTTATTTTAATGCCATAAAATTCTACATCACCTCTTTTCCCATTTCTATTTTTTTAATGGAAAAACAAACAAAAACAAAACGCTTGCTGTGTACTGGTTGCTTATCATCATGACTATGGTGCTTTTTCTCCTTCAGTTGCCTCCTTCCTCACCTGTCATTCAAAGTGACTGCTCAGCTACTGACAGACTACTTCCTTCAGGTCCTATCCTGTATCTACATCAATTACGAATAACATTATCCTGTGCCCACAACATTCTTAACATAACAGTACTATTATTAATGTCATAGATGGTGAATTAATAAGAACCGCATTATCTACAACTGTGAGACTGCCTACTTCAGTTTGCAGGTCAGGAAATCACTGCAGATTAACATCTTAATTTTAGAAAGCGTCTGATAGTGTACTTCATTATATTCTAAATTCATGACCAGCTAGAGAAATGTTTCCTGATTGGTATTATGTGTGTTTGTAACTGCTTGAAAGGATTTATGTGGAATCAGATAATGAGTTAGTATTAAATTGGAAGGAGAACTCTGTCCGGTAGTGAGCTCAGGGTACAACACCGCATTCTCTTAAAATGATAAAATTTGCATGAAACTGAGATGACTTTATAAGGTAAGATAACTGAAAAAAGAAAACCAATTTATTGTACAGAAGAGTCTCTGTGATGGAGGGCAAGTGGAATCTAATGGACTTGTGTTCTCCTAACATTCCTCAGAAAACTCATACACACACACACACACACACACACACACACACACAACACAGGGCCATAAAATTTATGGGAAGGACTCACAAGTTTTAGAAAAATAATGGGCATCAATGATAAGATGTGTCTGCCAGACAAAAGCTAATGAGATCTAGGACTGTATCTATCAGAGCATATCTGAATTTCTGTGTTCATTTCTGGCTGCCTTCTCTTAAAGAAGACATTCATGTAAAGAGGATTAGAGCATGTAATTTGACACATTTCATTCAAGAACTGGAGTTATTTTCTACCCCCTGCAAAATAGAAGACTGTGTGGGAAGATAATTGTTGTCTTCAAATATCTGAAGAGTTATCATAGGAAAAAGGGACTACATTATTCTTGTTTTTGTTCTTTCAAAGTACAAAAGCAGGAGCAGTGGTGGAAGTTATAGGTTCAATGTTAGAAAAATTACGTTTGACTTAGATCTTTCCGTAGGACAGAATGGACTTTTTTGGAAAGTAGTGATTTTCTTCACGCAAGGAAAATTTAACCAGGGACTGGACAAACTTGGGTAAATTTAGACTATCATTTCTCACAGCATGCCCTGTAGATCACTACATTCACAAAATATTCCACAAGGCTCTGAGCCAACTAGGTTTGAGAAACAGTATACAGTACTACTATTGCTCACTGGAATATCCACAGGGGGCACCAGAATATTAGAGGGCCTGACAGGCCCACAATAAGGAAACTTGTTTAACTTGGTGTAACCCAGCGGTTCTCAAATTTCTTTAAATCCTAAAACTTTTCCACATCTTGTGGAACCAGTGTCCTTCGGAACACACACTGACAAATGCCATTAAAGGAGGTAGACCTGTTGACTTTGATTTCATGAAACCATTCTCTCCATATTTATTGATACATCCATGAGTTAATTTTTCTGTGTGTGTGCGCGTGCACACGCGCACACATACACTCACACACACACCTTTGGAACATAGTTTTAATGATTAAATAATCCTTTAAGAATCCCAACCGCTTTAAGGAAACTACAATTCTTAACTTTCCCTCAGAGAAGTCATGAAAGCCAAATGTAGTCACTACATATCATCAACTGCTCATCAAGAGAAAAGTAAGGCTGTAACCCCAGAGCTGTGTTTTTTAGTCTCCCCTTTCCTCCCCTGCCATTTAGGCAAAAAGCCAATTTCTTGAAAGTACTGAGGGAGGGCAGGAATAGATGTGAGAGAATACAGGTTTGAACTACATCTTAAACATCTGGTTTTATTTATGTGCAAGCACTATGCACAGAACTTAATTAATGTGACTGAAAATAACTGTATGTCTATTGAAACATTAGGTAGGCCTTATGTATTTGTACTTCATTTTCCTAAACACTCTGACCCTTTTGCTCCTTATCCCACTGTCAGGATTTAGTTATGAGCAGTAGTTATGAAATGTGCATAGCAGTTTCTCTTCCTCTTTTCTGACTTTGCTGTCCTTTTCTGTAGTTTTCTTTCAAGAAACTACTACTTTGGCAGGGATTGAAGACTGAGTCATGGACGGGCCCTTACTCACGTCTTCTGTAATTTGAAACCAGAATCTGAAGCAAATTTCAGTACAGTTATGACAAGCAGCCGTTTAGTTCTTGAAATGCTATCCACACTCATATGCACACACCTGCAAAGCTATTTTTCTTGTTCCTCTGGAAAGATCTGGGGCTGGGAGGACATGTAGATAGGAAACAACAAGGAGAATCCCTTTCCTGTCTCTCTTTCTTTTTTTTTTAACGTGTGAATGATATGATACTGGTCAAGAAGAAACATTGCTGCCAGAATATATTGCAGCTGATCTCCAGCTGTTGTCCCTGTAGTGCAATCAGACATGAAAAGTCTTCAAATCTGATAAGCTGCTCGAGGAGAATATTTGTGTGAATATTTTATGTAAATATTACATACCTCAGTAGAGTAAAGAGGTAGAAAGTAATAGCTTTGAAATAAGCCAAAGACATGATATTAAGTTCCTTTCTTTCTCTCTCTCTCTCTCTGTCTCTCTCTCTCCTTAGTTATTAATATCATAGTCCATATCAATAACCTATCAGGTAAAAAGTGTCTCTAATAAAATTAAGCAAAATCTAGTGTTATTATTTTCAAACCATTTTTCTTAAATTATTTTTTCTTAAATTAGCAGAAGCCATTTTTTCAAATGAAAACTCATGAATAATTGTGATTTTTTTTTTAAAGAGCAGAATAACAATAAATGAAGAAAGTTGTGTTGGTGGAACTTCCTGTTCTGTGTACTACAGCTCCTGAGGTACTTCCAGGAACTCGGGGACACTGCTCTATAATATGGGAAGTCAGAAGGTCTGTATGCACCAGGAAGGATGAAGTGAGCTGTCTGTTATAAAATATAAGGCAAATCCAGATCAAGACTCCCCCAAAAAATAATCTCTTGTTTTTGAATAATATGGATATATATATATACACATACATATATAAAGATATATATATATATATATATATATATATATATATATATATTCATTCATTCATTCATTCATTCATTCTTAGGTCAGATTTCCAAGCAGCATTATACATCAAGATCACCTAGAGCTTTTAAAAACACAGGTTTCTGGTTCACAGCCCTGGAGGCTCTGAATTATAGTAAGTTGTTTGCTGGGCTTCAGCATCTGAATCCAAAAAATTTAAAATAAGCTAATTAGTAAGACTTCCTCACAAAAAGTGACTATTTTGTGCTCCCAGGTTTAGGAACTACAGCTCTAGGTTACTTTTTCCTCCCCACAAAGAGGTAGAATGTTACAGCCACTACATCTTCAGTCCAATAGAGTCACTACTTACGATTGATAGCATGATGGTGATACTGGAGAAAAAAGATGGAAGGTCTAATCTATCATTTTATTTTTAATGTGTATGATTTTTTCTTGCACATTCTAGATCACTACTTATTGAGTGTCTACTATAAGAAAAATACTTACGGAATTTAAAAAATGAGTAAGGTGAAATCTTGTTCTAAAGAGGAATGTAGGTTCAACTATCTAGAATAAAAATAGGCTATCTTAAGTACCACAGTAGAATGAAAATACAGTTCTATGAGAGCTCGATGGGATTACCTGTTTGTTATTTGAAGAATTAGAGGGGCCTGGAGTCAGTGGTAATTGAATTCTTACTTGGAACGTGAGTAGATTTCTGTGCTGTGTCAAAGGGGATAGGTACACTAAGGATTCTAAAATAGAGGAAACCTAATGAGTATGAAATATGGAAGGGGTGATCATCTTAGAGGGGTGATCCGATGAGTAGGCAAATGGAGCTCCTTCTCAGAGAAGAAGCAAAGATGATGCTTAAGGGTGACCTTAGTCTAGTTTGGTTTCTTCTTGAAGGTCTCAGGAAGAAATTCCATTATGGAGATGGTAAGCATTTAGAAATCAGAGCATGAATGGAATGTGGCCATGGTAGACATAATGAGAGGAAGATTTTATTCATTTTAAAGGACTCTGGGAACATGAAGAATAGATGTAATTGGGATGAGGATATTTAGATGACATACTGAGCTGATGAAACCATGGCAGGTTGGGAAGACTGAAGATACGGTGGGTATAACAAAGTGTATGGCAGGCACACACTTATCCTGATGGTTCTGGCGGGTCACAACATGGCTGGATGATGTGATAGGGACATAAATACTTTTAGCCACAATGATTTTTAACTTCAAACAATACATAGAATTTGTCTTAAAGTGAAAGACATTTTTTGATTATTTTGTTCTTAAACAACTTGAACATTTTTTACTCTTCTAAGGAATAATGTGCACTCTTTGTCAAAGATAAAAATTAGAGGATAGTGATAAGTAAAAAGAGGAAAATAAAAATCATTAGATAATTTCAATGTCCAAGAATAATCGTTGATAACATGAGGAGCAATCTTTTCAGTCTTTTTTTTTTCCCTTGTGCTTATGAGTATTTGGTTCAAAACTGGTATTACTTTACTGATACTGTTTGTAACCTATATTTTCTACCTACAATATAAAGTCTTTTAATATTTTTAAATCTTCTTCTACACACTAATTAGAATGACTTACTAGGGTCTTATGACTAAAATTACTAAATTTTCTAAAATTTTCTTTAATTCACGCTAATGATGGGCATTTGGTGAGTTGAATCCCCTTTTTTATTCAGTTGCAAATGTTATTGAGGAAAATCTCTTTATATCAATTTTTGTATTTGTATCTCATTGTTTCTGTAAATTCTCATCTGTGAGGTCGTGTTACAAAGTTGAATTTTAGTTATTCGCTATTACCGATCACTGTGAAAGCTCTTCCTGCACAAGCATCCAGGACTGGAGTGACCCACACATCCAGCATGGTGAGGGCCCTCTGAGGCTGTGTTTGCCATCATCTGCCATGAGTGCATTTGGCCAGAAGAATGGAATTTGGCCACATTATTTCTGAGTCAACTCTTCTTCCTTTTCCATTCTTCCACCTAATTAAATCCATGTTGTGTGATCAGAGAAATGAGGGAATTGTGTTTATCTTTACCCCTTTAATATTTTGGCACAGGTTATCTTTAAGACATTACTTCACAGTAAACATGACATCTTGTATCAGTCAGATTCAACCAGAAAAATAGAACCGGATATATTTTAAGAGATCTGTTGAAAGGAAATAGCTTATATAACTGGGGGCTGGCTAAGCAAGTCTGAAATCCATAGGGCAGGCCATTAGGAAGGGCATACTTGAACTCTTGGCCAAAAACTGAAGTTGTTGTCTACAGAAGGAATTTACTTTTTTCTTAGGGAAGAAGGGATTCTCTTCTTGAGGCCTTTCAACTGATTAGCCTACTTAGATTACCTAGGATAATCGCCTTTACTTAAAATAAACTATTTATGGACTTTAATCACATCTACAAAATACCTTCACAGCATCAACTAGGATAATGTTTGATTAGGGACTGTAGCCTAGCGAAGTCGACATAAAACTGACCATCCGACTTCTGTAGTTCTTCTCTCTCTTTGCCTCTTTGTCTTTTCCTCCCTCCCTCTCTCTCTCTCTCTCTCTCTCTCTCTCTCTCTCTCTCTCTCTCTCTCTCTCTGCCATAATTAGAACTAGGATTTATGAAGGAATTTGGGGGTGGAGGGGCGAGAAATAAAATACAGTAAACAGGATAGCAAGTTAATGGGAAGAAGAAAATTTGAGGTGATTTTTTTTCAAATGTTTTTTATAACAATGACTGCCCTATTTTTCCTCGCTAAAGGAGAAGCAAGTTTAGATATCTTAGCTGCCAGGAGGCTTAGAGTTAAGCGTAAAGCCCAATTGCATTAATCTTCTCATTATTTAGAAATAAATCCAAGTTCCTTACCTTGGTCCACAATGCCTTTGGTGACCTGGGCCTTGCTTGCTTATTCAGGCTTACCTTATATTATTAGATTCCAGATAAACTAGCATATTTTTTCTCTTCCTCAAAGATGCTAAAGAGCCTTTCCACATTTTTTCTTTGCCTTAAATACCTTCCTCTAAGTCTTCTCTTTCCTGGCTTTGTTAATTGAGGTCTCATCTCAAATATCATTTCCTCAGACAGACCTTCCTGGGCACTCTATTTTAAAGAGTCTCGTCCTCCCAAATTGCTCTATCCCATTATCACTATCCAGCTTTAATGTTCATAGTGTAAAGTTATATCTATAAGAATCTTAGTGATTAACAATTTTCTTAGTTATATATCTCCACTTTATCTACATCTTTGAGAACAAAGACTGTCATTTCATTCTCCACTAAATCACAGGGGCAAGCCCCTTACCTGACATTTAGTAGGGCCTTACTACACACTTATGCAATGAATAGATACATTACAATTTGCTTTCCAGGTACAATTCATCATACATATATATGTATGTATATATGTATATGTATATATGTATATATATGTGTGTACATATATGCATATGTATATATATACATATACACACACACACATACATATATACATATATAGTTTACCCTTATTTCTACATAACACTACATTTTCCTGTTATATACATTTTTATTGTAAGCTACTATAAAATATTCTTTTTGGAAGTTATATGTGTACTCCATTGATAAATGTTTGCTATAGCATAATTAATCAAGTGTCCCTGGTGTGATGTCCCATGCTCCAGTCCTGAATGGAATACAATGTACAATGTCTTAGGATTTTTACTGGGACCACAAGGAAAGCAAATGTCAGAACAGTATCCTGTGTGTGATTCGTTCTGGGAAGAGGTATGGCAGCTGTAAGGGAAGTGAGACCCCAAGGAATGTGCCTTGGCTGAAATCTTCTGTATCATTCGACCACGTTGGCTGCTCTGTACAGTACAATGTCTCCCACCTGGCATCTGGTTCAGCTGAAACTAATGTGTCGTGTTAGAATTATGAAGTGTGGTGAGAAAGCAGTGAGTATGTGGGGAATAACTTCTACTTCTAACTAGTTCTGAAGAAGCAGTGGCTAATGATTTTCAAAACATCTCAGGAATGAGCACTTATTTCATTCCTTTGTGCTTTTGTTTTGTTTTTATTTTGAACATACTTGTTTGACCTTGCATGTATTTTAACAGATGTACAATATGCTAATTAGAAATAAAATAAAATGTAAACAATTTTCTTTTTGATTCTTGTACTTACTTGCAAAGTGTTTATTATTACCCAGGAAGTCCTGTAAAGCAAGATGTTTCTATTGTTTGTTTTGATTTGAGTTCTCCCAGGAATTCATACAGATAACATTCCAAACTATTACTTTAGTAACAAAGACCTGCTTTTAAGGGAGATTATTATAAAAGTTTGTTTATTTTCAAAAGGTATATTTTTTTATGCCACTATGTGTGTGTTCAAAAAATAGAACCATTTTATGGGCAGATTATAATTTCAAAGTTTAAATATTATAAGTAGCAGATATTTTATGAAAAACGTTGCACTCCATTTTCTGTATTACCTATATTGCCCTCTGGTTGGAATGACACAAACTTATATAGATTATCAGAATACCATAAGGGCAGTTTTGGGTAGTGGATTAATGATTAATGCTCCCTAAGATTTCCGAGTTGGAAATAATGCTGCATATAACTTTAGCGCCCCGATAAGTCACAAGAGGGTGTACAACAGGACAGGCAATAGATAACAACCATAACAGAACTCAGAAGAGATAACGATGTTTTCTACGATTATCAAAATATAATCCTTGTGATTTGTGATTGTTCTTCTGATGTGCGTGTTCTAGTTTCAGAGAAAGTTTCCTCAAATGTCATTTGCTTTCATGAAGACAGTCCTGTAAGAGTGTAATTTTCTGCCTGTTTCTTAACGCACTAAGGCTACCTACACTGTCAGTAGTGTTTGAATTATGAAATAATTCAATTGACTGGATTTTGTTTCTTTCTGGAAACTTCACCACCATAGATAAAGGCAGACAACTTATTTATTTACATATGCTTACTATGTAACTGATTGAGCTTGACCCGTATTCAGTAGCTTTGCTAATGTTTATAAATTATGAAAGGAATCCCTTACCCAGCGGAAGTTGGTTTGGTAGTTGGAAACCTAAAATGGTGAGTGAGAAGAATGTTGCAAATGGAGATCCAAATTGCAGCAAGTTATGTATACAAATTTGTGGATCGCCTTTGGGCATGGTGAAAAATTGTCATCAAAGGACTACCTTCCAAGTATCCGGGCTTAGTGCTTCTATGGGATCCTCAATTGGTTTTGTGTCATAAGTGGCATGTCCTAGTCTTACACTGAAAACTAAATACAAGTCATAATAGTTGACACTGAAAAGAATGGCAGGAAACTCATTTAGCTCTAAGAAATGGGAAAAGTTCACTTAGAGGAAAGATTACGTGGGAATTTGAGAGCTGTCTTCAAGCTCTGGAACAACTGTAAGGTAGAAATGAAATGAGACTTCTTAGAAATGGCTAGAGAAGTTAGAACCAGTAGAAATGGGAGGACTTGCGAGGTTTACAGCTCAGCACAGTCAAACCTAATCCAACGAGCTCTTCATCCCTGAAAGAGGTGGCACAAAGGCTGGGCTGGTCAGTGGTAGTGCAGATGTTAATGTATATGAGGAAGTTGGAGTATTTATAAACCCATGGTTTTGATTTCACACTTCTCCCAGGCCCTGCCATTTACTAAGTTTTTACTAAATTCAAAACATTGTCCTAAAAACTAGAAACATAATATATACGTATGTTATATCGTAGTTAAACTTTAGATACACAAGTAAATATCATAGAGGCTTAGAATTTTGCCAGTAGTGAATGAAAGTGGGATTCAAAGTGTGGCCTTGTTGGCTTTAAAACTTATTTTGTTGGTTTCTATGTGTTTTTTCTTTGTTGTTTTTTTTCCCTCTTCTGTCAGAATGAACTTGCTGACTTAATAAATTAGATTACCTCATCTGCTTCTTCCTCTTCCTGCAGTTGCTGGAAAACTAAAAAGAGATTGTGAGTACAGTGGAAAGAACGTTTTACTGAGGGTTTTAGCTCTGATTCTGCGATTGAACCTTGAACACACTTCCCACCCTTATCCAGCCATCCCTCAGCCACAGTGTCTCTATGAGAAGGTCAGACTGGGTGGCCTGTGTGCTTCCTTTCAGCCCAAACAGTGTCACTCTGCAACTCCATGCTCTTCCACCTAACTCTGGGGTCATGACCGAGGACCGGAACATGTTGGCTCAGGATTGATTATCATTTTCCTCATCATCATTCCTAATCATGATATATAAATATTTGGTTGAAATCAAGAACAGTATAAGGGCTTGTTAGAGGTGTAACATTTTCTTAATAAAGATCAATTCCTATATAATGAAATAGTGCCAAGCTCTCATAGTCTATCTGCATTCTGCCACCCCCCTTCCACCAGCCTAACGTAGTAGCTCAAGGAAAAGAAGATGCTGAGAGCTGTGAGTTAACCATAGCAAATCAGATCTCTTTCCACTCATCACTCTGTGACCTCATCATCTCCATTCATCAGGGTGTTCCACATGGCTTCTTGGATGTTAGAGACGCTGGTTCCTTAATTTTGATATGTTTCTTTGCTTCTTAGAAGGATGGAAACTGCCCGCTTTTCCGTTAAGGCATATAATAAGTCTTGTATGAGATTTACTATAATTAATTAGAAATATGATCAATATAATGCTCTATCTTAACACACACACATAATACACACACACTTTTATTCCTTTTTAATAGTGATAATATAAAAGTGATTTTGGAATTCTGTTTCATTCCATATATTTCCAAGCACTTTCCTATACTTACTCTCTCACAGCCCTTTATGAATAGGCTATGTGTCCGTTTCTGTTCTATTACTGGAGAATATTTTAGGAAAAAAAACTACATAATGGCTATCTTTAATGGTTTCATTTCAAATTAAAATACCGATCTGCCTTCATTTTCAGCATTAAATGTGATCAGCTTTCTTTACTACTCTGGTTTCCTGCCAAAGTGTTCTTCTATTTGAGGGAAGAGCAAACATAAGGTTCACCAGTTTTCTCCAGAATGTGGAGCTCATGGGACAAATTTTCACTGCGTCTTATTATTAAGAACGGTCAGCATGCTGGAGTCCCACTTACCCTTAAAAGGGAACAGTAACTATACCAATATAAAATAGGAAGCATTCCTTTAATTTCAGGCCAAAAGGTTTAGTGTCGGGGCTGGAAATGATGCAAAATAGAAAATACAGTATTTTTATCCATAACCATTTTTCTGAAGGAAGATGCTACATTAATTTTTAAAATCTTTCCTTACAAATGTATTATAGTAACCTCTTACATTGCTAGTATAGCATAAGAGTTTGAAGTCTACTTTGTTAGACTTATAGATATATCCCACAATACTCCTGTGAGATAGATGGGCAGGATATTTATTATATATATGTTATCTTACAAGACAATGACATTTGTAGGATGTCCTGACCAAGGACACAGAGAGTAAATACGTGAAAATTTTTGGAATCATTTCATCTAATGCTTAACATTGGACTTTTTCTGCTGTCTGTACTGTACTTTCATGGACATTTGAAACAAACTTTATGGGCTGGGTCAGTTAAAAAAAAACAAAAAAAGCATCCCATATGCCAGGGACCCCCAGTCCCCAACACTATTCAGAATCTGAGATTTCTATTCATGTTTGTTAGATTAGTAATGCATCAGGGATCCTACTCCAGATAGGCCTGCAACAAACTAAGTAACTTTCTTCTTCCCTGTCCCTTTACTCCTCTGCCATTGCTTTCAGACAATAGGGGCCAAGTTAGGGTCGTTAAAGCAGTTAATTACCAGATGACATTGAGGCAATTACAGACTTTAATCATTAAGGCAGTTCTCTTTGGGGAATGTATTTTTTGTGTGTTTGTGATTCTAAACTGTGAGAAACTAATAAGAAAAATGAAGTAATTGCTTTCTTATATGTTGAGAAATTTCAAAAGGTTGAACTTCCCATGACCGTGAATTTTAAAGTTCTGTTTACAGTATTACTTTCCTCTTAACAATTAAAAATTGTCCTTGTGGCCAATAAAGGCAGATTGTCTCTCTCCCTGTCCTTGGGGCCATATAAAGCCGTATAAAAGCAATTGGAAGAAATTGCTTAATTTAAGTTTTAAAATGTTAATGGGGGGCAAACAATGACCAGACCAGATGTTGAGCTGCTGACCTAGGTCTTTGGGACCTTTCAGGTTGCAGAATAGCTATTACTCTCTTTAGCTTTTGCAAGTCAGGCATGGAAACGTTTAAGCAAGCTCTGACAAAAGTGCTGGTTTTCATTCGTAATTGCACTAAGTAGAAGCCAGCTGTGAGCCTCTTAGGACCCTCCCGCCCCCTCATTGGACTGAGATTTTTAAATGTTTTGCTGATTAGGCAGTAAAGTTTTCTTCTATTCATTCCTACCCTCTTTGTGAAAACACACTCTTAATACGCTTAAAGGAAACAGGATATGGAAAGAATAAATGAACAACAGATTTTAGTGCTTTACCTAAAGGCCACACAACCCACCATGTGGAACTTAATTTGTGACTGTTACAACCAGCAGTGTAATAGATGCTCAATAAATATTTGTCGACTGGATCACATATCAGCTCAGTTTTTGCCTACAATATAATAGGAATGTATCCAGTCTATCTGCAAGGCCAGTAGCTTTCCACAGATATTAATTCAGTTTATCTTAAGTCGGGGCCACTTTGTGTGAAGTCAACAGGCTAAAAGATGTGAATGATTTAAGTCAAAACCATCACCACTCCTGGAAAAATGCTATTTTGCATATTCATGATCATGAAGATGAAAGCATTGCCTTCTCAGGCAATGGATATGAATTTTTCTTTTTTTTTTTTTTAGTCCACACATATAGTGTCCTTAGATGATCATTCAGGTAAGATTCCATGTGCAATATTTTGATTTCTAAGAAATATATATGAACGACATATATATATATACATATATATATATATATGTATATATATATATATGGTCTTCGTCCATGGTTCATGGCTCACAGCTCCCAAAACCGTTGGAATTTCCTGAGTGTCAAGAGCAATGGTTATATCCTTTTATAATAAACTGATGATGAGTATATGTTTCTCTGAGTTCCGTGAGCTGCTCTTGCACATTAATCAAACCTGAGGAGGGGGGTAATTGGAACCTGCAATCTATAGTCAGTAGGTCAGACACACAGGTGACAACCTGGACTTGTGATTGGTGTCTGGAAGTGGGCAGCCCGTGGGGAGATCAGGGAGTCTTGTGGGACTGAGCTCTTAATCTGTGGGATCTGACACCATCTCCAGGTAGATAATATCAGAATTGAGTTGAACTGTAGGACACCCAGCTGGTGTCAGAGCATTGCTAGCTGGTGTGGGGGAACCCCTGCTTCCCACCACCCATGAGAATTGGAATCAGAATCATTACAATATCTTATGAAAAGGTGGTTTACATTATGTCTCGATTCTGATGGAACAGGCTGATTTTCCAAAGTTACTTGCAAGTGGCAGATTTAATAACCATTAGTTGGCATTCTCTCTTACAAGCCTGCAGCAACCTCTTTTTGCACACAGGTTTTTGGACTACATGAGAAACATAATCATTTATAGCCCCAATAAAAACTATTTAAATGTTCTGGCAGTGCCTTCTGAACATCTCCATCCCAGATCTTTCAAATCTTCCCTGGAAACTATAATTCCAAATATGTAGTCATCTTATAATTAGTGGTCTCCTGCATGCCCTTTGATAAAGGATAGGGCAGATTTCTCTGCTGCCAGATTCTATGGACATTATGACACAGATACTGAATCACTACATGGAAAATGATTGAAAGGATGAATATCCCTTTAATAAATATTTGATGCATCTATAGTCAGCATTCTCATTTCTTCATAGTCCAGTGAGTTTTTGTTCTGTTCCTTATTCCTAGAGCACATAGTACTCATTTTAGCTACATATATTATGTAAAGGAAATAACAGGGAACAGACAACTTAATGCATTCACTTTATTTATTTCTTCCAACCAACATGTGCGGAATACCTTGTATGCATGTTTCTTCTGTGCTCCCTGGTAGACTTAGAACTCCTGTAAGGCAAAGATGGTGTTTCCCTCATCTTCGTAAGCCTGGTTCCCAGTGTATTTCTTCATACATACTGTGAGTTTAACACACTTTTATAATGCCTGAAAGAATGGTTTTATCACTAGCAATCTATAATGCATTTAGCTGGTAATCTAGTATCTCTGGGTCCTTTTTCCTTCTCTATAAGTGAGGAGGTAAGGATAATATATGCTACATTTACAAAGTTATGATATCAGAATTAGATGCTTGCATTTTGCAAACTAAAGCACTCTTATTAAAATTGAATATGTGCTGTCATTGAACCATGAGTTGCTTTAACTACAGTTGGCACTGATGTTTGAAGGAATCTGAGAGGCCTTACTATTAGAGGAGAACTCAACCATTATATGTCCAATAAAAATTTTCTTCCTTATAATGCTCAATTGTTTAAAAAAAATTTAAAAGTAAGTTCTAATGAAGCGTACTAAGTCTAGTTTATTCTTCAGAACTTTTAACCTCTGTCATGTCCATAAAATGTGGCATATGGTTCTATTCAGGGTACGATAAATACTGTATGTATTTGGGAAGGAAACTATAAGGTATGTTTCTGGCTTGTTGAGAGGAA
Source organism: Rhinolophus ferrumequinum (assembly GCF_004115265.2). Lineage (NCBI taxonomy): Eukaryota > Metazoa > Chordata > Mammalia > Chiroptera > Rhinolophidae > Rhinolophus > Rhinolophus ferrumequinum. Next base: position 56,139,237 of record NC_046285.1, read on the forward strand.
GAAATAAATGGCTTATTCAGTCATTTCTATTTTTGGTTTCAGTGATTAACGCAACCTAAAGGAACAATTTTCTTTAAGCTACAATGCCAGTTTCTATTCTAATTTCATCCCCAGAGTTTTAGATGGAATGTGAACTGAAAAAACAAACAAAAAAACCCCACAGTTTTTAGCTCTTATTTTAGATGACTTTTTTTTTTTTTACTCCCACTTATATTTTTCACATTTTTCTTTTCACATTCTGGAATGAGCTCTTCTTGATTATGTCTAGGAGGACATCTGAGGTGACTGAGATAATGCAGGGCTATGCCTAGGATTCTAGTGCCAGCAGGTGCTGTGTATCTTTCCATGTCCCTCACTCACAGCTTCCAGGAGGCTCAGGAGCAATCAGGATTCCATGTTACCTCCAGGTCTGGATTTGCTGGTCTGTTAGGTACCGGAGATAAGCATCTTGTGAAACCGTCTGATTGTGTGTTGTATTCTTTTATGAGATGGTTAGTCAGGTGCAGCCACAAGGGGAGACACAGGAGAGGTTCAGGAAAACAAAGTTTAGTATATTCACAGGTCAGAGAGAGACAGACAGACAAAACACACAATGAGAAGGCCATGCGGGAGGAGCGTGCCAAGGGAGGCTGCGCAACCAAGCAGCAGGGAAGCCAAGACAGAGTGAGGACCCATGGGCTGGGGACTTTATTGGGGGTCAGGGTGGAGTACCTATGCTACAGCCAAGAGAGCATTTCATTGGTGGGTTTGAATGTTACTGGACCATAGTCATGGGAGGGCAGGAAGAGGAACTTGTGGCCTCTGGCTACCTGGTGGGTGTTCACAGCCTCTTCGTGGGGCTGTTGAGGCAGCAGGAAAATAGGAAGTTTTAAAATTCATAATATACAGTGGGTGTCAACAAGGTTTGCTCTACTTTTATCTAAGTTTAACTATATCTCCGTACCGACTCTAATTCAGTTGTATTCTTCTTATTTCCCAGGATAGTTTCTGTCACCGGTGTAAACTAGCTCTTCTCTGGGATGTTCTTAGAGTTTGGAGGTCTTTGGAATCAGTGAAGAAGTATAACTTTAGCAAAGCCTGGAAAGTGACTTTCCTATGAAAATAAGCAGTTATCAGGGATGCGTAGGTGTGAGAGCGTGAAGTATTGAGACTGAAGGAAAAGGATTGATAAGAGAGTAAGAAAGTCTATTTGCTAAAATCACAGTATATTACTATTTTCTGCAGACTCCATCCAAAGCACTGATTCTCCCTTGAAGTCCGTATTTTTGTTGAGGCTCAGGGGTCTATGAAGTCTATAAAACTGTATGCAAAATTATGTATATATGAATATCTTTCTGGAGAGGAATCTAAAACTTCTACTAGATCCTAAAGATAATAATCCAGTAATATTAAGTATCACTAATGCAGATTTTGACATAATTTACTTCTGATAAGGAAGACAGCATGTTTGGTGGAAAGATCTTAGAATTGGGGTAGAAAGGCGTAAATTATAGTCCTTAATTGTTTCCTTTCTAGCTGTGTGCCCTCAGAGAAATTACTCAACTGCAATATCTCTATCTCTGCAATGGGTGATACTCCTTGCCCATCCTGAGAGTCAAATGAGGTAGGTTATATGACTGGCCAGAGTAAACAATAAAATATATAAGGATGATTACTATTGTGCTAAATTGTTTGGGCTTTTGCAACTGCCAGTCTATGATACTTTGTTAGTTGAAAACTTTATTCCATTACCAAGTAAATATGTATCCTTCCTATCTTGCCAAGGTTGCCAGTTTAGTTTTTCAAAGATTGATTATTCAGTTGCTAGATTTTCCATGCCTTTGGAGGCCTTCGTTTGTAAATGAGTCAATGGAAGCATCTATTACACCATGGCCAATGCCTGGTCTACATCATAGTGGGGACAGGGCAGAGGGCCCAACACTGGGGCAGGGCAGAGCAGAGGTTGTTCTTGGCCTGTGTCAGATTCTACAAAGGGAATTTGAGAGAATTAATTTTGTTTTCTTTGAATAAAGGTCAAAGGTATGTTGAGTAAGTGAGATTGAGGAAGAAACAAAAAGAAGAGAAATGAATGTGGTTTGACATTAGATCATGAGTTGAATTCCCTGCCGTGTTTCCATGCAGTCATAAGTCATATTCTTTCTGAGACTCAGGGTTACTGTTTGTAAAATGGAGATAAAAAAGCATGATCTGACAACAATATATTAAGCATGAAATAATTGTATCTGTGGGATGCAGCTTGTCAACGATGAAGTGATACACCACTTTAAATGTTATTAGTCATTAAGGAATAATCATTTCAACACTATTCTGACTGCAAAATAATTGGATCACTCCTTTGGAATTCATTTTGATGGGATTTCACTAATATTTTATTTGTTCAAATATAACACATGCGCGTGCGCAAGGTCTGACAATTAAGTTTGTGAACTTGTTGCAACGATGTTGCTGACCTTTTTTGATATCAGACGGGTTATTCATTATGAATTTGTTCCAACTAGACAAACAGTTAACCAAGTTTACTATTTGGAAGTGCTGAAAAGGCTGCGTGACAAAGTTAGACGACCTGAACTTTTCACCAACAATTCATGGCTCTTGCATCACGACAATGCATCAGCTCACACGGCACTGTCTGTGTGGAGTTTTTAGCCAGTAAACAAATAACTGTATTGGAACACCCTCCCTACTCACCTGATCTGGCCCCCAATGACTTCTTTCTTTACCCAAAGATAAAGGAAATACTGAAAGGAAGACATTTTGATGACATTCAGGACATCAAGTGTAATACGACGACAGCTCTGATGGCCATTCCAGGAAAAGAGTTCCAAAATTGTTTTGAAGGTTGGATTAGGTGCTGGCATCGGTGCATAGCTTCCCAAGGGGAGTACTTCGAAGGTGACCATAGTGATACTCAGCAATTACCCTGTTTCTCTGAAAATAAGACCTAGCCGGACCATCAGCTCTAATGGGTCTTTTGGAGCAAAAATTAATATAAGACTCTGTCTTATATTAAAATAAGATGGGGTATAATATAATATAATACAATATAATATAATATAGGACCGGTTCTTGTATTAATCTTTGCTCCAAAAGACGCATTGGAGCTGATGGTCTGGCAAGGTCTTATTTTCGGGGAAACACTGTAGGTACGTAGCACTTTTTCTAGGATGAGATCGCAAACTTAATTGTCCAACCTCATATGTAGTCTGTATGTATATATTATTTACTATTTGTTTGAGGACACATGAGCTATGTAGAATGCATCATTAGTTAAGAGCAGTCTTCTCAAATGAGACATCAGAGACAAAATAAAAAGTGAGAAAGCATTTGGGAGGAAAGGGAGAGTCATGTGGTTAAAAAAAGACAGAAACTACCACTTAATATTAGAGAAAAACAAAGGTAGGAAGGAGATAGTGGTGGCAACCTAGGACTTTTAGAAGTAAATTCCGTTCTGAATGTGGAAAAATGGGAAGCCAAATGACTCAGAAGTACAACAGAATGATAGTGATTGCAACAGAATAGAGTAATTAGTAGGAAATACCCAACCGATACTTACTTTCCAGGGACTCTTCACTGAAGTTTAGTTTGAACTTCACTGAAGTTTAGTACGTAGGACTTAAACTATCCTACTTAACAATTGGGTGTATATCCTGATGTACTGCTTGCTCCCTGCCCCCACTCCAAATCTCACTGCTAATTAGCGGCACATGTTAAGGGAAAAGTCCAGTAAGACATTCCAACAGAAGATCTGGGTTTGCTTCAGTTCCCCAAGCCCCTCGAGCTCAACTGATCGTTCTTGGCCATTCGCCTTTCGTTTCAATGGGAATAACTTAGCGTTATCAATCGTGCACTACTCTACCCTGCTGTCTTCTAGTGTAAATTAGGGCGGTTGGTTATTGGTCCGAAGTACATCAGATCCCTCAGTAGTTGCCAGCCAAAAGACAATGCCGAGAAGATTTTATGAGAAAGAATGTGCTTTATTGCATGCCATGCCAGCAGCAAGGACACGCCTGGGGTGTGGAGGGAAGGAGTCACTTCCCCAAAGAGGCATGTCCCCTAACAAAGAATCAGATTTGTCCTTATTCAGGGAAATCATGCATAAACATCAAGGTGAACTTCGTCATCACACATATAGGTAGGGACATTCCTCCCCATACACAGAAAACATGTCTATATATACATCACATGTTCAAAAATGGTGGGAAATCTCCACCCCCGGGAGGAGATTTTAGTATTATAACAATGATATCATGAGAAAAGCTCATGAGACGGCCAGTAGTGGGTCCTCCAGGCCACTTAGTCCAGTCCCGGTGGTTTGAGCCAGAGTAGTCCCCTGGTTCTGCAAATCATTCTGGGTGTCTCCCTGAAAAGACAGGTCTGGCAATAGCCAAAGTCAAGGATGGCATAGGTGTGGAAGAAAGTTTAACTAATTAAGTCTCAGCCCTCCTGTTAAACTCTTAGCAAATCACAGGATGTGGTTAGCAAACCTTATAACATTTAGGGTGATCTCCGTGGATTTACAGGTCACTCTAAGCAAAGTTATGACTTCTGAATAAAAATTGGTCTATGTTAGGCTACCTGCAAGGCTGTCTGTCTATCTAACTATCTATCTATCTATCTATCTATCTATCTATCTATCTATCTATCTATCATCTATCTATCATCGGTACAAGAGAGTGTGATAACAGTACCATATTTCCCCGAAAATAAGACCTAGCTGGACAATCAGCTCTAATGCATCTTTTGAGCAAAAATTAATATAAGACCCGGTCTTATTTTGCTATAAGACCCAGTCTTATATAATATAATATAATGTGATATAATATAATGTAATATAATATAATACAATACAATATAATAATTAATACCTGGTATAATATAATATAGCATAATATAATGTAATATAATATAATACCGGGTCTTATATTAATTTTTGCTTCAAAAGATGCATTAGAGCTGATTGTCCAGCTATGTCTTATTTTCGGGGAAACACAGTATGAATAAAATAGCAGAGGTAAAAGGGAAACCCACAGGATCCATGATGGGTGACAGAGAATCGATATATAGATTATAGCTGGTGGATCAAAAGGGAATGACAAAGAGGATGTCCCGAAAAATGGAATCAAGGATTCAGAACAGAAAATTTCTTTAAGACTCTGTAATCTTTAGGGAGTTAAAAGTTTTTATATATATTTAATAAGCTTTATATTCATATAAAATTTGATAATTTTAATAGGATGTATAGATCAGCTCACTCAATTCCCAAATACAGTGGTGTGCGTTTGGGTGGGTAGGGTGTCAATTATCCTTATATCAATTTTTATATATAATAATCTAGAGAAGATAAAATGTTTCCCTAAAATCATGCAACAAATCACGTACAAGTCAATGCTCAAATGCTGGTCTTCTGATGTCAAGCTCTTTGTTTTACCAACTATTCCTAATTGCCAAAGAATCAAATTAAAAAGAAAAAAATTAGTCATTCAGCCAAATATTTTCAAATAATTAAAATGTATTTTATTTATTTTTAATTTGTATATAGTAAATTGTACTCTTTTGGTGTACAGCTCTATTACTTTTGAAAAATGCAGAGTCAGTCGTGAAACCACAACCATCAATATTAAGATACAGAGCAGTTCTATTCCGCCCCAAATTTCCTCATGCTGACCTTTTATAGCCAACCCCTCCTTTGCCCCCAGTCTTTGACAACCACTGATCTCCTCTTTGTTCCTCAAGTTTTGCCAATTCCAGAATGTCTATAAATGGAGTTAAACAATTTGAGTCTGGCTTCTTTCTGTTTTCAGATATTTTACTTGAGTGATTGGAATCACATGGAAAATATGTGATTATTTCCCTATTTTTTTTAATTTATATCTGGAACTGTGCAGTCTTATAGAAACTGCTGGATTCCTATATTTATTATAAAACCTGATGTCCAAATTCTGAGACAAATCATTGTTCAAATTCTACCACTTAAAGGCCTAAAGGAATAAATACTACCACTAAAGATGCAAGTCTGGCTGTCGCTGTCTTTGGGTATCTCCATCATTATTAAATCCAACTTTCAATTGAGATTATGAGGAATAATTATTGATATGTATTTACATATATCAACTACTTCCTTAATCAGCCCTCTGCACAAGTTTATTTATAAGAAAGGTCTATGCATAATTTTTAGATGCCTTTACATCATGTAGAGTCTTATGTTGCCACTTGTTGTCATTACATTAAATATTTTTAGAACCATTGGGTTCAGTTTGAACATTGCTTTAGAAAGTATTTTGTAGCATGAGCTTGAAATTGTCTGGAGACCTTTTTTCATCTTCAGTGATAAAACATGAGTATTACTCCCTTGTGCCTGAGAACATAAAAACGTGAACTTTCAAGCTAGACAGGCTTCTGCAGTATTTTAGGAATTGCTTAAACCATGGAGATTAAAAGGCAACTTTTAGAGTTAGAGCCAAGTGTGTAGGATCAGCCACATCCAAATAGCATAGAGTGAAAGAGGGATGGTCTGCAGATGAAAAGTTGAAACGTTTCTGCCAGAACAAAACAGAATGGAGGCTAAGCAGGTAAAGCAGTAGGCAAGTGCTAAAAGCACCACAGCAACTAGTGAAACAAAGCATCTAAGGTCTTCTCTTTACAGTCATAAATAGCAAAAAGATTAAAACAAACAAAAAGACACACACAAAAATCAGATTTACAGTCAGGGAGTATGAGAAAAGTACCAAATTGTACTAAATATTTATTTTCTTGAATAGATATTTTTGTATGAATTTATAATTTTTAATATGAATTTTTAATAGTTATATGTTGCTTGTTTTAATTAATAAAAGGCTACCATCACATTATTGCTAGCTCAGTTAAATCACAGCTACTAAGAAAGCCAAAATTGAATACTCTATCTTGGTGATTACATCACCTCTGTAATGCTGTGACAATTAATCTGATTAATAGACAATGTTTCTGGGAGGAAATAAGAAAGCATCGAATTCTGATCCTGCAAATCCAAATCTCCAAATGTACCATGTAAGCGCTCATGTTATGCTACTCTTTTCTCACGGCTTCTGAGTCAGAGTCCAATGTTTACTTTTATATGTTTGAGCCAGCCTGCTTTCTGTCCTTTCCTTCCTTTTTTCTTTTGCATTGTTACCAAAACCTTAATATTGAACTTGTATTCGAAATTTCTTGAGGCTAAATCACAGAAATGATGGACCTGAAATCTTCACATGTTCCTGTAAGACAAAGAATTTAGAATCTCCCCAGAACCCTAAGGTAATCCAAGTATTAAATTCACTACTTGAGCAGATTAATCAGCATTTTGACACCACATCAGAGGATTATAGTGACTTTAAAGTATTACTTTATCCTTGAGAATGAGCTATGTGAACCAGGGAGGTCTACCATGAACGTTTTTGGAATTGAAGAGATAACAAATAATTTATAAAAATCTACTTCAGAATAGAATGTGGGAAAGAAGTACATCCTCCATCACTTTGGACACAGGTGTGTGACATCAGATCATGTCAGTTAAACAGTTTGTTATTTCCTCAAGAACAGGGAACTTGTCTTAACCGTTCTTGTATCCCTAGGTGTAGGTCTGGCATTTAATAGGCGCTCAGTGAATGTTTTTGAACAAATTAAAACAAAAGACAGCAAGGAAGAAGCACGGGCTTGGAAAAAAAGAAGAAAAGGAAAGAGGAGATATAGCAAATGATATATAACAGCCTGTCAACACGAGATATTTAAGTTTCTGTGTGATCACAGTAACTGCCAGTGAGATTCAATACATAGCCACTGAATTTCTGAGCTTTCTTATCTGAAAAAGTCGTTTTTAAAAAACATTTCTTCTATATTTTGTTAAAATTTTCTTATTGTTTTTTAAAATAACTGGCAACATTTTAATATTTGATCTAGTCAGTTCAGTGCATTTCCTCTGTTCAATGAAATTATGTCATCTTCTTGACTCTCACTGTTGGTGGTGTTCTAAGACTTTTCATGTACCCCACCACTGTCCCTCGCATTGATTAAGGATGGATTACTGTAATCTACATAGTGTAGAATTAGCTGGCTGTGATACACTTTTCTGGTTGCCTTTATGGAGAGAATACCATAAGGCAAGTTTATATCATCACTAATTCATAATAAAGTAGTATTTGTTTGGGGGTTTCTCTCTCCAGAGGTAAGTGGTAAGCATTTCATTAGGCATCATAGCTTAAAAATCACATGCCTCAGAACCAAGCTGCCTAAATTCAAATTATATTCTCTGTTATTTTTAACCCTGTTACCTGGGGCATGTTCCTTTTACCTCTCAGTGCCTTAGTTTCCCCATATGTAAATGAGAATGGCAATAGTACCTACTTTATAAGATTCTTATGTGGCTTAAATGAGTTGAAGTTTGTAAATCACCCAATACAACTCTTGTCTATATGAGGGAAGGGAACCAAAAGAAGGGAACCACTTCTGTGTTTCCCAATTGTGTTTATTTTTCCAGCAGGTTAAAACACTTAAATAAATGGTGTGAAATCTCTGAAGTCACCCAAATGTTTTTCTTGTTATTTTAGTTTTTCAATCCAAATTTCCTATTATTTGGAAGCATGTCATGTTGGGTGTTGTTAGGCATAGGTTTTCAGATGTCTGTAGAAGTACTGATGTTTGAAATAAAATTTAGAAATTCTCTCCTAGCCTAAACTTTTTCGTCTTATAGCTTTATACACCTAGAACATTTTCATTGAGCTCCTGGTAAAGACCATACCTTTCACTGATTGAAAAACCAGATCTGGGGATTAGAACCACTAATATCTGTATGCTATGTTCAGATTACAAAGTTCTTCTCACTGCAGTTTGTTAACAACAGTCCTGTGAGGAAGGCACTGTAAGAGTTCTCAAGAATGTCATTTTTAAGTAAATAGGCTAAGAGAAAGGAAGTCAGTGAGTGGATGGATGAACAAACTGACAGATGGTTAAGCAGGTATATAGGCATCTGTTGGTATGAAAATTACAAATTTGTTCAATGTAAACTTTCGGTTTGGACTTTATTTATTTATTTATTTGATGAGAGTTTACTTAATCTAGGAATAAAATATTTGCTGAGAAGGGAAAGTTAACTTTTAGAAAAAGGAAATTATGAAAGAAAATATGTGTTTGGTTTGGATTTGTGGATTATAACAGTGTTGAAAATCTAATTGTTATAAAACCAAAAAATCACAAAAAGGGAACACTAAAAACAAAATGAAACAGGCCAATTGAAATGTACTTTTCCAGGCTTAATAAATGCCAAAAAACAAATAGTGACAGAGGCAAACCACTGTTATTTTAATGAGCTACCAAGATGCATAGGGAAGAGAAGCACTTTTATGCTTCCTGATTGTTTCTTTTTCCAGCAGATTAAAACATTTACATAAATGGTGTGAAATCTCTGAAATCACCCAAATATTTTTATTGTTATATTAATTTTTCAATCCAAATTTCTGAGTATTTGGAAACATTTCATGTTGGGTGTTGTTAAGCATAGGTTTCCAGATGTCTGTAATTTGTCGTTATTTACATCTGGAAGACTCTAGCCTGGTGTAAGGCTAAAATGGTTAGTTAGAGTCCTGAGGACTGAGGTTTCCCAAGTGACTTTGAGAAAATCATTTCCCCTTTCTGGGTCTCAGTTTCTTCTTTTATAAAATTGAGAAGTTTGGCCTAAAGTATGCCTAAAACTCCATGCAGCTCCCTAACTATCCAGTTTTCATTCTGCCATTTTAACTAGCGTTTTGTAGACATTGCTTCCTTTTGTTTTACATTTTTGATGGAGTCCACTCTTCCTTATAAAATGACTCCTTAGGAAGCCTTAGGCCAGTGAGGCTTTAGGCACTTCAGCAGGCTTAAAATAATCACCATGTGTCTGAGGCCCCCGCCAAGCCAGGCCACGCACAGGAAAAATCACCCCACCCCTGGATGGGCTTCACACTAAAGACCCACACTTAACTCTGACCCTATTTAACTTTGCTCTGTATCTGGGACTGATCAGACATAGGAGGCTTTCATGAAAGGGGAAAGCTCTGACTTTTAAGATGAGACCTGGAGGTCAGCCTGCTTACCCATAAAATAGATGCTTATGAGAGAAAAACTTTGAAGGACTCATCCTGGCTTCTTTGAAGTTACTGCTGACACTACTTGGGGATCAAGTAAATGGCTTAAAAAAAAAAAAAAAAACAGAAGAAGAACTAAAAACATTGGATTAAGATGGAAAAGAAGGGGCAAATTTGGCTATTATGAAATTTCTTCTACTCTTCCCCAAATGCTTATTTTAATTGATTTTACTTTTTCCTAAATCTCTTTGACTTTTGCACGATCAAGATGACATATTTGTGTGCTGAAACGTATCCCTGATTTCATGTCCAGTGCCGTCAAGATATCTGATGCAGGTTTCTTGACTCGCTACCTTTATTTTCACCAGAAACCTGCTGTTGAATGCCTTAGCCTTTCTGGAGGTGGCAGCCACCACAGTTGATGGAAAAAACTTTGAACTAAATTGATAGCTTCCTACATTATTACAGAAGTAAACCAAATGTGAACCTTTGTAATGACAGTCCTCAGGGTTGCGCCACCTCCTGCTGCCAGTGATCATGAGGAAAGGCAGAATTGTATCCACTGGGCAGGGATGCGAAATTTCATTCTCATCAATATGATTAACGTCCACTGAGTGCCTACCCTTCCCAAAGCCTCAAGATAGCAAGAAACATGACAAGTTCTTGTCACAAGGGAGAGAAGACATACTTAAATAGAAATAATAATCAATTGTGGGTCTGTGGGTGTCTGTATTTTTGTGTGTGTGTTTTAAGTAATGTCACATAGATTTTTTTTCATTTGTTCCTAACAGTAACCCTTTGAGGTAGACCAAGCAGGGATTGTCATTGCTATATCATTCATGAGGTAATTGAAACTAGGAGGGCAGTGACTTGACTGAGGTCCCACAAATGGAAGACAGCTCCAGGTCATCTGTCTTGCTTACTATTACGAAGTGCCAAGGAAATAGTATTGGAAATGAGCATGAGCATTCTGACATTATGGATGTAGGAACAGAGGCACATTTTCACGTAAGAATAAATCAGTAAGTCACTGAACCAATACCATTTTGTATTTTGACCATTTCTCAGTTCTGGAAACTAAGCATACCCTGTCCCGGTAGTCTGAATACAAAGCTCTCATATTGTACTAATGGATTGCAAAGAAATATCTTGTATTGTGGCATAAAAATAGGCAGTTAGTCTAGGGGAAAATGTGGTTAAAATAACATCAGTATCATTAATCTCCATTGTCAGAGAGGAGTCCATGTTCACAGACACCGGGAGAGCGAGTCCCCCTTGGATTTTTCTCTTCTCTGTTTGTCTAACTAGATTTTCTTTAAATGCCAGGTAAAAGAAGAGACTCTGTTGAATCTTCCCAGTTATTGACAAGAATGGCAATACTCTGGGCTTTTTCAAGGGAGGCCTTGACCAAAATGTGTTCCAAGTCTCCCATGTGTGTTTTGGACAGGGATGGATGGCATAGAATCCTGTAGTTTCTTCCTACATCAAGCACAGTGGAACTAAGATCTCCACATCGATTTCCATAATAGTTTGACCCATTACCACATAAGGAGTTTGCAGATGTCTGTGTTAGAGGGCCATATAGGAATATTTACTCTGTTCTAAAATAGTGAACAATTTAAAGAGAGGAGTACAATAATCTCAAGTGACACATGCAGAAATATATCCACAGACACTTACAGTTCATTCCCTCCTTATACCTATATAAAAATAAATTAGCAGTATGAACTAGTAGAGTTAGAAAGATCGGAAATAGTTAATTTGCGTAAGCCATGGTTTCCTCATCTATAAAATGGGACTACTAACACCCACCTTAGAGTATTGTTGAGAAGACTAAATTAATGATAATGTATTTAAAGTGCTTAGCACAGTGGTACAATATGTGCTAATCATTAATATATCTTTTATTATTATTGTTATTGTCACTTTGCAGAAATGTTCATCTATATGCAAGGGTGATTAACTGGTGGGGAAATGTGAATAATTAGTTCAGCAAGACAGACCACAATGACTGAGAAAATCACTTAAAGTAGGTATCCTCTCATTAGAAATCATCTTTGTTGAGTAGAACACTTCCTTATAAAGTTTCATGTAATTCTCGAGAGGCTGCATGTAAAAGCTTTCATTTTAAGAGGATGAATTCATAAAGAACTATAGCATTGGGCACTGTATATCTTCATTCTCATGACAATTCGTGAGAAAGATAAGCTAAACACATTTATTTCATTGACTTGTTCAAATCTGTTATACATATATAACTTAGGTTAATACATATGTGTATATATAGGGTATATGTGTCTATGGCATTAACAAGTTTTCTCTGGCAATAAAGCACTTTTCTGCCCTCTTGGGACCAATTTTCACCATTCCAGTGTCTTAAATAATTTGGCTTTAATCACACAGACAAGATCATTGAAGTCAAAGAAATTTTTCAGGAAATAGACTATAGAGAGATATAATGGTCATCCGTTTGCCTCTGAATCCACAAACAAAGCTTGCTTCCCGTGCCAAGACTAACAAGGGCCATAGCATCAACAACACTCAACCTCTCATACCACACGCATGATGCCGTGTGGCTTAGGGGTGTGGCTCTGTGGCAAAACACACAACTGTGTGCTGCTGGCAGTGAGTGTGCTAAGGAGAATTCCAGTGGAGAATTTCTTTTCAAATCCATTTCCCATTGTCCAAGCTGTCTTTGGGACTTGTTTTGGATATTGTCAGGAGTCAGATATATTTACCGTGCTGTTGCTGGCTCCATGCAGTCAACAAATCTTTTGCATCCCATGTGTGTGCTATTTAGCCTCTGGAAATAATATCTCTTTTTGAAATATTTCTTGGGATGATTCCCAAACTTTGGTAACTGGAGAACCAACAATAAAACAGTTTTGTTTTTTTCTTTTTCTTTCTTTTTTTCCCTTTCCGGAGAGAGCAGCTGAGGTGGCTTAAATTTATACTACTAAGTAGAATTTCACTGCTTGAGTCATGGCTGTCTGATTTATGAAGGAAAAAGAAATCACATTGCCATACGATACATTGCTTCCTTGAGCAGAATCCTTTAGGATATGTGGAGACCACTCCTGACTGACAGAATAGCTGGAAAGGGACTAAGGAACTAATGCACAGAGGAGATGGGGCAGGTTCCGTGACAGTGGGTGCTGCCACCTATCTAGCTTCAGATCTAAGATATTGGTAGCCCATGATAAAAATATTCTTAAAGAAACATTTTTTACTGAAAGGACTCACTAACTCTGTGTATCCACTTATGAAGGGCAACGTTAGACCTATTTGGAATTGCTGTGATCAGTGGATTGAAGACCAATTGGTGGAAATTCTAAAACAGATTCCAGAGAGCATAAGACAGGATAGTAGAATGGCCAAAGCTAGAATGAGCTGTTTTGGGAGATGGTGACTTTCCTGTCACTAGGGGGTCAAGAAGAAGTCACATGACCATTGATAGAACTTTAAAGACTATTTAAGCACCAGAAGAGAAGTTGGGGGTTTGGCCAAGTTTGTACACTTAAGGTCTTATCGATCTCTGAGATTCAATGGAAAAAGCAGTGGGAATATAGTAAATTTATGTTAGATTTGTAATTTACACACTTGTCATCCTTTTCACAATCACATTCCAGATTAAAAAAATAAAGTAGAAATTAAGCATTACTGTTATTCCCATTATACACAGGAGGCAATTAAGACAGATTAGGATCTATCACATCCCAAAACCAACAGAAGAATAGTGAATCCCACCAATGACTTATATTGTGGATTTCTTCTCCCTTTAGGAAAAATGAGACATTGACATAGTGACTGATGGCTAAGGATTGAGAGACAGAATAGCAGATGAAAGGATGAAGACATCAAATACAGATGTGCCATCATGCCTGAACTGTAGGGAAAATACTCAGTCAAGAGGCAGAATGTAAGCACCCCCTTCCCACTACTCCCTCATCCCCGCCAAACATACACACAAACGTCTTCATCCAAACTTCCTCTAGCTATTTACTTCCAGTGGACCATTTATCTCCAGCCGTATCCTTTGGGCAATGTTTCAGGCCAGGCAAAAATATAGCAATTATGATCTTGTCCAAAGCAGTTCTCCAAAGGTACTGACTGAACTTTCGCTCATTCCGGGAAAACCCAAAAGATTGAAGTAGTGAGGGCCCCAATCTGCCCCCTGCAGGCTGAGCCCACGGTGAGTACAGGGATGCTACACTAAACCAGATTCTAATGATACCAGCTTGGGAAAGATCAGAAATGCTGGATTAATTCTCAAATAGATCTTTTATTTTGGGGAGTAGTTCAAGGGTTTTCAAAAGGGGATGAGTAAGGCAAGAAAAGTGCATGTCAGATACCTAGGTCAGTGCTATTTCTTCTTTAGAACACAGTCTCTTATTGGTAAGGAAGGAAGGTTCTAGGAATGATTTATTGTTCAGTGAGTGAAGCCAGATAGGGAGAGCCAAACAGTCTCTGGGTAAGTCTTATTATATACTGAAGCACCCTTTCATATGTTTAACAATTTAGCTACAAAAATGGATTAAGTTGATTATATTATTTATACCTTTCATTCCAGGATTTATATAATCTAAATAGGTAAACATAGCAAGCTTGAAGTCATCTTAAAGATCATTTAGCCCTACCCTTTCATTCTACAGATGAAGAAGCAGATTCACAGATATTGATTGACTTCCTTAAGGTTACTCAGTAAGTTACCAGCAGAGCCAGAACTAGAATCCATGGCTTCTGGATCCTAGTCTCACACTTTTCTCATTGCCTGAGTGCCTCCTTCCTCACAAGTCTAGAAAAGAAGTCCCTGTGGTTCTGAGGACATCAGTTTGAGAGCATGAAGTTATCTGCAGGGAAGAATGACATAGATGAGAATGCTAGACTGAAAAGGTTCCCATGCTAAGGTCAAGGCACTGGAGAAGACACAAGACACCAGGAATGACAGAAAAGACAGTGAGCTCCTCATCTGACATAAGCCACAGAAGATGTCGTGGGCTCAGGGTTGGTGTCTGCGTTCATTCATGTACATTCACAATGCCGTGTTTCCCCAAAAATAAGACCTAGCTGGACCATCAGCTCTAATGCGTCTTTTGGAGCAAAAATGAATATAAGACCTGGTCTTATTTTACTATATAATATAAGACCGAGGCTCATATAAGATAATGTAATATAAGACAAGGTCTTGGGGCCGGCCCGGTGGCTCAGGTAGTTGGAGTGCTGTGCTCCTAATGCCAAGGTTGCCAGTTCGATTGCCACATGTGCCAAGTTCAATTCCCACATGAACTCTCTACAGCTAAGACTGTGAACAACAGCTCTCCCTGGAGCTCAGCTGCCTTGAGCTGCTGTGGGCTGCTAAGTGCTGCAACCAACTGCCTCAGGTGGGGGTCGTGCAAGGCTCCTAATACCAGCAGGAGCCAGGGAGCTGTGTCCTACACAACTAGACTGAGAAACAACGGCTTGAACCAGAGTTGTGGGGAGGTAGAAGAAAGGAGGAGAAAAAAAAAAGACTGCGTCTTATATTAATTTTTGCTCCAAAAGACACATTAGAGCTGATGGTCTGGCTAGGTCTTATTTTCGGGGAAATGGTGAAAATCTCTCATCCAGCCTAATTTTGCTCTCTTCCCAATCATCAGCCTCCGCTGCAACCAATTGGAACTCCTTTCTCAGTACACAGCCTGTACTCTGCTTTTGTCAGGTACAGTTACTCGACCCAGAATACCTTTTTCTACTCCTGTTCAGCTGTCCAACTCTATTCATCTATCAAGGTTGATCCCCATTGTCCGCTCCTTTACAGAGTCTTATTTCTCTCTTCTCAGTGGTATGCTTTCTCACATAGCTGTACCCATCGACCCCACCTACTTTAGTCTCAGAAAGAATAAAAATTATTTGGATAAAATTAGGGAAAAGAATTTCAATGACAATGAAGTGCAAAAAATTCTCTAACTTCAGGAAGACCTAAAGTAAGTATTAATTTATTCAATCTTTTATTTCAACAAACCTTGGCTGAGTACCTACTCCTCATATCCAAATCACATCTTTTCCTCAAAGACCTGCATAAGGATTATATTCTTCGTGGATCTCTCCCTAATTCCTCACCTGTAAGTAATAAATGCTTCTCATAAATCAGTGATTTATTGTCTATATTTTGCAACCAAAAGTTTTTTTTTCCCCCAGTAGACGGTAAATTACCAGAGGAGTATTATTCGTGGGAGAAATACTAATGGAAGATAACATAATATTTTCCTATTTTTTAAAAAATCAGATCGAATCCGAGATTTACTGATAGCCTACCCACACTAAATTCTTGGTCTAAGTGCAACAATTCATATGCAAAAATGATGAGGTGATGATTTAATTGACTCTTTTTTTTTTCCTTCATAGGAGCTTTTCTTAGCCATCAAGTACTTGGCACCCAGGACTATTCCATTTACCCTCTGGTTCTGGAAAAAATATTTGAAAACACAGCAGCATTCAAAGCTAGGGTTGTTAAAATCATCATTTCCCTAAAGGATGTCAGAAATCCTAAGGGGAAATATTTACAAGGAAAATCTGTTTTCTCTTTGGAATTTACAGATTTTATTTGTCTATTTTTCTCTTTTTACATGCCTCACTCTTGGCTCATTCCTCGTGGCAAGAAGACAGATCTGTTGTCTTTCCACAGATGAATCCATCATCCAGTAGCTGACTGAAATCTGTGCCTATTTAAATAAATGTCTTTTAGTTAATCAAATTGCTAACAGATCCTCAACATTATTATTAATTTTAATTCTTAAAAAATGCTTGAGAATGACGTACTAGTTCCAGCTATCAGAAGAGTGCTATAATTTTTAACCAGCTACCATAATTTCAAAAACTTGATGATGTAATTAATGGCACCTATTTGAGTTAAGTGTACTTTCTATGTGTTTCCATATCGCTCCTTTGTGCTCTTAACTCACTATCTGATTATGGTCTGTTTGCTTCCTGTAGCCCTCGCAATGCTACAATCTATTATATTCATATTGATATATCCTGAGAGACACACTCATGCCCTGCCCTGTGTGCCTATCATGTATGGAAGTAATCAGTGACTAACCACAGTGACACATCAGGATTCTCAGTAAGTGCTTGATGAGTGGACAACTAACTACATGAATAGCCTTTCATCAAGTTCTTACTGAGAACCCTGGGAGTTACAGCAAGACAGGATCAAGACAAGATGGCTTTGAAGATAAGGTTTCTGCTCCTGGCCTAAATATGGCTTAACACCTACCTCCCTGTTATTTTCAGTTTAAAAATGTGATGTATTTGTTTGCTAAGCCTTCTGTAACAAAATACCACAGCACAGACAGGTGGCTTAAACAACAGACATTTATTTTCTCACAGTTCTGGAGGCTAGAAGTTTAAGATCAAGGTGGCTATAGGATTGGTTTCTTCTAAGACCTCTCTCCTTGGCTCACATATGGTTGCCTTCTCACTGTTTCTTCACATGGTCTTTCTCTCTGTGTGCCAGTGCCCCTGGTCTCTCTCTCTGTGTCCTAATCTCCTTTTCTTATAAAGACACCAGTCAGATGGGATAAGGGCCTAAAGGTCTCTTTTTAATTTAATTACCTCTTTAAAGTTCCTATCTCCCAATACAGTCACATTCTGAGGTACTGGGGGTTAGGGCTTCAGCATACGCATTTTAGGGGATACAATTTAGCTCATAACATGTGGTAACATAGGAAAGACGTTTATTTCTGGTTGCTGACACATTAAATCCTCAATAATAGTAGCAGCTATTAGTTATCCTTTCTGAGCTTCATTTTTCTCATTGTGAAATTGGGATATTATTATCCACCCAGCCTCCATGTAATGACGACTTGAAATATACTTTATGTTAAATTTCTTTGTGAAATAAGTAGTAGGAGACAGTTGTTAATTTCAGGTATACGTATACATACTTAATCTCTTCCCTTTGAAAATATGCACACTGTACCCAGGCATTTATTTGCTCTTAGCTTCTTTTCTATTAGAGCTGGAAGTTGGAAGAGTAGGAGTTCGGCTCCCATTCATCTTCCTTTTATTCTTATAGGTCTCAGCATCCTCACTTCTTGAATGGAAAAGCACAAGGTTCATAACTGCCAATTTACATAGCCTTTCCCAGAGAGACTTACTCTGCTCGTATGGGGCATGAGGCAAAGATTAGTGAAAGTGTAACCGAATTTCTCCAAGTAGAGGCAAGTGAGAATTCCTCTAGTGCTTCATGGGAGTGTTTTCAAATGAAAAGAATGAATGATGCTTATATTATTTTGTAATAAGACCACACGTTCTTCTGGGTAGAAAGAGTAGAGGTGGCAACTTCCAGACGGAAGGCAAAGTTCATTATAATGACTTGGCTGGGATTTCTCTCTGGTTGAAAATTGGACTTGCTATGGAGTCTTTAAAATATAAAAGGCTTTACATTAATAGAAAGTGGGTCTTTCAGAAATGGGAAATATGGCAAGTTAGCACTTTATTGGCATGCCCTACCAACTGTACTTTTGGAGTATAAGCACATGGCCTGGTTCCATAATGCTCGGGATTCAAGTCCAAGTGGAGACATGATTGGAGGGAGTAGGGTGTACTGCCACCTAGAGCTTGGTGGGATTGATCAGATTTGCATTTATCACTCCACATCATCCTATGTTACTAGTATAACCTAGTAATCTACACTTACTCCTCTCCAGTGAGATGGAGACGTTTCTGGAAGAGAGTCTCAAAAATCCAAGTCACTCCATTGCTCTACAGTTTTTAAGTGCTTTTCTAAATATGACACCATATGTGCTTATCTTCAAACCCATACTCCTTTGGCCCTAGCCTACATTTTCAGTATTCTCAGCTACTCTAAACTTCCCTCTCAACATTTGTACTCACAACAAACTAATCCTCACATATGGATGACAAGTTTTTCTCAATGTCTTATTCATAGTGAAATGCCCTTGCTGGAACCTCTGCCTGTTGAAAATCCCATCCGTCCTTCACCGTTCATTACAGATGCCATATTCATAATAAGATTTCCATGAAAACTCTCCACATCCAAATCTACCTATTTAGAAGTGCTTTTTCCTACTTTGAATCCTTATAGCACAAGGTGTGATCAAAATATACGGTGAATGTTTAAATAAAATTTATTACAGTAAAAGATACATTGCCATTAATCCCCCTCAGAATATTCCCCCTCCCTTCGAACACACTTACCCCATCGTTCTTGCCACTTTCTGAAGTAGTTCTGGAAGTCCTATTTCGTGAGTTTCCTTAGTTGCACTGTCATGGCTGCCTCGATGTCTGAATCATTTTGACTTTGGGGAAGAGCCAGAAGTCACACGGTGCCAGATCTGGTAAATAAGGTGGATGAGGACACACCATAATGTTTTTATTTGACAGAAATTGCCATATACCAGAAGTGATGTGTGACACGGAGCGTTGTCATGATGGAGGATGACTTATGGCACATTTTAAAACATATCTTCTTTCAATTCTAGCTCACACCCAACTGACTGCACCGAACAGGTTGAAACTTGTCACACAAACTCTTACTAAGGTTTGAGGTGCCGCTTCCTGTATTGAAGATCTCTGCCTTTCTATTGGATGGTGCTCGGCAGCAGCATTCACCGTAATTTATGATCACACCTCATATCTTTTTACTTCTCTCATGGTCCCTTACTTAACCCTGAATTATAGGTATTTGTCTGATTTCCCACCCCGTCTTCCAGATTAGCTACTAAAGAGGAATTATCTCGATTTTCTCTCCATCATCCCTACCCACCCAGTACCCAGCACAGGACCCTTACGATTGGTCAGGTTGAATTTAAAGACAAAGTGGAGCAGCCTGAGCCTCATGGTCCCTAAAAAGACAAAGCTGATAGTACCCTACGCAGATGAAGTGGGAATACTGGACTCCGTATGTGAAAGGTCATAGTGGCAATCTTTTCTTAGTACAAACCAAATATGCAGCTGCTAAACTCAGCCACAATATAACGTTTCAAGGGGAAGGAAGCCAGTGTAAACCTACAGAATGTGCCAAATCAAAATCAGAAACCCTGAGTTTTTAACCACTGAATATAATTTTATACTCTATTTGATATGAATTTTCTAGGCTGTGGTTTAGTTCAAACAAGGCTCTTCATTTAAACACAATCGTAGTTCTCTTCTATACTCATTAGCAGCCACTTTGCAACTTAATTTGGCTCATTCTGGGTGGCATGGATAAAGGTATTCCTCTGTGACTTTTGGAGAGAGATACTTGGGTGTCACTTTTTTTATATGCACTTGTCCAAAATGGTAGATTCTTCATTATTCTGCTGAATAAGGAGGTTTGGCACTTAGACACTCTGAAGTTTACTAGAAAAATTACTAACTTCGGAAATAGAAGGTCAAGTAGTGTGGGGTCCAGCACTTCTATTAGGATCCATGTGGCCCTGAGACCAATTTCTCACTTACTCACATAAGTATAGTAGAGGAGGGACTCTTACACCAAATGATGTCTAAGGACCATTTCTTTGCATATCGGGATTCTGGGATCACTTAGATGAGGATTTTACAAGTAAAGCCATTCTTTCATCTAAGTTAATGAAGTTTACCCCAAGTGCAAGTTGCCATATATGCACCAATAAAGTAGAGCCTCAGAAAGCTGATTAGTCTTTTGAGCCACTCTGAAGCAGGATGGATGGGTCTTTGATCAAAAAAGTTTGAAAAATGTAATCTCCATTCATGGAAATTATCGCAATAGCATATTAAAGATTCTAAAAGTATTACCCTAAACAAATATGTTTCATAATATATAATAGTTTATCTTATAGTTAATTAAACTTGTTTTTAATATATATAAGTCTTATGACCATCCAGGGCAATACACTTCTTAGTAAGATAAGGGCTAACTACAAATCCAAAGGCATTTTTCCCTGTCCTTCTGGGTTGCTCTGAATCATTTGTAATAATATATAAATGATTGTGTCCTTATTCTGGAAAGTCTTCTCTTGCTTTCTCTGGGCCAAAGTACCCTAAATGTACCTCAAGTGAAAACCTGGCCCAACACTCAATAGATCAACTCTCAAATCAAGGTTCTTCACTACTAAGAAGATACATTCCTTTGCATTCCTTCTTATTATATCATACACAAACTAGTTCAAATGATGCTTTTCTCTAACCTAGAACCAAATTTCGAACTACCTAAAAGAAAATACTGATTTCCATTGTTATTTCCAATATATTCCTAATTGACTGGCTTTGAAATTTTGAGGATGTGCTTACCTCTTACCTTTCCTTTGGTTAATACTATGGGCTGAATTGTGTCTCCCCAAAATCAATATGTTGAATCTTTAACTCTCAGTGTGATGGTATTTGGACATGGGGCCTTTGGGAGGTAATCAGGTTTAAATGAGATCATGAGGGTGGGACCTTCTAAGAAGAGACTCCAGAGAGCTTGTTCACTCTACCATGTGAAGACACCATGAGAAAGTAGTCATCTGAAAACCCCGAAGGAGAGCTCCCATTAGAACCCAATCATGTTGACATTCTGATCTTTGGCACCCCGCCTCCAGAAATGTGAGAAAATAAATATCTGTTGTTTACGTCACTCAGTCTATGGTATTTCATTATGTCAGCCCAATCTGACCAAGACAGTCAACTTGTTTTTTCTTTATGTGAGAGACAGAATTACATTTCCCAAGAACTTTCCCTCTTTTCCAGTCTCCCCTTATTACCAGTTTATCCAACAATAACCAGGCTAACCTTTCCACAAGAGACAGGATATCAAGTTGATAATATACCTCCATTCTCATACCATTCTTCCTGCTGAGAAATGAAAAGTATTTCAGAATATTTGTTCTTGGTTCTGCATATAAGGTGCTTGGATATTGCCATTCCACCCTAGCAACAAGTAAAACAGACTGGAAAACTCTTCTAGGATCCATTAAAAGAAGTGAGGGCACAGTATTAAAACAAACAAATAAACAATTTCTGCAAAAGACAGTGTCAAGAGAATTAGAAGACAAGTAACAGACTAGGAAAAAAATATTTGCAAAAGACACATTTGAGATGAGGAATTATTATCCAAAATATGCAAAGAGCTCTTAAACCTCAAAAATAAGAAAACAAACAACCCAGTTTAAAAAATGGGGCAAAGACCTTAACAGACACCTTGCCAAGGAAGATATACAGTTGGTAAATAAACATATGAAAAAAAATAATCCTCCACATCATATATCATCAGGGAAATGCAAGGTAAAACAATGAGATGCTGCCACACACCTATTAGAGTGTCCAAAATCCAGAACACTGATAGCATCATATGCTGACAACAAGCATATGAGCAACAAGAGCAACAAGAACTGTCATTCATTGCTGGTGGAAATGCAAAACGGTGGGGCTATTCCAGAACAGGTTGGCAGTTTCTTACAAAAGTAAACTGCTTTTGCCATACCATATAGCAATGTCACTCCTTGGTAATAACCCAAATGAGTTGAAAACTTATGTTCACCCCATAACCTGCATATGAATGTTTATGGAAGCTTTATTCATATTGTCAAAACTTGGAAGCAACTGATCCTTGAGTAGACAAATGGGTAAATAAAATGTGGCTATGTATAGACAATGGGATATTATTTTATACCGAAAAGAAATAAGCTATCAAGCCATGAAAAGACATGGAGGAACCTTAAATACATATTACTAAGTAAAAGAAGACAATCTGAAAAGGCACAATACTGTATGATTCCAAATATATGACATTCTGAAAAAGGCAAAACTATGGAGAGAGTTAAAAGATCAGTCAGTGGTTGCCAGGGGCTGGGGTGGGGAGGGATGAATAGATGGAGAACAGAGGGCTTTTAGGGCATGAAAATGCTCCGTATGATATTATGATGACATATACCTGTCATTATACATTTCTCCAAACCTACAGAATGTACAATAGCAATCATAAAATGTGTAGACTTTGGGTGATCTGCTGTGTCAATGTGGGTTCCTTAATTGTAACAAATGTACCACTCTGGTTGGGGATGTTGACAATGGGTAAAGCTACACCTATGTGGGGGCAGGGGGCATATGAGAAATCTGTTCTTTCCTCTCAATTTTGTGGTCAACCTGAAATTGCTCTAAAAAACATTTTAAAAGTCTTAAGAAAAAAGTTTTTCATCACTACCTCCAATAGTGCATTTTTTTAATTTTTCAAATCCTTTTTTGGAAGGATGCAGTGGGGCTTTTCATGATTACACTCGCATGCACACATATATACATCTGTTTCTCTTTTTCCAAGAATAAAAATCAAAACACCTCACTTTAGTGTTCAAAGATCTCCATAATCCAGCCCCGTTCAACCTTGTTTTCCATTACTCCTCAATGTAGATCTTCCAAATGAGCCAGGTCAGTCAAATTACTATTTTATAGAAACATCTGAGTCAGCCCTTTTACCCTATTCTGCATCTGAGACATCCGCATGTTTTCTGTTATCCAAAACCCAGCCTCATTCCCACTTTCTCAATGAAGCCTTCCCTGAACCTTCGAGGCTACTGTGATTTCAAATTTTTCTCATTTTCTATGGAGCTGTGTTGCCTATTACCTGTTCACTCTGCCCTCTAATCCTGTAGAACCATACTTCTTGATAGTAATAGCCTGTGTGTACCTTGCCCTACTGAACTGTGGTTACTAAAAAGTCAAGGACCATATTGCAAATATTTTATATCTTCAGGGGGCACTCTATCACAGTTCTTTCTATGGCACAGAGGTGATCAGTAAGCACTCAGTACATGGACCAGATATGCATGAACTCACCTGTACTTTGAAATAACAAGGATTCAAACCCCAAATGTATGTTTGTGCATGTTTTATTAAAAGATACAGATTCTGACCTTAGTCTTGCCACTAATTTTCTATGCAAATCTTTCCTCTGCCAATAAATGAAGCAGTGGTCGTATGTGATTTAAAGAGCATTTCTAGCCCTGGTTACCTGTGGTTAATTGAAGTTAGTATTCATGAGACCAGTGCAAGTGCCGTCAAAGTAACGAAAGAATTGATGCTACCTGACATGTTCAGTAAGGGGATTTTTTCTAAACTTTAACCTCCTCACCAATTCAGATGGCACTCCTTCCCAGTACAGTCTGTTGGCTAAGGTACAGAGAAAATGTTTGGGTTTCTATTTAACCTGTGTATATGGCAGGGGTATTTAATTTACAGTACAGCCTGAAGATTTTTATTGTGGCTCAATGCTTAAAACGTGCAGGTGTAATGCCAGAGGAGCTTATGAAACATTGAAAGAACTCTATCTTCAAAACTGCCTCTTTAATAAGACCGTGTGGCCTGTCAGGATAGAGTACCCATCAGTCAGCTTGATGGCTTAAATACCTGAAGGGATCTTGGTCTCTTCTTTAAGTCCCCTTTAATAGGGGTCTTTAGAGTGTAACTCCCTTTGGCTTGCAGCCATGGTGCATTCCTTTACATGAGCTGAAGTGAATATTTTGAAATATTTTTTTGAAGTAAATCTCCCCTACAGATTATGTAATACAGAATTGTACACCTGAAATCTATGTAACTTTACTAACAATTGTCACTCCAATAAACTTTAATTTAAAAAAAAAAAAAAAAGAGTAAGAGAGAGTTTGCATTTCACAGAACATGGCATATTTATACCAAAAAGGTACAAGTGGAAAAGCTTTCTGTTTGCTTGTTTGCTTTTCTTTTGTTTCTCACACTGGAATGCTTTGGGTGGAATATTAAATTTGTGTCATAAACACAAAATGGGAGACCAAAATGAAAGGGCGATGTTAGAAATAATAATGACAGAATTTTCCTGTATGTTCATTAAACCTAAATCCCTCCCCCAAATCATCAATTTGATCAGGCTATCTCCAACATTATCCTAACACTGTTACAATTTTTAACAAGGCAAGGACCTATTTATTACTTCTTTTTCCTGACCCATATGCCTCCATCTGCAATCCACTCAGGAAACGTGGGCGCTTATGAGAGAAACAGGAAATGAACCCACACTTTTATTCTCAGTCCTCTGGCTTCCCACTACTTCTTGCCTATGACAAACATTTTGTGCCTGTCACTTTATTATTTCACAAAACAATGTTGCAGACACACAAAGTGTGGGATTTTTTTCATATTCTCCAAAGCAGAAAAACCAGTGCTAGGTATATATTAAGCTATTTCACTGCTGCTTTTTTTTTGTTGTTTCCTAAAGTTTTTATTGAGGAAGGGGAACAGGATTTTATTGGGGAACAGTGTGTACTTCCAGGACTGTTTTCCAAGTCAAGTTGTTTTCCTTTCAGTCTTAGTTGTGGAGGGCGCAGCTCAGCTCCAGGTCCAGTTGCCGTTTTCTAGTTGCAGGGGACGCAGCCCACCATCCCTTGTGGGAGTTGAACCGGCAACCTTGTGGTTGAGAGGACGCGCTCCAACCAACTGAGCCATCCGGGAGCTCAGCGGCAGCTCAGCTCAAGGTGCCGTGTTCAATTTTAGTTGGGGCACCTTGGCGCTGCCAACCACCCCTTGCGGGAGTCGAGGAATTGAACTGACAACCTTGTGGTTGAGAGGATGCTCTCCAACCAGGTGAGCCATTCATGAGTTCTCACTGCTGCTTTTATTTAAAAGATATCTTAGAAGCAGAAAGCCCAAAGCTACAGTTAATTGTCATTCTGCAATGATATTTGATAAATATATTCAAATGATTGCAACTTTGTACAATGTGGGAGGGAAAACAAAATGTGATCTGGCTGCCGTTGGCTGCAGAGACATAATTCCGGTAGTGCACAATTAGGGAGCTAGCTGGCTGTTGGCTCTAGGCGAGTGATGGCCAGATAGAACTTTTTTAATGGGTCGCTAGGGAAAGACAGCATTCATCTCCATTTATCATAATGAAAACCAGGCAGAAGCAAAGTATGAGTGAATGGTTAGAACAACAAAGTCGTTTTTATACCATGAAGTTCATCGAGGGCAACTCAGCCTGTCCCAGCACTAGCTTCTACCTGGTGCTATTATTCACGTTTGTATCATGCGCCCTTATACTTAATCATCCGCTACCGCACTGGGCCCGAGCTGAGGAAGGGGTTCATCTCCCAGCTTTGTGAAGAATTCCACAGTAGACGTTGAGAAGACACGGAATAAAGGACCGTTTTTATTTGTGGCATTGTGAAGCGCTTTGCAAACTATACAGCAGTCTACAAGGGTAAAGTCTTGTTAACAACCTCACGGATACGATCATGCTCCCCTTTTTGGGGATCACGAAAGAGAAGAGAACAGTTCTGAGCTCAAAAGAGGGACGTTGGATTTCTATTTATTTACTTTTCAAAATCAGACACGAATTTTATACAAGTTAAAGTGATGACTACTACAGCAGTCATGGGACGCTGGCAAAACTGGAGTACAAAATGAGTGACATCTACCTTCCAAGGAAAGTTTTGAAGAGGATTAAAGCCGTGATTCCAAAAACAGTAGCAGGAAGCAAATGTCAGACCGGTCTTGGCACAGACCTTTCGGTAACTATTAGTCACCCTCTGCCACCTCAAAGGAGACTTGTGGACAATACCGCATAGGTTAAGATGACTGGCCTGTTCATTTTTACCCTCGCCTGATGTTTAGAACCCAAAACAATAGGAACATAAAAATAAACCACATACACTAATTTCATTGGATCCATGGCTGAAATGACTTGCCCGCATACCACTACAGAGAAAGAAAACTCTCGCCTCCTTACCCAGGAGGCGTTGGAGTCTTGGCTGTTCTTTTGTTAGGAATTAGACAAGACACAGATGGCTTGAGGGATTTCATCCAATTAAGCACACACTTATTTTTTGGCTAATACCTTGAGGGCTTTTTTGTTTTTGTTTTTTCACAAAATTCAGGCACTTTTTAAGTAGTCCCTAATCTGAAATAGCATTTTTGAAAGCTCTGCTTCTTCACTTTAGTGTTTTCCTTACCCTGAAAGATGGTTTTTATTTGCTACTTTTTATTTGCTAAGTTTGCTAGGATAAGAAACCTAGCAAACTTAGCTCATAGAATCTGTCGTTCCACTGAACTCATAAGGGTAACCTCATTTGACAGTGGCTATTCATTATCATTGTTTAACATGAAGTTGTAAACATCAGATTATAACTTCATTAGAGTGTTTAGAAAGAGCAGGGGGACATTAATCAGGCCCAGAACCATAAGTAACTGAAGAAAAGAGCATAAGCAGTTTGGCAAAAGAAAGTGCTTTAAAAAGACATATTCTTCCTTTCCAACTTATTCCACAGAGGAAATGTTACTCTTTAGAAATGTCATTTCCCATCTAATCCTTACCAAATAGCCTTTTGAATGCTATAAATATTTACTTATAACCATGACTACATTTTAAACTATCATTCCATAAATGCAAAGATAAGTTTATTTTCTACATTAGCATGAACAAATGAATTGTGAATGTGTTCTATAAAGCTAAATTTTCTGCATTGAGCTGTAAGAAAGAATTTTATTCCTAGAAACTTCCCTTGCTACAGGGGTTTATTTTTTGAATAAATTGCACCTTTCCTGTGTCCAAAAAGACTGTGAGTTACCTTGCTAAAGCAATTATTTGTATGATTAGATTTTTGAAATGGAACCATAAAAACTCAAAGAAAAAAGAGAAATATACTAGATTCAATAAAAATAAAATTTAGTTCTGAGCTTCTAGTAGTCAAGGCAAAAAGGATAACACAGTATATTAGGTTGTCCTCAATGTCTGGTAAAATTAATTTTATAAATTTGTCAAGAGAGTTATTTTCTATAACTGAGTTATTAACATAATCAATACATGCGTCTTTTTGCAAGTTATAGTAACAACATAAGGTAGTACCATCACCAGAATTTGTGAAATAAGAATGCCAACTTATTTTCATATGGCTACTTTTTGATACTCTAAGAAT
This sequence comes from Rhinolophus ferrumequinum, assembly GCF_004115265.2. Taxonomy (NCBI): domain Eukaryota; kingdom Metazoa; phylum Chordata; class Mammalia; order Chiroptera; family Rhinolophidae; genus Rhinolophus; species Rhinolophus ferrumequinum. Next base: position 56,167,192 of record NC_046285.1, read on the forward strand.
CTGACTCCATTATATGGGAATGTTCAGGAATTTCCTTAAATAACATTGACTTCTTTTTAAACAGGCTGGATTGTACATTTGAAACACTATAATTAATAGGATTTAGTTTAATAATTCAAACTGCTTCCAAATTTTGTTTCAAAATTTGATGGGTCTTCGTTTCAAGAGTATTCTTTTAATAGGTTGTTTAATTTTATTTTAATTGAATTAAACAATTTATTTACTTGTTTGGTTTTGTGAAGGAAGTTAACTTTGGTTTGGCAAAAATTTGAGGTAAATTTGGAGATGTTAGCAAGTGCTGAAATATCTGCAAAAATGTCTGGTGTCACCATTATTCAGAAAAAAATAATCTCTGTGCTCCATAAAAAGATGAAGTTTTTAGCCCATAAATTTTTAGTGTCTAGTATGATGTACATGCTGTAATCTAGTGACTTACTTTCTCTTCAGCCAGTGTGTTTATGCTGCTAACTAGAACTTACAAATTCTTCTGTGGTTTAGAAACAGGATGTCTTCAGTCAGGATGTCTGCTTACATGCTTATCAGTTTGTAAGAAACTTCATATGGGGTTAAAAATTCTCTAAAGTTGCTATATTGTGAAATTTAAGTAAAGACCCAAGGCAAAAATTATAGCATTTCATCAAAATGTAATGTATGACATAGGATGAATTCCCAAAGTAAGGGTGATGAAAGTAGAGAAAGAATTCCCTTCTTTATTGAAAATATTCATGTTTAAGTAGAAGAATGGAAATGACTTATTTCAGGTTTGACGTTTTACCCCGAGTGTATAAAAAAGGCTTCAGAAGATAGAAGGTGATCCTAAATATTCTATTTCAGAAGTACACAGTGTTCTCTGTTTCTATGTGCTTTAGAATTAGTCTTTTTTCCTTTCTTGCACATGTCTTACAAGCTGTTTTAAATTTCCTATTCAAAATATTTGTGCTTCATATTTCGTCTAATTCAGAAGAGAGGGAACATGTATATTTCCCCTAAAATATGTTTGGAAATTATAGAATTGTTTCCTTTTGAGTTATGTGTTCGCTTTCTCAATTGAGAAGCATTGCTATAATAAGGACGGGCAAAATGGTGAGGAAGAGAAAGGAATGGAAGAAAAAGGGGGATCAAAGGATGAGGCCTGACAGAGGCTGTCCTATTTTTACCTTGCAAAGTAATGGCATTAATCTCTAACCTGGATTACTCCATGATCTCCTGTCTGCTACCAAAGATCTATTCTCCACATAACAGTCTGAATTATTATTTAAAAATGCATATCAGGTAATGTTTAAAATCCTTTAATGGTTTTCTCTTGCACTTAGAATAATATTAAAACTCCACCATAGCCTACAAGTGATCTATGCTTCTGCAACTCTCTCTCCTTGGTCTCACTTGACTTTTCTTCTTTTCTTTTTTTCTTTTTTTTTTTTTTTTTTTTTTTTTGGCATGACACACTCTTCCTCCTACTTCACTCGTGACTGGCTTCTCAAAATTTAGGTCTCAGCTGAAAAATCCCATTGCAGAGAGACCTTCCTTGACTAATTTATCTAAAGGAGTCATGCTTCTATTCCAACCCCCACATAGTCTTACCGTATTGTTTGTCCTTTTATTTCTTCATAGCACTTAACACAGTTTGAAATCATTTTCATTAATGATTTATTTACTTAAGTCTTGTCTCCTTAATCCTCTTACAGGATGTGACTGTAAGCACCTAAAAAGTGGGGACTTTGCTTTGGCCATGTGCATATTCTCATCAACTATGACTGCCTTGCACAGATTCAGTGCAACATCAATATTTGCTGAATAAGTGAATGAATGAAATAAAAAATCAGGGTATGACCAGAGTACCAGGCCTACGTGTGTTTTCTTGAAGGGGAGGATGGTGTATTGCAAAACTTCTAGAAAAGTTTTCATAACGGATAGGAGGAAGTTATGCTAGAAAAATAGGATGTGAGCCAAATCCTGGAGGTTCTTGAATGTTACCGCACATAGTTTCTGAAATCTCTTTTGTGGTCAATGAACAGTTACTAAAGATTTTTAAGTAGTCAGTGTGTACTTTTGCAATGTTCCTTTATTACTTACTGGCTGTGGAAAACCACTTGTGTGTCAGAAGAGTCTCATTCACTCACCAGTGAACAGACTGAGTCCTGAATGCCAGCAGGGTGTTGATTTAATCAGTGTTCATTTCTTTTTCCATGCAGCATGACTGCCACGTACAGTCGCGCTTCTGGGCTGGCAGGAGAGAATGTTTGTGTTAGTTCTTCACAGCCTGAGATAAAATGACCCAGTGCTTCTTGAAGGCATTTCTTACCACTGTTTCTCATATCTCAGTGGAACCGTTGGCTTCCTTAAAAGTGTGATACCATCTTGTTGTCAAATCATTTCCCTTTCCTCAGTTCTTTATTTTACAATTTATTTTTCTAATGCATAGAGTTACCTTCACATTAGTTATCCTCTCCTGTGGTTTGTTTTATTTTGGTCTTAAGGGAAATCCAGTTTGGAGCCTTTAAATGCAGTCTGTTCTTTGTTTGTTTCAATGGAGCAGTGGGTAGATACTTCCTTAGCTGAAACCTAGTACTTAAAAGGCCTTGTAATAATCTCCATCCAATAATATGGCATTGTGTGTAGCACACACATGTTCACCTGGACTTTTCCTGCCATTTCAGATGTGTGTATCTAATTTCTAGAATGGACTACAAAGATATCAAGCTTCCAGGTAAAATAATGGCCTGTTGTATAGAATCTGTCAGCCAGTCCTAGTTTCCTAAACTGGTTCACAATAATCTAAAAGCATTGCTATTTCATGAATAAGTTTTATGGTTTAACTTTAAGTCATAGAATCTCTTTATACTTATATATTGGGGATGATGGTATTATATTCAGTAGTGGGTTATAAATGGGGATAGCACCAAATAAGCAAAAAAAAAAAAAGTGGTCAAATTTAAGAATAGAAACTAGTTTATCAACATTGTGTGACGTTTTTAAGAGCTACTGAAACACATTCATCGATGAGAATTAGCACCGGAAGCTCTCAGTGGGAATAATGATTTCCTAGATGTTGTTCAGTTTACATCCTTTTAGTATATTCTAGCTTATGAAGCACATTCACGTGTAAGACAACTTTTGACTTGTGTATAAAAGATTTACTTGTTAAAAGCTGTTTTTCTTCTCTTTTCTTAGACCTATCATTGGCATTATCTACATGTGAAGTAGATGGAAAACTAAAAGATAAGTTATACAGTCCCTATCCTCAGAGAGCTCTAGTAGAAGAAACAAACTTAGGTAGAGAGAACACACTGCAGAGTATGTAAGTGCCAGGAGAGGAACAGGGATACGGTGATGCTGTAGTGCATTGACTACAGCTATCGGGTTGAGGAAGGATCTCTTTGAGAATTTAAGTTTGGCCTTACAGGATATGTTAAATTTCTATAAGAAAAGACCAAGCGACATAGGATCTCTAGGTCAGTGGAGCAGCCTGAGCAAAACATCAAGGTAGGAAAGCAAAAACGCATAATTATTGATTTATGTTCTATGAATTTTAATGGCTGGTGCTATACAACCAGAGTGCGTCGGTTCTAATCTGTTTTGTTCATAATTAGAGTTTGGCTTTTAACCGGAGGCAGTTTCCACCAGACCTAAGAACCTTACTATATTTTCATGAATTATGTGTCTGTGAGTTACAGACTATACGCATCATTAATGAGAGCATATTTACATCCTTGAAACTCATAGATCATTTATAAATTTTATTGTTTTTTATTTTATTAGGGTTTTAGTGATTTCTGAATCACATTCACATACACTATACATTAAATCCTTCCAAAAACCTATGTAGTGGGGGTTTATGAGCATTTTCTCTTTCTTTTGAAGAACTGAGGCACAGATACTTAAATGACTTTTCTCCAGGTTCACCTGATCAATAAGTGTAATCACACACTCAATTTAGAACCTATTCTTTTTCCTCTATGCTTGTTTCCTATATACTTTCCTATATACTTGTTACAATGTAGATGTCCATAAAATTCATATTTATCTGTGTTGTTATGTGAACAATTGAGAAAATTTAAATTGAGAAAGAAACCAGATCCAAAATTAGTAATATTTTTTTTTTATGGTGACAAATAATTATTTAAAGTTTAACATGTGATAGTCTCTGTTTTAGGGTCTGTTGTACATATTTAATTTGTAATTGTAAACATAGGTCTAGTGTTTTTTTTTTTCCTCTCCATTTTTTTATTATTAGTGAGTTTCAGATGTATAAAACAACATGATGATTAGACATTTACACATCTCACAAAGTGATAACCCCAACAAGTCTATTACCCATCTGACACCATACATAGCAATTATAATACCATTGACTATATTCCCTATTCTGTACTTTACATCCTGTGACTATATATACATATAAATATATATACATATATATATATATATATTTAATTATAGTTGACATTCAGTATTATTTTATATTAGTTTCAGTTGTACAGTGCAGTGGTTAGGCATTTATATAACTTAGGAAGTGATCCCCCCAATTAAGTCTAGTATCCATCTGACACCATACATAGTTTTTACAACATTATTAACTGTATTCCCCATACTGTATTTCATATCCCCGTGACTATTTTGTGACTGCCTATCTGTACTTCCTAATCCATTCTCCTTTCTCACGCATGCCCCCAACTTTCTTCCCATCTAGCAACCATCAGTTTGCTCTCTGTATCTATGAATCTATTTCTGTTTTGTTTGTTCATCTATTCTGTTGATTCCACATATAAGTGAGATCATATGGTATTTGTCTTTCCCAGTCAGACTTGTTTCACTTAACATAATACCTCTGGGTCTGTTCATGTTGTTGCAAATGGTAAGATTCCCTCTTCCGGGGGGACCTCCACCACCGAGTTGTCCCTCCTAGTGTTCAACCACTATCTGTGGGTTTGGGGTCAGCCCGTTTCATGTCTCCCCACTTCCTACCAGTCTCAATGTGGCCTCTTCTTTATATCCTTAGTTATAGGGGTTCTCTTCAGCTAGTCTTTAGATGATTCTTGAGGTTGATTGTTCTATAATTTATTTGTAATTTTGGTATGATCCTAGGATGCGTTTACCTAATTCACCATCTTGGAGCTCCTCCCAAAATTAGTGATTTTGACAGACAACATAATTCTGGGAGCACAGAATTGAAAACGAAGATAAAAATATCAGGGAAAGATGATTTCAGAGAAGATTTAATAGAAGGAAGGCCAGTAGCTAAACATATGTAAATTAAAAGGGAAAGGGGAATGTTTTACTATTATTAGACAAATTTAAGGATGTCGGTTCTTGAAATAGGGCAGTTTATGTTTTCTGTGATGAGGACTAAAATTCTTTATATATAATGAGATGGCAGTGACTGGGGAATTGGGAACCTCATACCTCTTTCTATATCTTACTAATACTTTAGTGGCCAGACTGTCAAAGGTATAGTCAGTTGAATCTTATATGCCATTCCCTGATTTCATGTTTTCTTGATCAATGACAATGAGTTTTTATCTCTTTATACTGTAAAACAGACTAAACAAAATTTAGGTTTACCATGAAAAAGACTACTAATGTGAATATTAATTTTTCTGATATGTGGCAAATCGATCCATCTACAGACATCCTCCATAACTAAAGCATAGGGCAAAATATCTTAAATTGAGTAAATTTAATTCCAGTTCATTAAAAAAATGCACCACTGCATGCTACATAGAGAGCAGTGTATTAAGTGGTTTAGAAGGAGATTTATAGTGTCTATGTTATGGTTATTAAAATTTTTTTAATAAGGAGAATCAAAGTTGTAAGTTTAGAATCAAATACCTCAATCAAAGGAGTGTGATAGAGCACTTTATGTGTTGTATTTAGCATCTCTCTTATGTATTGGAATTACTTTTTCTAACATTGTATTCTTCACATTCTAAAGCCTGGTAGTAAAGTTGTTGGAGTGAGCATATACAATCCCATTTTTTGGAAAGTGGTATGTTTGTTTGTACTCCATTGTCAGAATTAAAAACAAAAGGAACAAGAAGAAATGAAGAGAAAATAAAAGACAAAAATGTTGAATGTGAAAAATGTGAATTAGAGGTGACACAGCATAGGCAGCTTATTATTTTGATTAATCATAAAAAAAAAACAACAACAAAAAAAACCCCAGAAGCACATAGATTCAATTTCCCAGAAAACAGATGGCTTAAAAGAGGGGTAGAATGAACTTGGAACAAAGCACATGTATCCGTTCTCACCAAAGCCAAAATAGCCACATATTTTCGGAGTCCTATAGCTTAACCTCCCGCCCTTGAGGATTGAGTTTGAGTACAGTGAATGTGAACTGGAACACGACCCTGCCGCTTTCAAGCTGTGAGATGTTGGCCTGGTACCAGCCTGGTTTAGAAATATTTGCCTTCATTCTGTCCTTTTTTTCTTCATAGCTTAACCAGCTGGAAAAGGCAGTAGAAGCAGCCCACACATTTTTCATGGCCAACCCTGAGCACATGGAAATGCAGCAGAACATTGAGAATTACAGAACGATGGCTGGCGTCGAAACATTCCAATTGGTAGATCGAGAAGCCAAACCACACCTGGTGAGCTCTGCGGACCCCTGCCTGAACCATGTGAAGCTTAGTGCTCCTAACTTTCATTTGGCTTAAAGCAAATTGTGATCGCTATCTCAAATTGATTCCCGATTTACAATATAGTAACGTTTTTATACTTTCAGAGTTCTCAGATGAAATATTGTAATTACCAGGGTTGAAAAATTTGAGAGACAATGAAAAGTAACTTAGAAAATCAGTATGATATGGTGAAAAGTAGAATATGATATAAATATCTGTAACCCTCTCTAAGCTTCAGCTCCCCCTCCAATACTTGTTATTTTACACATATGCGTAGGACTTGAAGCTAATGTGAATTGCTCAGGTTACACTGTGGTTTCCTGGCTTCAAGTCCAGTGGTTCTTCCATTGTACCTGTACTTTCAAATTGTTTTTGTTGTTAAGACATATAATTATTTATTTAAGTGAAATCTCACTTAAAATCACAGTAGTTGAAATGGCTTCTTTTACAATTGGAGATGTCACCATTATCAACATGTTGCCTCTAAGATGATTGAAGAAAAGGGTAAGAGAGGAAGAAGGTTTTAGATGGGAGCCTTTTTTTTTTTTTTTTTTTTATGTTGGGACAGGCCTGGAAACAGTTGTCATGTCCACCCCAACATCAATCCTTCTGCATTTTGTTTCATGGCCCTGCTTGCATTCAAAGGGGTTAGAAAGTACAATCTTGAATGTGTTCAGCGAGAAAATGAAATTGATTGGTGCCACAGAAGTTGGCTTGCTCTGTAAGTCCCTTCTCATTTACAATTAGTTGAAGGCAGGAAAGTTAAGTCTAATGAACCCTGATATTCAAGTACCCCTTTGTTGCTCTTTGGGGGGGAAAAAGATTTTTTGTTTGTTCGTTTCTTTGCAGGAGAGTTACAGTGCTGGAGTTAAACATTATGAGGTCGATGACTTTGAGCTGGCTATCAAGTACTTTGAACAAGCTTTACGAGAATATTTCAGTGAAGATACGGAGTGCCGCGCACTGTGTGAGGGGCCTCAGAGATTCGAAGAATATGAGTACTTAGGGTATAAAGCTGGTCTCTATGAAGCCATTGCAGGTAAAGTTTGTTTTTTTCCTTTATTTGTTTTATGATTACAGAAATACTACATGCAATCTGTAAAAACATTCCAACAATCCTGAAGTAAGTATGTATTGTAAAAAGTGAAAGATTCTCATATATCTAAATTATCTACTTTCTATAGATAAATTTATTAGTTGAAATTTCAGTGATTATCCTCTAATACTTTTCCACCATAATATCGAAATGTGTACGTATTTATTTATAATTATTTTATTTTTTATAAGAATAGAATAATACTATAAATACTGATTGCAGCATATTTTTGTTTTTGTTTAATGCTTAGCAATATGTTGTGGACTTCTCATGTAAGTACATGTAGATCTACTTATTGTATTTACTGGTTGCATAATGTTCCATCGTATGGGGACAGCGTCAGTTATTTAACCAGTCCTTTAGTGAAGAGTATTAAAGAAGTTGCTATTTATCGTAATTATAAACAATGTGTACTTTTTGTATACTTAAAAGAATATTATATATGAAAATTTAATACAACGTGGTATTTAAAATAGGTAATATGCATTATACATTAATTGGGGAAATGGGTAGTTAACCATTTATGGTAGGTAGGAAGTGAGTTCTCTGCTGCTTATGAAATGAAACACAAAAATACATTCTAGCTATATGAATAATATTATTGTAAAAAATAAAACTGTTACAAGAAAATGCAGGGGGTTATTTGTACAATACCGTGTTTCCCCAAAAATAAGACAATCAGCTCTAATGTATCTTTTGGAGCAAAAATTAATATAAGACCCAGTCTTATTTTAATATAAGACCAGGACTTATATAGTATACTATAAGACCAAGTATAATATAATATAATATAATATAATATAATATAATACCAGGTCTTACATTAATTTTTGCTCCAAAAGACGTGTTAGAGCTGATTGTCCGGCGAGGTCTTATTTTCGGGGAAACAGGGTAGTAGGAGAGGAAAGCTCTTCTTAGCAAGACAAAAGACAAGATAGATGAAGAAAAAGATAGACTATACATAAGATTTATAACCACAAGAGATATAGTAAATCAAGCTGATTTACAAATGACAAATGGAAAAAAATTGCAAAGAAATTACAGGCAAAGAGCTAATATCCTTAATATTTAAAAAGAGCATGTAAATTATTATTAGTAGTAATTTATTTGTTATTTATTAGCAGTAATAATAACATTTATGTAACAGTTAAAATATACAAAGCACTTCTTTATATCTCTTTTAATCCTCTAAATAACTCCTTGTGTAGATACTGTTGTTATTCAATCTCTTCTTCCTTTTCCAAATGAGGAATTTGTACCTCAGAAAGGGTAAGCAGTGTGATTTAAGGTGAAGCTGGTAATCAAGAAGGCTTTTCTTACTCTAAAGGCCATGCTTTAAAGCTCTATACAACTGAGAAATGGGGAAAAGTTAATTTATTCAATAAGAAATGTTTAACAAATATTTGTTGAGTGCTTATTGTGTTCGAAGTTACCAATATATGAAAAACAATGTTCAGCTTCACATATACTTGTAGAAATGCAAATTAATGAAGTTAATATGCTGTTCCTAACTTCCAGTGTGTTCTGCCTTGATAAAAAGCACCGCTCACCTGGTAGCTCAAACAAAATACCAAGAAGTTACCTTGCAATCGAAAATTTCCTTCAATTCCTATTCCCCTTTGATTTGTTACCAGACTTTGATATATGCTACCTCCTAGTAGCATTTAAGATTCCCTGGTTCTTTCCTCCCCTTTTGCTATCACTCTGGTTTAGATCAACAGTATATTTTCACTAAACCACTGTGATTGTCTCCTTTCTGGTCCTATGTCCTGTTCAGGTTATATTCTGTACCTGGACAGAGCAGTCCTTAAAAAACAAACAAGCAAACAAAAAGGTCTGCTCACAGACATGCTGGAAATTCCCCATTAGCTTCTATTGCACTTGGAATAGAACCTAAAACCTTTATTAAAGACTTTCATGACTGTACAGTTGTGTATGTTTTCATCCTCTCTCTCTCTCTCTCTCTCTCTCTCTCTCTCTCTCTCTCTCTCTCTCTCTCTTTTGTTCTCTCTGTAACCCATACCTACTGCACTTCTTTTAATTCCTTGGATATGCTAAGCTCATTTCCACTTACCGACCTTCAAAATGGTCTTTTCCTCTCTCACTTGGCTAATGCCCTGTCTTGTTCAGTGCTTAGGCCTCACTCAGTACCTAAGTACAGTAATTGCCAAATAGTGGGTGCTTAGTAAATATTTGTTAACTGAATGGGTTGAATGAATGAAGGGGATGACCTAGCCATCAGTCATACTGCAGAGTTTAAAAGGGTTAATAATACTCCATATTTGTGAAAATGTAGGCCATAAATTATTCAAGTCCTTCAGAGGGGCCATTGGGGAATAGCTCATTAAGTTAGACGAGGAAGTAAGACTGAAAATCAGTGCATCAAATGACCAATTTGCCACGCACTCAAGTTACCCCAAATCAACTCAATTTCCCTAAAATCAAAACCAGTATCTGAATTATTGAGGATTTTTTTCCACAACATTGTGTTTCATTGGGCCTCTGCCAGAACCATTTGCCTGCATTTTTGTGAGCACAGCTCATTTGAATGTCAGTCTCATGTGTGTTTTACATTTCAATTGCTGAATATGTCTCTACACTTAATCTTTTATTTGCAGATGGGCAGGCTTCTCCTTTATTATAGTTCATAGTCTTGTGGTTTTGTGGGGATATATATCCTGCCTCCATTCCTATATTTGCCTCTATACCTGTCTCTACCAGTGGCCACTTAAACAGCCTTGGCATATGTTCTAGACCTAGTTTAGGAAAATTGACTGCCAATTCCCCACAGATTAACATTTAGTAATTTGCTCAAGGTCACCACAGTATGTGGGTTGCTGGAAAAGAATAGAGGTCTCCTAACTCAGGCCCTTAATACTTAACCTCTAACACCATGACCCCCACTTCCAGTAAATAAAAGTGATTAAAACAATAATGGCCCCTTTATTTCAATCCAAATATTATACATTATAGAAATATATAGTAAGTCTTCTTGGGAATTTGAAGCATATCCAATTTATTACGTGAGGTAAATTTTTGAAAGTATTCCCACACAGTGTCTTGGGTCTCAAACTTATTAAAAACATATTAATTGCACAACAACATTTGATATAGAAAAGAAGCAAGGAATACTATTACATAGTATTCTAACTATGTAAATTCTTGTTTGGTTCAAAACTGTCCTAAATTAGGAGTAAAACTGGCTTTTAAAATAACAGAATGTATTTAGAAAGCCAGAATATTTGAATTTTAGAGTTAGAAGAACATTAAAAATTGGAGAAAAATGCAAATGGCTTCTGAATGCACTTATTTATTATTAGCAGTGCTTGTTGAAAGCCCTAAAGGCTATCAAAATGTCACTTTTATTTTGCTGCTATTCATAGCTTGCTTTGAAAATACTTTTACTCAAATTTTGAGTTCTTGGCGGGTGTTTCCCACCTTTCCTTTTGCTTGTCATTTGGAATTAGGAGGAGTGTGTATTAAAAGGTAAATGGCCAATTAACTAGGAGAAAACAGTTAAGGATTGTTTGTTGTTTTCTTAAGAAATAAAATAGCTAGCTATTTATTTCTAATATGGCAATCAAATAAACAGAACTCATTCATTCTCTCACATTCCCCCAACTGGAGTTAAGAACCAATGGATTGTGGGGATTCTTCTAGCTGTGTTATATGGGATTTACTTGGCCAGGCTATATGAAAATTAACAAATTTTCCTTCACAACAGAAAATTTATATTTTCTTCCTGTCGTGTTTTGGGCTCTGTCTTCAAGGTCATCCAGATACAAGCTAAACTCTGCCTAACAGAGAACCTTATGAAAGGAGGCAGTTGTGGTAAATTAAATTGTACAGTCATGAAGTTAGATGATTTTATCATCATTCTCAAGGGCACCCACTCATTCAGCACAAGCATGAATGAACTCTTCTCTTTCTGGAAAAGACTACCTCCATCTTCATTACAAAAATCAAAGCTGAGGAAAAATGTAGGAAGTACTTTTTTCTCTGGTTCATTAGCCACTGTGTTCCTTCAGCTCATGCTTGGATGAGCTAGAGCCCAGAGCGAAAGGGAGCATGAAAACCCCCACACTTTCAGATCTTGGCCTGTTTGCATGCAAGAAGAATGAAAACAAAGAAAGGGGAACAAAAGTGAAAGAGGCAAAGTGCTTATTCAAATTCTTTAGCTTTCATCCTTCTCCTACCGTGCTTCCCCGAAAATAAGACCTAGCCAGACAATCAGCTCTAATGCGTCTTTTGGAGCAAAAATTAATATAAGATCCGGTCTTATTTCAGTATTATTTTACTATAAGACAGGATCTTATATAATTAATATAATATAAGACCAGGTATAATATAATATAATATAATATAATATAATATAATATAATATAATATAATATAATATAGCATAATATAGCATAATATGATATAATACCGGGTCTTACATTAGTTTTTGCTCCAGAAGACACATTAGAGCTGATGGTCCGGCTAGGTCTTATTTTCGGGGGAAAATGGGATCTTACCAGTCGCTAGGGTATTAGGATTTGCAATGTCCAGGTGGTACACCAATTTGTTACTAGGTAGAATAGGTTCCTAATCAATAGACGCAAAAGAATAATTTTGTTTCCTTTTTCGGAAAAAGTTGCTTGAAAATGTTAACAAGCAGAAAGTATTCCTTTATTTCTCTGCAACGAAGTCTCCTCCTACAGGGCAGTTCCTTCCTATCAACTGGTCCTAAGGTAACCAGGATCTGAATGTCTGATCCTGCCTCTGGGACACTTCAGGCTATCTAAATATCCAAAGAGTAGCCCCAAAGTTGCTAAATATAAGAAAGTCAGCTGTTCATCTGTTTGTTTGTGGGGTGAAATGGCCTGTCACTTTCAGGAGACATAGAAAAAAGGATCCCTGGGAGAAAAGAGTACAATACAGAGAAAAGATCAGGAGCCAGAAGATTTGGAATCTGCGATTCATTACTCTAGTGATCACCAATTAGGAGTCCGTGGCAAGTCACTTAAGTTTCTTTGTGAAAAGGATTTCTGGTCATGAAGTGAGGATAATACTGGTATCATTCTCAGAGTGTGGTGAGATGAGGCATGCCCTGTGGAACTGTGGCTTTGACTGAAGTCTGGACATTCAGCAGACTGGAGGGACCCACTTGTCGGCTCCTGTCTTCCAGATCATTACATGCAGGTGCTGGTTTGTCAGCATGAATGTGTGAGGGAACTTGCCACCCGCCCTGGCCGCCTCTCACCGATTGAGAATTTTCTTCCCCTGCATTATGACTACCTACAGTTTGCCTATTATCGAGGTAAAGCGTGGGTTATCCGTGAAAATCTTTGAGGGAGGGGCAGTGTGGCTTATCATTGATGTGAGAATTTCTCATCTCACATCACTGCAGCTCAGAACAAGAAGAGCAGAAGGTGAAATTACAAGGGGGAAAATGCTGTAATAATGTCCTGAAAATTATACTAGACTGACATTTTATATGATTTTTTTAAAGTTAATGTTTCCAACTTAATTTAAAAGGTAATATATTCACAAGTTCAAAGACCAAATATCATAAAAGCCTCTCTTTCTTCCTTTTCCCCACAACCCAAGTGCACGCCCTACAACCCACTTTCTTATATATCCCTTGAAAAATTTTTTATAGAAACAACACGTACACACACACAAACACCCACACATACTGACTTACTTCCCCCTTCTTATACAAAGAAGATAGCATATTATTTGCACTGTTCTCTGCATTGTTTTCTTCACTTAATACATACCAGATTTTTTTCCAGTAGGTCAGACCTGTGAAATTACCATTTGCTTAGGTCAAAGTTTGGTAATTTTGTATGGTTCAACCTAATTATATCAGTACGTAGAGATCTTCCTCCTTAATTTTTCTTTACATCTGCATATTTACTATAATTTATTTCATGTGACTCCTTACTGATAAGCATTCTGTTGTTTATAATCTTTTGCTGGGATAATCAACAATTAAATGAATAAAATTTTACATATGTCATTTCACATTTGCACATCAATATCTATAGGATAATTTTCTAGAAATACAATGGCTGCGTCAAATGGTTTCTTCATTTGTGATTTTGATAAATGTTGCCAATTTTTTCTCCACATGGAGTACATTTTTCATTGCTCATCAGCAGAATGCATTATCAAATTTTCAGATATTCCCCAATCCATTAGGTGAAAATTGATATCTTAGTATAGTTTTAATTTCCATTTATCTTATTAAGAAACCGAGAAAGAGATTGAACATTTTTCTAATCTTTAAAAGCAATGAATAGAATTTGGATTACTGGAATTGGTCTTAGTGATCATATTGTCAGACTCAGTGCAAAAGTGAGAATTAACTCCTAAAATTCTACTCTGTTTCCCTGTATAAAATAATGTAGGTTGTCGACAGACATCTTCCGGTAGAAACTTTGGATAATTTACGCAAAACATCTAGCACCAAAGCAGACCAACAGTAGTACCTTTGGAATACCCGAAATTGTGTCCTTCCTTTTACCTGCCAGTATTTCTGATTAACTCTGCCTCACCTTATGTTCCCTCTTTTTGATATTTAATGCTAACCTCTCAAGGATATTTTGACGTACGTATCCCTTATAAATTCTTTAGATCTAGGCTGACTCTAATGCAAATCCTCCATCTTTCAGTTGGTGAATATGTAAAAGCCTTAGAGTGTGCCAAGGCCTATCTTCTACTCCATCCCGATGATGAGGACGTCCTAGACAATGTGGATTACTATGAGAGTCTGTTGGATGACAGCATTGACCTGGCATCTATCGAGGCCAGAGAGGTGAGACCAATGTCCTGAAAAGAAATTCCACATTCTGCTTAGATGCTCTGAAGAGAGTTGGGGAAAATAAAACACTGCTCTTAAATATGTCTAACAATTTACTGAAGTTTCTAGAACTCATTTTTTTTAAACTTTAATTATTAATGCCAAAAGCATATTTTTCTCATATGTGCTAGCTTGTAAAAATCTGTTGAGATGGACACAATTTTTGCAGCTCTGAATATGGGGTTTTTTTTTGGTTTTGTTTTGTTTTTTTATTTTTTGGTGTTTTTTTTTTTGCTTATTTGTCACTGTCTAGTGAAAACTACTTCCACTTGATCATTTATCATATCTCTTAACTGTTATTTAAATATAAATTTTTCTTTCATTTTTTTTTTTCTCTAGGACTTGACAATGTTTGTGAAGCGTCATAAACTGGAATCAGAACTAATAAAATCAGCTGCAGAGGGTCTGGGGTTTTCATATACTGAACCGGTAAGAGCAAAGAGGAAAGAGGAAATGTTTTTTAAAAGAACCATTCAATGGACATTTATTTATGCTTTTATTTCTGAGCCCCACTTGTTGAAGATTCTAATTCCCTACTAAGTTAACAAAAACTGGGGAGGTGTAGGGAGTTATTTGCTCAATATAAGTGATAAACTTTAAAAGACTTTAATAGATTTCCATATCAATGAGATCCTAAGTCAAAAGCAAATATATTTGGGTAGATGTGTTTTGTACATAATGCATTTGCCTCAGGTGTGTTTTATTTCCTAAATTCTGAATGCAATATTTTGTATTTTTTAAAAACATTTATCTTAAATATTTTAAACATTAAAAAGACTTCAAAAAGAACAAATTCAATCACAATTGTACTTCCCAATGTGCTGACTTTTCTTTACTTGTTCATGTTGCCTTTTCATCGTTGTTCATGTGAAGACATACCTTTGGCAGAACTAGTACTATGGTATAGATAGAATTCTGTTTTGATTTTTATTTAAGAAATCATAAGGAATCACTATATTTTTACAGCTTCTAAAAATATTTTTAGCTACTCCATACATAGAATTGATATACAAGAAACTCTTTTGATGCTGAACATTTGATTTGTTTGATTTGTTTTGTGTTAAACATAATGCATTACGCATTTTTCTCTCTGTGGAACTATACCATTTGAATAAATTCCAAAAATGGGATTACTCTGTCATCAAAAGATATGAGAAGTTTTAAAGTTCTTGAAATTGCTTTTCTAAGAGTTTTCTGACATCTTTACTGCTCCTACCAGTGCGTAAAAGTACCAGTTTACTACAAACATTTCAGCGATGAGAAATAACATTTTAAAACCACTGGTATTCATCATATACAAAATTGTACATCATTGTTGCTTTAATTTGTATTCCTTTTCTATGACCAGAAGAAATAAACTTTTCATTTTTAATTATTTTATTTACTTTTTTAAAAGTATTTTTATTAATTATTTTTTCTCTAATTTGAATTATCTGGACATACTTTTTGTTCATTTATCTGTTGGTTACTATATACATTCTTTATGTGATTTACATGTCATATGTTTATAAAAAGCACTATTGGTAAAATACGCTAAAAAAGTATGTTTATTCTTTTTATTTCTGTCTTAGTTATATCATGTTTTCTTTGCATATTTTAAAAAGTAGAATAATTTCAGTATACCAATTCTAATGTAACATTCCTAATAGTTTTATCTGGTCCTACTTATGATTTTCTTTTTCAAAACTGTGTTATCCCAAAAGACCCCAGAAAAAAATGACTTAGTCACTTTATTATCCTGTAGAAATGGTTAATCAAACTGGACTTGTTTGTTTGTTTTATTCATAAGGCATACGAGAGTAAGACTGAATGATCTTTCAAATGTCCTCCTGCCACCAAATTCTAAATCACTTTCTTGGACAAAAGATTGGATGCCCAGTATAATTCCATACTATTTTTACAAAATCGACTTGTGTATCATTTTGTCTTTGCCAAAATTCTATCAACCTTAGCCTTTTATTAATTTTTTAAAAATAAAAGACAAATATTGTATCTTTATATAATACTCAAGTTTCCTAACATTTTAGGTCTTTTGAGTGTTTTAAGGGTATTTTATTTCTGTAAGTGATGTTTTGGTGACAAAACTACTGAGTTATTTATTTTTTTAATTAAAAACAGAATTATTGGATCCGATATGGAGGACGGCAGGATGAGAATCGGTGAGTTCTCCTTTCGCAACACCAACTGTTTTATTTTATAAATTTTTTCAAAGGTATGCAAATTTTTTTTTAATTTTTAGATAAGGTTATCGGATGGGAGGGGCTTAGACAAATGAGTGTAAAAGGGAAGGGATTAAGATGTACAAATTGCTGGTTATAAAAACAGCCATGGGGATGTAAAATACAGCATAGGAAATATACTGTATTTTACTGTGTATAACGTGCTCTCATGTATAATATGCACCCATATTTTTGGTCCATACTCTCAGGGGAAAAAATCTTTACTTTTAATTTTTTAATTCAAATTTGTATTTGTTTACATGTAGGTACTTGTTTTTTGTATTATAAAGGAATTTTAGCATTTATTTTTTAACTTATTATGGTACAAGAAATATTATATAACAGATAATTACAAAACACAAGAATAGAAACAAGGTACAAGAAATTTTATGTACTGGTAACAAATTTACAGTATTTATGCATCATAAAAGGCCAAAAACTCATCATTGCAAGTTCATCATGAGTTCAACAAAAACGATCATTTTCCAGGGTATTATTTTGAATACGGATATTGTTATTGATTTCTAGAGTTACACTTTTAACTCATAAGCATAAATAAAAGAATTAAAAACATTTATATAGATACGGAATTAGTACTACCCATGTATAATGTGCATCCTTATTTTTCCCTCGTAAATTTGGACAAAAAGTGTGCATTATACACGGCAAAATCCAGTAGTCAGTAATACTGTAATAACTATGTGTAGTGTCATATGGGTACTAGACTTATTGGGGTAATCACTTCGTAAGTTATATGTCTAATCACTACCGTGTTTCCCCGAAAATAAGACCTAGCCGGACAATCAGCTCTAATGCGTGTTTTGGAGCAAAAATTAATATAACACCTGGTCTTACTTTACTATAATATAAGACCGGGTCCTATAATATAATGTAATGTAATATAATACAATACAATACAATACAATACAATACAATACAATACAATACAATATAATACCAGGTCTTATTTTACTATAAGACCGGGTATAACATAACATAATAAAATATAATATAATATAGCGGGTCTTATATTAATTTTTGCTCCAAAAGACGCATTAGAGGTGATTGTCTGGCTAGGTCTTATTTTCGGGGAAACATGGTATGTTGTATGCCTGAAACTAATATGATATTGTATATCAACTGTTTATTTTTAAAGAGAAGAAATACTTAGAGTCATACCTATTATAAGGAACTTAGCTCTATGAATAGGCAAAAACATATAATTTAAAAAGTACCAAACCGGGAATTAGGAGCTCTGGATCCTGGTCTCAGTTGTTCCTGTCATTTCTCTGTAACCTTGAGTAATTTATTTTCTTCTCTGGGTCTCATGATTTTCTTCAAATTAAGGAACTAGATAAAAGTGATCTCTTAGGGCTATACCTTCTGTGATTCTAAAGCAGAGAAAAGTAGATGCTGTTTTTGATTTATTAGTAGAATAAAACTATGATATTTTCTTGTCAATGTTGCATTCCCTCACTGTGTTTATTTGAAAGTAAGAAGCTCAGAAAGTTTCACTGCAAGGTAAAATGTTAAGTGTCAGTAGCTCAATCAGAAATGAAGATAACTCATTTGTCGAAATGATAGAAGTCAAAAGTCAATTTACATGTTATGAACAGTTTGAGGAATCACAGAATGTTGGAGTTACATGGCTGAGATTACATGGACTGCCTATTCATTTTTAAATTAAAAAATAGGCCCTGATAAGGCAAAGGACTCTCTTAGAGTCTCACACCATGGGAAATAGGCAGGTCCAGATCTTCTTAATCAAAATATCGTGGTCCTTCACTAGACTTCAAGGTCTCAATCTCGACATGGCCTAGAATTATTACAAGAGATCCAAGAATGCATATGCCCATTTGGATTTGTTCAATCTGTGTGTATTGAAAGAAAATAATGCTATCACTTGTGTATTTGCAAAGTTTGACACAAACTTGTGTCTTCTTTCTTGGAATAGTCAAGAACCACTATAGTAGGACACAATGCATTTCAATTCAACCATTGTTTAGCGATGAATGCTCTATGTTCAAGACATAGTGCAACACTCTGAGGGTTATAAAGATGCACATGATAATTTTTTCCTGCTTTGTTGGAATTCAAAAGCTAATCTTAAGGCAGTCAAGTTGTGGACATAATTAACTGTAATAAAAGTTGCTAAGAAGATTTAGAGAAGTGAAATGGAGCACACTCATTGAAGAAATAGAGAAGAACTTCATGGAGGCAGTGACATTTAATTTGATCCTGAAACACAGGTAGATTTGTGTCCAACAAAAATATACAACATGGAGTCATAGACTATCTGGGTAAGGTATCCTTTGCCTTTGAACATTTTTATTCACTGGGAAATTGCTATTTCAACTTTTCCTGAATGAGCAGCATCCCTTCAGGAGTGAACCTGGAGGGGACAGAAATTCACGGCTTGTCAGTGGGGAAAAAATCATCACCCAAGATAGACCGGGACCTAAGAGAGGGTAAGTATCTGTGCACTTTTACTCTTAGAAGGAGGGGAAGGAGAGGATGGCACTTGACCAGTTCTTACTCAGATCGAGGCAGAACCCACTTTCCCGGGAAATAAAGAAAAGGACTAAGCTATTACAGTTCATGAAATTCTGAAAGCAAGGCTTAAAAACAATGTCTCAGATTTGTTTATCATGACATTTGGTTCCCAACAAATGGGCTTCCAGATTTACTCCTTCGTCTGTTTGCCACAGGAATCCTATGAGCCAGGCAGGGACTGTATAATCATCACAGTCCCCAGTGGACTACCTGAGTCTTGGAGAGGTCACATAGCTTACTTCTGTCACATAGTGAGTGCTAGATAGTGTGGACTGCTTATCAGAGGAACTGGAAGAGACAGGTCACATAGAATATTAGATTAGTTAATCCAAGATGCTTGAGGCACATATATCTGAGTTAGGGCTATGAGAGATAAGTGGAATATAGGTTGAATTGACAAAGGTGTGGAGGGAGCCGTTGTAAGAAAAAACAAATAGAACAAAGACACAAGGGTAGAGAGAGCAGAACATATATATGCCTGCTTATGTAAGATCAAAATTAGTGGAAACATAGGTGGAGAGTTACCAAAATTAGTTTTTAAATAAAACCAAACATTGCTATAATAATAAATGATTAGCAATAATAGTACCAATTGCAGAAGTATCTTTAACAATTATTCTTTCTATGTTCATAATTTTTCAAGCAAATTTACACACAATTCACTTTAATACTGGCAGCATTTCACGTGAGAAAAGTTTCACCACTTCACAGGTAAGAAAAGTTTGACTCAGAGATTTGGTGACTTGTCCAAAGTCTTACTGCTCATAATATATTGAACAGGTATTTGAACCTAGGCTTTTGAATCCAAACCCCATTTTCTCTTCTTCCCCTGATGATGAAACATCGAAGTGTCTAGATATCCAAAATGTACCCTATTGATTAAATATTTGCAAGACAAAAGAGGTTTTCAAAAACGTGCATTGAGAAGAAGTCTAATACTCCCCAACAATAAGCTTGTCAGCACATTCCTCTGGCTGATTTGAAAACTATTGGCTCTCTATGGCTCTCACATTTCCCAGCCCTTTCCTTCCTCAGCTTCCAAGTCAGTTTGAGGCAGTAAACAGGATAACATGCTTATCTAATCTGACCTGGACCTCAGTCTGTAGCCATAAAGCCCAAGCTGTTTTACAAGGGCCAGAGAGCTTCATGGTCAGCCAGAGTTCATGTTGTTTTTGAAGCTGAGAAATCACCCAGGAAGTACATGACCATCCGCCAACACTTTGCTATAAAGACTTGGGAAACTCCAGGACAGTTGCCAAATTTCAAAGCACTTTTGTTTCCTGGCTACCAAGATATCTGACGTCCAGCAACTAACTAGGAAGACCAATGGGAATTGTAGAACAGAAGACACATAGGATGGAGAAAGGTCACGATTGGCTGGGTTACCAAATTCTATCATTCCTGCAGAATTTGCTTAGTTGAATGCGCTAATGGATCTTAGGATGTTCTCTGGGAATCCACTGGAAAGCCTTCTGTACAGTCACTAGAGAGCTAAATAGTGTCTGAATTAAGAACAGTGCTAGAGGCCAAGTTCTCAACCGGGAAACACTTTCCTGTCGTAACCGTACTGAAAGCAGATGTCAGGGAGACAAGAAAGCATGCCTGCTTCACAGGATAGAATGTATTTCAGCCTCTCTCATTTTCCACAAGGATACTGTCATCTATTCTGGTTACCTAACAATAGTTAGTCATATTCATATTGGATAGCTCCCAAACATTAAGATGGGAGTGGCCCAGGGTGACTCCAGTCCATGGAACTTGCATGTCAACTTCCTAAAAACATCTGTCATTTATCCATTCTCCTTTCGACCACCAGTTTTCCAAAGGTACTGCTCGATAATAATTCCAGAGTCAGTAGGGGTATAGTAGAAATAACTTTGAACTTGGAATCAGGAGGCCAGGCTTCCTGGATTGTCTTAAGCGAATGTGCTCTGCAGTGATGATAACTAGAGACTCAATCTCTGAGGGCCCTATGATCTTCATCTGAAAAACAAGGATAGCAACTTTTGGAGAAGATGAATGTGAAAGTCTTTTGTAAACTTCAGAGGGCTGTGCTCATATAAGGGCTTGTTAGTCAGCACACCCCTGTCATGACTTTACGACATTGCGATATTTAAGGTAAAACGATTCTTGCCGTGAGCCCCAGGCACAGAACACAAGGGAGTGTTTTCCTAGATGATCCCTCTTTATTACGACTAGAGAGTGAGACCCAGGCACATACTTTGTGAATGAGAGAAAAATGAAGTTGTTTAACCAAATCTCCTTGGGCCGTGGTTAAGAGTTGGCTGAAGCCATGGAATCAGGTCCCAGGAACCACAACTTATTGGACTACATTTTAATTTTTATTTTAATGTTTTTCTCTGTCTGGTGTGCTACTAGTCATTTGTAGGCTGGCCAACTTGCATTTTTGAATGGCACAGTTTCTTTTTCTTTTTTTTTTTCCTTTTGGTTAGTGAGTGGGTAGTTGTTTGTTTTTTGTTAAATGTATGTGTGGAAACCTCTGTGTACAACTCTATTCTTAGCAGTGATTGTGTCAGCTATATGAAAGGTAGATTTCTAGTGTATATTCTGCCTGAACCTGTTAGGGATTAGGTATTTAAGACTCCATTTGCATTCTGCTCCTTCATCTGACCTTTGTACGTTACTTATGGCATGGTTGGGGGAATTCTCAATACTTCAGTAGCCCTCTTTTAAATATACTCCATTATGCTTATTAAGATGTCTCAGTCAGAATTTAACACAATCTATCAGGGATATTTTACTAATATAATAATCATCATCATAATAATAGCAAATACTTATACAGAGCTTAAGAATCATAGGCATTTTTCTAAATATTTTATAAGTTTTAGTAACTTTTAAAGTCATATTTTTAAAATAAGCTTATTATATTTAAAATAATACACTCTATATAGAAAATGAGAAAAACATGACAAAGTACAAAGCAACCTAGTTCCCTAAACTCTTGATCTGTTTTCCATTTCTATTTGACTTTTATATTAGAAAATGCTTTTCAGTGAACCTACGAGTATCTTGTCTTTCTTGTTGACGGAAAATCTATTTTTATATTTCTAAATGGGAGTGTAATTTCCAAATATTGGAGGGACCGCCTCAATTTGGCTATGAATCTCAATCAACGATATAGATTAGATCATCCTTTCCCAAGCAAACTGTGTTTTATGGTAAGAGGTTCCATAGTGAGGAGCAAAAGTTTACTTTTTTTTTTTTTTAATGAAAAAATAGCACAAATGTAGCAGCTTACAATAACATACATTTACTATTTCACAGTTTCTAGGCGGCAGAGTTCTGTGGATAGCTTAGCTGGGTCGTTGCTTTCAGGGTCTATCACAAGGCTTCCATCAAGTTGTTGATCAAGGCTGGGGTCTCTTCTAAGGTTTGACTAAGGAATTATCTTCTTGCAAGTTCAGATCACAGAATTTGGTTCCTAAAAGCTTATTAGACTGCGGTCCCTACGTCCTACTTGGTTGTTGGCTGGAGGACGCCCTCAAGTCCTTGCCATGTTAGCTTGTCCAATATAGCCACTCGCTGCATCAAACTGCAAACTGAGAAGGCAATAGACTGAGTCTGCTAGCAAGGTAGGAATTGTAGTCTTCTGTAATGCAATTGCGTAAATGACATCCCATTACCTTTTCCATATTCTGTTGGTTAGAAGCAAGATCTAGGTACTGCCCACACTTGAGGGAAGCAAATGGTATAAGGCTATGAATTCCAGGAGGCAGTGATCATTCGGGTCCATCTTAGAGTATCTTTGCCTTTGGAAGGGAGGAATGAAAGGAGGGAAGGAGGAGTGAGGGCAGAAGAGACGAAGACAGGAAGGGAGGGAGGACAGGAGGAAGGCAGGAAAGAAAGGAAAGAAGGAAAGGAAAGGAGGGAGGATACCGGGCTCCGTTCAGGGTGAGAACTGCTACATAGTGTATCCATACTTAGGATGTTCATAATGTCAGTTTACGTATTAAAAGTCTAAGAAGTCCGCTTAAATTTTGTTTAACCCAGTACGTCCCAAACACATTTAATCAAGAAACTCTGTTTCCACTAAAAACTTTTCTGTAGAATGAAGTTTGAGAAACATTGAATTCATCCAAAAGATTGATACCGAACTGGGAGCTTGTGGGTGGGTATATTCCTGGAATCCAAGAAATTCTGTATTTATAAATTTTGATGACAATTTTAAAATATTAAGAGGGACAACCAGTGAGTCATTTGAAAAACCACATTATATCCAAGTACTGCCATGACATTTCATACCTCAGTGGGTATGGGTACCGATACCATCACATTGGCAGCAATTAACACTTCAATGGTTGAAGACTAATAAGAAATAAAGTAGGAGGAACTTATAAATAATGTATTAGGGCCAGATGAAGGTTATAATTCATTATGGTACACTAAGATTCTGTAGTCGTTTTAATAGAGAAAATCTGTGGTAGAATAAATGAGTCATTATATACAGAAAGTACTATAAAGAATGCTAGCTCAAAGAACCTGGGCCAGATCATCTACATACCCGGGAAACTGAGATGTGTACGTCATGCCGGGGATACAGACATGTAATCAAGTCATTGCATGTGATGTTACAACAGAGATAGGCACCAGCGGCTTTAGAGAAGGTTGGGTCCAGTTGCCGAGAGAATTCTACAGTCTCCTCAGAGGAGAATGCGGTGAGATGCCCAGTCTGCTTCGTAGGATCATCACGGGAATCAAGTGATACTGTACAAATGTAATGCATTATCATGGCATTTTAGAGAAACCTGGTATTCAGACATCTGCCTTTTTCCTGAATCCATATTGTGTTTATCAAGTTTCCAAATTTGCCATTTGTCTTCTCGTTCCTAAGTATTCCCAAGGAAACGGACTGTTCTGAACTGTGTATTGAAAGGCATTTGGTTGTCCCCTCTTGGGGACAGAGGTAACAGAAAAAACAGTGTGCTCTGTCCCTTCAGGTGGCCCTCTGCTCTATGAGAACATCACATTCGTCTATAACTCGGAGCAGCTGAACGGGACTCAGCGGGTTCTCCTGGATAACGTCCTGTCCGAAGAACAGTGCCGGGAGCTCCACAGTGTGGCCAGTGTGAGGACCCGGAGAGGGCAGGGGGGCTGACGGTGCTGGCCTGGAGGGACCCTGCAAATGCTGTGGTTCTGGTCTCGCTTGAACCAGAGAACTGGGCCTGAAATGTCACTTTCTTTAAGAAAAGGATGTTGATTATGGAGGCACATTCATAGCCTTTGGGTTGGGATGACTTTAGTTGTGTCCAGATCTGGATATAGCTAATGGATCTGGAGTAGTTAGTGGTTTAATTCCTAGGATGACAATCATCCAGCATGTGCCATGCCTACCATATAAAGTCATGAGAAAATCCCTTTATTTTAATCAATAATTAACCAACATATTAATCATTTATAGTCTACCTATTTCTACAAAAAGTGGTGTTATTTTTGTAATAAAAATGTAGTGTAAATAAATATCTCCCTTTTGATGGGAAGAATTAATGATACCAGGGTCCTGGAACAAAATGGGGATGGTTCTGAGAATTGCTTTGGTTCTTAGCTTTCTGGTAGGTAAGGCAGAAAAGGAGACCTAACGAATTCATAGTTCTTGTAAAAGCATCTTCGTGTATTTTGCTTCCAGGGAATCATGCTTGTTGGTGATGGATACAGAGGAAAAACTTCACCCCATACACCCAATGAAAAGTTTGAAGGCGCCACTGTTCTGAAAGCTCTCAAAGTAAAGTTTTAACTTCTTTTGGGTTTGGGTTCCTAATTGTCAGTCCATGACCATCTGTGAATGGCAGACACAGGAAAGAGAAGAACTTAAAATATGAGTATAGTCCTATCAGGACACTTGAACGGAGCAAGTATGAAATGGCACCTTGACTGTTTTGAATCCTTCCTTCATTCCTCCATTCAGTCATCAATGTATCAAACTCAATAGTCCCTACATTTGTATCTGACAAATAATATACAGCCCCCTGCTCTCAAGGAGCTCATGATCCCATGGTGAAAACATACCCAAACAAGTAGTTATTCTGTATTGAAAGAAGTGCTGTTAGAGAGGACTGAGGGGGAGTGGTATGAGAGAAGAGGAGAGAGAGTGATTAGCTTTTAACGTTCCTTCAATGATTAGGAAGGGCTTATTCAATGGCCTATTTTCCTAAACAACAGCTGCAAGTATGTAGTGTTGCTTTTCTAAAGCCCTCCAATCAACCCAGTGGTATCTTACATTCTCCTTTTCCTTAGTTTGGTTACGAAGGCCGAGTCCCACTGAAGAGTGCCCGTCTGTTTTATGACATCAGCGAGAAGGCTCGGAAGATTGTAGAATCGTATTTCATGCTGAATTCAACCCTGTATTTTTCCTATACACACTTGGTCTGCCGAACAGCCCTGTCTGGTGAGATTCCAGAGTATAAACTTCTTCCCTTCTACCCACAATGAGATAAGAAAGAAAACAATGCAAAACAAAACTCTATTATTACGTTAGACTAATGGTTTAAAAGAGTTCTAAACTTCTAAAACAAAAGAAGCTTACTAACTCTTATTTTTCCATTTCCTCTTTTTCTTCTTTTTGGTCCTCTAAAGTACCGGCAGACCATCACTCTGCCTATTTTTCCTTTCAAATGCATTTCTCCTACTTTTTTAAGTCATAATAGAATGCTTTTCAACTTTATGTTTTACTTTTCAGGACACCAGGAACCTAGAAATCACAGTCTCCTATTATGTCCACAGTCATTGAATGGAAGCATAGAAAACGAAGGGATTGTTGAAAGAAATGTTTTTAAAAAGTCAGAAACCTCCACTCACTCCCTGCTACCATTATTTCTTCTCTAGATGTTCTCTTCTATCCCATCTTGTGTCAGAGGGGAGGGACAATGTCACAGGACAAGACTTCTACAATTCTACATACATTTGGGAAGTTGCAGCTGAATCAAATCTTTTTTTTTTTTTTTTTTTTTTTTACATTTTCCTTTCATCCTCCTCCTATTACTTCTCCACAGGAAGTACAACCCATGAAATGCATGGAATGTCTGTATGTGTATTTATATCAGATAATTTTTATAGTTGAAGCGGCAGATGTGACTTGCCCACGTTTTTACATCAAGTTCGTATCAAAGCAGGGCCAGTCTCTTGTGGGCTCATCTAGTGTTCTTTCATCTGTTCTGCTATGATTTCTGTCTCCTCAAATTTGCAAGGGGTACCAGCAATGGGAGAAGATAGTCAGATTGTCAGTTTTGCTGTTGGAGGTTACTGCACTCCTGTTTTCATTCTTCCCTGTTCCCTTTCCTGACAGGTCAACAGGATAGAAGAAATGACCTCAGTCATCCCATCCATGCTGACAACTGCCTGTTGGATCCAGAGGCCAATGAGTGCTGGAAGGAGCCTCCTGCTTACACATTCCGAGACTATAGGTACAGCCAGCACCTGCTTAAAACCAAGCTCTTGTCCAACAGTTAGCAAAAGCCCACGGAAACGAGAAAGCTGATCTGTTTTGCTTGTCGTCACATTTATCTCTATAAAGCAGAGACTCTCAAAAAATCTTTTGAAGCAATTGCCATAACTAGGAAGTGACTTTATGATCTCATATTTGTATCTTAAAAATACAAGCATGTTTTGTTGTATCCTATTTCATAAAATGTCCATTTTGTTTTAATATAAAAGTAAAGTTTATATATACATATACTTTTTTTTTTTTTTTAATGCTCACTTGGCTTTCACTGACACATAATCCCTTGTGGTATGTGTATCTCAGCCTGACCACATGGGGAGATGCATCTCAACATGCATAGAAATCTCATTACATCACTTATCAATGTCTGCATTTTATAGATAAGAAACTGGAAACTCAGGAGGAAACAAAATGTTTTCTCTCAGTGAAAGATGTTTTAGTGTGTAAAGAGATGAGTCAGGAGTTGTAGTCACCCTGTATATACTAGTGTGTTAATTATTGCCACTCTGTTCTATGCAGAAACGTTTATTGAGCGCCCCCTATCTGCAAAGGTAGGCTACACCCGTTGGAGCTCTCCAGCCAGTTAGGGGAAAAATACATTTATTAGAGTTACTACTGCATACAGGTTGGTGTAAAAGTAATTGCGGTTTTTGCAGTTATTTTTAGCCTTTTAAACGGCAATTACTTTTGCACCAACTTAATAGTATAAAAGGGAAGAAGAGAGTCATTAAGTAGTGTGAGTGGGTTCAAAGGGGCAGATTAAATCTAGTTAGATTTTCCCTTAAGGAAGTGGAATATGAGATGAGCTTTGAACTATAATTAAAAGCTTAACATAAGTGGAATAAATAAATACCCCTGAAGTACTTGTTTATTTATGAGCCAAACTACATCTAACTCTTAAGGGTTAGGGAGGGTCAATTATTTCAATGTCTAATTCAAAGGAAACTTGCTAATCAGACTTGTGAGTCCATAACCAGTCTTCAGTATCCTGTGGTAATGTTGTAACCCTATGAGAGTATACAGATCGTTTCTCCTTTCTTCTCATAGTGCTCTCCTATATATGAATGACGACTTTGAAGGAGGAGAATTCATATTCACTGAGATGGATGCCAAAACTGTGACTGTAAGTAAACCTATTCTTGCAAATTTGTTTAGCATTTTACATCTCGGTCTTGCCATTTTCCAAGGACTCTGACTGTTGAATTTCAAATATTTCTGAGCTCGAGAATTCAAGAGGTGGAAAGAGGCCCAGCAACTTTATACATTACAAAAATGTTAGAAATGGAACCATCAATAAAAAGTTTCAAGTCCATTTTACAGATGGGTTAATTAAAGAATAGAGATATTAAGGATTTGCTCATCATCATGTAGCTAGTTAAGTTAGACTTGGAACCAACACGTTGGTCTTCTGATTCTTTGTTAAGTAATCTGATGGAAACATAAAAACACCAATTCCTAGAAAGGTCAGCTGGTAAAGGAACGCGCATGGTCAGGCACGTAAAGAAAATTTTTACTGTAAGAGAGAAAAGTATATCGGACTGAGCAAAGACCGCTATAGTCCGGGCTGCACGCCTAAAGGAGGCTTGCAGCCCCGAAGGAGGGGGTGAGGAGGGTTTTACAGGGGCGGTGCTGACAGGGTAGCATTGTCTGAACAGAAAATGTTGACTGCCTGCAAGCCGGTAGCTGTTTTGTGGCGTTTTCTGTTATCGCAAGTTTGACTCTGTCTGCAGATGCAGGCCAACAGACATTTTGTTGTTTTCTTGCAGACATGGCTCTGTCTGGAAGTCAAGGTCTCTGAGACCCAACATTCAGTAGACCTAACATTAAGTCCAGGTCTCTAACATTCAGAGACCTAACACTCCTAAGTCACCCAAGCCTAGGACAAGTCAGATGATCCTACAGACTAGTTTTTAAGTAATCGGTATTGTACATGCTTATATTGAGCATTGGCATTCAGACTCCTAGTTATCAAAGTTATTATATGTGTGTACATGTATGTGTGTGTATGTACATACTATATATGTGTGTGAATGTGTGAGTGTATGATTGTGGCTGCAAGTAAACCCATACCTGCAAATTGATATGTACACATTCACAGATGTGCGCGCATGTGTGTGTGTGTGTGCACATGACATGCTTTGAATGAGATTCTAAACATACCTTCATAGGTAAAAATCAAAAGTTAAATTCAGCCACCATATTCCAAAGCAAACTGGTACCTTTGGAAAACCAGTCTACAGAGCACTTATAGATCATATGGCCAGTATCTTTGGTCTTCTAGCCAAAGAGTATACTCCATGGTAGAAAAGAAGGTTTTCCAGTTGAGGGTATAAACAAATTATAAATAAATAAATCTCTTTCCTCCATACAAAATCTAAATAGTTGGAGCATGCATGTAATAAACTTTAAGGATTTTGCATTATATAAGCAATTTCCAAAACCTTTTCTTAGTTTTATGGTTTTTTTTCCACATATTTTGCAGGTTTTTTTTTCTTAATAGTAAAACAGCCATTTATCATTCATGACATACCACTGGAATATAAGCAGATGATATTCAAAAATTGTATGCTACTGGGTGTAAAGGGAAAATCTGTGGGGATTCTGATTAAAATTGTCCAGAAACATTGTTATAACTAAGAAATAATATTTCATGCAATTTAATATAATAATGTATATTTAAAAGGCCATGATACTTAAAAAAAGGCTTTTTTAGTAAAAAGCTTAAATATTAACATGGGAGTATTTTGATGCTTCGTTATCGAGGAAATTAAATCAAGAGTGCTGGTCCTGGTTGGAGTATAAAATCCCTATACAAAATTCTCAGTTTTCGAAGAGCCTCTGTGTGGAAAAGATTTGATTTCTGAGCTCTGCTAACACTAACACTGAGGTTCAAAAATGCAACTCACACAGTTAGAAAGGGGGGAAAAAATTCACAGGTGGTTGAAAAGATTTCTTTGCTTCTACTCCATCTTGTGGCCAAATTTGGAAATGCTCAGTGCTTCAAAGCAACTGAGCTTGGAATACTACGTGAATTAGTAATTCATTAATTGTTGAATGCACGTTAACTGGAATTCTTCTTTTTAAAGGTGTGAAAGCGGACCCTATTCTCCTTTAATAGATCTATCCTTTTAAGAGAAAGGTTTAACTAGTTTGAAAATAAGTGAATCTGATCACTCCTCCCCTTAAAAAAGTAAAGGAAAAACTGATTTAAACAATGTTTTCACTCAAAAGCTCCAAGTTGGGAGATTTATTTTCCCAAATTAGTTATACTTCAGATCAATGTATATGGTACATTTTCTAGGGTGTGTTGTAGATAATTAGAATTCTTGGGTAACCAGTCCCAATATCAAAGAAAAATGGACCGTTTTCCTTTTCAGCTTCCCCTTCTTTGACTCCAGAGGGACAAGTGAATCAGGGAAATAACCTAATTTGGGGCTACACAAGGAAGTGAAGTCTTTTAAGTCCTTCATTTCTGAAAAATCTGAAAATTGTATAATTAACTGAATGATGGCTGGAGGTTTACATTTATTCAAGACAAGTCCGAGGTTTACATTTATTCAAGACTTCTCCAATGTTTAACCATCCACTAGATGGAAAGCAAAAGGAATTTTCTTTTACACACTTGGAAGATACATGGATTATTTCAACAGCAGCATTTATTTGTGAAACATGGGTATTTAGGGATTTAGGTTTCTCTGTACAAGCTTCAAAAAGATAAAAGTTAATGAGTTCCATTTGCTTTATGAAAAATGAAATTCACTATGGAGCAGTGTTCCAAAAGTATGTTTACAAACATTTATCTACACTTCAGAACATATTTTCCTATAGAAGCAGTGTCATCAGTGGAGTTCGTTTATTCCTCCATGTCCCTGGTATATAACAGGTGAGGCTAAGATTGGTCCTAGAGACTTTTGTGAGGCCACATACCTATAATCAATTCCGACTGCTTCAGTCAGTTGATGGCTTCTTTTCTTAAACTTTTCCAAAGATTTTCATGTGTAAAAATTTGTTCCATTCTTCCAATTCCATCAGAGAGAAAGCATTAAGTTGTCTCCACACCCTTCATTTAGTATTGTAAGATGTTGTTGCCAAGATTCGGCAATCACATAGAAGCAGTGGCAGCCGTGTGTGCTTAAGGGAGGCCTGACCAGCACCAGGGAACGAGCAGCCAGAAAACTCGAAATGAGATCCTAAAGCCAAGTGTACAGGAAGGCTTTCCTATCCTATATCACATGCATCAGGTATTATTTATTTTCTATGCTGTTTCTATGTGGAAATGTACAATTTCCTTCTTCAGAAAAATGAAATCGGATTGATACTGAGGGCACCAGTAACTACTGAACTCTCTCGATTTAATCAGAAAAGTCACTTTGTTAAAGCTGCTTAAGAAAAGCAACTCTCTATTAATTATTGTAAATAGAAGAGTAACACAAAGTGACTGCTTTTCTCTGCTCCTCCCTTTAACACACACACACACACACACACACACACACACACACACACACTCTTACTCCCCTGCATCTCAGACTTTCTGATTCCTCCACGTACCTTCGACCTTCAGGTGTAGGTCACACAGTCTGGGAGTATCTATGTTAGGTACCGTGTTTCCCCAAAAATAAGACCTAGCCAGACCATCAGCACTGATGCGTCTTTTGGAGCAAAAATTAATATAAGATCCAGTGTTATGTTATGTTATGTTACGTTACGTTACATTATATTAGACCAGGTCTTATATTATAGTAAAATGAGACCGGGTCTTATATTAATTTTTGCTCCATGAGACACATTAGAGCTGATGGTCTGGCTAGGTCTTATTCTTGGGGAAACACGGTAGCAGCTCAGAATTTCAGGAAATTTTTCAAATATTCCTCCTGAAACTGGCAATGCAAAAACTTAGCCTTCCCATTTTATGGTGAAGGAAACCAAAGATTCTTTTAAAGAGCATGCATCAACTCAAGTCAATTCAGAAAATAGCTAGTTAGAGCAGGCCCATGTTATAGAATGGTTGGTACTTTTTTTTGTTTTGTTTTGTTTTTTTGCCTTTACTTTCCTAAGCTCGGCTCTGGAATGAGCAAGGTTTCTGTGTTTCTCAAGAAAGAAAAATGAACTCCACTTACCTAAGACACTTTTTTTAAACATAGAAGCAAGGTCCCTCATGTTCCGTTGCTTATGCTCACTCGATTTGGAGAGCTTGCTAGTTTGACCCCCAGCAGCGCCTCTTTTCCCTTCTACCCTCTTCTACCTAAATTTTGCTGGACATCTCCACCTGAGGGATGCACATGCTCGAAAGGACTGTGTCAATCCTTTCAGCCCTGGAGGCTGTGGAATGTGTCACCTCCAAGAGGTAGTGTGTTCTCATGACTGGAGATATTAAACCATTGGCTGATGACCACTGGGTAGGAATATTGTAATAGGAATTCAATTTTCATATGGGATTAGACTTGACTTTTAAAAATCTTTGTGTTGTGAAAAGTTCACAAACCTTAAATGTACAAGTAAAGAATTACAAAGGGTGGTCTCATGGAACCACTACCTAGATCAATAATAAAAATTTACCATCACTTTAGGTGTACCCTTAATTTGCTTTTGTCATTCTACAAATATTAACTTTACATCTACCTTATGCCAGATGTTGTGCTAGTGCTAGAGTTAGAGAAGTAAATTAAAAGAGAGAGCCTTTGCTTCATAGAGTTTTTCAGCTATCAACATAGCATGTATCCAGCGATTATTGTTTACCACGTACTGTGCCAGCCATTTGACCTGAATACTTTTATTTTCTGAATTAAATGTTACTGTGACCTTATCTTTGTTTTACAGATGAGATTGAGATAATCTATGTCTTTTTCAATCTCAGGATTCCATTACTCTTTGATTCAAAACTTGACTCAAATAGTCTCATAAAAGGATAGAGAAAGGGGGTTGTAGAGACGTTCGTGACATAGGAACTGAGAGTCTAATTTTCACTTTCCTTCTCAGGCCTCTATAAAACCAAAGTGTGGGCGTATGATCAGCTTCTCATCTGGAGGAGAGAACCCACATGGGGTGAAGGCAGTCACCAAGGGTCAGAGGTGTGCTGTGGCTCTTTGGTTCACGTTGGACCCTCTTTATAGAGAATTGGTGAGTTTCTGACACATGCAGAAAGCCAATCAGATGCCCCGTTGACTGGCTTCAGGAACTTTAGAGATCATGGAAAACACGCAACAACAAAAACACTTTTCCAGCTTTTACAGAATATTTTCTCTCTGGTTTCTAACACTGGCTCTGCTTTCTAAGCAAGAAGAAGTGTTCCTGTTCAGATCCATTACTTAGCATTTACGCATCCAACATTTGTAGGGTGAGTTTGAGGGAAAGAGGAGGGAATATGAAGGCAATTCTTACTCAGATGGGTTATAAGTGAATGTATGCAGAAGTCGATAAATCAGTGATATTTGGCATCCTCTAATGAGTCTCGATTGAACTTTATTAACAAATGGTAACATCAGGAGAGAAGAACTACTTTCTAAAGGTCACCAAGAAGACTGATTTGTTTTCTCAACAAATCATTAAAAAGGGCACTGAATAATTTATGAAACATGTATAGAAGAGGGTGAGGGAACCTGAAAGTTCGTTATTATTAATTTAAGTGTTAAATATTAAAATATTGTTCTTATTATATTGGAAGTAGCGGAGGACACTTAACCTGGATAAGAGACCATGATCTCATCCTTCTGGATGCCCCTGGGCAGCAGTTTTAGTCTCTATCTGCGAAGCTGCAGAGCAATGAATCAAGGGGTGACGTCTCTGGGAAGAGAAGTTGGGCTCAGTCTAAGGAATAACTTTGAAATGATCACTGCTGCTTGGTGGAATTGTCTGCTTTGGAAGTAGTGAGTTCCTCATCACTGGATGGCTAGTCAAAGCCTCAGCAACTGCTAGGCGTGGAATGCTGAAATGGAAATGGAAATTCCATTGCAAGGACTCAACTTCAAAGTCTCTTCCAGACCCGAGTGTTGATGAAGCTGTGAAATTCTAGTCTTTAAAATGGCCTTCTATCCAACTTTCCCCTTTAGATTGCATCCAGTTTGATCAAAAACTGTTTCAAATTAATTCTCCTTTCTCATATGCTTTTTGCCATCAAACCTAACTCACACAGATTTTAAGCCACATTCTTTAGCAATATTTCATATATTTAACAGATATTTACAGAAGAGCTACTATGTGCCCGGGGAACTCTTCTAGGCAGGCCTTGGAGGTACAAGGGTGAACAAAACATATTCCCTGACCAGCGGGAGCTTGGAGAGGTCGACAAAGAAATAGACAGTGAGAAGATGGCAGTATGAGTTCTGTAGGTGGAATCAAAGAAGACACATAAGCTCATTCCTAAAAAGGAGAATATGCTAGCCAGGCACAGAAAGAGAAAAGATGGTCCTGACTGAGGGAGCAACACAGAGACGGGGCACGGAGCAAACTCCTTCACCTGTAATCCCTTCTTTCTTTGCACTTCTCCACCTGCAAATGCCAGCATGCCCCACAGCACACGCAGGTCCTTCTCTACTAAGGCGCCTACTTCAGTGAAGATAACAACTTACTGAAAAATTGCCTCACTGTTTTCTCTCTCTAGTGTTCAATTCAGCAAACAGTTAATCTATTTCAGTATTTGGTATCCCAACCTTCTCTTCCAAGGTGTTTTCTATTAAAATAAGCTAAGACACACACAAAAATTCTCTTTGCTCCATCCTCACCAGGAAACATCAATGCTAATCTCCCATCCTCAGTAGGGCAAGTAGGAGGAAACATCTCCCGTCTATGGGCAATTGCGACATCTAGTGGCCACAGAAGAAAATGGCCAAAACCTCTCAAGCAACTATGCACTAGAGAAAATTTAACCTGTGACACTGTGATTCCCAGACTTTGCTCCACGATAGAATCACCTGGGGAACTTTACAAACTGCTGATATCAGGCTCCCAGCCTCAGAAATTCTGGTTTAATTGATATGGGGTGCTGAATATCGGAAGTTTTAAAAGCTCTCTTGGTGATTCTAAGGTGCAGCAAAGTTTGAGAGTCCCTGAATTAGGCACCACTTCTTAGATTGAATCCCTGAGCAAACAAAGTCTGCTTATGAATAAATCATCAGAATTGGCAACTTCTGTGCTTGTTATAGATTATTTTAAAGCCAATTCAATTTTCAAGGAGTATTTAGCATTACAAATTCTTCAGGATGCCCAATATTAGAAGCTTCACTTCCTTGTATATATAGATCCCGCTTTTGAACTTCTTTCCTTTCAGGAGAGACATGATTGAAACAGGCTCTTGCAGCAGTCAGATCTGAAAGTTTTGTGTGTACATCAGTTTGTTGAGCAACAAAGTTGTTCTCCCTGTATTCATAAAGTAGTACCGGGCATTTTACTCATCATAGCAATTTACTTTTCTGTTACTTAGTATATTTGGTCCTTTTAGTTGCCCTTATATCAGCCTCATTTTCAATTACAAGTTCCTGAATAAAATGGGCTTTGTTTTCAAGTTGTGAAACACTTACTTTTAAAACTTACTGTGCCGGGTATTATGCTAGGGACTACCTACAGGGGATACAAACTAGGCAAGACATAACCCCCATTTTCCAGGAGCTGGAAATCAAAGTGGAGAGATAATACAGGTGCCCGAGTAATTAAAACACAAGACAAAGTTCGTAAGATTATTAGAGGCAAATAAATGCTTGGTGCTCAGAGGATATAAAGAGGAAACCAGGAAGGCTTCATCGAGTAGGCAGTGTTTGACATGAGTCTCAGAGGATGAGTGTGGCTTGTGTAGGGAAAGGCATCTTAGACAGAGGCCCCTTTATCTACTTCTACATTTATTCACCAAATAGAATAGAGGCCTTGCCAAAAGCCAGTAGCTTTTCAAAAAAAGCAAGATTTCCTGCTTTCACGGAGCTTACCTTCTAGTCAAAAAAGGCAGACGACAGATAAGCAAAAGAATAAATAATTGAGAGACTTTCAAATAGTGAGAAATGATGTGTGGAAAAAAGAACAAGGTAACTAATTTGAGAGTGGAGGGGAGAAGGTGGCAAACTGAGGGCTCTCCAGAGAGGTGACACGTGAGTTGACACCTGAATGATAAGAAGAAGCCAACTGTGATAAAGACCTTGGGAATAGCATTTGAGGCAGAGAATGGGTTGCCGAAGTCCAGAAATGAGCGGGAGCTTGGAGTGGTCAAGAAACAAAGAAAGCCACAGTGGCTGGAAAGTGGTAAGCAAGATGGAGAGTCATCTAAAGGAAGCTGCTGAGGTAGCAGCCGTCAGACTCAATGAGCTGGTTAAAATATGAATTGTATCTAATCGTGGGGGAAGCCATGTGCCCTACCCACCCTGCCTACCCCAGTCCCAGGAGTTAAAGGATAGGAAAGATTGCTTTAGACGAGCGTACTTATAGAGAAGGTGAAAAAATGTGGCAGGTTTGAGTTGCCATTTGGAGATGGACTAACTGGGCCTGCTGATGGAATAACATAGGGGTGAGAGAAAGCATACAATGTAATGGAAGCATCCACGGGGGCATTTAGCCTAGATTAGTACTAAGGAATTCTTCCGAGAGTGTTGTATTCAGAGACCTTGAGGTGAGTTAGGAAGTTGAAGTGTCAAGTGAGGTGAAAGGAGAAGACAGGTGAGAACAGTCTAAATCAAACAGCTCCTGATAAGTACACCATGAAGATAGGACCTGGACTTCAAGCAAGAGGAACCCATGCAAAGATTGTGAGCAGTGAGCAGGAAAGTGACATGGCCATGATTTAAGTGCAAGGGCTCCATTAGCAGCATGTGGGAGTGAGGTGTGAAACAGATCAATTTGGAAGCTGCTGTAGCAATTGAATGAAGAGACTATGAGAGCCTCAACCTGTGGTTTTCAAGTGGGAGCAGTTTTGCCTCCTATGGCACGTTTGGCAACATCCAGAGACATTTCGGTTGTCACAGCTTGGGGGGAGGTGCTGCTGGAGACCTGTAGTACGTAGAGGCCAGGGATGCTGCTGGATATCCCATAATGCACAGGACAGCCCTCGCAGCAAAGAATCGTCGGGTCCAAAATGTCGGGAGTGCCCAGACTGAGAAATCCTGGCCTAAACTAAGGCAACAGTAATGTGCACTGAAAAGAAAGGGACAGACACAGGAGGTTGCAATAAGTAATTTATCAGATCCAGGAAACTATGGTTGGGCCTTTAGGACAAATGAGTGAGAAGGAGTGGTCTTCACTGAGAGAGGGAATTTATAAAGCGGAACAGAGTAGGTCTGTGGGGGAAAAATGGTGAATTCAGCTTGGACATGGAATTGGAGAAGTGAGTTGGAAGTGTCAATAGGACCATAACATAGAAAGGGTAGTAAGCAGTTGACTCTGTAAGACTTCTTGGCAAGAGTGAAATCTTGGAGAGTAATTGCTTAGAACACAGGGAAGTCAGGAGAAGGCCCCCGTCTAGGGATGAAGATGAGGTTCACTCCTTAACTGGAGTTAGCATCCT
Source organism: Rhinolophus ferrumequinum (assembly GCF_004115265.2). NCBI lineage: Eukaryota > Metazoa > Chordata > Mammalia > Chiroptera > Rhinolophidae > Rhinolophus > Rhinolophus ferrumequinum. The sequence goes on from NC_046285.1 coordinate 56,204,466, forward strand.
CCCACGTACAGATGAAAGCCTGGAAGTGCTTGGGAAGCATCTGCCACTGGGATGATTATTATGCTTGTAACATAAATGTGTGAATTGTCTTTTTTGCAGGAGCGAATACAGGCCGATGAAGTTATCGCCATCCTGGATCAAGAACAGAAAGGGAAGCATGGACTGAATATCAATCCAAAAGATGAGCTATAAAAAATTGAGAGAGAATGTTCTATGAGATATTTATTTAAATTGTTAATCTTATGAGAACCTTTTTATTTTTGTACAGAGCCGTGGTATAACTTAACAGGTTGATATGAGTCACCTGATCTCCCTTCTGTTCCTAAGGATGTCTGCTTTGCCTCACTCAGTCTTGTCTGTCTGTCTTGGTTTATTATCAGTTCATCTCTCAAAGCTCAGTCACCCCCAACACACACACACACACACACACACACACACACACACACACACACACACTTCATTTGCTACACATCCAAAAGCTCAAGCAGGAAGAATAAGTCTGCTCTTGGCGAAACTACAGCTCTCGTGCATGCTGTAGTTCTAAAGTGAGCGCGTGATTTGGTCTCAGAAGGCCTTTCGGACTCTGAGCCTTTCAGCCACATCCTCTCCCGGGGCTGGTGGCCATGAGTTTGAGTCTGAGGGCCCTGGTGCACTGGGGTCTTCAGTGCCTCACGTATCACTGACCTGAGAGTCCCCAGCCTCTGAGAAAGGACCACTCTAATGAGCACTACATGAGACAGAGGGGCCCATCCTTTCCAGGACCTTGGTGGAATTTTTGGCTCTGGTATTGTCACCAGAGAATAAACTTACAGTGGAAGTTTCAATTCACCCTCCACAATGCCACAGAAAGGACCCCTATAAGTTGTGTCTTTAAAAAGGTTAAGGGCTTGAAATAGAATGACTCTTCACCCCAGTGACTTTAGAAGAACATCTTAAATCCCCCTGAATCTGGGCATGATTGCCATGTCACCTGAGAGTGGGATCCCCTGATGAGAAGGAGCGTTTTTGATCTTAAGTAAGAAAAATGGATTTCTGATGTTTCCAGTCTTCATTTGCATGGGTTTTGGTGGTGTTTCCTCTTTGCTGCTGTCCAGCACGTGGACTTGTTTTTGTGTCTGATTTGTTTAATAAAGGGAGGATTATTTTGATATCTGGTGCTTATTTTTCTTCTCCCAAATGTTTGGTTTATCTTCACATAATGGTTTGATGGTCCCACAGGAACTTTTGGGACAACCCAGGGGGCAACATTGGGCCACAACTTGTTGTGCTGGCAGGTGCTCAGAGGCTGAAAGGAAGGTGAGAACACCGCTTTTGAAGAAAGACAAATGGTTAGCAAACAGAAGTGTTCTTCCTGACAGTGTCTGGTCCTTGGCACCAATTCTAAGGAAGACATTGCAAAGGCGCTGTTTGGGCTGGGGCTGGGGCTGTTCTAGCCGGTGGGAGCTCACCTGCTTCTGTGATGGGCGGTGCTGGGTGTCGTAGCCCTTCAGAAAAGCAGCAAATAAAAACATTTGCTAAAAATCACATCTACTTTCTTCCATTTAGGATCTTTGTTAGTGGTAAGAACATTCATCCTTTGAGACTGAACAAAATGAGTCATAGTGACTTATATGCTGTTTTCCGCCCAACGTTCAGTTTGCATTTTCATCATGGGAGAGTGGAAAGAGTATTAGATTATAATCCCAGCTCAATCAAATATACCCTGCTGTATAACCTAGAGCTGCCTCTTTTCCTTTCTGGGCTTCAGTTTTCTTCTCTGTAAATGACATAATTAGTTAGACTTGTTTCCAGAAGCCCTCAGTCTTGCTTTAAATACAAAATAAAGCTATAAAAAAGAAAAGGCTGATTTTGCAAACATTCTCAAATACAATCAAATGTACTTCTACTAACATCTTGAGAATTATGAATGGGTTCATTATATGTATATGTGATTTTAAAACTTTAAACCCGATTTTAGGGCTAAAAGTTCCTGAGCTTTGAAAAGGTAGGTTGTTATTTGTTTGCTGTCTTGCTGAGAAGTGTTTGCTGGCACTCAGATTTGCTGATAGGAAAATCTGGGCAAGGATCTAATTTCTGTTTTCTGGCAACAAGGCATCAACAAAGAAAACAGTCTTCGGGTCCTTGCAGTTCCTGCTTCCTGGGTGCTGTGGGTTCTCTGGGAGAGACAGGGGCTTCACGACTCTGACATTCAGCCCCACAGAAAGTAGGTGAGGGCCTCAATCACGTCCCTGTGGTAGATCCATATCTTGTGGCCTTTGTCGACAACAGAGGAGTTATTCCTGTTTCGTAGGTTACCCATGTTGTTTTACACCTGGCACATCACGTATACAGTGAAGCATTTGTATTTGTAATCTGCTCCACATCAAACCGTGTATAATTTTATTCAAATAACTAGGGAGTATCATCAGATGGCTTTAAAAATTTAAGCTCAGAAATTATAGTCAGGGTGCTTTATAATCCCCCATGGAGATGAATGGGAAAAGCCCGTTTGAATTTTAGAGCTTGAATTTGAATTGGTAGCTTTTAGAGCTGAAGGAGCGAAGGAGGCCATAGAAGTCACAGTTCAATTCCATCTTTACCCCTTGGAGGAGACTGAAAATCAGAGGTCGGAAAGATAATTCCAGAATACAGAATTACAGCGGGCAGAGCCAGGGCTGCTGAACTGAGTAATGCAAGAATGCCTGGCTAGGGGGCTTGTGCGCGCTGGAATCCTGGCACAAGGCAGAACCCCCTAGAGGAAGGGCTGCCTTTTTCCATTTGGCAAACACGGCAGTTGTTCCCAAGTGTATGGATCTGCAGGGCTGTGCCTGCCCAGAAGGGGTGCCTTTTTCTAATTCACAAAGCAGTGCTGTATGTGCTTGAGGCAGCCCAGGGTGTAAAGCCCAATTTTTATAACTTCAAGTCTAGCACTCTTCATCTATCTCTTGGGGAACTACCACTTAACTTGCTGACTATCCCGCTTTTGTGTAAAAAGCCTAAAATTTTGCAAAGCTTTGATTTTTTACCTATATGATTGCATTGAAATCTTATAACACAGAACTTGTTCACACGCTGGGAATCCCAGAAGGTATTTAGGGCATGGCTTATGATGCTTATTTTGCAGATGAGGAAATGGAGAGCACTGAAGTGGGAGCCTGTGATGAGTGAGCTCGGAGTGTCTGTGTCTGAGGTAGAAGCACAGTCTTTTGAACAGAAGGGGAGAAAAAAGCCCCAGGGTTGTCTACTCCCTTGGCATCCTTCCTGACATATCCAATATAAAACAATCCATTAATGTGAAGAAAAATAGTTTGATTTTATAAAATCTCAACTTTTCTCCACTTATTTTCCTGGTAGGTGATGTGTGAAGGCATATTTTCCCTTTTGCTCTGAGGTACAATGAATAGGAGTTGCATAATTCAATTTGATCAGTCCCATTTTTGAGCAAATACCATGTGAAACTCACAAAAGGGAAGAAGGTTCTAGTAAGAAGTCATTTTCCTCTCTCTCCAAGCAGAAGGAATCTTGAACTTAAATTTTCTCTTGAGAAAACACTGAACAGGACAAAGTGATACTCTTGGATGTGTAACGCGCTTTATTCAGAGCCTAGAATGTAAATGGTTTGGCAAGGAAATTTCAGCTTAATGCCATCTTCATCATTACTGTGGACATAGCATTTTTTTGGAACTTATGCAGCAGAGGAAAAGCCATGGAATGAGTCAGTACCATTTAATAATACGTACCTATGAACTTTTAATTGAAGTATAAATGCTGAATTATTTCACATAAGACAGCCACGGGGAACAACTCCCTCACTGACGTCAAGAAAGGAGAAATGGGGCCCATCTCACCAGTTCCGTATGCCAAGGAATTAAAATTCTGAGGTGACTGACAATGGTATAGTTGACAAGTGGGAAAAAAATTGAACTGTTCCACATCCAGAACTCTCTGGGAAAATAGGAGCCGTTTGGCAAAACCCCTAAACCCTAAGTTAGACTGGCCCCATGTTTATGATACCTCTCTACCTCCTGCCAAGAAGCCTGTGATGTGAAATGACTTCCCCACACAGTCCCACAGCCCACCCGCAAATCCTCTATTCCCAGGTAATTTGATGTTTCCAACATGAGACAAAAGCGCTCGTTTTCTTTTGGACCTGGTTAATTTCTTCAGCCACATTGAGACAAGTAACATCAACCACTGTTTGAGCTCACTACTGGGTTGGAGCTGCAGACTCATGCTGTCAGAGCTCCCCCCTACCTCCTCCCCTTGGAAAATCTCAGTGTTTTCTGTGCCTGCTGCTGACCTCTGGGGCCAGATGACAAGTCTGGAACAATCTGATCATTGATCCTTGCTTGCTCTGCAGAGGATGATGACATCAGCCAGGTGAAAAGTTGGCTTAGTGAATCATCCCTTCCTTCAAAGATCTTGTTAAGACCCCACAAAAAAAAATAAACCAAACAAAACGTCCCTGCCCCTCTTTTTTCCTGACACACATTGCTAGGCAGGAAAGAAGTATGAATGCTCCATTCATTCAGTCTACAACACACCTTTTCTGGCCACTTTATAGGATACACGTGGGGGTAAGGGGCACAAAAAATGAACAAGACAAAAGACAAATCTCTCCCTCCCTTTCTTTGGTAGGCTGCCACAGAGGAGGTCGAGGATAGAGCAGAGTTGGACACATTTGCCAATCTTTCTCCTAAGCTGTCTTCTGCTCTGGAAGGGCAGACCAACTGCTTGCTTCATCTGAGTCTCCACTTCAACAGTGAATGGAATATCGTTCCTCTATGAGGGAGCTCTTGCCCTTGGCCTCTCTTGTCAGATTTAGTGCCTTCCCTCTTGATGGCAGTGTAATGGCATAGGTGCTGGAAATCCTCTCTAGACCCTAGTGAAACACTCCTCTGTCTTCACAAGTTGGTGTTTTTACCTCTGAATTACTATCTGATGGTGGGTGGGGATAGAAATGAGAACTAGACAAGAAGCATTACCTGCTCTGTCTCATCTTTTTCCACTTGTAAGTCATATCCCATTGTTTCAAAGGGCTGTAATCATGGTTGGCCTTTATACAGCTTTTTTATGGTCTTGAAACACTTGGCAATCCTACGTAACTACACAATTATCTTGAGAGACACATCAGTGCAATCTTCATTTTGTAAACAGAGAAAATGACAGTCACAGGGAAGGTGGTAGTAATGCTGTGGTCATTCAGGAATTTACTCTTCAGACAATTTGGAGTGGCCTACTCCGTCGTGGGCTTAGGGAGGTATTTAAAAAATGAGTTAGACTTTATCTCTTTCTTTAAAGAATTCAAAGTAAAGTGGGAAAATGGATATAAACAAATGAAAAATATGAAATGAGGTAAATGCTGTAATGGAAGGGTTATGACAAAGGCAGGATACACAAAAGGCCATGTTAGTTCGGAGAAGGAAGTAGTTACGGACAGGGAAGGCTTTATAGAGAAAGTGACAGTGAAGCTGCGTCTTAAATGCCTGTTGTGTCACCAATGAGCAGAAATGAGCTGTATGACCTCTCATTCCACCAGTGTCCTCAACTGAAAAAGTGTTGAATTTAAACTGAATGATTTCTTGAGTTCTAAAATGCTAAGCTTTCAGAAAAGTTGGGAGAGTCCATATTAAAGTCGGCGTATTGAAGGTGGGGTGAAATGGGATCTTTACTACAGATTACTCTGGGAAAGCACTTTAATGAATGCTGCGAGAGTCCAAATGAATACCAGTGTAAAATACTGTTTTAGTGTATTCCCTTGTGAGAGGGTATATTTCAGTGGGTGGGGTGCAGCCATCAAGGACCAGGCTTCTTACTGGAAAGCAGGTGTCAGAGAAAGTGGAAGTGAAGTCATCATTCAAACAGAAGTCAAGGAGCTCTCCCATTTTCTTCTGCCCGTGAGTCCACGATACCTTTTTATTCCACATGCCCTGGAACCAGTCTTCTCACTCAAATTCTTCCACTTTTATCTCAGAAATGGAAATAATGAGGATATTCTAGCCTACCTGATGATGTTCAGGTGTGCTGTTTGAAAAGCCTAAAGCATTTGGTAAAATCAGTCAAGCTCTTGGTAAAACCAGAAAGGTACGTAAGGCAATCTCTTAAAATGTCAAATAGGGAACAGGGTTTCAGATGCTTTGGGAATCCTTAGAAGGAAATCAAATTACAAAACAAAACCAAGCAAACAAACAAAAACCAAACAGTTGACTAGAACATCATGCAGTAAGTATCCAACGCACTTACTGTGTTTGTTCGCTGTATCTGTTTTTGGTTTGTTAAACTTTGCAAATGCCTTTGAAGGTCTCAGGCAAGCATACCGCTTAGATTTCGAATAAATTATAGAGTTTTTGAGGCTTAGAAGCCAACTTTAAGTCTTCTGGTCACCAGAGTAATATTCTGGGCTTTCGTGATATTCCTGTCTTTAGCAACGTTGACTGAACAGACACCAGTGTTTTTATTGTAGTTGAAGTTCAGAGTTTTAGGACATGTTTTTCTCACAAGACAATATGAATTAGAATTATACTTCCTTGAAGTTAATGCTGACAATTAAATGAAAGCTAGTTTTTCTCTCTCTTCCATGTCCAAAATAAAGGTGTAACAACATTTTTTAGTAGAATGGCATTCTGAGTAGTCTTAATTTCCAGTTCGTTCTACCTCTAGCTACTTAGCACCAAGTAAAGAACAGGCATAAAGGCACTGTTGGAACTCCCTTGACTTTCCTGGAAGAATGTTCCACTTTCCTTCATTGTTTAGTATTGTGGTGACTAAGCATTTCACAACCTCCCAGTAGACTGGACCAATGTCCACATATAGGGGAAAAGTAGATAAACAATTTGACTTCAGTGGAAGTCACAGTAGATGTGTTTCCTGAGTAAAATGATAAGTGGTTGTACTCGCTAAGGACACTTTGCAGTTCTGACCACTTTTTATGAATAGCTAGGAGGCAGGAGGAATTATTACACACTCCCCAAGCCTCACACCCCTTCCTGCTCCAGTGGACATCCAGGAGGAGGCTAATGTCTTCGGCAAGATGGCTGCTACCACCACTAAGAGCGTGTCAGGTATGATTCCAGCTCTGTTCAGACATGCTCTGGTTTCCTCACAGGGAGCACTTTGCGCCTTCTCTGAACTTCCAGGCTGCAGGGCTGAGCACAGGGTGCAGGTTTTTCTTCCAGACATTTGGCTTCTGAGTAATGTTTTTTTGTCTCTAAGGGTAATAAAAGTACATCAGATGTTGCTCTTTGTACCATGAACTTTGCTTTGAAGCACCAGTGAGCCACTTCAAAGGTTCAGCACCGCACGGAGGAGATGCTTTTCCTGGGGACTCTGCCCTATCAAGTTGTGCCCATCAACTTGGGGACACATTGCCCACCAAGGCACTTCCCAACTAACAAACAGTTGTCAAATGTGACAAACTGGCATACTTAAGCCTCCAAACTGCCCAGCCTGCAGAATCAGCATAGAATATACATCATGCTTTAGACTCTATAGGGAAAAAATAAATAAAGCATGATTACATGCAGAATGATTTACAGATTTAATAGAAAGATATTTGAATGGCCTGCAAAGCTCAGCATAGAGTGCTTTTGGTCATTGTTTATCTGAGGGCAACATTGGACTATTCGGAGCTAGTTAGACTGGGAAGATCAAGCCTGTGGTGGACACTCAGGGACAATCATCATCACAAAAAGGCTTTATAGTTATAGTTCAGCAAATGATGGCCATTGCCAATAACTGATTTCAAGTTCGAAGAGGACTTAGAGAACATTTAGTCCAACAGCTTTTATCTGGAGTTGGGGAAACTGAGGGCCCGAAAGAAATGTATTTACTCAACTTTACTACAAATTACTGACAGAATCTGGACCTAAACCCAGGTAGCCTGACTCCTAGTCTAGGCAGAGCCCCTTCATGGGAGGAGTCACGGTAAATAGCATGGAAGAGCGCAGGCCTGTGTCACCCAGACTTAGGGCCCCTGGCCACCTCTCATTTGCCTTCTAATAATGGACATAGTTCTTATCCTCTCATTTTCAATGTCTTTGTCTGTAAAGACATGAGACTTAACTGAGACAGTAAAAGGAAAATGCCAAACACATAGCAGGTAATCAATACAAGGCAATTGGTATTTTTACTATATTTTAGAATACCTAAAAAGAAGGAAAATGAATACAACTATGATTTCTCTAGCAATATTTCTCCAGCTCTTGTGATTTTTTTTTTCCTTTTAATGCATTCTCCCATGAAGCATCTTGGAATCTTCAAAGTTAATTTCACACAGTTAGATTTAAAAATCATCTCTGGCCATAAATAATACATTTCTTGCTGCGGTGGGGATACAGGAGAAGAGAAAATTGTCATACAAAATTGAGAGGGTGCTTTATTTCCAAACTGCTGTCAATCACCAGCCTAAAAAGAAGATGTCTGGCTTTCCTGCAGCCACTTTTTCTGGCCCTTCTGACTTCCTAGCTTCCCTTCCACAGGACCTTTCAGCAGCTTTTCCTAGTCCTCTCTATCCCAGCACATTGAAAGGCCCAACAATTTTTACTTATTTCTTTTACTAAGCATTCTTTCACTTGCTTTCCCACTACATAGGAAACACCGAATCATTGCTTAGCAGCAGAGGGCACTATCGGCATATTTTGCTTTAAGGGGTGAAAAAAAGCTGTGCCCTTGTGCATTCATTCATTCAGTCATTCATTCATTTTGGCGAGTCCTGATTTATCATCTATTGTGTGTTCAGCATTGAGAGGGATGCTAAACAACCCTAGGGGTGGCACTTACAGTCCGGGTGGGAAGATTGCATGACAGAAGATGATATGCATGGTACATGTGGAAACACATAGGATGTACGGGTATGCTTTGGAGGTTGTTGAAAAGAGCAGAGTTCAGGGCAGGCTTGAATAACAAAGGGAGAGGTTCCTCAAATGATGAGTTGGATATGGAATAGCAAAAATCAAAGGGATAAAACGTAAAATGGACAGCCAAAACAAAGAGTCACGCAATGCCATGAACATCAACATTAGAACCATGACAACCTCTACTCCAACAAGTATTACCTTGACCACTTATAATAATTATCACGGCTCACGTGGATGGACGCTTTCATAACCGTGATCTCATTTGGCCCTTACTGCAATCCTGTGACTTCAGCTCTACAGGCATGTTAAAATAATTTGGCTAATGATCAACATTGAGGTTCTTAGAGGGAAAGTGACTTGCTTAAGGTCACAAAAGCAGTCTCTGGTAGTCCTAGGATCCAGAACTAGTTTTCCTCCCACTTAATGCAGCAGGAAACCATGGCTCTTGTGACACAAGACTCTCATAGCAAAGAGGGTTTGGGATGCCGAGTAATAGGATAAGTTTCAGCTGTCAAGCGAGCGGGCTTCTGGTTACTGAGGGCTTGACTGAAAAAGCTAGACTGCAGTATTAGGACTTGATTTTATAAACCTCAAGAAGGCTTCTGAGGAAGATGAGTGGTTATTTGCTGCAGTTGCATAGAAAAGTTGGCATATCAGGGATTAGAAGAAAAAGGATAGGAATCAGGGAAACCGATGAAGAAAATATTATAGGACTCAAGGCCGGGGCTGGAATAAGTGGGAGTGGTCAGCTCCAACGGGGAGGAGATTTTATCATTGTTGTTAATTGCTGACACATAGAAACAATACAAAGCAGACCGACTTTAAATTGATTGGTTTTAAATTTCCTACAGACAGCACACTCCCTGCACCCAGGGAGGCCTAATCCCACTACCCTCCACTCCCAAACACACACCCTTAGTCCATCACTGCCAAGCCACAATTTGTGGACAGCCCGAGTCAGGCTGGCAGGGGTGGGATGTAAGAGCAAAGAGCAAGGAGGGACATTTTGAAGAAAAAAGAAAGACTTAGTGGCTGACAGAATCACCAAGAAAAGAAGACAAAAACTATGAGTCTGAGATTTTAAGGTTAGGGAAATAATGTCATTAATGCAAATAGGGAAATGAGGTAAAAATTAACTAGTTTCATAGGGAACGTGACCTTATAGGACAGGAAGACTTCCAAGTAGCCACTGAGCACTCAGCTGGAATGATTTGATGCAAATTTATTTCCTACTCTGTTTACTGATTCCTTGCTTTTCACTTTCATCTGAAACTTATAAAGGATGGAAGCTGTTTTTAGATATTTTACAAGTAAGGAAACTGAGGGTGGAGATAAAACTGTCAAGTTATTAGTGGTACCCTCCTTGCTTCAAACCCTTCCACTGAAATCAAAACAAACGCCTTGGCTTGTTAGTCTTACGGCTCACAGACGTGAGTACGTTGGAGCCCTGTCTACCTCCTCTACACGTTACCCTCTACTCCCCTTTTCTCCCTACCCCTGCCTCTCAGCTGTTTATAGTCTGTTCTCTCTGCCTAGAACACTCTCATCTTCCCATCACCTTTCCAACTCCACCAGGAAACTCTCACAGTAGGGTGGCCACAGTCTTGTTTCCCAGGACTGAGAAGTATTAAAACCAGGACAGTGCACAGAAGACCTGGAGCAGACCTACATCCTGTAGCTGCTTTTGTCTTGCATACTTCTTCCTCTAAGAAGCCTACCCTGACCCGCTACAGCCTCAGGTTAAATTCCATCTGTCTACTGATCAGTCCAGCTCCACCCTTCATTCCCCTTCAGTGACCCTTCTCACTCTCGTAATTACTGAGCCTTCACGTCCATCTCCCCTGCTATCCACAGTAGCTGTCTTTGTGCCACCTTCATTCTCCCTACCGGAGGCCAAGCAACCATTATCTCCCTGCTGAATTATTGCAGTAGCCTCCTAACTTCTCTCCTTGCTGCCACCCTTGTTCCCTATCAGTGTATTCTGAACACAAAAGCCAGAGTTATCCTTTTAAAACATAAGTCAAATCACGTCACTCCTCTGCTCAAAATCTTTCCCTGGTTTTCCATCTCACTGGCGCAAAGATCTGAGCCAGTTACTTCTTCTCTTACCTCCTACATACTCCCATCTGATCCAGCAGCACTGGCCTCCTTACCATTCCTAGAACACACCCTGCATGCTCCTGCCTTGGGGCTTTTCCATTACTGTTGTTTATGCCTGAACTATTCTTCCCTCAGGAGTCCACATGGCTCATCCATTACGTCCACCAAGTCAAGATCCAAGCTCACCTCTTAGGAAGGTCTTCCATGACCTTTCTTTACACTTAAACTCCTGTAGCTGACATTCCCACTAACCCTTCCTGATTTATTTTTGTATAGCACTTATGGCCATCTAACTTTCCATTTATATTTCATCTAAATAATTTTTTCTATTGCTTGTCTCCCTCCACTCAGAATATAGTTTCTAGGACAGGGATTTTATTCATTGCTCCGTTTTCAGAGTTTAAAATAGCACATGGCATGGGAAATAAATTCAGAAATATTTATTGAATGCACATATACACTATTAAATTGAAGGAGTGAACAAACACAGTGGAAAGGGCAGCTAACTGAGCGTTACAAGTGTTAGCTTAGCCACTCAGCATTTGGGTGATTTTTGAGAAAATTGCTTTCTCCCTCTAGTTCATATTTTCTCCAACTGCAAAATAAAGGCATTGGACTCAGTCACCTTTAAAGATGCACAAGCACTGGTATTCTCAAATTCCAATAGTCAATGATAGGTAAGAACCAGAATCCAAATGTGTTATTAAACAGGGCTCAGAGGAAAGAAAACATTAACAAGGGAAAGAGAAGCATTGGCCAAGTTCCAACTGAGGGGGAAAAAAATGTATGTACAAGAGACATGAGAATTCCATATATGAGGATTCCATATATGAGACATATATGAGACATGAGAATCCCGTATATGAGAAGGCAGGTGACTGAGCCAAGCTGACACAGACAATTCATTATAGGACTAGGGTTGAATTCAACCCAAGGATAAGTTGCCCCAGCAACCTGGAAAATGACACCAGGGGTGGGCCAATCCCCATCTGATTACAAAGCCCTGACTGATACAATTTGTGATTAGAACACTGCTTGGAAATCTCTCCTTGCACCCGCCTAATGGCCTCCAGAGTGGGTGGATTCTCAAATTAGTCATATGAGAACAGAGGGTTTAACAGAAGAGAGACTCTAGGCTATTCTAGGCGGTTCCATTTGGGAAAGTATCATCCCTTCAGAAAAGGGAATTAATTCAAGACAACATTTTATCTATCATATACTGTCTCAGGTGGGAGAAACATTTGGGCCCCCATCTTAGAGAGTGTATTTGGACAAAGGATGGAAGGGGCTGGATTAGTCAATTTACAGGAGCACTTCAAGTGCTACAGCGGCCACACCCTGAGTGCCAGGGAACAGACCGGTTATTCAACTTCTCCTGTACAGCTACTGTGTGGATACAAACTTGAGCCCAGTAAGGTCAGTGAGTTATTCTGTAGTAACCAGATCCATGGTGTTGCAGTGATTATCAGGGTGATCTCCCTGGGCAGCTGTGGTTGAATAGGATTTGCTGTTGTCACCCTGTTTGGGAACATAGCAATAGCAAGTGTTGCAAATGTAATTGTTGCTGTTGAAATGTCCTCTTGGCAGCTCTGTGTTTGTGTGTGTGTGTGTGTGTGTGTGTGTGTGTGTGTGTGTGTGTGTGTGTACACCATCCCTCTCAGTCTGTTCAGAGACTCTGGGAACTTGGATTCCACCTCAAGGAAGTAACCATGGATTGCATTTAGAGCCAGCTAGTAGCTATCACACCCATAGTTCATGGCAGACATTTTAGTGAATGCTTTGTTGTGCTCTAACACTTTGGGAGCTAGTGCCATTGGTGCCATTTCAAAGATAAGGACACTGAGGCTCAGAGAGTTTACAAAACCTGGTCAAGCCTCCAGGAAGAGCAAGTTGCCAAGCCAAGATTTAAGAATTTTAGGATTTATTGCCCAGACACAGAAATATTTCTTAAATAAAATCTTAGGAAGAATACCACTGCATAAAACAGAAAACATCAGGACTGCTTGGGTTGAAACAGGAATCAGGACTTTGGAGCCCTGTCCACTTGTCCCTCCTTATCTGCCTCTGTGGGCTCTCTAGAACTCTATGGGACACATTCTAAAACGTCTGCTCGGTGAACTCTACATTGTTCCCAGCTCTAAAGTGTTCTGGATCTATGATTCTGAGAAGCTCCTGTTCATATCAGATGCAGACTATCAACCTCTTCCTCTGAATGAGTATTGAAACTAGCTGGACCTCAGCTAGAGGAATCTGAATGCCTTCATCGTTTACAGAACCATGGAATGTTAAAGATGAAAGAGACCCGAGAAATCAACAAGTTCAAACAAGTCCATGTACGTAATACAATGAAAATAATTTTAATTTTCATTGACTGACAGAAGCCCGGAAAGAAGAAATGATTTGCTCAGGAAAGTCAGTTTATCAGTTGTCCTCTTTCTTCCAGAGAGGTGATATTTACAATATATAATAACAGGTATATTCTAACCAATCAGAAGAAATAAAGCACTGAGGCATGGTTCAGGGGAGGCCCTTCAGGGTGGACTTTACTCTATCAGTTGCTGGATTGTGAGGATGTCCAAGTATTCCTAGAGGAGGGATTGGGGTGGCTAGGGCAGCAGGGGTTGGGATGGTTCAGGAATGAGCTGAGGGATGTGGCTATTTAGCAATAGCCTGGAATTATTTAATAACTGGTATAGACATCCTGGTATACAATAGTGGATTATCAGTCCTGGCCTTTAAGTATTCATTATGCAGAATACCCAAACTTGCAGGATTTTCTTGTAATTGCTGAAATTCTTTTAAGGTAACTGGGACTTTGTCCCACTGTTGATTCTGCTTCCTTTTCAGCAGGGGAATAAAAAATCAGGGAGGAGCAGAATTTCTGCCAGCCAAGTGTCACATCAAAGAATTCCACCCCAATCCACACAGGTGCAGATAGCTGAGGGGCATTACCAGGAAGATAGGGCTGTCTCGGGTCATTAGGGTGACATCATCTTGCAGCCTTAGAGGACTTGAATCCCTTCCATGACTCTTGTCACCTCCTGTCTGGTGGTGAAAACCTCAGTTTGGAAGCGGATGATTGTGCAAAAGTAAGTGCAAGGAAATTAAAAGGTCGCATTCCTAAGGGAGAGACTTTCTCCTAGGTTCGAATACAAGTACTGAAGAGGAAGAAAAGGACCGAGGTCCCCGTTACCTTCAAGTGGGTACAAAGAGGAGGCCAAGGATGGTCCTAGAATTATATACTCAGGAGATTAGAAGACGCCCTAACGTTCATGTGGTCCGCCCCCTGTCAAATCTTGAATCTTCGAGATGAACCCCAACCAGAAATGAAAGGTCTCTCTCTGTTCCTGAATGAGCCTTGGTTTCTCCTCACTTCCAGATCTTTCTATATATAGTTTCCCCAGCCTGCATTACCCTTTCTCTTTCCCTGCTGCTTCATGGGCCTATGTCCCACTTGCCTTCCAAGTCTCATTTCAGAAACTATTTAGATAAGGGGCTGCAATAGTTGTCCCTTAGAAATGTTTCTATAGCCACTGAAACTTCACACACGTGGCATTCATTATACTGATGTTTTTCCATCTCTGTCTGCCTCCCCAGTCTATGAGCTATATTAGTGGAGAGACTGGCTCAGTTATGCTTATCCAGGAAGGCCTAATACAAGGACCTACCGCGGAACCTAATGTAACAAAGACATTCAAAAATGTGGATGAATGAATAAATGAATGAATTGCTACATCTTGACTGCTAATAAAGTATTTACATTCATAATATTGTATTATCATTGGGCCATGCTTATAAAGACGGTAAGACTTTTTATGCTTTTAAGAAGTAGTATCTTAATTCCCATTCTGTGGATGAGAAAAAACAAGCTCATAAATAAAGGAGAAAAAAAGAAATCCTGACATATATTTAGGATACATATGGGACATTCATTGTGCTGGGTACTTTCAAGCCATTTATTATCTTTATCCTTATAACTGATCTTTGAAAATTTATTTTAATCACACTCTTATTTTTTTTTTTTAATTTACACACCTATTTCCATTAATTTTGACAAACACATGGAGTCCTGTGGCCACCACTGCAGTCATGACACAGAACTGTTCCATCCCCTCATGCTGCCCTCGGCAGTCATTCCATTCCAACCCACCTTTCTGGCAAACACTGGTTTGTTTTCCATCCCATAGTTTGTACAACCACATTTTTTAACAAACAAATCCAAGGCTTAGAGAGTTGAAACTTCTTGCTCAAGGTAAGTGGCTAATGGTTAGATTTGGCCTTTGAACCCAGACTTCTGATTCCCTGTAAAGATGGAAAGCAGGAGTGTGAAGCAAGGAAAACAGCTGCTTCATTCCCTTGCTTACCTCCCGCCTTCCACAGAGAGGGCCCTGTCCTTAGTCAGTGCTCTGTGAGAGGCAGGGTGAACACAACCTCATTACTGAAGGCAAATCTGATAAATCTCCACACCTCGGATCCTTCACTAGGTGCTGAGGGAAGACTGTCTTCCTACCCCACGGAATCATCTGAAAACCATTATGATCTGCAAGCTGCTTAGCAGACTATGGTGTAAGAGTTTGGTCTTTTTCCAGTTCCCTCACCTATCTCCAAGATGAGAGAGTGCTGAGAGGAGGTCACAGCTAAACAGTTAGCCTCCCGATTCACCAGCTTCCCCACCAAGGCCCGGGGGCCCTTTTCCAGACATGGGAAAGATAGCAGGTGAGCCTTGCTTGAACAAAATGGGTGCCGCTGCTAATTGGGTTGATGTAATTAACTGTCGCGGTTGTTCACCTGGGAAACCAGCCACGGTCTCAGCATGAGCGGCCTCTCGGGGCCAGCCTGCGGCAGTAAACACAGATCTTACCAGAGCTCCGATAGCAAACAGGTTTCCAGGCAGCTTCAAATGTGGAGAGCTGGGCTGCTGCTGGGAGAGGGCCATTTCTCTGGGAGGTGCTGGCTTTGTGGGCCATGAGGGATAGAGAAATCATTTTATCTTCATCCTGCTTTTAACCAGGGTGGCAGGATATTGGTGCCACATTTGTCTAAAGATAATCTCTTTTCTAAATAGAAAAAGAAGTTACCTGTTTGGAGCTGAAGGGAAGATAAGTGAGCTGTGATCCGCCCTGACAGATACAGGAAATAGCTATCAACACCCTGAATCTATATTCCAGGCCCCACTGCAACCCTTCTCCCCATCATTCTGAGACCCCACCCGTTTATCTTTCTTCCCTAGGAGGATACCTTAGGAAATAATTAGCAATTCATGAGGGCTGATCTTTCCCATCAGGTGGCAGCCTTTGTGGCAAACGCCACCCAGCTCTACCACCCAATGAAGTGGGAGCTGCTTATGAGTTGCTTTTTAGATCAGTAGCTCTGACATTTTAGGTGCAGGAGTCTCCAGAAAACCCAGTCTCCGCATCCTGCATTCTCTGCTCAGGGGCTGTGATAATGGACCAAAACTCAAGTCTCTCACTGAAAACAGAGGATAGCAAGTAGTGATAAAGAGTTTACAGGCTGTGAAAACCCCACTTTCTGGTCCAGTTACTAACTACATGGAAGATCTTAGAAGAGATGTTTAACTTCTATATGAACATTATCTTCGTCATCTGTGCAATGAAATAAATAATACCCATCTTACAGGGTTGTCGAGAGAATAATGCATGCCAGGTGCATAAAGAACACACTTCACAGCAATAATTAGGATCATCCCCATCATGTTATCGCCATTACTCAACAGAGTTTAGTTTAAAGAATGTTTGGGTATTTGTGTAAATTATATACCTGAAATGTTCTTCTCTGCCTTTTGCTGCCAATCTATACTATGCTACAAGAAATGTTTCAGCTAATGCCCAGACTATTCCCAAATGGAACGGCTGCCCTGAGAGCCTCCTCTTTCACTTTAAACTTGGTTATACACCGAGTAGTAGATAGAAGTGTCCTCTTTCTCCCTAAACCAAGAGCCTAGAGCCCAAGACTAAGCCAATGTTCCCGCTCTGACTCTTTTTTCCCACATCCTATCCTGGCCTCTTTGGCTCCCAGAATGAAAGTTCCCTCCTAAATAGAAAGCAACTTCTAGCTAAAATAAAGATAGGGTTAATATATCAAGAGATCACAGACCAGCAATGCAAAACTGAAAATCCAGAATCCTTTTCTTTTCCTATCCCAACAGCTTTCCCAATCTAAAGGTGTAGGTACTGTAGGTGGCTGCCATTTCTCTGTCTGAGACTGGGCATTTTGCTGTCTCCTTTAGTCTTTGCCTATTTCGGGTGAAATTCCCTTGTCATGATGTCTGGGCATCAGAGAAAAAAGTGTGAGGCCCACAGAATATATGTGTTCAAATCATAAGATGTGAGATCATTTGAATGCAAAAAATTGCCTTTCACACTATAGCTAACTTCTAGTATAAGGCTGGGGGATGACATGATGTACTCTTTGGCTATTTCCTGGATCAGTGAGCCAATCCCCTTGTCTCACTGTCTTTTGAGCTACCTTATCCTCTTCCCTTCTTAGACTTTGAAATCTTGGGCTGAATGAAAAAGGATGTAAGACAGTGGATATAAGACTTAAGTCATAGGAATCCTGGCTAAGTGTCTGAAGTTAAAGGTTAGTTTAGCTGATGTCTTTGCTGATTAAATGTACATGAAATTTTCATCATACCAATACTTGGAATTTAAAGATCAACTTTCATCTCAGGGCTTTGAGCGAGCATTAACATTGTCTCTGAATTCTCTTACCTGCTTTGGGGGAAGAGGGGAGTGAAGGATCAGAAGAAATTTTAAGATATAGCTACGATCACACAGGAAATGATCAGACAACCAAATATTTCCATTCCTAAACTACTCTTTCAGGCAGCTTACAGTCTCAGTCCCTTGCCCGTTAAATGAAGATCAGAATTATTCCTTTCTTACGGTATGAAGAACTGTGTTAAAAAATATCAGAGGGGAGCATTTGAGATCTTGCTCCCTGAAATACGCCAATTTAGTTTAAATAAACTCTTAAATATATATGAAATACCTATAACTAACAATAGTTATTTTTTGTTTTTCTTCCCATAATTTTCTTTTTTTTTTTTTTCAATTGGGCAATATTGGGGAACAGTGTGTTTCTCCAGGGCCCATCAGCTCCAAGTCATTGTCCTTCAATCTAGTTGTGGAGGCCGCAGCTCATCTCCAAGTCCAGTTGCTGTTCTCAATCTTAGTTACAGGGGGTGCAGTCCACCATCCCATGCGGGAATTGAACCAGCAACCTTGTTGTTAAGCGCTCCCACTCTAACCAACTGAGCCATCCGGCCGCCGCTCCAGCAACTCAGTGGCAACTCATTGTTTTCAATCTAGTTGTGGAGGGCGCAGCTCACTGGCCCATGTGGGAATCAAACCAGCAACCCTGTTGTTCAGAGCTCACGTTCTAACCAACTAAGCCATCTAGCTGCCCCATAATTTCCAATTTTTAACATACAATGATTTATTAATTTTATCCTAAGGAGATATTTTTAATTACATATTTTATAAGGCTGCATGCAATGGAATTCAAGTATTTTAAATAGTTAAAAGGCATGACACATGTCAGTGTTATTGCCATTCAGTAATTCTGCAGCTCTCTCAACCATTCTGCAAATTCTTAGGCCTTGTGTCACACCTTTCCCTACACGACATGGGCCGTAGTTTCAAAACAAAAGGCCTATAGTTTCAAAAGGTACTCAGTGAAGTATCCTGTCCTCTTCTAGTCATTTAAAGGCAAAGTCACTTAAGGCTGATTTCCTGCACCAAGGCAGAATGTAGCCAGAAGTTCAGTCATAGACTCATATCACTACTTCATGCTCTTGAAGTCCAGGCCTGGCAGAATAAAAAGAGCTGATGGGTGAGGAAACCTGGGGTGGAGAATAGGGCACTGAGTCATGACGTTCTCACCAGATGTTAACTCTAAGGCTTCAGCCCACCTGATAGCCTTAGGCAAAGTCTCTTGGCCACTGTTTCCCCATTTGTGGCCCCCAGTGCTGACCAACCATCCCCTCTGGCACCTTATAAGGGAAAGCTAATGAGAAAACTCACCTTGCAGGAATGCTGTAGGGAGACCGTTCACAGGGAGTGAAACCACAGTACCCAAAGCGCTGTGACTCAGTGGTAGAGCTGACTTCCAACACCCACGTCTGATCACTCTCAAGCCAAAAAACATGGCCAAAACATTGACTTACATGGCAAAGGCCAGAGAAATGCACATGGGGTCAGCCACAAGAGTAGTGCATGGCAATGGCAAGTCCTCAAGGTGCTCAAAAAAGTAGTGGTTACACCTAAAATGGCAGGAAGAGAAGGGCAGAGGCCAACTGACTCACATACTCATTTGTTTGTTTTATTAGTGTATATTGTCTGCCCCTAATGTATCAACAGCTTTGTTATTTGCTAAGGGGAAAAAACAAAGATGAATCAGGTATCCCTGATCCTCAGGTCTATTTAGAGGGAAAGATAGACCATAAAATATTAAATAGCTTATAATTTTTATACGTGAAAATATATACCAAAGAGCTGTGGAATTACAAAGTCGGAGTAGCTTTAGGCTAAGAAGGGAAGTGAGAGCTTCACATGGAATTTAGATCTGAGTTGGGTCTTAAAGAAAGGCTAGAAGTTTGCCACACAAGGAAAAGCCTGCCACTTAGAGGGACACATGTATATAAGTAAGTAAAAAAAACAAACAACTAAGGCAGAGTAAATGATTCAGCTTTTGAAAGTTAATTTTATTTCCAAAATATTCCATAGCTCCTCATAACCATGTCATTCTCTTAAATTGTTGTGAAAGTTTCACCTCTGTACCTAAAACCCACAGGAATACTGGTATTCCCAAAGTGATCTGGAAAATTGAGAGAGAGGGAGAGAGAGAAAGAGAGAGAGAGAGAGAGAGAGAGAGAGAGAGAGAGAGAGAGAGAGAGAGAGAGAAAGTAGGAGTTGATCAATTTAAGGCATCCTCAAAACAGAAAGAAAAAGCCCATGCCTTTTCAGTCAATGCTTCAGAAGCAGTCAGAAGCCCTGCCTAAGCTGGGTCTGGATAATTCTTCCACTCCATCTGTCAACTCAATTATTTGATACAGTTTTACACTAGGATGGCTGGGAACCACCCAACAGCCATCTGTGTGTGTATGTATTTTTTCAAGGCTGTTATTCTTGTGTTTTATCTTTTGTTTGTTTTTGTTTTTCTTATTTCCCAACTTACCCTGGCTGTGGGTGTGTAAGAAGGTGTAAACTTTCCTGTTTGGCATCTTTGGGAGACAGTTACGTGCCTGTCAATACATTGTCTGTGTTGCCTCCAGTTCATTGATGTTCACCATTTCTCTCCCTCTTCTGAGAATCCCCATCATGAGCAAAGCTTGATATCTTCTGCTCATTCTTCCTGCTTTCTGCTTATTTATTATTATTATTATTAAATTTTAGTTTAAAGGAAAAGGAAGTAAAGTGCAGGCATAACTGCTAAGATGAAAAGAGGTAGATACTTGGGAGACCAGAATGCCTTTTTTTTTTTCCTGGAGGTTATAAGCAGAGAGGTAGAGCCATGACTGAGTGTGACCTATTGCTACTTATTCTCAGCAGATTATGGGGGCGTTAAAGTCTTACTCCCCTCAAGTTTTGAGATTGAGTTTTTAATCCTCATTTTCACAGGTAAGAAAATAGGAATTCAGGGAACTTAAATGACTAATAGCAACGATGAGAATAAACTACAGATCTTCTGACATTATTCAATGCTCTTGTGAACTTGTAGTGTCAACATAAGAAACATCCAAACCTGTAGAGAATTTTTATAAGAGTTCATCTGAGCCAAAACTGATGACAATTGCTAATAAGCAAGATGTCAAATGTTGCAGAGAATGACAGCTTTGTCGTTTCTTTCGTGCATTTGAAATTAAGGAATGTAAGGAAGATTACATGAAGGTGGGAGAAAGCAAGGTGGAAATTGGATTAGAGGATGGTTAACAAGATTATGTGCTCTCTTGAGGATGGTTACTCTTATTTCAAAGGTGTGTTAACCTAGATGCACAAGAACAATAGACAGGGCTTGCTTAAGGCAAAGATAAACCTTGTAGTAAAAATGTCATATGCCTGGGGCATGCTTACCCACCATGACCTGCCCAGTTAGGAATTTGTAATCTGATCACCCTGTAAGGTTACTATCTCTAGAACCCCCTTTTTTTGTTGTTGTTTGTTTGTTTGTTTACAATTCCCCCCTTTAGTCATAAATAAATCCGAAGGATGCACTGATGACCAAACTTTTAGTTGGGTAGTGTGGTCTCACAGTGCTATGAAGACTCTCATTCCTAGGAAGTCTCAGTATCAACATTGTCTTGTTGAAATGGTAGACCATTAGTGACGGGACAATACCGTAAACATGGGATGTGAGTTGAGGCTGAATTTTCCCACAAAGGGAAGGGCAGGTAAAAGGAAGGCACACAGGTCTTATGGCCTTCATTAAAACAAACAAACAAACAAACATTCTGGATCATTTCTGTCCTGTGAACTATCATGATATGAGTTTTGCCAGCTGTCTCATGTTTCTGTATTTTGCGTCTAGTATAACACTTACATAAGCCATAAAAAGAGTATTAAAAGTTATTGTATACGTGTTCAGTAATTAAAATGTTGGACTACGTAGAAAAACTCAAAGAACAAGTATAACTATTATTATGACTAATATCGTTAGCACACAGGTAAAGATAATCAAACAATTGGTTTCTGAGTTCAACATCAACACAAGGTACACAGGCCTTGTTGATGTCTTGGGATAGCTGTCTACCTCTGATGTCAGTGGCTTCTCATCTTAGAGGAGTCTTTGATGTTCTTTCTAGGTGAAGGCAAGTGTCTGAGACAGGTAGATGTCCATTCACAGTTGGGTGCCTGACAAGTTCCCTTCCAACAAGGTTGGAGCACGTCTTTTATTTGATGTCCCTTCCAATAAACAAAATCTCCAGGTGGCTGTCAATAATCTTTAAAGTCTTTGTTTCCTAAAAGCTTGCTGTGAAAAAAAGTGGTTACCAATTTGGCTTTTCCTTGAAGTGACTTTGTCAAACCTTGGCAATAGTGTAAGATGTCTCCTTTCCATAATGTCAGTTCATAAATTCCTTCATCTAACCCAAATCCAGTTCAAATCCACTATGATGCATGAAGAAATGTAAAAATTGGGGAAAAAAAGAAGGGGTTTAACAGGGAGCCTGGAAGAACCAAGCAGTTGTCTTGGGTTTCCCATAGCCCCAATTATTCCTTTAATTTACAACCTTTGTTTACCCACATAATATGCCCTGGAAGTTTTTTATCACTTATTTTACAATGCTTCCCATGCAATTTAACATAAAAGACAAATCTTTTGGGGTGTCCCAGAGGCCCTTCTGGGACAACCCAAAGTTATTCCTACATATACTGAAATTTTAACCCTTAAAACCTCAATTTCCCATGAAACTTAAGAAGCAAACAATTAGCATTCTTTAACTTGGAAGATGTATGAAGACTTTCATAACCTCTATAAGTATAGGCTCTTTTTATTGACAAATGCGTTTCATAAGTGAAAAGTAGTAGATCTATGTTTAGTAATTATTTTTTTTTTGCAAACCCAGATAAAATTATATATATATATATATATATATATATATATATATATATATATATATATCTGTTTTTATTTAAACCAACAAACTTAAACTAGCTTTTACTTACTAAGGATTACTCTTAGGTGACGTGAATTTGAAAAGATTTTGAATTAGTTTCTATATTTCTGAAAATTTTACAATACTCAATCCTTACAAGTACTTGCCTTTAAATTAGTTTTAACAATACCATCTGGTGGTAGAAAATTATCTCACATTTACAACATACATAGATAGAAATACATAGACAGACAGAGACCATTTAACTATGAGAAAAACTCACTCGTTATAAAACAACAGTGGATCTAAATATTCTCGTGTAGACATTGATGATTTCTATCTGTCCTTGACAAGTCAAGTCCCGAATGATCCTTTTAAAATAAGGACAGCTATTTTGAATGCCTCAAAAGCGTTGGGTTGACACCTAAATACATCATAGGTTGATCCATTTATCTAAATCCTGTTTTTCAAGAGACCAATTAAATATGCTTTCCATTTATTCTGCCTAATTTTATGCTGGCTTTTTCTAATTGTGCATGTAAATGATTAAATTAGATGTATCAAAGTATCCTCATCTTGGCCATGTTAGTATTAATGGGAGGATGACGATCTTGGGGCTTGGGCCTCAGAGTCACAATTGCCCATGTTAATGTTAGTTTTTCCTTTGAGATCTGTAGAGTTTGAACAAACATCTAGGGAAAACCAACCTTTACGTGCATGTCTACACAGGAACTAAATGCAGTAGTTATCCCTTTAGGACCAGTTCGTACCCTAGAGGAAATTTTTCCTCAGGTAACTCCAGAAAGATTCTTTGTCTCCTAAGAATACCTGAGCATGGGCCCATAAGAGCTTACCAGATGCCCCAAGAACCGTGACATTTTCCAAGGCACGGGCCCCTCTCTCGAGATGAACCCATTTCAGGGTGCCTTGTCCTTGTCCCCTGGACTCCCGCCAGCTTCCCTGGGATTGGTTGCATTACTGCACTGAATGCCTCATGGCAGCCATCTCTGCCACTCCAAATTCTGGGATCTGCAACTATTGTTGTCCCATTGGCTAGTTGGGTTGGGGAAGCAACTGTCCTTTCTCTTTTGGAACTAAAGAGAGTTTCGTCTTTCATTTAACCAGCAATAATTTTGTTCCGATTCTCAGTAAGCAATCCAATTAAAAAGCTGAAATTAAAAGCAGCCACCCATTTTTATTCTCCATTCCCTGGGCAATCCCAACCCTTATTCATCTCAAGGATGTTCTCTAAGAACAGCTCAAATAAAGTCAGGACCTGCTACTTAAACCAAGGAGGTCTGGGATTTCAAGAGAAAACTCACCTAAGACAGATAGATGTCCATTCAATCCAATTGTAATGAGTCAGTGAGGTACAGTGGGCCCTTGCTGGTACCTAGCACCAGTCCGGGTCTGCAGGGTATTCCTGGGTGGGCTTTGGAATTCTGTCAACTACGTCAAGTAAATGTCAATGTTAGAAATGTACAAACCTGTAGAGAATTTTTATGAGTTTATTTGCGCCCAAACTAATGACAATTGCCAGGCAGCAAGATCTCAAGTGCTCCAGAGAATAAGAGTTTTGCAATTTCTTTTATGGATTTGAAATTAAGGAAGGAATATAAGGAAGATTACATGAAGGTGGAGGAAAGCAAGGTGGAAACTGGATTACAGGATGGTTAACCAAATTATATGCTCTCTTGAGGGTGGTACACTTATTCAAAAGTATGTCAACCAGATGCATAAGAACAATGAACAGGGTTTGCTTAAGGCAAAGATAAACCTTGTACTAAAAATGTTATGTGCCTGGGACGTCACTACCCACCTTGACCTGCTCAGTTAGGAATGTATGAGCTCCCTGTGAGGTTACTTTCTGTAGAACCTCTTTTTATCCACAGACGTATACTACATCATACTACCTTCACCTTGCACAAAAGGGGGCCGTAGAGTTCCAAACAATAGGAGGTATTTTGTTTCAGATCTTAACACACTGGGACCTCTTTAGAAAACAGGACAACAGGATGGTATTCCAAATGAAGAGAGATATTCCTTGGATATCCTGGTTTTCTGGATTGTGATGATGATAATCTCATTTGTGACAGTTTTATAGTTTAGAAGGTGTCTTCTTCATTGAACACAACACTGAAAACTCCTAACACGTCAGTGAATCAGTATTACTAGTTCTTGTTTACAAATGAGGAATAGGAGACTCAGAAACAGTATGTAAACTAACAGTTATGTAACTGGATTAGGGCTACATTCAAATACTGCTCTTCACATTCCTTATATGGAATTAAATTTTAAGAGAGCATGGAAAAGAAAGCAGCCATTTTGTGATGTTGCAATGAGCATTAATGGTGTGGTAGTAGTAGAGTGGGGTTGGAGATAATTTCAAGATTCCAGAACAGTGAAGGGAGTGAATTGTAAGACCAATGCTCTGATTCAGGTAAATATGAAGAAGCTGGAAGCAATGTCGCAGATCCAAGTGTCTTTGAAACTATCAGAAGGCTTAGAGTCATAAATAAAGTCTCCTGCCAGGTCCTTTGGTTCAACATGCTCCCTCAATCATATGGTGCTTCTTAATTTCAAGATAGGGTTGGGGATTAGGTGCTGATCTCTATCAGAAACAAACCATTGCCTTCTTTAAACCTAAATAAAATTTTTATGAGGTAAAGGACCTTATCTAGACTGGCGCCTGAATAATTTAATGGTTTTCTGAACTAATTGTACCCAGAGGCATGTACATTGAATAAATTAAGTGAGATAAGCTATCCTGATCCTCGTGTTGGTCACACAACTCTTCTTTCCACCATCTTCTATTGCTGTCATCATTCTAGAAAAGTGACTCAGTCTCACCTGAAGGGAAATGGAACTAAGCAGTTGGTAAGGCTGATGACATGTGGTTTGTGACTAAGCATTCCCAGAAATGAAGTGTTGATCTTTTTCCCTGTGGCAAGGTACAGCGTGGCAGCTGTTTTCCTGAGACTCCCCTACTCAGTTGCCAATTTCCTTAATGAAAACCAGCTAGTACTTAAAGGAAGCTATTTTGAAAGACAATGAGAAAATGGCCATGACAGCTCCACTCATGCCCATCCTAAAACATTGTTGATTTATGGTGAGAGCGCAGTTGATACCAGAGAATCCAATGAATGGATTTTATAGCAGTGATTTATAAACGATTGATAATTTCTAATGAAATTGAGCCATTCAAGATGGTAAAAATGCAAGGATTGATCTAATCCTCTGTTCTTGAACTTGGCTGCATGTTGAAATCACCTAGGGAGTTTTAAAAAATTATTAATTCCTAGGCAACATAAATTTTGAAAGATCCCCCAGTTCTAATATGCAGCAGAGTTTGAGAACTAATCTAATACCCTTTTATTATTGGAATTATTAGTTTTCTTTTCTTTGTTCTTTTTTTTTCATTGAATAACTATTTTTCCAATGATATATTATACATGCTATGAATTTCAATTGTCATTAATGTCTTCTTAGTCCTAGTGTAACTTTGATACCGAGGTGGACATTTTAGAGGCAGACTGCAGCTGTGAGTGACAAACTGTTTTTCACATATTGGTTTCTATAAATATAATCATACAAAACAACAATACCAGAATGAAAATTAGGGGCCATTTAATCCACTTGCTAAATGTTTAAATTAATTTTTTATAATTTTTATTTTTTTATTAGTTTCAGGTGTACAAAACAATGTAATAATTAGACATTTAACATTTATTTCCCTCACACAGTGACAACCCCCCCATCCACCACCCCTCTGACATCGCATATAGCCATTACATTTCCACTGCCTGTATTCCTAATGCTGCACTGCGCTTCTTGTACATATACATATATATATATATATATATATATATATATATATATATATATAGAATTGTAGTTGACATTCATTATTGTTCAGCTTCAGGTGTACAGTGCAGTGATCAATCATCTCTGAGGTGGTCTCCCTAATGAGATAAGTGTCCATCGGATACGCTACAAATTGAATTAGTTTTCAATGTTGTGGGAACTGAGTCCCAGAGAGCACTTTCCAGGCTCTCGGCGTCACATGGAAAGGTGCTGGCTAGGGTAGTAGATGGCCATCATCTGTGACTAGTTGGCCATCAGCTCTAACCAGTTAGCCATTAGCCACTAATATAACTGCCGTGGCTACGTTGGTGGCTTGGTTGGCAGAGAGCAGTTGGTGGATTGCGAATCGTGTGGCTCCTGCTTCTTGTGTCTCCAACCTGGGCGCCAGCGAGAATGTAATGGTATGAAA
Source organism: Rhinolophus ferrumequinum (assembly GCF_004115265.2). NCBI lineage: Eukaryota > Metazoa > Chordata > Mammalia > Chiroptera > Rhinolophidae > Rhinolophus > Rhinolophus ferrumequinum. The sequence goes on from NC_046285.1 coordinate 56,231,287, forward strand.
GCCCCATCCATGGCTCTGTTGGTGTTCCTGTTTGGCCTCACTATATCCTGTGTTCTGGTGCGGGGAGTGGGACCTGATACCCTGCATGACAAATGCTTTTTTCTCACTTCTATTATGCCATTTCATTGTCATTACCACTTTGTGTTCTGGTCCAAGGTCACACAGCTAGCTAGTCAGCAGTCAGTGTCCTGATTCTACGTTAACATCTTCTATTAAATAGCTAGTGTTCTCCGTGGGGTGAATGATAGACAACTGTTCAGCAGTTGTGTTCATGCTTAAAAGAACATGATTGTATGAAAGTTAATCTTTGTGGAGGAGTACTTGGACTCTGAAGCCTTTTCAATGTTTTGTCAAACAGCCCATATTAAAAAAAAAAAAAAATCTACAGGGAGGTAGAGAATTATTTCTAATGACTATTTGCATTAAATCCTCCTGGGGAATATTGTTAAAATGCAGACTCTAAACCTAAACTCAAGAGGACCTGATAGGGTCAGTCAGAGATGTGCTTGGTAATTTGCGTTTTAACACTCTCCAAGGTGGTCCCTTGAAACTAAAGAACCATTGTGCAGTGTCCTTTTCAAATGGTGCTGCCCATTGTCCAACTGTCAATCTAGTAATTACTTACTCTGGGATTTAGAAAAAGATTTACCAATCTGTTAAACCCTTCCTGCCAGTACTGTAAAGCGAGAACTTAGAACACTTCTCAAAATCTGGTAGTTGAGGGATTAGAAATATTCCTCCTAGATTTTCAATATGTCAGACAGACAAATCTTGTAAAAACTAGAACTGCAGCAAAACCAAAATTAGTCTTTATATTGATATACAGGTTCTGGCTATGTAGCGTCAAGAAATGTCCTATGCTTCTTAAATGCAAAAGCATTATTGATATTTTCTATTTATTACAGAACAATACCGTGGGAGACCACAGATGTAGTGGAAAGTATATTGATAGTGTTTATTGTCAGAGGAATTGAGCCATAGTTCAAGACTAACAATCCATGTTACAGTGGGTAAGCCTCTTAACTTCTCTGATCTCAGTATTTTCATTTCCAAAAATGTATTAATGCCTGCAATACCAATGTAATAAGGTTAGTAAAAGTTTCAAATGAGATGCTTATTATGAAAGAGCATCATTTAACTATTTAATTCTATAATTCTATACAACGATGATCTAATTCATTAGAATTTAATTGTTATGTTAATTATGTACAATTATAAATACCAATTAAAACTAATGAATTCTATACAAATATAAATATAATCATTTCATGAAAGACCCAGTGTGGTCTATTTTGGTAGCCTTGGGGAATTAGAGACTTACTTCTCAGTGGGCCACTTTTTTTTTTTTTTGTAAGACAGATGCATATAAATCTTAAGAGAAAATTATTTTGATACTTATCAATATAGTACAGTGAACTAAATCTGGGGAAAATACTACCTAAATTTTTATTCTGGGACCAGTATAATATATTTTATTATAGTTAGTCCTCATTTGTTTATTGACACTTAATGAAATATTATGTAGTCACTTAAAAGTCATGTTTTCAAAGAATATTTATAGACATGCTCATAGTGATAAATGGGGGAAAAGCAGCGTATTTAGTTGTATATATACTATTATGCCTATATTATAAGACCTATGAAATACAAATTAATTCAACAAATATTTTTCAGCACCTACTATACATAATGGTGAAATTTTGTCACAGTCTTTGCCATATGCACCACTGTTGGATAAAATATATTTGATTATGTAATCATACCACGATTTATTTGACCAATTTCTCCTTAATGGCTATTTAGATTGCTAACATTTGTTCTTGCTAATATTGTAGGGTGAGATCACAACAAAAATCCTCGCTCATCAGGGCTCTTCTCTGGGCCCTTTCAGCCTATACCTCACATTAAGCAATAAGCAACGCTGTCAAATGTGTGTGTGTGTGTGGAATATATATACATGTGTACTGCTTGGTAGTACAAAATTATAAAGTTATTTTTAGTTAATGAACTATGCATCTCTGTAAACAACCTAAGATGATGGAAAGAAAAGCATTAGTTAAAAGCCACTATGTTGAGATATTGCCTAGAATCTGAAGAAGAAGAGTAGAATGATCCCAAGGTCATATCGAGAGAAAAATACCCTAATCATATCAGAGAAAGCCCAGCTGGTTAAAATCTAGAGCTTAACTTTTGGTTAACACTTGTGTCATGCAGGGTGGCATGCGGGGTCTCTGGTCCCACTCCCCACATAAGAACGCAGGACATGGTGAGGTCAAAAAGGAACACCAACGGAGCCAAAGATAGGGGAGTCATACCACTATAGTCTCACTGGCGGCTGGGTTGGGGACACAGGAAGCAGGAGCCACACAATCCGCAACCTGCCATCCACTTGTTTCTGCCAACCAACCTCACTTGCCAGCTGAAATACGCTGTGCTAACTGCAATCAGCTCTTGCTAGCTCAGCCACCATCTTCTTGCTAGCCCCCATTTGCTGCTAGCGTAGCCACAGCAGTTATATTAGTGGCCAATGGCTCACTGGTTACAGCTGACGGCCAACTAGCCACAGCTGATGGCCATCCAATCACAGTTGATGGCCGTTTACTACCTGAGCCAGTACCTTTCCATGTGAGGCCGAGAGCCTGGAAACTGCATTCCTGGCTCTGTCCCCACAACTTGCTACATCAATGCTCTACTGAACTCCATGGATAAAAATCTTTGATTAAGCTCCGCCAAGATGGGGCAGTTTCATAGAAGATTGTCCTCCTTGAAACTCTGAGGAGCATAGCTATTTTTTGTTTGTTTTAGTTCATCTACCTATGAGTTGTGAGCTTCCCAAGACTAGCCTGACCACCTACAGGCAGCTCCTTTCTTTGTCAGTTTAAAAACTGGTAGCAGAATAGTTGAATGTCTTCCTTTCTCTTTGTGGGAGTAGAAGGGAACAATTGAGTTTCTGTATAGTTTTGGAGGTAAATCATGTGTGCTAAAAGGAAAGTTAAGGAATCTTAATTACCATAGTTTTAAAGTTCAAGTTCAATATATGGTTCTATGAATAAAAACAAATCATCAATCATCGGTGAACTTTGTTATACATAAATATTTACCTATATCTTTGATAAGATTCTTTAGTAGATTCTAGAAAGTGAAAATTCTAGGTCAAAAGGTATGATCATTTTAAAGTTCCTTGCACATGTTGCCCAGCTGATTTACTGAAAGATTACACCTGTTAATATTCACATTGAAGTGAGTAAAGTGCTCATTTGACCTCACTTGCAACAGAAGTTAATTGTTGTCAATTCATAAACAGGTATCAAAAAAAAAAGTTTCCTTCAAACCTTTTTATATAACCAGTGCAGCTTTGTCAGTTTCTCTTTCCAAATTAAGTATGAAGTTACCTTTTATTTCCATCAGATGCCCTTCATCAAGTTAAAGCAATTGTCTTCTATTCCCAATTTGAGGACAGATTTTATTATAAGTGGGTGTTGAATTTGTGTCAAATGCTATCTCTGCATCCATTTAAATGATAATCTTTTTTGTATATTTTGTTTATGGTATGAAAACCGTTGACCAAATGTCTAATCTTCAACCAATCTTGCATTCCTGGGGGAGGACATTTAGTATGGTGTATTATTGTTTTAATGTATTCTTTGTTCAATTTGCTAATACTTTGGTGAGAATTTTTGCATCTGTGTTCCTGAAGAATATTGCTCTTTCAAAGTTGTTGTAATGTTTCTTTCTTTTGATTACCACAGTATATCTTTGCTTTTAACCCGAGTCTTTATATTTAAAATGGGTTTCTTGTAGACAACATGTAGTTATTTGTTTTACTTACTCTGAGATTCTATCTTCTTTAGAGTATTTAGACCATTCGCATTTAAAGTGATAATAGAGCTAGTTGGATTGAAATCTACTAGATTTTTAACTGTTTCCTATTTGTTGCAATTGTTTTTTGTTATTTTCCTTTTTTCTGACTTCTCTGGTTAATGATCATATATGATTGAATTTATCTCCTCTTTTAGCAAGTCTATTATACTTATTTTAAATTATTTAATGGTTGCCCTGTGTTTGCAATATTCATTTCAAGTTAAAGTTCACACTATACCATTTCACATGTAGTGCAGGTACCTCATAATAAGGGATTCTCAATGCCTCCCTCCGATTTAACATTTTTGCCATCCATTTCCCTTATCCAGATACTATAATTGCCCTATATGTTATTGTCATATTTTAAACAGCTATATTTTAGATCACTTAAGAAAAAGAAAAGTATTTTATTTTACCTTCATTTGTTCCTTCTGTGATGTACTTCATTTTACAAAGGTTTGGGAAGATTCACTTTTGAAGCCATCTGTGCCCAGAAAGTGTTTTGTGAGATGTTCTAAAATTGCAACTTCATTTTTTAAAATCAAAATGTTACACTTTAGATTTTCTCTTTCTTCTTCTCTCTGTTTTGGTAAACTATGATCTTGTGAGTTTGTTCATTTTATTTAATTTATAAAATTATTGGTCAAAAAATGTTCTTATTCTCTTATCTTTCTAATATCTGTATCAATAATGATGTCCCCTTTTTCTTCTTATACTTTTTAATTTTCTTATCAAGTTTGCTAAAAGGTTTATCCATTTCATTATTTATTTCAGAAACCAACTCTTGGCTTTTTAATATTTTCTATTGCACTTTAGGTTTTTATTCATTAATTTATGTTCTTAATTTATTTTCTTCCCTGTTTTCTTTGTGTTTGTTTTAATGTTATTTTCATAATGATCAAAGATAAAAACTTAAATCATGATATATAGCATTTCATCTTTTCTAGTACATGAGTGTAAAGCCAAAAGTTTTTCTGTTATGCCAGTTATAGCTGCCTACTACAAGTTTTAATATACCACGTATTTTGTGTGTCAGTTAAAATATTTCATAATTTACATTGTGATTTATTCATTGACCCATGAGTTATTTAAAAGTACATTGGTTAATACGCAAACATTTGAGATTTTTACATTCTTGTAAGTATACTATGTAGTCTATTTTTCTAGTGAACATACTCTGTATTATTTTAATATTTTGAAACATTAAAATCAAGTTTGTTAATTATGTAGTTCAAATCTCCTCTGTTTGTACAGACTTTTGCCTGCTTATTCTATCAGTTATTGAGGAAAAGTTTTAAAGTTCTCACCTTGACTGTAGTTGTTTCACATTTCACTCTATTATATTGAGACAGTGCTATTAGGTACACATTTATAAGTTTTACAATTTTTATTCTTATTATTGCTAATAATGCTTTTTGCCTTAAAGCCTACTTTTCCTGATATTGATGTAGTAACACCAGATAAATTTTGGTTAATATTTACAGAGTGTATCTTTTTCCACTTTTTTTATTTTTAACATCTGTACATATTTATGTTTAATATGTGACTCATAAATTAAATGTGCCTTTTTATTTTTATCAGATCTGAAATATGTAGTAAGTTTACAGATAATTTATCACTATATTTTTAAGTTCAAATCTATTATCTTCCTCTTCATTTTTTGTTTGCCCCATTCTGTTTCTTTTTTCCTTTTTGTTGTCTTTTTTTTAATCATTTTTTTCGGTTATCATTTCATTTTCCCATCTCTTGGCTCATTAGTTATAATTTATTTTTTTCTCCTTTGAGTGCTTACCCTAGGTAACATGATATTTTAATTTATTAGTGCTGACTTTAAGTTAGTATTTTATCCATTTCTCAGAAAATGTGAGTTACTGAGGAAACTTAAATTCCTTGTCCCCATTCAGCATTCTTGGTATTATTATCAAGTATTTTAATTATACACATATTTTAAACCCCACATTATATTACCATTATTGTTTTATACTATCAATTTTTGTATTTGTATTTTATACTGTTGCTATTTTATACTTCAGTATTTCTCCTTTACCTACATAGTTATCCTTCCCAGTGATTTTTTTTTTCCTGTTCACATTTCTATCTAGGATTAATTTCCTTCTTGCATTTCTGTTTAGGATCATTTTCCTTCTCCCCATAGGACACCCTTTATTATATCTTTTAGGGCATGTCTATTGCCAATGAATTTTCTCACTATTTTTTTAAAAATTAATTTATTTTATGTTTAATTTTGAAAGATATTTTTACTTGGTATATAATTTTAGATTGTGAGTTTTATTTTTCAATACTTTAACAATATCATTTTTTTGTCTTCTAGCTTTCATCATTTCTTTGTAGAGTTATCTTATCAATCTTTTATTTCTTTGAAAGTAATGTGTCTGTTTTTCCCAATGCTTTTAAAATTTGCTGCTTTTTTTTTTAAGTAGTTTTCCACTGATATGTCTAAGTTTGGTTTTGTTTGTGTTTATTCTAACTGAGATATATAGAGGGTTTTGAATCTGTAAATTAATTTATTTTGTCAGTTTTGGAAGATACTTTTATTTTCTTCTGTATGTTTCACTTGGTGCGCTATTTACAGTTTTGTTTTGTTTTTTTTTGTTGTTGTTGTTGTTTTTCTGTTTATCATTTGATCTTATTCTTGGCCTAATTAGTAATTTTGGACTGAATACTTGACATTATATATAAAAATGATTGCATATCAGTATATATATATATATATATATATATATATATATATATATATATATATATATATTTTTTTTTCCTCCTGGGGATTATTTTCTTTTGTTTTAAGTCACAGAGAGATTATAGGTAGATCATCTCAATTCTGGAAGATATTGTGATAATTGAGGCTCGGTTTCAGTCCTTGTAAGGACTGGGCTATGTCTAGTTTCCTCGTACTCCTAACCATGTTATGTGAGTTATGCAATCCTTTGTTTCTCGTCTTTCATTGGTTTCCTAGAAGTTAATGCTAATTTTCATGCTCAAGTACAATAACTATATTGACTTTGCTTTGCATATTTGTTTCTTGTTCCTATAACAAATATTTATTTATTTGGTAATGTCTTGTAGCTATATTCATTATTATAAAGATTCTTAACTACTTTTTACAGTTGATTTACTCATAACTTATTATCATCTACAGTTTATTCACTGTGATTTATCATCACACTATTTGAGAAACAAATTGGACCTATGGATACAAATGCCACATTTCCTGACTTACAAAGACTTGCAATCTAATAACGGGAGGATAAGCCCAAAAACATGACTGAAATAGTAGAGAATAGAAAGGATATGCAATAGTACATAAACCGTGTGCTATTGGAATGCAGACAGAGGATTAATACAGTTTGCCTAGAATGATGAGAAAGAACATGAGGGTGACATTTGAGTGGACACTCAAAGAATGAGTAGGATTATAGGAGAGAGCCATTACTTCAGGCTAAGTTGCCAACACGAATAAGGGTATAAGGAGACAAAAACAGTGTATCTGAGAGAAGAGTCTGGTGAAGGACGGGATGTATTAGGTGGAGAATGTTATGGCAGTGTGCCGGGGGTGGGGAAGGTTGATCTAAATACTCTTTTCAAAGATTCTTAAAGCCAGTGACTCTGCTAGAAACAGTACTAATTGTTATTCTTTGGTGATCTTAAGATTTGTGCTGGTTCTTTAATTACCTCACAAGTGATGTGTTTACTAAGCAAAAATCAAGAAACAATTGCTGCCTGCAGGGCTAAAAGTAACCAAGGAAAGAGGAACACACCTGCCTTTTTGGTCACCAGTACTAATATTTTACTTTCTTGGGTTTTGGATGGTAAGCTGAAGCATGGGGTTGGAACAGAATGCAGGCCGCTCTAGGGTGATGACTCAGGCTGACTTTTAGACTTGCAAAACTGAATGTGGGTGGTTTTGTTATGTAATCTTTTGCCTTAATCTCTCTGCCTTTAATGAAGTGCTTTGACTGTCTCTTTATGTGTATGCGTGTGAGACGTGGGACAGGCATGTAGTTTCTTAATGGAACATCATCAAATTTAAAGTCATGATTGAAAAATTGTTTGCCTTAGGTTAATAAAGTCCTATTTAGTTATAGAAGAAAATAAAAGAAAGTAAGGACAGGCTAAGAAGTTGGTATTATTTTATTTTAAGACTTTAAAGTCCAGAGAATAACATAATTTGTTAAATTTGCTTCCAATTTTAAGTGAATTTCAAATCCAGAATTTGATGTACAGAGCTAGTGTTCACATGTGATGTTAGAGAGAAAATTTGGACATAAAGGGTAAAAAATATCAACTGAACAGTAATTTTGTTTACCATTTTGAAAGACAAACCTTTTCCCAAGCAGAATGCCATCATTTCAACTGTTTCTCAATATTGTAGTCAACATTCTTCAATAAAACATTTATTGATCACCTATTATATGCCAGGTTGTCTGCTAGCCTCCAGAGATAGTGATGAGCACAAAAATAAAGGCACAATTTCTGTTCTTTCTGAAATTTGAGTCTAATGAGGATCATCAGACAGTGGTCAAATAATCACACATATGAAAAAAAAATGAGATTTGAGAAAAATCTCTGGGGGAAAAAAAAAAGAAGGACGATTCTGTAAAAGCCAACAATGAAGGGATTGAAGGAAATACCTGTACTCTGTGGGCCTCATTAGATGGCATACAGGGAATTGGTGCTATGAGCTGCTTGGTGCTGTGCACAGAACAGAATCTTAGATTCTTGTTCTCACGACAATTAGGGCTTTTCCATTATGTCCTGCAAGGCCAGAGGTTCCTAAGAGGTTCCTGAAGTTAGGTTTGTTCTTCTCCTATGTTGACTACCACCTTCACTAGTCCTTTGCTTTCCTCCAATCCATCTCCACCGTGCTGCCAGAAAGACATTTCTAAATCTCAGCTCCTACGGTGCCTCATTCCTCACCAGCAACTTCTCAAATTTCTCCTTTATAGTGTTAGATTTCTCTGCTCCATATTCATATAAAATAAAATTAAAAGTCCTGGCAAACAGGGCCCTCCATGATCTTCCCAGGCTTCTACCAACCTTACCAGATTTGCCTTTCATCACTCTTCTCCACACCTTGTGTACCCCAAGTTCCAGATTCAATTAATATTTTGTAGCAGAATCATTCACTTCCTTGAAACAGGCATGTGCTATTTCCTTTTTCTGGGAAGCATTCCCCACCTTTTTTACCTGGAAAGGCCCCACTCATTTTACAATATCCATGTCAAATGTGACTTCCTCATGAATGCTTTCTCCTACCCCCAAGGCAGAATTAGTCATTTCTTTCTTGGTGATTCCTCTGCACTTTGTGCTAGTTATACATCTCATCACATTTTGCTCTAATTATTTGTTTTTGTGTTACCTCGTAAATCAAATTGTGAAATTTCTGAGGGCGAAAAGACTAGATCTGATATACTTCTCTGATCTTGCTTTAGCTCCTTCCAGGTGTGTACCTAATACTGTGTTTTGCATACGTTAATATACGATTGTGGCAGGAAAGAAGAGGCCTAGGGGTCCCTGATGTCTGCCTTTGTTATTTGTAACTAAATGACGGTCCTTAGTGTATTCCTAAGGCCTGAAGGTAGAGTGAAATAAAGAGTTCACAGGATTATTAAAAGCAAAACTTTGAGGGACAAATTAGACAGCTCTTGGATACTTAGGGTTAAGAATTTTCCCTAGTCATTATGACAACTGCATAAATTATAAAATGTTGCCATTTGCTCAAGACCTTTATTTACTTCTATCTATTGGAAAACTGGCATTATAGGCTGGTTTTGTTAGAACAAATTTTTTTTTCCTTTCTACAATGTGTCACAAATATACACGTGTATAATATCTATAGGAAAGGTCATACATTTGGATGCAGTGCTCAACCTGCATGACTATATGAAATGAGCTTTTGGAAAGATGATATACTCTCTGTTATAAAGAAAACCAGATTCCTATCTTAAGAAAATTACAAGATGATCTTCAAACAGACACCATAATCATTATTATCATTACCAACAACAAATGCCTACTAACTATCTAGAATATATAAGCAGTTGTGCGAGCCTTAGGGAAGACAAGAGACCATAGGTGAAATTGATTTCTTCATCTGAATTCTCTTCTTTGTTTACAGTTTATTATTGCCATCTCACTTTGAATTTTTTGAATTAATTTATTCATTCTATTTTTTTCAAACAAAATCTCTTTGGGGCTTAGTGGTACTATTGGATGTAATTTCTGGCCAAGGAGCTATCTTTGATATTGGTTTCATGTACAATAAAACCAATGGAGGTGGGTAAGAGGAAGAGTCTAAATTGACTCCCAAGTTGATGATTTAGCATATGGGAAAAAGAGCAGTCTTTTCAAAAGATAGCTCAGATCTGTCACTGTCTACTCAAAACTCTGCACTGATTTCCTTTCACATTCAGATGAAATAAAAATCACGTTCCTTACCATGGGTTACTTGACCGTACATGATCTGGTCTGGTCTTGGCCACTGTCTCTGACTTTACCGTCTAACACTCGGGGCTTTCTTCACTCCACTGTAGCCACACTGGTTTCTTCTTTCTTTAATATTCCAAGCATATTCTCATCCAGGGCCTTTGCTCTTACTATGAACTCTTCCCAGAACACTACTTTTCAGATCTTTCCATGGCTCATCCCTGCTACTCATTCAGGTCTCTGCTCAATTGTTCTTTCCAGAGAGGCCTTCCTGGACCATCATATCTAATAATAAACTCCATCTCCCATCTAACCACTCTTATTATTTTTTTGCCTTATTTCAGTTTTCCTGATTACATTGATCAGTAACTGACATTGTATTAGTTACTTATATGTGTGTTTATTATTTATCTTACTAGAATGTAAGCTCTGTGAAGGCAATGTCTTTGTCTAAAACCTCTGTGATTCGGGGCCTAGAAGAGACTCTGAAACCTAGTAAAGGCTTGATAAATATTTGTGGAATAAGTAAATAAATATTGCTATTACCATCATTATTAATAACAGCTATTTTCCCATGTGCCATGACTGGGTTATTAAAGGCTGGACTTGGTTATTTCATTTATTCTTTATAACCACTTCCCTGCTCCTTGAGTCATACCTAGGTGGAGCGACTTGCCAAAAGTTACTCAGCTAGTACATGGATGAATCAAGTTAAACCTGGAACTGCTAAGTTCCAATGGTCTTGCTTCACTATATAGTATATGTGGTAACCACTGTGCTGTTCCATAGTGTGTACATCAAAGCATTAGCACAAGGCCTGCAAATCAGCAAATGAAGGTGACTCTCTTGAACATAGATGTCCAAGTCAAAAGAAAAGTTGGGGGAATGTAGTTAATAGGTTAAGGCAGGGGTGTCCAAACTGCGGCCTGCGGGCCAACTGCGGCCCGCAATCTATTGTTAATTGGCCTGCAGCAAATTCCAAAACTATATTTAGTTTACTTAAATAAACCAGGTGAGGCAATACGTACTTCACCTCGAGTGAGTGGCCCGGCTCTTTGTGTATTTTACCGCATATGGCCCTTGGTAAAAAACGTTGAAAAAAGTTTGGACACCCCTGGGTTAAGGTCTAGATGCTCTCAGAAAAATGTGCTTTGATTTATTATTTGTTTGCAGATTAAAAAATTTTTTTTCTTACATAGTATGTGTCCCAGACATTTGATATATTTCACTTCCAACAGCCAGAAATTGTGGCTGTTTCTGGAGGACCGCTCTTGGTTTACAGGAGCCCTTTATTGGAAAACATGGACAGCTTGGAAGTGCCTAGGAGTTTACATACTCTTTGGACAGCTGGGGCATGCATGTAGCCTCTCCAAGTTTCAGCATTCTCAACTATAAACCACAGCTGATAATATGTTCTCTGCCTATTTCACAGGGTTGTGGAAATCAAAGAGCTAATTTACATAAAACGTTTTAGTGAATCTTGAATCAGTATATATATATATATGAACAACAGCAAGACATAATACTCATTTATGCAATCAATCTGAATCATGAGGCTTTTTACCAGATTTTTTTTTTTCAGCTTTATTTTTCTTGGTAGTTTGTTTGTTTATTTATTTATTTAAATCTAGAAAATTGCCCGTTCTTTTCTCCCATATTGACGTCGTTTCTTCTATGTACTAAGAGATTAAAGAGGGTGTCTCAGCTGGGAAAGGTGTGGTGTGAAGGGATAATGCCATGGAAAATACCTATAGCTGTTCCACATTCCTTTGCTTGTCTCCCAGGGATTCCCATTAGTACGTCCCACAGTACACGATATTCATTCTTATGGCCTTTTAATTTTAGCTACGTAATGTCAGTATGTAGTCAAGTCTTTGTTGTCTTCCTCAAATGGTGGTCTACCTCACGTAGAACTGTATGTTTTTCTGGACTACTAATGCTATAGAAAAACTTCTACTCTCTTAGAGATGGGAAAGACTGAGACCTACATGTCTTGTCCAAGGATTTATATAAATTTGTAGCAGAGGGAGGATTGAGATCCAGGCTCTGGACTCCCCAGTCTATGTTGCTCCCACTCTTTGTAGTATTTATAACTCCTCTCATTTCTATCACTGTTATCTCTTCATTATCCCAGATTTGAATTTCCTCATGCTTCTGAACATGAAATAGAAAAAGAAAGCCTATTGTCTTCCTTCCAAAGTGTAGAAGGGTCCTTCTCAGAGAAAGCCCTTCTGCAAAACTTTAAGACTCAGAGTAGGAGTAAGTTTCCAGGATTCACCTGTGACAGATATAGAAGTCTTCTTATTAAAAAAATAATAATAAAATGAAATAAAATTGACGTAGAGACTATTAACTATGCCTTAGGCTTAAAAAAATGCTTTGCAGTTATTAATTCAGCTCGTTCTCACAACCAAGTAATGAGGTACCATAACGTCCCCATTTTACACATGAGGCAAACTAGGCAAAGAGAAGTTAAGTAATTTTTTCAAGGTCACCAGCTGGTGAGTGGTGAAGTCAAGGGTAAAACATTGGACTGCACAGCCTAAGCTCTCATTTACCCTTTTATTCAACACATATTTCCAATACACACTCTTCAAAGCAAAACACAGATTTTCCTGTAGTGTGGGAAATGTGACACAAATCGTTAGGCCCTGGCATTCTTTGGCTTCAGGATATTGCCCATCTGAGAAGAACACTCCACCCAGTAATTCTAAGAGGTTCTAGGTAGGCTTAAAGCAAGAATTATGTATTTCTTGGGTCAGGGAGCAACTAGGTTTTCCAAAAGGAACTTTTGATAGGCAATGGAACTGTGTATATATACATTACTTTTCATTTAAGGAAAAAAAAATATTCTGTGTAGGCAGAAATGTTGTTAATCCTTAATCCAGGCTCGAAAATGAACATTCATTTTTTTCATTCAAAAACAAAATTAAAAAACAAAAATCAAAGCAAGTGGCAGAGGCAGCAGGAGGTGATTTGCATAGCCAAAACCATAAAAGCCATAATTGGTTCCAACACCCCTATTGTGTGAATTCCAGAGAATGCCTCAAGTCAGGGGTGTTTGTGGCTAAACAAAATCATGGGAGTGAGAAAACAGTAGAGCAAATAGGGAGAAAAAAATCCATTTATAAGTGGCACCGAAAATTATTCATTCCTAAGTTCCATTGAGAAAAAGAGAGTAATAAGAATAAGAACAAGGGCTTTGCTGTGGCATGGAAAAGAGACCTCTTCTAGGTAAAGGTTGGGATGTGTTGGACTGAAAGTGGGAAAGGAGGGACCAGCTCTGCTGTGAAATGCTAGACAGTCCTAATTCCTGCCTGCACCTCAGTTTCCTACTCCATAAAATGAGGAACTTAGTCTACACAATTCCTAAGTACCTTTTGGTCTGCACTTCTACGATAAGACTTTCTCAACCTTGAATTTTTCACAGTGACTTGCACAGACCAGACAGTATCAAGGGAAGCTGAGCAACTGTATGGACAGGAAGCACAAAGGGAACCTTCGTAGCACCAAAGCCCATATGATACCTCTGTGCAGACCTTCGCTGAACTCAGCCTGCCCCATCAGATTCTCATACCTCACCAAAGTTTACCACCTCTGGTTTCGTCACCATCAATGCACCCAGCTCATTCAACACGAGGAGGAGACGCTGGTATTACACAAGAGTACCATGGAAATAATTGGAGTGGAGTTCATAAGAACATAGTCTTTCAGCCAGGAGACAGGGGAGCTCTTTTCCTCAGGGAAGGAAAGAATGCAATACAATCATGGGAGAGCGGCAGACATCCACCACTCCCGCCACCCTCACCAAGGGAGGTCAAAGTGTTTCAGAGGCTGTGATGATGAGCAAAGACTGTGGTATTGTACCCCAGGACAAGAAGTAATGAGGCTAAGGAGATGAAAGATGGAGGGGAGAGGCAGCCAAGCTATGTTCTCATGAATAGCATATTATACGAGGGAAGAAGAAGAGCAGTATCTAAGATGACAGAACTCCCATTGATTGCCAAATGCTGATTGAACACTAGCCAGCGATGGGACTATATGATGCCTTCTGCTGAGCCTTGGTGAGACTACATTTAGACGTGTCTTCTTGCCCTGCATGTGACTTGAAACTCCTGGCAAAGTGCAAATAACCCAGGTGCCCTATCCACTATAAAGGAAATTACCACTCGCTTAGAAACATCAAGCTTGAGTGGCGAGCGAAGAGAAGAGAACATGGGTGTCTAGGTAGAGAGGAAGAGAGAAACGGGCAGGGAAATGGAAGTGTTCCAAAAACAACTATCACATCATTTTGCAGAGAGTTTGTGTTGCTTATGAGTAAATCAGTTAGGGTGAAATGCCTTAGGGCCCCTGAAAAAGAAAAAAGGCAAGGGAAAAGGATGTAGAAATGCCTTAGGGTCCCTGAAAAAGAAAAAAAAAAAAGGCAAGGGAAAAGGATGTTGAGATGCCCTGATCCCAAGAGTAGTTAATAGAAGAAAACACACACACACATACACACATTTCCCAGTGGCCTGGTGATCATTTGAACACCGGGTGTAACATATTCATTTCCTGGGACTTTTCCTTCCCAGGTGAGGTTCCCAAAAGTTCTTTTACAACGTCTGTGTTGGATATTTACAAATACCAGGATTTATTCTAATATGCCAAACATGCTGACACCTTGATGCCACTACAATTCCAGAATTCTTGAGAAAAAACATTCTGAACATATCCAAAATGCATTTGGCAGGAGGCCCTGTGGAATGACACAGCAGAATTTCTATTCATTTCACAGCCCAGAATCTGACAAGGGGTTGATCTTTGTGTTCTTTTTTCTTTCATTCTCATTTAAAATTCTGGCTTTTCTGTAGGCTAGGTATTCTGAGTGCTTTCAAGTGCTTTCTCTAACTTTTACTCACTAATGGAGCAGAGTAGTATTAGAAAGGTATAGGTAAGTTGGAGAGAAACTGGGTACAGTTAATGCGAATTTAGCTACAAAAACAGGGCAGAATGATCAACTCAGAGACAACAGTACCTAGAGTTTAGGGCTATAAAACTATTGTTCAAAATCATTATAATTTTTTTTACAGATAAAATTGTGGTAGTCCCAAAATTACAGCACAATGGTCAGATGAGTTAAAGTGTTATAAAATTCTTAATTTAGTATGTGTTGTTTCTTAAGCCAATCTCTCTTTGCTAGGAATTTCCTCCCGTCTCTTGTCCTTCTATATCTAACTTTTTCTCAAATTACAAAATGATGCACCTCCCAAGTCCATGGCTTAAATTATGATCAGACTCAAAAAAGAGAAATTTACCTGCCTGTACTTGCCATCCACTTGGCACGTAGATTCAGGATTAGTTTGAGGAGTTACAAATAGCATGAATTTCAAGCACACACCCAACATTGACACTAAAAGCACTGCGTTAAACTAATGAACTACTCTTACCTGAAAAAACACACACACACACACACAACTGTAATTTGTCTTAAAACTATAACCTCATATCTGCATTGGCAGAGCTGTTTTATGCCTGCCTTCAGGTCTCTCCTAAAAATGTAACTGAAATAGTGACAAGTCAGGGGTTCACATCCCTCATTTTACAGATGCTGAAACTGAGGCACAGAAGATTAACCATCTAGCCCCAGTCACCAGAATTCTTTCAGTCCAATGTTCTTTCTATTCTGCCTCTTTCTATTTCCATGAAAGTCCATACATCTGCATAACCATTTTTGGAATGAGTCTGAAGTACCACGAAAAGAGACAGTGTTGATCAAGTTCAGAAAAATAATGAACACTAAGGCTTTTATGGGTGTAAAGAGGATGCTGGGAAATCTATACTCAAGGGTGGAAGTGTCCTATGCTCTAATTTACCTAGTAAGAGAACAATAGAATGTGAAAGAGAAAGAATTGTTGAAGGGAGCATGAACACAGCCACCTGCCAATCTGTGGGTGTCCTGACTCAGGATTATGGGTATCTTCCCTGGGTCAGGAAGGCTCCAGTGTTTACCTGCCACTCTTGCACAGCCCTTTATGCCATAATTTTATTTTGCTATCAGGAGTGCCTGTTATACTGCTTGGATCCTTGGGTAACCTTCCTAGGCAATCCAGAAGGTGTACCCAAAAGCAGAAATATGATACCTGGACCTCAGAAATTCTATGCAAATTTTAGATAACTCAAGCATGTTTAATTGACATTGTCTTTGGTATTCTGTAACTATTAATACTGGGTAAGTTATTCAGTGTAACAGGAAAATGTCATTACTCATCTGCTTTTAATCATTTAAAAATACTTTAGTAATTTTGTAAAAGAAATACAGAATGAAAGGATAGTGAAAAATGACATTATCAAAAATTTTAACAGAATTTTAGTACAGTAAGCCTAAAATTTGTTTCATTTTCATTTTAGATGTACACATACAGGCAAAATGGGAAATATCCTCTGAAAACCATTAACTGCTCATGGGCTACATACAATGTAATATGAGATATAACCATCTTGTAAATATTGATCTCAAATATGTTCCAGCTTCTCATTACTTCTGAGTCTTTATCTTGCATTTCTGTTATCAAAATGTAATACTTGAAAAATTTTTGAAACATTTGATGGCTCATAATTTTGTTGAAAAGATGACCATATTCTTTGCTCCAAAAGTGCAAAATATTTTAGTTTTATATTTATAACCACCATTGGAATGACCAATTCAATGAGTTCAATTTCTACATAATCTGTTTTCTTCCAATTATCTTTGATACACACCTATGTCTAGCATTTGTCCACTTGTGAAGCGTATTGGGTAAATTTTGATGCACAAGAATCATTACAGTTAAAGAATACTGTCACATGTCCCTTTAGAGAAATAGGGTGGTCAGGTTCTTGTCCCAAAAATTTATATGGCAAAATTCCCGTTGAACAATTTACTATTTAACAGAAGCATATATCCTTTTCATCTTTAGAAACCATACTGCTCAACTACTGAGCCTTTTGTTTGATAAAAGTCATCTAGGATACAATCACATGAAGACTCAGTCTGAGATTTAAATTACACAATGCATGTCACCATCATCATTAGAGTCCAAAGTGACACTCTTTATATTCATCCTCTGATTTAACAATTTTGAAACATCTTCCTCTGTCAATTTCAATCTCTTTGCCATTGTCAGGAGAAAATGAAAAATTCTGAATTCTTACAAAACCTAAAGGCTGACTCTAAAGATAAATATCTCATATTATTCTATACCTTCTTGAAAGGTGATGTAATACTTTGAGCCCCACAGTAGGAAAACTGGATAATTATGCAATAGTAAATTCCTTTCATCACCCTCCAGGCTTCTCATGGTATCATCTTTCTAGGCCAGTTGTCCCATAGAACTATAATGAAAGCCACTTATATAATTTAAAATTTTCTAGTCAGCATATAAAATATAAAAGAAACAGGTAAAATTAATTCTAATAGATTTTATTTAGTCTGTGATATTATCTAACATGTAATCAACATAAAAAAGTTATTAGTGAGCTATTTTACATTCTTTATTTTTATTCTAAGTCTCTGAAATCTAATACGTATTTTGCACTTATAGAACATCTCAGTTTTGAATAGCCACATTTCAGGTGCAGAGTAGTCACATTTAAATAGTGGCTACCATATTAGACAGCAGAGTTTTGGACAATTCCACATTTTTCCTTTTTAAAACAATTTTAGTTTTTTTTTTTTTTTTTTTTTTTGGCTCACTGGAATTTGTTGGTAAGTAAAGCAATTCCTAGAATGGTAAGAAGAGAAAATGTCTCAAGATATGGAAAAACTAAAGCACTAACTTTCCATACTGAATTTTAGATTTAAAAAAGGGCCTAACAGATCCTATGAAAAATGCAAGAAATAAATTTTATTCTTTTTTTTAAAGTAGTTTTGGAACACTTAAAACTCAATAAGAGAACAAAGAAGTTGATTAAAAAATGGGCAAGGCCCTCACTACAAAAGGTACGCGTATGAAAAATAAGCACATGAAAAGATGCTCCACATATGTTCTCAGGGAAATGCAAATTAAAACAATGAGATACCACTACACACCTATTAGAAAGGCCAAAATCCAGAACACTGAGAACACCAAGGCTGGTGAGGGTGTGGAGCAACAGGAACTCTCGTTCATTACTGATGGGAATGCAAAATGGCAGTCTCGTAGCATGACAGTTTGGCAGTTTCTTACAAAACTGAACATTCTTACCACACACTCCAGCCATCTCGCTCCTGGGTATTTACCCATAAAGAGTTGAAAACTTATGTCCACACAAAAACTTGCACACAGTTGTTTATAGCAACTTTATTCATAATTGCCTAAATTTGGAATCACTGAAGATGCCCTTTAGTAGTTGAATAGACAAATAAACTGGTACATCAAGACAATGGAAGATTTTTAGCGCTAAAAAGAAAGAAGCTATTAAGCCATGAAAAAATATGGAGAAACCTAAAATGCATATTACTAAGTGAGAGAAATCCATTTGAAAATACTGCATACTGTATGATTCTGGATATATGACATTGTGGGAAAGGCAAAACCATGGAGAGAGTAAAAATATTGCCAGATGCTAAAAGAGGTTGCCAGAAGTTTTGGGGAGGGAGGGATGAATAGGTGGAGCACAGAAGACATTTAGGGCATTGAAAGTATTTTGTATGATACAATAACAGTGGGTACATGTCACTATATATTTGTCCAAATCCATAGAATGTACACCACCAAGAGTGAATCCTATCACAAAGTGTGGAAGCTACAATTGAGTGTAGCTTCCTCAACTGTAACAAACGTACCACCCTGGCGGGATGTTGAGAATGAGGGAGGTTATGCATGTGTGTAGTTAGAGGCTCTGTACTATCCTCTCAATTTTTGCTATGAACCTAATATTACTCTAAAAGAAAGTCTTAAAATTAAAAAAAAAAAAAAACACAAGTTTTTTTCTTTCACTTCAGAAGACCTCTAAGAGAGAACAAAAGTCATGAAGTACCAATCATACATATGGTTAGAACTGCTCAAAAAAGAAAAACAAAATGAAAAACAACAAAAAATAACTATAGTTGAATCCAAAGTGCCTTAGTAGTATATCAAGGATTAACAATTTCCATTACTTTTTATTTTTATTTTGATGGAATCATTGTATCAATCATTTCATTTTGGGGGGAGTCCATCACCTAGATTTTAAGGAATGAGAATTGCACCCCTAATTTAAGCTGAACCTGCCACTCTATATGAATATATATATATTCATAATGGGATGACATTTATAAATTGGGAAAAAAAACTGATATCTTTAAATACTATATATTATATATAATGTTATCCTATAAAGTTACTTATAAATCCAAGGTATTAAATTGCTTTAATGCCATCTAATGTTAGCTCATAAAAGAACGAGCTTTTTCATTTCTTTAATAAAATAAACCATTTTGATAGTAGATATTTTATTGTATCTATGTATATAATTGATCGGTGATGTTTAACACTGAGTTTAAAGGAGAACCTGCCCAGAGCTCACCATCTGCAATTCTGTTCCCACACACAGCCAGCTAATATGCATCCCAGCCCCACAATGCGGAGCAGGTCATCGCAGAGCATCACGGGAAGGTCGCTAAATTAGACATCAGAAACATCTGCAGTCGGATTCCTGTTCCAAAGAAAACTCATTCTGACCTCAAAATATTAAATCTGTGAGTATCTCATGTATCAAATGGAGATATCTTCCAGGTCTTTCCAACATCAAAGATTGGCTAAAATAAGAAAATAATGATTATTTTGTTCTGAGATGAGAAGCATCGATATTTGAACCTCTTTTAATGTTTTCTCGGTATCTTTCTCTTCCTCGATGATTAAAAATAAGGCCAATGGATGGACGGACACACACTCCATCAACACCATTTCTCAATGACTTTTTATTTAATTTTTAATTTTATTGCATGTCTCGGCAAACATAAGTGACTTGTAGATTTGCCTCTGGCTCACCAAAAGCCCATAACACAAAATACCAAAAGACAAGCAAATGAAGTTTTAAAAAAAAGTATCACATCTATATGAAAGTACCTTTCAAGAACATTAATAAAGTATATAAAACATTTGATATTTACTTAATTTTTGTACAATTATAAAAATAAAAAAAAAACACCCTTTATCATTCAACATCCCACATACTGTATTAGGGTAATATTAAGAAAACAAAATGTAAATGGATTTAATGAACAAAGTTCTATTCTCCATTTCTGTTTCTAACCACCTCCAAACAAAAAACTATCCATTTTTCAGCTAATTGCATTGAGCTGAGGCCTCAAGAACTCCATTCAGCCCACTCCTATTTGTTTGTCTTTAATATTCTCTTACCCCATTGTCCTAGCGACTCATACACTCAAAGAGCATTAAATTTCCAGCAGGACATGAAGCCAGTAGATACACTTAGGCTTGGCTAATGGCAAACCTAAGAGATACAGTACAGGCATTTCTGAGTCCCTAGTGCCATCTGCATAGTGCTGAAATAGCTCAGAAGTCCTTATGTTTACTCAAATACTCAGGACAGTAAAGAAAGCCATTTGTCCTCCCAGCTTTGCCAAGGCACAGCTTTCACTCTTCCCCTTAATAGGTTTTCAAAGCTGCATGCTTGTTCTACAAATTAGCAGTGCTTATTATCAGTTAAGCACAATGAAACTTTGAAATCAAGGACTCACTCTCTTTAACATACAAAATAAAAATAATAATAAAAAACGATAACTTTCCCTTCCCCCATCTTACAATTATGATTTTTTTTCTTATTTGACATTGTAGTCTTACTAACTGATGTTTCCATGAAAATATAAAAACAATAATAATAATAATAACAATAATAATAAAAAAGGTGTCAGTTGTGGTTCTGGAAAATCTGGTATCCCCAAAAGAAAAAAAAAGTAATTGAAACACAAAATATGCAATTTTACACGCAAAACATATATACACTTTTCAGATGAAACTCATACATTATATTTTAAAGCCACATTAGCCCTTTTGCACTTTAAAATAAAAATAGAAGCTTATGTGCAATGATAGCCTTTTACCAGAAAGTATGAGAGGATTTTAGAACTCATTAGAATGTACAAACAATATTTCTCTTATAGTTGAAAAAAAATGCTACAGAGTATGTTTCTGAAAGATGGAGGAGAATGTTGTCATTTACATGTTTTTCCAAAGTTTGAAGACAACTCTTTGTTTATGTGGTTCAAGCAACAGCTTCCATGGAAGGCTTATCCCCTGAACTGTGGGGACATTTTGATGTCTATGCACAGTCCAGAAGAAAGACGGATGGGGAATTGGGTTCTCACAGTTACTTTCCAACAAAGTGAAGCTCTTATTGATCGAAAAAGAGAAGTGATATAGTGATACAACTGATGCCACAGAGGAAAATTAGTCTCATAGTTTTATATTTTTCCAAATCACTACTCCTATTTTAAACCTTGAGGAAAGATAGATAAATAAGTCTCTACATGGCAGAATTTTATACAATATAAGTGTCTTTAACAGAAACATTTACCAAACAGTATTATCTATGTTTCAAGAGGTCTTCCAAGAATTTCAGAATTTCAATTCATGGCTCACTGAGACCTCTTATTGTTTACTGGAGATTCAGTATTTCTATATAACACAGGCTTTTCCTGGATATTCTTAATGGACATTACAACTTCACTGTAAGAACTACGGCATTCATCCCAATCAACTCAACCTTAATTCTATCAAGGGTAACAAATATGTAATTGAGTTAGTCAAGCTACTAGTGTTAGGTTGGTGCAAAAGTAATTGTGCTTTTTGCAATTATTGCTAACTTTTAAACTGCAATTACTTTTGTACCAATCTAATAAAATTTAGTTTTAAGGCTTCTATAATGGCAGCAAATATTTTCCCAATAAATACTAAGAGATCAGGTATCTGGTATTAAATTTGAGGGAATTGCTGATATATCCAGATACATGATACTAGTTGTTTTTAAACTGGCTGCCATGGACCTTTTAAGAATTTTAGCTATGACCCACATTTCCCATTACCAACCAAAAGCAAAAGAGAACATTTCCTTCCTTGACTATTTTATAATGTGAATATGAACTTTTTCTTGCAATTGGATTAAATAACCCCAAAGTGAACCACCATCACTAGTAGGGATGCCAGTAACATAAAATACACCGACACAGGGAGTCATGTGCATATGTGTATAGTCTCACCCACATAATAAGTAATGGTCAATACAAGTGGATCTATCCACAGGTTTGATGTGGCATGTGTTTAGCATCAAAGGAACTGAAGGGACATATACATCGTTGTCACTCACATGTACCATCAAGCTGTAAATATATATTACCATACATGGTACCCCTTGAGAGAAGGGGTATATATATAGATAAGCCACCTAAAACAAGTAAATTAAAAAAAAAAAGTTGATAAGTGCAACTCAATTTCCTTTCCTTTAAATTACATTTTAAACAATACTCAATGCCCCCCACTCAAAAAATATATACTGTATATTTATATATTTATATATATAGTCTTAGACTATAAGGGTGAAAATGCTTTATAAAAGTCAATGAGAGATCTCTGCAGCCTAAGAAGATACCCACTGCTTTTTTGCTCCCTTCTACCTAGCCATGACAACTTCCGTCCTGCAAGCAACAGATTTGAAGGCTTAAAGCCAGAATCAGCGACCAGCTTGGACGTTAGGTAAAAGGTAGCTTCTGACTTCTCCTTCCCTTAAGAAACCAGACTGAGAAGAGAAAGGAGATAGTGAGAATGCTTGAAAGGTCAAACAGTAGCGCCTTATAGGGGGATGGGCAGAAGGGAAGAGAATGGAAGGAGCTCACACAGCAGGGCTCACTCGCCCTCCTCTTTGATGCGCTGTTGCTTGTTGCGACGAGCATCCATGTCAAAGTTGAAGTCATTCCACTCATCTCGGGGTGGGAAGGAGATGGTCTGGCGGAGAGTGAAGCGCACGGCGTCAATAACACGCTCACCCCGGGTCTCACTGGAGCCCACACTGACTGTAGAGGTACCACTGGGGGTCCGCAGCAGGTGGGGAGGGGACGAAAAATCATGGAGCTGCCGGTGGTCCAGGATGCCCTTCCAGATGACATGTCGGAATTGCTCAGGGATTTTTAGACTTGCCAAATCCTGTGCAATAGGAAAAGAAGTCAGGGAGAATTAGGACAAAGAGACAATTGACATTCAGTCTACACCATTTTGTCATTTCCCAGTGCTTTGGTTTACATGACCTGAATTTATTGATCCCTAAATTGGAAAATAAAATTAGCTCTCCGATAACCTTTGGCACTATATGTAACTAAGCACAAACGGACAGCCTTTAGGTGCCATCTCTGCTTGTGGATAACACTTTACTCCTTCCCTACTGGTCTCACTTCTTTCCTTAGTAAAATGGGGACAGTAGTTAAATCAGAGAGCAAAAATCCCAAAACAAAAACATAAAGGTACCTTCCGACTCTCAAATCTACACGGCTCTAGTCACTAGAAGAAAGGTATTAATGGAATGTCACCAGTACTCAAATGAGAAGATGAGAAAAAAAAGATTACTATCAGGTATTGAACATTTTCTACGTGCCAGGCACTGAACTAATTATTTGTATTCCTGACCTCATTTAATGCTCAGATTAGTGGTAGATATTATTACACCTACTTTTAGATAGGAAAGCTGACGGTCAGAGAGGTTGACAAGTCTAAATTTACACAAGTAAGTGAAGGAATTGGGGATGCAGGACAGTCTCTGAGCCTAAAACAGCCCTAATGGCCAAAATATGTCTTGGTATTTGGATAAGTTAGGGTATCAAAATGCAGAGTATATGCCTATGTTCTCTGGATGGGAGTAGAAGGCATTACAAATATGGTAGATTTTAATAACTGTGGTGGCATCTCTTAAATTAATTTACATTAGCTCTTCTTCATTAGCTTGCTTCAGTGATGGCTCAGATTTTTTTATGGAGCAGTGTGATGGGTAGAAAGAACATTGTGCTTCCTGTCAGAAGACGTTGGCAGAGAGATTCTTCTTCTGTCACTGACTGGCTCTAGACCTTTATCAAGTCACTTATTCTCTACTGGCCTTCTCAGTAAAATGAGACACAATTCCTTTTCAGGACAACACATATTGTGGATTCCTATGTAAATTAAATGTGGATATAAAAGTACTTTGCAAATTATAAAGCATACTATATAAATCTTACCATTTGTATTATTACTGCTGTAGTACTATTAACCGATCCTTGCATCCTAGAAGGGATACTTATGAAAACTCCCAAATTTAACCACATTCCTTTTCCAGGAAGGGATGCCAAATAACTTAGACTGGTGTTGTGAAACAAGCTGAAAAAGCGGTGTCTATTTCCAGTAATGAGATGGCAGAAGCTGAGGTGAAGATGCAGAAATTAGATAGCTTCCAGTATTTCCCAATACAGAAATTTGCAGTATGGGTAGCCCAATTTCTTATTCTAATAGAAGAATACATTATAATAAAGGGTAATCCACAAATACGTAAGTGAACATAGCTCCTTATCCTTCTGAAACTGCCTGTAGGTCCAAGACTCTTTGTAAACTAGGCTCCATTAATCTACATGCCTGGATAGATTTTAACTTATAACTGACAGGTGAGAAAGCAGTGGCCCAGAGATTGACACAAGACCTAACCAACTCCAGCAGAAATGTACTTGTGGAGAGCATCTATAGGTCCTAACAGCCAAGGGAGCATCCTAGCACACTCCCCAGTGGGGACAAGTTAGCAAACAGAAGCTATAACTGTAAAACTAATAGGAAAGGGACAAATTCACTGTTCCATCCTGTAGGGCTCTCATGCACAGGGCAACTCTGTTCTCTTTACTGAATGGACATTATTGCAGTTATCTGAAACCTGTTAGAACTGACTCCTAAAGCTTTCTTTATAGTTTTCACCTATAATTTATTCCAACAGGGAGCAGCAGCCAAGGGTGATTTATGGCATGTGGAAGGGTAAGGGTGGGCACAGGGGCAGCACAGCATATACTTGTCACCATGGGGCTGGGGCCTTCTCATGCTGCAAGGGCATCTCTAGTATCGGTGCTCAAGGGGGGTGGGGTGGGGAAGGTCCCAACTACAGAAGCAGAAGCAGAGGCAGAGTGTATCTTCCTCCACCAGTCCAAAGGGCCCTCTGGAAGCTGGAAGAGAGGATAGTAAACCCCAAAGACAGCAGCATGAAGGGCAGCCTGGGAGGAAAATCAGATTGCCTTAAACCAAAACAATATGAGCTCCCATGTGAACAATAGCTCAAGATGTACTGTAGGAAGCAAGAAAAGTCCCCTCCCATCCAGCTTGCTCCAAAAGACAAACCAAAGAATGTCAAAGCCAGAAAAGAGAGATTTTTGAACCCGATTTGATGACCTGTGGCCCAGAAAAGCAAAGAGATAACCCCAAGTTCTCATTACTACTAAAAAGCAGAGTTGGGACTTGAACCCATGACCAGTGATCTTTCCCAATGATCAGGGATGTCTGGGCCTTATTCTGATACAACTGAAAATGTATGAACTCCTCTCACTGAGAGGAACAGCTGAATTCCCCTTAAGGTACTACTTTAAGGAAAGGCAGAAAAAGCCAATTAATAGAGTTAAAGACAAGAAGTTGACACCTCAGGATTCTAGTCCTGATTCTGTCATCTACTCATCATGGACAATGACTATATTGTTGTCCTCCATGTTTTAAAGTGTGAATAATATCACCTGCTTCCTGCTATCCTCCCTGGGATCTTATAACAATTAATTATAAGATCCTCCCTGGGATCTTATAACATCCAAAAGGCTCTCTGAATTCTTTAGAGATTATAGATTTTTTGAGGTGGGAATCAGATCTCCTCTTTCCCACTCTGTATCTAGTATGCATGCAAGACACAATTGAGTGATCAAACAAACTGAGGAAGATTGATTGCTAAGCTTCTCATATCTACAGGCTGAGACCTGGGAATCTTTCTAATAAGGTCATGAATTCCATCAAAAAGGCAGATTAGGGGTATGACAAAAACAAATTTTAAGACCAGGGGGATTGAACTACAAGGTGGATGTCACCAGAGGGAGGAAATGAAGAAATAAAACTCAAGAGAAAATTCTAACAGTTACTTACATCCATGGAGTAATGCTCAATCTGATAGATGGTGGTCAGCCCCTGGGTCGTGAAATAGTCCAGACATGATGAACAGCCCAACCTCGCTAAGAAACTGCAGAGGGAGGAGGGAAGAGGAAGGAAGAAACAGAAAAAGAAAGTTCACCCCAACTGCATTGGCGAGATAAAGGAAAACCCAACATTTTGCCCTGGGATGCCGTACAGAGGAGACTAGGGGCAGGTAAAATATATGTGGTCCTTGAATTGGAGGTTTGGGGTTGATTAGTAACTTCAACTTTAGGTCTATAAAAACTAAAATCAACTCTAAGGATTCCTGCAGAGCAGTGATTTTCAAATGGTGATTAAATTCTAAGGATTCTATATAAGTGCCTTAGGAGTCATTGCACGGGGTGAAAGAAAGGAGTCTAGTGGTCACGTTCTCAGCCCTCTTGCCTCCTGGCTCCTCACTTCAAAAAGAGTATCTCTACTTTAACTGTTTTGTATTTGGGGGTTCTGAGAATGGAACCTGTCCTTAGGATAGGATCATGAGACTAAGAAAATATTGTAGGCCACTATACTATAGAGTCATTAACGTTTTTTGATTTACTTCATCTTCAGAATACAGACTCCCTTCTTTTTACTTCTGGTCTTAAACGGAGGATGCCGCCACCATCACAGAGCCAGAGCAGGGTGGAAGAAGACATCCACTTGGCCATCCCTCTGACTGATACTGCCAGTTCTATTGCATCAATGACATGAAGATTGACACATATTATTCCAGCAGCTGAATGAAAGAATCATTCTACGCATGAAGCAGAGGCACATGATGTGCCCTAGGCATGAGATTTGGGCACCTAGTCTTGCCTCCTTGAGAAACAGATTTTTCTGACTTCATGCATTTCTCTCTTCTTGCTATCTGAAATCCCCTGTCTCAAGTGTACCTATTTCCCATATAGCAAAGCAGCAGAGGCCACCAGGTTCTTGAAAGTCCCTGTCATTTTTGCTAACATCAAAAACTTTTTGGGGACATCCAACTCCAAAATAATGATCCCATGTTGGCTGAGAGCTATGAGGCCTAGAGAGCAAGAAAGGGAGCGAGATAGCAAGTTTACTGCCCTTTTGGGAACCCCAGCCCTGAGCACCAATTTGAAGGCCACAACTGAGTGTGTAAACATATGAGGGAGGAGGTATGGAGCAAGTGAAGATGGAGGAACAGGCATGAAAAATCGTATGCCTATAAACTCACATTTTCACTTTTTCCCATATTGACTATACTGGTGTCCCTTGATTAAATATTGTCGACCACTCTATAGATCAGAGATAATAGAGAGGCTGAACTTCAAACATAGGGCTGCTTTCTTTCTTTCCATCTGTGCTATCACCTTTGGACAGTGTCCACCCTCCACCCCCCAGAGATGCTTAGGACAGGCCCCCAGGGGCACATGCTGTGCACTCACCTGACAAGGCTGCAATCTGTGGGGTACGGAGGTGGGGGGGTGCAGTGGGAGGTGGATGGCATGGAGAGTGGGGGAGGGAGGGCCTGGGTGGGGCTGAGTCCATTCATGTCTCCAGCCATTGGCATGTGGGTGCCCATCATAGGAACTGAACAGAAGCAGGAGGAACAGAGAGGGTTACTGCCGTCATCACGCACCAGCGACCTAGTGGTCCACATTGCCTGGTTTAATGTTACCGAGGGCCTAATATACCAGGCTTCCTTTTTAGTTTCGTCTCTCACTACACCCCTCCAAGCCCCCTACGTCTCTCATCGATCAGAAGAATCACCAAACTCCAAACTAATCACACACCTCTTGACCTTTGTGCATTCTCTTAGGACAATCTCTTCCCACTTCTTTCTGATGCTCGATCTAACGGCTCATTGCTCCTGATGTTAACATTTTCCTCCTTGTATTTGCCTTCATGGGCTATATGACTATTTCCCTCACTAGACGAACCTCTTCAAACATGGAGATTACACCTTGTACCTGACTAGATCCCCACAGATCCTAGCACACAGTGCCTGGCACAGAGCAGATGCTCAGTAAACTTAGGTAAGTGACAAAATGAACAAATCTCTGAATGAAAGAGGATCTTTCGAATATTTGTTCGAGAATAGGAGGATTTGTTGCAATGTTTATAGGAAACCATAGCCTAATAAGGAAAAATGCAATAAAAAATCCCAGCTCTTTCTTATGGACCATTTCAGGATTGTATTTGGGAACACCACCAACACTGATGGTTTTTTACTAAATTATAAACTGTACACATTCATTTATAGAGAAGAAAAGCTTAATATCAATAATATTTATGAAACAAATTTTGTTTTCTGGTAAAAATAAAAAAAGAGCAAAATAACATATCTACAAAAGATGAATGTAATTTGCTTCTACTTCAGTGAATAGTAAGGTGCCAAAGGAGAAAATCCTCTGCCACTACCTAGATAGCTGAAAGGAGCACAGGCCTATTGTGTCTCGTTGGCTTCCCCTCTGAATTTCCTGACGACAGCAAAAGAAAATTGTGAAATATAAATAAGAAAAAGTAGGCAAACTGTGTTACACAAATGTGAAGGATCATCAACATTATTACTGTTTCATCATCCCAAGAAAAAGTTAAGGACTTAAGATGTCACAAGAAAGCAAATAAAGGAAATGTAAATGGTTCCTTTTCCTTTTCTTGTTAAAGTAGTAGACCTGTCAAAGGGTCAGGTTTTGAGCCTTAAGATGCCATTTATCACTAGAGAGAGAGCAGTCTGGCTCTAATGTGTTTATTGCCACATCTTCATCTCATTAAAATTTGAACTTGTGCCATCAGACCATAGAGAGTCCCAATGCTAGCCTCCTTTAATTTCTCTAAGAAAGTCCAATCTGTTCAAGGCAACACTGAAATACACGTTTGAAGGCTTGATAAAAATGATGAAAGATTTCAAAAGACAAGATTGAGGCACTGTTTTATGAGGATTACAGGATACATGTACAGTATTCTGGGGTCCCGCATCCCTGAGGATATTATACGTCCTTCTGCATTTTACCATCTTTTCTTTCTTCTTTCCTTCCTTCCTTCCTTCCTTCCTTCCTTCCTTCCTTCCTTCCTTCCTTCCTTCCTTCCTTCCTTCCTTCCTTCTCTCTCTCTCTCTCTCTCTCTCTCTCTCTCTCTCTCTCTCTCTGTCAAGTTTGGTATCTTCTTTGCTAGATTAAGTTCTAGTGGACAAGATAATTATATTTACAACAAAACTATCCACTTGGAGGATCAATCCTCACATTGTCTCTTCCAACTATACTTTGTTGTTACGAGGAATCTGTGTGTAAATAAATAAAAGGGAAACTCCTTTCTCTATGTCAGTTCATTAATGACAATGAATAGAATGGAGTACACAAGTTGAGAAGGACAAGATATTAGGGACACAGAATCATAAAATGATAAATGTCCAGAGTGATAATTTTATGAATGGAAAACTAAGCATTAAAGCAGAGAGGTGACTTGTCCATAGTTATATAGCCCATACTGCAGTAGAGTCTGGACTACAATCTATTTCTCTAGATTTTAAGTCCACCACACCATGCTACTTCCCACATGTTGGATATATTTCCATTTGACTATCTCAAAGGATGTAGGAGGTGAGTCTTCATCCATGTTGACAGGAAATGGACTGTTCTTTCCAGAGAGATACTTCTCCCTACTAAAAGAACAGCCTTCTGCATCTCTACCAATGCACTTTATAATGACCCATACATCTCAAAAGTGAGAACAAGTTCATTGTGAGAAACCAAGCCACTCAACTTTGATCTGTTCTGCCCCACGGTGCCTCTCACTTAGCTCTGAGCAAGCCTTTCCCCCATCCCAGAGCAGAGAATTCCTCTACCACTAGCCCTGCCAGTCCTTCAGTTGCCCCTAAAGGGAGTTGCTCTTACTGTTGGCTCCCATGCCATCGGGAATGGTGGTGGGAGTGAGGGCGTTGCGCTGCTGAGGGTTGATAAGCTGGCTCACAGATGGCAGCTTGTTCATGCTGTTCATTTTGTTCAGAGGTGGGGAGCTGTTACCGTATGAAGACTGAGACTGCATCGAGGTCCTAGGAACACAAACATTGGAATGATGGTGAGCACGGGACACTGAAGAGTGGGGAGAGGTCATTTCCCATAGGTCTCAGATTAAAACAACTTGGCTTTAAACTGTACACTTGCAAAAATATTCCTCTAGGGTCAATGGCAAGAAATTATCTGAGTTTCCAGCTGAGAACTTTTTCTGAATAGGGAGGGATCACAATGCTAATATCAAATTACATTTTTCCTGAATGTGCAGAGTACAAAGCTGAATATCTTCCTAAAGCATCTCTTTTGTGAGAGGGAACAAAATTGCATCCTCCCTTTTCCTCTATTTTTTCCTCCATCCCTTTCCCTTCTCTTGCCCATCAACTCAAACAAATTTAAAAATCAATCCGGGAAAATAACTGAATGGAGACCCAAAGACTTATGAAAGATACGGAGATGCCAAGCTCAAATGGCAACAGAAGCATTTCATTTGTAGCTTCCTAGGCCATTTGGGATAACACAGAAAATCATTACAAAGACAATCAAACAAGGCCTTTGGCAGCAGACCCTGCTTATATGCAGAGGTGCCAACATGGTGTGTCATCTTAGATGTTCATGGGCCATAAAACAAGCCATGGGAATGCCAACAGCTTCTCTAAGCAGGAGAACCCTGGAGTCCAAACAACTGTTTGTTGATTTTCCATGAGTCTCCCAGGAGACAAAGGAAAAAACAGTCCATTCAGCATAACTTCAATTTGGAAATTTACTAGAATTTGTTTGTCATACTGTGCGTTTATATTACATGTGATATTCCCTACTCAACTGCCATATCTGACTTTTTTTTGACTACAGAACTAGTAGTGTCTACTAGAATCAGGGCAGGATATAAAGTCAGAAAATGAAAGTTTAAGTTTTCCTCTAGCGTATATTAGGAAGCTATAAGTCCATGTGCAAGCCACTAAACATTCTGCCTTTGTTTTCTCACAAGAAAACTATATGAACTAAATACATACACATTTATTGCAAGAACTATATGTTAGAGGTAGGAAAACTAATGAGAAATAGCCCCATATTTGAGAAGCTCATAGATGCATGGGGATAATAACCCAACCTACCTTGTAAGGCTGTGGTGAGAACTGAAAAAGTTGAGGAAGAACTTTGTAGACTATATGACATTTACAGTGAGCAATTATTGCGTTCATAGAATGAAAATCGGAATCGAGCATGCTTCTAACCTATGGTAGGAAAAACTCTCCTACTAGACTTTTCAAATAAAATGTATTATTTTCTTCCTGTTTGCCTCCTCCTTGCTGCAGACATATTTATATTAAAGGAGAAAGAAAAAAGAAATATTTCCTTGAGTTTTGTTTGCATATATATCTGTGTGTATGTGTGTGTGTAGACACACAACTATATATAAAATACAAATTTTGAAGGCTCTATAAATGAACCAAGGTTCCAAATAAACATGTTATAATAATGTTTGAAAACATAATAAAAAGTGGTTCTAGCACTTGAGTAGTATGCTTGGTCTTTGAGGCCGCCACTCTGTTTTCCACAAAACAGGGCTGGCCTCATTCCATATCACTGAAGAGCCACAGCTAGGGGAATTCAAACAATATGCTATATACACATTTGCATAAATGTGCATGACAATTAATGGACAATTAACAATTTTGCTGCAAATTACTATCCGTAAGGTAGGAGGACATTGCTTTTTCTCTTTAGCTTTTCTCAAGAACTTACAATTATAGATCCATGTTGTATAAACAGGGGTTTATATAATAAACCCTCCCAATTGTAAGACACTTCATGTTATCAAGTTCTCCTTTAGCCATTTTCTGAAAGAGTCTCACATCCCTATGGAGGAGAACATGGTATTTCAGGGCAGGGATGGGCAGAAATTATTACGCCTAGTGTACAGATGGGTAAATATAAGGCTCTAAGAAAAAAATGTGCCCAAGTCACACAATGCCAAATGATGAGTAGAGAAGAGTCCTGGCTGCTAGCCCAAGAGTTTTTTTCTTTCATTCTGTGGGACCGTCCCAGGAATAAGATAGTGGTGTACATTAGGTTAGAATCAAGACATAGGTGAAGTGGTAAGAGAAATGTGATAGAGCAGGGAATAAGAGATGTAGTAAAGGGAGCCTCCCCCCCAAAACCCCAGCTATCATCAAATCTACTCCATCATGGCTAAGAGTCAGCACATCTGGACATACTTAAGGAAATCTGTAAGTCCATATCAAAGTGCAAGACAGCACAACAAGCAAAGTGGCCAAGAGACGTGCTTCTTCTAGTTTTGCCCATCACAAATTACCTAAGGCACATGGTGGCCCTGACTCCAGAGGCAGGTTGATCCTTTGTGACCTAAAATGATTTCTATCAATCTCTCCCATTCCCCCAAATCAGTCAAATGTACAACAAGAAGTTATGGAATCATTGCTTGAACCATTAATGTCCACATCAGGAAAATAAAGATATATTTAAAAGCTTTGCATTTTCCCTGGACCCTCAGTTATAGTAAATGACTTCTTTCAAATCCTGTTGGAATTCTCTTTTCCCTTTCCCTTTGTGATCTTTACTTTGATCATTTTATTAATTCATTTATTATAAGCCACCTACACTATTTTTGAGGAAGGTAGATAAGATACCACAGATGAACCAAGAAAGAACACGAATTTTGGAGTCTACCAAAACATCTGGGTTCACCTTCTAGAACTGACACAAATTCATTGACTTTGATGTTATGCAAGTCTCTTGAGTGTCATTTTCTCAATCTGTAGAACAGGCATTAT
Organism: Rhinolophus ferrumequinum; assembly: GCF_004115265.2. Taxonomy (NCBI): domain Eukaryota; kingdom Metazoa; phylum Chordata; class Mammalia; order Chiroptera; family Rhinolophidae; genus Rhinolophus; species Rhinolophus ferrumequinum. The sequence continues at coordinate 56,264,509 of NC_046285.1, forward strand.
ACTCATTCTAGAAGAGTTGCTATGAAGATTACATTAGATTATGTAAGAGCCCTGGATTGTCCTATAATTTGTAGGTGCTCAAGAAACATTAGTTATCTTTACTATCACCACCCACTCTCCAGCCTCAGATGTTTAATACTCTAGTTTGGTCAAGGGGATGAAAGGTATCAGTTTAAGAATTCACAGGTAGAAGTGGCAAGGATTCTTATTTGAGCAAATCCAGAAATTGGGGTGAGCAGGTAAATGGGAATGAGTCTGAAAAGGTCAGAAATTCTGAATGCTTTTCATTTAATGTAGAAGTGAGTATTAAAGTTACAAAGAGAAGGTCAGGATAGTCTGTTTAATATTAAGTTTGCAATGTCTGACCTAAAAAGAGTATTAAGTTAATTTTCTATGCTGTTGAATAGTGAGGATGGCTGAATAAATGTGTGTCAATTTAAAGGACTTAAAGAACAACATTTTTCCTCTTTTTTTCTTTACTAATATAATGTCACAGTCCTTGAATGGACAATCCCAAAGATTGATGATGAATCTGAACAGATGAAAAAGTGTTCAAGAACAACAGTATTTGTGTCATTATGATTTTCTTACCTCCCCCACCCACAACAAAACAAAACAAAAACACAGAAATAAAAAAAACATAGATCTTCTCAGAAAAATAACAAGGTATAAGCCTCAGGTTGTTTTTTTTCTAGAAGTTTACAAGATTTTTCTAGGAATCCAATACAACAGAGATACGGAAGGCATGTTTCATGTATCTGTAGCTTTGAGGAGAAATCCTGGTAAAGTCCCAGTTCTTAATTCTAAAAACTTAGGCTTCTGTCTGCATTGCTAAAAATAAATTTCAGAATCTCAGACCTATAAGTAACCTTTATATCATCCAGGATTAGAAAGCCAGCTTCCTGATTTCAAGTCTAGTGACTATCTAGATGGTAGAAAGTCAAAATTCTTGAGAAGACACAAATTCAACGGCATCGTCTCCACCTTTCTAGAGATATCTAGAATTCCACCAAAGGATTCCTGCTTTTGCCTTACATCTTCTATTGCTAATTACAAAGGAACTATTTAATATAATTTGATGATACCTGGGTAAATCTATTTCATCACACCATGTCTGGAGTACAGACTCTGAGAGGGGAAAAGGGTATTGAGGGGTAGAGCAAAGTACCGCTGGTATGAGGAAGGTCAAAAAAAGGAAAGACATTGAACATCAGAAAAGGATTGTTTCTTCTCTAAATTTTGCCCAATACTACCCTGCCTGTAACTTTTCTCTCTAGGTGGGTAATCTTGCTTCTAAATACAAAGGGCAGCATTTAATTTCTAGATAGATCAAGTGTAATTGTAAAATATTTTCCAGTAGTTCAAATGTGTGCATTTATATAAAAGTGACTATAAACACATCAAAAACTTACATAAAAAGAGAGTGAAAAAAAGCTTCTGAAGAAAAAGCAAATGTTAAAAAAATTAAACACCCTCATTAACCCTTTATGGGATTTGTGAATCAAAATTATTCGATTAATTGAAAACATTTTGTAAATGTAACAAGGTCATAAGATTGTACTAATATACTTTTCTTTCAAACATAAAGATTTTTTTCTAGTATTTTAAGCTATTGAATTAATTATATTTATTTAGAACAATAGCTTTTGAAGCTTTTAAAAGCACTTAAAGATCAGAATATATTGTTATTTCTTTAAAAAGAAGCATTGGACAATAGCTTGAACTAAGATTTCTGGATGAATATTTGGTAATGCCTATATTACAGAAGTCAAATTATTTAATAACTTTGGATTTGATTTAAATTCCTTTTGGTAAATTTAGCAACTTAAGATGGAATTCAAGACTTCTTCAGAGATGTGAACAATTAACATTATAGTGCCTGGTTCCTCATGATGAAATTAAAAACAGTGGTAAAGTATATTTTCAAGTTAGTGTAAGCATTGTGATTTATTTTTAGGATTGATGATCTTGATACAGTGTACCTTAAACAAAATACCAAATACTGACTCAGTGTAAACAGAACCAAAGTAATTGTTCTATTATTCCTATTGTTTAGACTCCCACAGGATACTTCAAACACTTAAATAAAAATATTCCAGTATTGAAGAAATTAAAAAAAAGCAAGAGAGACAGAAAAGAAAAAAAAAAACACTGCAAGATAAACCAAGATGCAAAAGTTTATTGAAAATTAAAATCACACATCCATAAAGCAACAGCCTCAATAACAAGAAATCATTTTTGTGGTGACACAGAATCAAGAGCTGAGGGGAGATGAGGGAGAAAGGAGATTCCTAAAATCTTTATACTATTATTTTAAAATACGTTTTTAAAATGGAAAGAAATATATTCTCTAAATACGCTGAGCCAGAAAAAAGAGTCATCTACCTTTTCTATCTTTAATTTTTAGGCCAAGAGTGTTGATTTTAACATGTGTCTGCTTGGACATCGCATCAAACTTACATCTCCTGAAAAAGGAGTTTGAGCAGTGTCAGCAAAATGGCTAGTTTTATAGACTAGAGGGATAGGAGCTCCAATCAAACACAGACTCGGTGGGAGGGCTTTGAACTCCATTTTAGGCATTGAAAAATGATATACAACTGACTGGAACAATATTACTGGGGGTGTTTTTACACTCCTATTAAATTAACAAAATAGGTTTACCTGCCTTGGTGTCTAAACAACAGTGTGGGGGGTAAATCTCCAGGGTTTCCATGAGCAAAGAAGACTGTCACAGATGGTGACAGATGGTGGCAGTGGTGGGATCTGACACAGCATTAATGAACTTTCTACCTACACATGAGAGGATGCTACTAATAATGCACGTTCTCAGAAAGAATGAAACGGCATCCCCCACGTTGGCTACTTACAGGAATTATCACTTCTCTGCCCAGCAGTACACTTGACACCTTAGTTTACCATTTGCAATATTACGGCATGACCAGCATTAAAAGGGCCTGACTGAGTCTCTCAGTCACCTACAGTTTACTTATGCAAAGACAATAACAACTTTTTTTCTCCTTTTCTTAAAAAGACATCTTAAGTTTGAGACCTGCTCAAAAGCTTCTTTATGAGTTTAAGAAACACAACAGAAGGTAACAGAAAATGGTTCTAATAAAACATCTTAATGCCCCTCTTCCCGACATGAGTCCCTTCCTCCCAAGAAACAACACAAAAGCTCACAAACACAGGGGTTCCTGACTGATCAACTCTAGATCTAAAGATATAGAATCTGCAGAAAATGTCCTTTCTTGTAAAGTTTTGAGTCCCTTCAAGAGATTTTCTCACTAGAGGTTGTGTGCCTTTGAGCAGTTGGGTCTCTGAGCCAAAGTGTCTTTAAGTCCTGCTTACAAGGGCTAGATATGCACACCTACACAAATTCATACATCCATACACGCGTGCGCGCACACACACACACACACACACACAGAAATACAATCAACACACACACTGAAAATACAGAGAAGGGGCTCTACGGGTACACTGATCGGTTTGGGGGGTTGGAATGTCTAAAGAAGACGTCAGATTGTTTCGGAGTTTCTCTCCGGGGCTCCACAAGCTCACTCCTGAAGCAGGCAGAAAGGAGACTGCAGAGAGGAACCAGAGAAAACAAAAGATGAAGGCTTAGGACTTCATATATTCAAATCAACTGAATACAGAAACACATCCTCCTACCTTCATGATCATAGTATAGATAGACTGGAATGCCCATCACGCTATTTTTGCTACTTCCTCTTTATCCTCTTTTAAAACTACTCAGAGATGACCTCTCAAGATTTTTATGAAGAAGGAATGAGACGTGGTGGTAATGAATCAGAAGGATCCAAATCACCTGTGGAAATGTAAAAAAAATGCATTTTCCCTGGATCCCTTCTGAGACCAGGCTGGGGCCCAGGCATGCATATTTTTAACAAACTCCACAAGTGATTCAGTTGAGAACTCCTGAGACGAGGTAGGTCAAAGTGTTTAGCACAGTGCTTGGCATGCTGGATTTGATTAATTGAAAAAAGGGAATGCAGAGACAAGAATTAATCTTTTGAAAAATGTCATCTGTCCAATTAAGATACCTTATTTCTGTTTCTGTCTAGCTAACAATGAACTAAGAAGAAATATGATCTTATCAGTCTGGGGGCTGCATCGCTGTGCATTTGTAAAGGACTATTAACGAGCATTTTGTATGTGACTAGATTGAGACAGATAAATATCTTAATCCTTCAGTCACAAACTTGGCCTACAAACGCACATATCAAACACATGAAAGCAACTTTTGCATAATTAAGAAATCAATTATGCCATAAAAATGCCAGGAACAGATCCTTTAATTTGCTAAATGTTGTGTAACCCCCTAACCTGGAAATTGTTTCCCAACTGGCTTTTGAATCACACTTGGTTACTCCTTGCAAAGGAACAAAGCCACTTTTACTTGGTTAGGAGTGGGATTCAGTAAATCATATCACTAGCAAGAACTGAAATCATCTTAAAGAATATTCCACAACACAAATTAGTAGGGAAATAATTTACTGTCAACTAAAAAACTGTAGCTTTGACTTCTTGTTTGTATATTACATTTGGGGCTACTTATGGAGCAAGCACTGAATGAGACAACGTGTAGAAATCATGTTTTAGTTATGAAAAGAGTGCCTGGACCATAGGCGTTCAAACTTTGACCTAGAACTGAGATCAGTTCTGCAATAAGATGTGGGAACTTAGAAAAATGATTTAATCTATAAAACTTAATCTGATGTTTTTACTCATTACCAATACAGAGCTAATAAATCTCTGCCCTGACAACTTCCTAAATAGCTGTGAAGTTAAAAAAGTAACACTGTGTGAAGTTTGGGCAGTTCTATGACCTATAAGGTAGAACCACATGAAATTGCCAATATTCTTTTTTTAATCTATGAAACTGGCAATTTCAAAGAAATATTCTGGAAATGCGGAGGCTCTCTATATCAAGCTTAGAAATACAATATTAATCACATCTAGCATTGAGATAAAGATGTGTCCTCTGCTCTCCTACATTGATGATCCTAAAAATATTCCCTTCTCCATCCCAGATATGTGCATCTGAGGAAAAATTATCAACATTACTGAAGAAAAGCAGAGACAAAACAGCTTAAAGAGCTAGGACTTTACACTAAAATCACAAGGATAAATACCAACTGACTGATACAGAGATAGAAAAATGGGAGTAAATGCTGGCTTTAGTCTTATTACAACTTTCTTAACTAATGAAGTAGATCAGAACATTGCAAAAAGCTGTGTCTTCCAAATGTGATTCTCATCTTAGCTTTATCATGAACTGGCCATGAAATCACAGGTGTAGTTCACTGGGACTCCATTTCTCGAGCTGTGCTATGAAAAAATTAGAACTATGGTCTTGAAGATCCTGGTTTGCTCCAATATTCTCTGACCTGTAATACTAACGAGCCACAATCATCGAGTGATCATAAAGGAAAAGGAAACACTAAGGGCTCCTCAGTGGGTCACATATTTGCATTAAAATTAAAATGAATCCATTCTGTAGAAACCCAAAAATAACTTTCCACAGGAAATCAAGAGTTAAGCTAAATAAGATTTTAACAGTGATGTTGACCTGAGATCAGGATGGAAGCCCAGGAGGATAAACTTCAGAACAAAAAAAAAGAAAGGGAGGGAGGGAGGGAGGGAGGGAGGGAGGGAGGGAGGGAGGGAGGGAGGGAGGAAGAAAGAAAGAAAGAAAGAAAGAAAGAAAGAAAGAAAGAAAGAAAGAAAGAAAGAAAGAAAGAAAGAAAGAAAGAAAGAAAGAAAGAAAGAGAGAAAGAAAGAAAAAGAAATAGTATTTGCCTAAAGCACACAAAACAAAAGATTGCTAAAAAGGTCTCGAGTAGCTTCTGTGAAGCTGTCTTAAGAGTTAATGTCCCCTGAAACTATGAAGACAAGGCATCTAGTTCAAGAATGGGTCCAATTTGTCCTCCCACTAGATTCAGGCCTCTATAAACATAGCCCCCATGTTTATTTCAATGTGAGCAATTCACTTAAAATCAAATTTATTTATAAATGGTAAAAGCCTATTTATACCTGTAACCATTTAATTCACAAAAAGTCTGTGTAAAATGTGTCCTTCATAAAGCCTATGATCATGAAGGTAATTGGGAAGAAGTTTTTGAAAAAGGAAAACCATGCACAAACAAAAAGCAAGCAGAGAGAACACACGTAGTAAGAATCTAATAGAAACAATTAAACTGAAAATATTTGATTGCCACTTTGTAGAAAGTGTATTCCCTTCCCACTAATTTTCCCTCTAGTATAGAGAAAAACACAAAATTGTTTCCTTACCAGCATAAACTTGGTACTATGTTTTTGGAAATGAAATCACAGGCTATTGTAGGCATTTCCAAGCTGATTTATTCTTTTCAACTGATTGCCAGGGAATTAGATTTCCATTTTTCTTTGTCTAGTCATTCATGCTCTTTCTTGGAGATTTGCATGAAAATAAAAGAGCTGAAAAAAACTCAGCTGAAGAATACAGCAACTGGAGAATTTATATAGATGCATGTCGATCATTGGAGAGCCATGTATACATAATGTAACAAAGGCATAATTAGACCAAATGTCTATATTTTGCAAAGATTTCATTTTGCAGTCTGTTAGATTTCCATGCACAAGTTATCACATGTGAAGTTAGCTCTTATAGACTGTGAGATAACGACTCAAAAACATGCAATGACACTTGCAAATGGACACCCCAGGTAATTAAGAGGCTATTAATTCCTCACCGTTTATCTGTGGCCACACATGCAAAAAAGTAACCATATGTGTCTAAAATCTTTTAGGCTTTTTCAAATAACACAATTTTAGGATGTATTTTCTTCTTTGATGAAATAAATTGTTTTATGAAATAAGAATTATAAAATAAGTTCCCTGTGGGGCAATGCCAGCCAGTCAGACAATAAGCATTGGATAGTTCATCACATGGGAACACCAGGCAGTGTATTCTCATGGATGCCATGTGAACAAACGCAAATAGCACGTGCCCCACCTGACTGGGGTAGATCATCCTGGCTTCTAAAGTCTCTAAAACTATGACACGAAGCTATTCCCCTTATTGTATGCTCTACAGAAGCTGTTTAAAATTGTCCTAATTTACTGGATGCTGAGAATAAATTTCCAGACTTTAGGATTCCAAAGGTGTTCTTGTTAGGAATTCACCACTAAATCATAAACTGTGGGAAAACCGGGACCCCATCTTTCTCATCCCTATCCTTAATGCTTTTACATAACAGATCTTCACCGATAGTTTGTTACACAAATCAACTCTGTCTTAGTTGATAATGGGGTTGCATCATTAACCATATTTTGTGTCTAGATGGGCGTGCCTACCTTTCTCAGACCAAAGAGATCTCTGTTAAAGACTGCCGTTTTGTTAGATACTGAAATATTACCTTAACAATCACTTTAAGATTTCATAAAACTTTTTAATACTTCTCCATTTCAGAATATACATATTAGCTTCCAAATATTCTTAATAAAAAAATCTGAGCCTCAAGAAGCAAGAAAGGAACAGCCACTCATTTATTTAGAACAAGGATTGAAAATTACAGTGAATGAGCCAAATAAGGCCTATAGGTAAAGAATAACGTTAACATTTTTAAAAGGTGGGAAAATTCAAAAGAAGAAGAATATTTCACGATGTGAAAATTATACAAAATTTGAGTTTCAGTGTCCATAAAATAAAGCTTTACTATAATAGCCACTCTCATCTGTTTACTTATCTGTGGTGCTTCTGGACTACAGGGGCAGAACTGGGTAGCTGCAAGAGACCACATGGACCAAAGCCTGTGATATTCACTAGTGGTTTTTTACCAGTAGTAAAAAAAAAAAGAAGAAAAAGAAGAAAAAAAAAAGAAAGAAAAAATTGCCAATCCCTGAGCTAGGTGGTCAGACTTTTTATACCACACTATTTAATAGGTATCAGTTTGGCCTGACAATATTTTTCCTGTTAACTGGGAAAAAGACAGGAAAGAGGATCACAGAGCAAGTAGTTCAGCATGATGAGCTACCGTGTCATTCCTCTGAGGTCATTCTGGCTGAGCCAAACATTTCCAGAGTGAACTGGAAGCAATTTGGGAGAGTTTCTAAATAGCACGACATCCATATCTTAGGGAAGGCACTTATCCCCTCTGGGTCTGTAAATTACATTGCAGGTCTGTTTCTTTGATCTCCGTTGGATGATTTTAGAACTAAGTTGTACACTGGAATATATTAACGTAAATTTCTATCTGATATCCTGAAGAATCCATAGGATTGGCCATGGGAATTATGTCAGCAACTCTGAGGTCTAATTCTCCTTTGGGAATACTCTGTGTCACCAAGGAACCTCCTGATTAACCTTTCCACTCAGCCTTATTAAAAAGCTAACCTATGATTTGCAAACCTTTCATGCTGAAAGTAAATGGTGAGATCCCTTCCAGGCAAAGAGGGTCTTAAATCCTCAAGGGGCCAAAATACTATAAAGAAAGAACACATTTCTTTTCTATCCCTCTTCTGCCCACCCCACACCCTGTAGTCAACAGGTGCTCAGAGGACACCTCCTGACTGTCAGAGATGCAGTCCAACCACCTCAACTGCATTTATGTTGATTAAAAAAAGAATAATAAGCCCTCTTTGTTATAATTTCCATAGTTCTCTCTCTATAGTAGCTAATAATATATCCATTAAAAAAATATTTATTGTAAAATTCAATCTTTGCCTTAGGTAAAATGGTTTTGGCTTCACTTCTTTTTGCCTGAAGAATAAAGTGAAATGTTTGAATTACTCAAATGGGCCCAAAAAGTATACATTTTAAATATATCCTCAAAGATTCTGGCAAAACGTCCACCAGTACAGACACAGTATCTTAAGTAAGCAAATATGTGGTTATTCTTAAGCACAGAAAGATAAGGATAAACAGCATCCTGATTCAACAACTTCTCTTCCTTTTTCATGAGAGCTATTCTATTCTGGTTGGCCATAAAACAATTAACGTCATCAAAGATCCAAGCGTCAAAGTAAAAATTAATATATAAATAGACTGTATGTATGTTTGCTTCCAAAATCTGGCCCAATTTATGCAAAAATGTATTCCTAGAAGACCACCTAGAACAGGAATGATAAAACATGGCGATATAATACTACTTTGCCCTTCTACATTTTCCCAATGATCATGCATGAGATCTCATGCATGATCCTTCTCAACACAGCACTCAAGGAAGTGATTTAGGGTAAAATCTATGTGCTATCCCTACCCTATAACAGTTTTCCCAAAAGTGGATTGTGTGCATACCAGGAGAGGTACAAAATATTCCATTATGATGAGAGAAGTTACATGTTTTTAAATATACACATTATTACTAGAATAGAATATGTATTCAAAATTTTTATATTGGTAGATGTGTCTGGATGAGGTAGAGGGAAGAAAACCACCTCCGTTATTGTGAGACTCTTGTCATTCAGCTGCGATAGTTTGGATTCAATTTCCGAATGCAGGTGGAATTTCTCAGAGGGAAGGTTGTGATAAGGAACATAGGTTATTGAAACTGAAAAAAGGTGTCCCACACCAGCTCCTGGGAACCTGTGATGTTCAGCTGTCTCACAACCGCATATTCTCCATCACCCGCCGATCACCCTACTGCTGACAGTCACTCTTACAAACACCTCCTAAAATGACCCATGTGGCCCACTCACTGTTTCTGAAGTAAATGCTGGTGCTGCTGCTGCTGCTGCTGCCTGTATGTTTCAATCGTGTGCTGAGGCAGGTACTGCATGAGTTCCAGGGACTCTTTGATCTTCAACAGCATTTCGTATGTCTCACGGCCCCTCACCTAGGTGAACGAGCAGAAGGAGAGAGAAGCAAAAATGACGAACTGAAGAAGTATAAGAAGGACGGTCACCTCGCATTTTTCGTGGATTCTGTGTTGACGAATTCGCGGACTTGCTAACATTGATCTGTAACATGAAACAACACTCGTGGCACTGGGCGGCCCTTCGCAGACATGCGCAGAGTGATGGCACCAAGGCGTGCTCCCCGCTGAGTTTGAACAAGGCAGTGCTCTGCCTTATTGTTTCAGTGCTCGGGCTGTGAACAAGTGTGCTTTGCATGGTCTGGTCAGCGCCACCTGTTTCACGTTTTCTGTTGGTGAATTTGCTGTTTAAAAGGGTCCTGGAGTGTAGTGCGGATGTGCTTGCTGTCTTGTGTTCAGAGCGTAAGACGGCTGCGATGGGTCTTATGGAGAATAGGATAGATAAGCTTCATCGGGGCATGAAGTGCTATGTGCTGTGAGTTCAATGTTAATGAGTAAACAGTATACATTAAATAAGGTGTCTTTAAATAGAAACACACATGAAACAGGTTATGTGTTAACTAGTTGCTTAAAATGCTGTGACCAGAGGCTCACAGAAATCCTATATGTCCCCTAGGAGCAATGGGTCCGTATTTATCAGCACAGCGTGCACTGTGACTTTATAAAGCATAACTCTCACAAAGAACAAAAATCACCAGTAACTATGTCTGGAAGGACACAAGCTTTCAGCTGGGGTGAAAAGGTGTTTCTCTCTTAAAGAGTGTCTAGTAAAAGCTTTAAAAAGTATGTGTAGGGTCAGGACTAGAGTGAGGCCAGCGGGGCACGTCGGGTACGTGCAGGGCCCTGAGAGTGATTATCGGCTTAAATTTTGCACCCTAGGTACTTCACTTTCTCACCCCAGTCCCCTCCCTGGGTATGATGGGCAGAATTTGTCAGAATTCAGAAATGGAAAGATTTTTTCTCTCTGTTGTTGGGTTAACTCCTACTCATTCCAGCTCTGAGATCACCTTCTCTGAGAAGCTTTTTCTAAACCTCACTCTCTTAGGATGAGTCTTCGGTCTATCCTATGTGCTCCCACAGTGCCATGCCTAGCTGTACTGAAACAAATATTTTATTACATTATGCCTATTTATCTCTTCATTAGAAGACAACCTCTTTGAAGGTAAGAATTGTATCATACTGATCCCTGAATGCTTGGGGTCTAGCATATTTACCATTCAACAAATACCAACCAAATTCATGTTATACTGAGTGTTTTTGTTGTTGTTATTGTAGTTTGTTTGTTTGTTTATTTTTCACACGCTTTGGTTTGGCTAATTCTTCACTAAACATAAAATGTAACTGACTACAGGGTACCTCTTTCACTACTACAAACTGAAATTTTATTAAAAAACAGCTTTTCAAGTGGTTCCTATTTCAGAAGCTGAAAACATTGTTTTTTGTTTGTTTGTTTTTGTTTTTTGAATATAGTTAACACTTGAACAACATGGGTTTGACCTGCGTGGATCCACTTACACATATTTTTTTTTTCAATAAATACACAGTCGGCCCTCCATATCCCTGGGTTTCATATCCACAGATTCAACCAACCTTGGATGGAAAACAGTATTTTTGATCTGTGGTTGGGAATCCGTAAGTGTGGAGGGCTGCCTCTCTGCCATTTTATAGGACTTGAGCATCCGCAGATTTTGGTATTTGAGTTGGAGGAGAGGGACGACTGTATTTAATATATCAGGATAATGTTTAAAGTTCACAGGTCAGATTCCATGTGTAGCCTGAGAAACAAGACGCTGTCTGATTGTCCTAACAGTAAACAGTCTATTTCCCTGAGGGTCGGGGCCCAAAGAAGGTAGGGAAGGAGTTATGGCACACCGAAACCTGTTGAGTTGCTGTAGCTTCAATCCCAGGGTGGCAGCTCCCAGTCAAATCTGGCTGTTTGTCTGTCTCATGCCAGTTTAGATGGCATCAAGGGCTATACCGGTTACCAAAGCTTTGATGTCACTCTAGATGGCAAAGACCTAAGGTAATACAAACTCAACAAACTGCAACCATAGTCTAACAAACGACACCTTAGGGACTTGACAGGACTAATGTTCCTTGTAGGAATGAACACCGGTCTTACACAATGATTAGACTGAGTCTTCTGGCCATTTACATATAATTGAGGATTCTGCCTTGCTTGGCTTTCTTTATATCACTCCCTAAAAAAAGAAATCGAGATCAATTCTCTGTGATTATTGTATGATCAACTTTGTGAAATCCTTCTGACAAAGTTTTAGTCCTAAACTGGTTTGGTCATGTTGTCGAGGATAACCTTACCATTCTTAAATAATGAAATACAAATTAATTTTAAATATTTGGGCAAGAAAAAATTGTATTAGGAGAGTAGCATTGACTGGATGAGAAGTAAGTAGAGGACCCTACACTATTAATATATTCTAAAACTATGGAGGAAAGGGATAAATTCCTGATTTTTCAAAAAAATATATATATGTATATATTTTCTCCCTTTTTATCTCACTAGCCCTTATCATCCCTTTCTCGTTGTCACAGATAATCAGAATATGACCATAGAGTAGAAGCTGATTCAAAGAAGGTGAAAATGAAACAATCATGAATATTCAAGGGAAACTCACTGGTAAGTATAAGAGTTCATCATCTGGGGATCTTCGTTTCTTGATGGATGTCATCTGGATGCCATGTGTGTTCTGACGAAAAGCTGGTGAAGAAAAAATGCAAGTTTCATCCTGGAAACATTTCTGAAGCAATAATACATTTACTAAACAGACAATAACACTAGCAACACCTGTGAGATTAGCGTTTCTTATTCTAAGCATCTATTTAATTGGTGATGACTGCTTTTACATTAAGTGCAAATCTACCAATAATGAGGCAGAAGGAGTGAAAGGAAGAAAGGATGCTGGGAAATGGCCTTTGGCTTCAGTTGTGCTGCAGGAATCCCTGTGTCTTACTGGCCTGTGTCTGTGAACAGCTGTTAAGGAAAGGAAGATAAATTGGTTTTGTGTTTTATTTTTCAGGTCATTTGTCTTCCAAGGTGGTAAATGCGTGTTGTAGAGGTTGTCTTGCCAATGTATTCAGCCTTGTGTGTTCATGCATCCCATGTTAATACATATATCACATAACTTGTGACAAGCAGTCCCACTTTCTAGTATGTCAGTTTTCTCTTCAGTAAAATGTGTGAATTAAGCTCATAAATCTCTGTAATTTCCAGGATCCTGGGAAGTACATCCAGGATCCAGGGTACAGAGATGATGCTTCCACCAAATTTCAGATAATTCATTCTCACTGAAATTCATTAATTTGTAGGTAACTGAGGTGCTGAGGAAAGACTATAGAACTGTGCCACCAGGCTGACTCAAGAGTAAAGTTAGGGTGGAAATATAATTATTTATATTAGATTATTATATTTACCATTAAATTGAATACTTCATATCCTATGTATACATAAGTAATATATATCATTTATATCAGGGGTGTCCAAACTGCGGCCCGCAGGCCAACTGCGGCCCGCAATCCATTTTTTATTGGCCCGCAGCAAATTCCAAAAATATATTTAATTTACTTAAATAAACCAGGTGAGGCAATACGTACTTCACCTTGAGTGAGTGCCCCGGCTGTTTGTGTATTTTACCGCATATGGCCATTGGTAAAAAATGTTGAAAAAAGTGTGTACACCCCTGATTTATATCATATATCTAAATCGTATACACACACACACACACACACACACACACATATTTTTGAGAGATAATCAGAGAGCTAAAGAGCCTAATAGTAAGGGCAAATCATACTGAACAGTTAGAAGTTGATGGTGACTAGCTGTCATAACATTTTGTGGTTCTCTATAAAATTCAATACAATTTCTGTTTCTTCTGGACACTAGTAATAAAACAAAAACAGTTTTTCATGAAATAAATCACAGTATGGCATGCTTTAAAGTATTTGTTTTGGTGATGTCAGGTTTATGCAAGACACTGTCTCGAATCAAATCTCACAAGTTAGAAGCACATGTAGATCAGTGGTTTTCACACTTTGTTGGCTGGAGGGTTAGGCCTCTGTGCCATGTGCCTGATGAGTGGTTAGGAGTAGATCATGGTTCATGGTTGCTCTAGTTGAAGGGACTGTGGTAACCTCCAACTAGAGCAGCTCTGCTTTCATCTAGTTTGCCTTGTGGCTTCCTTGAAATATTTCATTTTTGAAAAAAACTTTTACTGCTTAACAAAGCAAATGTGAAAACAACTGACCCAAATCATTAGCCTCACTATAGATAACTGAGGCTCCAAGAAGGTCATACATGCCAAGATTCAATGAAACCCAGATCTCTATATTCTCTAGACTGTGCTTTATAAAACACGTCTTTCAATCTCACTCTTCCCACAGATTCATGAGGTAAGCAGATGCATTTTCGGCCCTCGTGCTCAATAACAGAAAGATAAACTAATACCAATAGGCTAAGATACTGGTTCTCAAGCTAGTTAGCATTAAAGCCACCTGGAGGGCTCACGAAACACAGATGGCTGGGCCTTACACCCAGTTTCTGATTCAGCAAGTACTAAATTAGTACCCAAGTTTGTCTTGGAACTAAGAATTTGCATTTTTATCCAGTTTCCAGATGACACTGATACTGCTTGCTGGTCAGGAGTTACATTTGAGGATTGTTGGACTAAGAAATCCTCACAATGGTTATTTGCTTTTGTCAAGCTGTACTGCACACCTGGAGTCCATCTGAATACCTCCATCAATGCCAGAGCTGTTCCCACTGGCTCTGGGGCCTCAAGTCATACTTGCCCTCGAGTCCTTAGGACTTATTATAGAGCTTCTCAAACATCACTCCCTAGCCCCCTATCTAAAGAAGACTTAACCCTACCCCACTTGGCCACTACAGCTACTTACGGCGCTTCGTACCATCACCATTCTTTGTGCTGTCCGAGACTTGCTGCTTTCTTATGCTGTCTTCATCTGCTTTCCTGTCTCTCCCTGGGCAAGCACAGATCCGGGCCTCAAAGCAGCGGCGGCCCAGGACTTGCCCACTAGGAATTAGAGAAGAGGGGAGGAAAGGGTCAACTTCAAGGAGTTTTAAAAGTCCCCTGAAGTTCTTCCATTTCCATTTCAACTGCTGGCCATCACCAGTTCACCACCACCACCACCAGCTCAGTCATAGCTGCTTTGAGGATGGACCCAAAAACACTTGGCAGAAGACAAAAGTGCTTACATGCCACAAGCAATATTAGTAAACAACATTCCATTTGTTCTGCAAAGAACCTCCAAGCCATTAGCTTAACAGCTGTATTTAGCTACATATTTTGAAGGAAACTTGAGTTAAGCCAGTGTATGTCTCCGGATAAAATCCCCTTAGGCAGCCCAGACTTACTCAAAGAAACTGTTAAATGCCTTGGGGGCCAGATGAAAACAAACACTGTCTAATCAGAAAGTATTCCTGTTAAATGTCAAGAATTCAGGTATGAAGTGACTTGCCTTCCCTGGTTTTTTTTCCCTCTGTTTACCCACCTTGTTTTGTCTCCACTTTCTTAGATCTTTTATGTAAGTGTTTGCAGCAAGGATTTAAAGCACAAAAGACAAAATCAAGGGTAGCTCTCTGCTGTACATGCAAAGGTAATGATAAAGCAAACACAATTTCATTTTGCCCTCGGCCCATGGTTTTTGCAGAATGACAATTCTGCATATGCCACTTACTCTCTGGTTTCCAGAGTAACAATGATTAAAATTGGACGGCGGTTCATCCCTCCAACACAACTGCTGTTACACATGAAATTGTACAAGACTGTTGTGAATTCTGTGCCAACCTGAACATGGGAGAAAAAGAGTCTATGTTAACAATCATTTGATCTAATAGTCTTTCTTCTCAGTTCTTCCTTCTATTTAAACAACTCCGCTTCTGATTCAGTGATGTGATTTTTTTTTTTGTAGGAGGAGAAGCTCTAACACCCATTGCAGATTCTTCTTTGCCTCACATCTTGGGAAGCTTAAAGCTAATGTTTGCAACATTGAGCTAGGCTTTAAAAAATAATCATCTTTGACCCTATTCATTTGCAAGCTGACAGGTATCACCCAATCCAGAGTTCATCACATATATGAATATCACTGTAAAGGGAGAGCTGAAAACATTACCCAAAATAACAGTGATGCTCCAGGGATATTACCCCTATGTGGATAAAACAGTATAATATAAATTTGAAGGTACACTTTCATAAATAGTACTCTGGAACTTAAAAGGTCCTCAGCACTTAATCTAGTCACAAAGCACTCATTTATGGAAGAGGCAACTCAAATCCAGAGAGGAAGAGTCATAGCTAAAGGTTAGCACAGCAAACCAAGACTCTGGTCTTACTACGCTAGTGTTCTGCTTTTCTAATCTGCCACATGTTCACTCAGACTTCAGCTAAGAGATCCATGTCAGGGTCTCCCATTTGCAGGCTAGTGGAAGAATACTGGCATCCAGAACTGGGGCACATTCGCTACCAGTTCAATTGCCATTTAAATTCCCTGGATGAGATAAGGTCATGGATCAAACTGATTGCAAGTCCAATTATTACCAGCCTTTAAGATAGGAACATGGGCACCGAGCCATGTTACCAAGTTAAGTTGGTACAAATTTAGGAGTTTTTAAGAGGATAGAGGAGCAGTCTATGGAGATGAGGAGGAGAAGAGATACAGAAAAGTTACATATTTGAGGACAATGACTAAGACAGAAATAGATGCTTGAAACACCTGGTGTCGCCGAAACTAATCCTCTTCCAACTCAACCCAGCTCTTATCTTTTTACCTGGGGTGGCTCATAAGGTACCAGCACACTCTGTCTTCCTGTGATGGGGTCTTCTACGTATTGGGCATGGCTGTTCCCTTCTACTCGAATCAAATGACTAGGAGGGGCAATCTGTCCTGCAAAACAAAGAAAGGCAAACTAGTTAGTTCTTTACCCTTAGAGAACAAAACACACACACACACACACACACACCAAAAAAAAGAGAGAGAGAGAGAGAGAAAGAAAGACAGAAACAAACAAACAAACAAACAACATAGACAAAAGGTTGCTGGCCTAAGGAATGGTTTGTTTAATAGAGGATATATACATCCTTAAAAAAAGGAACAGATCCTGTTGGCAGATATCTAATACACGAAGGTTTCACAAACTTTACAGCAACAGAAAGGACTGGAATATTCATCTATATATTTAAGGGAACAATCCTATGCTTCTGGTGCTTAAGTTTAATGATTCAAGCTTTTAGAGAACTCTACGAATACATCTCTGATGGTATCCATAGAGGGGATTTTGCTAGCTTATGGAAAATGAAAGGAAAAGAAACAAGTTAACAATAATAATAATAATAATAATAATAATAATAATAAAATCAGCTTGAGAGATGTTATCCAAAAATTGAGGAGCAAAAATAAGAGGCAACAGATGACACGGACATCACTATCACTTAGCCTAGTCTTTTCTCCATCACAAAGTCTCCATCTTTAGACCTTTTTCTTTGATCATAAAGATGATAAACTTACTGGTTATGTCATGCTAAAAGAGGTTGGAGGATAAGAAAAGGGAAGCAAGTTTTATAAAGAGTATAGATAGGCATAGTTTCACAAAATTGTGACACTGGACAGCATTCCAAAAGAAAGATGCTGATCCAAAAATCGGAAACCACAAACGTGTTCTTAACCACGATTCAAGAATGGGAAACCATAACAGTGATGACCAAATGCTACCTTGTTTTCCTTACACCTTCTCATTAGAAGAAAGAAAAAGAAAGGTAAGGAAGCAGTAGGGAGTAGAGAAGCAAGTCCAGGTTATCTAATAATGACTAAGATTAAATTAAATAGTTCAATCATTGTGACAGCCACAAATTTATTGATCATTATTCTCACTCTGCCAGCCAAAGAGGCAGACAAACTACCATTAGATTGCAGAGGTTTGTACCAGGTAACTGGGCTCCCAACAAAAATCTGCACAGGATCTCTATTGTCAAGAAGCTTAGTTGAACACCACAGAATCCTCTTCTCCTTACCCTCATTGAATTCACGGCTCAGCTCGTGGTTGGGACACCGTTTCACCACCTCGGTGACATGCTCAGCTTTCTTGTAGACAGGCATGGCACGGATGACAGCGCCCTGAGGAGGTGGGGTCATCACCTTGATCTGGATGGGGCATGTCTTGGCAATTTGGCAATATAGTTTCTTCAGTTCAGTGGAATACTGCTTACAGATGGGCCAATGGTAGAGAGAGGGAAGGAACCAACAGGAGATATTGTTACATGTCAAATCAGAGCAAGGAAATAATGTCTCCCTTTTCCAGCCTTTAGAGCGGCATGTTTACCATTGGCTACTATATACATGACATCTAGCAACCTTATTAGAGTGAATTCTATTTGTTAATCAAACTAATAATAATATTTTTCTACTTTAAATAAAATCCAATGTTTACAAAAGGTTTCACATATATCAAAACACATACATAGCATTATTTCCTATTATTTTCTCTTTAGGGTGAAGAAACTGGTCTTAGAGGGGTTTAAATGATTAGTACCATGAGCAGCTTCAAAGAGTACCAGAAACTAAATGGAAAAACAATATTCACATGTATTGAGCGATAGTAAACAGATTCTAATTAATCCTGCTCTTACAATGTTCGAGAGAGACTCATAGGAATTAGGGTTTATGGAATTTTCCTTTTTTCTTTTCTTTCTTTCTTTTTTTTTAAAAGATGGAATGTCTGGCAGAGAGTGAGACAATTTTATCCAAGGTCAACCAGCCAGACAACAACAAAGCAATAGTTCCCCAAACTGTCAAACTTATCTTCTACTGTCATAGCCGAAGAGAATGTGAGATCTGGAAGCAGCCATTTGGTCCCATGCTCTCCTGAGAAAAAGGACTGGCCTAATGTACACAGCAAATTATGGCCACAAAAGGTTCAAGATGGAGATATTTTCACTCACAAGTGAGTGCAACTTTTTCCTGCCCACACTTCCCTCTGCAGGGAGAGGAAGTTCAATGGTTGGTTGGTCGGTTGTATAATTGGCAGCATAGTATGGAGAAAGCATGAGATGTAGGACCAAATAGAAAAAAGAAAACAAAAGTGCTACTCCGTGTTGCTTTCCCTTCCCACCTCTGAACCAGTATAGAAAAATCTTCCTTCTAATCCTTATACTATATTAAACCTTAGCACTCTTGTTCTCTGGGTCAGTGTCCCATCACTTCATTCCTACTCATTCTGATGCTGGAGTGAAATCACTCAGACACTAGAATCGCCAGCCCAGAATGGGTACCTAGTAACACTTACCCAAACAAAGGTAAACACACACACATACAGGTTTCAATCATAAGTTGGCAGCAACATCCTTCCAGGGGAAAGACACGAGGAACAGGCAACAGAGTGGCAAAGAGAATCATTATTGCTATGTTCCAACCCAACTCTGACTAAAAGCAAATATCCTACCAAAAAGTACATTTAAAAATAAGAGCTTGATCTTTTCCTTTTGAAATATAATATGGATTTAAATAATCTTTCTTTGTATCCCAAGTATTTCAGCATATGAAGTTTTCAGTTAGAAATTTCTCAATACTAGAATTATATTGGGTAATCTGTTCTCCATGTCCACAGGTCAAGGGTTAAACGCAGCAAAAGGGTTTTTGATAGCTTGAAAAAATAGAAGTATGCCAAGAAAATCAACCACAAAAATATAATTCTATTTTGGAAGCACTGATTAAAAGAAATATCGATGGATATTCTTGCTCTAGTGTTTTTCACCAATGCCTTTAAAAACAAAAGACATTGTCTTAGGATGTATTAACAACTCACTTTTGTTGAGAACTTCAAGAAAATAAGATGTATTTTCAGTTAGGAGCGGTATAATCTAACCATGAGTTTCATAAAATGAACCTTAGGAAAGATGACTGAAAAATAAGTCTGTCAGCTAACACCTGAAGGCAAGTAAAACATCTATCCAAGTATGTAAAGATTGTAAGCAAAAAAAAAAAAAAAAAAAAGAAAGATAAGTGTTCAGAGTAGGACAGTTAAAAGAAACATTCCATTTCAATAACTGATATATTATAAATCAAACTTGACAGACTAAAATATAAAAGTACTAAGAATAAATGGAGGCATCATCAGGTGTTAATCCTTGCTCATTCGCAGGAATGGGAGAATGGAATCTAAAATGAGCTTAAATAATGATAAATAATAACAGCTTCACCATTTTCTGTGTTCTGTTGCAATAAATTTAATCCTCATATAACCCTATGAGGAAGGTTTCATAGGTATACAATCTCTTATCTGAAACCCCTGAGGCTAGATGTTTCAGAATCCAGAACTGTTTAGATTTTAGAAAGGGAGTAAAGTTCATATCGTATATATTATAAGTAGCTCCAGCAGGATTTAGGACAGTGTCCCATAACCAAACTTGAACATTTCTGCAAAATTCAACAATATTCATATCATCTGGGAAATGACTATAAAGCTTCAAATTCAAGCTGAATTTCACCACCAAATGAGTTTGGCACAAACTTAGGAAATTAAAACAAACCAAACCAACTTTTGGTTCTCAGAGCCCTTTGAATTTCAGGATTGCAAATAACAGATAATGGATCGCTATTTTACCTATTTTATAGAAAAGAAAATTAAGGCATAGAAAGGACTTGCCTGAGGTCACAGAGAAGAGCTGGTTAACAACTAGTATATAAGTCCGGCCTCGGTCCTGTAACATCTCTCTAGTTCATGGTTCAGGGGTGCAATTATTTTTATTTTCACATTTTTCTAATACTCAACAACATGGCTATTTTTTGAATCAACTTAAAAGGTACACAATCATGCCTGACATTAAAATGAAGGTCAAAACGGTCTACTTAATATCAATAATTCCTCTGTATTTATTTCTCAGTATAATAATGTTTGCTCATTTAATGTCAGGGAGAGGCAGCATATGATAGAACTGAAAAAAAACCCTGGAGTAGGAGGAAGCCACACTGGACCCTAGTACCAACTGTCTGTCAGGACTTCTATTACGCTGGGGAATTCATGAATAAGGTCCTACTCTTTCATGTGGGTTATTAAAGCCCTTTGTGTTCTGTCCCCATCTTTTTCATTCCTTCCCCTCACACACCAAACACACACGCTTCTCACCATATGTTCTACCTATACAACCTCTTAATGCCTCACACATACAATAGACTCATATCCATCACCCACAATTCAAACATGCTATTCCCTGTCTGGAACATTCATGTTTGTCCGTTATTCCACACACCAGGCCAGGCCAATTTACTATCAGTCCTCAGCTAGGATTGATCTAGTACTGTAGACCATATTTTCCAATTTTAGTGATGAGCGTTTCATATTGACTAAATCTAAATAGCTGACCAGAGTCAAGACACATTGTGATTATTGCTTCTGGTTAAACTACTGAGCCTGTCATTCAGTTACTAGAGAGACAGAAGAAGTGGTATGGCATGGTCAGTGCTTTACAAAGCCAAGCTTCTGCAACTGGAAAAAAAAAAAAAGAAAGAAAAAAAAGCCAAGCTTCATTGTTTGCTAGTTGGTTCTGTGATGATGTTTAAATTCAGTCTCCCTGGCCTCTCATGTATTCATAATTCCTTAGACATCCCCAATTCCTCGTTCCCGATATAATAGCCATAATTTTCTTCACCAATTTTCCAGGCTTCTGAAACATCACAAAAAATGGGAATCTGATTTATACCCAGATTTTTAAATACCCTGGTGATTCAAGTCAGCTGAGACTGCAAATTGGAACCCATTTGTCTTCTTTTAATCTCTCTCTCTCTCTTTCTTTCTGAGACTTCCAACATTCACCTCTAAAATGTTTCCCAACGTTGATCTGCGATTCTCGAATTCTAAGACCTAATTCCGTCTTTTGGGTGTATACGAGTATGCTTTGTTTTGTTTTAATCAGCTTTAAGGTGTAATTTACTATATAGTACATCAATTTTTAAGGTACAAGTTAATGACTTTTGACAATTGTACACACTTATGTAACCACTATCATGATCAAGGTACAGACTATTTCCTTCCCCACCCCTTGCCTTTCCCGTAATCCCCCCTCATAAAATTATCTTATATCCTTCGCAATTAATCCTCTCTACAACCCTTTCCCAATCAGGTACCTGCTTTCTCTCACTGCACTTTTACCTTTTTAGAATTTTATTAAAATGGAACAATGCAATGGAATATTACACAACAGTAAAAAAGAATGAAATCTTGTCATTTGTGACAACATGGATGGATCTGGAAGGTTTTATGCTAAGTGAAATAAGCCAGGCAGAGAAAGACAGATACCATATGGTTTCACTTATATGTGGAATCTAAACAAACAAAAACATACTCATAGAAACAGAGAACAAAGTGATTGTTACCAACTGTCTGTTGGAGGGTAGGGGTAAGGGAGTGGGTGAAAAGGGGAAGGGGAATATAGTCAATAATATTTTGACAAGTTTACAAGGTGATTACTAGAATTATTGGGGGATTCACTTTGTAAGGTATAAAAATATTGAATCGCTATATTGTACAACTGAAACTAATATGACCAATAGAAGATTATATACCAACTATACTTAAATTTAAAAAAGTAAAAATTGAAAATACAGCATATAATCTTATGTGTCTGGCTTCTTTTACTTAGCATAATGTTTCTGAGTTGCATGCATGTTTTTGGGTGCATCAAAATTCCATCTTATTATTTAGTGGAATTACTTTACTTAACAATTCACCAATTATTTACAGTTTGTATTCTCTGTGAATAAAACTATTGTGAATATTCATATATAAATCTTAGTGAGGACATGTTTTCATTTTTCTGGATAAATGCTTAGTGATGTGATTGCTAGGTAAGTGTATGCTTAATTTTATAAGAAACTGCCAAACTCTTTTACAATAAAGCTGTGCCAGTTTACATTGCCACCAGCAATGTGTGAGGGTTTCACATCTTTGTCAGCACTCAGTATTGTCTGTTTTAATGCCATTTCAGCAGGGATGTAGTGGTTCTCCTTGTGGTTTAAAATAGTGTTTCCCTGATGAATAATGATGTTGAGCAAATTTTCGTATACTTATTTTTCATATACTTCATTTATAATTATACTTCCAGATAATTAAAATTAAAAATATATATTTATATGCATTTTATATTATTTCATATACTTATTTGCTGTTGTTTTTTGAAGTGTGTGCAAATCTTTCATACTTTACATATTTTAATTTTTTAATTGGGCTGCATGTGTTCGTAATTTGAGTTGAAAAAGTTCTTTATCTATTTTGGATAGAAGTCCTTTATCTGATAGAAATTTTCAAAATACATATTTTCTCCCAGTCTGTAGCTTGCCTTTTTTTACTCCATTTTATGTGCTTTTTCGAAAACAGTTAATATTGAAAAATTATCAACATTTTGCCATTATGGTGCACTTTTTTTGTGTCCTAAGAAATCTTGGTCAAACCCAATGTTAGAGGGGTTTTCTAGTAGAAGAGTTACAATTTTAGCTCCTGTTTAGTCCTATATCTATTTGTAGTCTCTTTTCCTTCCTCTTCTTCTTCCTCTTCTCTCTCTTCTTTTTAATGGATATTCAATTGTTCCAATACCATTGGTTGAAAAGATTATCATTATCACGTCCCCCTGTTGATTTGCCTTGGAATCTTTTTTGAAAATTAATTGACCATATGTGTTTAAGTCTTTCTAAACACTCTCTTCTTTTCTATTGGTCGATATGTCTATTCATACATTGGTATCACACTGTCTGGATTATTCTAACTTTATTATAGGAAGTCTTAAAATCAAGTAATATAAGTCCTCCATTTTTGTTTTTCTTTTTCAAAATTGGTTTGGCTATTCTAGGTCCTTTGAATTTCCATTATTAAATTTACAAGCAGTTTGTCAATTCCTACAAAACAGCATGGTAGAGTTTTGAACGAAGATAGTGTCAAATATATACGCATAGGTCATCTTGGGCAGAATTGATACCCTAGCAATATTATGTATTCTACTCCATGAACATGATATATATCTCCATTTAAAGGACATCTTTAATTTCTCTCAGGAATATTCTGTATGCAAATATTGCACACCATTAACATTTTAGACTCTTTCCTATGCATAAAATCACACACGTGCATGTGCACACATAGACACACACACGCACAATTATACAAACTGGGGCATATAAAAATGTTTGGCATCTTTTTTTATTTAACATATCATGAGGTTGTTCAAATTTAAAAATATAATTGTAAGTGGTTGCAATTATAGTATTAAAAAAGGGCTATATTATTTAACCATGCCTTTCTTATATAGTATAAATTTTACTCCAGTTTAAAAATATTAAATAAAACACTGCAGGGCACATTTTAGTACAAAAATCTTTAGTACATAAATTAGGTTTAGCTGGATCCTTTGAAACTGGATAATTGAGTCAATGCATATTTTGGTGCTGTCTGAGAAAAGTCTGAGGTCAATTTGAATTTTCTTCTTTTATATCAAATAAACCACTCATTTCTCCTCAGATCCTTGAAAAATTTTGTTTATTTTGTTTTAAAAAAAGTGAAAATGTTTCTAAATGTATTCTTTTTTCTTTTTTTGAAGTTACTTGAAAATTGGTGAGCTCTTTCAACTTAAATGATTAAAGTCAACTCAATTTTTCTTCCTTTTATTTTTTTTAACACTTATATTTTTGTTCCTTCTGCTTTTCTTCATTTCCAGGACCATGTAAGTCTTACTTTCAACCCCCATTCTCTATCCATCATGCATTTTATATACTCAGACCCTAATTGTTAGCATCTTTTTCTTTTATTTGCATTCTGGGAAACAGTCTCAAGTTTGTTTTCTATATCATGCCTATGGTTTTCTAGAGTTAATTCTGTTCTATTCTACTACAAATATTTTTAATTATTCTATTGTATTTCAAGTGCCCTTCCTTATCTCCTCCATTTCCCTTTTTACCTTATCTGGTCATTTCTTCATCAGAGCCTGCTGATCTAGGTTTTTTATTACAACTTTATAGTGCTTATGCTTTATTGCTTTGTACTGAAGAATCTTCTAAACATTTTTTCCAGTTGCTAGGATGCTTTTGCTTTATTTGGTTCATTAAAGTGATGTTCCCTTATACTTAGATTTTTTTTTTTAAAGAAAAATAAGCTCTTAATTTGCTTCAGTAGTTTTTTATATATATAGCAAGATATAACCAGAACTGGTATTTGCATCCTTCATGTCTCTTGATATTTTTTCCAATTCGGTTCCATAAGCCTTTTAAAGTAATAAAATTGCTACAGGATTCTGTCAATAGCTTGAGTGTCCAATTTAATCAGGCTTTTTTTTTTTTATGGAATTCATAATGTTTAAGTGGAAAGATAAGAGTGCCTATATTAGAATCTGCTAATCAGTTGTCATTGTAAAGGCAAAATTAGATCCCCATTTGTGCATCATTCAGTAATTATGGAATACACATTTACTGAACACATACTACATGGTGTCAAGTACTCTGTTTTGCACTTGGAGCAGAGAGAAATATGATTTAAAAAAAACTTGAAATGCAGGAACTTATGTATCCTCTCTGTAGGATAGTCCTTGAAACATAAAATAAATTGAAAGAAAAGAATACTCGGTCCTTACCCCCAAGTTACTAACAGCTTAGAGGCAGAGTGAAAGACAAACAACACAAATACACAAGGTATAGCAGAGGTATGTAAAACGTATTATGGGTTACAGAGGATAAGATAATTAACCACTAGCTAATAAATTCAGTATTTATTGAGTGAGTATTTTATTCAAGGCTCTATTTTACATTTGGAAATTCAGCAATGACAAAAGCCAAGTCCATGCTATAAAGGTGCTAACATTCTAGAATAAACAAATATGATATAAGATGGTAATAAATGCTATAAAGGAAAGAAAATCAGAGTAAATTTAAAGGAGATAGAGAGCCAGGAGCCAAGAGTTAAGGAGGATATTATTCTATCTAGGGTTGTTAGGGAAGGATTCTTTGATAAGTTAATATTTATAAAAGATCTGAAAGAAGCATTGGAGTGAGCCATGCATACACCTGGGAAAATAATGTTCCAAGTACTGGAGACAGTAAGTACTAAGGTCCTGGGGTGAGTATGTCTGTCCTGGACGTCAGTGTTACCAGAGAACAGTGAACAACAGCTACAGCGGTAAAGGATAAGATGAGAAATCAGAGAGAACGCGGGGCCCAGATCATTCAAGGCCTTGTAGGCCAGGGTTAAGGACTTTAGCTTTCCTTGATGTGAGATAGGAAGCCACTGGAGAGGTTTAAGAAGGTGGTATGATAAAATTTGCATTTTAATAAGATTCTGGCTGTTATGTGAAGAACAGACTTTATGGGTCAAAGATGGAAGCAGGGAGACCAATAAAGGAGTGACTACAAATAATCCAAGTAAAAAATGAGGGTGGTTTAGGCCAGCAGTTGAGTTCATGAAAAGTAGTTGATTTCTGGATATATTTTAACCACGTTTGCTGATGGATTGGTTTAGATAAGAGAGAAAGGGAAAAGTACATGTATTCCACTAAAGTAGAAAAGTTCCCTGGAGGTAGTGATATTTAAAGTAGGCCTTAAATCACAAGTTATTCACCAGCCAGACAATGCACCCAAGAATGGGAGAATGGGAGAGCCAAGAGGTAGAAAGCAGGCTTTCCATGAAGACAGAATATCATGAGTATGAGCAAAGAGATGCTAGCTATGGTTAAAATATAGATGGGCTGGGAGAAGGAGGAGGAGGAGAGCAGAAAGCAGTGAGGCTGAGTTAGGAAGGCAGTTACCAGATTCTGAGGATCCTTGTATGTTATGAGAGACAGGTGGACTCCACCAGCAGGCAAAGAAGAGTCACTGAGGATTGTAAAGCAAGGGAAAGACCTAATCAGTTCTATGTATTAAGTAAAACAGAGCTGCTAGGAGCAAGACTGGAGAAAAGTAGGAGAAGAGAGACTTATCAGGAACTATTCAGGCAAGAAATGAGTAGGGCCTAACCTAGGGCAACAGAATGAATGAAAAGGTGGAGAGATGGAAGAAATGTTTTGAACTTACAAATCAGTCTTCTAGTTTTATCATGAAAGATGTGCAGGAAAGCACCAGATGAGACTAAAAACTATTATTCATTAGGACAAAAGATGCTTACACAAATAATACCAGTTATTTGCTTATCCATTTTCTAAAATTAAAGCATAACGAATGAGAGTTAGTTTTAACACAAGGCTACCAATATTCAGTAGCAAAATGAGACCTGGCTTAGTCAATAGACTCTTAGACAAATAGAAAAAAGGAAAGATAATTAGTTTTAATTCTGAACAAAGAAAATAAAATAACATGAGGTAACACTGGAATTAACAGGCCAATTTTGTTGTGAAAGAGGAAAGAGATTAGTTCTCAGAGCCAAGAGCATTGAAAGGGACTCTTACCCAATACCACCAATAAGCAACATTTACTGGACTAGAGGTCACAAGACAGGATTTAAATTCTGCCTCTTCTCTTTATTCCCTGGGTTTTTATGTAGTCACTTACCTTCTCATAAACACAAAATAGAAAAAAAAATACAATATATCTCTTAGAATGGAGGGAAACAAATTTAGGTAAGGGAAGCCTTAATCAATTGGAAAGACCATAAAAGCCATATATTATGATTATTACTGAAGCCTCATATTTCTAAGATTCTCCACCTAAAGTATTTAATACAGCTTAAGTAATTTTGGAAGCACTGTGAAAACATTATTTCAACCTGGTCAGGAAGTGGCTGTTGCCAAATAATAATGGTCTGCTGAAATTTGAATATTAACCATTTACAATGAATCACACAGGTCATATTATCTGCTAGTAATCAGTTCTAAACCATTTTATTAGACTCATTTATTTAAAAAAATGAATGAATTTGGTTTATCTGTTTCCACGCATTTTTAAAATATACATGCATTTATCCATAACTACATGTAATATAATTTTGTGTCCTTAAAACTTACTTAAATTACACTGCTCAAAATTTAATCTTACTAATCTATTTCCACTTCCCACATTTTCAAGATTTATCCATGTTCTTAAATATAGACGTATTTTGTTTATTTTAATAGTTAATAGGGGGAGATAGAATGGAAAGAGACCTTTATCTGTAATATTCTATGTAAAGAAAAGATTTGAAGCAATGTGGAAAAAAATTTTTTAACACTTTGATAGATACTAAGGTATCTAAATTTATATACTGTTTTTTGGTATGCTTGAAATATTTCCTAACTAAGAATTTTAATGAATAAATTTAGCGTGACCAACCCAACTTGTAACAGTGTTGCAGACTTACGGTTTTAGAAGACAAAGAATATAGAAATAAAATGTTAAAACCAAAAGGGAATATTACAGCATATCCTGTCCAAACCTTCTTCGCTTCTTAATTTTCAGATAAAAAACTTAGGCTTAGAGAATGAAATTGGTTCATTGATTCAACAAATATTTAGTGAGCACCTGCTTCTTGCCAGGCTCTAGTCCTGCGTCAAAGGGAACTAGCAGTATCCCTTACCCTAAGGTTGGTTTAAAGGAAACCCTGATATTAAATTATTTCTAAAATTGTGATATGTGTTTTGAAAAACAAGCAGAAGGAGACACAGCAAAATGTGGGGCTCTACTTAGTTCAGAGGGTCACGAGGGCATCCCTAAAAAAAGAAAATTATTTCTAAAGGTAGTACAACTAAATCTAGGTAATGTGGGGATGAAGTCAGATTTCCTTTCTTCCTGAAAACTAATACTTTTACAGCTACATCATACTCTAGTGACTTAGTTTCCATAGAAAACCAAACTGATACTTTAAACCAAGGACTTGGTTCTATGTTTCTATTATTCAGTCACCTGTTTCAAGGCATTTTTAGTCCAAGACAACATTGCAAAGCTTTTCTTAGAAAGTTAAACCAGGAAAAGCATAGAGATCATTTGGTTCAGATACTTCAGTCACAGAGGAGGAATCCAAGCCCCAGAAAGGAGATGAGACTTGCTCAAAAACACTCAGCGACAAGGATCATCTTGACCCACAGACCAATGTTCTCCTCCATGCAGTCTTCAAGCTCGTAGTATGAGACCAAAATGGAACTGGTACATTTGGTACCAGAGAGAATTTCCATAACTAAGCAACATGAGTAGAAAAATAAGTATAAAGCTCAGAAGTTATCTAAACACTAAAATATCACCAATTCTCTACAGAATTACAAGGATACATTCCATTACGCTCTTTGACTCAATATCACATCCTTTTGAATTTGGTAAATAAGCTTGTCTAGGAATCGAGATTTTCTTCCCTAAATTATAACTATATTCTCAGATTGGAATCTCGAACACAAAACTAACATTAAATGCCCACCAATGGTTTTAAGAACTGGTTCTACTCCATCTGGTCCTAGGTTTGATAAATAAATCAGCAGTGGGTTGTACTAAGGCTTTTTTACATATTTAAGAAAGACGGCACATGGACTTGTGGCTCTTTAAAGTATGCAAATCTTAATGGGAAATTAGAAAATGAAATACTGTTACAGAGAAAAAAATAAAAAGCACATGTCAAAGATTTAGAATTACTTCTAAAGATGGAAGTAAGTGACCTCGCAAAAGAAGTCACAGGTACCTGATACTCACTGAAGAATTTCAGGCCACTCACCTGATCTCCTGAAACCTTGAGTTAATCATTCAAAGAAAGAAAGTGAGGGAGCTTTATTAGATGATCTATGCTTCTTCTTCTTCTTTTTTTTTTTTCAATTAAAGTTTATTGGGGTGTCTATGCTTCTTCTATTTTGAATATTTTATAATCTGGTAAAAATTTGTTAGAGAACCCAGTTACCAGGTTCAACATAGCAAGGCAAACTCTTTAAAAAGAATGTGAAAAACAAAGTGTTGATATTCTTTCTGACTTTTTTTTATCAGAAATATATAGACAGACTAGGAATCAACATATGTACTCATGTATATGTTATACATATTCACAGTGTGTTTATTCCTAGGCAAGTACTAGCCTATGAGCAAGAATGAAGAGCCAATTTTTTGTTGGGCTTCAACAAATTTCCTTGCGAAGTCTTAAACATCCACACGAACCAAGTATTTCTACAGTGGCATGGAACAGAAATGCTTCAAAATTAACACATGAACTAAACTCTTTCATACCATACAATACCCCTGACAAAAAAGAAAAGCAAGTTTGCTTAAGTTTTGTTTTGTTTTGGGAGGGAGGGGAGGGAGTTTGGCATATTGAAGAGTGAGCTGTTCAAAGCCAAATATCATGTTCAAATAAAATAATTCCAGGGGATTTTGGAAAACAAGAGTAAATTCAACTCCTTTACTAATAATATGTTGCAAAGAGAAGGGGGTGAAAAAAAGCATTCCAGTAACTACAACCTCACCGTCACCACCTGCCTCAGTAGACATACTATATTACACACTCTTGGCTGCCAGACTGGTAATTCAGTATCACAATGCACAGAGATGTCAGCTAATATCAGCACACACCTGCATAATTTTTCAACAGCTTCCTTTCCTAAATGTGCAACAAAGACCCTCCCTCTCTGTTCCATCAAAAAGAAAAACAAAAACAACTTGACTTGCTCAACCGTTCCCAGAATAAAGGCAGTACTACATGCAAATCCCAAATCCAAGGCTACCTTGACCCACAAATCTCCAGGAATAGTTCCATGATATAAATAACTCACCTCACTACTCACTCCATCGTCAAAGAAAGTAACTGTGTAGGGTAGTGTCAAATCCATCCTTTTGCTACAATGCCAACTTCCAGATAAAGCCACATCTGGCATGCTATCATGCTAAAAGGAAATGTTTTAATTTTTTTTCTAATTAATACTATGCACATTTTGACCTATTGGCCATCAGCCCACAGAATTAACCTTAGCATATAAAACTAGATGGAGCTGTGGCCCACTAACACTTAGGGCAAATTACCTACACTGAGGATGGTGGGGTCTTAAAAAGAGAGTAAAACCTAAACCAAGGCTGAAATACATCAGCAACATTTCTGCCCTTCTGCGTGAATGTGAGCTGATTAAACTAAAATAAAATAAAAATGAGATTTACAAATAATCTAAAAGATAACCATTATTCATTAATAGGAAATGCTAGTTTCACTTCTAATTTATGTTTCTTAATTTCAGACAGTTCCAAGAATCCAAGAGGTAGAAAGTGGGGTCTATGCTATCCCCAAAACTCTAAAATACTTGACAAGGAAAAAAAAAAAAAGGGCAAGTCCAAAAGCTGATATAACGCCATTCATCCCAGTTTAAGCAACCAAATTCAAAGCCTATTAATTGAGAAAGAGTATCCTACAACATTCAGTGACTTATTTTTAGTTTATTTTCTAAATTATATTCTTGGGAATTGCCAAATTAAAAAATGGTCCTTTTTTAAGGGCAAGAGGGTGATGAAATCAGTAATTGGAATTGGGAAGAAAGAAAATCATGCAAAACAGATGGGGTACTTATTCAGAGAGGACAAACTAACGTTCTGGCAACTGACTTGGTAGGAGGAGAGTAATGGGAGATGAAATGAGATACTTCAAAATAAAAATGTAAGTGCCAAAACAATTTTTGATCAAGAGGCTTTGCAAAATTAACTATAAATATCCAATTCACTAAAAAAACAAAAAGAGTCTTAGCTAGAAATCGCTAGACAGAGCTTCAGGGTAATCTGCTTGACGTATATTGTATAACCTTATCATATATAATTGTGAGGCTAATAACATGCTACACACTCGTCCTCTACAAATAAAGTCACTCTGAGAAAGTTTTGTGCTCTACAAATAAAGTCACTTTGAGTAATGTTATGAATTTCACATCTAGGAAGGAAGTTTTATTTTTTTTTAATTTAATAATGAAAAAGTAATCATTTCAAAAGTTTTAGTTGCGCAAATAGACTCTAATCAAACACCAGGTTGATGCTCTATGATAGCTATGACGAATGGTGTTCCAAAATACCAAAAACAGAAAGGGGGAGTGAATGCATATATATGGCTTGGGGGTGGCATGAGGGTGTTCTCTTGAGAAATCAACTTGAAAAGTTTAGGTGAAAAACCAAAATATCATTCAAGAGCTAAATAAAGGTACTTCCTATGACTAGACGACCATTTTATCACCCGATTTCTACACTGCACCTGTGCAATGGTGCAGAAAATATTGCCCAAAGAATTGTGAACAAGAAGTCAAGAGGACAGAGCTCTAGTCTTCCACTTGTCCACTGACTTCCTGAGTCATCTTAGGCGAATCATTTCCCTTCTTGGACTCTAACTTCTTTATTCACAACTGAGGCATTCCACTAAGGACTCTATGTACTTCAAAGGAAGGGGGACATGTGCCAAGTGAGCTTGCAAACAGGTCCTGAGCCACCATATCCTACTGGATCTATCATAATGATCGGCAGGAAGCGATCCCAAAACCGGCCCCATAGTCGTCTGGCAAGGTATTCACTTCTCCTCCCCGTCTCCCTTCCTGTCACAGTTGTCTAGCTGCCAGACATGTACGAATTGTGCTCTTGATAATTAAAAAAAAAAAAAAAATCCTTCCTCCAAGCACTTTTCCTGATGGCCTCAGCCAAAGGGCCGCCTGTTGCCACCTGTCAGTTGCGGGGATTAATTACCTGAGCCGAGGCTGGGAGCGGCACATTCTTCCTAGGGCTGCACCCACAGATGTTGACATCAAGCAGGTGGGCTGTCTGCTACCCGCTTACCGTGAAGACCAGCACGGAACCCACAGGGCCGGGCAGCTGTGTATATGAGGGGTACTTAGACTGCACCACAAAGCAGCAAAACCTTGGCAGGGATGGATGTGCCCTGGGACCTCTCTGGGCATCAGCCTGGAAGGCAGCTGCAGCCTGCCTGCTAGGGGGACAACATTGTATCACCAACCTTGGGAAGGGGGGCGGGGTGGAGCCCCGCAGCCTCATTCTCGTTGCCTGAGGGTATGAATTTGAGAAGCCAGGTTAAAAAGATTTGACAGACCTGATTGGTAATTTTGCAACTTTATCTCCCCAGGAGGATAAAATGACCTTTTATTTAGCATCTCCTGTCAGGGCCATCCCCAGCCAACCCTGCTTGACCAGTAATACTGTTCGTAGTTAACTTCACATAGTAAGCAGACACTGGAAGGCATTTGTCAGAGTGACTGGTATACAGCAGTTGCTCAATAAGTGTCAGCTTACCTTTAATGTTTCATGAAGTCACAACAACAATGAGAAGAAAGCTGGGATGACATGACTTCTGTTTTACATGTGCAGAAACCGGGGCTCAAACATTTAAAGCGACACTCCAGTAAATGGTAGCAATGAGAATGGAACGTCAGAGAGTTGTTCTTCTCAGTGCTGATTAAACACCTACAAACAACTGGCCTGACTGCCTGTCATACATGTGCTCCATGTCCCTCAATAAAACAAACCTGGACATACCCTAGCAATACAGAAGGATGCAGTCATCTGTGGAATAAAATTCTTCTAGCAGGAACACTGATGGGCAGATCACTCTTACTCCTCACACCAGTGAACAGATCCACTTTATCGCCCCCCCCCCCCCCCCCCCCCCCCGACACACACACATAAACAAAGGAACAGACTCACAGGAAAGGTCACACCAGAAGTCAGCAATGAGACGAAATCAGAACCTGTGACTCCTAACTTACGACCCTATGATCTTTTCACTGCAAAACATTCCTAAGGCTCTTTTCTCCAAGAAGGTGGTGTTATCTGGGGGCAGGGTTGATGGCCATATTGGAGAGATTCCCGAGAGTAAAAACTCTAGAAAGGGGACGATGTATGCCAACCATCAGTTTCCCTTCAACTGCAGAAGTGGCGTGTCTAGCTGACTGGGACACACTCCAGGGCATGGCTCTGGGTTTCAGCCATCATTAACCCATAAGGGGGAAAAAGCCTCTTCCTTCTCCCCCCACCCCCCAGAGTAATTCACTGTTCCCAACGTCCTGCAGAGCCCTGGGCCACTACACCTGTCATTTCTCTCCCCTTGGGGCCCAAACCTGTTGGCTCCCCACTGTTTCCTTAGCCCCTTCCTTGGCATATAGAGAACGCAGCCTTAGGTAACAAAGGCACCAGCCCTGACCGCCAGGAATACCTCCTTTCCTCTGGTCCTGGACACTGCCTTACACTGTGGCTCTCAAAGTAGGGGAGTCCCCCTGGGGGTTGTCCTTCTTCAACCTCCCCCAATGCTAGAGTTGAAGGTTATGGTCTATACTTCTACATCTATGGTCTATACTTCTACAATATTCTTGTGCTCTCTTTTAAAATGACTCATGGTGTACAGTTCCTAAACCTCCAGTCCCAGCCAAAGGCTGCATCTTTCCAGTGAACACATTTAGAAACTACTCTTTGCTGGAGGCACTAATACCCCTAATCCTATGCAATGGCCCATGCACCCTTTGCAAGACAATACCAACATAGCTCTTTTCTTCCATTAGATTCAATTCTTGTTTAGGAGTTTCATTTATACATGAAAAGTGAGCCCTTTATTTTTAAATCACAGTGATTTGTTTAAATCTGTGGGATACTCTTTCTACTGGAATGCTAGGTGGACCAGTCTTAAGACAAGAGATGGGAAAATATGTCTAGACAATATGGAAGGTAATAGCCTCTATTGATTTCCATAAATGACACCATCACTCACCCTTCTGGGCAGTCCTTACCAATATATAGAGCATTTTCATGCACAAAATACATTTAATTCTCAGCAAACTCTATGAGAAAATCACCTTTTTGACGAATCAGAGGCTCAAGCAGGTAAACTAGGTTGTTCACAAAATAAGGGTAGAAGATGAGGTCAAACCTCTAATCTAGGTTTTAGCTTCAAATCCAGGGCAATCACTTTACATATATATGCACATCATATAGTACATTGGATGATGTATCCCCGAGCATTTATGGAGTCCTTGGAGTATTCAAGATACTGTACTACATTCTAGGACAGGAAGGAAGGAGTGGAGACCAAGTCCCTACCCTCCAGAAACTTACCATTTGGGAAAGCTCAATAGATATAAATATTGCCTACATACACAGAATATAAACTTAAGACATAAATATAATGAAACATGAATACCAAAGTGTTTTCTGGATTCAAAGTCCTAGAAGGTTGAGGGGCCTTGAAAATGTTTTATCACCTTACAAAGATGTAGGCTTATAAATATTGCAATAAAACCCCTCCAAACCTTTATTGCATGTGCCTACCATTCTCTCTCTCTCTCTCTCTCTCTCTCTCTCTCTCTCTCACTTTCACACTCACACACACACACACACAGACAGTTAAGCTCTGTTAAAACGAGTTTTAACACTTTTTTCTTTTGAGAAGAAATATTAACTCAATTCATTCTAAAACAATTGTATAGCTTCAATTTCAGGTGTTAGTTGGTAGGCTGAATTTTGAATAGACATCTACAGTTTTGAGGATTACTGCATGAAAAGGAAAACTTTAGGATTTGTACCTTTTAATGAGCCATGCCTAGTATACGCTCAAATATTCTCCATACTGGGGGCTGGGTGGTGCAGCTGTAGGAAATAGGACCTATGTTGGAGATATATATTTAAAGCTAAACTTATTGATCTGATTACATTCTTTATGTCATATTCTCTTTGTAGTAAACTGGGAATAGATTATTATTATTCTCATTTGCCAGATAAGTGAACTGAGACTCAGAAAGGTCCAATAAGTTGTCTAATCTTTTCCAGTTGCCAAGTGGCAGGGCCAGGTTCAACTCCAGGTCCCCCGGATGGCAGCATCCTTGCTGTCACCTGCATGATGACAGCTCAGGGCTCTGGGGAAGAGAACAGTCAGACCCACTGCAAAGGCTTGGGTGCCTTTAGCCATGTGGTGTAGTCTTCCTGAGCCTCAGGTTCCCCATCTCTAAGAGATAACATTACTACCCGCCATACGCTTCTTATGAGGGTTAAAAGCGAAGAGACCATGCGATGTTTACAGTCGAGAGCCGGGTCCCAGGTGAATGCTAGAGAAACAGCAGTTCTCATCATTCCATCACCGTGTTTAGTTTCAGTAGTCATGTCCACTGGGCAGCTTTACCGCTAGCCCAGAGACCAGCAAAATTATTTTAATGACACCAAGTATTTTCAATATAAACTTCTAA
Source organism: Rhinolophus ferrumequinum (assembly GCF_004115265.2). Lineage (NCBI taxonomy): Eukaryota > Metazoa > Chordata > Mammalia > Chiroptera > Rhinolophidae > Rhinolophus > Rhinolophus ferrumequinum. The sequence continues at coordinate 56,300,468 of NC_046285.1, forward strand.
AGATTAATCTTTGACTCAAGTACTAGCCATTATTGAATGGGAAGATATGTTTCTGGGGTGTATTAGGAAACCAGAAAGAGACAGGAAGAATAAAACTGGAAGGCCAGTTTTACCACTAGAACTGAAATTAATATAAGTGGATTCTTAATTCTCCTTTTGACACTGCTAATAATGCATCTTGTTTTATTATTGTTATATTTTTTGTGTTGGGGGGAGCAGTACAGGTTCCACTTTGTGCTTCTACCTATACTATTTAAACTATAATCCTACCAGACTATCCTTCTGATGGGACTAAATCAGATTAGCAAAGACATTTAAATCTCTCCATGTAAGTACCAACAATTGTTGAGAATCTTTGTTACTCTGATATTTTATATCCTTCATTCCTTTCACGTCAGAGAAATGGATGCCCAGGTGTAGATATAATAGGATTTTAAAATGAGGGAAATGAGTAGCCGAATGGATTTCAAAACATAAACAGAGGTCAGGTTTGCTGATCTCCTTTTACTTACTGTATTTTTATTACACTTAAGATACCAGGTGCTTTTAAGTCTGCTGCAGTGAATTTGTGAAAATTTTAAGGGACTTTAAGTTCCCTTCAACTACAGCTGTCCCTAAGGTTCCAAGTGAACAATGACAAGATGAATTTCTTTCAAGGCTACACCATCTTACAGGCAAATTGCTGAATTTCTTCTTTATTACAGATTAGTACAGGAAGTCAACATGCTGAAATACTGAGACCCTAGGGTTATTGTTAAGATATTGTCATAAAGGGAAGGTGTAACTTAATAAATTAGATCAGATTTGCTCTTTAATACCTCTAAGCCAAGACTTAAACTTTTGCTCTCCTCACCCTTTTAAAATAAATCCTTAAGAACTAAAATAATTTTGAGATGTCTCTTTCCATGATTGGTAATTAGGTACCATGTGGGCCACCGTGTCTCTGTTTGCTGGGGGTGGGGGTCGGAGGTAGTAGGTGGGAAGAGATTCAAACAAACCCTTTTCTCTACTTGCAACTCCTCTTAAAAGCTTATAATGTTACTTCCTATTTCTTTATAGCTCATTTGTTTCAGACGGAAACGTGCTTCATCTTGCTCACTTTTTCTTCATTCTTTATTAACTTAATATTCTAATTAGCCCCAATGGGGAAACGAATGCAACGTGACTGTCTTAGTTATGCTATGGAGTTACAGAGTATATCTATTAAAACACTTTAGCAATAACAAGAAAAATAATAAAACAAACCTATTAAGAGCAGCTGCCCTTGCCAACAAATTTGAAACATTATCAGGAAGGACAAAAGAGGAAGGAAACAGATATGGCACTTAGGTAGAAAAAAGAACGAAGGAAGGGAGGGAGGGAGGGAGAAAGGTGAGAGGAAGGATAAGAGGAGGAAGAAAAGGAGACACAAGGGGCTATGGAAGACAAGTGTGATAGATCAGCTTGTATTTAAACTCATGTGTATTTAAACTCATTTTTTGGTCACCTCACTGACCTTAGTATGATGACAGGGATGAAAAATTCATTTCTACTTAAAGAACTGTTGTTTGAGCTGGACATAGGAAGGCCAGTAAAATCAAGCACACTTAGTTAAAATTTAATTTGAAAAAACAATGACTCATTTTTCAACATAAGCATGTCCCACATACTGCACAGGGTATACTTATGTTAAAAATGTTTTGTTGGCTATCTGCAATTCATATTTAACTAGACATTTTGGATTCCCACCACCACCACTAAATCTGGCAACCCTAGCTGGGAAGGAGGCATATATATATACAGTATTGAAATTTTCATATTTATTGAATGCCACATATCCATCACCTATCTTCAACAATTATCAACCTTTTGCCAATCTTATTTCAGGACAAAGAGGATTTTGACAGTCAGGAATGAAGGGAGAGAGAGGACTATTTTGGACAGAGGGAATAGCAGAGGACCAGGCATGGGGGGTGGAAAAACAAAACAGAGAGCATCACCCACATGGTAGGGCAGAGTGTATATTTGGAATCATAGCATACTCTGAGGAACACAATACTCACAGAGACAGAAGGCTCACTTTCTTGTGCACCAAATTGGTGTGCAATCGCAAGAAGAGTTACATAACTCTTCGTTTGAGAACTGAGAGTAATACCTGCCAACTTGACAGATTTATAATAAGGATTAAATGTGATAATATATACGTGTGTGTTTTGAAAAATAGAAAGCATTTTACCAACAGAAAAGGATTATTGTTATTAGTGGGAGATAGGAACAAGAAGGAATACTTTGATCAGAACACGACATGCTTACAGGTCAGTGTGCAGTCACCAGCTATGGCCCATCAATGATCCTTGGTCTGTGCTGTGCTTTAGAAAGAACTCTGCCTGACACTGAACACGAAGAGCTGGGATGAGCAGGGATGGGGCCAACTGCACCAGCTGAACCAGAGGTGTATGGGCTTGCCATGGAATGGGGGATACTAAGAATAGGTATGCGAGATATTGTCAAAATTGAATCAGCAAAATGCCATTGACTCTTAAGTTTCTGGGGGGAGTGAGATGAGAGATAGTGGCATCATTTGTTTAATCAATGTCATTATATCTTCAGGTCACAGTGCAAAACCTTTTTGATTCATCCAACCCTAGAAAAGGTATACTTTCCAAACATCTACTAGTCCCCAATGCTAGAAGGTATTTTCCAAACAATTCAATTTTCCTTAGGGGAAATCATCATTAATAAATGCTGATGATTCTTGTAAAGCTCCAACACTGGGCCCATTCAGTTTCACGTCATACGCCAACTGAAATAGGAAAATTTACTCTTAAAAGGGGATTTCTTTGACATTCTGATTTTCACGTGTACATTTGATTTATCTCCTTAGAGGAACCAAGTGCAAACTATCTCTTCTTTCAAAACTGCCATTTTCCTGAATGTGGAATGGGATAGAACCAAGAATGAAATCATTTGAAAACAGCAAATACTCGTGGGAGTAATCTACTATCCATTCGACCAAAGGAATGTTCACTCTGACCACTTGCTTCAAAGCTAGACCTGCTGACAGTAATGTCTGAATAGGAAGCCAAATCTTTCCTAACCCACTTATGGAACATCTTATACTAGTTGGAACCCAGATTTGCTCCAGTTGCAGGCAAATGGCTGCTAACCCAATATGAGGAAAGAATGTACTGCAATGCTTTCATTATGCTTATTATATCTGAGACACCAGGAGGCTGGTATACATACACCATAGTCAATATTTCCACTCATTTTATCTTACCGGCCCCTTGATGAATTTCCAATTAGGACTTAGACCAAAAAAGTGAAAAAAAAATAAAAAAGCTCAAGGTATTCCTAACCAGAGGACTAAGAGAGAGATCTGGCAAAGATTTCTTGTTTTAAAGGCCTTCATAACCTACAATTTATTTTTTTCCCTTTTAGTTTGCTAGCCTTAGGAGTTGAAGTTTATCAAATTTAACCATCCATCTGTATTTTTTCAGATAAGAAATGCATGATCCAGTTCTCAGTTCTCAAAGTTGAAAAATATGTATCCTTTAACACTTTAGCAAAAGAGAAAGGAAAAATAATTTTATGAAATCAACACCTAATTATTTTATTTGAAAAAAATATCAACATACATATGATTTCCCCAACCCCCCAAAAAAATGACCCAGCCTAAGCAGAGATTTGGGTGCAGAGATTTAGGAATTGTGTTTCTGATGGAAAAAAAGAGTATGCTTGCTGTTTGGTGCACAAAACTCTCTCATCAAACCAGTTGGATTATGGTGTTAATCACCATCACAGATGAAAGCAACCTACAAATTCGGGAACCCACAGTCAAAGTATAAGGAAGAATGTGTTCTGTGGGAACAGAAGCAATATAATTGGGAGACACGTGTGCAAAAAGTACATGCAATAAAGGGACTTGTATTTTTGTTGGTTTCCAGTAGAAAGCCCTAATGGAAAATTCCTGATTTAGACTTTATTAGGAGGAGGAGCAACCCCATAAATTTGAATGGCACAAAGCCCACTCTTCCCCCCTCACTAGCAAGTGAGTAAGCGTAAGAATCTATGTTTTCCAAATAGATTATTAAACACACCCCCCCAAGTCTCTCCTCTCCAAAACTTAAAAAAGAAAAAGAGAAGAATCTGTCAGACTATCAAAGCATTGTCAGTGCCAGTAAAACACATCATTAAGGTGAGTAATTTTCCTGTTTACTTCAAACACTTTTTTTCCCAAACTCAAACCTGGGCAGGTCTGATCAGGTAAGGCTTTGGAACGAGTAAAAGCGTCCCCAATTTCCACATAAACGCTGCAGGCCATGGGGCAGAGGCAAGTCTCAACTGAGCACTCCACAGTAGTCAAGCTTCCCGGCGCCTCTGGTCTTGTCTCCCTCATACCTTACAAGTATCGTCATGTCTCGCAACCTGCAAAATCTGTTTTATCTGCAACACACATACACACATGTGCACACACATCCCACTTGTTTTCTTCCTTTTACCTGTAATTAATAGATATGGACATGCGGAGCAATTCCTCTTCACAACAATTCTTTCTTTCCTGTGCATCTTTCAAAGTAAAATACTTTCCACATTGAATTCACAGGTTCTCCATGTGAAGACAAATGGCAAAGCGTAAAGAATAATCTTTTCTAATTGTTAATACTCTCGAGTTTTGAAATTTAGCAGAGATCTAACTTTTCTCTTTCTTTTTCTTCCTTCTTTCCTTCCTTCTTTCTTTCCTTCCTTCCCTCCTTCCTTCCTTCCTTCCTTCCTTCCTTCCTTCCTTCCTTCCTTCCTTCCTTCCTTTCTTTTTAAAAAGGGAAACAGATACTATTGTCTTAACGAAACAAATGTTTCAAGATCTATCCTTCATACAAATATATCTACTAAGTAATTTGTGTTTTCCTTCTTTAAAAAAAAAAGGAAATTAGAGAAAATTGCTATCATTGACATCAGATTAATCTTTCAGAGTGGTCTGTTTCTAAGGAGACAGGGAACTGGAGTTAGTGTTTAGTCCTAGATCTATTTTGTCTATGTGGACAGAAAGGTAGATCTCCTTGAGTTGAAGTCTCAGACTATAAAAATAGGGTATTAAAAAAAAAGTCCCTAGATCACTGGGGTATTGTGAGTTCTACTGTTTGCAAAGCACTTTGCATTCTTTGGGTGAGAGGTGTTCGGCTTGTTATTAAGACACTGCACTTACATAATCTTAAACATGCCCACAAATTGGGAAGGCCGTTTTCAAGCCAAAGGCGAAATCTTTTTTTACCCTAGAAATAAAGTTATTTACATACTGGTCTGAAAGACTTATTGCCGCCCACTCACTGACCCTGTTTTCTTCTTGATGCCACCACCATCATCACTACTGCCTCCCCCACCACACTTACTTTGTTTTAGGTAGAACAGGGAAAGGCAACGGAAATTAAGTAATGAGTGATACAGGGCTTAGTTATACTGAGTGGAAGCTCAGATCATTTCCCCATCCCAGGGGCAAAGCAAAGGAACCCAAACGAGGGAAGGCCTTAGCAAATCTGATCCATGCATCATATACCAATAGGGGATAAGGAAAGTTCCAGCTCGCCTTTGCCTTTGTTCTCTTTATCTCATGAGAAGCACTTGAATCGGGGCAGGCAAAATCACAGCTATAACATGCTAACAGCTACAAAATAGTAAAGGTCAAGATACTACCAAGAAGGGCCCTTCTTTCAAGGGTCATTCATTCCTGGACTTCGAGCATAGCTCTGCTATTCATTTGCTGGATGACTTTAGGCCCCGAGAGGCAAGTAATTCTGCATCTGTAGAATGTGAATATTAATCACTTCCCTTGCAAAACTGCTGTATAAATCAGTTACTATAATGTGAAGTGCCTTCTGGAGTTTTTGGCCTGATACTCAATAAAGGGTAACTACCAACTCCACCTCCATTGTCTCAATTTTAGAGTTGGTCATCAGTTGCCAACACCTGACACTATAATATCATACACAGGAGAATAAGCCTAATTGATATTCTGCCAGAGGTAAAAAATTCAGTCAAACATTATGTTTTATTAGAAAATGATGGAAGGGGCAAACAGCTTTTTATTTTACTCTCCCTTCCCTTGTCGTTAGGGCATCTTGTGGTTGTAGCTGCTAAGTTGTCTTTATCTCCATCCAGCTATTTTACCAAAGTACCAGAGCTACTGCACCTGAGCTATTTACTCAAGAAATTTGGCCCTAAGCAACCTTGTTGGATTCAGGGCCTTGGCTCTACCAGCCGTCCATCTGCCAGTCCCCGGGCTGACTGTAAGAACGATATAGCCCACAAGCCCTGTGCAGAGAAGTCTCAGCTAACTTTCATGTCCTCCATCAGCCAGTCGCTTAGGAAAACCCAATGAGAAGAAGAAATGTCAACATGCACATTGTCTGAAGATTCATATCCCCTAATGAGAGAATGATAGCTTTCAGGGCACACAAGTTCCAGGACAAAAATTAAAATGGGAGCCCTCTATGTTATAAATTCAAACCTACTACTTATCAGCCAAACACCCGCTTCTTTAATTATAGTACTCCTGTAATAGAGGAATAACATTAGAAATGGGAGGGGTTCAAACTGCACATTAGGAACAGTTGCACCGCTATTGTAAAATGAACAGCCGACTGGAAATCCAGAGACTGGCATCTAGTAGCCGGGAGACTCAGGCACCTCCCTTCACCTGTGAACTTCTGTGTGCTCAGCCTCGACAGGAAGATGACACTGAACTTGGAGTGCGGTGAAGCTCAAATGATTTTGTGGAAATGAAAATAATGTAAAATAATTTGTACATTATAAATCTATAAATAAAAATGTTACTTAAAAGATAATTTAAGAGATACCCTCAAAGAGAACTGTGAAACTCTCTGCTTACTTACGCAATCCTCTGCTAGAGATTTATATGTAAGTCAATTGATGAGGTGGAAAATTAATAGTCAAGACACTTAATCGATTCAAATGGAAGTATTTAGTAGCCAGAGAAAGAACTCAGAGCCAAGGAATCTCAAGCAGCAGATCTGAAAAACGATCTCCCACGTCAAAATTACAAGGATTGTTGTTGTCACTGATTAGTACAAGCCTGTTCTTCCATAACTAGACTCAGAATCCCCTGTTGGTTTTCATTTCTGGGGAAGCTGGCAGCACTGGGCCTGGAAGAGAAAACTATGCAGACAACAGAGACAGGCTCCCTCCCGCTCTGAGTTAGCACTTCCAGCCCATCTCATTCAGAAAAAGCAGGTATGGGCACTTTCGGGTTTTTCCCATTTCCCTAGCATGGTAGTGAACAATTTTACACAATGTTTCAAACCATACAGAATTCTACAGAGTTTTTGTGTTTAAATTGCTCCAGACCTTATACGTGATGTTCATTCCACTTTTACACATTCATTCCTTTCTTCCACTAATTGTTACTGATTGTCTATGTACTCTCTTACTCCTTCAAAGCCCCAGAGAAAATTTATCTTTACTTTTTCTTGTGATACTTATTAATTTGTCTTTTATTATAATTAAAGGTCTCCATTTGCCTTCCCTGCCAAAAGACTATGAATTTTCAGGAGACCTTATCTTATCCATCTTCCACTCAAGTGGTAAGCATAATAAAACAAGAACAACAAAATTGCATGCTTTGTTAAGGGAAAAGACATTTATTTAAAACAAGTAAAAGGAAACGTGTACTTGAGATTAATAAAAACATCACTGAGGACTGAGATACAAACTCATTATTATGAAAAGAAAAGATGCTAGTGTTTTCAACTCCTGTTATTACACTAAGTTTTTCACTCCAATAAAATAATGCTGATATCCAATTTCCAGATGGTTTCAGAATTCATATATGTTTAATTTGGTAAAATGGACTTTGTCCCTAACCCTTGCCATAAAAATGGGAGTTATAGTAAATCAAATTGAAAGATAGATGGGTTTTTTTTGGTTTGTTTTTTTCAAACCCACAAGTTATCAATCCTTTGTATTAGGAACTGTGACAGAATGTTAAAAGTGTCGCTCTTAAGTACAATTTATAAAGGTCTACCTTTATTCCCGACCCAGATTCTCTTTGTCAGATCTAAAATCTGAACTCCAGATATGCTGAACTGTCTCTGTGTCAACAACAGTTTCATACTCTCTCACCAAATCTCCCTCTTCCATCCTCCTCTAATCCTAGTAAATGGCCACTTCCTTTCTTTCCAAAGGCCAAGAAAATGAAGGTTGACAGTGTAGATAACACTTTTACAGTATTGATAACTCTCAAATTGTAGAAATGGACATGCCTATGTAATAAATACAAATTTTCCCCAGAAAAATAGTTTATCTTGCATTAAAAAGTTAAGGTTACATTTTGGTTGCTAATTAAAGAATTAAAAAGACAAATATTTAAAGAGAACTGTGAGAGCATTATAGAAATTATTGACACTGAATTTAGTTATAAGTGAAATGAACTATTTTCCCAAAAATGTTGTTCCAAACACTGTCTAGTTATAGCTTTAAAATAATGCATGCACTCTTCTCTAGCTCTTCCACTCCCTCCCTTAACATCTGGATCAGATAATCAGGTGGGGGAGGAGAAGTGAATTCTCTAAAAATTGACAGTCAGATTCTAATTTGTTTGCATGGATCTAGCTTTCAGAATAAATGCTTAAAGCTCTTAGTCATATTATATTTAGTGTCAATTAGAGCAATCTCTGTAGTATACTTCTCAGAAAGAGCATGTTCCAGGCACTAAAGCAGGAAGAAACATTTAATTGATTTCCTGATTCCTCTTCTCATGAGTTTCTACTCAGGTTTTTACAAAGTTTTTCTCTTGGTCCAGTTCCTATAGCTAGACTTAGAAACAGGGTATGTCAAGAATTTTGAATCCTTCTTTGGGTACCAATAAAAATAAAAATGGTTAATTAAGAGTAAATATCCTTTGTAATAAATTCACGACCTCTAATGTTCAGCAAAAAGAAATGAAATATTATGATTGAATTCACTGAACATTCCTTGAGGACCATGGGTCAAAGCACAAATACATTTTTCTAGTTAACTGATTTCATAAAATAGCATTGCTATTTTTTTTATCAACACACTTTTTTTTATGTCCTATGTGAAAGATGCTTCCATTTTCTTTGAGCCACTGCTAGATATATTATTTTCACCGAGAAAAGGCCCAAAGTGTTCATTCTTATATATAGGATAAGACACAGGAAGACGCTGTAAGAATTTAGTCCAATACATGTCTTTCATAGATAAGAAAACTGAAGCCCAAAGCAGCAGAACAGCCTGGCCGAAGCCGTCAAGTCAGTCACTGGCTCCTTGGGGAGAACTCTTCCTTCCTCAATCCATAAAACTTTCTCCCAGACATTCCCATGCAAGGGCAGAGCCAGAGAGCAGAAAGTGTTCCTTTATCTGGCCAACTATAGACAAGTAGGTCCTCTCATACACAAAGCAGTAGGATAAATAGCCAAGACTAATCCTAAGAGAAGAAAGTAAAGCACAAACCGTAAAACTCCCCAAACACTGAGGAGCATAACATTTGAGTGTTTGTTACTGCAGTGCTGATAAGATGCAGCTCTAACACAACTGTGTAGGAAATGATACTGTTAGGATGATACAAAACAACCCTAATTATGGGAAGCGGGTTTCCAGTCTCTGAAATATACACTGCAAATTGGCTCCCGACCCCACACTCACCTCCATTTCCCCTCGCTCTCATCTCTTATCTGAATTATTACAACAGCCTCCAATCAGCTTCCCTGCCTTTAGTCTTCCCACCTTTAAACTGCTGCCAGTTTCCTCCAGGAGAATATGATGTCATCCCTCCCACTCAAAGCCCTTCCATCCCTCCTCAATCCCTGCAAGATCAGAGCCAAACTCCTAAGGATGATTCCAAGCCTTTCTCAATCTAGCTGTGTGGACTTCTCTCCAGCCTCCTTTTCTGCTCCTCTCCCGTTCTTCCAAACATTGCATGGTCCAGGTATACCAGATTGTTTCCGCTCCTACAGTGACACAACATGTTCCTGTCTGCATGCCTTTACTCAGCAGATCTCTACCTGGAGTGCACTTTCTCTTTTTCCCCATTGCACGACCCTGCCCATCTTTAAAGAACCAACTTTAAGTGTCAAGTCCTCTGTGAAGCTTAGTAAATCAGTCTGTTTTCTGTGCTGCCTCACACTTCATTCAGACAAGGAATATTATTTGACAAATATTTGCTGATACCCATTATATGTGCCAGCACTAAGTTACAGAGATAAAAAGACAAAGTCACTGCCTCTGAAATCACAGGATAATTGTGAGGTGGGCATGCCATATTCTGCGATTCTGAATATATGTACAAAGCATAATGAACGTAAGAGAAGGAACTCCTGAGAAAGTATGTGTGTGGGGGGCTGGGGCGTGACAAGGGAAGACTTCATCTACAATTAAGGCTTCTAGTGACTTTTAAAGGATGAGTAGGAGTCTGCCTGGCAGACAAGGAGGGTGGTGGGTAGGGGGACATTCCAGACAGATTATAGCACCTGTCACACTGAATTACGGCTAGGTTTATCAGTTTGCCCTGATAGATTGTGAACTCTTTGAAGAAGGGCTGTTCCCTATTAATATGATTACCCTACTGTGTCTAGCTCTAATAGTAACTGGCGTGATTTATTAAGGGCCTACTCAGTGGCAGGCACTGGACGACAGGCTTCACACGGTACACTGGCAACGCTTGGCAAGAGCAACTGTTTACACCTGAAAGAGGAGGAAATGGAGTCTCAGAGGGGTCTGGTCTCTTGCCTCATCACTCCAATTAGTAAACTGTGGAGCTATGTCTATTTTCTTTCAAAGTGCAACCTCTGGTGCTCAATAAATGCACTTTGAAACTAAAGATGTGGTTCAGTGAATTGTAACAACTGAGACCTAATGATATGGGGTCTGCAACTTAGTTTCAACAAAGGCAAGTAGGAACCAGTACACATGCATATGGTACAAAACACATGAAGCACCTGTTGAGAAATCCTATGAGAACCATGATAAGTGTATACTTGGTCATCCTCGTTTGGCTGCGTAGTAATTCTGAAGCTTCTGAGGAGATAGAATATTTAAAATTTTAAGAAAATCCATTTTAATACACTCTTTTTCATGTAATTACTGAGTTCTCCCACATAGCTGGTATTTCTTGAAATTATTTGTAAATACTCCTCTTTATCTTTTTATTGGGGTATTTATCTCAAATCCATACTTCTCTATATGTCCTTCATACTTTAGTTTATTAATATTTATCTCAAATGAAAAATTGTATATGTCTTGAAACACCAAGAAAAGTTAAAAATAGAAAAATGAAAAATAGCTAAAATGAAAAATAGGCATGGTCTCACTTCCTAGAGAGACAAACTGTTAGCATTTTGGTGTCTATACAATCATTTTTATCGTCTTTATGAACACTTGGTTAATTAAGTTTCTGGGTGTGAACTAATAATGCCTTTTCTAAGAAACTGATCAAATATAATCAACCGAGATTCATTAAAAGCTTCTCAAGTTTCCAAGACTGAGGACAACACTGGCTTTGCGGCATATAATAGTTATAGCTGCCTCAGAAAGTATAAAACAATTTGGCTTTATGGGCGAGAACACTTTCATTCCACTAACATCCCTTTTAGAAGCTCAAAAGATTCATTTTACTTAAAAGAATCCCTAAACTTTAAGTTTAGAAGTTTCCTTACTATTTTTCGTATCATTCCCTATCCTTGTCTTGCTTGCTTTGCCTTTTCTCCATGTAGCTCATGTCACTGACAGAACCAAAAGAAGCAAGAAGGGACATGAGAATAAGACAGGAGAGGGTGCAGGGGGGGAATATCAGTCCTTGTGAACTCTGAATGGTTTTTGTACATTATGGCACATCCCAAAATGTGTGCCAAGAAGTGGATCACTGCTGCAAAATATCATTCTTTTTTAAAGCACATAAATTTAAGAAGGTACGTAATCGTATCTATACAACAAGCAAACAAAAAGCACCAGGAGGCGTCTCACTATCTCTCCCACAGAATATTTCCCATTATGTATATATATGGTAAAGACAGCGGACAGACGGGTAGAGGAAATGAAAGAGCTTCTAGTTTAATTGATATTGACAGTATTCAAGCTTATTCCCCCTTCACTGACTTCTATCTTCCCTTCTGCTCTTTTCTTTTTGATCAAGTTTTGAGGAACACCTCCAAGAACTTGGGGGCAAATATCCAGGTACTTTTTTTGTTATTCTTTATTCTTGTTAAATCTCTGTGATGAACATTTAAAAAAATGAGGAAGCACAATTTCTTTTTGCCTTTTGCTGAATTAATAGATAGATTCATATACCATTGCTGACATTCCTCGTAGTTTTATATCTACTTCAGGTGGACAAGCATTTTTTTTTTATTTTTTCCCCACTTAGGACAGTGCTGGCATTGCCTACCCACCAGGAGGGTATACGTTTTAGCCACCAGGCTATCAATACTTACATTTATATGAAGAAGTAACATTTTAAGGGGAATCCTCTAAAACTTTATACACCTTTTTAAAATTAGACATGTTTGAACAGGCGCTAAAACACAAACAAGTCTTGGCCCCATCGTACGCAGAATGGGCTGGTTACAGATGTTCTCCTGCAAGCTACTTCTTGCCTAGTACAAGAACGTTCATGTCCCAAAGACATCATTTCACCTACTCTGCCTGCGGGAAATCAAAACACACAAAAAAATCACAGCGTTTTAAAAATATTATGATTAACTCTTAAAGGAACTCTTATGTTCTTCATTCTACATCCTTGCAGAGGAAATAGACCAAACATCAGACTTCCAAAACGCCACTGTCTGATGATGACACGGATTGCTTTCCCCCTGCACAGACTAATGACGCTGGGGGAGCCTAACCTGCGTCTTCATTTGCCTTCTCTACAAAACTGAGGCCTGGGCCAGCACTGAATCATAAGGCTGGAGACATTAGCTCATGGCAGTGATTCACTCATGAGAATTCTGACAAGGCCCTCTCCCCTCCCCGTGCTTCAAGGGGGAAATAACTTCCTGGAAGCAATGGCTTAGGACCTAGGCACACGTTATTGTGTCCGTGATCAAATGCTGTAAAAAAAGGTACAATGTTATCTGTATAACCGCAGCCACCCTAATGGGAACATAACTGTCTCCATAGGGAAGCATCTGCTACACAGCCCCGTTAGAAGAGCCTTGTCAAAAGGTCCTTATCTCTCACAGGCAGCAATTCCAATAAGTCCAGGGGAAGAGTGTGAATCCTTTTCTACAGGCTACTTGTGTTTCTCCACAGGGAGAGAAGAAAGACAGCAGAGTCAAGGGTGCGAGAGCTGGTAGGCTACCTTCTTTTATTACCAGGAAATGAGACAACATGATAGGAAGTTTTGAAATAGGCTGGATATGAAGCCTATTTCTCATTCAACCAGAACCTTCAGCTTGGACCCCAGGTGAAAGGAGGTGGATGTGAATTTTGCAAGACAGGAAAGTCCAAGCCTTACCTGCTGTCTCTGTCCTAAGGCAGCAGTTACAATTTGCATGAAGATAAACTTCTGAATTTACAAACCACTTTCCCCTCATTATCTCATTTGATCCTCACAACAACCCTAGAGGGCAGGCATTACCATCCCCCTTTTAAAGATGAGAAAACTGAGGGAGGTTAAGTGATGTGAGAAGGTACCAGCTACAATATGGCTGTCCACCCTTTATTAACAGACCTCCTCTAGTAAGACAGTTAATCATTTCAGCTCCTGCCCTGGCTCTCCATTCCTATCCCCAACCTTCCTATGCAGCCCCTGAAGCAGTGAATTCAGCAGCAAACACTTGCCTTCTCCCATTTCTGCCCTTTGCATATTGAGTGCACCTAATTGAGTGAGGGTTCAGCCCTATCATCTTGTGTCTGCCCTTCTGTGGTATTTTCCAAGCTGCTTCTTTTACTCTATTCCTTCTCCAACTAACTTCCATATACTACTGGATTAATTGACTTAATACACAGAACTTAGCATAATAATTCCTGTGCTCAAAGAATATTAAGTGTCAGGACACTGTCCGTGGGATATAGTCCAAATGCCTTAACCTACATAGACTGGCCCCGTCCCAGCTTTTGAGCCTTACTTTCTGCAGTGTCCTATCTAAGACCATAGCTCCAGGCAGAAGGGTAGACTCACTGTCCCAGGAAGAGCAGAGCAGGCTTGCCTCTGTGTTTGTACTTCAATGGGTCCCACTACCAGTCTGGAAAGTCAACTCTTTTCCACACATAACCAACTACCTGATACAGAGTAGGTCAATGGTCCCCTTCTTTCTTTCCAGCCAGAAAAAAAACAAAAACAAAACCAAAAAAAACTTCTCTTCTGGATGCAGAGAATGTTTAATTCAAAGGGAATTTCAGAATTCATTCACTCATCTAAAACTTGAGTCAAGGGTCTTGCCTGCCTTTGTTTTCCCACTCTCTAGTAGTTCAATGCTCTCCACCACTGGATGCAGTGCGTTCCATCCTTAGAGAACACTGACCATTCTTCACTTTAAGCTGGAAACAGCCTCCCTGTGACTTACCCTCTTTTGTGGTAATTGTACCCTCTGGGGCTCTCCAAACAAGACTAGAATGTGACTTGTTTTAAGGAAGCTGGCTAAAAAGAAAGAGCTCTGCACAACTGATTAACAATATCACCAGTTCATAGCATGGGTACTCGTTTTTTGGGAGTTTGAGGCTATAATAAGTAAATGCCCACTCTTTTTCAAAGACATTAATTCATCTCAAAATTGTGCTTCTTAAAAAATTGTTCAAGGTACTTGTAATCTTAAGTATACATGGCATAGTGCCTGGGTATAATCAAAGCCACGAGATAAATATTACTCGTCTTCCTGGAACTTCAATTTTAAAGACACTTTTTTTTTAAATGAGGGGAGGAAACATTTATATTTAAATAATATATTTAGAACAAAATGCAAAATTGAGATAAATGTTACAGAAAAAAACAACAAACAAACAGAAATTATATGTTTTCTATTGAACACTACAGAACACTACAATCAAGATGCCCAAGGTAGACATTCATTTCCCTCTGCTCCTAATTGGGGTAAAAGTTTTAAAGCACTGTTCAAAAAACATAACTTCTACAACAAAGGGGGAAGCTAGGCACCAGAAGCTAGTCACTCCATAGAGAGGATACCCTATTATGGTTCCTGATGAATCTGTGAGTGGGGGCAGTTTTAACCTAAATTCTGATCCTTAAATTATGATACACCCTAATAAAAATCACCATGTACTAGGCAGGCATGGTGTGAGGCACTTTACATTCATTATATCCAATCCTACAAATAACACTACTTCCTAAGATGTATTATCCCATTTAGAAGCTGCCCTAGAATAGAAACTGTGTCTTGCCCAAGGCCACATAGATAGGGACAGGTGGAATTCAACCCCAGGTCTATCTTGCCACAAAGCTTGAATTCTTTCCACTCATCACCCTGCCTCCTTAGGCACTTTTGTTTGTCCTTTATTAGAAGAGCCGCAGTCTCTGCTTTCTGGAAGAAGCAACGATATGCTGGAGAGCTAAGCACTAAGATAGTCGCAATGTTTGTAACTTTCAGTCCTGCAAGAAAACTAAAAAAAGAGAAACCGAAACTATCTCTCATATTTTACAGGATTATATGCTTTATATCACATCTTACTATAATTTAGTAGTTGAAAGACCATTTTCATTTTAAACCAGGAATTTATGAAAAAAGATCATTGCCTATTTTGCTTAAATGTTTCAAATCATTAAATTGTTTTTCTGAAGTCTAAATTCCAATGTCAAATAAATTAAGAAAGCAATAAATTAGCAGCTAATCTATGCCCCACAACCATATGCGCAAGAGACAACTTCAAAACAAATTTCAAACCATTTTAAAAAGAGTAAAATTTGTTAGCTTGGAAATACTTATAAGCATATCTTAGAAGGATGTAACCTCTCTCACTGTTCATATCAGAGCGTGGGCAGCATCCAGGTAAACGATATCTATTCTAATTCCTCCCCTTCTAATTTACTTTGTCCTGAAGTATTTATTCTCCATGCCATGAGCATGGTTGACCCTCCTTTGAGACCAGTGACAAAAGATATCCAAGTAGCTCTTGTAATTTCTTTGGAGTATATGTGGACACTCATTGTGCAAAGGCAAACAATGTCAGAACCAAATCTAAGCTCTGGGAGTTAGGTTGTGTTCTGAGTTAGTGGGAAGGAAAACTTAGTTTCAAAGTTATTATAATAAAAGAATACTTCTAACAGGTAGAAAGAGCATTTAATTATTTTTTAAATTGCTTTTACATGAAAATACTGCTTCAATTACATTATGGCACGAATGACAAAGTTAAACCCCACACCTAGCGAAATAAAACCATCATTACCACACATGGAAAAAGGGACTTAAATTTTTATGTTTTAAAAATTTTATGGTTATTTCACCAAAATACTGCCAGATAATTATGGAGACCTTCTTTCTTGGAAATTTCAAAGCATTTTAAGAAAGGATATAGAATGACACATTTATCTTATTCACTAAGACCACCTAGTACTGGGTATATTTAAAAAAAAATGCACAGTTCTCAAAAAGAACAAGACTTTCTAGACAAAAGAAAATAAGAAGTGCCTTTTCTCTCCTTCCTTGAAATAGCTCAGTCATTTCTCCTAAGACGACAACTGAAGGAAATACAATTATGTTCTTATACTTTGAAGCAAAAACATCCAGTTGACCATAGAATGCATTCATCAAGGAAGTGAAGATTCTAGGTTGAATTTGAATATTCTATTGGAATACGTTTGGCTCTTTTCCTCAATATTGACGTCCATGTCATAAAATTATCCTGTTTCAGAGCTACAAAAGTATCTTAGAAAACAAACAACTAACACATTTCAAGTGTGTATGTTATATGTTTATAAAAGGATGTACTATTTTCTGACAAACCATTTTACTTCCTCTCTCTCCTATTCTTTCTTTTGATTATCCTCTTCCTCCTCTCACTCCTAATCCCAAAGTATCTAAGATGATAATTACACTTGAATTGGGGTGAGAGGAGATTCTATAAAACTTAAAAAAAAAAAATCTTTCTTTTAACTTCCTTCCTTTTAACTTGTACCTTTTAACGCCAATGTCTACAACAATGTTTGTGCAAAGAAAAGCATTATGACTGAAAACCACGGAGTCCTAGGCAAGAAATCGATTCTGAAATATGAATACATTATAGAAACTTGTATAAATAGCTATGTATTTAATTGCTTCGTGAGTAGAAAACCAGACAGGAAGTTTATATTGCCTTCTGGTTCTGCTGCTGAGTAAAACATCTTCCTTTCTCTAGACCTCAAGCTACCGATCACCTGCCATTCTAGTTCTTACACCATAAAAGTGCACAGATGCACTAATGTTTGTTAAATTATATAATTCTCAGACATAAAACATAAATATCTGCAAAATCTGTATCTACATAACAAAAGTGTAAACTATAGTCTCCGAAGATAGATACATGTAGAATATAATCCATTACCAACGAGTATTATGAAATAACAACATAAGCCTACGGATGAGTTATCCATGGTAACTTTTAAAGGTTGATGATTTTATTTTTAAAATATTGATTAAAATAGTTATTTGCCAAGTGTCTTCCTAACTCAAAGGGAATAAAGTTAGGCTAAAGCATCTTAAAACAACCTGCTTTTATTTATACTTGTACAATAACTTTAAGATATTCTAGGCACTAAGACAAAAATGGATACATTTTCTATGTATCCATTCTAACTGTGAAAGTATAGAAAATATTATTCCAAAATTTTATTCTGAAAATACCTTGTATTTCACCTGCTTTATCTAATTATTGACTAAACACCATTTCCTAAAAGCCTTACCCATTCATTCTACGGTTTTGTACAGAAAGGTTGGAGGAGGGAATGTAGGTGATAAACTCGAATACATAGTATTTAAAGGCAAACACCAATGCTGCATCTAATACAAAACATGGATGTTTAAATACCTCACTGTCATAAGGCAAAGGAACAGAACTCTCTCCACTAGCACTCCCAGCCTCTTCTTTAATCAGCTGTCTTTGGGGACATTTTATCCTCTCAAGACACCTGCGTTAGAGAATGCAGTGGTAGGCACACACAAAACTCATTACTTTCAATAAGATCCAGTTTTTCTTTTTTTTAATAAGGAAAATTCCTAGTAATATCTTTGAAAAAATGATTCAATCTCTCAAAGAATGGTGTGCACTACAGATTTGTTTTTTAGTATCATTCTTAGCAACAAAAATCTATTGGGTAAATATTCATTCTAATTTCCCTAGAGAAAATTTTGAGAAACATAGAATTATCACACATAAAATGCATCAAAATGCTGGCATGTCAAAATGTTAATTAAAACATTAATTATATTAACAACAATTTTTGGTAAGTTTATAAAAACAACCATTAAAATGTTATGTTTAAGTAAACTTAATATACAGATGTCAAAGCACACAAGATATTTAAGCAAATTTTATAGGACTATGAGAATCATTTTGCTATTTTAAATGATTACAGTGACAGTAGTCAGAGTTTTGCTTTTATGACATAAAGTTAATCATATCTATGACTTACTTAATGACAATCCCTTGGTCAGAAATGCAATCCATAATTATAACGTTGTTCTTATGGGAAAATGAAATTTGTTTTTTCAAGAATATGAAGCAGTAAAAAAAAAAAGTAAAGGCAATTTATATCGTTTAACATCAGAGCTTTATATTCATAACGATGAAAATCTCAACACACAAGGTAGCAGGAAATAACAAGTAAAGGGAGAAAGTAGGAATCTCTCTCTAGTCTAAATTATAATTATTATAAATAAACTCATTTGTTACTCAACTAAACTAACATATTTGTATTTATATAAATATGCATATTTATTTTTGCATTTTTAAGGAAAATAGTAAATTTTCTTTTAATGACCCCATCAAAATGATCACAATTTCAACTTTGTTACTGATTTGCTAAAATATTACCAATAAAACAATGAGATTCTAAGAAAAAAGTAACTGGTTAACAGTTATACGACCCAATTAAACATGTTTTAACAACAACAAAAAAAAAACACTTTACATTTAAAATACATATATCTGTACACACATACAATATATAACATATTTTCATCTCATTTATTTCTCAGGATTTATGTATCAATATTGTTTCATGTAATATCTGCTTATACATGGAAAAGCTCAGAAAACTGCTTGAATTGTAAACGTGTATATGATACAGTATTCATATACTCATACAGGTAAATCTGAAAATAAAAATCCAGGATAATAACACACTATGTTTTTAAAGCTTCATTCCTAGGCTCCCAAAGTACTTCGTAAAATTTAAGCCTCACAGCAATCCTGCCAAGTAACTCCTCACTTATCATTATCAATAGGTTTTTGGAACTGCGATGGAATGACGTATAACAAAACTAATTTCACCAAAGGCTAATTGACATAAACAAAAGCTAAGTTCCTATGGCATCTCATCAACGTTGTAACAAAACAATAAAACGACATTATTTGAGGATCTGCTATATTACAATACCCATTGAACAGATGGGTACCGACTAAGAAACTTGCCCAGGTGACATTGCTTATTCCTCAAAAGTTGTCCTTCTGAGTCCTGTGTTCTAGTGTACTTCATGAACTACACTCTTTCCAAGCCTTTCAGAAGACTTCTCAAATTCAAATGAGGATTCTTAAGTAATCATCAGTCTTCCTATTTGATACAACTTGAAAACTACACAATGAGAAACCCTTTTGAAACGGTGTCCTCATCTTATTTGTCATATTTTCCACAAGATTTACTGCAGATGATACTTGTTAAATAGCATACAAAAGTAAAACAAAAGTAAAAACTAAATAAGTAACCCATGAAGGAACACCTATGTGATGAATTTGAAAATTCAGTATTAACTCTGAGTAAAACAATTATAAATGCTGTTCCAAGTTCTTCAGATCTTTCTAATATAAAAATAAGGTGGCAAATTATCCTTTTTCTTTAACTAAGAAATCATGATTCTTCATTATTAGATAAAAACTAAAATGAGAAGGCTCATTCTATTTATAAAGTGAGACTCCCTCTCTAACTTACCTCACAATAAATTAGATCTAGGCCTCTGGCTACTATCAATTTTCTTTTAAATTTTAGCTGAGGGAGCCTGAGGATGGAGTTGCGATCATTATTAAAAAACCACAGAAGAGATGGCTGCCAAGATCATTATCTTTAGACCTCCATGTGCCTAATTACAGGACCCCTCATTCTTAAAACCATTCCATGTCTACAAAACATCTGCAGGGCTTCAAAAAGTCTAAGATTTTCCTTTCTATTTTACAATAAACTCTGCTTTATTCTGAAAGAACTGGAACTTGTTGGGTAGAAAGCTATGTTATCTCAAGTTTCCCTCCAGTCCCAGTGACCTGTGTAGAAATATTAATTGCTGATGACAGAAAAGTATGAGGATTTATTTTATATGCACATGCTTTTACTCATTACATGACAGCTGATTTTTAATACCTTTCATGAGAAAAATACATCTGCCCTTCTCCACCAGAGGGGGTGGGAACTATTCCAAGACTTGATCATACTACACTATGGAAATGGCTAATATTGGTGGAAGCAAACAGGAGAATGTGCAAAACTCATATATGGGAATGCGCCAAGAGCAACAATCCCACAGCAAATGGCACACATCATTCAGGGCTGATTTTAAGGGATTTCTTGTTTAGCTTAATGATACATTGTGTTTTTCTTGAGTCATTAAAAAATTCTTATGACATTATTCTCTGTTTATACCTCAATTTTCAGGTGGCTTTTTTTCCTTCCATACTCTCTATGTGCCAATTAAAAATAAGCCATCAGTTAGTGGGCTGAGAAAACTGATTTGAAGCCCTTTAAATCTCATTGCCCTTTTCTGATTATAGCTTTGGCCAATTTTATTTTTTTACCTTTCTAACTTTTTTTTATTGGGGCATATGGGGGAACAGTGTGTTTCTCCAGGGCCCATCAGCTCCAAGTTGTGTCCTTCAATCCAGTTGTGGAGGGCGCAGTTCAGCTCCAAGTCCAGTCACCGACTGGAAACCTTGTTGTTGAGAGCGCACGCTTTAACCAACTGAGCCATCCGGCCGCTCCCAAGCTTTGGCCAATTTTAGAGTTAAGTCACAGAGACTCATAAATACTCTAATAATAAAAAGAAGAATAAACAAATAAGATGCTTTATGCAAAGGATCCAATGATGCATGCCATTTTTTTAATAAAATAAAATTTATAGGAATGTGGAAGTAGGAAAGTCATTTCCTGCAAGAAAACAAATTGAGAAAAATCTACTTTGACAAAGTAATGCTTGCTTTTTTGCAGGAAGGGATTAGTCTATAAAACTTTTGAAAAGGATAGAGAATTATTATTTCTAAATAGAATATATTTACTAGTAACCTATGTCTTAGATGCTAGCTCTAATTTCCAGTTATTTTATTTAAACTTTAAGTAATCATCCCTTGTCACTGTTAACATATTGCAAGGATGGCATTCAGTCTGCCTATTGTTTTGTTTGGTCTGTAGTGTTTTACAACTTTAAAAAGAATATTACTATCATTTAAAGATATGGAGATATTATATGCAAATCCAGGTTAATAGCTGGTCTTGAAAAATTAATATTTTAAAACCAGGCCTAATTTCACCGTGACAACAGACGGGGGTCACAAAGCAGATACCCCTGTAGACAGAGTACGTAAGATTCTTTTGCCACCATCCTTGCTTTTATCATTTGACTCACTTATGCTACCTCCCTACTCCCCAATGATGTCTGGGTTTGCCACCTCCACTATCATCAAAGTGATTTGTTAAAGGAAAAGAGTCTGATGATCAGATTCCTGTTCTTGATGGGAATTTTCATGGCAATTGATTTATATCAGGATCTTCCCCATATTAATCCACCATTCTGGGGAAGCAAAGCTACAATGGAACAATGACATACTGAGTGGCTGGTAATACCTACAGAACCAAATTGACCACTGCTAATGATAACATAGTGAAGAAGGAGGAGGAGGAGGAGGAGAAAGAAAGAACAAGAAGAAACAAGAAAAAGGGTTTTTGCTATCATTTAGTTCTCTTAAGAGTCAGTAGTTACATCTCGTAATACTAGATACAATAAATCATATCATTTTTTTTTCTTTTAAATAGAAACTCTACGTACATTCAACAAATCACTTGGTATAATGTGGGAGGGCCATGAATATTAGGTTAGGTGAAACTGGCTTACTACAAATACATTAATCTAGAATCAATCTAAACAAATTAGGGAAAACGTGCTGATTAAGTTATTCTGTTCTGGACTGGGAACAACACCTCTCTACCATGTCTTAAAATGGAAATTCATTTGTAAATACAAAACCTAGAGCAAAGTAACATGAAGCATCACCAAGAATATCCAAGTACTTTATTTATGACATTCTTCCTCAATATTCTGAACTGAGAAATAGCTTGGATAATAGATGAATATGCGCTCAATGTTATTTTCTTCATCATGGAAGGGGCACAAAAAGACACTTCTACATGTATCTTGGGAGATTTATATGACAGCTAGGGCAAGAAGTGAAAATAACCTTACTATGATTAACAGATGTATCACTGGCAGGAGCCAAGTCTACTTACTGATTCCTCTCCCCTTATTCATCAATGAAATCTAACAGCCGCTCAATTGTAAGACGAGCTCAAGCCGCAATTAAAGGCTCCAACTTTGAAAAGTGTTTCCTTTGTGAAAGGAAGTTGATAAATCACACTCACCACTGAAAAGTTTGTCTGTACATCATGTACTTTGATGAGCTATCCTTAAGAGTCTCAAGATTCCAGAGAGCCACGCAACGGGCTGGCTTGCATTAGGTTTCTGCAGAGCTGGCAGCCTTATTCTGGAAGTCTTACATTACAGGTAACCTGATGACAGGGAGGGTGGGCCACAGGCAAGCATGTCAGCCTGCCTGTGGAGCCAAGAGGAGCGAGCTTGCAAGACTGATATGCTGGGATCAATGAAACTCTCTGGGGAACTGGCTGTTCCCCTTTCACATGCCACCTCCCTAATCTTCCCACTTGCTCAAGTCAGATTCTTCAAAGCTCTGAACACAACATGAGGCTAGCATGATTAGGAAAGGCAAAGGAAGAATAGCAGGGACCAAATTCACGGACAGCTGGCAACCAAGGTCAGAATTGAGGGATACTGCTTGAAACTATAATTGTTTCCTTTAACTATGAGGGGAAAACAAGTTTCTTAGTAGTTATTAAGGGCCTATTGTATGTTGGACGCTGTGCTGAGCAGTACGTCAGGGGGCCTGCGCGCCCAGATCTTGGAGTCTATGAAGGATGAAAGACACAGCAGCAAGCAGTGATCATGCGTCCAAAGGCCAGGGTCACTATTTCAAAGTGAGCACAACAGAAAAAACAATAACCGGAGGATTTTCACTGTGTTTGCACACAGATAATACAGTGAGTCCTGGGTTGTGAAAAAACAACTCTCAAACTGACAAAGGTGCACGAGTCCAATATCAAGAGAGACTGACACATATTAACAAAGAGGCCTCTTCACTAGAGCAAATGAAAACACTCTGCCCCCAGAAGTGGTGTCCTTACCGATGTCTCAATTCTCAAGTAGGTGCCATAGAAAGCTTATCTTTTTCTCACTAGCAATGCCAAAAGCATTCCAGATCAGTGCTTGAGATTCTTTTAAATGGCCAAAGTATTTCATTATATGGATGTGCCGTAAATTATTGAACCAGTTCTCCCCCTGGTGAGTGCTTAGTCTGCTTCCATACTTGGCACAACAAATTAATGTGCTGACGTTTCAATAAGTGAGATTCTGTTATCTTTTATTTATCATGCAGAATAAAAAAAAGGTATCCCCACAAATTAAGTGGCGGCTTAAAAATGAGAAATAAATGCCGTAAATGTACAGGTCCTGAAATCTGGAAAGGGCCCGTCCGGGTGCTGGCTAAGAGGATCTGCATCTTGTCGGGCAGACTTAAGAAAGGAGCACAGCCAGCCTGCAGAAGTCTGTCTATGGGAGAGCCTGTTATCATCCTATGTCATCTATTCATATATTTGGATAGTGGATAATATCACGGTCCCTGGGGAAAGGAGCATGCTTGCTAATAGCAGAAAAGCAATACAGAAAGAAAAAAAAGTAGGAGACATTTTGCTTTGCATTCTTTCAAAGTATCACTTGTGCACACGAACCCCCCACAAAACTATAATAAACTCATGAAACAAGGGAATTTAAGTTCAGACTCGATAAGTACTTGTGTGCCTATGGCCAGTCAGGTGCTGGTAGGTGTGCTTACCCATGTCATGTGACCCTCACGATAGAAAAAGTATTAACATGTCCATTTGTAGGTGAGAAAAGTGAGGTTTAGATAGATTTAATTGTTTAGGCCAGGGGTGTCCAAACTTTTTTCAACGTTTTTTACCAAGGGCCATATGAGGTAAACTACACAAACAGCCGTGCCACTCACTCGAGGTGAAGTACGTATTGCCTCACCTGGTTTATTTAAGTAAACTAAATATATTTTTGGAATTTGCTGCGGGCCAATTAAAAATGGACTGCGGGCCGCAGTTTGGACACCCCGGGTTTAGGCTGATCCCATATGGTGGCAGTAAATTTCAGGGTTGAAATCTGCACCGAAGTTTCTTGCCATTTCCAAATTATCATTCTGTCAACTGTCCTATTACTGATGATTCCTGGCTACAACAGTAGAGCAGAACTCCATTAAAGCAAAAGGGAAGTTTTCATAAGTGATGGCAATTACATTGTAGAAATAATAAAATCTGAAACTAGATCCCAAATTCAGTGTTGATTTGGGAGGACTGTGGGAGACAATAGAGAATATGCACAACATTATCACACTTCAATTTATTTCATTGGAAGAAGTTTAAAATAAATAGCATATTTTTTTACGGAACTAGAAATGATCACATTTGTTATTTAAAACACAGAGAAATCAAAGGAAATATGCCTATATACTTTAAATGTATTAATTATATTTTGGCAATAATTCAGCGTAAAATCAGAATATACAAGAGAAAACTCGACACAGAAGGATGACAAGTGATAAAATGGTACTAAAATGATTTTTATTAAAGAATCACCAGAAGACTATACAGTAAGTGTGGCCTCCTAATGACAGCTGCTTCTGCTGCTTCCAGTTTGTGGGCCATTTTAAAATGTAGTGGCTTATTTTGAAAAATTGCTTAAAAGTGCACCGATGCCTAAGAAACAGGTGTTGTGTAATATGGCATAAAATCATCCTTCGTCAGTTGGGCTTTAGCTCCATACTCCACAGGGCCTATGTGTCCCTATACGTCCTTACCGTCTATTAATCGAGAGGGAAGACAATCTAACAGCCATGGTTATGAGGCTCAACTGAAATAAATGTATGAGAAAATACTTTTAAAAATGTGAGGTCTACTCATAAATGTGAGGATATGTAATTTGGTTCAAAGAGATAGATGCTTTTCTGTACAAGACACTGGTGTCCAAGGCTAAGAACTTGTATCTGTTTAGGTGATCTCAACAGGTACTCAGATAGGATTCAAGTGTTCTAGATTTACAAGAAATGCATCTGGGCCTAAAATAAACTTGATTGTGAACAGGAAAGAACTTAATAAAGATATAACAACCATGTGACACACTAGTATAATGTTTCCCCAAAAATAAGACCTAGTCAGACAATCAGCTCTAATGTGTCTTTTGGAGCAAAAATTGATATAAGACCTGGTCTTATTTTACTATGATATAAGACCGAGTATAATATATAATATAACATAACATAATATAACATAATTAATAATACTGGGTCTCATATTAATTTTTGCTCCAAAAGGCACATTAGAGCTGATTGTCTGGCTAGGTCTTATTTTCAGGGAAACAGGGTAGGAAAGACTGGACATCTAATTCAATCACCTTATTCTGTAAAATCTATAGGAGGGTAGATTGCAGACAACTGAAGAGAAACCTAAGAAGGACAAAACAGTTTAACCAAGCTCATTCATTAATGTCAGGCAAAATACCTGATTACAAACTACATCCTTCTAAAACCTGTCTATGCTGATTATTTAATACTACCTTACCTTAAGGAAAGGGTAGGTTTCACCATACTCATTCTTATCCTCATCAGAGGCACAGACTGACTTCTAGGGAGATGAAGTTTCTTGGCTAAGGTCACAAAAATAATCAAGACGAGAGGCCTGGTTTTTGGCTCCCAACCAGACCCCATTTTCCATTACCACAGTGCCTACCCGCTGTCTCAGGGCACTGATATCACTGTTGCCATATGTCAGGAAACTACCAGTGCACTCCATAAAATAATGCTCCTTTTTTTAACCTACCATTTAGATAGAACTCTCCAACCTTTATGTGTAAGACAATTTACTTTGAGAGAGAGGTTTTGATCAAAAATGATTGAGGATTGTGCTAAATCTGAAAAAGGACTTCAGATTCCTGTATGAGGAGATGGTGCGGAAGGGAGGAGAAAGACTGATTTTAATGTTGTACTTGAATCAAGCTCCACCCGTAAGGTTCTTAAACCATTTTAGAAAAAAAAAAAATGATTAATCATTTAGTGGTGCTAATTTGCCCTTCATCCCTTCAGATGCGTTCACTCTTAATATAGTGGAGCTCTGCCTGAGTATGCCAATCAAGAAACAGTTCGCCTTGAAGATCAGTGACGGTAAACATCCAGTTGGTGACCCATATTCTAAAACACATCAGTGTCCCACTTACAAAATGGTTATTCTATTGTTTTTTTTCAGCAGAAGATTACTTAGATTGATCAACCGATATTTATTTAAGGCCTATGGCCTCTAAGTTTACTTACCTTTAGTGTCCATCTCCAGGATTATTACTATAAAAGAGACTAAAGATTATGACACAATTGATAAATAACACATGGAGGAGAGATTAGGTTTTAAGCTAATACTTAGACTTTATGGTTGAAATTTGAACCATGACAGAACCGCTTCTCAAACCATGAAAGAAAAACACTAAAATACATTTTTGGATGATTTGGGGACTTCCTGATGTGAAATGGTGGGAAAAGGAATTTTCAATTTAGTAAGGGAGGGACAAATCAGAAATATAGGTCCAGCTACATAAAAGCCTCTGTAACTTTAGGGATGTCACGTAACGTCCACATTCTTCGGCTTTCCTCACTAGTAAAATGAGAGTTATAAAACGTGTCGTACCTAGCTCACAAAGAAGTGAGGTCAAAATGAGAACACATGTGAAATTATGTTGGAATGCAGTGTTATGAATGCAGATTATTTCGTAAACTCTATTCAACTGGATTAAAGCCTGTAATGAACTGGATACTATAACATAAAAGAGAAACACTTTCCAAAGAAACCTATTTGCCAAAGAGGGGGAAAAAAAACTGTTAAAACTATTCTAAAGCTACTTTTCTCAACAAGATGATGATATTTGGGAGCGTTTCTATAATCCATGCAAACATTAAATTGTTTGACAAACACGCATGCCACTTTGGTCTTGGGCATTCTTTGATCAACCAGTTAAAACCAGTCTTGTAGGTCCCCTCCCTTATATATTTGAGCTTTATTCATGTTATAATGCATTACAAAATAAACTTTGAAACAGAATAAACATTCTTGTACCTTTTGAATTTTTAAAAATATTTCCATGTTTTCTTAGAAAAGTTACACATGGAAAGATTTTTTTCCCCCAAACATTTTAAATTAGAATACTTTTGGACTAATTTAATGTTCTGATGTATAGTTTTAAAGGCTTCTTTTGGGGCAAAATGTTTTTAAATGTAATAAAAATATATGTACCAATGAAGTGTGATTCATGTTATAGAACCGACATGTATAAACTAATTTAACCCTTCCATAATAAATGAGATTTTAATTTCTTGTTACAGATGCTGAGTTTGTGATTTTATTCATTTTTTTAAATCACACCTTAATGTGACATTTACTTCTTCAAAATAATGAGACTAGTAACTATCCTACATTCTGACTGCAAACACATATCGTGTGATTATGATAATTTTCGTTGGTATAATGCTTTACATTTTCCCCAAAACTTTCACACAAAGGACCGCCCAACAGCTTGAAGCACGCAAGAACACATCAGCTGAAATTGTTAGGAGCCAGCCAAGAATACAGGCTTTTGGTTCCCAGATCGGGGCTTTTCCCACGAATTGGCACTTTTTCTCTTTCTGGTTCAAGTGTTAAATATCAAAACCAAGAAGGCCTTAGAGGACAGGGAGAGATTTTCTACCATGGGAGAGATTTTCTACCATTCAACATGGATTTCTAAGCTTTGATAGGGGAAAAAGTCCCGCGGGGGGGGGGGGGGGTGGGGGTGGGGGAGTGCGTGTTGAAGAGAATCCTTGTACTTGGGGGTCAGGTTCAATGGCACATCTATAGGCGCCTGGTGCTCTTACCGTCCAGGTGGCCGACTTGGCAGTACTGGACTGCTGGAAGGACACGTCGAAGCTGTGCGGACCCGGGTAGTCAGTGTTGGAGGGGATGGCAGGCGACGGCGAGAGGGCATCGAAGGTGGAGCTGGGCTGTGCATAGGGCGAGGGCGCCGTGACGCTGTTCTGCGCGTGGTCTGTGTTGTAGGGGCTGGTGGACGAGGAGCCGTTCTGAATCTGCTGGTCCATGCTGTTCAGGAGCCCCAGGTTCGTGTACTGTGGCTGCAGGACACCCAGAAACCCCAAAGTTAACCATTTAACAGATCACTGCTCCAAATAAAGGCATCGTTTGGTGCATGCATTCTACAGAGTTCCACCTCAGGTCCCTAACACTTCACATTTGAGGTAAAATGGCCAGTGGGTGACACACAGAAACAAGAGAAGTCTCAGGTGCGCGTGCATGTGTCTGTGTGTGTTTATAATGACCTGTACAGATCACACAGCTCTTTTGTGCAGCTTTTGGAGACTGTGGTCTTCTCAAGAGCATTTGCAAGTAGAATATGTGCTTATTCACAAACAGGACAAAAAGTGTCAAGTACTGAGTAGCTGATTAGGAATTTTAAAAAATAAATTAACGCCGCTTGTTCTTTCTCTGTCTCTGTTTCTGTCTGTCTCTCTCTCTCTCTCTCTCTGGCTCTCTTTTTTGTTTCCTTTTCATCTGCAATGGTATTCAACTGAGAAAGACCATGGAGCAGATATGTTCTCAAGGTGATTTAAGCATCAGATTATTGTATATAGGACATATACAATATACAGTCTTATAATTCTAAATTTTGTCCCAGGATTATCAAGAGTTCCTCCCAAGAGCTAGTTTCATAAAGACTGGAAAGGCATGGATAGCAGGGTCAGGAAGAACCAACTATATATTTTAACATGCTAGTATATCATCTAAACACGACATAATTTTTAATCTGTTTTTTTTTCTTTCATATTCTATGGAGCAGTTTATTCTTGTCCAGAGTAGAACATGTCTAAGACAAATGTCATCTAGTTATAACTAAAATTCTATATTCGATATAATTCAGACGTACATCAACTCATGTAGCTCCTCGTCCAGATGTATTTATGTGAACGGATCTGAGCACTGAGGAGGTACTCAGTAAGATGTTTATGGAAAGAATGAATTAGTTTCTTCTCATTTAATCTGCAAAACATCTTTACTGTATTACTACCAGAGAGGGGAAGCAATTTGCTCAAGCATTGGCTAATAACCAAAGAGTGAGGATTTTGAAACCCAACCTTCTGATTCTGAGTTCAGGGCCCTGACCACGCCATCACAACTATCAGCCTGGTCAGATAATTCAAGTCATTCCTACACCTGAGTTAAAATGGATACATTTTCAGCAGGGACAACCAGCCTATGGTACAGATTTCCCTTTGTGAAACATTCTGACACATGGAAATCTCATTGTTTCTACAAGTTAACAAAGGGAAGCCCAACGGAAAGGCAAGAAGAGGAAGGCCTGTGGTACATATTTTACAGAGGAAGTGAGTTTTCTGGCTCTTCAACTGAAACAGAACTCTGAGAGTCCCAGACTAAGTAAAACTATGGAGAAGAACAAACTCACAAAGAAATGACATTTGAAAAAAATAATTGAACTTTACATTTAATAAAAATATTTTACTAAACTTTACAGATTTCACTTCACGTGGGGAACAGAAATGGACTCTGCCATTCCATTCAGTCCAGAGAGCATCTGTCTAAATGTTAATGGTCGCATGCCCATTCCATTACATTTATACATTCACATTCCACTGCTGAATGCCACGTCCCCATTTGCTCTTCAAATAACTATTAATCTCTTTACACTTATCCCCATGCTGACAAGAGCAGCTGTTTGTCTCGCCTTCTCTCCCTTTTGACTCCTACAGCTCCTATTCCTCGCCTCTCTTCCATCTCCAGCCTCCCCTCTTGACAGGTGCGCAAAACTGCAGGTAAGACAACTAGAGGAGAAAAAAATAAAACCTGAAGCCTGTTCAAATGAGTCCACACCCCTGGCTAAATTAAAGCTGTTAAGATTTCAAAGCCCGAGGCAATAGCCTGGGAAGGGGATTGAAAAGATATTATTTGTGTTCAAGTTAAGGGTCAGTATACAAAGCACTCCTGAAAGTCCCGTAGGAATCAGATAATGCTCCCAGAGGCACGTGCTTCCCTACAGCAGTACAATTAGGGAGGCAGCTGTCCCTGACAAAAAGGACAAAGAAACTCAGAGAAGCACTTTCTCACTAGCAGTAAAATGTCTGTTGGGCCACCCCTTTCCTCCTCCTTCTAGCTACACAGAATGGAACTTCAGCTAATTGTGGGCTTGGATGAGAACAAAGAAACATGGCCCTTTGAATTTTTTTTCAATATATGTAAAGAGAAATGTTTTGGGACCCAGCTTTAAAAGTCAGTGAGCAAACACTCAGCGCTTCTCGAAGGACTTAAGAGAAATGGAAACGCCATTTACTTTGGAGGCACAAAGGAGACCCCTGGACTGAACACATTGGATGGCACCAAAGAAGCAGAAACTGTATTCCAAAAGTCATTAATAGCACTGTGGGTGCTGAAGGATATGTTTTGAATGCCATAATTTTTAATTCCATACAGTCCACGTGAAATATTTTACTTAACAACAACAGGATTTGCTTCCAAAGCTAATGCCTTAATTTATAACTAGATTTCTCAGGTTTGGGCAAAAAACTGCTTACTATCCAAGGTGAAAAGGAAAGCACAATTCAATTTAAATTTTTCCCAAATTTTAATCCACATAAACATAAGCCAAGTAGTATACTAAACCATCTTAAAAAATAAAAAAAGCATAAAACCAACACTAGTAACTTTGAGTTAATTAACCTAAAACATAAACAACAAACCCACCAAAGAAAGAACTTTTTTATTGGAAATCTACTTGGATACTTTTTATAGCTTTATTTAAAAAGCAATGGCATAAACTTGCCATAGAAAACAGTACTTTAGAAGTTATTAAAAAAAAGTTAGTGAACAACAGTCTCTTATTTGTTTATTTCTTTGATTTGAAGAGAGAGTGGACATGTTGACCATGTATGATTGGAAGAGAGGGCAGCCCAACATTGCCAAGAAGAACAAGTGTTACACAGACAGGTCCTGCAAAATAATTTCAGGGCCCATTACATAATGTAAATGCAGAGCCTCTTGTTCATAAATTATTAAGAGTTCCAAAATGGTGACAGCAGAGAATTAAACAAAGTACAGGGCTCTTCAATGATGGCACATTCTGCATGCCTCCGAAGATAGTTTTGTGCCAGGTTAATGTGAATAATATTGGTCCTTTATTTTCCACCCAAGTGAAGCTTGTGGGGTAAAGGGAGCAGTACTTGTGCCCCTTTTTCACTGTCAGCAATTCCATAAACACAGAGGGAGGAACTTGCATATGCTGGGATGCTAATTTAATGCATATTTATAATGACAAATAAAAGAGGATCAGAAGTTAAAACATGACACTTTTATATCAGTCACAAAAACTGCCCTTGGAAGAACTCTATGAGGAGTCCCATATGTCTCATGTCTTTTTTATGAAACTATTAGACTGTTTGAGGTGGAATAGGAAGTAGATCATTCCTTTCTAACCACCAGGTATCTTGATTTCAGAATAACCTTAATATACTCTACAGTCCATGAACGACTGAATGAAAAATGTTTTCTATCTATCTTATCACACCTGAAAAAGAAACCAGTCTTTTCACAAAATATAAAATGTAAAAATGAACGCAATTTGTCTGATATCTACTGTAAGTCTGATAAAGTAAAACAATCGATTTCCTTTAAATTCAAAGATACTTCATTTCCTATAAAATAACTTTGAAATGGAAGACTCACTGCCTGGACCCAGGAAAAATACTAACATCTGTAGCTGTAATATATTTAGGTTCATCACAGACTAGCTGATCTGATCACAGAAAAGGATGAAACACACTTTGGTCACAGAGACTTAGCATATTCCAGGTAATTACAGAACAGCCTGGGGTGTTCTGAAACATGAAGCTGGCATGATAAGTGTAGGTATACCCAGGGGCTGAATCTCAAACTGCTTGCTTTCTTATTAAGAAAAAAACCAGTATAACTACCACTGCCAAATCTAGGAAGATTGTTTTCTTGTTTCTTTTTGTTTTTCTCCCCTCATAAGTCCATTTGCATTCTCATAGCCATCTACAGACTGATTTATTTTTTTCATGAAAATTCCATTTGGCTGCTTAGAATTAAAATGACAATATAGAAGATTAGATTTTTCCTGACTGGTTACTGCTTTAAAAGTGTCCTATAAATGCAGTCCCTTTAGTTTCATTTTATTTTTCTTTCCTGGATTACGTTGTTTAATGATCTTAAATTCTGAATATATTCTGGGCCTCAATTTTCTTCTCAACAGCTCAAAAATAATGTATCAGTATATATTGCTGTAAATAAAACTCAATACAGAATACCTGGGTTTATACTTATTTAAAGGTGAGTACATACTTTCCTCCCTATAAAAGAATTTAACATCAGAAAAGGATTCCAGTCAAGTCATTTGACCAGTACGATGGAAACAGGGACTTAAATATAACTAGTGTTTCTGAAAATCTAACTTCTCTGTACGAGAGAAATTTTATAAGTCTCTTTACCAGTTATTACTATCTGTAATAGCTAATTTATGGCAACAATAGCCAACAGTATATGGCAAGAGGTTAATAAAAACTGGGAATGAGTGCGAAATTGGGGATAGAAGAGGTTGCTGTTGGGATATAAAATCATAATTTATTTTCCTCAATTCAAATGTTCCCTTGTCACAGGAAATAATTAGGTGCCCAAATTTCATTTGGAAGAAATTATATTTACAATCCTTCACTGACTGTTAAATGAGGCTAGGGAACTGAACATTCTTCAGCACTCCTTACATTCCTGAATGGATCCTAGTAATGCAAAAGAACTGTGAACTTCGATTTGGTGATGTAGGGTCTAAGTCCCCACACTTCCACTGATGTGCTGTATACCCTTAGGCAAGGGGTACGAACAACCTGGATCTCGGTTTCCTATAGGGAGATTGATTCTGATGAGCAAATATAAGGGTGAGCCAATTCTAACATTCTGGGAGGTATGACCATCCTCAGCTGCAAAGCTCTTTTAAAATACCATGAGATTGCTTAAAATAAATAAATAAATAAATAAATAAATAAATAAATAAATAAATAAATAAACAACCCTTTTTTTCTTTACACAGATTTTCCCAACCAAACCTAGATTTTTAAAATGTTTCAAACATACATAATAGTTTCCTCAGCTGATATAACCTTTCATTTCAGGATTCATGGAGGAAGTTTTGTGAATATTCTAAAGCCCCTTCTGGGAAAAGAAAACTGTTTTCTTCATGACCCTGGCTTTAAAAAGCATTCATTTGATTATGCTCTAGCAGACAGTACTGCGTTTTCATCTACAAATATCAACAGGATAGTGACTTTTCAACAATCACTGCCTTAGGGAGAAATACTTGTGATTTTTTTAGTCTTCTACCACCTGCATCACCTCAAAGAATGATAGTTTGTTTTATGCTAGAATTAAACACAGTTGACTTAAAGTGCTCCATTCGAGTTCAAGAAGATACTGTATTATAATGTCGAAATAGTTTCTTTCCATCTTAAGAATTTATTTAGCATCACATTTTTCTCAAAACCAGATTTTGTTAAATTTTGTAAAATTTTACTTCTTCTGTAGTCCAAATGATCCTAAAACGTGAATGCTTGGAGGTGAAATATACTTAAAACTTGTAATAAATAAAATGTAAGAGCAAAGCATTTAAGCACACACAAACCTAGAAAGATAGTAGGCACAGAGAGTTTACTAGAATGTTTTGAATGTTTTATGTTCTGACACAAAGAGTCAAGATTGCTTCGAGGACCAAGATCCCATAACTTAGGAGAGAACTTCCTAAAAGCCACCAATGCCAGACAATGACAGGTGAGACAATGACAGGTGAGACAAATAAATATGAAGTTGACTGATCCAGTGGACACCAATGTAAACAAATATTAGACCTAGTATTTGAAAAGTAAGGATGTGTCAAATGGGTTGAAGTTAAAACTCAATCCAAATATAGCTAAATTACACTGTTGAGAGCTCAATTAAGAAAAAATAAACTTTAAATTCTCTGATTTTAGCAAGTACTCCCTTCTAGTAATAATGACAAATGAACAAAATTATAACCATGAACATCTGAATTCTGAAAGAAACACATCACCATTACATACCGAGGAAGCACTGGCTTAGCAGAGAGGTATAATTTCAATATTCAGTAATTTTTAATCCAGGTAATAAAAAAAATATACAGAGTTTCAGTTTCTTTAAATTGAACCAAGAATTAGTTATTAAAATTGGAACAAAAATATGTTTGAGGACATTTTCAATCCTTAACAATCATATTCTGATAGATTTATTTAGCAGGTAATATTAAGACAAGAAAGTATATGGTAATGAAAACCTTCAGTGAAGTTCAGGCCATTTAAATGGAAAGCACACCACTTTAGAAGGTCATCAATAATACTTTGTTGGTTTTTAAAGTGGGTCTAAAATATTTAAAAAGAAATTTGATACTGTGTCTGCTGGCCCATAGCAGAAATTATGACTTAAAACAATGGGGTGATTAACTGTGATGAACATTTTATCACTGGGGATAGCTTTGCTCACCATTACCTGAAACTTAAAACATTTCAATTACAATAAAATAATAGTGACCATCAAGATTTTTTAAAAATATGAAACATATTTAACATCCATATTCAATCCTCTGTATGAAAAGAGTATTAGCGATTACTACTATTACTACTATTATTATGAACACTCTTTCTGAGTCCTTATTAGGTCCCTTAGAGTGTTCAAGTGTTGCGTGTATTTACTCATTGAATCCTTGTGAGCGAGGTGGCATTATTATCCCATGTTTTATACATATTTTATAGATGAGGAAACTGAAGCTCTACAAGATTAAGTAACTTGCTTAAGGTAGTAAGTGACAGAGCCCAAATGTGAAACCAGTAAATCTGGTTGGAGAACCCGCTTTCTTAAGTAACCTTCATTCTGATTTCATGTCAATCAGAGTCACTCAAATTTCTGTATGCAATTTTTATCGAAGTTATACTCAGTGTAAGCATACCTTTTCATATCTAAGGAAAATGTTTTCCATTGATTAAAAACAGGATATAAAACTTTAACCATTCCTAGAATATGTGTAATTGCAGAGTTAGAGACTGAGCTCCTTGGACTTGAAATTCACTGCAAATCTGATCAGGTCATTCGTAAGCTTGAGTACAGTGAGAGGGTTCCAATTTTCTTTGAATGAAGTTTCCAAGTTTTTTGAATGGCCTAGGCTGCATTATTTGAAACTCTCCCTTTTGATCACTAAAGAAAGACCAAATAGTCATTCCTTCAGTTTTTCAAAAGTGAAAAACTCCTTCAGTCCTCAAGCCTTTTGCACATGTAGCCTAATCCCCCTTATCTTGCAGGTTTTTGTTTCAATGTCTTTTCTCAGGAGAAGTCTTCTTTGCCCACGTAGCTATTCTCCTTTGTTTCACGTTGTCATAGCACTCTAACTTTCCCTTTGCATCATATAATTATAATTGAAATAAATTATTTGAATTAATGTTTAATGTTGGATTTTTCTGCTAGACCATAAATTTATGAGATGATATATCTGGCATGTTTAGTGCTGATTCTCATATCTGGAAGTGTCTAAGACACAACAGGTGCTCAAGAAACATTTATTAAAAGAATTACATGCAATACCTTTCAAAATAAAAATCACTTTCAGAAACTCTCTCTTTTATTCTAAGACAACTAAATATTGATTTTTATGCTGAAATAAGTCTGTCTCCAAATTGAATTCATCTCCTTATATATTACTGCCAGATGAATGTTATAGTACATCTCCAAATAATCTTTGTGACCTTTACTCGGTGTTTTGCTTTGTTTCTGTAGGTGGGAATTGTGCTTTTAGCTGCAGATTTTATGGGAACTAGTAGCAGAATAGCCAGTCCTGTCACTCACAAGGCAATGAGTAATGCGTGGTAGCTCACACCTAGTTGGGAAGTTTATTAATGAGTTTCTACTTCCTTAAACACACACACATTTTTGTGCCAAGGCAGTGTTTTTTACCTGATGGTCTAGATTTTGTTTCTAGTATATCTAGGTCAGCAATAATAATTCAAATCTTTATGGTCATATAATTATTCACTACTTATCGATGGCGCTTGTGGCCAAATGCAGGTTGCTTAGGAAAGAAACCACCCAAAAGAAAAACTTAGAGAAAATCATTCGTTTCTGGTAGATTAGGTCATCAAATTGGTTCCTCCCTCTTTAATTTCCATGATTTTCTGCCCAGTAACCCAGAATTCAGTTTAGAATGATGTAATAATTAAGGGCTTATAAATGTATGTTTTGAGAAACTGAGATTGTACTTTATCAGATTTACAAACCATTACTTGCAAATGGTCTGAATTCATGACTTCGTTTCCCAGACTTGACAACACACACTCAGAGGTTGAAACAGTAGTGATTTTTTTGTTTTTGTTTTCGTTTTGCAAAGGGAAAACTAAAGCATGAAACAACAAATACACTTCTGTCTTACTATTCTATACATATTCAAACGAGGAACACTGTTTCATGAGTTCTAATCTGCTTTTCAACTTCTTCAGGGATTACTACATTTTTCATTATATTTGAGATAATTAAAGTTTTTAGTTATTTACTATACTTTGTAATTAGACATGGCGACTTATATAACATTGGATTATTCCTTTCAGCTGTCACTTTTAACTGCAAAATAAAACTGAAATTTCCAGCTAGGCAGAAGACATGCCTTACTTTGAAAGACACTCATCTATTCATTTCATTCTAGTTAGCCCGTTATGAAAGTAACAATCAATCAATCGGCTTAATAATTACAACAGCTCATTAGTGTCTTATTTGGACAGAAAGAAACTGGGACACCAGGTTTAAGAGCAAAATGACAAAGATTTCTCAGATATCCTTTAGTAATGACACCATAGAAAATAAAAGGAGAAAGTGTTTGCAAATGACCAAGCTATTCACCCAGTGCAAACCATCCACATCTCTGGTGATGACCAAGAGACATGCAGGGGACAGAATGAATCAAGGGAACAGTGGAGAAGCAAGCAAACACTTTTAAAAAGAGACTGCAAAGCCAGATAAACATCCAATCTGTTCATTTTTTTTTTTTTTTTTTAAATCAAACACATTCTCTGTTCTCATGGGTAATCAATTAAGTGAAAGCAGCCCACACTTTACACTGTTTACTTCTGTTAGAGTACAAGTCATTCCTTACTCAGGAAACTGCCCTGTCTTTTAAAAACTTTCTTGCCACTTGAAGTATAATGGAAATAAATAAATACCTGGGCTCGTTACAAAGAAAAAAAAAAAAAAAGACTCGCAAGATGTCAAGGAAAACCATATGATTCATTACATACATGTGAAGACAGGGCTTGTACAACGTGTGCCATGGCTTGGCTTTTTGCACAGGTCAGTTACAAAGAGCCATTTCTGTAAGTATACACAACAGGCCATGTTGTTATCTGAAGATACCTCTTCAAGCATACCCCACGTCCTCCACCCTCCAAGAGTCTTCAGTTTAGAGCTGGGAGAAGGCATCTGGTCCATACAGAGGGTAATGAGGGAGGAACAGAGAAGAACAAGAGCTGAGACGAAGGAGGGGATATTCTGAAAGGGGGGAACCTGAGAAATTTTTAAGAGTGAAGTAGCACCCTAAAAGAGTATTAAAAACTGGCAGGGATTTGACCTGGAGATAAATATTTGGGGGGTGGTGTCGGAGTATAAAAAGAAGGCAGGAAAATGATCTTTTCTGAAACCTCACTGTTCTGAATTTAAGCCTTTCAAGCTCTTTGGGATTGTCTATTGAAATGATTTCCCAGGCCTAAGGCTTATAAAGGGCGTTCTGCTTCACCCAGTGTTACCAGTCTCTCTGTATATCTTGTAGAGTCCTCAACCTTATTCTAGTGACAGAGTCTCACATGGTCTATTTAAAAGTAATCAAGCCATTCCCAAAACATCTGATATTGCCCTTTGAGAGAGTAATGGTTTTCCTTTTAATTCTGACTCCATCAATAGAGTGACACTAATCCAGACTGATTTGAGTAAACAGGGCATATTCCCATTGTCTCTGTGATCTGAGAAAGAATAAACTTGAGAAAGATCATTGCCTGGATTGGAAATGGCCCCTTTGGGTGTTTTGCACAAGCTTAAAAGGAAAAAGAAAATGCCTGTACAGAGTTCTTTCCAAGGCAAGCGCACTTTGGGGGTGGTAATTCTCATCGGGGTATTATACTAAACTGCATCTATTAGTGGCTTTAGCACCAATAAGAAAGTAGAACTATTTCTTTTGTAGTGTTTCCAGAAGAGCTGATGAGAGTGTTTCATAAATTTCCGCCTCTGGCAACACACCACAGTTTGACTCAAAATTCCCTCTTTCAGCTTTTATGAGGATTTTTTTTTTTTTTTTTTTTTTTGGCCATTTAAGAAACACAGACAAGATGCAATTCAGTTCACAAGTTTTGCATGAGATATCAATTTACACTGTACACACATCCACTAACATTCCAAAAATGTTTCATTCTGGCCAGTTATTCCTTCACCTAGAACCAGCATGTGCTTTATCTTAACACCAGTCACTTAATTTTAAGTTGACAGGTGAATATTATCCGGTGAAGCCATCTTGAGTTTGTCTTTGGAAAAGAAACTTAGAGTGTATAAATGTGGTCATTATCAAACATGAAATAAAGAACTTTCCAAATTTCTTTTTCAGAGATAGAAAGGGATACTTCTTGAATAGTATAGGTGTGCTATGTTATCAATCCAAATAAGACAATCAAAAGTGAGGAAGTATAAAGTCTTCTGTTTCTGAGAAGACTTTATAGACACAGCATTTAACTACTTATTTCTGCAAAGGAGGGTTTGTAGCAATGGGGCATTTGTGGATATCCATTGCTTCCTCTAACGTCTGCACAAAGTTAAAGGCAGGACAATTACATGCTAACATTTGATAATTTTCCAAATCTACTTTATACAAGTCCAGGATTTAGTTGGTAAGGTAGAGGAAGGAATGAGCTACAAGCTTGGACATCCCCTTGTTTATCCTAGAGCCCAGTTCTCCCTCCTACCTACTCCCTTTGACTTTAAATCAAGTCACTTAGTTTCTTTCCCCATGAACCTACCCTCTCCTATCCCACTATTATCTCTTTAATTGCCTACATTTACTTCTTGGGTGAAATGGAAATAATGAAGGAGGCTATGGAAAGGGAGCCTATTAATATGGGTAAACACAGGTCTTCCTCCAATATTTATGTTCAAATCTTAAATACAAATGTGTATCCTTGTATGAAATGAAATTTGAAAAAAAAATTGTAGCAAAGATTTAAAATTTTGAAATACCAAGATCATGATTTTTGTTGCTGCTGTTTTTTGTTTGATTTCAGAGGTTATTTGTTTCTTAAATGGGACGTGCATATTTGCTTCTGCTCTATCATTGCCCAACTAGAACTGGAAATTCTCATTTCTGGACATATGTCATAGTTGGTAGATATATTGTGTCACATTTAACTTTAGGATTACTGTTTGCATTTAGAGCAGTGACCAGAGAACAAGGTTTTCTTGTCCCAATTCTAAGATGACTATGTGTATTTCATAAATAAAGTTAGTTGATACTACTTAACATGGAGAATCAGTCTGGGTTTTGCTCCTAGATTTGATTAATTTTTAAAAATGTAATTATGGAATCCCTATAAGGGTAAGACACCTTATCTGTCTCAATAGAAGTCTAAGGAATGAGAACAGGAAAACCTCAACTGAACCTAACCCAACCAATCCTTTGGGCTAATTCTTCTCCCTCCCTGCGTGATGCCACTTACCATCCCTGAAGCACACAGACAAAGTTTTCAATCTTGAATTCTGAACACTGCCCATGCTTTCGAAATACGCATGGGTTCTAGCTCCTACTGAGATAAAAGCCCGTATCACCTTTTGTTGCTATTTGTACAAAATATTTCCATTTTGACATATTCAATACAGATCAGTGTTTAAATCAACATTCTCTTTCCAAGTCAATACATCACGCTCTTTTATCTGGTCCTATGCAGTTCTCCTTGTATTTTTATTCATTTTTTCTACCCTCTACACAGAGTGACCTTCTTCCCCTCCCCCCTTCTACCCCCGGCTAAATTCTGATCTTTAAACTATGTGAAATATGACCTTTGTCGAGAACAGTTTGAAGCCATTTCACTGTCTTTGAGAACTTTTGGTGTCTTTTACCAAAATGTGCCTTACCTTTTGGTGTCTTTTACACCGGAGTCATTTATGAACAACTTACATGCACTCTAGGGTTGTGAATGCTCGGAGGCCAGTGGCTGCAACTTCGTAACTTCTGCTTTCCTTATGTTGTCTTGCACCGTAACTATACTTAATTAGCTCTGTGTTAGGTTGTAAGGAAATGCTTATTTTCATGGGGGAAATAATCTAAATGGTTTGTGGCTGAGATAGCAAAATCACTCTATTTGTTTTACCGCCAAACTTATACTACTTTTTCGTTAAGGAGTAAGGAGAAAATAATGAAACAAAGAGTGGGGTCTTTGTGTATAGGATGGCCATATACTTTGTCTTGTAACTAGAACACTTTTGAAAGTGAAAGTGGTGCGATTAATAATTATATTTGTATGAACATACTTACACAAATAAGGACAAACCAAGACCAAGGGTTCCCAACTTATTTATAGCAGGGGCCATGACTATGAAAGAGAGCTACAGGCAGAGAATACACAAGTCATAGGAAACTTTAGAAACAATCCATTTCTACCCTTTCATAGGTCCCAGAAAAATGATGGATATTCTTGCAAAACAGGCAGCCAATGCGCAATGCAAAGAAATGGGTTTTATATTTCTAGGCAGTCTTGAGCAAAGCCATTTATTCTCTCCAATTGTGCCCTAGTACAGCTCCCATTACACCACTGCTCTGTGAAAATCCTTGCATGGCTTATCATTGCCACTATATAAAATGTGTTATGACCCACCATGAGCCCACTCTAGCTTGCATTTCTAACTTTATTTCCCAACTCGTTCATACGTCCAATTCCATCTGAACAATTTAACATTTCTGAGCACACCAGAATTCACCCCACCTCTCTTCCTGTGCTGTTGCTTGTTTCTTCACCTGAAATTCTCGTTCCCTCTTACACGTTTAGGACTTAGAAAGAGCCACCTGTCCTTCCAAGTACAGCTACATCCCACATATCCATGTTGACTTTCTCAATCCTCCTGCTTCAAGGTACTGTCTTCCTCTGAACTTTATATCATTTTCCTCGCCCTTCACATATGACCTTGAAGATCTATCCTTTGTTATGACTATATATATTCATTCCCTCATAAACTGTAAAATTCTTGGTGTA
The DNA here is from genome assembly GCF_004115265.2 of Rhinolophus ferrumequinum. Classification (NCBI taxonomy): domain Eukaryota; kingdom Metazoa; phylum Chordata; class Mammalia; order Chiroptera; family Rhinolophidae; genus Rhinolophus; species Rhinolophus ferrumequinum. The sequence goes on from NC_046285.1 coordinate 56,342,387, forward strand.
GGAACTGTTTCTTAACTCATTTTTGTAGCCTATGCACCATCTTATATGTAACCGTTGCTCAGTAAATATTTTTTAAAAAGAGTATGTTTGTCTTTCTTGTAACCTAAGTTTCTCCCCTCAATATTACTATTCATGAATATTACAACTTCACTTAAGGTTTAAGAGAAAATTATACAATATTTAGAAAAGTAGCACACTAATAAGCCACTACTCACTATTGTGCCTCCAAAATGTGTTCATAAAAAAAGACTAGGAATATAATTTATAGTTTAACTTTTGGATCAACTGTTTTACTTTGATACATCAATCCATTCTCTTCCAGAAACAAAATCCACTACCCTATCACATACCCTTTACAGGCAACTCAGTCCGCTAAATTGGCACTGGACAATAATGACGCATCAGTCATCTGATTTTTTTCTCATCAAACATTTGAAGGAAAATTGTGAGTCTATTAGGCTTGGAAACATTTTTATCTTCAAAATAGTTAGACTTTTATGGCAAGACCCAAGTGATTTTTCACTGAGATGTCTTTTTGGTATCTGTGTTTGCTCTTCCTTTTTTAGCAACATAAAACAATTAAAAGCTAAAAATGTATTTAACAAAGGATAAAGTTTAATTTCATATTATCATGAAGGAAGGATTTTTTTTACCTATCCCCCTCTATCCCGCCAGCTCAGGTCCCACCCCCAAAAAATCATGTCCACTCAAAGAAAGCTGGGGTACATCTGTGGTAACATATGTCTCAACTGTTTGTCCCATATCCTTCCTTGATAAACATAAAATCTCATGACTTCAGATGTATACTCCCTTCACAGGAAAAATATAGGACCTAAATTTGGTATATGCTCATTGTCCAAGAAAACTTTAACAACTTTGCATTTAGAAAATGTATGTAGTAAGATGAAAGAGCACTGGTATTTTTTTGGTTGCTATAGCTAACCCAGGCATTCATTCATGCTTCCTACTGTACTCTCCATACTCCCGTTGCGGATCACTGCTCTTCTAAAAAACAAACCAAACCAAACATGCTTTTTCCTTATCGAGGTAAAGGATAAGTGATTTATTACCACCACTCATTTTTCCAATAGTAGTGAAGGAAGGTATGAGCCATGATCTGTTTCTAAGATCTCTTTCTCCCAGTCCCCTCTGGGCTTGAGGGCAACTAGTTGTAAAACATGAAGTATAATCTAAGACTGCAGCATGGAGTGAGGAGCACAGCCTGGCTGACACCTGAATCAAACCTGCAGCCTCTGCTTCTTACTGCTGTGTTTTTATCGAAGGTGTTATACATCTCAGAAGCACAACATGGGAAAGCTTAAGCTAATACATTTCCTATTAAGAGAAAAATCACTCCCATGGGAAAAATATGATTCAGCCTTTGGAAACAGTATTAGGACAGGAAAGACTATTTCCCTCGACAGGCCCAGAGGACAATTATGGCAATGACCTGGACTCCAACAGCTTATACCGCTCCCTTAGAACTTTTCTTTTGCTCTCAACTATATTTGCACATCACGTTTTTACGGAAACTTTTTTGGAGCCTCTACTATGAATCACAGCAGCCATTTTTAGAGTGTATTCTATCTCTCCTTGGTAGTAAAGAGAAAAAAGTTTAGGTAAATGGTACTCATTTAACTACAAAAAGAAAAATCACTAGTCTCAATTTCTAAAGAGAGGTGTTTCAATATCCTAGCCTTGAAGTCCCTTTTACTTGTAGAATATTGTAACCCTTTCACCAAGTACCTTTCCCTCTTCATCTAGAACCCTGGATGGGGATTTTCAATAAAAATGCCCTTCTAAGGAGGAGTTTGAGAGTTTCTCTCTCTCTCGTTCTCTCTCTCTCTCTCTCTCTCTCTCTCTCTCTCAATCTCTTTTTCACACACGTGCGCACATAAACACACACACACACACACACACACACACACACTCCTCGGTTTTTTTGGCAAGAAAATTGAACTCAAACTTAATCTGTGAAGAATTTCCTTTTTTTTTTGAGCTTCTCTCTCCAAATCTGGGACCAGTCCCACAGGCTGTGTCATTCCAAGCCTGGCACACCGGAGTGGTGGTGATAGCTTGAGGCCTCTCCATTGTAACCCAAGGATGGAACCTTAAGCCCTGCCTGTTACATCCTGCCCTGTGTTCTCCTCCCTTCCGGAGCCTTTCCTATTCTTTAACAGCTTCCCAAAATCCAGCTCTGTTTCTGGGGAAGGAATACAAAAGTTGTAGAAAAGGGGGTAGAGAAGAAACACTGTTCTTGTACTCTTTTTGAGTTATTACCCAAAAGAAGTTACTAGCATATTAAATTTGAAAGTTATTTTGAAGTCAGAGAACGGATTATGGTTTTAAAATAAATTTTGCTCTCTCAGGGAGTTACATGCCTTTTTATTCTTAATCTGACCAATTTTTAACAATTCTTACCTGATAATAGTAGATTGCCATTTCTGTATTGATAATTACTAATAAATGTTACCTTAAGTTGAGTCCCAAAATGTTTTAGAGTTTGTATTAAGTTTTAGGATTCTCAGAGCTATGTACTACTAGGCATTTCACATATTCAGATGTAGAACTGCATTTTTACAGAGGACTAAACATAACCCTATACAGAAAATAAAGCTGTTCTTAACAATAGAATGGAACTCAAGCCCTGAAGATAATGCATAATACAGAGACTGGCAGAAGGATATAACATTCATGGTGGCAATATACAAAAAGATGCAGGAAAGTAGAGAAATTCAGCCATATTTTTTTCATAGATATCATCTATGTACATTAGCAGCATTCCAACAGAAAACAGACAACTGCTGCCTTTTTAGACCCTGACCACAGGTTTACCTAAAGTTTTCAAAAAGTCAAACCCATGTAAAGGTATTTTCTTTCCTCAGACTCTCATATACAACATGACTGTTTTGCCTCCATAAAATAAAAGTCAATAATTCCTACAGGTATCTTCTAATTGCAACATCTATGTATTTTTTTTTCCTTTCATGAGAAATAACCATTTCTTTCCATTTTATGTCAACTTTATACTTTTCTTACAGATATCGCAAACCAACATTTGCTTCTGCCCCATTATACTCAGACACGTAAAGTCAAATCCCAGCCTGCTTGTAAATACTGTGCGTGAAATAGCTCAGGAACAAACACAAAGTCAAATACTATACGACCGACGAATCATTTTTGTAATGATTAAAACTGGACAATATTGGATCAGATAGAAACAACAAGATAAACTTAAAAGTTACCTCTTTTTTTTTTTTTATTTAGTAACATTTTAAGCTAACTTTCAATATTAAAGTAAAACGAGAAACTCAAGTTTCTCCACTGAGGACAAGCAAGCTGGCTGAATGTTTTTAAGGAAAATCGCCACTTCCTTTTCCTTCATTAGATAACTTGATATTTCCCCTGTTATATTTGCACAGCTCAGGTGTCTAGACAATTGCATGGTCCATATGACAGTGCAGGCCCTGCTTTGCTGCCCTTTGCTAGTTTCTACCGTTTGCAGTCTGCACCAGAATGCTGTGTACTTTGTTTTGATTTTTTAAGGCACTTAATTGGAATACTCCAGTCTACCTTTCCAAGCATTCACCTGCAAGCATTTTCATCCGAAACACTCACTGAACTCGCTCTCCGCACACTGCACCCCTCCATGTGATTAGTGTCAACACAGCTGCCCTATTCTGAGGAATGTAAACTAATATTGTTGTTAGACCTCCCTCAACCTTAGGAAACTTCCTCAAAGTCTTACAGTCTCTTCAGGAGTTTTTTCTTATACCTTTGCCCACTGATTTCAATCCCTGAGATAAACTTGTTGAGGAGAATCAGAGAGGCAAACCATCAATTCCTTAAATAAAACCCTACATGCTAAAATACACATTTACATGTATGCATGTATAAATATTTAATAATGCATCTCTCCAAAGAAGTTTGTCATTACACAGTGAAAGTCTAAGTTAATTACCAGACAATAGATACATTATTGAAGTTCCCTCAGGATTTACATGAGTCTCTGGATTGATAGAATTCAAAAAGAAGATGGCTTTAAAAAATCTCACCTGATTGTTTTGAAAAAAAGCTTCATTTGCTTTTAGGATGAAGTCTGGAGACAGAACTGAGAATTTAACTGAGTTAAGACACAGTCAACTAATTTTTCTTACTAGTATGTGAATACTCAACAGTGGAGTCACTTCGATGTATCTAGCAGAATGTGATCTGCTCTCTCACTTTGTTCTTATAAAAAGTCATTTTATAAACTCCTGAATAGTAGGTTTTTCAAATACATAACGCCACCCAGAAATTTTTATTTTCTCCTACATTTTCATATTCTACTTAAAAAATAAAAATCTTACCATCACCACAGAAAACATTAACCAAGAAAAGGAGATTCCTACATACAATTTGCAAAAACTTTATATTGGGTGACCGAGAACCACAAATATGTAAGCTTTTATTTACAATACAAAAAATCAAAAAGCATCTCTAAATGGAGAGCTAAAATTTGAAATCCTTACCTCACTAAATTGAGTCTGGGCATTGTTTTCCAGGTACAACATGTTAGCTGTAAGATTGATCAATGCCGCTGTCCTCTCTTCTGGCTCCAGGATTTTGCCAACCCCCCCACCCCCTCTGAGACCCTTACAATAGGAATCTACTAAGAAGATAACAGAACTCAAGTCCCTCTCTCTCTTTCTCTCTCTGTACATAATTTTAGGTTCCCTAATATATACCCAACTATAGGCATGAGGGGGCGGGACTCTTCTCTTTACCTGTCCAATCCATCAACTTCCACCTGGACTCCTCCACTCCAATGGAGTGAGGCCTCTCCCATCTCATTAAGTAGCTAGAATTCCTTATCACCAATCTTTAAAGAAAAAGAAAGAGGAAAAAAAAAACAGGGGAGACAGACAGACAGGTAAAACTTTCCCTTGTCTCTTTCTTAAGAAAGTGCCCTCCCTCCTAAAAACAAAACAAAATCTACCCAAACAAACCACAAACCATACCAACACCAGGACTTACAGAAGACATTTAAAAAAGTTATTTTACACTTTGCAACTGGAAAGTAAAACTTCAGATAATGCTTTTGGAAGGGTTATTTAAAACAACAACAACAACAACAACAACAAAACACCTAAATGTGGAGTTTCAAAAATGATTACACAAAGTTAGAAATTAGTGGAAAATACTCAAATTCATGGTTTTATATCCTCAAAAAATTAAAAACCACTGCCTGATAGCTGAAAAGTTTTCAACTTATTCTCCCGAGAGAAATGCCAGTGGTTTCATACAAAACTATGCCAAGATAAGCCACTTGATTTTTCAGAGCATGCTTCAATAACAATTTAAACCATTGGTCCCGTTAACTTGTAAAAACAAACAAACATCCATATTATGTACAAGGAATACAAATCCTGGGAAATGTGCCCATTTTTTTTTTTTTTAAAGCCCTTAAAAAAAAAAGAAAGAATGCTTATTTCTATCACTATTTCTGGAAACATGGAATCAATACAATATCTTATCTAATTGAATATTTATTTTCTCTGCTGTATTTAGGTTTTATTACTGTTCAAAGATAATATATTTTTCTATAAACAGGTAATAAATTACTAGTAGAAAAACTAAATCTTAAAGTGTGAGAGACTAATTAGCTTTTTCCTTAAAAATGTATTTATATAAATACATAAGAACATTCATGTAGAATCTGGCCTTGGTTACCATGATTTAGTGAGGATGAAACTCACCCTGATGGTTATTCAGTGAGTCACTAAAATACTCACATTGCTGCTGAGTATTCTACATAATTCAGTTAGGTTTATATCTAAACAGCACTCCCCACCTCCAACTCAGGAAGCCGATATCCTCTCTCCTGCCTGCAATTTACAATTGGCCAAGTTACCTACAAGTGAATATCTAGATTTTTTCTAAAAATTAGAAGAAGATTAAAATAAATTAGAAGCCAGAATAGATTACTACATATATTTTAGAAATAAAGTGTGCAAATATATTCATGACCTTGGATTTGCTTCCTCTTTACTTCTATTTCCGTATTTATAAAATGCATGTACATAAAGGATGATGTGATCTTTGGGGTGATATTTATTTTAAAGCCTCTGAGGTACTGGTAAGAATGTTTCCTTTTTTTGCAGAAAATTCAGAAGCATCATTTGATCTCAAGTGTCCAAGAATATGACAACGTTCTTTAACACTACAAATTTATATCAGACATAATATTCATTTCCTGATAGGAATATTGTGAAGATGACCTCTTACTACTTATAATTAACCAAATAAGCACTGACTACAAGGCAACAAACAAACAAACAAACAAAAACCTTACAAAATGCAGTATAATTATTTGTACTGTGTATTTAAATTCTACTCTACCGACAGCTTCACGGTCAATAGTGGAAAGCAGATGGTCACTTCCTTGGAGCTGTGCTCTATTCCAGCTGTTCAAAAATTTGGGTGACCCTGGGAATCATCCAAGGTGCTTTTTAAAAACAGATTTCTGGCTCTGACTCTTCAGAAATGTGGCCTCCATATCTGTATTTTATACAGCCCACTAGGCAGGTCTGAATGTGTCAGGCTTGGGAATCAGTGATCTAGAGTAAACTCCACTAGTTGGCAAAACTACCCAGAAAGTCATTATTGGATTCTTTTTTTACACTACTGGGGTAGTGTAACCATTTGAACCTTGAAATCTAGGGTTCACAGTCTCAACTCTTGATGATATTCTATCAAAATGGAAACAAATTTCATTTTTCACAAAGTCAAAAGATTCCCATTAGGATGTGATGGACTAAAGAGTCAAACTCCAACTATCTAGCCCCTCAGCCGTCAGCTCAATCAATTCTGACTATTGTCGCTATCTAATATACCTACCGAGATTATGGACAAATTCTAAGACATATGTATATATCTCTTATATATAAGATATTATACATCTGCCATGGCTACTTTGGGTAGTCGAAGGAACAGAGCTCTGGACTGGGGGTTACAGGAGTAACTAGGAGACGAGGCTCTGTTCCCAGCTTTGCCTTTAGCTAGCTAGCTCTGTGCCCTTGGGGCAGGTTACTTAACCACTCTGGATTCAGGTTCCTTGTTCATGAAATGAGGGGCAGAACTAAATGATTTCTAAAGAGCATTACAAAGATAAGAGTCTCTGTCCAGAATTCACAGAAGTGATTGAAAGGATTAGTCACATTTTTCTTATTTTACTTGAATATTTGTACCTTAATTTGCTCCTCTCTGAACTGCATAAATGAAGCAATCAAGTTGCACATATACTAAATTGCTTAAATGACATAAAGGAAAAGGTATAATGTGTTGGGGGTAACTTGTGTTTGTTTGTTTTTGCTTTAAGATATCCTCACAACAACAAAAATTAGCTAATAAGTTATTTAAATTTGAATTTAGCACAAATGTTGCCAAAAAAGAGCTAATTAAAGTACATCTGATAATAATTAATTTCAGAATTAGTGTGAATACCTGATATAAATATCACACATTTATTTAAGCAGAAGGTTATTTACTGCACTTGCCACAAAACAATACTTATCCTTGAATCTCAAAGGTTTAGTAATGTGCATTAATTTTCCTAACAACTTAGTGATGTAGGTAAGTATTATTATCCCTCTTTTGCAGATAAATAAACAAACTCAAAGACTTTAAGTGGCTTTCCCAAGACCTCAGGAGTCAGAAAAACTCTATTTACAACTCATAATTTTCTATTCTCAGACATTTCCCTCAGATTTTTCAAAGCTCACGGCCTCAGAATTAGACGTCAGCACTGCCCCATGGATGAAGATGACATTGCTACAAGTCCAGTGTGCTGGCTGCAGAAGTTGCCCAAAATATGGGATAGCATGTATGCTTTCCTGAAATAATACTGTTAACATTTTGTTGAATACCCTTCTTAACAGTTACTTATGTAAGAATTCTTTGTATATTAAAGATATTAACCTCATCATAATTGCTGCAAATATTTTCCTGCCGTGTGTGTGTGTGTGTGTGTGTGTGTGTGTGTGTGTGTGTGTCTGGTCTTTCAGGCTTGTATCTGGTTTTGTGGTTTGCTTTTTGGCATAGACAAACCCTATTTTTTTCTACAGTCAAATTTTCGCTTTCCTCTTATGACATTATTTTTCAAACCTAATTTGAAAGGTGTTTCCCGGCCCGACATTATACAATTATTCAACTATATTATCATCTGGTGTTATTATGGCTTTTAAAATTTTTTCACATGCAAATCTTTTAACTCGCTGGAATTTATGTTGGTATGAGAAACAAATGAAGAAACACTTGCCACGAAAATTGATAATTTACCCTCATCATTTTATGAAATGTTTTTTCTCTATGATTTGACATGCCATCTTTATAATATATCAGTCTCAATAACTTCGTTTTATATCTCTATGTGAGAAAGTTAAGCAAGTATATAAATTCTTGGCACACAGAAAATATTTGTTTGACGCTCTTAAACCATGTTATATAAGGTGGGGTAGGGAACAATATGTATGGTACTTATAAAACTCTAGGAAGTAAAAATGGAAACATTTTGTGCTCCAGGATCTACAAGTATGTCTGCACTCAATGATTGGGGGTAGGTGTAGAGGGTATGGAAATGCTTAGTAGTCATGAAGCCACAGAATGTAGATAAGTGTTTCAGTGGGTTCTTTCATGAAGACCTTAGTTCTGCTGAATTAAAAGAAAAGTTAGGATGGGGTGGATTAGGACTAGGATTGGGTCATCAGTTATTAAAGTAAAGAAAGATCGGTGAACTTGTTCTCACAGCAGCAGTTGAGACTCCAAGAAAGAATATGCACCTGGTTCTTAACATATCAATCTTTCCATGCTTTAACCCCACATCTATCTGAGTGAGGTAGAAAACTATCCAACACTGTCTCCATTTGCTCCCTTTCCCTTTAGAGTCCCCTCACCATCACTTTATCTTTCCTAAACAAGTCTGATCATGTCGCTCTGCAGGAGGCATCAAGGCCAATGGGAAAAAACCCACTATTTCCACAGGAGCTCAAGGCCTTTCAAAGTCTGGCCCCAAACTATCCTCTCAGCCTCACCTTCTCTATATTTCATTCTGCTTGCTGCATGGCCCCTGATGACCATTTGTGCCACTTTGGCCTATCTAGTCCCTCAGTTTAAAATGCCTTCATTCTCTTTACATGATAAATTAAAACATTTTCAAAATCTTTAAATGTCACCTTATGAAGAGTTCTCCAATTCTATAGCTGAAGTTCAAAATCTTCTCGTATATGAATGCGTATTTTAAAAGTAATAAAATACTACCTTACATGCAAAAAGTTGTATACTTGTCTGTCTCCTCTACTTGGCTATGACTATTTGAGGTTGTAGTACATTTCTGTTCATCATATCACATTTAGTGTATAAAAGCTTGATGAATATAAGTTCAACTAGACATTTTAATTCTATAAGAAAGAACTAGAAAGTTGAACAGTAGATTCCTTACCCAAAGTATTTACTATGACACAGATGATTTTCCTGTAGGAATCAATGCACAGTATCTAATTAAAATAGAAAGAGGAAAAGAGGATGCTTTTAATCCAGGCACAGTACTTCAAATCCTCAATAATTATTTATCAAAAAAGAAAATTGTCAGCATGATAAACCTGTAATAGTGAAAAAAAAAAAAGGTTGGACTTTTATAGAGCATGTGTGAAATTTAAGAAATGTTGGGACTTTCCAATTTCTGTAGCAGAAAGTCAATTAGATCATTTTAATGCTGGCTACCATAAAGTAAAAGGATGACAAATAGAATATCCTGAGTAAAACTGAAAGCTCTAGTCTTTCCCAAGTTAAGTAATTTCTTTCCCCTCCCACTTCGGATAGGTGACAAGAATTAGCATTTGCAGAAGTTATTGAAGGCCACTGAATTAATTCACTAGATTAATTTTCTCTTTAGTACAAGGCTAAATTCCAAAGCAAGATTTAAGATCACATCCTTTTTAGGGTCACAAGCTAAGCTCTGAAAAATGAGTAAGCCTTATAGGCATAGCATGGGAGATGAGTTTTGTCCTAAATCCTAAATTGTATTCAAGCTGTAAGTTTTGGTTTGTTTGTTTTGTTTTGTTTTTTTTGTAAATCTTTGAATAGAAGTTAGAATGGTGGACTGGGTTTAGATTCTCTTTGTGTTTTCTTATGGGTCAGGTACTCTTCAATGAACTTTATATAATAAACTCAATTAATTGTCATAAAAATCTATGACTTGTGTATTGTTATTATCCCTATTTCAGATGAAGATGAAGACACTGAGATACAGACAAATACTAAATGGTGAAATTGAGATTAGAACCTGTATATTCTGGTCCCCACATCCACACACTGGGCTGTACAGTTAGATTGTATGTTCATATCTCCTCCCACCAGTGTTTATCTCTCCTTCAAAGTCATGTCCATATCAGTCTTACAGCTCATTACCAGATACCCAACTCTACGATTATAACAACAGAATTTTAAGCACTTCCCCAGATTTAGATTTTGTCTTACTTTTGAAGGGCTCCAAAACAGTCCAAGTAAATAGGCACGCATATGTACAGAGATAGAATCATCACTCCTAACACTGCCATTCGTTTTGCATTTTAAAAAGTTTAGATTATAAAAATAATGTGATATTTATAAGCAAAAACTGAAAAATCAAAATAAGAAATAAATGTCGTGTATAAGCATACCACTCAAAGAGAATTATTGTTAAAAGTTTCCTTGGTCTTTCTCCTATGTCTATATATGTATTCTAGAAACAAAATCAGGATCATACTCAACATAATTTTTTTAAGTTATCATAGTATTATGAGGATTTTCCCATGTTAAATATTTCTACAACTAAAACTACTGGGTCAATGGTTACACAGTTAATTTACTTGTTAGGTACAGAATCAAGTTATTTTCTAAAAGGACTACACCAGATTGCATTTGTATGAGGATAAGGGCCACAGTATTGAGAATTATCTTTTCCAACTTTATAACAAATGTCTTATTTTAATATGAATCCCTTTGATCGCTAGTGAGTCTACAAGTATTTCAATATGATTATTAGCCCTTTGCATTCTTCTTTAAAAGATCTAATAATGTTCTTTGCCTTCCCCCTAATTCCTATCCCTTCGGAGTAACAGTTTTTCTTTGTTAATAAAAATATTAACACTTTGACATATTTGTCATATATTTTCCGAGTTTGTTCTTTAGTATTATACATATTGAAATAAGAACTCTGATTACTTTGTTACATAAAACTAACTTCTTTAGTCATTTATTCCAGAAGCTAGAGGTAATCACTGTTAAAATTTTGGTATATTTTCTCACAGAGATACACATTCCACACAACACTGTGTGTTTTACAAACTGTACATGTGATAGTATATATTAAAGGTAAATTTTGTTAAATACGTATACTTGTGTCTATATAAATACGTTCATATACCTATTTTTAAAAATTAACCTATTAATATAAGTGCATACTCAGGTAATTACATGCTTTTTTTTTTAAATGCTATGTTTAAAAATTGCTACATAATCTTACTGAATTAATTTAGCCATTTACCAATAATTGGACTTTCAATTTGCTTCTATTTTTAAACATTATAACCTTAAAGCAAAAAGTATTACATTATTAAAGTACATAATCAGAAGTTTAATTATTCAATTAAAAGATAGAAATAATTTAAAGGCTAATAGACACTACTACATTGATTTCCAGATATTATACCACTTTTTGTTTAGACCAACAATGTAAAACAGAACTCACTCTACCACATCATTCACAGATACTATTATGTACAATATTTTCATTATATTAGACTAACAACTCACAAATAAAATGAACTTCCTCCTATTGCTGTTATACATTAGTCATTAGGGTAAACATACACTTCCCCATTCCCATTGATTGGTCAACTTTGGAAAGAGAAGGTCTTTAAATCAAACCAACCTGTGTTTGAAAACTGTTGTGTTTACTTAGCTTCTCTAAATCTTCATCTGTAAAATCAAACTATCATCACGTATCATAACATTTAACTTCCTAACCGACTCTATAGCAGTAATTAGTTTATGATAGGTTTTAAATAGATCTCAGTACCCTTGTATCATCTTGTTTATTCATATCTGTCATTTTAGACATGTCTACTAAATGCCTTCTATAAATTCTTATTTTTTTAAACATTGTATCTTCTAGTGTTTCAATAGATAGTCTGATTAAAATGATACTTAGTCCTTTTCCTTTCTACTTACTGCCACTCCAAATGGCTGTTGTCACAGTAGGTGGTCATAGATGATGCAGTCAATTGCCAGCTTGAAGTAATGGAAAGAACACACAGAAACCTGGGGTCCAGTTCTCACCTCCATTTCTGAGTTAGTCCCTTTTGTTTAATGGATAGATAATGAACAAATATTCATTCAAGCTAATTGTACAGCACACTACCTTTCCTTCTGGTTCCACACTGGGATGTTTTCCAATGCAATACCAGCTTTTAAATAATTGACCCTACCAAAAGCCATAGGAAAGACAACCTAACTTGTCTTTTTAAAATTAAATTTATTGGGGTGACATTGGTTAATTACATAGGTTTCGAGTATACAATTCTATAATACATCATCTGTATATTGCATTGTGTGCTCACCACCCAAAGTCAAATCTCTTCCACCACCATATATTTGAGTCCCTTCACCCTTTTCTACTTTCTCCCTCTCCCCTCCGCCTCTGGTAACGACTGAACTATTGTCTGTGTCTATGAGTTTTTGTTTGTTTGTCTTAGTCATTTGTTGCTTTCAGTTTTATATCCCATATATGAGTGAAATCATATGGTTCTCAACTATTTCTTTCTGATTTATTTTGCTTAGTGTGATAATCTCAAGATCCATCTATATATGTTACAAATTCCAATATTTTATCATTTCTTACAGCTGAGTAATATTCTATTAAGTGTATGTATCACATCTTCTTTATCTAATCATCTATCGAAGGACACTTGGGTGGTTTCCATATCGTAGCCACTGGATAATGCTGCAATGAATATAGGGTTACATATATCTTTAAGCATAAATATTTTCAAATTCTGGGGGTAGATACCCACAAGAGAATTGCTGGGTCATATGGTAATTCTATTATTATTTTTTTTGAGGAAACTCCATACTGTTTTCCATAGCAGTTGTACCAATTTATATTCCCACCAGCAGTATATGAGGGTTCCTTTTTTCTCCACAGCCTTTCCAATACTTATTATTTGTCTTGATGATAGTCATTCTAACAGGTATGAGGTGAAATCTTATTGTGGTTTTGATTTGCATTTCCGTAATAGCTCATGAAGTTGAGCATCTTTTCATGTATCTGTTGGCCGTTTGTATGTCTTCTTCGGAGAAGTGTCTGTTCAGGTCTTTTGCCCATTTTTTAATTGTATTGTTTTTCTGTTGTTGAGTGGTATGAGTTCTTTATATGTTTTGGATATTAGCCCCTTATAGGAGGTGTTGCTTGCAAGTATCTTCTCCCATTCAGTTGGTTGCCTCTTTGTTTTGTTGATGTTTTCTTTTGCTGTGCAGAAGCTTTTTAGTTTGATTTAGTCCCATGCATTTCTTTTTGCTTTTACTTTCCTTGTCTTAGAGGCCAAATTCATAAAACTCTCTCTAAGACCAAAGTCCATAAGTTTAGTACTTATGTTTTCTTCTATGCAATTTTTTTGTTTGTTTGTTTTAGGTCTTTGATCCATTTTGAGTTAATTTTGGTGTATGGTGGCAGATAACAGTCTCGGTTCATTCTTTTCCATGTTGCTTTCCATTTTTCCCAGCATCATTTATTGAAGAGGCTTTCTTTTCTCCATTGTATGTTTTTGGTTTCTTGTCAAAAATTATATATATATACGTATATATATATATATATATATATATATATATATATATATATGTATATAGTATACATGTGTGTGTGTGTGTATATATACACACACACACACACATGTATACTATATACATATATATATAAGGATATATTTCTGCGTTCTCAATTCTGTTCCATTGGTCTGTGTGTCTGTTTTTTCTGCCAGTACAATGAGGTTTTGATTACGTCACTTTGTAGTATAATTTGAAGTCAGGGGTGCGATACCTCTGGCCTTGTTCTTTTTTCTCAGGATTGCTTTGGCTATTTGGGGTCTTTTGTGATGCCATACAAATTTGATGATATTTTGTTCTATTTCTTTAAAAAATGCCATTGGGATTTTGATGGCATTAAATCTGTATATTGCTTTGGGTAATATGGCCATTTTAAATATGTTGATTCTTCCAAACCATGAACATGGAGTATCTTTGCCTTTAATGATCCTGCATGTCCTAAAAATCAAGGGCTTTGGGTTAAGTTCTGGCTCTGCTATAAATGGTTATATCATCTGAAGCAGGACAGTTCCTTTCCATCTTGCTGTTTTTCAATTTGTTAACTGGACTTAGTCTTGTTATATAGTTGGCATCCTATACTACTGTGATTCTAGGTTACTGCGAGTCCATGTGTGTCTATTTAACTAAGATCTATATTTTACTATTGATGAAGACAGACAACATCCCTATCAACCTAATTTCTCACATCTTTTCCTTGTGGTACCTTCTTACTAAACAGCCTGTGTGGCAGTTGGTTTTATAGACCAATTGATTTCTATCAAGCTTGCAGACCTGGAAATCTTAGGCTTCATTTTAGTTCCTCAAATTTTCTCTCTTCAGCAAGGGTGCCTCATTCTTCCTGAAGGCTGTATTTGAAGGCCACTCAGCTTTCTTTCTTACATAAATCCTCTTCCTCATTTCAGGGGGGAAAAAAAAATCCCTAAGCACAATAAAAAGGATATGTATTTACTTTGAAGTCCTGGATAAACTCCGGGGGGTGGGGAAGAACAGATTTTGCCTCTTTTAATTCAGACTCTTAGAGAATAATACTATTTTCTCTGTGTGACAACCGGCCATGGAGGAAAAAGGCCTGTGTCTGGAAACTATTTCCACTCACTCTAAAGGTGGGATGTAGGGGAGCTTGGCCCACAAAAAATAATAAAGACATAAAAATAAGTGGCTTACTGGTGTCATTTTTGTCCTGAGTAGAGAAAAAAGTTAAGTAGCCATAGAATTAGAAAGCAGGGCCAGCAAAAGAAGGTTTAGAGGTGAAACCTGGGGATTGTTTACCAAAATAGAAAACCAAATCTAACTTCAAGGGTACTTGCGAATGTTATGGTAACCCCCTGAACAATTTTAGTTTTAAACTATTCTATACTTCTGTCTAGGATAGTTTTAATCAAGTAACTTCTATTGAAAAAAAAAAAAAAAGTCCCATTAATGGTCAAAGAGAGCTGCAGTAGTTAGGAGCTAATAACAAGAATATTAGGATATGTATCATCCATTGCAGCCTAAGAGCATATACATCATATATTTCATAATTTTGCAGTTTTGCACACCCTGGTTCCTTTATTCTCTAACAGAAAAATTCAGATACATTCTTGAACACCATATAACTTGTTATCTCCATTTTAGTCAACATTTGGGTTTCTGCTATATACCCAGCATTGTGCTAGCATCTGTGGATAAATTTTTGTCTTCCCTAGGCAGCCAGTTGCTTTTGCCTCTAATTTTTTATCCAATTCTGGGGATACCTATATCATTATAAAACTCATCTCACTACTTTTAAATTCCGTTTTCATGAATACCACACAAAAACATTAGCTCGAGGGCAACAGTGATGCCCCATTTATCCTGTACTTCCTGAAGTTTAGAATGTGTGCAGAATAGGCACTTAAATTCTGTTCACAAGATGAACATTCTGGTTTGACCCATAAGATATGTCTGTAAAGCAGACATGACTTTATTACACTCAATTTTCAGAAAATGGAATCTGGTTACAGAGGGGTTAAATGTTATATGCAAGTTCACACATAAACTATGCTTAATGCCGCTTGCTCTCCTGTTCCACAGAAGTCGCCCTGTCACAAAAGAGATTGCCCTTTCACATACAAGTCCCAATTATGGGCAGGAATTCAGTCTTGGAGCAAATCAGTTTGTTTGCATGATCTGCAGGAGAAATAAAAGGTCCTGTGGCCAGAAACGACTCCCAAAGATATTTGTTTCCCTTTAGTAGCTTAATGTTGATCTGAGCTTGCTACTGTTACAGACACAATAAACTGATTTAGTTCCAGCTTCCCAAGCCTGATTTGCAACTTGATTAAAAAGTGGTGCAACCAAGTAGGTGTGCCCCTGTGACCTGAGCGGTTAAGCCAGATCTTCTGGCCTACAGAGGCCAGGGGTTTGATTTTGTGAGAAAACTTTATCTGCATTGATGGTTAACTGGACAACTCTGCAACAGTTACCACAAAGAGATTAAAAATTGACTCAAGAGGAGTGCTGCATCTAAAAATTATAGGTTTGCTGGGTGGTGAACACACAATGTGATATATAGATGATGTATTACAGAAACTTTACTAACCATTGTCAACCCAATAAAATTTAATTAAAAAAAATATAGGTAATTTCCAGCAAAGACTGAAATTTACTTTAGGATTAAAACATACGTTGCTTAAAAGTGGAGAGAAACTAAGTATTATAGCCTCTTAATAACAAAGAATAAACTATTTCTTCAGATGGAAACCAGTACAGTTGTGTTCAAATCACAGAAAGAACATGTGGCAAAAAATTCTGAACACATTATAAATGATCTGAAGAGACACACACACACCCACTCACACACACACACACACTGAGGAGCAGCTAGCCCCAACAAAAGGAACAATAAATCTAAGGAATTATTTGCTAAGTGAATGAAATGGGTATACTACTTCATCTTAATCAACTATGTATGCAATCCTCTTTAATTGTTCCTTTTTATTCACTAGCTTTTGTAATTTAGATAGATTCTCTGCAGGGTAAAGGGGGTTTAAGCTACAGTGTCAAAGGGCTGAGTCTATAACAGTGTAAGTGGTGTGTCCTGAATCTGTAAGATTATCATTAAACCAGAGCACAGATGACTCAGTCTGAGCATCTCTTTAAAAGATATATTGAGCTTCTTCTCTCTCAACTCATTCCTTCTGTGGACTGCATCCTCATTGGTCCAACTGTTATTTACCAATCGTCATAAAATCTTAGTCATGGTCAATAGGTAGAAGATCAGTTAAACTAAAATTCATGCATGATCTTCAAACCTTAGACACTTTCCTTTTGATCTCTACTCTTACTCTTGAGAGGGACAGGTCAAAAATGCTTATTGGTTCAACTCACTAGGCGAATTGTCAAATTTGAACTTTACCTCCTCTCTCTTTCTAACTGGGGAGTCTAGACAGAACAATCAAGGCTAAAGTAAATAGTAGCTGATTAAAAATTAGTTGATTTGATTTGATTCCGAGGTCAAATCATAGATCCATTTAGGATATGTTAAGGCTAGAATGGATATTAGAGACCACTGGTTAGAGAGCATTTTATTTCTTCACACACACACACACACACACCTGCACACATACAGGTATCTGTTATACAGTGTGTGTATACAGTATCTGTCCTCAGACTTCCTGATAAAGTGGAAGAAACATACTAAAAAAAAAAAAAAAAACTAACACATTTACTATCAAGGTGATATAATATAAAAGAGTAACTAAAATAAAATAAATGATAAATGTTAAGTCACAAGTAACAGTTCTATGGAAACAGAACGAGTGATTAATTTCCCATGAAGACATAAAAACCTGAGTCTTTATGGCTCAGAGGAATTTGGAAGAAGAGGAAGAGGAAGAAAACATTCCTAAAATAAAACAACAGCATGGGCCAAAAACAGAGACATGCAATTATGTTTTCAGAACAAAAACCTGGAGGTAGGTGAGCATGTCTGGAACACGGGAGACAGAAGATGGAGTAGGAAAGATATATTAGAATAAGACTAGACTGTGGTGGACTTGAATTCTCTTTATCTTTTTTATACTTAAGGTAATTAAGCCTTCATGATTTATAATTTATGATGTAACTTCCCTAAAGGTAAAGGTCTGAAGTAGATCACCTCAAATCTATGACTTTACTTTTTTAACTCCTTGGAATAAATATAGAAACTCTGTGTGAATTGAAAGAATATTAAAAAGACCCTAGAATTCGAGGGACTGTCTTCTGCCATTGCTATCACCTGAGATCAGTATCAACTGCTCTTCTCTGTCTCATCCTCCCCAGAGCTGTGTGCTTGCCATGTCCACCCAACTGTCACAACAGTGTTTGCCCTCTGACCTTCAGCAAACAAAGCACAGAATGCCTATTTAAACGGCTGGATGCCATATCCTTGTTTTTTTTTAAAGACTGACCTAGAAGCCTAATTAGAGAGTTCAATGTTCTGCCCATCTGGGGCTGACATTTACATTTAGATCCACAGGCTTCGAAGATTCTAACCCAGAAGGGGCTGGTGAGGTTCTCAGGATAATTTAGGAATTCATGCACAAGGACTCATTTCTTCATCATCAGTCTTCTATGAGACTATAAGTCTCAGTGGTTAGCAGTCAATTAAGCATTTGTTCATAAATGATTTTGCCATTATTTCCTAAGACTATAAGTGGACACACCCATAAAGACAGTGCTTTTTTTCCCTTCTTGTGTCCCAGCAAGAATAGCAGGGAAAGGAGAAAGGGCCCTGCCATTCTCTCTGGAGAAAAATGTGGTATTCCAAAGATAAGGGATGAAAGAGAATGCCTGGCTTATAGTGATGATAATATGAGCAGTAATTCTAAGCACAGGTAAAAATAGAACTAAAGAATATTACATCATTAAGAGACTTTAGAAATCATCTAACCAAACACTTTCATTTTAGAGACAGGTAGTACAGAAACACAAAAGTGGAAAATAGATGCTTTGCAACTATTTCGTGAACATCCAGTGGCTCTCCTCATTCTTAGTATGCCATGCCTGCTTGAAAGGATTGCATCACCCATTACATTTAACTATGAGAAATACACATTTACATGTGTTGCCAAGGCTTGTATTCCAAGGATACCAGAATTGCATGTTATGCATCCCATTGAATCACCTCAACTTCTGCTTTGGAATCTGTTAAGTGTTGGGTGCTAGGACAGGTTTTCTAATAAACACATTAAGGTATCAGTAAATGCTAACCCCTATTTCTCTCTGGTGATAAGTGTTTCAGTTCTAAGTTTAGGCCTTCTAAAAGGTGAAAGAAACACGTGAATTGAATGAGAAAGGGAAAGTTAGACATCAGTAAGAAAATGACGCCAAGAGGTTTCCGACACTCAGGGAAGTATAATGGGGTACACAAGTACATTGGATGGTACCTTACAAAAGCCTGAAGCAGAGGGCAACCCTAAAAAATTGAAAGACAAAACTAAGTGGAAACAAGGAGAGCAAAAAGTGACATTAGGATCTAGAGAGTTATATAAAAGGTAGTTCTCACTTTACGCTGAAAGAATGGATGGAACTTGGAATCTAGCATGAGGAGCAGCACCCTTTAGGTTGGGGTTAAAAAAGGGAATAAGGCTGACTTAGGAAAGAATAAGTTTGGAGCCTTAATAAAGCTTATCTATTAGGTTAAATCAAGTAGACTGAGTTCATAGCAAATTACTCATTTTTTTAAAATTTTGTAAGCAAAGCAAGTTATGCATGATACATTTTTTATCTTTTTTTTTTTTTTTTTAATTGGGGAAGTTGGGGAACAGTGTGTTTTTCCAGGACTCGTCGTTCCAAATCATTGTTTTTTTTTCCAGTCTATTTGTGGAGGGCGCAGTTCAGCTCCAAGTCAAGTTGTTGTTTTCAATTTAGTTGTGGAGGGCGCAGCTCACTGGCCCCTGTGGGAATGGAACCGGTGACCTGGGTGTTATGAGTATTGTGCTCCAACCAACTGAGCCAACCGACCACCCACCGGCAGCTCAGATCCAAGTCAAGCAGTTGCTTTCATTCTAGATGTGGAGGGCGCAGCTCACTCGCCCATGTGGGAATCGAACCGGCGACATTGGTGTTATGAGCACTGTGTTCCAACTGAGCCAACTGGCCTCTCCGAGCACATGACTTATTTATATGTCGTCTTTAACTTGATTTCTGTTCTGTAGGATATAGACTTGCACACAAAACAGCCAATTGAGTAACTGGGCCTTAAGGATCTATTTGATGACAGTATTAACTATTTTGCACGGAACTTCATAGTAACAGACCAATGTGCTATATCTGATGGTATATTGGAAAGCACTTGAACTTGGCTTGAAAAGCAGTGGCTTCAAGTCAAAAGGTATACCTGAAAGTCCTGGTGCTGACAGCTGCTAAGTGTGGCCTAGAGAAAACATGAAAACGCCATTTCCACTTTTATTAAATGGGGTACCACCAACTACATCACCTCACTTTCAAGGTAACTGTGAGGACTGTCAAATAAGATAAAGTGTTTCATAAACTATACAGTGGAAGAGAAAAATAGAAAAGATTAAAATAACCAGGGGTATATTGAGATTGCCAAAGCAGTGCTACATGTAGGATCTGTGTTCTCCTTATCACACACCCTCCCCCAAAACACACACACACAAACACACAATTTCTTTACATTTTATCTTTCATTATCTCAACTTGAGATCCATCAGCTCACAAAAGAATTTGGTCACAATGAAAGATGGCTGTGGAGGTACTATTAAGTATACATAGTTCTTTTTATCTTCTGCCAAGTATGACATTTGTTTAAGGAAATGCTATTTGTTAAAAGAAAGCAAATTTGTCTTTAGACAAACCATAAAAGCAGAAACATCTAGCCATGAATTAAGTGGGGTTTTTTTTTTTTTTACATATCCAGTGATATTTTTTCTAATCTTCAGGGGACAACAGATTGGATGAATCTGTGTTCTCTTTCCTTCCTGCGGTTATGCCAGTTACTTACATATTATAATTATGGGACTAAAGGCCAGACTACTTGGGTAGTTAGACATGATGACCTTTAAGATCTCTCCTAACCCTAACATTTCTATGATTAAAGAGAAAAACTAGATAACACGCACCCCCTAATACATATACACACAACAGAGTTAAACTAACAACATTAAAAAAAGGGCAGAGATGAAGATGATTCAACAGTATTTTTAATGTCATTTAGTATTTATGTTTGTTGGTTTAATGTCTAGAAAATTACACTAGTGTTTGTTAAATAAGGAACAAAGTTACCTACAAAAACATGTGGCCAGTGTTGTTCTCTAGCTCTCCTAGGAATTGGCTTCTGAATTTTGCGTCATGGTCTTTGAAAAGGAAACAATTTTGTCTTAGCAACATACCCTCTTTATCTGAATTATCAAGATGTGTACAAAATTAATGAAGGCATACTCAAAGAGATCTCCAACTGGGCCCATCGACCTTATTAAACTCAGCTTCACTTCACAATGGTTTCTTGGAGCCATAATGTCCTGAAGCTGTCAGAAAGATTTACGGTCTAAGGACTTGAACCTAAAATAAGATTTACAAGGGAAATTTTTGAGGAGTGAAATAAATGTAAGAATGAGAATTACTCAGAGGCAGTGAGTGAGCCTGACACAATCAGAAGTTATTAAAACACACAGTAAATGACTTAGTTGGTACAGTAGGAGTTTCTTTTTTCAGATCTACACATTATAGGGGAAAGTGCATATAGGACATTGCATCAAGATCAAGATAACGTTTAGAGTGATTGCTTCATATCCTGGTGGCTTAGCTTCCCAGAGAAAGGGAAAAAAAAGTCTTTACCACTGGTCTTTCTCTGGAAGTCTTTTCACTGATTTATCGATCACGGAGGAGGCCACCGAGTAAAAGGAGAGACCCATTCTCTCTTTATACTGAGAAGCCTTGATGTTTGAAGATACAGCTGC
Source organism: Rhinolophus ferrumequinum (assembly GCF_004115265.2). NCBI lineage: Eukaryota > Metazoa > Chordata > Mammalia > Chiroptera > Rhinolophidae > Rhinolophus > Rhinolophus ferrumequinum. The sequence goes on from NC_046285.1 coordinate 56,364,208, forward strand.
TGTCAGATGCTCAGATAAAAGACACTAAGTGCAAAGTAGTAGTATTATCTACTTATGACCCCACTTATCTGCTTATTTCTTCCTTGAAGTCCTACTTCTGTAGCAATATCAATCACTTCTCCGGCAGCTTGTCTCACTACAAAGGCACGATTTGATCCCCTGCTTAGCCCTCCAGAATCAGCAGACTTGTGCAGGACTAATTCATTACACCACCAAAGCTGCAGGACAAGATTATCTGGGGAGTGGGGGTGGTATGCTCTTAGAGCACAATTCTTGAAAATAAGCCAGAAATTCAATCTACCTTTCCATCAAATATGATAGTCTAGGCACTAAACTTGGCAATGAGTAAGCACTGAACACATTAGAGGAAAACCTTGACACTTTCTCCAAGTAAATAGGAGCTGCATTAGGCAAAATGTCAACGTGAGTGCAGCTATTTAATTTACATTAGCCAAAAAAAGTTTGATAGTTGATTCTGTTGATTCGTGAAATGTGGAGTTAGTTTCAAGAGATACTATATATGTACTTGATTTTTTAAAGGAAGCATCACTGTACAGTGGATACAATCAGAAAACTTGGGTCCTAGGATAGTTCCTTGACCAATTGACTGGGTAATGTAGGGCTTGTTACTTCATTTCCCTGACCTTCAGTTTCCATATTGATTTAAAAGCATTAGCTACTAAAATGGTCTCTAAAGTCAGTTTCAAACACTGACATTCTAAGTGAGTGAATATAGTGTCAGGTTATAAATAAAAACAAGCTGGCTTTGCATTGAATTCAAAATAGGTGTTCTGCTTGGGAAAAGCAACATAAAAGTTTGGGCCAGGGACAAGAAGGCAAATTAGCAGACTGTGTCTGTATGAACTCCTACATTCATCATAAAGGTTTGTTTATTTAACTGTCTTCATTAGCTGCTTTTAGTACATCAAAGGAGTGTTTCCAAACCCTTACAATTAGCCATGTAAACAAAAGCACAATTTACCATATCTCCATACTCAACAAATAAGGTTTCTGATATACTATCAAATCCTACTGAGGATAATATCCCAATTAAAACCATTAGATTGGGCATACAAATATTAAACGTGGGCTGGTACAGAGAAAGGTTTCAACACATTTTAAGAAGTGATTCCATCGATGAATTTGCTGAAAGTTGATGAGAACTGACCTATTGATCGACATTAACAGACATTCCCCAGACATTTTCTGCTTTAGTTAAATGAGAGCCAAGATCTCACTTTCTGATAACCAATCAATCAACCAAACAAACCTTTATTCAGTCCTTAAGTAGTATTGACACTACTGTGTATGCCCAAATAGTCAACTCAGGAGGTGTAAAACAGAGATTGTAATATTATTAAAAAGAAGACAATCATGAGTAATTAAAGAAAGTAAGGGTGAGGAATGCTGAAAGGCCAATCAGGTAAGCGATGCTGAAAATAGCTTTCACAGTTAGCATTATTGTAATGTCACCTGCAGGTAGAGGATGAAACAGTGTTAAAGAACATGTATCTTTGAGATCCTATTCTTTTAACTTGGAGCTCCGGAACAAGAACCATACGGATTGTTTCAATTGTCAACAGTATAAAATATTACGAGTGCCTTTTATTTAGTAATAGATACTAACTTGTACTCTAATGAAGTTAAATGGCTTTTAATAACATTTAATTACACCCAAAATCCAAAGAGTTAATGTACTTAGAATGACATGAGATAATATACATTGCACATTGTTGTGAAGATCAAAGGTGATAATAGATGTGAAATAGCTTTTTTAAACTGCAGAAGGTTATTCAAATATAAGATATATCGTTCATTTGTTTTTGATAAATAGGCATCATTTTCTAAATCCTTACTGCAGTTGGCTTTGAGGTATTCAGAGGAAAACCTCTGACATAGAAAATGATTTATACAGTGGAAGTGACTGGTTAATTTCAAGAGAAAACTTGCAACATTAAATGTTTTCTCTTGCCTAACAATTTTTAGAGATGACTTGAATTAGCCTCTTCAAATTTGCATAAAACTCAGAGAAAATATTCTTCAAAAGAAAGAACAGCCTGCTAGGCACAATCCTTTTTGATAATTCCCCAAATGCCCAAACTTCTGTTGCTTCATTCTATTGCAAATCGCTTAATAGATGTCAAGGAAGCATTTTAAATGAAAATTTACACATTCCAGATGAACAAAAAAGCAATAGATAACATAAGGAAATGGCAAAAAATCCAACAAGGTTGGCAAGAAAATGTTGGAAGGATTGTGTCTAGTTTTCAGAACTTAAATCAAGACAATGGCAAAGTAGAACTGATTGGATTACATTTCATTTTTTTTTTTAACACTTAACACCTAGTTTTTATTTTAACTTATTCTGAATCATAGACAGCATGAACTAATTTTCAGTCATAGTAATATTTACTTCTTATGGGTCATTGTCTTCTGTATTCTAATTAGGTAGCAGCTATGGCATTAGGGAGAAAAAGAATTTATTGGAGCTATTTGTGTTTCCTCTGTGGATTGGATGAAGATGGAAGTGTTTTTTTCAGAGAAAAATACTGGGGCAGGATGGGGGGAAGATCTCTTTGTCTCTATTACTGTTGTACTTATACAATATTTACTTTTTTATCAGCTCTGAAATTATAAGTCCACACTTTTGACTTTGAAGATAAGCTGATAGGATTTTAAAACTTTCTACCCTAAAGCTTACACACACACACACACACACACACACACACACTATTACAAGTATTAAAAAACTTCAAATAGTATCAGTAAACAAATTTTATTTTTAAAAGCTACTAGGTAATGAAAGGAAAGTCATTCTAGGCAGAGAAAACAGTATTAAGGAAAAAATTAAAAAGCTTATGTTAAGAAAATATTGACTGGAGCCAAGGGTAGGTTCAGAACCAATGTGGGTGTCTGGGGATATATGGCTGAAATATAGTTAGTAGCCGTATGGTTAAGAGCATTTTCTTTCTTTCTTTTTTTTTTTTTTTTTTTTTTTTTAGTTATAATTCACTCTCAATCTTATATTAGTTGCAGGTATACAGTCTAATGGTTAGACATTTATAAAACTTATGAAGCGATCCCCCCACAATAAGTCTAGCATCTGCTTGGTACCATACATAGCTATTAAAATACTATTGATTGTATTCCCTATGTTGTACTTTATATCCCCATGCCTATTTGTAAATGCCAATTTGTATTTCTTAATTCCTCCACCTTTTCACTTAGTCCCTCAATCCTCTTCCTATTTGGCAACCATCAGTTTGTTCTCTATCTATAAGTCTGTTCCTGTTTTATTTGTTTGTTAGATTTCACATCTAAGTGAAATCATATGGTATTACTCTTTCTCTGTCTGACTTATTTCACTTATTATAATACCCTCTAGGATCATCCATGTTGTCACAAATGGTAAGATTTCATTCATTTTTATGGATGAGTAACATTCTACTGTTTATATGTATGTACCACTTCTTTGTTCAAGAGTTTGTTGATATGTACTTGTTGCTTCCATATCTTGGCTATTATAAGTAATGCTGCAATGAACATAGAGGTTCATATATCTTTTCGAATTAGTGTTTTGGATTTCTTCAGATAAATATCCAGAAGTGAAATTGCTGGGTCATAAGGTAGTTCTATTTTTAATTTTTTGAGGATCCTCCATCGTGTTTTCCATGTTTCTGCACCAACTTTCAATGATACCAACAGTGCACAAGGATTGCCTTTTCTCCACATCCTCTCCAACACTTGTTTGTTGATTTATTGATAATAGCTATTCTGATAGGTGTGAGGTGATATTTCATTGTGGTTTGAATTTGCGTTTCTCTGACGATTAGTGACATTGAGCATCTTCCATAGGTCTATTGGCCATCTGTATGTCTTCTTTGGATAAATGTCTATTCAGGTCCTCTGCGCATTTTTAAATTGGATTGTTTGATTTTTGGGGTTAAGTTGTATGAATTCTTTATATGTTTTTGGATATTCACCCCTTAACAGATGTTTCATTGGTGAATACCTTCTCCCATTCAGTAGGTTTCCTTTTTGTTTTGTTGATGGTTTCCTTTGCTATGCAAAAACTTTTTAGTTTGGTGTAGTCCTATTTGTTTATTTTTTCTTTTGTTTCCCTTGCACGGGGAGAGATAGCAGAAAAGAAAAATATTGCTAAGAGCAATGTCAGAGTTTACTGCCTATATTTTCTTCTAGTTTTATCATTTCAGGTCTTACATTTAAGTTTTTAATCCATTTTGAGTTTATTCTTTACATGGCTAAGAAGGTGGTCCAGTTTCATTTTTTGCATGTACCTGTCCAGTTCTCCCAGCACCATTTATTAAATAAACTGGCTTTACCTCAATTTAAATTCTTGTTTCCTTTGTCATAGATTAAATGACCATATAAGTGAGGGTTTATTTCTGGGCTCCCTTTCTGTTACATTGATCTATGTGCCTGTTTTTATGCCAGTACCATGCTATTTTGATTACTATGGCCTTGTAGTATAGTTTGTTATCAGGTAGGGTGATACCTCCAACTTTAGAACCAATTAACAGAGTATATTAAGGGCCACTTATTATGTAGTCCCTGTTAAGTTTTCCGGGGGCACTCAGAAGACTCAGATTGTACCACTTCCTTAAGGAGCTAACAATTTAAAAAGATGAGTCAACTCTAATTCCAAACCACTCAAAAAATGCTTGCTGATCCCTAACTGGTGCCAGGCTTTGTAATATGTTTTATAGAAAAGAAAGTCAAGATTGCTGCATTCATGGAGCTTCAAGCTTGGTGAATAATGTTATAATTTATGAATCAGTTTGTGACTCATTATTGGAATATAATCAATGGAGACAAATCTTCAGCATTTAAAAAATTTAATCAAAAATGTATTCAGCACTGCAAAATTTAGTGTATAAAGTGAGTAATCAATTGGATGAGATCATTCTAATTCAGGAAAAAAATAGCATTAATATAAGGACACTTACATTCCTGATGAGCTTTCATTGAAGGTGCGTGACACTGAAGGTCTGGCAACCGAACTGCTCAAGGTGGCCACTTTGAGGGATGTTGGAATGTGTACATGGGTTCAGTCATTTACAAAGTTTTACTTTTCTTTTGATACATCCATGTCAGTGTACATGAACCATCTCTTGTGTATAATATTTATTATAATCCCATTTTTACTCAGAGACCATATTATTTTATCTATTTGATTAATTCTAAACCAATTATTATGCTTCAAATGAATATCAACTAAGTGGGAGAATACCAAGGAAGAATCAAACATAGCATCTACATCCACCGGGCATATAATCTCTAATACAAATAGATAACACATCTGGTTTCTCAGACAGAAATCACAGCAAAAATACACATATAGATAACAACATCCATAACATTTTTTTTCATTCCAACATTCTCAAGGGACTTGACTAGAAATAACATTGAAGGAAATATATTTTTACTTTTTACTCACAATAAATTTCTACTCTGCTATTAATTTATTGATTTCACTTTTATGGGTTTTTCTAGGAAACCCTTGATATCTAGGTCTAGATAGAATATATCTAGATTTGCATATCAGTTATTTAGATTATTTTATAAGTGAAGAAACTGAAACATAGAGCTAGTGACATGTGTCAGGTCACTTGGCTAAATGGTAGAGAATTCATGACCAGAAACTAGGTTCCCAAATAGGATCCTCTCCCTGTACAACAGTCTCTTTGTGTTTAGACTGTACAGTCTGTAGGGATGTTTGAACTAAAAATGGTTTTCTTCTTGTAATTCAGACATAACATAATGGCTTGTTTCTATTGCCTGCCAGACAGTTCAGTTCTCTAGACTCTACGTGGTAAAAATGAAGACTCATGGTTTTCCAACCATGAGCTACTGTTTAGCTGAACTCCTTAGTAGATGAATCAAGGCTACTTTCATCATACTGTTACACAGGAGGAGTTAGAAATTAAAATCTAACTTCAAATTTGTCAAATGTCAAATGATTTTGGGAATTCCTTCAAAAACAAAACCAGCAAAGAAAATGCTTCTTTTATCCTTCACCATTTAGATTTTCACTGGATAAGGCAAAAAATTCACTTCTATAATACTATGAGTAATATCTCATCTCGACTGCACATATTAAGGGATCGGCACTTTTATTCTCCCCCTTCCCCCCCACACACACCCTGAATTCAAGTCACAAATTATCCCTATTTAGTTAGGAACTATACACAATCAGAATAAGAAAGTGTTATGTGAATCATTGCCACTCAGTTTTTGGTAGGACTAGATAGGCAACTGAGTAAGAAAAAAAAAAACACAAAACACACCTCATGAATATCTTGGTTTATTGCCCAAGACACTATTATACAATGAAGAAAAGTTTTGAAGTACAAAGTCCATAATTATTAAATTCTTCCCATAGATTAATATCTTTTTATATGTTTGTATGAAGGCAAGTTTTGTTATATGGAAAGATTTGTGCCAATCCGTAGTTTATATCTTTTGTTTCACGTTGTACTATCTGTGAATTTAAAAATGGCAGCAATGATAACATACACTTAATATTTTCATAAAATCTCCCCTAGGCTGCAGGGTAAGGGATTGAGGAGATGTGTATGTGTGATAAGGAGGAAAGATTACATCAAGAGAATTCAATTCCTGTCACCCCAAAGAACAAATGCAACCAAGAAAAAAGTCTCCTCTTTAAAGGAGCAAGGCAACTGTTGCCCTAATTGCTTTTTGTTGTTGTTATTTCAAGGTGGGTAGGTAGGTTTGCTTGGGCATTTTTTAAACGAAAGAAGAGATTTTGTGTGCAACATTTAGCACTATTTTTTTTTTTTTTAAAAACATGATTTATGCTTTTAGAGAGGTTCATTTTCAGAAATCTGAATGAGGAGACAGTCTGTAGAAAGACATTCCAATGAACTGGTTAGGCAAGTAGTTGTTTGGAAGGAACACTGCCTCCGGACTTGTGAAGAAGATAGAGGTAGCACATTAGAAGAGGGAGTGGGAGAATAACAGAAGGAGTTAGTTACTTCTCCTTTCACCAGCTCCAGACAGTATTCATATTTATGACTAATCTTTATGAGTGCAATCCCTCACCGCCCACCTCGCCTCCACAAAAAAGCAGTGATTGGAACTATTCATTTTCTCAGATATAAAAATGTTGCTCTTGTGTTCTAATTTTTGCAAATCCCCCTAGTCCCTTTGCCCTAGAGAATAGTAAAAAAAGAAAGAGAATCACAAACTCTTTAGATTCCATGCCACATAGCTGTTATTCAGAACAGGCTTTATTATATGTTTCAAACAGGGCACATCGGTGTATTTGTGCTTTCATTAGTGTTTCTGGAAAATGTGTTTGCCTTCTTATGTTCCCATTAAAGCTACACTAATACACAAGAGGAGTCCTAGCAACACCGAATTCAGAAGCAAGTGAATGGTGATTTATCTTTTACAGAGGATGAGAGAGATGAGTAATCACCTAGTCCAATTTCATGTTTTTACACATAAGGACACTAGGACCCAGAGGGGGAAGTTATTTGTCCATCAACAGAAAGCCAAATACTGACAGAAGCATGAGGACTAAAGCCAAGCCTCCTGATTTTCAGGCCAGTGTTTTTTTTACTAAACCTGATGACTGCTAATGTTTGAGTGCCTTTCAAATTGCAAGAAATAGTAAATGTACAAAACCTTAAATTTAAAAATCTTAAATTTCCTTCCTATGCCTAAGCACCTCCAAAGAGGTTAATGTTACATGTGATGTGTTAATTCTTGAATCTCAAGAAAAAGAGACAACATACTAGAACACATTTGTTTCCCAGTATCAATTATTCGCAAAACACATTTTTTTCTCCTCCGTATCCTCCTTAGTTTTCTTTCTATACAATCAGTTTCAAGTAGCTGTGTTGTCTCTCTTTTTTAAACGGGCTATTGCTGAAAGGCAAATAAAATATCTTGGGTGACTGGGAGGTGGGCTTCATCTATTTAATTCAATAGCAGAAATGGTTTGTGCTGATCTTTTCATCTAGGGCAGCCAACATCACTAAATGCATGATGCTACACTAAAGTTCAGTTTATAGAAAAATCATTGTGATATCCAACCCAGACATCTAAAAGAAAGGGCTATTTTTAAAAGCCACATTTTACAAGGTTATCTAGTTCTAATTAAAAAAAAAAAAAAGGAGCTAGCAACATCATTGGAACAAAGTGTGCTTAACTCCAAGACAAATCATGTGAGTTTAATTTCTAATTTAGTTTCTGATTCACTATTCTGTGCCACAAAGTCTAATACCTGCTTTCTTTCTACCTCTTTAAGAGGGTGTGGTGAGAAATGCTTGACTAATATCCATTAAGAGCTCTCAGCTCTTTGGAAGGATGATAAGTAAACACAATGAAGTAAGAACAGTTTTTTTTTTTAATCCATAGGTGAATTATATGTCTTTTCTAAACACGAAGAGTAACTTTGCCAGACAAAAGAGACCAAAATTAAGCTCACATCCCTGCAGACAAGGTACTTCTGATCGGCATTCTACTCAGCTAACCTATATCCACAACCAAAGTAAGGGGTTCACACTGCACAAACTAAGAGTGACTCTCACACACACACACTTTTTGCACTTTACTTTTTACCAGATGAAGACTCCCATAAACTCTCTAATCAGAAATAATCAATCTAGCTCCTGGTTTTGTCAGCCTTTTTTCATATCTACATTCCGGGAGTTTTATCAACATGGTCCTATTTTCTAGTTAATTGGATTTGCACCTTTATCCCTCATTAGGTTGTAAAGGGACTCTCATTTTCATGTCTGGTCCTACTCTAAGAACTTGCACTTACTGTGTTTCCCTGAAAATAAGACCTACCTGGAAAATAAGCCCTAGCATGATTTTTCAGGATGACATCCCCTGAACATAAGCCCTAATGCGTCTTTTGGAGCAAAAATTAATATAACAGCCAGTCTTATTCTGGGGGAAACACGGCAGTATATTCCGAATAAATGTTGGAGAAGGAAAAGGAGACAATGAATAGGTCTTTATCTGAAAGGAATAGTCCTCCACAGAGACTTAATCATAATTTCAACACACCCACTTCTTTTGACAATAATCACATGACATGGCATAGTCTGAGATCATATGCGTATGCAGGTACCTCCACATTTCCAGCCACCCACCCTCTAGTTACCCACATGCTGCTTCCTATAAGCAGGTCAGCAAGGCTACTGGGTTAGAATGCATTGCTATTTTCTTTGAACAGACCCTAACTCAATTATGTGTCTATCCCCATATTTCTTCTCTAGTCTCTTGGATCTAGTTAAGCCAAACTGACCCTCCTTCCATTACACAACTTACCAAATTCATTTCTACACTTAATTCAGAGTTTCAATCTGATAGCCCTTATATATGTTCTGTGGTTTCAGGGAATTAAAAAATAATAATAATAATAATAATAATAATAATAATAATTTGCATTACTTGGTGAGCCAAGTGTTCTCCAGTTCTCTCTAAGCATCACGATTTATTTGCTGTTCTCTTACACTGGCTACTTCACACATCTTAGCCTATTCCCTGACTCATTTAAATGGTTTTCTCTGACTAGAATTACTTTGCTCCCTTTGGTTTCACATGGCCAATACATATTTCCTGAGCTTTCAAATAGAAATAATCATCAAAATTCCTGCTGTTTATGTATGAGGTCTGACAATTAAGTTTGTGAACTTGTTGCAATGATGCTGCTAATCTTTTTTGATATCAGAGGGATTATTCATTATGAATTTGTACCAACTGGACAAACAGTTAATCAAGTTTACTATTTGGAAGTGCTGACAAGGCTGCATGAAAAAGTTAGATGAAAGCGACCTGAACTTTTCACAAACAATTCATGGCTCTTGCATCATGACAATGCACCAGCTCCCACAGCACTGTCTGTGAGGGAGTTTTTAGCCAGTAAACAAATAACTGTATCGGAACACCCTCCCTACTCATCTGATCTAGCCCCCAATGACTTTTTTCTTTACCCAAAGGTAAAGGAAATATTGAAAGGAAGACATTTGGATGACATTCAGGACATCAAGGGTAATACGACAACAGCTCTGATGACCATTCCAGAAAAAGAGTTCCAAAATTGCTTTGCAGGATGGACTAGGCGCTGGCATTGGTGCATAGCTTCCCAAGGGGAGTACTTCGAAGGTGACCATAATGGTATTCAGCAATGAGATATGTGGCACTTTTTCTAGGATGAGTTTGAGAACTTAATTGTCCGAACTCATATATCCTCCTCTGGTACTTACTTTCTATCTTGATGAGATTTATTTGTCTGTCTGCATACAAAATGGGAAAATTTTGGTAAAAGAATGTGCTCTTTGTTTAGTCATAAATTCCCCAGATTGTCTTAAATATAGCAAGCATCAAATGTTAGTTAGGTGCAGGACCACTGAGCTACTTAATGCCTAAGATTTATCATTCGCATAGGGTATAATATAAATACTGTCCCTGAAGTTATACAGCCCAGCAGTCACTGCTGATGACTGAACTCTGGTCTGTTGTTCATAATGGGTACCCATTTGTTGTCTTTCTATTTATCCCGCAATAGGTAAACAATACATATTATCTTGGTATGATCATATAGATCATTTATAATCTAGCCCATTAACTTCATATCTCTCTACCGACTCTAAGTTATAGGTAATGATAGACTCAACTCTTTTATTAAAACTTTGTACCTCTAGCAGAGTATCTTGAACTTAGTAAATAATCAGTAAATTCTTGATGAATTTACAAGAATATAAGTTTGAAATTTTAGTCATTTGCCAAGAACCATCACTACAGTTAAAGAAATCGAGGTATGAGAACCTTGTTTAACAAGATAGCACTGATAAAGACAAACGTAGCCAACCACTTAATACATCAATTTAATTACTTCTTCTAAAATATTATATTCTACCTTTTTTTTGTGTTCTAAATGACATAACCCAGCATACCTTTACACATGTTTTAAGATGAGTCACAGCTAGAAATACCTATTTTAATGTAGAGACTGGCCTAAAAGTTTCTTCTCTGTCATTATGGCCGTGTACCTTTGGGCAAGTCTCTCCCCATTTGAAGCCTGAATTTCCCTGCCTATAAAAACAGCACTGGATTGAAACAGTGATTCTCAGACATCAGGATCACATGGAGAGCTTACTGAACGATTATTGCCCTCCCTCTATAGCTGTGATTCAGTAGATACAGAGTAGAACCCAAGAAATTGCATTTCTTGGCAAGTTCTTAAGTAATGTTGATCCTCTGGCTCTGAGACCACACTTGGAGAACCACTGAAATAAACTATCTAGGAGACGACACAGCTCTGACTTCATTATCGTGTTAAGATTCAAACCTAGGTATATCAGTAATATATCCAATTCCAAAGCTTATGCTCTTAATTATTATACTGGAAAAGGGAATCTTTTATAATGTTAAGGTTACTGAATGATACCCAAATAACTAAAATAATATTTAGTAATTCAAGTAAAAATGTTTACTATAAGTCCTATAAAAAACTAATAGACATAGAGAATATCAGCTTTCAAAATAAGTCTGCTTCAAAATTTGATCTTAGTTTGAAGGAAAACACAACTTCATCTAGTTTCAAATGGGAAAGGATAATCTATTCAGATTTTACAGCATGGCAGTATATATTCAAATATTACCTTCCTTTTTGGAAATACAAAAATACAAATCTATGTAAATTATGTATTTTCCTGCATCAGGAATTGCTGTACTTGGGATTAACAATTGCCAGTTTCCAGATTTATCATGTTCTAATGAGCAACAGCAACTACCATTACCACTGAGAACAGACCACACGTACGGTGTTGTGCTAACGGCTTTACATGGCATATCTCAAGTCTCGAAACAGCTTCTCTATGGCATGTCACCAACACCATTATCTTCACTTTGCAGATGAAGAATCTGAGGTTCAGACACATATCATAATGTAGCCAATGTCATCCAAATGGTAAATGACAGCGCTGGATAGAAATGCAGGCAGCCATTGACCTCCCAAAGCCTGAAATCTTAACGACTCTCTGATAGGAGATGGAAAGGCATATCTAGAAATTTAGAAATTTGGGTTTAATCCTGACTCATGCACAAACTCTACTGGAAATGTTGAAGAAGTCAACAGCAATCAACTTGAATCTTAGTTTTCCCTTCCATTAAAGAAAGGCTGAACTAGAACTAGATCGTGCAAAAAATTCTTATGTCTAATATTGTAGAAGTTTTCAACTTTTGTAGATTAAAACTATATTAAATAATGTGGTTATTGATGTAATGTATTACTTCAAACAAATCAGATTCTACTTAAGTCAGCCACTAAGATTTCAACCTGATCAGTTTTATTTTTAGGAAGATACAAGGTCAGAATCAGCTCCCCTGTTTCTGCTAAAATCCCTTTCTGTTTATCTGCCCTCTTCAACTTTGTCATTCTGAATGCATACAGTCTGAACACAGTGTCTTGAGTAACATTGTTGAGGTTACACCAAAGACAGGTGTTAGGGGAACTATTTCCCTGGGGCTATCATTTCCAACTCTCCCTCCTCAAAAACAGAGGGAGAGGATAGAAAGGTTTCTTTTCAGATTAAACACAGTGACTGCAAACACCTTCCCCTAGGCAATAAATTCTCTGCCAGTGAATGCTGCAGTTTACCCAAACACCAAAGCAGAAAGCAAACAGCCCCTTTTGTGAGGGAGGAGTTGTCACCTGTCAAGTGATATTTGTGAATTTCTAGAGAAGAGAAAAAAAGAAAACCCTGTCCCTTATTTTATTAAGCAGACTGTTTGTTCAAGGTTTGAAATGCATACTTGTGTTTAAGGTAATGTCTCTGGCTTGGCACGCTTGAAAAAAATGGTGCCTTCCGATTGGCTACGCTATACAAAGAACAGAACAGAAAAACAATCTGCTCTTCTGGGGACACCTGAAGTCAGTCTAAACTGACTGGCTATTGAGCCACCTCACAAGTAACATAAGTGACTACAAACTCATCTTCCAAAAATTAGAGGTTTTTTGCTGTGTGTAATATGTTTTGTTTGTTTCAGAACTAATACACAAACACCTATGTGGCATAAATTATGGTTGAACTATTGTTTTAATGGTACTAGTCCATGGGTAAGTGTTCCAGAGATAATAAAGCAAGAGTTAAGAAGTTCTGGATGGAAAAGGAGAAACATTATATCCATTCCCATGTTCAGGGCTAATCCTAGGGGAAAGCTTGGAAACATACTTTGTCTATCCCTCTTTTACCACTTCCTTCATCATATTGTTCCCATCCCAATTAGGCCTGCCCACCCCACTCATAAATGTTACATTCTCCAAAATGTCTTACTGAACTCTAGTAAAAACTACCATCTCACCCATGGATTGTAATCAAGGTATATCAAGAGGGACTATTTCATCTTGATATAAAAATGACTGGAAACTCCTTTAGCCACCTAGAAGTATTTACATTTTTTTTTTGAAGAGATTATATAATCAAAATTGATTCTGCGTCAGTAGACATTTTGCATGGTTGGTAGGAGTGTAAATTAAGACTAAAAAAGGACTCATGAAAAGACACTTAATAAGTATCAATAACACTGTGTTCATATACTATTACTCAATAATTGAACTTCTGATTATCTAGCATAAAATATTTTGTATATAAACATTCTTAAAAATCTATGAGTAGAATAACAGTTAAATGAATCATTATATATCTATATAAAGATATATAATTCAGCAATTAGAGTTGTTTTAAAGATTAGTAAATAAGAAGAAAATGTTTACCATAGAATGCAAGAAAAAAGAGATTACAAGATTTATGCAGAACATGATCCAAGTATGTGTTATAAAATCTATTTCTTCTAGAAAGAAACTGGAAAAAAAGATGAAAATGCTCATAATTGTTAACACTAGGTAGGAATTATATATGCTTTTGATAGTGGTAAGATTTCTTTTTTAATTAATATGCATTGCTTTTGTAATCAGAGCCATTTTTTTTGTATTTTACTATAAAATACAAAAGTATAAATACAAAAGTATAAAATAAAAAGTAATACTTATTCACCTACTTCACAGAGTTTTTATGACAATAGCACAGACAATTGATAAAAATAATACATTTTAATTGACTATATATTTATATGCCGGGCACTTTAAATGAAACAAATCAGATAATGCAAATTACCATCGAAGGATGACATCATAGAAATGGCAGAGTGAGGTAAGCCTCTTGATATCTCCCCTGGAATTTACAACAAATTGAAGAACTATAACTCCACAAAGGACTCCTTGCACAGCAGACAGACAAGACTAAGAGATGCATAACTGAAATCATCTAAAGGTGGGCAAATTGGACGACTGGGGGAGGAGGGAAGCAGAAAGTGCAGGACACGTGACGCGCGGGTGCAGGGTACAGACTGGAGCTCAGCACTCTGAGCTCCCTGCATTCTAGAGTGACTGCAGCCGTGGGAGAGAGAAGAACTCAGACTATTAGCATTCCCCTGATGGCCCATAGTCCTGCCTGAGTGATCAGCATATAGGCTGAACACAACGCTTACAGCAGAGACCTTGGAGCAAAGACTGAGGGAAGAAGGGTGAAAAACAGAGGTTTAAGCTCTCACTGCCAGGCAGAGGATGGAAGGCTTAGGCACTGAGCTTAGCCGACCCCTCCACCCTCCCAGAGCTCCTTGCACTCCACCTTTCCAGTGCTAGAAGCTGAATGTGGCAGTGTCAGATCAAAAGAACAGAATATTTGCAGTTCTGAGAACTGTGGCCCACAGCCACAGACTCACAGCACAACTAGTTCTGGTGAAGGGCAGGAAGCCCTGGGTGGAGGATGGATTTCACTGGTGGTCGCCATTTCTCACAGCCATCTCTCACAACCCACCCCACCCTCACCCCACCTATCTGGGTGGATCCCTGCAGGACAAAACAGAGATACTGAAACACACAGGCCCTGAATCTGGTGCAGGAAGAGCTTCAGAATCAGAAGCTTTCCACATCCCCCAATGGAGGTGGTGCCCTGAGACCCAGGCAACCTATTCACAGAGGAGAAGCCCACCTTTCAGGGAATCCCCCCATTGTGTGAGAAACCAGATTATTGCAGATAATGGATAACACTACAGCATGAGAGAGAATTAAAGGCTGCAGTTGGAAAGGAAACAAAACATTCTACCAACACCTACTGGAAAGCAAAGGAAAGACCTCTTCCTACCAACCTGTTACAGAACCCACTCCTGTAGATGTCTAGGAAGAGAAATAATAATTCACTAATTGCTATGAATGACCAAGGTAACAAGACAGCTCAGAAAGAAAATGAAGTCTCCAGAAAATGAATTTACAGACATGGAAATATGTGACTTAAATGACAGAGAATTCAAGATTGCAATTCTGAAAAAAACTCAACGAAATGCAAGAAAACACAGACAGGCAGTTTAATGAACTGAGAAACACAATCAAAGAACAAAATGAACATTTTACCAAAGAGACTGAAATTTTAAAAAAGAACCAAATAGAATTTCTGGAGATTAAGAACTCAATAAAAGAAATGAAGAATGAAATAGCCAGCTTAGGTAGTAGAGCTGACCAGATGGAGGAAAGAATCAGTGACATTGAAGATAGAAATCTGGAAATGACACAGATCCAAGAAAAGAGAGACTTGAGAGTTGAAAGAAATGAAAGAACTCTACAAGAATTTTCTGACTCCATCAGAAAGAGCAATGTAAGAATAATGGCCATCCCAGAAGGAGAAGAAAGGAAGAAGGGAACAGAGAATATATTCAAACAAGTAGTCATCGAGAACTTCCCAAACATGTGGAAAGAACTGGATCCTCGAATCCAAGAAGCAAACACCTAATTACCTCAACCCCAATAGGCCTTCTCCAAGGCACATTGTATTGAAGCTGTCAAAAATTAACAACAAAGAAAGAATCCTCAAGGCAGCTAGGGAAAAGAAGACAGTAACCTACAAAGGAAATCCCATTAGGTTATCATCAGATTTTTCAGCAGGGACTCTACAGGCCAGAAGGGAGTAGTCTCAAATATTCAAACTATTGAAAGAGAGAAATTATGAGTCAAGAATCATACATCCAGCAAATGTATTTTTAGATATAAAGGAGGAATAAAGACCTTTCCAGACAAACAGAAACTGAGAGAATTTTCTAACACATGACCTGCACTACAAGAAATACTGAAGGAGGCTATTCAAACAGCATAAATAGGGATAATTTGTGACAACAAAAACATAAAAAGGGAGAGAGTAAAGGTTTGAACTGGCATAAGGGAATGGAGAAAGTAATCAATGCTGAAGAAAATGGAATACTCTAAATAACAAACTTTGTTTTACATAAAATTAATTGTAACCACTCAAAAAAAAAATCCAGAACTGAAACATATTACATAATAAAAGAAGAAACAGAAGAGAAAATCATAGAAAACTACCACATTGAAATAATAGACAGCAACAAAAAGGCAAAGAAACACTGGAGACACAGTCCCAACAGAAAACCAAAGATAGAATGATAGGAAATCCTTATATATCAATAATCACCCTAAATGTAAATGGACTGAACTCACCAATAAAAAGGCACAGAGTAGAAGATTGGATCAAAAAACTAAACCCAACCATATGCTGCCTCCAAGAGATACATGTCAGTTACAATGACAAATATAGACTCAAAGTGAAAGGGTGGATGGAAATTGACACTCCAAGCAAATGGTATCCAGAGAAAAGCAGGTGTAGCTATAGTGATATCAGATGAAACAGACTTCAGGATAAAAAAAAAGGTAACAAGAGACAAAGATGGGCATTTCATAATGATAAAGGGGACTATACAACAAGAAGACATAACAGTCATCGATATTTATGCCCCCAATCAGGGCACATCGAAATATACCAAGCAACTACTAACAGAACTAAAGGGAGAAATTGACCAAAACACAATTATAGTTGGGGACCTAAATACATCACTGACAGCTATGGATAGATCATCCTTAGAGAAAAATAAAGAAATATCAGCCCTAAATGGCACATTAGATGAAATGGACATAATTGACATTTATAGAGCACTTCATCCTAGAACATCAGACTATACATTCTTTTCTCGTGTACATGGAATGTTCTCAAGGATAGACCATATATTGGGACAAAACTAACCTCAACAAATTTAAGAAGACTGAAATCATCCCAAGCATATTCTCTGATCACAAGGCTTTGAAATTGGATATCAACTGCAAAAAGAAAGCAGGAAAAACCACAAATACGTGGAGATTTAACAACATACTTTTAAAGAATGACCAGGTCAAAGAAGAAATAAGAGGAGAGATCAAAAGACAGAAAGAAACAAATGAGAATGAAAATACATCCTACCAAAATTTTTGGGATGCAGCGAAAGCAGTTTTAAGAGGGAAATTTATATAATTACAGGCCTATCTCCAGAAACAAGAAAAATCCCAGATAAATAACCTCATGTTACACCTTAAAGAACTAGAAAAAGAAGAACAAATGAAATCCCACGTCAGCAGAAAGAAGGAAATAATAAAAATCAGAGCAGAACTAAATGAAATAGAGAACAAAAAGACAATAGAAAAAAAATCAATGCGACAAAGAGCTGGTTCTTAGAAAAGATTAATAAAATTGACAAACCCTCGGCTGGACTTACTATGATAAAAACAGAAAAGAGACAAATAAACAAAATCAGAAATGAAAGAGGGGAAGTTATTATGGATGCCACAGACATGCAAAGGATCATCCAAGAATATTATGAAAGACTATATGCTACCAAATTCAATAAACTAGAAGAAATGGACAAGTTCTTAGAAACATAGCCTTCATAGGCTGAATCACGAAGAATTGGAAAATCTAAATAGACTGATCACCAGTAAGGAAATTGAATCAATCATCTGAAACCTTCTCAAAAGCAAAAGTCTGGGACCAGACGGCTTCCCTAGTGAATTCTACCAAACATTCAAAAAGGGTCTAATACCTGTCCTACTCAAACTCTTCCAAAAGTTGAAGAAGAGCAATACTTCCTAACTCATTTTATAAGGCCAACATTACCCTGATACCAAAACCTGGTAAGGACAACACACAAAAAAGAGAACTACAGACCAATATCTCTGATGAATACAGATGCAAAAATCCTGAACAAGATTCTAGAAAATCGTATGCAACAATGCATTAAAAAGATTATTCACCACTACCAAGTGGGGTTCATCCCAGGGGCACAAGGATGGTTCAACATACGCAAATCCATCAATGTGATACATCACATAAACAAAATAAAGGACAAAAATCATATGATTATATCAATTGATGCAGAAAAAGCATTTGACAAGATACAACATCCATTTATACTTATAACACTTAATAAAATAGGTATAGAAGGAAAATACCTTAACATAATAAAGGCCATATATCACAAACCCTCAGCTAATCTCATAATTAATGGTGAAAAACTGAATCCCTTTGCTCTATGTTCAGGAACACAACAAGTTTGTCCTCTATCACATCTGCTTTTCCACATAATATTGGAAGTCCTAGCCAGAGCAATCAGGCAAGAGAAAGAAATAAAAGACATCCAAATTGAGAATGAAGAAGTTGAATTGTCATTTTTTGCAGATGACATGATGCTATATATACAAAACCCTAAAGACTCCACCAAAAAGCTACTAGAAACAATAAACGAATACAGTCAAGTTGCCGGCTACAAAATCAGCATACAAAAGTCCATTGCATTCCTGTATACTAACAATGAAATCTCAGAAAGAGAAATAAAACATTGCCTTTTGCAATTGCAACAAAAAGAATAAAATAACTAGGAATAAACTTAACCAAGGATGTGAAAGACCTATATACTGAAAACTAAGATAATTTTAGAAGAAATTGAAGAAGACACAAAGAAATGGAAAGACATTCTGTGCTCATGGATTGGAAGAATCAACATAGTTAAAATGGCCACACCATGTTTCCCTGAAAGTAAGACTGGGTCTTACATTAATTTTTGATCCAAAAGATGAGGGCTATGTTCACGGAATGTCATTCTGAAAAATGATGCTAGGGCTTATTTTCCAGTTAGGTCTTATTTTCAGGGAAACATGGTATTATCCAAAGCAATATACAGATTTAATGCAATCCCCATCAAGGTCCCAATGGCATTTTTTAAAGAAATATAAAACAAAAAATCATCAGATTTGTATGGAACCACAAAAGACCCAGAATTGTCAAAGCAATCCAAAGAAAAAAGACAATGCTGGAGTATCACACTCCCTGACTTCAGTTTGTACTAAAGGGCAACAATAATCAAAAGAGTATGGTATTGGCAGAAAAACAGACACACAGACCAATGGATTAGAATTGAGAACCCAGAAATAAACCCACATAAATATGGACAGATAGTTTTTGACAAAGAACCCAAAAACATACAGTGGAGAAAAGACAGCCTCTTCAATAAATGGTGCTGGCAGAATTGGAAAGCCACGTGCAAAAGAATGAAACTAGACTGTTCTCTGTCACCATGTACCAAAAATTAATTCAAAATGGATCAAAGACCTAAACATAAGACTTGAAACAATAAACAGCATAGAAGAAAACATAGGTACTAAACTTATGGACCTTGGGTTCAAAGAGCATTTTATGAATTTGACTCCAAAGGGTAGGGAAATAAAATCTAAAATAAATGAATGGGACTATATCAAGCTAAAAAGCTTCTGCACAGCAAAAGAAACGATCAACAAAATAAAGAGGCAACCAACCAAATGGAAGAATATTTTTGCAACAACATCTCCCATGAGGGGCTAATATCCAAAATATATAAGGAACTCATACAACTCAACAAGAAGAAAAACAAACAATCCAATTAAAAAATGAGCAGAGGACCTGAAGAGACATTTCTCCAAAGAGGCCATACAAATGTCCAATAGACATATGAAAAAATGCTCAACATCACTAATCATCAGAGAAATGCAAATAAAAACCACAATGAGAAATCACCTCACCCCAGTCAGAATGGCTATCATCAACAAGACAAATAGTAACAAGTGTTGGAGAGGCTGTGGAGAAAAAGGAACCCTCATACACTGTTGGGGGGAATGCAGATTGATGTAGCTGCTGTGGAAAGCAGTGTGGAGGTTCCTCAAAAAATTAAGAATGGGATTATCATATGACCCAGCAATCCCTCTCCTGGGTATACACCCCAAAAATCTGAAAACATTTATCCATAAAGACAAGTGTGCCCCAATGTTCACTGCAGCTTTATTTACAGTGGCCAAGACATGGAAACAACCAAAGTGTCCTTTGATAGATGGATGGATAAAGAAGTTGTGATACATATACACAATAGAATACTATTCAGCCATAAGAAAAAAAGGAAGTAGTATCATTTGTGACAAGATGGATGGATCTTGAGATTATAATGCTAAGTGAAATAAATCAGACAGAAAAAGTCAAGAACCATATGATTTCACTGATATGTGGTATATAAAACTGAAAACAACAAAAGAACAAGACAAACAAATGAAGAAACAAAAACTCATAGACACTGACAACAGTTTAGTGGTTACCAGAGGGTAAGGGGGGTGGGGGGTGGGAGATGAGGGTAAGGGGGATCAAATACATGGTGATGGAAGGAGAACTGACTCTGGGTGGTGAGCACACAATGGGATTTATAGATGATGTAATACAGAATTGTACACCTGAAATCTATGTAACTTTGCTAACAATTGCCATCCCAAAAAACTTTAATTGAAAAAAAAAAAGGTAACCATCACAATTATCTAAGGCCCATGACAGATTTTATGTATATGCATACAAATGAGGAGAGAGAGGCTCATGGATTATCAAGCTCACACAGCTAAAATTGATAAAGGCAAAACAACCCATGTGTCTGACTACAAATCTCATGCTGTAATTTTAATGTAAGTAATGAATCATAAGGCCCTATATTGAATAAGATAGTCATCAAAGTTAAGGAAAAACAAAAACAATAACAAAAAAACACCATTGAACTCTAGTGATTTTCTGGAAGATCAGAAAAGGGGGAAGAGAAGATAGGAGAGAAGTAGGGAACTTGCAAAGGAGCAACAGAATGCACAGGAGAAACAAAATGATGGTGGTGGTGGTGGTGTGGGGTGGCTCTGAAAGCCTGAAGAAGACCAAAGTAAGAAGAAAAGGGAACAAAAATAGAGATGGCGTCTTTAAAGTGAGCTCTTGTTATTGATGTAAGACATAGAGTTGGGCAACATTGTGCCTGGAGACCAAGACACAGAAAGTAATTGTTCTTTGTATGACATATCAGGAATCACATCCTTTCTACTTTTTAAGCCAGGCGGAGGCATCCAAGGAGGGAGATTTAGAATGTTTGCGTGATCCACACAGCAACGCTATTAAGCAGCCCCTTGCAGCCTGACTGAAGTGACTTACTGAAAAATAATTGGCTCACAGATTATGAGATATATATATATATATATATATATATATATATATATATATATATATAGTGAAATTTATCAGATAAGATTTAAAACTATTAGCATATCAAAAACTACTGATATAATTCTATAATACTTAAAAATATATCTATAGGTGTGGTTCAAATTAAGTTATATGTGAATAAATGTAAATATACCAATTAATTGACAGAGAGTGCCAGAATGGATTAAAAGAAGTCAACTATATGTAGTGTAGAAGATATGTCAAATATAATGATAAAAATAAGTTAAAAGTAAAAGGATGGAGTAAAGATTTACCATGCCAACATTAACCAAAAGAACGTAATATTAGTTATACTAACATAAGTAAAGACAAAATAGACTTTGTAGCAAACTACATTACCATGGATAAAGAAATATTATATAATAATAGAAGGATCAATTCAACAAGATGTAACAACCTTAAACATGATGTATTGAAAAACAGAGCTGCAATGTACATGAAACAAAAATCGACAGATTTGAAAGCAGAGACAAATCCATAATTAGAGTTGAAGACTTCAACACTTCTCTCAGTAATCAATAGAAATAGTAGGCAGAAAAATAAGCAAGGGTATAGAAGAATCACATAATATCATAAATCAATTAGAACTAATTGATATTTATAGAACATTCTACACAACAGAAACAGATCACACAGTCTTTTCAAGTGCTCATAGAACATCTCTGGATAAATCATATCCTGACTCATGAAACAAACTAACAAATTTAAAACATTTGAAATCACACAAGGTATGTTTTCTGAACATAATGGAACTAAACTGGGAATTGGTAATGGAAAGGCAACAGAAAATATCTAAACACTTGGAAATGAAACAGCATGCTTCTAAATACACATAGATCAAAGAGGAAGTCTCAGGGATATTAGAAAATATTTTAAAATCAACAAAAATGAAAATACAACGTATCAAAATTTATGCAATATAGCTAAAGCAGTGTTCAGTGGAAAACTTATAAAAGCAAACACTACTAATATTAGAAGAAAGATCTCAAATCAATAACATAAACTTCAATTTAAGAAACTTGAAAAAGAAAAGCATAATAAACCCAAAGAAGCAGATAGGAAATAAACGAAGACCAGAAATAATGAAGTTGAAACCAGAAAAACAGTAGGAAAAAACACTAAAACCAAAAAGTTAAGCTGGATTTTTGAAAGATCAATAAAATTGATAAATCTCTAGCAAGACTGACAAAGATACAAGTTACCAATATCAGGAATGAAACAGGAGGGTATTACTGATCCCACACACATTATAAGGATAATAAAGGAATACTCCAAACAATTCTACTTACATAAATTCAAAAACTTTGATGAAATTAACCAATTCCTTAAAAACCACAATTTATGAAAGCTTACCTAAGATAAAACAGATCATCTAAGTAGTCCTATAACTAATAAAGAAACTGAATGTATAATTAAAGGATATCATAAAAAGAAATACTTGGACCCTGATGGTCTCACAAGCAAATTTTACCAAACGTTTAATAAGAAATAATATCAATTCTACATAATTTTCCCCAGGGTATAAAAGACACTGCATACAAAGCACAAATACAGAAATCACACTGAAAATCATGAATAAGATTGCCAAGATGAAAATTACCACACATCATAACTAATACCATCTTACAATGGTATGAGGGCTTAATCCTCACTTGCTTTAAACTGTTAATTTCTTTCCTATCTAAGTCCAAAACTTTAGTATACAGAACTAAATTTGGTCCTATCATCAGTTATTATAAATAATACTTCAATGAAGCCTTCATTTCTGCGTGTGTGTGTGTATGTCTATATGCATGTATGTGTGTGTTTCTATGTATACTTGTTTTTTGTTTTGTTCTGTTTTTTTTTGTTTCTTTATAAATTTTATTGGGGAATATTGGGGGACAATGTGTTTCTCCAGGGCCCATCAGCTCCAAGTAGTTGTCCTTCAATCTAGTTGTGGAGGGCGCAGCTCAGCTCCAAGTCCAGTAGCCGAATGGCAACTGTCCCGCTTTAACCAACTGCGCCATCCAGCCGCCCTTCTGGCAGCTCAGTGGCAGCTCATTGTCTTCAATCTAGTTGTGGAGGGCACAGCTCACTGGCCCTCCATGTGGGAATCGAACCAGCAACCCTGTTGCTCAGAGCTCACGCTCTAACCAACTGAACCATCTGGCCGCCCCCAAATACTTGTGTATAATTGAATCATTTTGTGGGAAATGAATCCCTGAATTGGCACTTATGGACCAAAGGGTAAGTACCTTAAAGTTAAATAAATTAGAATGGGCAAGTTGTCCCCAAAATATATTATGTTAATTTACACTCCCACCAGAAGTGAAAAGATTGACTGTTTCCCAACAATCTCACCAGCACTGGACATTATCAATCATTTAAATCTTTGCTGACCAGATAGATAATAAATAATCTCATTGCTTCAATGTATAGAGTTTTTTAAAATTATAATTATTAGTGAGGTTCAACATTTTATATCTATTAAACATCTGTGAATTACTTATACTTTTTGCCAAAGGGTGGGGGGATGGATTTAATCTTTTTTATTATTATTAATTTTCAATTATTTAGTTTCTTAGGGCTATTAAACATTAGTCATGCGTTGTAATTTTTAAAATTTATGTCTTTATGTAAATTTCTCCTTTGACAAAATTTTCACTCTTTTAAAACTATTGAGTTTTACATTATGTTTTTTTAATAAATTATTTTTATAACAGTTACCCTCAGTTGGACTACTTTTTCCTTTCCCTGTTTTAATCAATTTGACTCATATTTCAAGGCCTAAATAAAAACCATCATTTCTATAACATATTACCAGTCTTTCACATGCACAATAAATTGTTCCTTTAATGTGACTTTAAAATATATATACATCTGAGTAGTTTTCATAAGTAATTTCATACACATTTGCCTTTCTGCTATATTATGGTCTTCTCAAGGCTCGAAACTATGATTTGTTTATATGTATCACAAAGAACTTAGCATACAGTAAGTGCTAAGGAAATGCTTGTGGCTAGATCTTGTATATAAACTTGAAATCTTATATGAATCTTGGGCCATATAAGATGTAGGACATAATGCTAGGTGCTGTGGCACAAACCTTTCCAAATACTATAAACATACTACCTGCTCTTATGAAATGTAGAGCTGGAGACTATTTGTTTATATCTGGGATGCTACAATAAGAATTTACAAAAACAGATGGTTTTAGATAATTACTACTCAAATCACTAGGGAAAAACCCAGTTCAGCTAAACAGGGCTTCCTGCAAATTATAAACAAATGCAAAAGTAAGAGTTACATAGTTTTCATCAATCATTCTAAGAGAACATTTAAGTGTTACCATCATTATCCACCTCTTGAAGATATGACAGACATGCTTAGACAGTTTACAAATAATGCAAAGCTGAGATATAAAGCCCTATATCAGACAACAGAATCAAAAGCCAAAAAGGGTCTTCCTAATCTAATGCAGCACATTCTTCAGTGACATTAAAATCCTTCTAATGAAGACGGCACACACATTCTCCACAATCCAAATTTCCTTTATTAATAATTAGAGCAAAACATGATCCCATTTCATGACTAGTTGCTAAGGTGATGGGTGCATCAAAAATCAATAAAAATGGGATGACATTCTCGATTTCAAGATTTCTGTCTTTAATTATTTGACATGTCGTTTCCTGTCCACAGATTCATATTTCTTGCATAGTAAACGGATGCTTGGCTGAGATCCCATTTTTTTTTTTCAATTATATTCAAGAGGAGTGGGATTTATGAGTAGAGTTTTGGAATTATTAGCTATTAACCTATACACAGAAAACGAAACATATGCTACCAAGTAGCGGAAGAAAAGAGCCTCACACCAGTTGCAGCAGCTGTCAGTTTAGAAGGACTAGGGATCTCAGAGGATCCTAGTTCTTAACTTTCCAAACTAAAACACTTATTGTAACAGTCTGAGAAAGTCCACCATTTGCCACTACTGTTGCAGAGAACTATTGTTGTTATCTAGTCCCATCTACGTGGCTTTCACACGTGGACTTGTATGAGGATGTTGGAATAGTTGTAAGACAAAGGTAGACCCAGGGTCCATATAGAACTATAATTTATTATCAATGTTTCAGTTCTTTGGAGACCAAAATGAGGCAGCCACAGATAGGTAAGTTTTTATTTGTTTGTGCTTTGGTTTGTTTTTACTTGCATATTCCTTTCAATACAGTTGTTTCCAAATTACCTATTTTGTTCCCCCCACTGGCAAAACGTCTTTTCCTTTTGTTTCCTAGCTTTTGCTGAATCATTTTAATCCATCATTCCTTATGAATATTTCTACCCTGGGTCTTAGTTCCTAGTTTCTTGTTATCCTCAATTTAATCCGGTAAACAGTTTCAAGCTGAAAGATGCTAATGAGTGATGGTAAAATTCCGTTTCATCATTCCTAATTACCAGTGGTTTCCTGTGTCTCTTCAGAGGAGGGAAAAGTGTAGAGACTCTCTATTATATGACTAACCTATGGAGGAAGAGTAGAGATTTCTCCACACACCATCCCTAACATTCACAGAAAAAGAAGTACTCAAGAAGAAATGGAGTTCAAGTTCCTCTCAAATGCAATACCTTGGAGGAGCAAAGTTCTTTTGGACAAGGGTGTTTGAAAGAGAACTTTTTGACTTCTTAGATAACTTGCATTGTGTTTGACTTCACAAATTTGTGTCATTGTGCTTGACTTCAAAAATTACTGATGGCTTACTCTGTGCCACTGTAACAAATACAGGATATGGCAAACTATGGCCCCTTTCCCCTTTAGAGACAGAGAAATAAACAACTATAATATTGTATAACAAATAATATGACTAAAAATATACTTAGGTTGCTTCAGAGTAATGGTCTCTAATTCACACTAGTGGAGAACAGTGGTACGGAAAGTTTTCCCAGTTAGGGTAGGACAAACTGGGTGCTGCGGGATGGGTAGAAATTGGCTAGAGAGCAGGAAAAAGAAAAAAAAAAAAAAAAAAAGGATATCCTCAAGGAGAAAATCTCTAATAAAACAAAGAAGCAAGAAACAGCATGACACTAAAAAAAAAAAAAAAAATCCCCACATACTTCAGTATGTGGAAATATAATAATAGGAACTGTAAAAGGAAAGGCTTGATCCTCAATTTAAAATTTTACAACCTCTGCTTGCGTTTATGAGTCCAAGAATCATAACAGAAAATCCCTGGAGAGAATATAAAAAGATAGGTTTGCCTAGGCAGGTGCTACCTGTCAATTTAAGAGGTAATTTTATTTAGTGAATTAGGGATATTTCTAAGTCACTGTCAAATCAGAATTTACACATATTCATATTCAATTATAATACATTCCAAGGCCTTTAATGATGTGTCCCTTGGATTTATCTGTCAGGTTACTTTCACTAGCTCAAGAATAATTGAGAACTGTATCCATATTAGAAGGGGTCAGTGAGAAATAATAATTTTCCCTTATCAGTATAGCAACAAAGCCTTAGTGTATTTACAAATTTACATCTTTCTATTTTGGCTTATTTCTTCTCCCCTTTCCCCACTTCACCTTCTCCCAATAATAGTACAATCCATATCAAAAAGCATATTGTAATAATTCCAATAAAATCTTGTATTACACAAGAAAGGTAAGGCATACAAACATATACTCAAGTTCTTTCACATGTACTATTCCTTGAAATAAAGTAAATTGCCCTCGCAAAGGCAAAGCATTTCATAAAGCACTCTCTTTAATCACGTTAGCAGACATTCTATGAAACCCTATCTTCTTTCTAGCTCCATTTTTTTTCTATTTTTCTAGAAATATTTTTTTGTTTGTTTTTTATTTTAATTTTTATAGAAAAAGCAGCAGGACTTGTGTGGTAAGTGAATGATTTAAAAAAAGTGAAAGAAAAGAAAACCCATCAGCATTACGAATTGCACAAATATAGGAAATTTCATCTAAACATCTCAGAAAAGTGTTTTACTTTCATTATCCCATTACACGCTTTAGCTGTCTGGGAGGTGTGTGGCATAAAAGTTCTCACAATTTTGTAGATGAGAAACCAAGGCCTAAGGTCATGAATGACTAAGTAGTAAAACCAAAGAAAGCCTGTTTTATGTATTAGTTATCTTCTTTCCTCTTATTCTATTCTCAGGTACTTCAACCTGTGTGTTCGCCTAGAATTTACTTTATCCTCTTTCATTAAAGAAGGATAGTTCATTAATGAAATGAAGAAGGAAAGAGGAATTTTGCCATAAAGGAAAGCGCTTTGGATAGAACTCAGATCTAGATTCTGGTTCTGACTGTAAAGCCTTGGGCAGGTACCATCCTCTCTAAATCAAGATCGACATGAAAAGCAATTCAGATAAATGATGTAGGAATTATTTCCAACCACCTTCCTCACCAGTGGAAACATATGCGTTATGGAAAATTGAAGCAGACACAGAATCCGCAAGCTCCTAATTTTCTCTCTGCTGACCACATTGACTCACTTTCCAATGGCATTGCCCATTCAGAGATATCTGCTTTTTCATATGCCATAAAAATGACAGGTGTAACAGAAATGTGGATAGCATGGCGCACAGATTAAAGGGGAAGCCCATGTCACTCACCCACATGGGGTCACTCAGGTCCGAGTCCTGCATGCGGATACAGTCCATGCTAATCTCAATCTTGTTTGTTGTGCCATTTTCTGATGGTTCATCTACAAAGTTCAAGTCAATGGGCTGAACCGAACATATGGGCCTAAAATAAAGGGAAAACAAACAAAAAAGTGTGTTAGACATGGAAAGGGACTAAAACATACTCATCCAGTTGGTAACAAAGAGCTCTTTCTGTTTTAAAGTTGGCAAGGCTCATTGGTTGGAGTCAGAAACCCTATGATTGAATCCTGGTCCAACCACTTACCAGATGTGTAATCACAGGCAGTTCAAATCTAAGCCTTATTTGTAAAATAGGAATCATGAACCCTGCACTCATCAAGGAATTACTAGGTAGAACACAGGAAAGAACAAATGTATCCAGGATATTTTTATTAAACTGTCCCCGGTGCTCTTATATTCATTCACTTTCCATTTAATTACTCATTTATTCAATCCAGATCTTAAGAAAAGAAATACTAATCCTTCTCCTAGTGAGGCATAAATGACCAACAAAATTTACTGTGTTACTTTCTGATGAGGTATTTGCACTTTAACAGTAAACAAGTCTTTAAGTCAAAGGAATAGATTTTGAGTATCAGGGAGTCATTGGGGACATTATTTGGGGTTGGGCAGGAGATCCTTCTAATCTTTCAATTACAACACCTTGAAATAATATTGATCTTTTAATGTTGGAAAATGAATACATCTCCACTGCATTTTGAACACAGAGATACCACTGGAGGAATAAAGTTTTCCCAACAATAACTGGTTGTTATTGATTCTGGAAATATGCCATACTCATGCAATATTTTGACCACTCATATTTACTTATTTATACTAGTTCAAGTATAACATATTTTTTTTTTTTTTGCTTATTTGATACTTACTGTTCCAGAAAATCCCAGATATGCTGGAAAACCTCTGGACTGAGGAATTCACTTGTCTGTGTGCTCTGGGACATGGTGGACCGATAATAACTTTCTTTCCAAGAGAAATGAGCTGGGGTTTCTACGAACCTTAAAAGGACAAAAATAAAATTAAGATTATACTTTCTGTATTTATGATACAAAATACTTAAATTGAAACATATTTGATCAACAAGAAAAATCAAATGAATCTTCAAAATCATGCAGGTATATATATAGTAGCAAATTTTACAAGTTGCACAATTGTGTTTCTTCAGGTAGTGTCATGGATACCATTTTGCAATAAAATCAGACAATCGTGTCTTCTATCAAAGCTTTTTTTAAACTAATAATGTTGTTACACTCTACACTTCTACTATTCAATCTAAGTTCTGCAGATTTCAAAAAGTAAATAAACATTCCCTCATTAAGTCTGACAGCAAGTCTGACCTATTATTAAACCCATTTCATAAATGTCTTCACTGATTATCTGCCCATTAAGCCTCCAGCAAGTAAAATAGTAAAATCAGAAAACAGAAGCAAGTTCAGAAACTTAAATTTCACCCTCAGCATAATCACCCCCCTCATAACTACCATCTTAGTATCATGCCCAGGGACAATAAACTCAAGTTTCTGGACCTAGAGTTTTTTTTTTTTTTTTTTTTTTTTTTAATCACTAGTTACCTACCTTGATGTGTGTGTGGGTGGTTTTTAATTGGACTATGGAATTCTAGTTAGACTAAAGGATAAGCAAACATCTGAGTGTGTTGCAAAATGAATCCTATTTCTGTTTTTTTTATTTGGTTGCTGGATCCTCAAGTTTGCCTTGACGTTAAAAAAATAGAAATAAAAATAACTTAGATCCTTACATACATAAAGGAAAACATCAGCGCTCTCAGGTCATGATTTTTCCAAATCTGTATTTTATCTACACAGATCATCTTAGTATGCGGTTCACTGTGATTATCAGTAGACTAATTTTACCCCAGGATGAAATTAGCAAAGCTCTCAATCATTACTTTTATTATTAAAAAGAGTTAAATAGTGTACTAGAACAGTTAATCATTTTAAATTTGCAAATGAATGCTCTGGTCTAGTTACATAACAGAAAATAATAGCATTCTTTGAATTTATTGTCCATGATTTCAAAGCTATATGGAGAAGCACTTTCATTTACTCGAGTCAAACATATATAGAGAATCTATTATTTGCCAGGAACTATAATGGGCACTCACACTCTAGAAGGCCATGGTGCAGGAAAACAAACCTCTAATAAATGTAATAAGAGTGTGTATAACACTGTAAAAGAATACAGATGGAATACATCATCTTATCTGATGGGTCAAAGAAAGAGCCTTAAATTAAGAGGAGAAATTAGCCAGGCCAGGTAAGGACTAAAATTATAAGTGAGCAGCTTATAGTATTAGCATAAACAAAATACTAACATGGAAAATAACTTGATGTATGAGTATGTAAGCGACTGTGTTAGTTTCTTTGTTCCTCCATTCCTATCCCTGTCCTAGCCCCTTTCCCTACTCATTCCAATTTTGACCCCAAGCTACCCTTCACAATTCTCTCAATCATCTGGCACCCATGACCTATCCAGTGAAACAACAGTAATGATGCTTTTCCCTATTTGTCTCCTTTTATCTATTCTTCTAGAGTGTAAACATTTGGGGAGGAGAATGCTGGGAGAATAAGTTGAAGAGTGAAGTAGAAACTTGAATGCTATGTTTGAAGCTCACATACTTCAATACTTCTACTAGTATTAAAGGTTATTTTTTGCAAGATATTTTTAAGTGAACTTTTAAATTTTGAGATCAGTGTAGATTCACATGTGGTTGTAATAAATAATACAGAACAAGTCCATGTATCCTTTCCCCAGTTTCCCCCAATGGTAACATCTTACAAAACTACCACATAATACCACAATCAGGAGATTGATATTGATACACTCCACTGATCTTATTCAGAAATTCTTAGTTTTACTCGTAGTCGTCTGTGTGTCTGTGTGGGTGTTTTTGTATATATTTAGTTCTATACAATTTTTTTTAACACATATGTAGGTTAGTGTATCCACCTCTACAGCATGAAAGGATTTAAAGTATGAGATTGACACAATTAGAATATGCTTTATGTTTATACTTCTGAAAGTTGGGTAAGGGAAGGATTTACAGCAAATTAGTTTATGGGCAAAATGGTTATTTAGGAGGTTGTTGAAGCAGTCCAGGTAAGACAGTAGAATGATAGCAGAAGTAGGGATGGAGAATATGCGTACAAATTCAATAATTAGTGAAAAAGCTAAATCAAATATTGTTTATGTTACTAATGAAGGGAGAAGGAAGAGTCAAGGATAAATTCAAGTTTCCAGCTTTCTTGAACTGAGTCGTTGATGACTCCCTTAACTAAATCACTAAATATGAATATAGTAGGAAGATCTGGCTTAAAGAGAAAGAAGAGATGATGAGTTCCATTTTAGCATGCTGAATTTGAAGTACCTATGAGATATATAAAAGGGAAAGTAGACAGTTAAATAAACCTTAAACTTTAGGACGAAGAATGGGTCACTAGTTTAGAAGCAGAAATCCTTATCATAGGGTAAAAATAAATCCATTTAAGAGTGGATACAATGAACTATGCAGAGAATGTGCAGAAAGGAGAGGAAGAGCCTTATTTGGAGAATCTAAGAAGTAAGAAGTTTATGAAAAGACAATGAAAAGTTTATGGCATCTTAGAAGCCAATGGGAAAACATTTTTAAAAGAATCAACAGTATTGAACGTGGCAGAGGGATACCGGAAGATTAAGACCTGAAAAGTATTTACTAGGTTTGATCCAAGGAGATCACTGTATCCCTTGCCAATAATACTTTCTATAAATTAATGAAAGCACAAGGAAAATTTCAGTGGTGTGAGGAGTAAATATGGGTGAAAAGAAAATGATCTTTTGATATTATTGGATGAGAAAAACTTGAATTGTACTGAAAAAGATAAAGCAGAAAGGAAGTATAGAGAGAGAAATTTAAGATCTTGGACAAAAAGAGAATGGCATGAAGGATGGTCCTAGAGGAGGCAGATAGGAAGGGGAAAAGGGTGTAAGTAGAGAGGATGTCCTTGAACTTAAGCCGCTAAGCCCCTCATTCTGGGATGATAGAAAGGAAACAAATTAAGTGTGATATAAACGTGTTTACAGAAGACAGCCTGATGGCCTCAGTTTTCTTAATGAAGCAGTAGGCTGCGGAAAATGAGGGAATAAGGCATTAAATAGCTAGTTGGAGGGAAAAGATGAGGGTTTGTAAATGTGGGTGAATTTTCCATAGTTCCAACGTGCACAGTTCTGTGATTCTCTCTGGTTTATACTACCTGAGAGTGGTATGAGAAAAACAGATAAAAGCACCATGACTACTGTTTCACTGGATAGGTCATGAGTGCCAGAGAATTGAGAGAATTGTGAAGACTAACTTGGGGTAAGATTGAAATGAGTAGGAAAAGGGGCTAAGACAGGGATAGGAATGGAGGAACAAAGACATTAGATGTCTCTATGAGGTTAAAAAGCACACATTTAGAGGAAATAAAGTGAGAAATTTAAGCTGGTGGAGATAGAAGTGAGAGTGGGCTACCAGAGTTTATGATGTCCCTGGTGTCCACATCTAAAAAGAGAAAAAAAAGTCCTATAACTAGAAGAGCAACTGAAAATATACTACTTTTAAATTGAAAGCATAAATTAATTTTATTTATTTTCTTTTTGGAATCAGGGCAAATTTGTTTTGTATACTGCCAACTAGTGAGTAAAAAGAAAGTGAAAATTAATGGATCTAATACTGAACTGAAAGTTACAGAGAATAATTCCATGGATGACTCTTTTGGATATATTTGATTTACATTAAACATTTTCTCCAGATAAAAGTGAAGTAGAAGAATGTGGGGAAATATAAGTAAAAGCAATTCCTAACCAGTGGCAAAAATGGAGGTGAACAAATGAACAATTCAAACCCCAAAATGCAAATAAACTCTCTATGAATTGTCATCTACATGGACTCACAAGTACATCCGGAATATTCGAAGACCTAAACCCTATGATTGCTGTCCTGACAGCCAGGTGAGCACTAGAAGGTAAACACAGAACAGGAAGTAGAGTCTCATCAATAATGATATTCATTGTGAGAGAATCAATACCAAAAAAAAAAACTAAGTTTTTAAATTGACCAAAATTTAGGTGTAGTTTCTAAACAGATTGGTAGTTAATGTGACCTAGATCTTAAATAAGAGAAAGTATGAGACTGTTTCAAAAAGAAAGGGTTAGATGGAAGGAAAGACACACTTTATCCAAAGCAGAAGAGAGAAAAATGCTGTTGGCTCCACAGTCATCATTTATATCTATTTCCGCATGGAAGTCCTGGTTTCTCTGTTCTTACGCTGCCATTCCTCTGTTTTATATTTTCCCTCTAGTTTTCCCCTTACTCCTAAAAGACCTTTCCTGTATTTCGGATGCTACCACTAATCAACTGCTAAACCTTGGACAAGCCTCCCAGCTCCAGGAACTTTAGCTTCCTTGACTGTGACCTCTGCTCTACAACCTCTCAAAAGTCTCCCCAATTCTCAATGCTTTCTTTCCCACAAAGTATACCATGGTCCCTTATTTGAAATATAGTCTTTTTTTTCAAACTGTCTGGATCCTTAGTTGCATCTCGTCCATACTAGTCATATATTTTAGTCATATAACAATCGATCTACTGTAGAAGATTTTAACTAACTTGAGGGCAAAGTTCATTTCTCTCATCTTTGCACTTCTTCCAGTTTGATAGCTCCTTGAAGTTAGAGTAGAACATCAGTTTTTGAGTGAGACAGGTTTGGGTTCAAATCGTAGCTCTACTTTTGACAGACTGTGAGGCCAAGGTCAAGTTACTTATCCTTTTCGTACATTAGTCTTTTCAGCTATGCTTCCTGCATGGGGTGGTTGAGAAGCTTACTTGAAATGATGTGCTACACATTTTCTATACAGTGCCTGGTAGTCAATAAATTGGCTATATTTGTATCAAGTACATAATTTGTACACAGAAAATACTTGCTGAATTGAACTAATTAAATAGTGTATTTAATTAAGTTCTGTTAAAGATGTAAAAGTATCACACAAAAATAAAGTAATTATATTAAACCTGAATTATTTTTCATTTCTCTCCAGTTCAAACCATTCTCCCTCTATCTGTGCCCTTGGACCAAAATAATGCCTCCATTTTCTCTCACTTTTCTCTAGGTCACCTTTGCATCAGGCTTATTACATTAAATTGGTCAACTTCCCTCCTGAAGGACTCAAGCTTTAACAGGGTTATATTACAAAGATGGAGGTGAGTAGATTTGAGTAGATCAGTGGTTTTCAAATTGTGTTTCATGAAACCCTAAGTTTCCCATTGCTTCAGTGTGTTCACCACATGTAAAGAAATGGTTATTCTAGTTGGATTCCAGATGCCACCCCCACACACCCCTTCTTAACACCATGAAGTCTAGATCTTGCTTGTCTCAGGATTCTAAGCAATATTTCATAGGAAGAAAGGGTTTAATTAAAAATCAATGATCTAGGTTAGAGGATCTTCAAAGTCTTTTCTATGTACACTCAGCTTCAATTCCCATTTTCTGAATAAATATGTAAAACATTGAGAGAAAGGAAGGAAAGAAATCAGCTGGTGCCGTAGGGACAGGAAGAGTGAGATAAATCCTACCTACCTTCCAATGCTTTGCCTTTGGGTGAATCTCAGTATCAGTTACTCATAGAACAATCACTCTGTTCAAATGGTTTTGTCAAACCAGTCACACCCAATAATAGAAAGCCTGAAGTCAATTCTTTTTTCTTTCAACTTGTTTTTCTTAGATTAACTATCCTAAACTCTTTGTATTAACTCAGGGGAAAAAGAAAAGGAAAAGAACCTTATCCTTTGTAGAAATGACCTGAAAATACAAAGGGGTGTCTGCTAACCGTCTGTATTCCCTCTTGCTCTTCCTCTTCTGTCCAAAGTCATCACTCAAACTTGTCTTACATCTAAGTTCTTTCAGTGCTCCTGAAAAATTTCCAGATCTCTAAAATTTCAATTCAAAACAACCTTAATTTTATAGGTGGGTTTTAAAATTAATAGATCTCCGAGATCATTGAGCTCAATTTTTCTTACTGAAAACATAGGAAAGCTAAAATCTAAAAAGAGCCAGTTCACTCCAGCTATATTGTATTCAACATAGTTCTTTACCCACAGCCGAGTACAAACAAATTTATGCAGTAGACACTATTGTCATCACGAATTCCCCAACTCGTGGCCTCTTATAGCAGTTCCCAGACTTATCATTTTCTGTTTAAAACCTACACACTCCCCTTTAGAACATCCAAACTTAAAGTTAAAAAACTAGAAATATACTTGATTCTATACAAAATACCCTAATTCACTTAACAAAATAAAACAATATTTAGTAGTGATTCAGATCAGAAGCTCATTGGTTGCTCCTAGATTTTCTGACTCAAAGACCCCCTTAACAGTGTCAGCTGTTCTGCTAGAGAGACTGTGCCTTCAGGAATCTCCATGAGAGGAGACCTGGTGGGGCCCCTCACCAACTGTGCTGACGGTTGGGGTCACAGATGATTCTAAACCTTTGAGGACCTTATAGAATTTCAAAGTTTGCTGTACCATTAGAGACTGTCTAGTCTTGGTCCCTTATTTCATAAGAAAAGGAGGCCCACACCTGAAGAAATTACCCTACATCCATTGTTCTGCTGAGTATTGACTAATGAAAAGAGACTTAAAATTTCTGGAGTTTTCCAAGACAGTTGTTAAATAAAATCATTATTATAATTTATTATTATAAAATATCAAACTTAAATAATCTTCAAAAATAGAAAATGAATAGTTAAAACTGATCATTTCCTAATTATGTTTCTATTATCTGATTTTGAAAGCCATTTAAAAAGTAATATAGTAAACTTATTCGGATTAAAAATAATAAAATCCTGTCTGCAAATTTATTTCAATTAAATGTTTATGGGCAAATGACTCAAATACACACACACACACACACACACACATACATATACATATATATACACAGACATATCACACACACATATACATATATACTCACATATATATACGTGTGTGTGTGTGTGTGTGTGAGTGTGTATAGAGAGAGAGAGAGACAGAGTGAGAGAATTTATTATGTGAAAGGCTATGTAGGAGTTTTACTGATGAATGAGACATGTTTTTCTGAAAGTTTTTCAAGTTTAATGCTGGAAAATAACACCTTTAATGTTTGTCTAATTTTTACCTTTTGTTATAACCTTTTGTGCTCGAACTCTTAATTTCCCACTGGACTGTGACCTTCTTAAGGGCAGGAAAGCCAACATAGGTCATTCATTTTGGTTTGTGCTCTACTTGCTCGTGATTGGCAGGAATGGGTTGCCATTGACTGTGACAAGATTTTACTTCACAAGGCCTGCTTTTCCAGTTTACATGAAAATTTTTAGTTTCAGAGAGAATAAGGAAGTAGTTTAACATCACTCAGCTAGTCAATGACAGAGCTGAGATTTAAATTTAAGATTCTAGGGCTTCAAAATGTATGCTTTATTACATTACATGTATGACTTCTAATTTTTATTCATCATAAAAGTTGAGCAATATGAAGTTTTCATAATTAGATTTATTTTCAGTAAAGAACAAAATATACTACTAATTCTGTTTCACCATAATAGTTATCCCTTCCCTTCCAAGTAAACAGAAAAATTGCATGGGAAAACTAGTACTAATCATTGAATATTACAGAATATCTGGCTTTTCTACAGATTCTCAATGTTACCATAAGTAGCTGACTCTCAAATGCAGTATTAGTTAAGACAACTGAAGTCACTATTGTTCCCAAGGGGATTAGAGCACTCAAATTCTCTGGGAGTGTCCCCAGTTCTCAGATAAAGGTGGTTCAAAACTCTAAACACGGACTCATCTACACATTGTTTTTTTCTTTCCTCCTTTCCTTTCTCCCTTCCTCCCTCCCTCCCTCCCTCTCTCCCTCCCTCCCTCCCTCCTTCCGTTCCTTCCTTCCTTCTTTCTTTCCTTCCTTCCATCAATCTATCAATCCATCAAATTATTGCTTAAGCCTGTATTACCAACCTCTCTGGATCTTATCCAGAACAAGTCTTCTGGTTGGCCTCAAGAGCATTCCAAATCACACAATCCCTTTTATATTTTTAGTTCAGGAACATTCCCACACTTTCAGTTTACTCTGTTATTATTATAACCATTATAATTATTAATTGCCATGTTTAGTTTTAAGGATGCCTAAGAACACCTTGATGCTTTTCAATAAATTGCCTCTTTATTGTACCCAGTAGTTCCCAAGAGCCCTGGAGGAGTAAATTTATTCATATGCTTGAAATAAATCCCCCTCCAGAAAGTCACTGACATAATCTAAATCAGGGCCATTAACAACTTTCTTCTGTTAGATGGAATTTTATTCTTTCAACTTCCACCTAGAGAACAGTGGGTGGAGAGAGGTCTCTCTGTTAGTGAGAGTGATTTTACAACCTTGCTGAGATGGAAGTAACCACCACAGAGGGCTACACATCCTTTGACAGACAACTCAGAATGTTGAATGAACTCTTTAGAAATTGAGAAAAGGTTCACTGCCCTCAAACTTCCAAAAATAAGTCTGATTTATTTAGAAAATAATCTATTTGCAGTGGCCTTCAACTTTTCTCTGTCAGACCTATTTTGGGAATCCGGTCACAGCAATGAACAGTCTCATACAATAAATACAAAGAAAAAGAAATGTACATAGTGACACACAATGATTGTGTTTGATTTTCAAAGATTTTATAAGCCACCTCCACACTTCCAACCCAAGTCCCATAGCTGGAAGCCAAGTTAAGAATCTGCAGTATAATTTTTCATCTGGATCAGGTATAGCCAAACTATCACCCATGGGTTAAATCTGGCCCACTGCCCATTTTCATAAATTTTGTTTTTGATCTTTATTATGTATTGTATATTGCTGCTTTTGAACTACAAAAGCAGAGCTGAAGAAGTTGCGATAGCAACCATGTGGCCCACAAAGTCTAAAATATTTATTATCTGGCCCTTTACAAAAACAGGTTTGCCCCCCACTGAACTATATGAAAAACCTTCTAAGATTTTAACACAAATTATAGCTTGAATTAATACTGTATGAAGTTGAAGAAATTTTCTCTTGGACAATCATTGTGGAGTATAAAATAAGAGGGAAATTATAATTTGCTCTTTATAGACCCTAGCGAGTGATAACTCACTTGGAAATCAGGTGTGAGCCTGAAAATAAGAAGCAACCCTATACCAATTAAAAAAACAAGACAACACAAAGATGTACTCCTCACCCTGGATGGATGCTCACCGACTATTATCTGATCATTTATTATATCCAAACACTAGAAGATGATAAATTATCATCAGATCCAGTCAAAGGTTTTCTTTTCTTGACTCAACACACACTTTATTTTCTGTTGTTACTCTGATGTACTTTGTCATCCCCATTAATATTTTACCACTTTAAATATGGGAAGATGACCCAATTTGTAGAGCATATTTCACACATATAGTATCCAATACTTTCTTGCTACATAAATAATGATTTACACTTGTTATACTTTAATATGAAATTACTTTCATGTTTATCTCATCTGATAGTCGTATCCTGAACCGTGTATCATACTGATCAAAATGAAGTTATTTGTAAGACAAAAGTGGCCAACACTAGCAAGTTCATATGATTCATATTCATAGAATGGGTGTTATTGTCAATATTCTACAGCTGCTTAACTGATTAAAAGATTGGTTAAGATCATACATTCCATGAGCAAGTGATACATCCAGATGTTGAGCCTCATTCTTAGGAGTGATTAGATGAACAGGCGATCAAGAGAGTACCACTGAGTGATGTTTCTATTGAGCAACAAGAAATATATACTTTTTTAAATGTAAGTTTGCTTCATCTGTAGCAAAATAATTTTACATTTTTATTGGCTGTATATAGTTAAATAGAAAAAAGGAAGTATGGCAGGAAGCTGCAGACTCATGAAACAAACTCTTTGGAGCAGAAAATATCTCCCTCTCACCCCCGTTTTCTAAATGATCTTATGTGTTTCCCTTACTTTGAAAGGAACCACATATATTTTTGCCTATCTTAGTTCCATTTGTTTCAAGTCTTCGTACTGAAGTAGCTTAAATTCAAATATTTTAAATGTACTTCTTTTTATCATAACAGGAGGTAAGATTTTGGTATAAAAACAGAAGTACTTGAACATTAAAAATTATCTTGCTATTCATGAACAATTTTATTTTATTAGATTAATTTTTATATCTACCTGATCTTCACAAGTCCCTTTATTTTCTCTGTTATCTTTATTCTATTTCCTTTTGATCATGCTTTACCCTTTTTACAAATGGGTTTTACAGGGTCTATCTTGTGTATAAAGTTCACATTACCATGTTTATTTAATTTCTTGGCATTTGATATAACAGTTATACCATGCTTCTTTCAATAATTTGCCCTGGTTAATTTTATTCTAAGTAATTAAACATACAAGTTGATTAAGGGGAGAAAATATAGTTTATATAATAAGAAATCACAAATTGTAGAGATATTTTTTCAGAATGAGATCTGACATATGGTAACAGATGATACCTAGCAGTAATGTCTATTTAATTAATGGACCATACAGATTTATTAAGCAACATATTTATGGACATCGTTATGAAAAGAACTAGGAGACAAGTGAAAGACCTCCCATCTCTGATCATTTTCTACGCACTTCTTCTCTATATATTTTAGATCACTTATTTGAAAATGTATCGTATATTTATTTGTCTACTGTCAATTTCTGTTACCAGAATGAAAACTCAATGGGAGCAGACTGCCTTGTAAACTGTTGCATTTCCAGAGACTACAATAGCACCTGGAAGTACTCCATAAAGATTGTGAATAAAGAATGTGAGCATGGAAGATTTTTGTGGATTGGAATCCTCCTGTGTGTATTTATCCCTATCCTATCCTCCAAAACAATTCCTAACACTTCAGTGTTCGTTATTGCCTCAGCTACACTTAAGACATGTGAGGAAACGATAGTTATGAACGATTAAGAAACTTCCACATTATAGCCTCTTAAAGACAGAAACTTACATGAATATACCGTGTTTCCCCGAAAATAAGACCTAGCCGGACCATCGGCTCTAATGAGTCTTTTGGAGCAAAAATTAATATAAGACCCAGTATTATATTATTATATTATATTATATTATATTAATATTATATTATATTACATTACATTACATTATATTATAACTGGTCTTATATTAAAATAAAACCGGGTCTTATATTAATTTTCGCTCCAAAAGACGCATTAGAGCTGATGGTCCGGCTAGGTCTTATTTTTGGAGAAACATAGTATCTGTACATCCCTAGACATAGCAAAATTCCTTACATAATAATGGGGCATTCATAAACATTTGTTGAATGAACGAATGAATGGCCTTAGTTCACCCAGACTAGCAGGATTAGCATACAAATACAGGTTGACTTGACTTTCAAGCCTTTATTATTTCTGATAGAATTACAACGACTTCTGTGAGGAGGAAAGTGAATATTTTGCAACAATGAAAGAGACAGAAAAAAATTTAAAAGCCAAGTACAACAACAAAGAGACAAGTACACCTCAGAAGTTCCTGAGGACTTGGGTGTGATGACGCAACCCAGGAAATAAAGTTCCCAATGGTGATCCTAAGTCATTAAAAGGAGTTTAATGGCACACACTATTCTTGGCGAAAAAAGACAGCAAAGTATGCCTTATTTTCAGAAATACCTACATTCCAATATAAACAGAAAAATAAAATGTTTTTTAAAGAGTATATATTTATCTAGAAAACTCAGCTACCGAAAATGACGTATTTCCTAAGTTCCCTCATGTGGACAACTTATTTTTACTAAATCATCATTGCACTTTTTTTCCTTTCTGATCATGATCACATCTTGTCTTATAGTACAGTTTCTTATTTGCAGTTTCTACTGAAGTGGTTGGTTCTTGGAGATAAGAACCTCATTTATTTCAATTTCTGGCCTTTGTGGCTTCATAGCCTAGCGTACCACCTGAGACTACACGGATGTGAAGGAAATGTTTGTTGCAGGAAATATTTGGAAAGCAGAGTAGAAATAGCAATGTCAATATCTATACTAGAAACAACAGTTAACATTTCATTGCTTTTATAAGCAAGGTACTCTGCAAAGCACCTGACATGCATTAATTTTCACAACTTCCTATGATGTTGATACCAATGTTACCCCATCATACAGATAAGAAAACTGAAGCTTAGAGGTAATTTATTTCCTCCAGATTACGTGCTAACTGGCAGGATGGTGACTCTGGGGTCTTAAAGATTTGGCTTTAGAATCTCTAGTCTGTTATTTACAAAGTTAATGACTTTGGGCATGTTATTCAGACTCTCTAAGCCCCATTTTCCATATCTGTAACAGTGAAAAAGAGACTAATACCTATCTCACATGACAGGGAAGGCCTTGGATCCTTAGCCAGCAAGGGGCAGAAGGTGTG
Source organism: Rhinolophus ferrumequinum (assembly GCF_004115265.2). NCBI lineage: Eukaryota > Metazoa > Chordata > Mammalia > Chiroptera > Rhinolophidae > Rhinolophus > Rhinolophus ferrumequinum. The sequence goes on from NC_046285.1 coordinate 56,405,822, forward strand.
TCACTCTTTAAAGTTCAACAGAATCACCTGGTCCATGTTTGGAAAATACAGAGTTCCTGTCCTTACCTCCAAGAGGCTGTTTTCAGATGATATGGAGTAAGACCCAGGAATCTGTACTTTAAAGAAACTGCATATGAAAACACATGGCTTTAGGATTCACCTAAATTTAATACGTTGGAGTGTTTATCAAAAATAGAGTACCTTGATAAATCTGCATCCCACCCCCCCCAAATATCTATCCTCAAATTGGCAAGGTATTATCACAGTCTTGTTCACTAAGATGTCTGTTTATCATGTGAATAAAACAGTATGGGGATAATAATTACAGTTAATATTATATAACACATAATACAGGCTAGGCATTTGTTCTAAACACTTTATGGATATTAACTCATTTAACGCACCCCACCATCCATGATGAAGTTAGACTATTATAATCCTCATTTTATAGATGAGAAACTGAGGCACAGAGAGTTGAAATATCTTCCCCAAAGGCCCACACTAAGTAAGTGAGGACAGCAAACCCAGCATGCTGGCTCCAGAGTCTGAGCTCTTAACTAGTACACTGAGCTGACTCTCCCAGGGAGGGACGGAGGTCGGAGCCCTGGCTTACAGGAGATTTTGGGCAAGTTCTTCTGTGAGGTGAGGAGACTGACTCCCATGATCTCTAAGGCTCTCTGGTCCAAAGAGTCCATCACTCATTTTATAGAAGGCTTGGCCTTGGTACCTGATGGGTTAAGGCGCTGGGATTGCTGAGAGTAAAACACACTTCCTCTTATAGCTAGAACTGCCCAATTATTACTTTTCCTTTACTTGCCAATTCAAAAAGCTTCCTTCTGAGTCATCTGTCCTTTACCATTTCTTCTTGCTGAGAAAACCAAACGTACTTCAGTCTGGAGACCGTAGATCTTGTCTTCGCAGATTTCCTTCTAAGCCCTGCTGTTCTGGAGTGCTTTCACCTGAGGCTCTTTGAACTTCATTACTTGCCCAAAGAGGCCCATCAGCTTCTTGCTCCTCCTTTTTAACTCTCTTCATGAGCATTGGCACTCTTCTGACCTAATTGATCCTCAATAACATCTCTCCAAACTGTTCTCCTTATCTTTTACTGTTGTCCCATTCTAGGCTTGAGCTCCCTCGGGCTCCTTATAACCTCATATTTCTCAAACCTGGCTACACATTAGAAAACCTAAGATGCTTAAAATACAGATGACTCAGCACTACCCCAAACCAATGAAATCAGAATTTTTAAGAGTGAATCTGAGCAGGAGTATTATTTTAAAATGTATAAGTTCCATGAGAGATTCTAATGTGTGGCATGGTTAAGAATCACAGTTGTCTAGCTCCGTGATTCTCAAGTGGGAGGAATAAGTAAATCAGAATCACCTTGGTAGCTGGCTACTACTTACTTCCAGGGAGGGAAGTCTGACCATGTGAAGCAAATAAGATAACTTCCAGGTGGTTTGGAGAAGCCCCTTTATGAAACATGGTTCTAACTTAATCTCTAAAGAAAGATGGGTCACTATACCCTCTTGTCACTCACCTCAGCACAATAGCCCAAGCTGTATCACGGTGTTCTGAACCAAGTTATTATTTCTAGTCACAAAGAGCAATGAAGAGGATAAAGGGCTTGACTATAAGATCCGTATTATTTTTCTCTGTCTGGACTAACTGGCTAGGTAACTTTGGGGGAATCCCTTTTCCTCTAAAGGCTTCATTTTCCTTTCCATGTAAAAGAAGGTTATTAGATTACTAGATAATAACTAAGCTTCCTTCCTATTTTATTTTATTCTACTATTTTGAGCCCCCAAATCTATTGTCCCTCAACTGTTACACAACCAGCCCCAGTTCTTTCTGCATTCAACTGCCACCAGACAATGCATCTTGGCAAACCTATTCCCAACCCTTGGTGAAGACGGCCCATTCATTGCAAGCCAATACCATGGCTGCAAAGACTTCTTCAAACTTCCTCACTATTCCAAGGCCTATTGCCCAACCTTCAGTTTAGGCCACTGAATCTCCACAAAGATCGTCTCTGTCGGTGTCCTCTGATAGCAACCCCACGTGATAGCAATCACGTTCTGCATTTCTGGGCTTCCTGTAGGAAGGCCGCCTTGCTGAGCATGGTTCAGAGAGACGAACTTGGTTTATGGACAGGCCCTCTGCTCTCACCCCTCTAGCTGTGCAGTGACGCTCAGAGGTGGTTCCAGTGTGCTTGCAGTGTGGCTCCCGGAGCCTTTTTGTTTATTTGCTTCCTTTGTCTTCGTGTGAGATGGCTGTGTGTGTTCCGGGGTGCTGGTTGATGAATGCGTAGCAGAGAAGTGGTAGCGAGAGTCTTGCCTTTGCCCTTCTCTGCCAGCTTCCAGCCCTTTAACTTAGGAGCTGCACTGTCTAAAGGTGTTGGAGAAAGGATGGGCTCTAAGGCCACTTATAATGGTATTCTTTCTAGGTACTCTGTGTAAGTGTGCACGTGTGTTTTACATGTAACGGAAATGTAATTAAGCTAATAATGATGATGAAAATAATAAAGGCACTATTTGACAGGATAAAAAAATAAAATCAGGAATGCTCACGAGTTTGATTTGCTCTCCGATGGCCTAGGTGCTCCCTCTTTGCCCTAGTTCTTTGACTTTTGAATCAAAGAATGGAGGAAACAGAAAATGGAAAAATTGAAAAAAAAACAAAAACAAACAAACAAAAACCTTATAACTAAAAAATAAAAAACAAACTTAGGAAGGCTATTTTTGTCAATTTACAAGATACAGTGCTCTGAATAAGAGAAGACAAAGAAAAAATAAAAACTTTGGTGGGTTGAACTTGCTTGGGCATGGGGATTTGGATCAGGAGTTGAAGAAAGAGAAATTAATAAAGTATAATGTATGTGAAAATAGGAAAGCAGAGTAAAAAAAAAGTGTTACACAGGTTATGAATTGGGTCTTCTATAAATTCCTTCTAAAGACAAAAAAAAAAAATGAGAAATTTTGTAAATGGAATTAAATGAATAAAAAATTCCTTTAAGTTCGAATTGATTACTCTCTGCTTCTTAAATGCCATTCCAATTACAGAGTAAACCCAGGCTGGTCACAGATTCAAGGGTATAAAAAGCATGATCATATTAAAGACATTTATCTAGATTTCAGGAAAAGAGATTTCAAAAATAATTCATAGAGAAAAGGAGAGGCATAATTTCATAAAAAAGAGTCTCTCAAAGGAAATTTGGCTCAAGAAAAATGGCAGACTCTCATCTAAAACAAGGATCTACAAATCACTATCCACAAAAACTACAATTGTCTGTTTCTGTAAAAGAAGTTTTTTTGAGCACAGCTATGCTCATTTGCTTGGGCGTAGCCTATGGATGCTTTTACAGCACAGTAGAAGAGTTGAGTAGTTATGACAAAGACTATATGGCCTGCAAAGTTGTAAATATTTAATATTTGACCTTTTGCAAAAAAAAGAAAGTTTGCTGACCCTGACCTAAAAAATAAAATTTTAAGTGCATAATCTTGAATACTTCAAATTATAAAGGAAAGACTGGGTACGTGCGATGGTCAGTCAGGAGGAATGTTTATAAAAATTATTTGGGGGAATAAAAAGATTTCTGATAAATTCGATACAAAAAAGAGCACTTATGAAAGTATGAAATCTCAAGGGAGAACAGACTAATCCTGATGGATGCTGTAAGAACAGATTAGGAAGCTTATAACTTGGAAAAAGATGAGCTTTTCCCAGTAAAGCTACAGATTGGTTTTAAAATAGGTGATGTTTGAGACTGTTTTTAAAAGTTAGGATTACTAGGAGCGCATAACTTCCCTAAGAACATGTCCTCTTACTTCCACCAAACTAATTTGGAGCCCTGTCTTCTTTTTCAAAATTTCCTTATTAAATTTATTGGGGTGACACTGGTTAGTAAAATATAGGTTTCAAGTGTACATTTCCATAATACATCATCAATACATTGCATGTGTGTTCACCACCCAGCGTTAGTTCTCCTTCCATCACCATATATTTGACCCCCTTTGCCCTCTTCTACCACCCCTTTCCCCCAGAACACTTTTCTATGGATGGTTTCTCCTTCTTGCACTATGGGTTTTGTCCTTGCCACTGTTTCCTTCTGACCATCCTCTTCAATTTTGTCAGTTGAGAAATCTTCCCTTACTCACACATTTCTGTGGCTGAGAGACATCCGAGTTCCTCACAGAGAACATTTAAACAGGAGACATTCAAGCATCTAAATCTTATTTATATTCCCGTTTAGCTTTAATATGCCCCTCTCCAAAGGTGTCAGCAACAGCTGATTTTTTTTAAGTAAATGATTTAAGATAAATTTCAAGTTATTTCACCCTGTTTCCCCCACCCACAATCTAGTCTCACATTCAGTTTCTCTAACCCCATAGAAAATCAAATAACTTTTAGTTGACTAACTTTAAAATGTTATATGTTTCTTCTCTAGTAATCACTAAATTTCTAAATGATATGGCAAGGGTCTTCATTCTTAGTCTGTTCAATGTTATTTATGCAGTAGTCTTAGGTTTATTTCCTTATAAATATTTTATTTCATAATAAACATAATATCACTCCTATTCCAGGAATCTGTGTTCTCTTCTTCAATGGTGGCTCTCTGGTCATTGTGGAGTCGTCCCTGGGAATTCCCTCCAGACACTTGGTGGTCAGTATTCTGTAAGTCTACTCCTAGTAGATACTTATCACAGATCCTCGTAGTTTATTCTGTTACAGAATAGTACTTTCTGTTGTTTGTTTGTTTGTTTGTTTTTAATATGCATTCCCTGTCCTTCAGAGCATCCTGTAATGTTGTTACCTGTCTTTAATTTTTTAGCTTCCTGGAGCCTGAGGAAAGCAGCAGATTACATGGCAAGCTTTCTCCTTTTTCACATTATTACATTCCTTAATTCTAGCCCTTGCATATAATATGTTCCCTAGTACTACTAATTCTATGTCTTCCCTTTCTAAGCTTAGGGTAAAGAGTGACTTTTGGAGGCTGGATCTAATTTCAGGCTAAAAGAAAAGAATAAAAAAAGAAAACAGCTCTAAAGAAAGAGGCTTATCCAGTGTTGAACAGATACCCTTAGGACTAATTCTCAGATTTTACAGAAGCAAACAACAGCTCAGGGATTAGATAAACATGGTTATTTTTGATTAACGAGACCAACCTCATTTAAACAGGATATTTGTAACTCTGATTTCAGATATTTTGCAGGCTTGTGAGGTCATGTTATTAGTGTATTGATCTTAGAAAAATTTAAATTCAGTATATTTGTATTTAAAAAGCGATAGCTATAGTTGTCTAAAAGTAACATAATTGTTCTCACTTCCCATTCCATCCAGATCCTTCTAGAAGTCAGCTGCTATCTATAGTTCTGTTCTTCCCATATTAATTATCAAAAAAGCTTTATTTATTTTTCAATGCTATTACCTTTGCCACAAGTATTACATGACACCCTCTCTCAAATAAATAAGTTATTTGATCTGTGTGAGAAATGATATTTAGTACATTCTTTATTATGAGATGATCTGCAGTTGGTCCAGATAACAGTATGCATTTGTTTGTTGAGAAGGTTATTGAATAGTTGTAGTGACTATTTAATTTCAGAGATGCCAAAACATTGGAGCAGCTTTAGGGCAGAAAACACTGTGCATGTTTGAGCATGTATACAATTACTGGGTGTCATCAAAATATACGGTGAATGTTTACATAAAAAAAAGTATTACAGTAAAAGACACATTGCCATTAATGCCCCTCAAAATACTCCCCTTCACTTTCAACACACTTATCCCATCATTTTTGCCACTTTCTGAAGCAGTTATGGAAGTCCTATTTCGTGAGTGTCTTTAGTAGAGCTGCCGTGGCTGCCTCGATGTCCTGAATTGATTCAAAATGTTTGCCTTTCGTGGTCATTTTGACTTTGGGGAAGAGCTGAAGTTGCATGGTGCGAGATCTGGTGAATAAGGTGGATGAGGACACACTGTAATGTTTTTGTTTGACAGAAATTACCATACCAGAAGTGATGTGTGACATGGAGCATTTTCATGATGGAGGATGAAATGGTTTACCCGTTTCTCAGGCGTTTTCTACGAGTACCAGTAACATCAAGTTGATGTTAATTGTTGTTTTTTTTTTACCTAGATGGAATTGTATAAACTGAGTTTGTACCCAGGAACACTACAATGAACTCTGAATATTATAAGGGCTTATTAGAGAATTTAAGAAATGATGTGTGTAGAAAACTGCCTGAGAAATGGGCAAGCGATTTCATCCTCCATCATGACAATGCTGTGTCCCACCTCGCTTCTGGTACAGCAATTTCTGTCAAATAAAAACATCACGGTGTGCCCTCATCCACCTTGTTCACCAATCTGGCACCATGCAACTTCTGGCTTTTCCCTGAAGTCAAAATGACCATGAAAGGCAAACGTTTTGAATCAATTCAGGACATCGAGGCAGCCACACAGTGCAACTAAAGACACTCACGAAAGAGAACTTCCAGAACTGCTTCAGAAAGTGGCAAGAATGATGGGATAAGTGTGTTCAAAGTGAGGGGGAGTATTCTGAGGGGGATTAATGGCAATGTGTCTTTTACTGTAATATATATATATATATTTTAAATTTAAACATTCACTGTATGTTTTGATTACACCTCATATGTTTCAAGAAGTTGTTGCAGTCGATATTATGAATTGGATCTAAAGATACTTGGAGATTCTGATAGCACTTGTTTCCTTCAAGAAAGAGTTATGATAGGTAAATTCATTGAAGAAATTTTCAGTAAAATAGATTAGTGCCAGAATAGGAAAAGGATGCAAATGAGATATATATTATTTTACTTGGGGTCATTTTCAAATGTTTGGTTATAAAATTAAGACTTCTATAAAATTCTCCAGTGCTGTCATAGAAAGAGCTATAGATTTTTGTCATCTCCAATGTGTTTAGTGATGTAAAAGATGAAACGTTCCTTCTCTGAGACCATGCCGATGTTGGTGCTAAATAAGAAAAAAGAGTGGCAAATTCTCTGTTTTTAAACAGGATTGTGGAGAAACGCTTCTCTGATATTTAAAATTCAAATTCAAAATGAGGAACATAAAATGTGCAAATTGTCACATTGTTTTCACAACGGATCCAAAATCCAGTGACTGAGAACCTGAAAACTTTTTATGATGTAAAAAAGTTTATAATTACAGCAAAAGGTCTTGAACAAATATGCTATTTGTTGGGGTTTGACCTCACTCATAAAAGAGGGGATAAAATATATATTTCATAAAAGAGAGGGTTAGACATAAAGGGAGGTATGTAATACAATTAAAGAATCCAAAAGTTAGACATAAAAGGGTGGTATGTAATACAATTAAAGAATCGAAACGTCCATAATAGGAGAATTGAGCACTGATTAGGAACATGAATTTTGGAATCCTGGTTGTGCCACACTATAAATGTTTGACCTTGAGCAAGTTACTTAACAAGCCTCCTAAACCTTAGTTTCCTCATTTGGAAAACAGGGATACAAATACCTAATGCATTGTGCTGCTGTAAGAGTAAAGTGTCTCCTGCAGTACCTGGCAGGTACTCAATAAAAGGTAAGTAGTGGTTATTACCCTTAACTGTGGTCTAACGTTAAATCCTCATTCCCCTGGGAATGATGAGACTCAGGAATTACAATGAGGAGCATGGTTCAGGTCCTGGGAGCCTCAGTATTCAAGGAGACTTAGAGTCAATTCTCAGACAATTTTATAGTCTCTTGATTTTTTTTTTTTAATAACGAAAGGAAAACAAACAAACCAAATCATTTCACAGAAAGTTATACGGTGATAAGTTTTTAGTATTCCACTCCAAGATTCATAGTGGTTTATGTACAGTACCCAAATTTTTCACATGGCTAACTGCTCTAACTTTTAGCATCAGATTTATATACCATGGTGGCTGGACCCAAAACCACCACACGCATGGTGTTAGGCTCAGAACTTGTGACCTTATTAAGGGTATAGCGTCATTTACCATCAATGGCAGTATGAAATTGCAATAGTCTTTTACTGACATGTACACACCTAATAACTAGGTCTTTATGTTGATCAAGTCATATCCCCTAGAACAATAGTAGCTCATTCATAGCAACCCAATGTATCCTCCCTGAGAACTTCTGGCTGACCAAAACATAACCTACATGATCCCTGTTTAAGAGTAAAAGCTAAATGCTATAATAAATGCCATAATCTCAAAACAAATTCCACAATCAAACTTTATTTCTTACTTACACAGAGTCTTAAAAGGGTATTTGCTTTCTGGTGGCTCTCCTGTGCAGCTTTCCTAGACGTGACTCAGAGACCTAGAATCCTTCCATCTAGAGGCTGGGATATACTCTAGGGCTCAAGAACCTCCTCTGGGTCCTCCCAATCCAGCCTATAATATGTGAAGAGAGGAGGAGATGGGAGGGGAGAAGAAGGGAGAGAGCAAGAAAAGGATGTTTGGTAATCTTAGGAATTCTAGAAGTAGCATGCAGCACTCCTGCCTGTAATGCATTGGTGAGAACCAACCTACATGGGCACGTTGAACTTCAAGGAAAGTTAGAAAATACAGTCAGCTGTGCCAAGAAGAAAACTAAAACATTTTGGTGAACACACACCAAAAATCTTTCTTGGATATTTTTGAGTTTGGGTTTTTCGACAGCACTGGGAAAAAAAAAAAATCCTTTGTTATATATGTACGTGTGTGTGTGTGTGTGTGTTGTGTGTGTGTGTGTAGAATTGACTCATTAATTTGAAGGCGCACGCTGAATGAAATCTTTGGGATTTTTTTTTTACCCCTTTCTCTCATATTCCCTTCTAAGAAACCAAAGACCTCTCATTTTTGAGAGTACAGTACTTCAGAAAGATACAAGGATGATTCCCAACCAAGGGAAATCTACCAAAGTCTGTGGTAAACACCAATGAGAGAGAAAATCTTGAAAGAGATGTCTCTAAGACACCAAAGAAGTCACTCAAACCGTACTGAAGTGAACAGAAAGGGAACCTTTCAGGATTTCCAGGCACTTGATTACAAATGCGCATCTTATGAATCCTCTGCCAAAGCAGGTTGTTTTAAAATTTTTTATTTCTGTACTTATCCTTTTGATATCTCTGCATTTTTCTCTGGTATATTCTATGGCTTGGGCAATGAGCCTACACTATCCAGAAGAAACCAGACTGACACTGAACCTCTGCATATGTCTCTGTAAGCTTTCAGGACAGGCAGAGCACCAGGGTTAGGCGAAAACACTGGGAACATGACCTCGTTTCTAAATGTCATGGCAGGAAAGAAATGAACCCAGAACTTGCAGGGAGAATACTTAGAAACTTAGGAAGACATTCCACATTCCAACTTTTGAGTGTCCTGTGCTCTCATACATTACACAAACACACACACAATTCCATTTACATGGTGTCTTTAATTTGCCTATGGGTAACAACAATATACCACCAAATATCAATGAATAGCCCATTTAAACTGGAGAGTTTGAAATCAAACTTTATACCCAAATTGTATTCAGGTATCAAATGTGTTAAGCAAAAATGGAAACTATTAAACACATATTTTGGAGAGAATGAAGACCAGGCTTTAAACACTCTTTCCATCATGAACAGAAACTTCTCACTAGATCAAATATTTCCTAATTACTGATTTTTAACATTTCTTAAAAAGACTTAGAAATTGATTTGTACTTATTATATTATTATCGGCTTGTTTATTAATATAATGTAATTGTAAATATTATGAAAGCATCAACTGCAAGTATGAAAAGGGATATAAATTTTTTTCTGGAAATATACACCTAATATAATATTAAAAAAATAATAATTGGCTCAGACAATTAGTTTTAGGTATATAATTGTAATTTCATTGTTTAACTGTGATATTTATACGAGTATTTTTTTAAATGTATTTTGTTTTATATCATCCTTCAATTTCTGATCTTTTAAAAAGAAATTTAAAGGAAATAAATCAGAGATGTGAGGCCTGACTTTCTTGAAAGTAGCAACTGATCAGTCAGTCCATTAAGGGTGGAGCACAATTAAGACTGCCCCCTAATGGTTTGGGATAAGATAAACTTGTTCCAATGAAGGAGAGACCTCAGGAAAATGAGCGGTTTATCCAAATACTCAGGACCAAAGGGAAAGTATCAAAGGCTAGTCTTCTTCCCTGCTCAAAACCAGATGCTAGTGTGTACATTGTTCACTCGAGTGCTGATAAAAAGCTCTTCCCCATTTGTTAAAACAGGTTAGTAGTTTCTCTACTAACATTTACTGAGTACCTATTACTTGCCAGGCAGTGTGGTAAGTGCCAGAAATACAAAGAGTAAATTAAACGCTAGGAGAGCCCACAGAAGGTAGTGGGGATGGAGACGGAGTGGTCAAGAAACCCACATTAAGAGCTAGGTTTCTACATTTCAATATAATCTGACCTTTAAGCCAAATAATCAAGAATTCCAATCCTGACCCATGTCCCTGTGCTACGGTGGTCTGAGGAACTCTCAGACAAACCTAGCTTTTCCTTGGAGCTAAAAGATGTGGCAATAGTGGAAACCCCAGCACCCCAGAATTCATTCATAGACCTGACTATCGTTTCACATCTCAGATATCTTCTTCAATGGCTCCTGATCAAGTCTGAAGTCCAAACTCAATGTTATGGCTTTGAAGATAACGATGGTCTGACTCTAATCTCATCTCATAATAAAATATAATTCATATCCCAGTCTTCATTCCTAAAACAGTTCTTGCATTTTATGGCCTCTCTCTGCTTACTTTTCCTTCAATTAAAAATATTTTTTCACAATTATTTACTAATCAACAACATAGCTAATCTTCACATCTCACCTCAAATATAATTCTTCAGAAATGTTTCTTATCCCTTCCCAGTCACAATAGATCTGTCTTCCATCATATTTTCATGGCAAACTGCTAGCTCTTCCTGAATTCTACTCTGTGCAATAGTTAGTTGCTTACATGTCTGTCTCCACTCCTTGTAATTGGAGACAGGGGCACTGATGTATTACTCTACATCAATATCCACCACTGTGCCTATTATAGTGTTTGTGCAAGTATGTGCTCAATAAATGCACATTAACTTGAATTGCTCTATATTTTCCTTGTCTGGAATGGGCACTGAAACTCTCCAGAAAAGGGCAGCCTCAAGTTCTGCCCACCAGCTAGCTATTACTTTTCTTCCAGGGGCCCCCAGACCCTCTCCACTTTGATCCTTTCTACTCTTGCTCTTCCTCTGTCCGTCCACCAACATCCAGACCAACAACCTCCTATGACAGAAGCTCCATCAATCTATCTCTCTTCCTTATATTCTTTATTTAAGCCCAGGGATCACAAATTCCAATGCCTATAGGTGCAAGTCACATAACATAAATTGAAGGATCCAGCTGGTATAAGATAAGATGTAGACAGGCCTAAATGGAGACAATATGCCTGCATGAAGCCAACCAGATTATTATTATTTTCAATTACCAGACAAACAATACTATTAGTGTTATAATGCAAGGCAAGGCTGCCACGTTAGCACAAGACAACATACTATTCTGATACTCTGCTAAACTCCATTTTCTGTATCTTTGTTTGCTTTTTTTTTTCCCCCTCCACCAAAGTGCCTCCATTTATCTATCCTTCTAGGCCTGGAGCCAATGTTACTTCCCCCTTGAAACTTCTCCAATCCATACAGGTGGATTTTGGATTTTTCCCCCCATGTTCCCACTATACATTTTTAACAACCCTAGTATACCACTCGTCAGAGCTTACCCTCGCACTAGTTCTAATAGTGTATGTTACTAGCCTTGTCTTACTTATGTTGTCAACTTCTACTTCACTCATCACAGCCCCTTGGACACAAATTCTACACATATATTCTTGAGTTAAACTCATGTCCCTTTTATCTCTCCCCTGAGCAGTAGCAACTGGGTTTTTGGCCCTAAATTCCACAAGGCAGTTTTCTGAAAAGCACTACAGCCAAATTGTGGATGGGAAAATCTATGTTTTAAATGATACAGGTAATGATCCCGGACTCCACGAGGAGACTAATGGCAACATCAAGGTCAGAAGCCTTAGCTCTGACAAAGCAAGAACCACGCCACGTTGCCTTAGACATAGGCGTCCTTACCAATGTGTTTACATCATATTTTGAACTCTCCAAGAGAATAGAGAGGCACTATCATTGATGAATACACTCTTGATATTGAACTTATTTATAGTTTTTGGAGGGGCGGGAGGCAGTTTAGTGAGTGTGCTGCTAAAACTCTAGGAACTTGGCAGCAGCCAGTGTACAGGAATTCCCCCTGCTCTGCATTTTAACACTGCTGTGATTTGTAGACATCACTATTTAATGGAGCACACAGCTGTGCAAGAAGAGCAGGAGGCGGAGTTTGGCAATAAAGGACCAGCAGGAAATTTGGCAATCTTTGTCATCTGGAATTTCCCTAACTCACAAGCCACCGCTCCTTCCATGGCCCTCCTCTAGTTCATCCTTCAGTCACTCTCTAAAACAACCATTCTAATTACATAAACAGCCAAGCAGAGGAACTGCAGTTTAAGTCCTGCCCTTGAATTCATCTTTAGCAAGTATATTTTTGTTAAGTCCAGGAAACAGAGTTGGGCAAACTAGCAAGATAAAATAAGAAATGATCAACATCTTCAGCTAAAACTGTAATGGAAACATTGAGGGAAGCTAAAAAAGAAATAACTTTGGGTAATAGAAATTATTTCTTTTAATTAAATTAGCCCTGACCTTTCCTATTTTAGCTGCAAACAGAAGTCTCCAAAGCAGCAATTAGAAACACCTTGTGGTGTCCTGTAAAGTTAAGTTTTGCAACTGGGTTTAAATCCTAGTTCAGTAATATACTGATCATGAGACACCCGAGCAAGTTCTTTGGCCTCTTTGAGTAATATTTTCCTCCTCTACAACATGAGGATAATAGTATATACCCAATGGGGCTGTTAGGAGGATTACCAGAGAAAGTACATTTATAAGGACTAGTACCTAGGGCCACTCAGTTAGTGTATGTTTTCTCTTTTCCTTTTCTTCCTCACCCCTTTCCCCAAACACATGCACAGATCTTCATGGCTTAATATTATAGTGTAAGTCCAGTGAAAAATAGACTACTTTTTAAAACATAATAGATTTAAGTAAGTACTTGATGTCTGTACATCTTGCTGTTACTTCTGCTTGCTATTACACCTTCTTGCTATTCTTCACACAGCACATTCTTTTTGCTATTACTAAGTAAATGATATGATACAAGTGTCTTTAAAGAATCCAAAGCATTTATTGATACATATATTTATCCATTTCCAAAATATTCCTATAAAGTACAAGCAAGGTCACAGGTATCTACTTTATGGATAGAGAAAATGGGAACAAATGTTAAATTGCATGACCCAAATCTTGAAAGGAAAACTATAATCCTTGAGTTATATAATAGAATTCTTCACTGTAGCTTTCCCCATGCTACATTGCCTCAAACTCTTCTCTTATAAATCAAAGACAAGACCAATGATCCACAGAAGTATGTATTAAAGATATCAAAATAAATAAATAAATAAACAAATAAATAGATCTGTAATTCTAAATAAAGCAACAACAAAATCAATGTTCTCATCATTTTTTCATTAATAATAAATAACAGAAAGCTCTATTTAGTAAAGACAAATTTAAAATAAAGACAAGTTAAAGTTTTAACACTATACTTCAGTTTTAGATATTTGTCCCTATATTGCAAAACAAAAGAAAAAAATAAGTAAAACAGAGAAATAATGAAAGTATTAGACAAAAATATAATCTTGATATTTTCTTGTGAAGGCTTATGAAGTAAAGCTGCAAGTAATTCATGATTTCAAGTCTTTTGGGGAAAAAAAATGTATTTTGATTAAAAGTAGGAAAGCATCACAAAAATCTGTTGTAAAAAGAAATGTAAAACCCCACCAAAAAGTAGGGGGGTAGTAGTTTATTCAATGTTGTATCTTCCTTGTTTTCAGTAAAGCCAAAAAGTAATTAGTGGCTTAATCTTGTAAAAAATATCCACACTTCAGGTGAATTTTAAATTTGAATTACATATAAGATATATGTTTACTATGCCAAAATGGCTAACTTAAAGTAGTCCCTTAAAGCATGTTTGCTGACTATTATGCTATACTATAGTGGATTAAAAGTGATATGAAAGAAGGAAAGTAAAACAGGGCTAAAACTAAAGAATTCCACGGGGGCATGTGACTACGTGGGGGTATATAGTAACACATACCATAAAAACTTACATTCTAGATATGTGAGATGATTGCTTTTTGTAGAAACATGTGAAAAAATAAATTGGCACCCTAAAATTGATTGAATAATGGAAAGGTTTATAACTCTATTGTTTCATCAGTATCTCTGTACCATAGACTACTTTGTGGGTCTAAGAAGCCTATGAGCAGTAATCATATTTTAAGCACTTTAAAGAGTGAAATTTCTCCTTCCCTGGCATATTCTGTTATTTTCTAGCAGTTTAAGCAAGGTTCATTGCAGTCTAGTAGAACAGTGGATAATAAAAGACTCAGTGAATCACTGCATTTCTGAGTGCCAGAAGGTCTTGGGGATTGAAGTCCTTGGCCAGTCTGCTCCAAATACTCTTGTACGTGCCCCCCTTGTAGTCTGTTCATTTGTAGTCAGCAAACATGCTTTAAGGGACTACTTTAAGTTAGCCACTTTGGTATAGTACACATATTCTATCTGAATGAATCCTCCAAGATTAGAGTTACTCAGGCTAGAGAAGACACTAAGCAACCAAACTGAACACTGTTATATGTCATTAGTCAGAGTTTAGATTTTGATATAAAATGTCCAAGTGACAGAATCGAAAATCAGATTCTAGCTATTGAACAAAGGAAGAAACAGAAAAAAAAATGCGGTTTCTTTTAGACTTTTGTTCACAAAACAACAAGTTGATTTCCTTAAGTGAATATATTTCATGTGACTATCTCCACTGGCAGAGAAATCATTTGCTGAAACTTGTTCCAAATATGAAGTTAAAAGATTATATACAGTTATTTGAATTCAATGTTAGTAAATCATTTTTGAAGGCTGCTTTTATGAGTATTTATGAAAGCACTGATCAAGATGATGAAATCAATACTATGGATTATAGCTAGCTTAAGGAAAGAAAGAAAGCGAGAGAAAGAGAGAGAGAGAGAGATATGGTGGTGGGGGAGAAAGAGCGATAGATGACTGAAATGGAGCAAGTCACAATGGAACAAATGGAATATATCAAATCCTAATGCATATAGTATGGGTAAGTATTGTTTTATGAAACTTTGTGGTTCAACTTACAGATATTTATGTGTTTATGCATGTATGCATATATGCACAGTGCACATATGCTACATAAACAGCATGTTTTTATTATGGCTAGTGGTCAAAAATATAAAAAAAGAATAATTAAGTTCAATTTTTAATTAGCTGTAAATGTCTACTTATATAAGTATACTAAAATTTAAAAAAGTTAAATATAGGCTTCAAATTTGCCTTACCTATTTTTAAATATTTCATTATTTTTATTGAGGTGTAATTTACATACACTGTTTGTTTAGGTGTACAACATAATGATTCGATATTTGTATATATTGCAAAATGATCACTACAATCAGTTTAGTTAACATCTGTCACCATACATAGTTACAGGATTTATTTTTATTGTGAAGAGAACTTCTAATATTTACTCTATTAGCAACTTTCAAATATACAATACAGTATTATTAAGCAAATTTCAAATATACAATGCAATATTATTAACTATAGTTGCCATGTTATATATTACTACCCCATGACTTATTTATTTTAGAACTGGAAGTTTGTACCTTTTGACTCTTCACCCATTGTGCCCCTCACCTCTACCACACCTCTGGTAACCACAAATCTGTTCTCTGTATTTATGAGCTTGGGTTTTTTGTCTTTGTTTTTTCAGATTCTACAAGTAAGTGAGATCATATGGTATTTGTCTTTCTCTGTCTGACTTATTTCACTCAGCACAATACCCTCTAGGTCCATCCATGTTGTCGCAAATGGTAAGATTTAATTCTCTTTTAACGGCTGAGTAATAGTCCATTGTGTGTATATATATAAATATGAGGATACATACATACATCTTTTCAAGTTAGTGTTTTCATTTTCTTTGGATAAATACCTAGAAGTAGAATTGCTGGATCGATAGTTCTATTCTTAAGTTCTTGAGGAAATCCCATACTGTTTTTCACAGTATTAGGTTGGTGCACAAGTAATTGCGGTTTAAAAGGTTAAAAATAATTACAAAAACCACAATTACTTTTGCACCAACCTAATAGCTATACCAATTTACATTCCCTCCAATAGTGCACAAGGGTTCCTTTTTCTCCACATCTTCTCCAACACTTGTTTGTTGATTTATTGATGATAGACATTCTGATAGGTGTAAGGTGATATCTCATTGTGGGTTTTTTTGGTGTGTTTTTTGCATTTTTGATTTTTAATTTATAATATTAGTAGTTGTAATACTTATAATATTAGTATTAATATTCATAGTATTATTATGTTTCTTAAAAGTAATAATTTTCCAGGGGTAATGATCTAAATTTCAAATTGGAGGCATTCTATTTGATAAGCTTTTACTATGAAATATATTATATATATATATATTATATAAACATTATATATAATATAAAAGAATAAAAAATTTAATGTGTCATAGCCAGCCATAAAAACATCCTGTGCCACAGGAAACATATACTTAGGGTTGTTTCCAATGAAAAAATTTCAAAACAAGTAAAATATATATCTATATACACAAATAATTAGTACAGACTTGTTAATAATAGCAAAAAGTATATAAGTCTCCTAAAATCAACATAAAAGACTGTTGTTGTTTTTTATATGCTGGCAAATCTACATAGCACAATATTACATTCAGTCATTGAAATGATCACTCTGTGGCAAATTCAGAAAAATGCTTATATGATATATCTAAGTAATACATTTTTACCTGTGCTGTGATTATAACTATTCAAATATTATGCAAACATCTCACTAGATATTGGAAGTGAATAGGAAAATAGGAATGTTTAATTTGCTAAAGTGATAAAATAGTAGATGCTTTTTTAAAAATTCCGTTTTTAGCTAATGTTATCATAAAACTATGCTATTAAAAATTATCATATCTTAGTATGGTTCTAAAATTGATCAATGTTCACAACAATTATCAGCAAAGCTAAAATGCTTCATTCACTTATATATCACCAAAATCTTAGGAAAGTGAGTTACCAAGAGAGTGCTTTCAAGGAACCACAATGAAACAAAATGAAATAAGAGTACATACAGTTTGTGGATCATTTTGTGTGTAGAAGATATTATGCAAGATGTTATGGATTGCTCCTCCTGGGTTTTGGGGCCTTTTAGGGTTTTCCATTGAAGTAGTAGGAGTCTGGGCTTAGTACTGCTTCTGCTTGAGGCAGTGTTTCAAGCTTTCTATCTGGTCCTACCTTTGTCTGTTAAACAAATGGTGATAACCTGTATTCCTTGGTCTTAGATTCCTTTGGGTTTCTCCTGGCTGATATGTAGGATCTAGGTAACTCTGGGTCTGAGTTATGGATGTTGGATGGAGGCCAAGTACGCCACATTGGACGCATGGCTGGACGCCCCAAGATACTGACAGCCCACAGGCAGAAGACTGGAAGAGCCTCTAGGGCATACAACAGAATTAAGAACTAAGGTCACAGTGGCAAGCTGACCTCTATTTTCTTGCTAAAATAATGTTTGCCATAATTGTCATCCTGTGTGCCAATTGTTTGTATGGGGGAGGGTGGAGCTAAAACTAGGGGGCAATTGTAAAATATTACAATGTGATATAGAGATTTTCTCCATATTTAAAAAGCACATTTCAGAGCAAGGTAAGAGAAGCCTATGCCTTGGTAGACATGGTGTCTAAATGGGCAGCATGAAATTAATGAATTCTTTCTTAGTTCTGCAAGGAAGGTCTTTTCAGGTATCCCAGGCCCTGAAGAGTCACAGCTACTGCTGAAGGGCTGCTGGCATTGTTAATCCACACTACACTGCTATTTTTCTTCCTAATGTGAGCATTTTCAAGGGGCAAATGATTTCGTTTCAGGTCTAAACCAGTGTCCATTTCTACTTTTTGACATTAAAAGAAACTTGCACACACCTGGAAAAATCCCACATACCCCTAAGAAGATTTTCTTTTACTGAGGGTCTTGAAAGCATTAGGCTTCTTTTCAGTTTTCCAAATATAAAATTTTATCTTAGATTAATCTGTTTTCATGAACTATACATGCTCCCCAGCCCAGTAATGGTTCTGATTTAACTTGAGGGTGAGAGTCACGGCCCCTCCAGGATTGCAACTACCTCACAATGATGATACTACACGTGTGGTATTGATATTCCTGTTACAAATTAGGATGTCACCATATGGAATCATTTTATGGAATGGTTCATTATTTAACGTAATATTGATTATTTGAAGACCTATATATTACACACTAACTAGAACTCATGTTCTTAACACTTGTTGAGACAGATGCCTTCCATTTGGTTGACTTCATGGTCCCCTTTTTTCCTGCCTCAAAGTCCTAAAAATATAGTCACTTAAATTTTGAAATAGTCGCAGAAAAATCTGTTATTGTGAGAATATTTTTTTGAGAAACTGAGATAACTACATACTTTTATTAGCTCAAACTTATTCACCACTTACTACTATATACTAGACAATGTGCATTATTAACCCTTACTACCAATGAACCCTTATTACTCAGTTAACCTTTCTACCACTCCTATGAGGTAGGTTTCGTTACTATCCCCATTTTACATATGAGGAAACTGAGGTACAGAATAGTTAGGCAATTTGCCTGAAACACACACCCAGAAAATGACAGACCTGAGACAATAACCCATTCTGATACCACAGTCCAAGCTCTTAAGCCTATACTATACAGCTTCCCAGACAGCTTAGGGATGGAAAACACCTGGGCTGTCAATCATTAAATAATATTTGCAATGACCACATGTTACATCTAGAAACATTACAGTTATATGGACAATAATTCTGGGAAGTCATATAGCAGGTAAATGTAAATCTAAAGATCATAGCATTTTACAAATATTTGGAACACGAGATTTCTGTGATCTTTTAATTTTCCTCTTAAAGAGAAAAAAAGTCTCTGCTAGGAATTTGTCTAGCTGCCTGGATTTATCAAAATTTATAAAGCTTCCATGGAGAAGGAATCTTAACCTATTTTATGCATTTTACTCTTTCAAAACTTAAAATATTTTAAGCATTTTTGACGTGCTGATATTGTACAAAACTCTAAGGAAATAAGTCAATGACAGTGCCAGAAGTATAAAAATTTACGTATAATAAAAGTGACACCTGCTACTTACTCATTCAATAGGAAATATGTATTGAGTGGTTCTTCTATGCTGAGAACTATACAAAGTCCTGAGGAAACAGAGCTCTGGACAGAAGAGACCTGTCCCTCCGTAACCTTAGAGCCTAGTGAGGGAGACAGACATCAAACAGACACAGTAATTGCTCTTCCAGGACTCTGACAAGTGTGTGAAGAAAAGAAAAGAGGGCACATAGAATGCATACATTATGAAGGCCTGAACCTGACTGATATCAAGGTGTTTCCCTGACATGACAACAATTAAACTAGGATCTAAACAGTGGGTAGGTTTATTATTATCTGTGTTGAGCTGTCTGGAAAGCTGAAGAAACTGTGTTATAAGCTGTGGGTGGCTTCATAAGGCCAGTGATGAGAACTGGGGTTTGAAATGTTAAATCAATATTGCCACATAGAAAATCAGAAAAAGAATACAATGGGAAGAAAAACAGCACGAGCCCAAATGACCTTACAAGTTAACCTTTTAAAAGCCAAAGCAGTACAGAACCACCCCCCGCCTCCCCCGGACCACACACACACACTCCTGCATGCTGATCACTTTCCTGTCACTGCTGTGGTTCTTTTTCCTTCAAGCCTGTTGCACAGGACTAACCTAATATGTAGGTAGAATCCGGTTGGTAAGTGGAAAGAGGATATGTGTAGCTTGGATTTCCAAATATAAACCAAGAGAAATGTTCTCAGGAACAGGTACCAACAAAGTGCCTTTAATTCACACTAAAATGTGATTATCTCAGGTCCTTTCCAGTGAGTAAATTTTTGTTAGGGATCTTGAGGCTGTCCACGATTGTAGTTCCTCCATTAGAGGCCAAGTTGAAGTTGCACAACATGTGGTAGATTGGCGGCTGGAGTCTTGTGTTTCTGCCTTAGTTCTCCCAACAACTGACTTGTGTGACTCTGGACCAGACATGATCCGTGGATGAGCCTCTGCTTCCTTCTCTTTTGAGAACAGAAACAAATGGCAGAGCTCTAAGTTCTCCTGTGGATCACTGATGATTGTGTGACCAAAATAGAGTGTCGGTGCCCTTTCTGGCTCTTCTCTGCCTTAAGCTGTAAGAAACTACTTTTATTTAAAGCCGTAAACCACCGTAAACAATCCTGGTCTCTGCCTCTCCTTCAATCCCATCGTATGCAAATGCTATTTAGACTGGCAGCCACCTACTTAATCTTTTCCTTTTCATATTGTCAGACCTTTGGATTGAGCCCCATGAGACAGCAGCAGTGAAAGGGGTTTATGGATATAAGGTAGGCTTTGGAGTCAGCCCTGGTTCCAATTCTGACTGCATCACCCACCAGGAGACTGGAAGGAAGTTACCAAGTCTAGTATTTCTCATCTGCAAAATGAAAATGACAGGGGTACCTTCTTTGTAGACTGCAAAAGGACGAAATGTGAAAATACACAACACAATGCCTGACGCACACTGTCTTAGTGCTCAACACCTATTGTTAATGATGTGATTTATTAATTCCTGACTGATCTTTATATACCCATTATTTCCAATATTATCAATACCATTTCAAGACAGAAAATATTTAGTGTACTTTACAGGAGAGAAAAGAAACAGAGTTCATTATTTTCCAAGATCGCATTTCAAATGACAGAGCTAAGACTCCAGCTCATGTCTGTCCTTTGTGCTCTACTCAATCCTGATTCTTTATCTAGTTAAAAACAGAGTAGCAGCCACGACAACCCTCAGCACTGCACAACCTGGGCTTTCTCCTTTGGCTCTTTCCCTGTGGCATCTGCCCTATTCGTTACACCCTTGGCATGGCACAGGCTGCTGCCTTGGGATCCACGCAGGGCAGAAAGCTTTGTGGAATGCATTGTCAGAGTTCTACTTATCTTTGAATGAGTAAAGAATTTAAGGCCCTAGGGAAAAGGCGACTTACCAATCAAATCTTCCCCTCAACAAGTCAAGAAACAATGGAGAGATAATCTATGACAGCAAGGAAAAAGCTCCCTAATGCTCTAAAGTCCCAGCGAGGCCCCTGGAGGGTTTTAAGTCTGAATCATTTTGGCTGAGAAGGAAGTTGGTTTCAAATGAACTTTTGGAAAGTTGAGATTCATTGCATTGTCAATAAATCTTCCCTGCAGTTTCTCTCTGATGTTTCACATTCAGTTAAAACCTTGAATTCTCCCCCCGGGAAGCTACTAAAACAACAAGAGACCCATTGGAAGCTTAGTAACCAACCCATTAATGCAGCTCCAGAACCAAGGGACCCTGAAAGTCCAATTCAGCAGGACTAATTCTCAAGCACAGGTCCCAACTGCAAATTTATGGAAAGTCTTTGGCTAACTCTAAACTGTACAGGATATCTAAGCCTCCATCAAATAATGTACTCACACTCAGGAATTTCAGATCTATAGAAATTCAGATCTATAGACAGACCCACTTATATTCAACTTATTAAGAGTAAGCCATGCATGTGATGTTGATCTGCATGGGAAAATAAGACCAAAACAACAACAACAACAATGACAACAACAACAGCCTAGCATGGAATCAAAAGACTGGATTCAAAGATGCATTCAACATGACTGTGTGGCAGGTGTCATCTCCCCTGCTTGTAAAATGGAAAACTGAGTATAGAGACAATGAGCAACTCATCCGAGGGCAATTGTCTAGTAAATGACTATAGGGGGTTGGGCTCCATATTGGCAAGTTCAAGTATAGACTTCTTCCTTCCGGGCTTTGTGAACTTGTGAACGGTTTTTGGTAAAACAAACAAACATAAAACAAACAAACAAACAAAACTTTTATTCTCCATTGAAGTAAATATTATACAAATAATTATTGGCTTGTACATTCCCTGCTCAGCTTAAAAATTATATATGTCCTCATGTGACTACAATTCAATCCTACACCCTTATCTCTGGCTTCCTGAAAGATGTTTCCAATACTCAGTTGGCCTTTTCCTTGATCTCTCATTCATGTTGGGCTTGCCTGACTTAAATATCTCTTTTATCCCTCTCCTTAAAAGACTCATTCATTCATCGTGATTTTTGAGAAGGACCAAGAGAGGGATTGTCATAGCCTTCACATGCTCACAGAAATAGACAAATTCTTAATTCCCTGTTGTCATAAGTAACTCGTTAGGGCAGTTACTGAGTTCGAGAGTCCTCTCCTTGTGACACAGAGGCTTTCTTGAAGTGCAATGCCATGATAATGATAGCAATGACAATAACAATCAAAAACATTTACTGAGACTTATTCTCTTCTAGACGTCAACTCCTTTTATATACATTTGCTCATTTAATCTTTACACTAACCATATGAGACAGGTACAATTTATTTTATCTTTTTTACAATTGAGAAAAATGAGTCCTGGAGAGGTTTAATAACTTACTCTGAAAAGCTAATAAGCCAGCAGCAGGAGGGAACAAGTAGTTTTACAGCAGATTAATCTCTAGAGCCTTTGTTATTTAACCTCTTTTATTATAAACTATAATATCTCTGAACTTCATCTTACCATTATATGTAACAGGGTTCTCATCTCTAGTTTCAAAGTCTATCTCTCTTTTTTAGAAAACTTGGAAGCCAATCTTAGCTACCCTTTATAAAATTATCCCTGGAATATTTAGAGCATATAAAAGAACTCCCTATCTTAACGTCAAGAATTGGAGAAGTCGGTGCTACTAGAGATTCTGTTTCCAGTTCTGTGTGCCAACTCTTTCCATTACAGCACATCGGTATTAAGATACAAATGGAAGGTTTATCCCGACCGCACCAACGTGCGTAAGACATGTGGTGTCATAGCTGCCCCATCAATAATTTCCATGAATCTCTGTTCCTAAATGGTGATGCTACCTTCGAGCCACGATATCTACCTACCTACCCCATGCAGCAATTCCTGCATTTGCAACTAGAAAATTGCCATGTTATTCACCGTTCTTCACCATGTGTGGCTTCCATCTCTCACCTGTAATTTGAGGGTAATAATAATGCTTAAGCAGCAGTGTTGTGGTGAGAACCAAATGAAGCCGAGGACTGAGGAACACCAAACACTGTGCCTGACCCACAGTGAGCTGTTCAGTAAATGCTTGTTGAAACAGCATTTGTGAATGATGATACCTTGTTTTCATTTACAACAAAACAAAACAAAACAAACAAACAAAACACAAACCTATTACTTAAAATGGAGACATATCAGAAAACCTTCCTGCTAGTTTTTTTCTGTTCACCACAGTGCTGTTCCTGCAGTTAAAGTTTAACAACCTCAATTAGAAAAATCAAAAGGATCATCTTTAGGAGCCTTTGGGCAGGCATTTAACCTCAAGTTATTGCACAACCTGTTGATCCAGCTTTTATCAAGGCTCATCAGACACTTCAAATGTCCATGCAGATTAAGCTACTAAGACTTCTTGAAGGTATGGGGGATTTATCCACTCAGCGCTGCAATCAGACAAGTGTTTCCTAGTCACCAAACAGCATCAGCACACATAACTCTTCTATTTCTAAAACAAGATACTTCCAAACTGGGATGACTTAAACAAAATTTCTTTAGTAGCTAGAATTCAAGTTGGTAAACATTTATGTACGGTATCATACCTCAAGCATAATTAACTACTGCACATTAAAATACAAAATAAGTTTCTTTTCCTTTTTGCTTTAAGGTCAGGGGATGAAATTCAAATTTTCTATATAATAACAGAGGTGACTTTCAATAAAATCAATGCTGATTTACCTAAAGTTATGTCAAAATATCTGAATTTATAGTTTTGCAAATTTAGAATTTTATTCACATTCATAATAATACAATTTTTTTTTTTATTTTTTTTACCCAAAGATGTCAAACCTATGTTGATGAAGCATAGCTATGTCTTCCTTTCCTAATATTTAGTCATTCTGGATTTTTTACATCACTGTTGTGGACAAAACAATGGACAACTGGATGGTTAATTAATGGTATTTGAACTCAAATTCAATGTTTTAGACTCGTTAGAATTCAGTTTCCAGCTTCTTCTCCCAACCCACCACAAAATAGGAAGGATATGTCCAAATTTTGAATTTGGATTTTGTTTGGTAAAAATTTCACATGAATAAAGTTAATAAAACATTTTCCAGACAACAAGGTAAAGTGTAGTATGTGGAGACTTGCACACAAAGAGTAATTGCTTTGAATCAGGAGGAGTGTGCTTAAATCACTTCTCAGTTTTGTGACCTGAGGTAAATTTTAAACTAGCTAGCCTGCCTTAGATTTTTCATCATTAAGATAATGGTATTTTTTTTTAAATTGAACTAAATCTATTGGGGTAACATTGGTTAATAACATTATATACGTTTCAGGTATACAACTTTATAATACAACATCTGTATATTCCATTGTTGGTTCACCACCCAAATCTAGTCTCCTTCCATCACCACATATTTGACCTCCTTTACTCTCTTTGTACCTCCCTCCCTCCTCTGGTAACCATCATTCTGTTTTCTGTTTTTATGAGGTTTTTGTTTATTTGTTTTTGTTTGTTGATTTTTGTTTTATATCCCACACATGAGCACCGTCATATGGTTCTTGTCCTTTTCCATCTGACTTATTTCACTTAGTATGTTATTCTCAAGATCCATCTATGTTGTTGCAAATGACAATATTTCATCTTTTTTATGGCTGAATATTATTCTATTCTATATATGTACCACATCTCCTTTACATAGTCATTTATTGAAGGATATTTAGGTTGTTTCCATGTCTTGGCTATTGTGAATAATATTGCAATGAACATAGGGGTATATATATTTTTATGAATAGTGTTTTCAGATTTGGGGGGTAGATACCCAGAAGAGGGACTGCTGGATCATATGGAAGCTCTATTCCATATAATTTTTTGAGGAACCTCCATACTGTTTTCCATAGTGGCTGTACCAATTTACATTCCCACCAACAGTGTATGAAGTTTCCTTTTCTCCATGTCCTATCCACCACTTGTTATTTCCTGTCTTATTGATGATAGTGATTCTGACAGGTGTGAGGAGGTATCTCATTGTGGTTTTGAGTTGCATTTTACTTGTAACTAGGGAAGTTGAGTGTCTTTTCATATATCTGTTAGCCATCCTTATGTCTTCTTTGGAAAAATATCTATGCAGGTCCTCTGCTCACTTTTTAATTAGATTGTTTGTTTTGTTGTTGAATTGTATGAGCTATTTATATATTTTGAATATTAGCCCCTTATTAGAGATACTGTTTGCAAATATCTTCTCCCATTCGGTTGGTTGTCTCTTTGTTTTGTTGATGGTTTCTTTTGCTGCACAGAAACTTTTTAGTTTGATATAGTCCTATTCATTTATTTTTGCTTTTATTCCCCTTGTCTTTGGGGTCAAATTCACAAAAACACCTATGAGAACAAGGTCCATAAAGTTAGTACCTATGTTTTCTTCCATGTATTTTATTGTTTCAAGTCTTGTAGTCGAGTATTTAATCCATTTTGAGTTTATTTTTGTGTATGGTATCAGGTAGCAATCTAGTTTTATTCTTTTGCATGTAGTTTTCCAGTTTTCCCAATGCCATTTATTGAAAAAGTTTTCCTTTCCTCGTTATATGGCTTTGGCTCCTTTGTTGAAAATTAGTTGCTCATACCTTCCTAGACTGAACCATGAAGAATTAGACAACCAACATTGACTGATTACTAGTAATGAAATTGAAACAGTAATCAAAAGCCTCCAAACAAACAAACAAAAAGTCCACAACAAGATGTCTTTACTGGTGTATTCTATCAAACACTCAAAATGATTTAATACCTGTCCTTCTTAAATTTTTCCTTCTACAATATTGAAGAAGAGGCAATACTTCCTAACTCAATTTATGAGGCCAACATTAACCTAATACCAAAACCAGAAAAAGCAACAACAACACACACAAAATGATTACAAGCCAATGTCTCTGATTAACATAAATGCAAAAATTTTAAACAAAATACTAGCAAATTGTATACAACAATGCATCAAAGGATAATACATCATAATCAACTGAGATTCATTCCAGGGATGCAAAGATGGTTCAACACATGCAAATCAATCAGTGTAATAAACTACATAAATAAAATAAAATATAAAAATTATATGATCATATCAATAGATGCAGAAAAAGCATTTAATAACATACAAGACTCATTTATAATTAAAACACTCAACAAAATGGGTATAGAAGGAAAGTACTTCAAAATAATAAAGGCCATATATGACAAACTCTCAGACAATATCATACTCAATATTGAAAAACTAAAAGCTTTTTCTGTAAGACTAGGAACAAGACAAGAATGGCTACTCTCACCAATGTTATTCAACATAGTGCTGGAAGTTTTAACCAGAGCAATCAGGCAAGAGAAAGAAATAAAAGGCATCCAAATTCGGAATGAAGGAGTAAAACTGTCACTATTTGCAAATGACATGATTCTATATATACAGAAACTCCTAAAGACTCCACTAAAAGACTATTTGGAGCAATAAACAAATAAAGTTTCAGGATACAGAATCAACATACAAAAATCCACTGCATTCCTATATACAATGAAATATCAGAAGAAATAAAAAAGAAAACAATCCCATTTACAATTGTAACGAAAATAATAAAATACTTAGCAATAAACTTAACAAAGGACGTGGAAGACCTGTGCACTGATAACTATAAGACATTGTTGAAAGAAGTAAAGAAGACACAAAGATGGAAAACTGGGTGTGAGTTATATGGAATCTCCCTGTACTATCTTTGTAATTTTTCTGTAAATCTCATATTATTCTAAAATAAAAATTTCATTAAAAATTGCAAAGAAAAAATCACAAGAACTGAAAGATTCACTATTGTGTTGATTTTATTTAATTCCTTAACCAGTATGTTTCTCACTTCAATATTCTGGAACATAAAATAACATACAAATGTTTCACAGTCTCAGACACTGTGAGATACAACTCTTTTAAACCTTATTTATTATATAAGCAATATATATATATATATATATACACACACACACACAAATATATATATATATATATACATATATACATATATATACAATATATATACTATATATATGTATATTGCATATGGACAATGGAGCATAATAATGCTCAAACTTTGATGGTGTTCCTTAGGTATCAGAAATTGCTCTAAGTAATTTTCATATTTTCATTTCTTGAATTCTCACAACAAACTTATGAGGCAGGTATATATTATCTTTATTCCCATCACCTACATTTTATAAATGAGGCCACCAGGCATAGACAGGTTAATTAAGCTTTCCTAGATTATATGGCTAATGATCACAGAACTATCATTTACCCTAGTTCCAGACCCTGTGCTCTTTACCAGTATATTCTACTGCTAACTATTTTTCCATGTCCTCAGTTATTCAAGTAGGCAAAAAGCAAAAGCTTAATTTTTATGAACATTCTGTTACCTTTAGATTAGTAGTAATTCAAGATAATTGTCTCTATCCATGTTTCATTCAGTGATTCCTTTTTTGACATACATGGTATTCCACACTTTGTAAAACAATTTGTTAGTTACTAATGCAAAACCACATTTGGATTTAGCAATAACCATTCCTCAAATAAATACTTATGTTTCAGGTATTTCACCAAGTTAATTCATACAGAAAAACCACCATGCCTTATTTACTTGTCTCTTGGTTTTAATTTATGTATACTTTAAGGGAAAGCATTTCCTTAAGATGTCCATTCCCGAAAATCCAAAATTGTTCTGAGGATTATGCATGTATAAAAGAGTAACAAATATTTAATGGATTAGTTCAAATAATTTGAATAGTTATTTGAACACTAAAATGTGTATACTTTATATAGATTTTACTTTATAAAGACTATAAATGCACTTTGTTGGCATTTATAGTCTTTATAAAACTCAAGTCAGAGGAGCAGCCATCTTGTCCACTCCTACTATTTTACCAATGAAGCCATGCAAATGGATGCTTGAGATACGTCTGTAAGTCCAAGATGGCATATAATAGGTACCTGTAACATAGCTGAAAGCAATGTTTTGTTGTTGTTGTTTTTGAGGAGGGTATGTTCATATATTTTCTTTTGTACAATTTTTTTTTTTTTTGAAATTAGTCAGCCACTCATAGGTCTGAGTGGATGCTGCTCCCAACAGCTCAGTGTCTTGGCCTTTTGCAGTTGTAGATTTTTTTCTGACTCAATATTTCTGTGGTCACCATATTCTTATTCTCCCATTGTTCAATTGTTCAAAGTCTCTTTTCCCTCTCAAATTCAGAAAGAAAATGTATTCCTATACCATTTTTATGTTTTTACTGTATTTCTTTTAAAAATAATATAGAATTTATTTTCATTTATGGAATGAAAAAAGACTCTATGTTTTTTCACCATGGCCATTACCTAGTCTTAGCCTATTGCACCGTCACATTCCTTTTGGAATGAGGTGTAACCTATATTTAAAAAAAAAAAAAGAAGAACAGAAAATGAAAGCATGGAGAGGAAGAGGAAGTAAGTATGTAAGACAAGATGTAAATATGAAACAAAATACAAAGACAGGCAAAGGAAATAAGAAATAGAGAATAGAAGGAAGGAAAGAAGGGAAACGAAAGAAGAAAGAAAAAGACAAACAAAGAGCATATGTATTTTAAAAGCAAAATCAAGAAGTCTTTCAGAAGTATTTTTATTTGTTGAAGTGAATGCCAAGTTCCTAAAGAAACTACTTTAAAAAACCAAACTCATAAACACAGGGATCAGATTTGTGATTGTCAAAGGTTGGGTGTAGGGGGTGGAAGATTCGGGTGAAGATGGTCAAAAGGAATAACTATCCACTCATGAAATACATAAGTGCTTGGAATGTAATGTACAACATGATGACTATAGTTAAACTAATACTGTTTAATGTATATAATAGTTGCCAAGAGACTAGAACTTAAAATTTTTCACAAGTGAAAAAAAAAAAAGCCTAAATATGTGAGGTGATTGATGTTAACTAAACTTATTGTGTTAATCATTTCACAATGTATACATATATCAAATCATTATATTGTACACCTTAAATTTACGCAATGCTACATGTAAATTATATCTCAGTAAAACTGGACAAAATGATAATAGTAATATGTAGAGATGAAGTCAGGTAACTTTGTTAAACATTCAGTCACCTCAGTATGAAATCACAGTTGGTGTTTATCAGTCAAATAATAGAGAGTGCTAGAAATGATGCTCTAGGGTAAAATTATAGATGCTTCTGAAGATGACAACCCACAACAATAAAAAGAAATTGATTTGTGGCAGAAAGGGTTAAAAAAATCTGATTCAGTGATTCTGGTTCCAGTGCTGTATTAACAGCTTGACTTTAAGTAATTCACTTTCCATCCCTGGTCTCAATTTTCACACTAGAACATGAGAGTTTTGGGTGAGATGATCTATTTGAGTGATTCTAGCTCTGATGTTCTACATTTCTATTAGTTACTCAATAAAAACAAAGACAAAAACAAAACACAACTGGCCTGTTTATCTAGTAAATAGCAGTAGTAACCCAAAGGACAATAGCAGAACAACATAACATTGGATGATGTAGACACCAGAGGAAGTAATATAGACTCAGAGTTCTTGAGTGGGATGGCTGCTTTACTTTTACAGATGAAAATCCTGAAACTTAAATGGGAAGGGCATCATGTAAACCAGTGATTCTTTACTAGGAATATTTTGTCCCTCAAGGATTATTCGGAAATGTCTGAAGACATTTTTTGTTGTTATAGCTTGGGGAATAGGCATATAATTGGCATCTAGTGGAAAGAGGACAGGGATGCTTCTAAACATCCTACTATGCACAGAACAATGAATTATCCAGCCCGAATTGTCAACAGTGCCAAGGCTGACAAACCATGAACTGTCACACAAAGCTTAGTTTCCTTTCTGTGTGTCTGGCAATAAGGGAGAAGATTATATTAATACACATACTGTGAATAATTTAGAACACATTGTATTTTGCTTGTCACGATGGAGCAGATACTCAAAATTCATGAAAGTGCTAACTCCAGGTAACTTTCCATTATATGACACTCTGGGCTCAAGGGTGGTCAAACAAAGATCATCAGGACAAACTTCAAACATGTGGCAATGTAACGGATCACACCGAAAAATTAAATATACCTCTAAAATAGTTTTATAATTATCAGAAACTGCATTAATAGAGGAATTCTACAAAAATGAGTAATACCTACACTGAGTTAGTTACTCAGTGTGGCTGGGAAATGGTGAGGTAGAGGAAAGGAGGCGAGGCTTACCATTACATTGGAGATGAAAAACCCAAGGACTTTCCCTGATAAAAATATAAAGATACAATATGTAAAAGTTTAGAAAATTGCCTCATCTGTTTTCAATATCCATCCCACTCTCTTTCTTCAATCCTCTGCCCCAGAAACTACTAGGTAATAATATCTAAAGCTAACCATTCATATAAATATTAATTTAACAAGAAGATAAACTATAGGAAAGAGTTTTCCAATAATTCAGGACAGAAACTCCTCCTGTGTAGAACCTTAAGATACTTTTTTGACAAATCATAACTGCCATGAAGAGCAGATAATCTAGGATATACTTATTCTTTTTGGGGTCTCGACTCTTGAAAATTTAAGGGAAGTTGTCAGTGCTTTCAGAAAAATGTACACATTTACATACAGTTTTGAAACACTTTCACATACAAACGATTAATGGAAACGCTGAAGGCCTATAAATGGATCTCATATTCTTTAGATGAAAAGTTTTTGTTTTAGAACAAGGTCTACCACTAAGTAGATGTATGACCTTGAACAAGTTAAATGAACCTCAGTGTCTCCACTTATAAGGTAGATTTGTGGGTTAGCCACTGTGTCTTTCTGTTGCTGATGGATACAGCAGAGTACAGTGGAAGGTATTCCAGGATTCAGAAAACACCATCTGCCATTGCAGATGTGTGATTCAGGGAGGCTTATTTCTCCTCTCTGGGGTTTAGTCTCTGTAATTGTAGAGTGAGGAATGAATACAAGATGACCTGTAAAATACTTTCAGCTCTAATGTTTCGAGATTCTTAACTCAGGGAAGAGTTATGTGGGGCAGGAAACAGCTTTATCTTCCTAATAAGCATGTAGAGCTACATTCACCTGTTCTAAACAGAAACCCTGCCAGAGCTCCTCTAGCCACCACTTACATAGGCAAGGCCTCGTGCTTCCTCTTGGCTAGGTCATAGGGTGTGACAGGGAGTAGGAATGCTGTAGCAGTGGATGACAGATTTTTGATCAGCTTCCTTGCCAAGCTTTGTGGCCATAAACCCTCCCTCTCCCCCCCAGGACTGAATCCTATCAGTAGCCATATCTTCACTAAAGAGCACTGTGATAAGGACTCAATTGGGTTTTGGGAGAAAATGGGTCAGGAAGTAATTTCAGAGCTAGAGGAAACTAACCAGCTGTTTCTTGGATATAGGGGCGTTGTAGCCAATACTTTGAGTGTCAGACGCATGTGTAAACAGCATTCTCTTCAGCAACCAAGTGTCTGTCTGCAATCCAGGAGGTTTCCCCAGGCACTAAAGGACCAGAATAAATCTTTCTTATCTTAAGAAAGATCACACCCTATAGTCACATTTACTGAGAACATTTCTAAATGTTTGAGACCTGGAGATCTAGAGACTTGAGTTAAATTATATCCCTCTTCTAGGTCTGAAGTTACTTGTCTCTACAGTAGGCGATGGGGGGTGGGGGTGCAGCAGGATGGAGGGTGCGTGGAGGATTAGATGAGACCACCTCTAAGGCATTTCACAGTTTCAAAAATTTTCGACACACAATGCAATATATAGGTGTTGAATTATAGAAATGTACACTTGAAACCTATATGACTTTACTAACCAATGTCACCCCAATAAATTTAATCAAAATTAAAAACAAAAGACTTTTCATGTATTTATCTCAAAACCAAAAAATATGTATTTTTAAATGCAATCTCCCAACCCCCAATTCTTTTTAAGGAACTAGACACTGAATCTTATTTCTGGACTTTTTGATATAACCATTGCTTCACTTTGCCTAATAAAATTGCAGAGCTATAATAGATGAAGCAAGTTTCAACCTTTCAGACCCCAGTCCATTGAGGGTTTCTTTGAAATGAAAAGGAAATAAAGAGCAATAACACACTCTAATCTTGATAGACGTCCTTCCAAAGAGATCTACGGTTGTTTGCTTCGTGATTTATATGTTCACTCAGCTAACGTGCATTTTTTTGGACACCTGCTACTTTCCAGCCATTGTGAATAAAGCATCATTTCTGCTCTCAGTACCCCGAAGGTAGACTAGAAAATACTGGGGAGATGATAACACAATGCTCACAGTCCCTCTAACACAGAGTTTTAAAATTTGCAAGTATGTTAAAGGGCATCTAGTGCAACCACCATTTGAAGCTTGATATTTCTGTAGAGTAGCCCTGCCATTTTGTGGTCTAGGTAGTCATTGATCAACTCAAATAATTGGGAGTCTCACTATTTGTTGTAGCAGTCCATTTCATTTTCATTTCCAATTTCAAATTCCTTCAAAATTTTACAAGAAGGGCCCAAACTAGGTTCCTAATTTACAAAAGATGTATAGTTGTCAATGAATGGAGAGCTGGGAAGGGGCCCGAGTCATGCAGCAGGCTGGCATCAAGGGTAAAAGACAGATTTCTGGCCCAGAGATGAGATACTACAAACCAGTCAAGTACTTTTCATTTCTTGTCTTGGTTTTCCCATCTCTAAAAAAGTGAAAGGGGTGGATTGCGTAAAAAGAAAGCTTTGCATTTAATTGAACACCAGCCTAGGAAATATCAAAGCATTTCTGTTTCATCACAAATTAATGGAGCAAAGTAAGCCAGTAAGTGACCATGAACTTTGAGTGATCCTGGTTCTCCAGACTCTATTAAACCTAACCGAAGACTCCTTCTTGACCAATGAATGATGAAACTTATTTTGCCCAACTGTGTATAGACCTATAGACTACTTCTCCCTTATTCAGAGTGTGAATTTTCACCCCTTCATTAGCTCAATCACCAGGAACCTCCTCTTTCTAGCACTTAAAGACTGACATTCCCCTCAATAAGTTCAGTGAATGTTTTCACTGGTGGTCTATTCCCTTACCTGAAAAGTTAGTAAACTTTATAATTATTTTTCAGCTCTTGGGTGTTTTTTGATGCATTCTTTTTCAATGAGGTAGTCTCTAAGATCCCATCTAGTTCTAGCAGTCCATGAATGTTTGCTTCTGAGGGAGCCGCATTCAAAGCTACCTGCAATCCAGGATGTGAGGGTCTGTGGTCCCAAAGAATCAAGGCCATTCTGCTGTGCTACCACCCAG
Source organism: Rhinolophus ferrumequinum (assembly GCF_004115265.2). NCBI lineage: Eukaryota > Metazoa > Chordata > Mammalia > Chiroptera > Rhinolophidae > Rhinolophus > Rhinolophus ferrumequinum. The sequence continues at coordinate 56,439,564 of NC_046285.1, forward strand.
TTTCTTTGAATGCATTACCACCCTGCCTCTGAGTGAGTTCTGTTGCCAGCCCTCTTGTTTAGATTACTACTCTCTTGCATTCCCAGCCTGTGTTGAGGAGGAGAAGCTGCAAAGATTGGTTCTAAAACATATTTCGTAAGTCTAATAAAAGAAACACTAAGAGTTTGAAAATATCTCTATAAATAAAAATTTATATTTAGTTGATTAAAAAAAAAAAAAGAGTTCAGGAGACAAACTCAGAAATTGGTGGCTGGGATGGATCTGGCCCTGGATGCACAGAGGACACATTCTTACCTGATTTCCTTTCCTCTTTCGGAAGGATTGGTCAGTTTTATACCTTCTCTCCTGTCCTTCTACCACAAAATCAAACAATTTAGAGACTTTCTAGCCAAACTCTTCATTTTACAGGGGAAAATCTGTAAACGTGAAGTGTAACATTTAAGGCTGCAGAGCTACTTAGTGCAAGGTAAAGGCTGCAATATAGGGTTTCCAATTACAATTCCTAAAACGCTGCTCTTCTCACTGCTCCTTTCTCTTTCTTCCTTCTCCCTGTTCATTTGTTCATTTTAGCTGTTCATTTTAGCTGGTCTCATCTTTTTTTTTTTTTGAGTTCCCATTTTCTCCAGGTTGTTGCTTTTTTTGAAGGAGAAATATATGACCTCAGATTCACTTCTCAATCCTTTAAAGGTAAGAAGACCCCTGGGAAGAGACAAATACATTAAAAAAATATTGTTCTAAAAATTCTAATTCTATAGAAAAACCAGCTGAGAAAGTAAGAGCTTTCTTTTCCTTCTGTCCTCTTTCCTATCTGTCTGTCTTTCTTTCATTGAACACACACTTACTGAAGACAAACTACAAATGAGTTCTGGAAATAGGTCCCACTTGGGTTATTATACAAGATATTTATGCCTTTATGGAGTACACAGGAAATGATGTACTACAAGAAAGGTTCAACATAAGCACTGTAGGAATTCAGAGAGAAAAGACCTAAATGTGGCTAAGACCTAAGAGATGGGCTCTGGAAAGCTTCATTTTGACTGGACCTCAGAGAATAGAAGAAGCCGGGGTGAGAGGAAGAAAGGCAGGAGTGAAAAGAAAGTAACACTAAAGGAGGAAACTGCTGAAAGTATTCAAAACAGACTGAGGCAGAGGAAGGGAACCTTGCAGGGAATCACACTGGGAATATAAATGGAAGAAGAGACAAAACCAACATTTCCAATCCATTTGGCTCTTGGACTTTTACAAACTCGAACTCATCCAAGCCCCTTAAAATCCTCTTCACATCCTTTTCTCCCCTCCTCCCACCCCCATGCAATCCCCTCCCCTTCGTGGAGTCCTTTCTGTGTTATGGCAATCTATTCACTGGTTCCTATCTTTGGTTATATCGAAAACAATCTCATATATTTTTATAAAATTCTTATCATTCTGCTGACAAACTGTTTGGTGCTCCTCATTTCTCTTTTGCCTGGGCCTGTCATACTTCATGATCTTTCTTATTTTCTCCTGTATTTTTTTTGTTTGCTTGTCTTCATTACGTACATAACACATTAGTACATTCTCATCCTAGAAATTCAAATAATACAGGAGATTGTAGAGCAAGACTCCCGTTTGTCCACATTCTCATTCCTCTCCTTAGCATTATTAACAAATATTTTTCTATTTTGACCTTTATATCCATATTTCTTTATATCCCTGAGAATAAATAGCTGTGTAATACCTTAAAGATATATAGATTAAGTCTATACCCCTCAACAGTACCCACCAGACAGCACATTTTCCTTCTGTCCTAACCTACCCCTACCTCATGTCATCAGCCTTGAAGACACTAAAGTACCCACAATTTCCAAAACACAGCCTTATTCATACTTTTGTGCCTACTTACACACAGTTCCTGCTTTCTGAAATTCCTTTTCTTACCATTTTTGCTTTCCTAAAGCGGAGCTGTCACTCTGTATTACCTTCAAAGCTCCCTATCTAGCTATCCACCACAGCATTTACAATGTGTATGGCAATTGTTTAATCAACTATCTCTTTTCCCTACAGGATGTTACATTTTTGAAGGCAAAGAATTCATCTTGCTTAGCTTTGTATTCCTGGCACCTAGCAAAGTACCTGGCATACCATAGGTACCAAATAAATGTTGAATTATTCCAGAATGGAAGAATGAAAAATGAAAGGAAAGCCTTTATTTTGGGTAATATGTCCCTATAGTCATGAGGGGCTGTCAAAATTCTAGAAGACCACACCACGCTATGAGTTCTCTCTCACCCACTCATACACCTCCCATATTACAGGCATATGATTTTTCACCAACTGCTTTACTGCAGTTGTTGAAGTACAGATGTCTAGGATGTAATCAAATCTTGTTAGTCCTCAAAACTTTGAATATAAAACTTTACTGAATCTATTTTTCATCCTAGGTGACATGTCTGAATTCTGCAGATTTCCCTCTGGTGAGAACACTGGGCACTTTAACACTTTGAGAGCAGGTGCAGAGTTGTTGTTATTCCAGGTCATGCAAGACAGAGATTCTATAAATTCAGAAGTAGTGAGCAGGGGTACAACCAGCGGGCTACTGCGATGACTTCATGTTCAAGTATAAAGAGGAGACTGTGTTCCCAATGAAGGGACAGAGGATGAAGTCATCCGCTGAGCTGTGTTTGGGAACTGAAGTTGTCCAACTATATGGTGGGATATTCAATACGCTACATATGAGAGGGGATGGAATTGATTCACCGGATGCTGAAGAAGAAATAAGCCCTTTGTGTTTGAGAAACAGCATTTCTCCGGCTTCCTACTGTGTCTGCTACTCTGGCATCTTCTATTTTAGCAACTGAGTTTTCCAAGATTTGACTCAAAAGGAATCAAACAAATTGAGCATATGTTATAAATTATCAAAGCATTTCACAGATGGTAGGGGTTTCTCAAGGCAGCAAAGGGTAATGGATGTGGCTTTGTTCTAGCTCTGCTGCTCACTAGCCGTAAGGGCTGGTGAAACTTATAATTGTTCTATGTCTATTTTCTTATGTGTGAAATAGAGGAAATAAATGGCATCTATTTCATGGAGTTGGTGTTCATCTTAAATGAATAGATACATATAAAGCACATAACACAATGCCTGGCACATGGTTATCTAATATAAGTTAAATAGGATTATTCTTTAGGTAATGTCTTTATAATCAATAAGGTTTGAGCCATAGTAGTAAAAAAACCCAAAGCTGATATCTCAGCTTTACCACGTAATAATAGCTGCATGGATCTGGCAAGTTAATTAACTGCTAATCCTGAGTTTGTTCACCTTCACAATGGAAATGATAAAAGCATCTAAATCGTATGATTTGAAGATGAAATGAAATATCATATGGAAAGTGCCTAGCATGAGTGCTAGTATATTTGAATGCTCATTAGTATCATTTATAATACTCTCGATGTGCCATTCTGTAACTGAGGCTCCAGGGATCCAAAGAGTCATCTCTAAGGATCTCAGTCTAGTGTGGGAAGTGAAAGGATGAATTTGGTGCAGTGGAGTAAAGGGAACCCTGGAACTATGTAGAGAGGACTATAAGGTCACATATGCAGGAATGATGCTTGTGTTACTCTTGAGTAGGCATTTTCAGAGCAGAACAAGGGTGAAAGGCTTCCTAGGCAAATACAATTTGCTTAAAGCCATAGCAGACATTTTATTATTGATTTTCTTTAGGTTATTTTTTTTTGCTGTTATAAAGAATACTTCAATGAACAACTTTGTACACATTCTACATCTGATTTTTTCCTTAGGATTAATTCTCAAGTAAAACCGTTATATCAAATGGTGAATGTTTTTAAGCCTTTTGCAAAATAGTGTCCTATTTTCCTCCAGGATGATGTAACAATTTAAAACAGCAATGTAGAAAGGTACCCACTTTCTAGAAACCTCTATAACACTGGGTATTACATTTTAAAAAGAAAATAAAGGTGCCAATTTATTTAGCATAAAATGGCAGCTCGTTCTTATTTTGCCTTTCTTTAGTTTCTGGCAACATTGAGAATTTTTCATATATACATTGGCCATTTGCAGTCTTTCTTTGGGAAATAACCTATTCTTTGTTATTTTTGTTAATTTTCTTTTGGATCTTCTATTTTGCATTGATATATGAATATACATATTAAGGATATCTCTCTGCCACGTATTGAAACACTCTGCCATGTATTGAAATATTTCCTTTAGTTTGCCTTTTCAATTTTTATAAGATAGCATTATTTCACTGTAAACAATTAGAATTTTATATAATGAAATCGATTGGCTTTTTCCATTATAATTTTACCTTTGCTATTGCATTTAGAGAGGACTTCTTCAAATTCTGACAACTACAGGGACTCATTTTTGTTTTGTTTTGGTTCTTACTTGTTTAACATTTCTATTTCTCTCACTGGCATGAGCACTAATGATCTCTGATTTATACCACTAAGTAGTAGGATCCACTTACTGGATTTTCATTCTGTTTGAGTCATTTGTCTACTCTCATATTCTTATTTACTATTAAATTTTATTATAATACTGTAATATGTTTTAATATCTGGTAATGAAAATCTGTTGGTTTTTTTAAAAATTGTTTCTTTGTCATTTACTTCTCCAGATCATTTTGTCAAATTCTAACAAAATAAAAGTCACTAGAATTGTGATTGGAATTCCATTGCATGTGACCTTTATTTGGTGAAGAAAAGACATTTTTACATTATTCAGTATTTCCATCAAGATACTGCTTATTTTTACATTTATTCAGGTCTACTCTGTTTCTCATTGAAGTTTTGTGGTCTTCTTCACATGTGTGTCTTTCTTTTCTTGTTATGTTCTTTCCAAATATTTTGTTTTTGCTATTCTAAATATTTCCCATTAAAATGTTCACATGATTCTGTTGATACATGGGGAAGCTACTAATATTTAAATATTAGAGTATTGTTTTCTAATCTACCTAATTACAAACTAAAAATTACAATTTATGCTAATGGCTGTAAAGGGTGGAGAGTGGTTTTTTTTGGTGAGTGTCAATGGCCACTGGCAGGTTTTTGGCTCCGTTGGAGAAAGGGAGTTGTGGAAAGACATGCCTATTTGTTCTTCAGAACTAATTAACAAACTAGAGAGTTTTTTGCATAACTAAATCTCTGTTTTCAGCATCTTAAATAGGGGACACTTAGGGGATCAGAAGACAGATTTAAGTGGTATTACAACTGCAGGCTGTCGTTGGTTTCATTTCCTTGGATGCAGCCCACCTAGTCCAGGGGTGGGAGAGAGGAAGAGAGGAGTCTTTCATTTAACCTGTTTGCAAGTCAAGATTGATTCAGGCAACCAGGCAAAGAATGCAGGTACAGACTGTGTATAGCAATGGAAAAATTATGGGCTGGGCATATGGAGGATGTTTCTGACTTGTGTATCAGTTATGTCACCTGAGTTAACTAGCACTGGCAATCTGGACCTTGGAAGACTATGGGGTCAGATTATATTTCTGATCTCTAAATTTCTTTTGAGTTCCCTATATTTTCTATAAAGTTGTGAAAAATGACCTATGGACAACAATTCTTTTTTTCTATATAACAATTAAATGTTCTAATTTATTAGTTGTCCTTTTATAAAAATCTTTCCAGAATATATTGTCTACTTCTCAGCATTAGTAAACAAAACCTAACGTGTGTTTTCCAACTTGGTGTCACAGGTAGCTTCTTCAACTTGACATCATTGTCACCTCAGCTCATCTCTGATTTTAGCCCCACCACAGGGCAGTTCCTTGCCAGTTCTGATCCGCCACACTGATTGAGTCTCCTCCCAAATCCATTGTGTGTCTATTTGTATTCTGCTTCAAGACCTTCTCTGATGCTACAAGAATCTGCTCAGCCTAGTGCAACCACAGCCTGGATAAGCAGAGCGTTAGGGGATTGAATGCTTCCCAAAATAATCTTCAACTAATGAGACTGTGGATAAATACTCTAGTCTTCATTCTGCTACTAGAAAATTCTGGGAGGCATTCTGCATATTTCTCAGGAAAGTGTGATGGAAACCCCCAATGCCCACAGCAGTAACCTTGGTAAATCACTTTATATTGACTCTAACTTCTTTCCCATCTTATTTCCTCTGTTCCTTTAGTTTTGCTTCGTGGGATCATCACCCAAATAAGCTACCATCAATCAACTCTTTGTTTCAGTATCTGCTTTTGAGGGAATGTGAAGTAACACCCTTGAGATCATCATTTCAAATAATAATTGTGATTTTGGAAATATGAAAATTTAGGAAGTATGGTCCAGAATCCAATGGGCCCCATTTGAAATCCTGGAACATGCTATCTCATTTTCTTAGGAAAAGAATCCCTCATTGGTATCCCTCATATTGGGTCCCTTGCCACCTCTGTAGAGATCTGAAATAAAATAGGTACTACTGTGTTTCCCCAAAAATAAGACCTAGCCGGACAATCAGCTCTAATATAACATAAATACCGGGTCTTATATAAGACCGGGTATAATATATTACCGGTCTTATCTTAATTTTTGCTCCAAAAGATGCATTAGAGCTGATTGTCCAGCTAGGTCTTACTTTCGAGGAAACAGCGCAGTGTATTTAGTACCCAAATATTGTTTTACAACTTCTTATCTTCACAATTTATTGGTAAATACAGGGCTAAAGAAGCCTGGTTTCTCATCATTATGAAAATTAACCTTCATTCATGACGTCAATTTTATTTTATTGCCTTTATTCAAAGCCTTGCCTATGATTTCTTTATTGCTAAAGCAATAAACAAAAGCATTTCTGTACCTTAATACACACAATAATTACAATAACAAAATTATTTCCATTTGCTGAGCTTCAGTCATGTACAGGCTCTATGCCAATTACTTTACATATTATATTTCTAATCTGTTAACAACACATCTGCAAAGTGGATTTTAGTAATGAAACTGAGTTTAAGCTAAGTAAATTGCAGAAGTAGAGCTGTAGATGATGGAATTGTGAGATTCTTTTTTTATCCAAGAATGTCAGACACTGAAACATATGGTTAAATTTCTCTAATCAATGTTTCCATATAGTTGTCTATCTTTTGTTAAATTCATACCTACGTATTTTGTGGTTTTATTTTTATACTATTATAAATAATGTTGTTTGTTTTTCCAGTGTTTGCTATTGGTATACAGAAAGAAAATGGATTGTTTCTTGCATTTATACTATGTGACCTTGCTAAACTTATTTATTGTAATAGGCTGTTTTTGTAAATTCCTTATGAATTTCTTTGTTTATGTTTCTAAGCTTTATGATTTATTTGTTTGTTTAGATGTGTCACCATGACTGGAGCATCCATAATATTGAATATAACTGGCAAAAGCAAACTTTCCTTTTTCCCCACATAAGAGGAAACAATTCAACGTTTCATTAAGTAGTGTGTTAGCTGAAGGTTTTTTGTAGAAGCCCTTTATTAGTCTGAGAGATCTCTTCCTTCCTAGAGTTATAATAAAAAAATGTCAATTTCTTTCTCCACAGCTGTTTAGATGGTCATATGATTTTGTTTTCTTTTAATCTGGTAATGCGGTGAATGAAATTGATTTTCAAATTTTGAACAAACCTTAAATTTTTGGGGTGAAATAACTAAGTCATTATATGTTGTTAGTTTATATACTGGTAGACTTGATATACAAATATATTTGTTAGGAAGTTGCATCTATGTTCATGAGAGTTATTGGCATGACATTTTCTTTTCTTTTCTTTCTTTTTTTTTTGGTAATGTTTTTACCAAATTTTGGCATCAGGGATATGCTGGCTTCTTACAATGCTTTGGGGAAAGTTCTTTCCTTCTCTATATTCTAAAAGAATTTACGTAAGATTAGCATTATTTCTTGCTGAACTATATGATTGGATTCACACATGACACTGTGGGGTCTAGAGTTTTCTCTTTAGGAAGGTCTTTGTTAACAAATTCAATTTATTTAATAAAATTAGAGCTACTCAAAAATTTTTATTTCTCTGTGAGTCAATTATGGTAAGTTACAGTTTTCCAAAGAATATGTCAACTTCATCTAAGTTGTTGAATTTATTGGCATGAAGTTGCTCATAATGTTCCCATATTATCTTTTTGCTGTCTTTAGGATCTCTTATGATAGCCCTTCTTTTACTCCTGATACTGGCTTTTGTGATTTTTTTTTCTTAATTAGACTTGCTAGAGATTTAATAAGTTTTATTAATTGTGTACAAAGAACAAACTGTTAGCTTTGTTTAATTTCTTGAATGTTTGTTTCTGCTTGTATCTGAATTTTTTCTTTCCTTTTATTTACTCCAGCTTCACTTTGCTCAACTTTTTCTATCATCTTAATTTAGGAACTCACACTGTTAATTTTAAATCTTTTTTTTTTCTAACATAGATGTTAAAAGCTATAAATTTCCCTCTATACTACTTTGACTGCATCTCAATTATTTATCATTTCTGGTGCTCTTTATTATTTTCTTTACCTATAAGTTCCTATCTTACATACTTTCTTTTTGGCTTGAAAAATTTTCTTTAACATTTTTGTTGTTAATGCAGGCTTGCTAACAGCAAATTTGCCACATTTTGTTTTTCTGAAAATGTTTTGTTTTGCTTTATTTTCAGTTAATTTTGTATTTTCCTTTGGCTTTTTAAAAGATGCCATTCCATTGTCTTACAGCTTCCATTTTTCTAGTTCAAAATCAGCCAAAACATGTATTGTTTCCTCAATAAAGTTTTTCTACTTTTTTTTGATAACTTTCAAAGTTTTTCTTTATTTTTAGATTTTATAAATGTATTTATGATATACTTAAGTGTGGTTTTCTTTGTATTTTTTCTGCTTGGTGTTTTCTTGATTTCTTAAGGATTTATTAGTGAATGTTTTTCATGAAATTTGGGAAAATTTTAGTCATTACTTATTTAAATATTTCTCTCACCCATTCTCACTTTCTTTTCCTTTTAGAATTTTAATTAAACTTTTATACTATCCTTTGATATTGCCCAATATGCTCTTGAGATGCTGTTAATTTTTCTTCAATCTTTTTCTTTCTTCATATTGGATAATCTCCATTTTTTTGTGTGTTTTTTTTTTTTTTTTTTTTTTGCTTCAAATCCATTGATACGTTTTTCTCCTATCTTCAGTCTTTTCTTAAGCTTATATGGTGGATTTTTAAGATTTCAGTTATGGTGCTTTTTACCTGTATATTTTATATTTTGTTTCCTTTTATAGTTTTCTCTGTTTAGATTTCTCATCTATCATTAAAACTATATATTTTCCTTTTACCCCTTTAAATTACTTATAATAGTTCATAACTTTTTTGTTTGCTAAATCAAACCCCAGGGCTATCTCAAGTCTGTTGATATTGACTTTTATTCTTCTCTTGTAATTATGTTATTTTATACTGAGTATTCTGGGTGATATGATTTAGATATACTGGATTTTGTTATTTTTCTCTGAAGATTATGGAGTTTTGTTCTAACAAGCAGCTCAATTACTGACTCATTACCTTGAACTCATATTCGCTTAGTTTTATGCTTTGTTAGGACCTATCTGTGTAGTGCCTAAAGGGTTTCTCAACAACCTCTAACTTGGTGAGACTTAACCTACAAACTCTGTATCTTCTCTGGACATTATCAACTCTTAGTTTTAGCCTTAAAAAGTAGGTACAGAGTAGACTTTACTCTACGACAGGAGTCAACAAACTGTGGCCTGTGGATCAAGCCTGGCTATTTTGTAATTAAAGCTTTATTGGAACACAGTCACACTCATTCATTTATATCATCTATAGATGTTTTCACATCACAAAAGCAGAGTTGAGTAGTGACCACAGAGACTATATGGACCAGAAACTTTAAAATATTTACTCTTACCTTTCACAGTAATAGTGGGCTGATTCCTATACTAGGACATGACCTATTCTCTTAAGGCTTGATCATTCTGATGTTTCAGCTGAATGCTCAGGAGAGTAACAGTATCTCTCCACTCTGTCTAGGTTTAGAACATCAATGTCTCCCAAAAGTACACAACCCTCAGTCTCTCTGTTCTGTTCTCATCTCTGTAGCACTTGCTTGCTTGTAAACCTCACCTAGCCTCTTCCTGGCTCGTGAAGGGCAGCCCTCTGCCTGAGACTTGATAGAAACACCTACACAACTTCTGGAGTCCACATTCAGTTCAATTCCTCCTCCCTGGTGTTCTCTCCTACAGATTCCAGCTGCTTCAGCAACTCTTAACTCTCCTCTTTGCCCTAACCTCAATGGGACTTCCGAGTTCTGCTTAAGATTCAGCTTCCTCCATCACAATTTAGGAAATGTTCCCAGGCAGAGAGCCAGGATTATTATGGAACATACTTCAAGAATTTTCCTTCTTTCAATGATTGCAGGCTTGCACTATTTGTTGTCCAATGCCTGAAAACAGTTTTCTCATATATTTCGTCCAATGTTAGTGTTCATACATGCCCACTAATATAAATTCCTCTACTGTTACCTTAAAATGCCAAATCCAGTTTTTTTGGAAATGCACACGACTGAGCATACACACGAAAACATTTGCCTTTTAATAGACATTGAGCCAATGATAGTATTGCACTGAAATTATGTTACTAGAGAGCTATCCATTATAGAATAATCTTAAATTTAGGATATTGCCATTCTGTTCTACCCATATGCTACAACGAATTTCTTCAGCTGCCCCCAGATCCCTGATATCTCAAAAGATAAAAAGGCAAAATATTAAACAATACTGTATTATCTATGACTATTTTACTTTGTTTACCTATTCTAAAATATTTATTAATAGTCATCATCTCTCTCTTTTTTTCCTCTATTTCTCTCTTTCCTTTACTAGAATATTGGAATTCAGAATGTAGATTGACTTTGAACACTTCTAATTTTATTTATTTTGTTAGAACATACAACATTATGATTAGCATAGACTTCTATTTCACTACTCTCTATCCCTCTGATGCATAGAAGGAATGACCACCCCGCTCCCGGTAATCATTCTTTTTGTACTAGCTGGTGTTACTGTTCTGGGGTTTTTGAGTTAGAGTGTTTATTTCTTCCTTACTCAATTAAAATGGAATTTCTGTGTTAAAGGGTCACGTTTTCAATAGTATAAAATCAGATCAGTAGGTGCTTCTATAACTATTAGAATTTCCAAGAATTGAAAGAATGATGTGTTAATTAAATGCTACTCGTCAGCTTATAATTGGATGCAATGTTTATTGATAATATGTTTGACAAGTATGTTATGGCTACAAACAACTTCAAAAAATAAGAAAGTCTTAGTAAATATTTGAATAACTGGATTCTGATGTCACTTCCTTTGCTAAGGAAAACTATATTTATTTTAAGTTAGATATCAGATATTCATCATAGATATTAGTACTCATAATTATATGAATACATATTTGGGGTGTTCATACCTTTTTAAAAGTTTCTTTCTGGTTTTGTTTTGCATAAAGAACCTAGGTTCAAATAACACTATCATATACTGGAGGCTATAATTAAGTCAAAGTTGTACTTAAAATTAAAAATAAAAAAAGACAAGCCTTTAAAATAGAAGTGCTAATAAGACCTTAAGTGAACTTTCCTGTCTTGGCTGTAGAAATTAACTGACTTTTATCTATAAAAAGGGTAATTGGTATATTAGTTAGGTTACTTTCTGCTGCAAGTAGTAGACATCTCAATTAAAAGTGGCTTTAAAATAATGTACTTTTTACATAGCAAGATATCTGAAGTGTGATTCCAGAATTAATTAATTCAGTGGTTCGATAACATCATCAAGGACTGAAGTTCCTTTTCCTTCCCTGTCATCTTCAACATGTTGGCATCAGTACTCAGACATGTTCCCTCATAGTTTCTAGCAACTTCCAATGGCTGCAAGTATAACATTTACCCCATTCCCAAGTGGCTTAGACTCAAATCTATTTGAGATTTTTACACAGAACGTACCAAACTGGGATCTGATCTTGTACAAAAGCAGCTCAACATAAACAGAAAATTATAATATCAAACAATGCTCGACTTTGTGACATTCTTCTTTTCCCAGTGGTATGCTGACGCATGTTTAACAACTGGATCTCTTGGGGAGAAAGAACAAAAAACCTGAATTGTAGCATATGTCAATTCCCATAGTGTAAATACTTCCATCATGGTCGATTTTGAACCGTGAAAATAATGTCATTGAATATAGAGTTGAAAAGAGAAGAGTAGTAGCACTCTCTTATAAGGAGTAGTTTTACCTCACAAATGCAATTAATATAAACCTCAAGAACATAGATTATAGTAAAATAATTGAGTTGGTAAATTTTTATTATGTTTTGCTTTCATTTGTAATGTAATTTACTTAGTTATAAGTTTATATACTCTTAAAATATTGTCTGTGTTTAACAACTGTGGCAAAATTCCTGAAAATATAATAACCAGTTGTTCTGAGCAGGTATGAGCTGTCTCCCCATCAGCCATCTCCCTTCTGATTTATTAAGTGTATAGCTTTATACCATGGGCACACATAAAGGGTTTAGTATTTTATTAAATGTTATACAAAAAAATATTACTATTTCATTTACTGTAAAAGTAGGTGAAACTTTATATTTAATAACCAAGGCAGAAAATTAAGCAATAGTCTAAGGACACTAAAATATTTATAAACTAAAACAGAACAAAAATGCATAATTAATAAAGGCTTATTGTCCCATTTTCCTGATATTTGACCAAGAGAAACTGAAAAATAACATCTTAAACTCTGGGGCCAGAAGTCTTGAATTCTGAGTCAATATGTCACCTCCAAGCTTTGGTTCCTGTGTGATCCTGGTCAAGGCATACTGCATCTCAAGGTATCATTTTTCTCAGACACTTGGGAGGCAATACCCCATAATCTGAAGGTCTACTCTAGCTTTCAAGTTTGTCTTTTTTTTTTTTTGATTTTGACTTTGAGTATATGACTTAGAGTATGTCTCTTTTAACCTTAATTTTTCCAATTTATAAAAAGAATGTGAGTAATGAGATAGACCCTCAATAAATGATTTATTGAATTTATGTTGACTAATATTGCTGGGTATTTGCTTTATTATTGTTGTTGGCATGTCAATTATTGTATTATATGTCTATTTTTCTCCAAAATCTCCAAGTCCCATGGGGAAGGGTTACAGCAGGTGAAAGAATACAGTCGTGGGGGACAGTCAGACCTGAGTCTGAGAGACAAATTTGCAACTTACTAATTGTATAGGCTTGGAAAAGTAAAGTGATCTCTCTGAGTCTCCATGTTGTTAGGTCTTTAATTAATTAAACAATTAAATGAGCTAAAGTACTTAGTATGCATTCAAAAAAAGGTGTATAATATTTATATCTATCTATATATATATCTATATATAAAATGACATATATAGTATAGAATATAATATATATAGTATATATAGTATCTATATCTATCTATATGTATATCTATCTATATATCTATGTGTGTGTGTGTGTGTGTGTGTGTGTGTGTGTGTGTGTGTATACACACACACACACACACACACCCTGTTTCCCCGAGAATAAGATCTGGCCGGACAATCATCTCTAATGTGCTTTTTGGAGCAACAATTAATATAAGACAGGATATTATATTATATTATATTATATTATATTATATTATATTATATTATAAGAACTGGTCTTATAGTAAAATAAGACCGGGTCTTATATCAATTTTTGCTCCAAAAGACGCATTAGAGCTGATTGTCTGGCTAGGTCTTATTTTTGGGGAAACATGATATCTCTCTCTCTCTCTTCCCCCCCCTGCCCCCCCGTATTCAAAGCACTTAACATTGTGCTTGGCACATATGAGAAACTTATTGCCTGCTAAATGCATAAGTGAATGAAAGAATGACAACGAAAAAATCAATGAGACATTCAAATTATGATATAGATATTTCAGTTCATCTTGCTTAGAATTGGCACTGACATTCTTTTAGATCTATACCAGCTCATCTTTGTGAACCGTGAGGAATAGTGTAAAAGCTATAAGTTGAAATAGATCCTTTGGTGTTTTTATAAATCCATTCCTCTGAATCTTGATTTCCTCCACTGATTAAATAGAGCTTAAATGACATGGACTCCACGGTTCTTGCCAACGTTGAAGTCCTTCCAGACTCTGTCCTATACTTTTAACTCTAATCACTCTTGTATAGAACTCAAATGGCGTTTTAAAAAATCAGCTTGGTGCTTACTAGTATTTGTAAACATTAGTGAAGAGTACCATCTTCCAGGTCTTCACAAAATGAATAACCAAATTACAGAAATCAGCAGGGCAAGAGGACCTTAATCATTTTATGGGTAACATGCTTTTAAAAATTTGGTCAAAACTCTAGGTATGTGTGTTGTTTTTTGTTTTGTTTTGTTTTAGTACTTTCAGTATTTGAACTCTGCTTTCTTCTTGTCTGAATAGTTTTTTAGAAGTCTGCTATAATTCTTATCCTTGTTCCTCCACTGGTAAGGTGACTCTCTCTCTTCCCACAACCCACTCAGTTTCTTTCAAGATTTTCTCTTTGTCTTTGATTTTCTGCAGTTTAACTATGATATTCCGAAGTGTGTGTGTGTATGTGTGTATGTGTATGTGTGTGTGTGTGTATGTGTGTATGTGTGTATGTGTGTGTGTGTGTGTGTGTACATGTGCGTTTGGTTTTTAATATTTTTCCTGCTTCCTGTTATCTGAGCTTCTGAGATCGGTTCTTTGTTTCATTAATTTGGGAAAGTCCTTAGACATTGTTACTTATAATATTTCTTCTGCTCAGTTCTACCTTCTGGTAATCAAGTATGTTAACCCTTGCTATTATCTCACAGTTCTGTTCTACTTTTTTTCACTTTTTTTATTTTTCTCCTTGCAGTTCAGTTTGGGAAGATCTATTGACATAATTTCTAGTTCACTACTTCTTTCCTTCATTCCCTAGCTGTGGGCTACTGATGAGTCTACTCATGAGCTCATTAGAGGCATTCTTCATTGTTGTTACTGTTTTTTTGTTTGGTTGGTTGTGTTTTTCTTTTTTTTTTTAATTGACTATTTTAGGTACACAGAAAAATTGAGCAAAAGGCACAGAGATTTCCCATATATCATCTACTCTTATATATGCATAAACACCCCCACTGTCAGCCAGAAGGGTGTATTTATGACAGTTGATGAACCTAAGTTGGCACATCATTATCACCCAAAGGCCATAGTTTACATTAACGCTCATTCTTGGTGCTGTACATTCAGTGGCTTTGACCAAATATATAATAACATGTATCCACCATTATAGTATGATATAGAGTAGTTTCAATGACCTAAAATCTTAAGTGCTCTGTCTATTCATCCCTCCCTGCCCAAAAATTGGACACCACCGATCCTTTTAGTACTCCCATAGTTTTGCTTTTTCCAGAATGTCATGTAGTTGGAATCATACATTATGTAGCCTTTTCGATTGGCTTGTTTCATTTTGTAAGTTTTCTCCACTTTTTTATGGCTTGATAGCTCATTGTTTAAAACACTGAATAATATTCCATCATCTGGATGTACCAGTTTCTTTCAAGATTTTCTCTTTGTCTTTGATTTTCTGCAGTTTAACTATGATATTCCTAGGTGTGTGTGTGTATGTGTGTGTGAATTGAAAGACAATGTCAAAAAATGACTAGTAGCTTATCAATTCACCTACTAAAGTACATCTCGGTTGCTTCCAGTTTTTGACAATTCTGAATAATGCTGCTACAAATATTGATTTGCAGATTTTTATGTGGACATAAGTTTTCAACTCATTTTGAAAAATATAAAGGAACACAATTGCTGAATTATGTTGTAAAATTATGTTTAATTTTGTAAGAAACTGCCAAACTGTCTTCCAAAATGGCAGTATCATTTTGCATTCCCACCAGCAATGAATGAGAGTTCATGCTGCTCCACATCCTTCCTAGCATTTTGTGTTGTCAGTGTTTTGGATTTTAGCCATTCTAATAGATGTACAATGATATCTCATTGTTTTAATTTGCAATTCCATAATGACATTGGTGAGCATCATTTCATGTGTTTATTCGCCATCTGTGTATCTTTCTTGGTGTGGTGTCTGTTCAGGTCTTTTGCCCACTTTCTTATTGCTGAGCTATGAGTTTTTTGTATATTTTGAATAACAGTCCTTTATCAGCTGTGTCTTTTGCAAATATTTGCTACCAGTCTGTGGCTTGTTTAGTCATTTTTTGACATTGTCTTTCACAGAGTAAAAGTTTTTCATTTTAATGTAGTCCAGCTTATCAATTATTTCTTTTGTGGATTGTGCCTGTGATGTTACATCAAAAAAGTAATTGCCATATCCAAGGTCATCTAGATTTTCTCCTGTTCTCTTTAGGAGTGCTATAGGATGAGTTTTCCATTTAGGTCTATGATAACATTTTGAGTTTTTGTTGTTGTTTATTGTAGAGTATGAGGTCTGCATCTAGATTATTTTTATTTTTGCATGTGGATATCCACTTGTTCCAGCACCATTGATCAAAAAGAATATCTCTGCTCCATTGCATTTTCTTTGCTCCTTTGTCAAAGATCAATTCACTCTATTTATGTGAGTCTATTTCTGTGCTCTGTAATCTGTTTATCTATTTCTTCACCAATAACACACTGCCTTGATTTCTGCAGCTTTATGTTAAGTCTTGAGATTGGGTAGTGTCAGTTCTCCAGTTTTGTTCTTCAATATTGTCTTTACCGTTCTGGGTCTTTTGTCTCCCATATATACTTTAGAATCAGTTTGTCAAAATAACTTCCTGGGATTTCGATATGGATTGTGATGGATGTATAGATCAGTTTGAAAAGAACTGGAATTTTGACAATATTAAATCTCCATTTCAATAAACACAAAATATCTCTCCATTTATTTAGTTATTCTTTGATTTCTTTCATTCATCAGTATTTTGTAGTTTTCCTCATATTGATCTTGTACATATTTTGTTAATTTTTACCTAAGTATTTTATTTTTTGTGTTTGGATGTAAATAGTATCATGTTTTTCACTTCAAATTCCACTTGTTCACTGCTAGTAGTACACAGAAAAGCAATTGGCTTTTGTATATTAAACTTATATCATGCAAACTTGTTTATACTTGCTGATTAGTTCCAAGAGGAGGTTTATTTCTTCCTTCCTGATCTGCATACCTTTTATTTCCTTTTCTTGTCATGTATTAATTACAACTTCAAATATGATATTGAAAAGCAGCAGTGAGAGGGGACATACTTGCCTCTCTCTGATTTTAGCAGGAAAGCTTCTAGTTTTTCACCATTAAGTACGATGTTAGCCATCGGTTGTGTGTGTGTGTGTGTATTAATCAACTGGACAAAGGTCCATTTATTCCTAGTTTGCTGAGAGTTTTTATTATGAATGGATTTTGGATTCTGTCAGATACTTTTTCTGCATCTATTGATATAATTCTGTGATTTACATTAGACTGTTGATGTGACAGATTTTATTAATTGATTTTTAAATGTTGAACCATCCTTACATTACTGAGATAAATCCTACTTGGTCACAGTGTTATAACATTTTCGATTCCTACATTTCCTTTAGATTCTTTCTTAAAATTTCCATTTCTCTTCTTATATTATTCATGTATTCTTGCACGTGTTTGACTTTTTCTATTATGAACCTTAATATATTAGTCTCCTGTTATATAAGTCCACTACCTATACCATAGCTGAGTCTGGTTATGATGATTATTTCGTTCTTCATATTGTGACTTTTACACCTTTTACATGCTTCAGAATTCTATGTTGGAAGTTGAACATGAAATAGGGTAATAAGAACTGAAGTAAGTCGGCATTTAGTGTGATTATTTATATTAATATAACTAGAAGTCAGGCTATGATTAAAGTTCGCTGTAGAAATAGATATCAGAAGCTTCAAATTCCTCTTTCCTATTTTTATCTCCTCTTTTGACTTTGGGCTTTCCTGTGTGAGAATCTGTCCCTTGCAGCTCTTTCAGCTGTGATCTACTACTATTATACTAGAGTCCAGTGGTGTAGTGGCAAAGTGTTGGGGAGGGGAAAGGTTCTATAGTATTCTAATTAAATCTGAGTCTTTCAGTGGGTCTGTATCATTGTGTTCGTCACAAGTGTTTCTCCAATTTATTCCCTCCATCTCCTACTTCCTTGAAATCGTGACCTGTGTTGACTATGTTATTTTTCCTAAGACATTAAACCTGAATGAGGCATGCGTGGGAAGATTCCCAACTGATGGCCCTTGACAAAGTCTTTTCCTTTGGATAATAAGCTTTTGGTGGTGTTGTGGAGAAAAATCTCTGTATAATTCTCTTTCCTCCCCTTCAGTGAGGGATCTTATTCAGATCCTGACATTAAGAACCAGCCAGAGTTTCTGGTAGAAGCCCAGGAAAGTATGGGTCTCCCCCAGGACTTCAATTCCAGAGGTCTCTCACTGTTAAGACAGTTGATAAAACTTCTAGTACTTCATCAATATTACAGTTAAATATTCCTACCATTTTATGGTTTCTGCTGCAGTTAAGCAGACCGCTGCTATATCTCTCTGAATTAATCTATCTCTTCAGATTTTATGATGACCATATATCTTTCAATCTCACTTATCTAACAGAGATAAGAAAAGTTATTTACTTTTTTTTGGTCCAGATTTTCCTTGTTGTAAGAGAAGGGGTGACAAACTCTGAGAACCTTACTCATTAGAGTTAAACCAGAAGTCTCACTAACAATTTTTTAAAGATTTGATAGTAACAGATGTCTCAATTTCTATTTATTTGTGTTCCAATAGACTAAAAGTAGCTTTAAAAAAAATCACTAATATTCCTTTCATTCCCACAAATTCTGTGAGTCCGTGAACAGATTAGCTATGGCATTTCTTCCCAACTGATAACCAAGGCTTGACATCACTACAAAACTTATTGCAGGGTGTTTTAGTTCAAAAGCTGTCTCATGATCTTTCCACTCAGGTGTTCTCAGAGGAATGCAAATGCTAAAATTTGGCTTCTCTCCAGTAACCCAATTAAGATAACTTCCAGCTCATCAAACTGAACAAAAATTATATTGAGGGCATGTGACAATGGGAAATAGGAGGACATGGCATGAAAGAGATGGGCCAGGAAATTTTATGTTGAAACCTGAGTGTTAGGTATTAATATCTCTGTACATAAGAGATTCCTAAATAACTAGGTCATTAATACAACTATGAAAGGATTTTGTCATTTCTAGATTTTTCAACTTATTTATTCTTTTAATCATTTCTTTAGGGTATTTCTTTTTTAGATACTTTTGTAAGAACCCATTACAACATTGGCATATCTGAGAACCCTAGTCTCTTACAAGCAATATCATTGTTTTCCACAAAGAATCAGCTGAAAAATATTTCTTAAAATCAGTTTATACATAATATATATATATATATATATATATATATATATATACCAAAAATATATGCACTTTTTATCCCTTAGCAAATTTCCTTAATAGAAACCTGAGATAATTTTATGTTCTAATATCAAAGTCAGTAAGCAAAATAATTATGAATTGATTCTAAGATTAAACCAATTTTCTTTTTATATAGCATGTAGAAGAAAATATAACTTATCTTCTTCCACATACATTTCCGTTTAATAATCTATATTTTCATTTTGTCATGAATGATCCCTGCCATTTGTTTCTTTGGAATGATTAATATATTTTTTAAATTAAAAATTTGGTGTTAACATTCTTTTACTCAAGTAAATGTGTATTTCATATGTTTAGTGGAGTACTTCAGCTGTTTTTGTATTTAAGACATCTTGCTGGCAAATGAGTCTTATGCTTTCCCAGCTTTAGCTAATAATCACAAAGTTGTCTCACAAATAAATGGAAGATTAGGCATATAGCATTTATTATGAATAACATAAACACACATAAAGAGAGGACCTAATCATCATTTGATTCTTTAATCTCTTCAGTCTTAGTGGAGGGTGGGCTGAAATTCAACCATTTCTCCACCAAACACAAAGGACCACATTAAAGACTTGAGATGCTTCTCCCTAACACACTCCTTTGGTGCTAAAATAACAAAGACTAAAATTACCAGTTTAGATTTAATCCCCTAAAAATATAGAAAACTAGACAAGCATCCTATAATAAACATAGTTTAGTGCAAAAGCTCTAAGAAAATTAAACACTCAAGGAAATTTTGCTTAATAATTACAGCTCAGGGAATCTGACCTGCCATATATCTGAAAAGGTGTAGTTTCAGGTACATTAAACAGAGACATCTAAAAATTAGTTTGAGTATTATGATCAACAACAACGGTGACCAGGAGGTACCATGATTTGAAAAGAAAACTACTTGTTTTGATTCAATCAGTCTAAATTTATTAGATAACTCTACTGAGCAGAGTTTTAGGGGAATTGGATAGTTTATAACAGTGACATATAATTGAGACAACTAAGAAATAAGATCGATTGCCTTTTCTGAATAGAACAAAAATATAGTTGATCTCTTTGGCAACATCACCAAAGAGACACAATGATGCCTGCTAAAACTAGAGTGAAATATGATCAAATATATTAACATATCTAAAGGAAGAATATGCTAGTGAGAGGGAGGAGCATTTGCTGGTCATTGCTCAAGGCTGAGGAATATTTTGACTGTTGGGTCTTTTGTTCTGTCTCAGCACATGTATATCCTGATCCAAGAACATGAGTCTCTATAGGGTGCTTTCAGTGGGTATATCCTTATGAAGTTAGCTGTAGGGAGATGAATGCATCAAGGTTCAAATTGTCCATCTACCTCCCATTTTTCTGCTATGCCATATTCATCTATCAACATGCTGAATCTAATTTGGTATCCCCCAACAATGTGTATACAGAAAACGAATATGATTATCAGCCAACAGAAACGTATTCAAGATAATTGTGTCTCTCATTGTGAGAGGTAACACATTGGATTTCTTATTTTTCCTATATCAATTAATCTCTGAGTGTTTTGTTAACCAAGGAATTGTTCTTGGGCTGATACATCAGGCTTCTAAGCTTTCAAAGTTGAGAGAGAGCTTTGGACTGACATATACTCACTCAGGTAACGCCATGCTGTGGGAAAAATATGCCCTTCTACAGATGACATTTAAGCCTGAAATAAGGTCCATCTCTACAAACTTCAACACGTCCATTTGTTACCTTTTGAAATATATCCTAGATATTACCACTTTTTACCACCTTATTACAAAGCATGATCAACACTCATCTAGATCAATAGCCCCTAGACTTGGTCTCTAGAGTCTGTTACCCACATAGTACACAGGCAAAGTGATTTTTTAAAATATAAGGCAAAACAAAATCCTTGTAAGAGAAAAGAAAACATCCTTCTTTACAGTCCTACTCCCTAACAATTGATCTTATCTCCTATCTCCCTGTTGCTCATTCTGTTCTAGACACTCTGATCTCCTTGCATTCCCTCCCTGGAATTATCTTTGTCTCTCAAATTCCTTCCTTATTTTCTTCAGATCTCTACTCAAAGGTCACCTCGTCTAAGAGAACTTATTAGATGACCATCCCATTTAATACAGTATTCTTCCGACTCCGTCATTCTCTCTCTATAGCCCTGATGTAGCCTCATTTTTATGCAGAAAATTTTCACCACTCGACACATCATATGCTTGTTGGTAGACTGAAGATATAAGTCCATGATAAAAGAGATGCATTTTTGCTCACTGGAGCCTGGAATAGGTCATGGCACATAGAAGGTACTCAGTACACTTTTTAAATGAACAGTTGCAAGAGAGAAATACTATGTAATAACAAAAGCTTATTTGATTAGCTCCCAGAAACCTAATCCTCCCTTTGTCCTCAATTAAGCATCTGCGTGACATTCAGCAAGTCCACTAGCTCTCTACCTTCAGGTTCTTTATCTACAAAATGCAACTAATAATAGCTCTATGGCTCAAATACTATATGTGAAAAGGTTTTACAAGATAAAACCCTGAACAACTATGAGGGATTTGAACAAACAAGACGTCCAGGCTTATGAACAGGATAGGTGGCAAAGTATAGTGAAATGAACAATGAATTCTGCATATGAAATGCTGACTCTAAGTCCCAATTCTCCCCCTGACTAGCTCTGTAACCATGATTCAGTTACCCAACCCTTTTAAGCCTCATTTCCCTGAACAAAAAAAGAAAACTTTATCAACAAAAAGTTTTCACTCATTTTAAAGAAATTGTACCTTGGTCATCAGAAGCATTATAAGAAAATAAATATGTCTTTTATTTTTTTCCCCCCCATAATCCATTCAGTTAACAGTTATTTACTGAGCACCCGTATGTGCCAGGCCCTGTTCTAGGTGTTTGGAATACACCAGGGCACAAAGTAGACAAATATCCTGCCCTCATGTTGCTTACTTTCCAGTGTAGGAAGACAGGTAAACAATAAACAAGTAAGTGAAATAGTATTTGGAGGGTGGTGTGTATTATGTGAACAAAATAGCAGAGTAAGGAAGTGGGGATTGGAAATAAGTGACAGTTACAGGGAATATCAAAATAAACAAGACAGTCCTTCCATTGAAAGTTGTATAGGCAGGTTCTCAAACTTCAATGTGCATCAGAATCCCCTGAAGACTGTGATACAATAAAGAGTGTGTTGGGCCACAGCTCCAGGTTTTTTAATTCATTAGGGCTTACATGGGTCTTGAGAATTTGCATTGCTAACACATTGCTAGGTGCTGCTATTGCTGTGTCACACCTGAGAACTCGGTTAGAGCAATGCTTCTCAAGTTTAATGTATTCATGAATTCACTTTAGTTCTTGTTAAAATACAAATTCCCCTTTAGTAGGACTGATGTAGGCCCCCAGTATCTGTATGATTTCATGCACTACACTTTGAGTAGTGAGGGTATATTAAGTGAACAGAAACTTGTAAGTAAACATGCACAAAAGACATTATGAAATAAATATAAATGAAGACAACCCTTGAAGAGGGATTGGATTTTCTCAGGGGAGGTTTTAAGGGTATGCCGGGGGACAGAATCAGTGCAGTCTGAGGTGTGAGAAACATGAAGGGACAAAACAGTTTGTGACCAGAAAGGGAAGTAAAGATAGTACGATTTAGGACTGGAATAACTTCAAGTAATGATGAAGTCTAGGACATAGTCGTGTGAGTTGGTAACTGAAATGGAGTGGAAATTGAAGTTCCTTGAGTTGAGGAAGTCCAGGAACTATAAGAGTACATTGTAGGAAGGTCATCAAAGGGATATTAGAGTACTCAAAGAGTTGGCAGAAATAAAGAGCAAAATGGAGCCAAGTTCCAAAGAGAATCTCCTAAAGATCAGTGAATTGTCGTAAAGTTCAGTAAATCACTTTGATGGTAGAGATTTCAGAAAACATGAGATTCTTGAGTGATAGTGGATAAACAATGATCTGAAAACATCAGTGTTGCGCAAGAAATATGTTTGTTTCTTCTCTTGGCCTTCTGAATGTAAACAAGAAATATGTTTGTTTCTTCTCTTGGCCCTCTCCTGAAGAACAATGGGCAATATGGGTGTTTTCAGAGAAAGAACAGCTCTCAGTTAAGCCAATCTAGCAGAGAGTAAAAGGAAAAAACTCAAAGATAGAGGGAAAGTTTGTTCAAAAGATGGTGGCAAGTCAAAATACCACATTGAAAAAAAAATCACATTGGTGGAGTGGAAATGGGAAAAAAGTGGGCTTGATCTGGATGGAGTTGAGAATATATGAAAGAGAGTTCTATCTAAATGAGCAAATTTCAATAACAGAAATTAGGTAATGAGGAGTTTGTGAGTTATCAACAGCAAAGGGGTAGGGAAAAAAAAAGAAAGATAATTAAAGGAGAATTTTTGAAGTAAGTGGTACAGAGTTTCCAAATTGGGTAATTCCAATCTTTTGAAGTTGAAACCCTGTGTATAAGGTCCTAGGTTACTCTGACTGAATCTCATTTATTTCCAAAGGTAAACTAGATTGTCCTCAAATTCAGCTCTCTTGGGTGTATTAATGGTAAAAATAATAGATGGTAACATTTTCCCTCTTTAGATTCAGACTGTTTTTCTAGAATGTTAAATGATTAGTTTTTAGGGTCTCTTTCATAAGTTTTCTTTATGCTTAAAAATTATTCCTATGTTCTTTACTGAGAGTTAATTAAGGCACTGACCATTAAAAAGAAACCACATTGCAGAAATCAGGATCCTACTCATGTCCACTATTGTCTAGCTCTTTTACCCTGGGCAGTTTACATAGCCTCTCTGTGCCTCAATTTCTTCATCTATAGAATAGCAATAATTAGAGCTACCGCCTTTACAGTGCTTTCTATGTGCCAGAAGCTGTCTTAAGCCATTTTTACAATGAACTCATTTAATTCTCAAAGCAATCCAGTCCGTTAGCTACTACAATGATCATGCTCATTTATGCGTGAGAAAACAGACACAGAGAGGTTAAGTTAGGAGATCTAACAGTTGGCAGAGAGAAAATTGACCATGGCACACTGCCCCAAAATCCAGTTTCTTCAACATTATACTATTATCCCTTGGTTAGCAATACATACTAGTAAATACCTCTTAAAGTGGTTTTAAGTTCATTGTGTAAAATTAAATATGTAAAGTGCTTAGAACAGTTTCTGGCACGTAGTGAGAATTCAATAAATAGTAGATATTTAGCTTGTTTATGTCTCATTGTCATTTTCTAAAAATACAGGATCAAAAGTTGAAATCTTTTAAAATTAGTAATTTTGGTTTCTGTGATTGTAATTGTAATTGCAGTTAATAAAAAGTGCTAATTAAAAACGCATGTTATTTTATAGCTATTAAATTAGCAAGATTTAAAAATAATATCCAAAGCTAGAACTATTTGACAAAATACACTGGCGTGCCATTTTAAACAGTAATGTTTTCCAGAAACTTAAAAAATATATCCCATGTTTCCCTGAAAATAAGACTGGGTCTTATATTAAGTTTTGCTCCAAAAGATGCATTAAGGCTTATGTTCAGAGAATGTCACCCTGAAAAATCATGCTAGGGCTTATTTTCCAGTTAGGTCTTATTTTCGGGAAAACATGGTAAGTATAGCCTTTTATTTGCCAACCCTCTCATTTCTTAGGTGGGAGTATATCGTAGAGGGAAACAGCAAAAGTTTTTAAATCAGGTAGTCCTGGGTTCAAGTTCTAACTCGGGAGAATGCAAATACAAAGAGGTCCTTCCACTTACTGGTTATGTCACTTTGGTTAGTTTACTAATGATGTGCTGCTGATGAGCTCATTATGCAGTTACTTATACGATAAATGCAAAAATACATGACAAATGCAAAGTTCGTATGTAATTTACATAATAAATAAGACATTGGAATTATTTTATAACTTCTATGTATAAAAAATTATGGACCTAGAAGATGACATGGAAAACAACTGTTTTACAAGATTTTGTTGTTGTTGTTGGCTTCCATTATTGTTGAGGACACATCATTTGTTTAATAACTAATTTTTTGATATAATTAATATGAAGTTACAAGAACACTTACCTGAATATGTTTCATTTGAGATACCTAAAGTTCTCTGACATTTGTTTCTACCTGAGCTTCAAAAGTCTTCCATTACCTCTAACTTAATTCACCTGATTCTAGAATCAAATTTTCTACAATAAAAATAAGTACTTAAAAATTTAGAATTTTAAAATTTCTTATCATAAATCCAACACCTAGCATTTAGTAAATATTTACTGAAAATTATTGAATAGTTTTAGAGTTTACGATAAGGTTGAACTACTTTCAGGCATTATTGTTTTCTTTTCCTATTCCTCTTTGTCATGCCAAACAACATTATTTTTACATTTATTTAAATATTAGTTAATTTACAAAACTCCTTTAAAATATGCAACTCAGATACTCTAGATAATTTTTTCCCTGTAAAACCCAAAAGTCATATATTTTGTCAGTTTTGTTTGTGTGTTTTTATTTTTTGATATTTTGTTGTCCTGATTTCTCACGTTTGCTTACAAAATGCCCTGATTTTACTTTACCAGAACCAAGCATGGACTGGTTAAAAAAGAGTGCTTTGTGATATTTTCAACTTTTGCATCCCACGATGCAAAAAAATACAGAGCTATGAAAGAGAGAAAGACAAGAAGGAAAGGAAGGAGAGAAGTAGAGAGGAAAAAATGAGCTTTCCATTTTACTGCTTTGGAGGATTTAAGACTTTGAGGTAAGATAGTATATAAATTTTGTGTAGTATGATAAGGTGGGATGCAAATGCCAGATAGAAAGGCCAGTAGTGTATCCATAGACAGCGCAGCAATGAAGACTTTTGCTTATGACAAGATATGATTCCACATGAGATTCTGTATAATGTGTCAGTGCAAATGCAACATTTAAGATTGTCTACATTCATACCAGTACCTCCCTGAAGATAATAATTCATTCATATTTCAAGTTTTTGTGAGGAAATCTCAGTTAAAGCCACATGAGCCTCTACAGGACACTAAAAAATAGATTTATGAATTTTTTTTAGATACAAAGATTTATCCTATTTAATAGAATCAGTTGTGATGCTGGAAAAAAAAATCTTGACTAGAAGTCTTGATGCTCATAATTTAGTTTGAAAATCCTGTCAAGCAAAAAGTTTTCATTCATTGCCTGAGATAAGACAAGAAATTGAAAAAAAATGATAAAATGAAACATGCATCTTATTAGCACTTTTTATTTAAAGGAGTATGTAGTATCATGGAAAAGTTGGAAGAAAGTAAGTTTGCTTATCGAATAATTTAATAAATATACTATATTTATGTAGTTAGAGGTAAATGGTAGTATTAAATTCAAGCACAAAAATGGAAGTTTCACAGAGACAGAAAAGAAAAAAAAAGCCAATGATGAATTTCAAACAGAATATGTAAAGCTTGGTATTTTTAAGATAGCTCTAAAACTGGACTACTTTGAGGAAATAGCACCATATGATGGGAGGATAAGTTAAATGCAACCTACCATCTTAAGGCATACGATACTTTAGAAGCAAAAGTCTCTATGGTAATACCGTGTTTCCCCAAAAATAAGACCGTGTCGTATATTAATTTTTACTCCAAAAGACACATTAGGGCATATTTTCAGGGGATGTCTTATTTTTTCATGCACAACAACCTACATTTATTCAAATACAGTCATGTCATCTTCTTCTGGAACATCATCATATTGTACTAAATGTGTCCGTCTGGTTGACGATCTTAACTGAAGCTTATTTTTGGGGTCAGTCTTATTTTCGGGGAAAAACATTATTACTCCTATCATGAATTTATATGTAATATATTATTTATTTCAATATACACCACATGTGTAATAAAGGTTACATTAAAAATCTACTCTAGATATCCATGTGGCTGATTAAATTATCACACCAGCTTCCAATTTTGTACTTGTTGACTTAAAATGCTTTATCAGTCTTAACATTATTTATTATGACACTGGTTTTGCCCTCAATTATGACAGAGCTGCCTGGTTAGTGGAACATGAGAATGGGTGGTTGCTGTTCAACTTGGCAGATTAAGTTTGCTCATTTGAAACAAAAGAAAAAGGTACTGAAAATTTGAAAGTGGCAAGGTCATTTTGAGCCCTTATATTGCTCTTAACCTTAACAATTTCATTTTGAACTTCAAAGAATCTAATTCACAATAAAAACAGAGTCAGATATAAGTGGAGAATGGAAGGTAAACAATGATAATAAGAATAGACAATTAGTTCTCTCCATCTAAGTTATCCACAAATATTATGGCTTAAGGTAAAACAGAAATGTTAATAACTGTCATTTCCAAAACCTTGACAAACCAATAAGTACACATCACCCCATGTCCATTTCTCATCCGATTTTAAATAGAACAAAGTGACTTTTAGAGGTTGGGAAGTGCATAATTATACAGACCGGAGTCTTTGGACTTTGATCATAATTATAGTGCTTTATCCATCTATCACTTATTGCTGGAGGACTATTCATTGGTGAGTTCTTTAAAGAAGATAGAAACCCTGTCAGGACAAATTTGAGCTGCAAAACAGCTAATCAGAAACTTGGCTCTCTTGACTTGAAACAGATTGAAAATTGCCACTTTAATCTCACAATCCATTTGGCTTTTAAGTACAGCGAGTACATGAAGTCTCTCTTTGGGAAGGCATGGGTCTGTTGTTCATATGACTGGATACTGTTTTATGAGCTTCTATTGGGACATTCAGTCCATATTTTCCTGACTATAGGTAGCAGTTCTCAAAATTGGGTTTGCAAACAAACAAATCATCTGGGGCGCTTGATCAAAATGCTGATTTTGCATTCCTTCTCCTCATCATCAACTTTTTCAAAGGGAAGCATCGATGTAATTGTAAACCTAAAATTAACTGGGAACCTTACAGCACCTGAAGGTCTGGAGCTGTTTTCCCAAGAGCGATCTGAGAACTACATGAATGAAAATTGTTTTTGTTTATAAAACAATTCTAAAATTCAACCTAGACTTATCAAATCATAGTCTCAGGTGTTGATATCACATCTCTCTGAATTCCTGACATCAGAAGTGAACATGTATATCACTGTGGTTTCCTGAATCTGAATTTTAGCCTCATACTTTCAGTTACTAAGAGTCAAATATTCCTCTGTGTAAAGCATTTTGAGAAACTTTAACAGATGCTGCTAACAGAAATCACCCTGTCAACTTGCTGCCTCCAGGTTGGGTGGTTTGTATTTGCAGTCTCCAGCCCAGGAGCTGGTGTGCTTCTATTCTATCCTTCCTTGTACCTCTTTGTATTATTTCCGGACATGTAGTTCTACTTTAGATTTCCTGAGGTCTAGAATTGTCTCTTACTCACATCTTCTACCTTTCCCACTCAGCACCAAAGAAACAAACAAACAAATAAAATCATGGACTACTTTAAACAAACAATCAAAACAAAAGAAGTTTTAGTCTGCAAAGCTACTATTTGGGGATAAAAATCCGTTACCTGGTGAATTAGTTTCCTAATGTTGCTGTAACAAGTTTCCACAATTGTGCAGCTTAAACCAATACGAACGTATTATTTTACAGTTCTGTAGGTCAGGTCTTTTCAGGCTTCTAAAGTCTGCCAGCCTTCTTTGGCTCATGATCCTCTTCCACCTTCAAAATCTGTGGAGTCTTTTCTCACATCACATCACTCTGACTCTTGCTATTTCCCACTTCCACTTTTAAGGACTCTTGTGACTACATTGGGTCCACATGAACAATCCAAGACAATCTACCGATTTTAAGGCCAGCTGATTAGCAGCATTAATTCCACCTGCAATCTTAGTTCCCTTTGCTGTGCAGTATAGCATATTGAAAGGTTCTGATGATTAGGATGTGGCTGTCTTTGGAGGCCATTATTCTGTCTACCATATCAGCCCACCTCCCAGGTGGATATGACACTTCATGTTTTGGAAAATACTTTGTTAACCATAATGTTCTATATAGATCTAATACAATGTTATGTTTTATGGTAGAAATAGCAATGAACTGCGAGTCAAAAGACTTGAATTCCAGACCTGGTTCTGCTACGATTCTGTTGCATGATTTTGGGCAAATCACTTAACCGCTCAGGGATTCAAATTTCTCATTTCTAAAGTATAAGAATTAGGAGACACAGGCCAAGATTATGTCAAGGCCCATAATGATCTTTGTTCTCAATTTAAAGGTGATATAGAGCAAAATGGAACATAAGGTATGCCTACATGAGGACACAATTGTTTCTGGGAAAGGACCCCCCAGTCCGCTGTTGTGCTACCCACACAAGAGTAGGACCAAGCAAATACACTAAGGGGATGAATTTCAGAGTTTAGTTGGGTTCCTATTTAATTCTCAAAAGTCTTCTCTGTGAACAGTAGATCAGAGTTCGTTACCTGCAACTTATCTTATGAGAAAACTTTGATTTCAATAGCTTAAGTGATTTCATGAAGGTCACATAATCATTTTGTGGTGGAGTTAAGACTATTTTCCAGATCTTTTGACAAGTCCTACATGCACTCAGCTCACACACAGCTCAGGAGCAGCATACAGAGATATAATGCATCATAATTTTGGCTGACCACAGTTGGTCATAAAAGTCTTTTAAAACTTATCCTTGTGAAAATTGTAAGGATTTAAAGCAGTTTTTTCTTGGTTACAACTGGTGGATACATTAGTCCCTGTTGATAAATGGTACCTTCATATTTCTTTATGAAATAATTCGTCCTGTCCTCTGCCTTGCTTCATTTCAAATGCTGATATAAATATACACAGACTGTAGCATGTTGGCTCATTCCTTTCAGTCAGATAGAGAAACTCAGTGATTATGGAAATGGCTAAAATTAATAAATTGGCCTTACTAAAAACTGGTTTGTTGATTGAAGTGGATGCATACACCCTTTATCTTACATCAGAAATTTTATTATTCTATGTTATGTCAGTTTTTGAAAGTCTTCATATGCACATAACACTATGGGTATATTTTTATTTTTGAATTTGCCAGAATCCTGGCAGGAAAAAGAGCAATGGAAAAAAGAGTCATTGAAGAGAGTTTAAAGAAGGGACTATTTATCAATGGATAAGGGATTTGGTACGGCTTTTTGGAGTTAGCAGTGACTGGGGGTGGTTATCACTCCTAAGCTTGAAGGTATGGGAGAGTAGGGAGCAGTTACTGGAAATCAAGACACCTAGACCGGTGGCAAGAACATCTGACAGGATCTGTACCCTTCTGTAGAAAACCCAAAAGTGACATGACCATGGAAACATATCCCCAACTTCACTCTCTTCCTATCCTTCGATCTCCTGTTAGAGGTTCCCAGGGATTGAACCCAAGAGGAAACCAGAGGAGAAATGAACTGTCAACGCAATATTTAGAAGTCAACTTTCTGGGGTATGGAACAAGGAGGAGGAGGATGGAGAGTGGATGTAATGAGGCAAATGGAGGACACCCAACAAAGAACTTCACCTGCCTTTATGTGATTTTAATGAAATGATCTTCCACTATAAGTTCGCTGTCACCACCCTTCCTATTAGGATATATTTAGAAAGCTCAGCTAATAAAGTTGACCTTTAAGCTAGTAGAGCATAAAATTCACAATCAATATGTAATTTGCACAGGAAACACCTCTTACTCATCCATTAAGTACTTTAGCAGTTTCAGCCTCTTGTGAAAGAATTTCATCTGTCTCTTAGTATTACTTGGTTTAAAAAAATCAATTTTCAAAACATCTATTTTTTTAGACGGCAATTCTAAAAAATAAAGGGATTCAGAAAGGCCTAAATTATAACCTAAACAATAAATGAGCAAAGATTTAGCTTCTAAAATGATAATTTTAGATTTATTTTGAGTATTTATCTAATAAAAAATAAACAAATGGAACTCATCGTATAAAGTTTTTATTTATAAGGGAGTGGTAACTTACCGATTGACTCATTTATCTTACATCACTTCACCCATGCTTCAATATTTTTATTAAAATAAATTAGCAATAAAGTGACAAGATCTAATTTTGTTCACTTTCTCTTCTTTTCAGAACAGTTTTTGCAAAAACTAAAGTAAATTAGCGTCAACATCAGAGAAAAACTAAATGTCAATATAATCAGGTACAAAGGAAGAAAAGCAGAGGGTGAAACCTCAATTTAAACTTAGAGAATGATTATCGTAATACTTTCAAATGTATATGAAAATTGTGTTTTTTCGGGGGGAATGGCATTAGCATTCAATAATGAATGATAATAGCATCTCTCATTTATTCTGTTTGTGATAAAAAGAAATTCCTCCAAGCATTAAGGTAGCTTGGAGTTAAAAATAACAAGATATCCTGTTCTTTCTTTTTTTGAAAGTTCTTTCATGACTTCTTTCTAAAGACAAGGTCAAGAAAATGACAAATTTAACTATGTAGATGACTATGATTATGGAATGATTAAATTTGGTCTATCTTAAAATAGATTTTGTAAACTGAGAACAACAAAGGTTGTCTGCTAAGCAAAACTAACTCAACCCCATTCACTCATTAGGCATCAAAGTGAATATTGTGTGATTCTTGGTTTGACAATAATGGTATCACCGATTATTCACAGTGATCTTTCACTTATTCATTCATGTCTTCACTAAGTAGTACAGACAGGAAAGTAGTGCTAATTCAATCCTTAAAATATATGACAGAATAGTTAAAATACATGAGGAAAATATAGCTGTTATTAATGTATAAGTATTATACTATAGAATCAAATAAATGAACATGACAGCCATATCTGATTCATTTTTGTATTTCCAGTGCTTTACTCAGAATAGATGCTCAGCTACATATATTTTTATTCTCATTAATATATTTATGCTCATTAATATACATATATATTTATGCTCATTAATTTATTTTCCAGTTTTTATTACAAATTGGAAGTACATAATCTTGCCTAAAACAATTCATTAGACAAATAAATGGTCCTTGGTTACCCTGTCCTGCAATCTCACAGCTCTCCAACATACTTCCCTCCTTTCCCCAAAAGGGACAATCACCATTATTAAAGCTCAGGACATTCAGGAAAATTTAAAACTATTTTAAAATACTATTATTATTTTGAATTTCATAATCTGTCAAAAACTGAGATGATATTTGCTCCATGAATTAATAGTTTGTGGGATAATATGAAAAACAATTTCCTCATTTACTTATATTCACAGGCCTCTCTCACCAATCACTAGAAATGCCTCTAGACAGAGGTGTATCAGATTAACATGCGGGTTGCTGATCAATAGAAAAAGTTGCTTCTAGAGCTGAGGTAGATCCAAGTACCTACTTTTAAAAAGATGCCCTCAACGGGAGCATTATACGACTAATGTTTCATCAGAATTATGCTCTTAGAAATATTATTTCAAAAGATTTTTAATGGAATAGAAAAATTTTGAGGCTGAAAAATATTTTAAGAACTAGAACATCTTTAGTGTTTTATTCTTTATTGACCCTATCCCCAACTCCAACTAAATCTAATTTTCAAGTTATCCAAGAATATAAACTCCAGAGCCATTCATTTTTGCTAATATTGTTCATGGCATATAGCAAGACAAGAATCAAACACCATTCACATTTCCAATTTCCACCTGGAAGACCACAAACTTACTTCCTCTCTTTTTCTCCCTCTCTTTTCTTTCTCTACCATTCCATTTACCTTTCTGCCTTACTCTTCCTCTTCTGCTTTCTCACACAGCCCACCAGAAACCACACAAAAAAGAGAAGCAAAGCCTACATAGTCGGCCTTAGTGTTCCACATGGTGACAAATCATATTAATGAAAAAAGCTCACATATCTTCAGTAATTGCCTCAGAAATGTGACAGTAACTGAGCCCACAGAGCCCAGTCCACTTCTCATATGAAGCTTCAGTACCCGCCGGTGGTGAATGACAAGTTAACCCCCTTGAACCCCACCGTTTTCAACACTCAGAGGACCTCTCTCATTAGTCTTATAAAATAAAGTACGAAATTCCAACATCAAATCTCATGCTGTTGAATTAACAACATCACACTGCTACCTACGACTTGAATATCTCCCATAACTTTATGACTGGAAAAACACTGTTCAGATTTCATTTACCAGTTTAAAAATAGCAAACTCTAATTTGAAACACATACACACATGCATCGTGCATGCTCACTAATATTCCTTCTTAGTGCTAGGCAAATGTTCCTTCCTATAAACATTAGTAAAATTCAGTATAATCACAAGTTTTAACAGTCAGATTTGTCAAAAGATGATGTTTGTTATGAAACTAATCCAAAAGAAAATATTTCTTAAAGTCAAAATGACAAGCCATAATCTCCTTGGTATAACAATGGCTATTTATCTATTTTTAATGTAGAAATCAAAATTATTCTGTTTATTTTGGCTTGGAGATCATCCATAGATGATCCCTGTCCAATGAAATTTCTTCTTCTTGGGTGGATGAGTGCTGAACAAGGCAGATAACAGATTTTAAACATCTTAAAATGGTGTGTGTGTTTTTTTTTTTTTTTAAAGAAACCATGGTAAGATTGTCTCCAAACTTTGTCACTTTATAGATCCAGACATGAACTAAAAAAGATAATTAGAAAAGATACACACAGGCCACTTTAAGTCAACAGAAAGTCCAAAATACTATCACTGTGCTCATGAACAAGGAGGGGTTGCTCTTTGTACATGGCAGAAACAGTCATAATACACAAGGCACTCAATTAAGTTTTGATAGAAGTTATGTCACATTTAAACTCACCGCTGGATGTAAGGGTCAGGGCAGTACTGTAGTGTGGCACACCGTGAAGTTTCAAAATTCATTTCCTTCAACTCTCTTGATATCAACAAGTAGAGAACAATTATATAACATATACACATACACCTGTGTATATATAGATATAAAGCCAGGAGGCTAAAAGCAATAGAGTCAAATGCTATCAGACATAGAAGCTTAGACACTTCCCCCTTCACACCCAGTTGCAAAGGGGCGGAGCGTTCCTTGATCTCAGCCAATGAGATTCATCAAGTAATTAAATCATCAGAAACAGTCAAATCTTACCAGCTGGGCATCCTCTCTAAAGTTGTTCTTCCCCCACTGCCACGGCTTTAGAGTCCTTGATGTATAGTGGCTACACTTGTTGGCAACTTGGAGGCATCTCTGAACTTCTGGGCTCTCTGGTGATTGGATGCTGGCATGCATGGCATCAGAGTTTAATTTCAGCAGCCTGCACTTTTATAACAGAACTGAGTTGATGAGTGTCCACCCTGCTCCAGCTAATTAACATTTCATTGTGTCTTCATACTGATTTGATTTGAAGACTTCTGTAACTGCTTCTGGAGCTAAACTGTTTACAGAGCTGCTTAGGAAGGTTGTTTTTTAATTCATGTCCACCTGCCCCCCACACTCACCCCCCTTCATTGTCCCTTTCAGCCAACCGCCTGTTGTGGTCACAATCTCAAATAGCAAAGACAGGGAAATTCCTTGATTATATTTAACCTAGAACTCACTCTTCCTCTCAACTAAGAGAAAGAGATATCCATTCATATCCCCTTAGAAGATTTGCCTTCTCCAAATGAGGAAAAAAAAAAAATCTTTGTTGAGTTTCTTAAAATCCTACTGCAAACATACACACGCACACAAACACATACACAGTCTTCTTAAAGTGATACTAAAATGGAAAAAGATATGTTATTTTAGGCTATTTTGCAGTTTATACGATTATTTCAAATTGTTAATGAAAGCATTCTAACTGATTTCAACTTCTATCAGTCTGTCTGACTCTCGTCTGTGTCACTGTTTTTGCTAGTTTGGGTTTTGCTTTGATTTAATCTACTTGGGAGTAAAAGTCATTAAATTTTGTTCATGTATTAAAAATTAACATAGTATCAGAAAAGTCTACATGAAGAATAATTTATTTCCTTTTGGAACACAGGCTGTAAACCTACCCTGGTTTTGTGATTTGGAAATTGAATGAAATATGATTCAGAAGCTAAATTAAAATAGCCTCCAACAGGAAAAAAAAAAAAAAAAGCAGTTTGTGTGCCCAAGTGTCACTAACATGGCAAGTTCACATCTCCTATTCACCCCCTAATCACAAGTCACCTGTGAACTGGTGACATCAGTAGTTCTCAAAGTTGTGAGACAAGCTCAAGTTCCTTTCAGAGGAATTTGACGGTTCCTTATAAGAAATTTGAATTCAAAATGTATTTAGTAAAAAAATATTTTATTTGTTGTTTCAGCCAGAATAGGAGGGAGAAGCTATTTAAAACTTGACATTCTCTTCCCTTACTTAGCCTGAGAGTGTCTAACATCTGTGAATTGTGAAATTCACAAACATGTGGGCCTGAGCCCCAGCCAAATCAAGCAGCTTGTTCTACAAAATGTGAAACTTGAAGTGAAGATCATTTTACTAATTAATTATGGATTTGTTAATTGGAGGTAACGTGTTTGGCTTTATTCCTTGTTATTGAAAAATACAGATGACCGGAATATACAAAATCTTAAATTGAAACTACTCAATTTCCTGTGACCATGGCCAAGCACCTTTTCCTTTCCCAGTTATAAAACAAGAAGCAAAATAATGATCTCCGGTACAGTGCTATTCAAATGTTAACGCACCTGCCAGTTACCTGGACATCTGGTTAATGCAGATTATCTTCAGCAGGTCTGGGGTGGGACCTGAGGCTCTGCATTTCTAATGAGCTCCCAACTGCTGATGGTACAGCTGGTCCTTGTATCACACTTTGAGTAGCAAGACCGAGTGCTCTTCTCAGGCCTGATATTTACTTACTTCCAGGAAATAAGCAGAACTCTTCTAAATATCTTAAATCACCAGCAGAGTCTCTAAGACTCCCAGATAAATTATCAGTTTGCAAACATACTTGACATGTTCTTAAATTCAAAAGGTTTATAGCCTAATTCATTTATAAAGCCATTTAAAATGTATGTCCCGACATCAATAGTTGTTATTGAAAAATGCTAAATTTACTTAGCTAAGAGGGAGGATAGATATTAAATGGCAAAAATGTTTATATAAATAATTATGAAAAATATTGGTTCCTGTTGCATTGTGGAAATAAAAGCAGAAAACTACCTCGACGAAGAGCAAATGGAAAACTTTCTAGAATTCAACAGCACACCAATAGCACACAACCTGGGAAAATAAGGGACACTTATAATTGCCATAATTGCTACTTCTGTTTATATTACATTCCTCTTCCCTCGGGGGACCCAGATTACTATACATATGCATAAATTGTTTCTTTGGTGTACAAGTTAGATGTTTTTCCAGCCTCTTAAGTCTTTTAGACGGAGACTGTAATAGAAGAAGTTACACAGAAACCTAGGAGAAGGCAATTGCCTTTATGACCGTAACCTACATGTTTGAATGATGTTTGTGGAGACTTTTGATTTGTATAAAGTGGAGGAGAAAGTGAAGGGCGTAGGAAAACAGCAGCATTTAGGGCTTGGAGCTCTGTACATAATATAAGAGAAAGGAACACTTTCTCCTTCCCAGATCCTAGCAGCCGAGATTGTGTAGTCTGCCACACACAGGTATTCAAAACACAAACCCATCTCACTACTATCCATGTGAATTTCACAACTGCTTTTTTTCATGCACTCTATCCACTAGGTTACATACTTTTCTGGTTGCTCTCCTGTCTTGGATAATATTTTGCTCAGAATTTATTTAAACCCCTCTTCGTATATCCACCTTACAAATCCTTCAGAGAAGATGAAGCCTTTCTCATCCCTTCAGGTAAAAGCAAGATCCCCTACCTTGGATGTCCTGAATCATTATATATGCACTTGTATAAGGGCAACTGCTACTTTCTTTCTGAATGTGAGCTATTTTTGCTTAAGATCTGTCATGGACCAGGAACAACTTGAGGGTGGGTTTGCTATCTGATTCTTCTTGGTATCTCCATGGACTAGCAAACTATGGTCCAGTGGATAAATAATATGTTTATAGCTTTGCAAAATTAATCTAATGATAAATATTATAAGTGATTAAAACAGAATTTCCATCAAACACTTGGCCTTTCAGAATCAACTTTATTGAGGTATAATTTACATATAATGAAATTCACTAATTCTGCAAGTGTTCAGTTTGAGGAGTTTTGACACATCACACACCATGTAGCCTTCACCACAACCAACATATAGACTAATCTATTACCCCAGATGGTTCTTCCATACCTCTTTGCAGTTAATCTTCCTTTACTGCTGGCTCTAGACAATCGCTGTCTTGCTTTTGTCATTATGTATTATATGTATATTTTCTAGAACCGTATTATTTAATAGAACTATCTGTGATGAAGGAAATATTCTATATTTTCACTGTTCCACATAGTAGCCACTAGCAACATATGGCTAAAGCAACCGAAGAACTAAAGTTTTATTTTTATTTAATTGTGATTGGAAGAGCAGGTTGAAAAATGAATGTTGGGAAAGGGCTGGAACCAGGATAGCTTCAGAGATCTAAGTAACAGAAATTCAGTCACTTCAGAATACCACAGAAGGAATAGGTCAGACCCAACAGGTTTTTTGGAACTTGAGTCATTTAGCTTAAGATTCAAATTCTCAGAAAGAAGATGCCATTTTTGACTAGGACATCTTGATTGATAGTGCCACCAAGACTGGGGCAAAGAGAATTTCCAAAAGAAAATAGAGGTTAGTAACAACCAAGGACAGAGCAGTAGGTATAGGACAACAGATAACGGCAGATGATAACAGAGGGGGGCTAAAAGTGGATGTTTTCACACATGCCTTAGAGCTCTGGCTGTCTGTGGCTCTGTGATTGGAGAAGCTGAGTTGCTGTTTTAGGGTAACTGAACCTCAGGGCTTGTCTTCTCCAAGTTATCCTGACTTACCCTTCTTTTATAACACGAGCATCAGAAGAGAACCTTTTTGCACGGGACGTGGTGAAGCAAATTCATGATGTATCACTCAGATCGAAGGGACTAAAGAGTTTGGTAATTTTTAGTTTTAATATACTTTTTCTGTACATATCTTCAGTTCAACCGCATGATCTTTATTTTAAAGAAGTGGAAACCAAGTTCTGTTTTGAGGGGATCCTACTAATTTTTCCAACGTTGTGCTCTATAAAGCTGATATCTGCTTAAGTTGGGCACCTAGTAGGATTAAAGCCGGCCCTAGAATTTAAGTGTGCTGGATTATGAATATATATATAATATATACGAAA
The DNA here is from genome assembly GCF_004115265.2 of Rhinolophus ferrumequinum. NCBI lineage: Eukaryota > Metazoa > Chordata > Mammalia > Chiroptera > Rhinolophidae > Rhinolophus > Rhinolophus ferrumequinum. Next base: position 56,478,189 of record NC_046285.1, read on the forward strand.
AAAGCAAATACATTACAAGCTTAGTCATGTGCTTCTTCTGATTTGAACTCTACCTCCTTATATGATGAAATCTGGAATTCATCAACAGAAAAAAAAATGTATAATTAAGCTAATATGTCAGAGTCTACTGAGAAGAAAGAAGATGCTTCAGGGAGGTGTCTGAGGAAAGGGACACTCTCCTACACAGAGGGCACGCAAGGAAACATAGAGGGCAATTAGGGAGGGAGGAGGTTGGCAGTTTCCCTAACAGACAAACCTGATACCCTCCAAGTCACACCCAGTGTCCAAAAGCAATGTGGGTGGGCTTCTTTTCCAGACATCACTGAACAGCTGTGTGTGGGCTGCTTCTTACTCCCACCCCTCCTTTACTCAATGCCTACGTGAGGGAGAGATAAATAAGGAGACATAGGAAGTCCTTATTTGGCACTTTCCAGATTTTTTTTTTTCTGAACCATTTGTCTTTTGTAGATATGATGTTCCTATTTCTAAATGTTTTGGTGTAGACTTTTTAAAGTGAGGAAATCTCTTATAATCATGGTTCAATAACTGAAATGAAGAAATTAACATTGATAAAATATTATCCTTTCTGTACACCTTATTCAGATTTTACTAATTGTCCCAATAGTCTCCTTTACAGCAAGAGACAATCCCAAATTATACACTGCATCTGTTAGTCTCTGTTTCTTTGGTGTCTTTTAATCACAACAGTTTCTAAGTCTTTATGATTCATAACATAGGTATTTTAGAAGCGTTCAGGAGAGTTAGTCTGTAGAACATACCTTAGTTTAGGTTCGACAGATGTGCCCTCATTATTAGAGTTGGTAGAAACATTACAAAAGTGGCACTGTGTCTATCTCAGTGCATCATATCAAGAATTGTTTGGTTTTTAAAGCCCACCAAAAGGTTTTCCCCAGGCCTCATTTCAGAAGCAGAGTTTCTGTAAACCTTATAAAGTGTAAATGTCAAGGCGTCTTACTTGCACATTCCCTTCTAGGTCATGGGAACTACCTTAGCAATATGTTTGAATAGTCATTATATTACTGTAAAATAGACAAATGTGAGACATTTTCACTACAATCTTCTAATGTTACCCTTCCTTTCTATGTCAATTTCCCTGTCATCGCCTTTCATGTTACACAGAGTGGCCCTGGGATATTTAGGATCCAGCCAAGGGCCAGTTGAATGGGGGATACTTTTAGTTTGGGTTTGGGGAAGGTAACACTTATGTGGTTTGTAGTTATGATTCAGTAACGTTAAATTAATGCTATTTCTCTTGGTGCAGAAATGACTTCCAAGAATACTCCTGCCCATGGAATTGACTCCCTGGGCATCCTGTCGTGGAAGAATCAGGCTGGAGATTATATCACAATATGGATATCCCTTACAATAACTGTCATGGGGAATGTGTGAATAGTAGAGGACAAACAGAGTTTGAAATGCCCAGAGCCAGAATCTAATCTGGAATTTTTTTTCCTCCCTTTATCAGGCATACAAACATTTTAAGCAGAGGACTGAATATCATCAGTATTTAATCAAAACCCAGGTTCTCTCCTATCTATTACTCAGCATATACATTATAAATGCACCATACATTCTTTGTTCATTTATGATGGGAGATACATTAAATAGAGTTTATCTTTATACTTGTGTTTCTAGGAACACCAGTGGCAGTGCTGCAAACAGCAAGTGTCTATCAAGCTTCAGACTGGGGCTTGCAGAAGATAGGACTATGTATATGATGTTAAGATTCTACCCAACCCTAAGAGTGCACGATTCTATGACTGTAAACTAGTATGATACATTTATTTACATATTTTTCTTTTATTTATCTATTTACAAGAAATCACTTTGTTCCAGAATGATTCGAGGTAGCTTATCAAATATATACACTTACAAGAAAATTGAAAAGTACGTATGCAGGATTACTGGAGACTGAAGAAGCGGGAAAAGGAGAGATGGTCAATGGATGTACAGTTTCAGTGTTGCAAGATGAAAAAGTTCAGGAGATGTATCGTATAGCAATGTGAATATAACCAAGCTATACACTTAATAATAGTTATGATGATAAATTTTATGTTGCGTGATTATTTTACACAATTAATTTTTTTTAATTAAAAAAATGTAGGTAAATGAGAAAATCAATAACCAGTGGAAACATTAAGGATAAGAAAAACAGAAGGAAATCAAGGACAGTATGTTTTCACATGAAGGTTTACACGTGTGCTAATGATGAATTTATGAATGTCTAAGCAGCAAGTGTAAGGAGGAATTACATGTACTTCTTTTTTTTTTAATCCACAATAATAGCTTAGACTCTTGTTATGCATAGCATATTCTGGGTACAAAATATATATCTGTTAAAATAATAAGGGAAAAATGATAATTTATACTGAGTCTTCCAAATAAATTGACCTTCAGCTTCTAGTCTCTGAATCTAATGCATTTCTTTGATTGCTTATTACAAATAAATGACAATGAATTGATGTTGTAATGAGACCTGAATTTCTACTGCTTTCATTATAGAAATTCTCTCGAAAGACTCGATAGCACTTATTGATTTGATGATTGATTAATAGATTAAATATGCATATTCCTTGAGGGCTTCCTCTGTGTGTCCATCACCATTCTGGGTGCTGTGAGTAGCAAGTGGATCAATAAGGTACAGTCACTGCGCTCAAATAAATGCCCTCCCCCAGGAGAGTTTAGAATAATACTCCTTTCCTTTTTGCCTCCTTGGCTTCATAGACAAAAGAATAACTAAGGCATAGCCATGACCCTGAGTTACTGATGACCAATTTGCCCACTGGGCTTTTGGTTTGGGTTATCTGAATCCTGATTAATACTGATGAGATAAGAAAACATTCACTAGAATTCATGAAGCAAGTGTGTAGGTGGGAAAGAATAGAATGTAGCATTCTTATTTACTTTCCTGTGGTTTAAGCCCAAGAGAACAGCTGTGGCTGAACTGCTCCCTCAGACACACATTTGCAAATTTGTGCCTTATTGTTTAATTACTGATCATCAGGAAGTCATAAAAGCCATCATTTGTGGAAGAGAGAGGGATGGGTGTAAGCCAAGAAAACAAGTCCCTATTTGTATATACCAAAAACATGGCATTATTATTTTTTAAACCACAGAGAGCCTTTCTGGTACATAGCTTTCCGAGATATATTTTTTTTTTTACCTATGAAGCACAGTTCCCAAAAGAGGGGCGGAGACACATTTGTAAATGGCTTTTTTTAAAAAAATTATCTATACTTCAAGTTAAAAAGTAATTCACTTACTTAGAAAAAAGTCCCAGCAAACAAATGACTTAAAAATAGCCAGCCTGTGTACAATGGTTTAAGTTTTACAGAATACTTTCACAGACATTATGTCATTGGAGCCTCCCAACTGTCATGTAGACAGTGTGCATGAGGAAGCTAAGACACAGGCAGCTTAAGAAACAAACTCACCATCACAAAAGCATCCGTGGCAGTGGCCAGTACTATCCAGCTCATGCCTGTGGTACTCCAGGTGTTATGCAGGGCTCTGGGAAAACAAAGGTAAATAAAACACAGTCCCTTTCCTCCTTATATTACATCTATAAACCCAGAATTTTTATAGTGCTTGGCATTTACTAAATATTTTATGTTCATGATCTATTTAGATAACCACTAAAAGTCCTAGGACTTAGTCAAGTTAGGTGTGATCACCTCCGTTTTACAGAGGTAGAGACATTCGGTGACTGCGTTAATCACTTCACCAGACAGTGGCACAGCCTTGATTTGAACTCAAGGAAACCTGTTTCCCAGAAATTACTATCCCACATTTGATCCCTTTAAAGATTCAGAGTACACAGTCTGCATTTTTCTATCTTAGAGTCCCATGCATGGTCTCTGGCACATGTTTCTCAGTGGTTTTTTTCCTGGTCCACTTAGCCTGTGATAACATAAGAACCACAAATGCCAGCCCCAAAAGGAAGGCTCGAGCTCATGACAAGCGCCCACATTTGGGCCAGCAGTCAAGAATATTAACTCTGCTTCTTTTGAAATCTGGGTCGTGCACACTGTTGAAGCATGTGGGAGTGGAGGCACTGATAAAAATGCTTCCGTGGGATGAAAGCAATTCTGACAGGCATCCTTTCAGGGGACTCCACATGGGATGACCCTTGAATGGGCCTTGTTTATAGCAACAGCTCTGTGCCAAGATTCTAAGGAGGGAATTTAAAGTACAACTGTGGAGGAATAATACCGGTCTGAAAACACAACTACTCTTAGCAGTCTTTGGGTTGGTAGCACACTATTTTCTGTTACTCAGCCACTGATCCATTCAAACATCTGGTTCCTAGTCAATATCTCTTATGTGATACTTCAGAACAAAATAAATAACATTCTCATGCACATAAAGGACCATTTGCATTGTGATACTGATTGCAAGAAATACGGTCTCAGAGTAAAAATCTTTCTTTTTCTTATGAGACTCTGATGATACATATAGAAAGAGAAATGTGTGGAGAGAGAAATAGTAGATACAGTGATTATATTTATATATTGATGTATGTATACATGTATGTATATATGTACAAACATGTGTGCATGTGTATGTATCTGTATTACATATATGTGTGTATACTTATGTATAATATGTGTATACATATTTCTAATTAATATATATACATACACAATATCTATATACAAAGAAAGTATTTATTAGCCAATTTTCTCCTTTTCTTTCTAATAATCAAAGTACAAAATTAAGGCAAAAATTATTAAATAATTACGTTTAAAAATCCCCTTGTGGAAGAAATAAAACAACCTAGGCAGTGTATTCTCATGGTGTGGAAACATGTTTATGGACACTGTCACTAAGGCAAAACTAAAGAAAGGAAGTTCATAAACTCTGATAATAATTATTTCTTGGTTGAGGGAGGTTATGGAGTGCAGAAAGTATTTTCTTGATAATACTCTTCTGTAGTTTTCAAATATTATACAGTGAATACACATCATTTTTATACTCAGAAATAACCCATAAGCAGTAACCATTAAAAATACTTTCCTATAGAATTTATCTCTGGAAGGTGTTCATAATAGAGGGGTGACACATTTGTAAATAGATCTAAAAGAAAGTGTCTCAATTCCCTGATGGATGTGGATCTAAATGGAGAATTCCTCCTAAGGAATGGGAATGTCTGATGCTCACCGTAATTTGAAATATACCCAGAGTGGTGTCAGAAATTGAATGAATTCAAGAGTTTACACGGGCTGGTTGAATGAAGGTAGAATTGTGTGAACCAGAGTCTCGAAATCAGGGTGTGGTGTCCCTTCCTGAGTTCTCCCCTTTATAAATCATTGGCTTAAGGGGGGAAAATGGTTCTTCTGAGGCATTTGTGGTACAGAGTATGGTAACCATGGGAATACACAACTGAGCTCTGCTGAAGTGAGACAGAATTGACTGACAGACGCATCCAGTGCTCCTTCCATCCACATTGCTTTCTCGCTGAGGCCACACTACCTCCAGGCTCCGACTTGCCAAGTACTGAACCTGCTGAGGCTCCTAAACCAAGCCCATTCTGGCAACACATGACACACCACCAGTGGGTGATTCTGACTCAAGAATGCCTCATTAGCCTGGCCAAACTTTTCTTGAAACTATACTTCAGTCTGAAACTCTTGCTGCTGAATTCTCGTTTTCCTCTTGGTTTTCAGAGAGAGTATTTATTATCCTCTGAGGTACCCACCTCTTCTTCTACTCCCTTCTTCTTTATCCTCAAAATTCATTCCCTCTAGTACATCTTTTGCACATCTAATCCCATCTTGGAGTCTGTTTCTCAGAAGACACAAAGTAATACAAGTGGTCCTAAGAGATGTTCAAGAATGAAGATAGAAGTTGGGTATTTAAGACTGACTCACTGTCCACTCACTAAGCAAATAAGATGGTGTCCAGAACTATGCAGAGTATGGATGTTTTCTAGTTCAAGGTGGGGACCAATTGCTACAGATTCCACTGATGTTGACCTGAGAAAACATCCACTATAAGGGTAAACTTTTGCAGGTTATAAGATTCAGGCTTTTAGGAAGATACAGGGGCAATGCCTAAAAGGAGGTAGAGTTTTATGATCACTACTAGGTTGTATTGACACTCTGAAGAGGGATATTGAGAAACTGAAAACTCTTGACAAGCAGTTAAACTCTAAGTATGAAAGCCAGATGGCCTCTTTGGTAGCTTACAAAGAGATGAGGGCCTCTCTGCAAAAACAAACAAAGCTAAGCAGCAGACTGAGAAGCTGATGGAGTCACAGAGCTCAAGAGACATTTGAATGCTTAGTCAAGGCTGCTTGGAAATACCTAGACCCTGAAATGTGGCTTAGGGACTATGAATGAATGCCTCCAATCAGTTGGTTCTGTAGACTCTTTGTTTTAGTCAGTTTGGGTTGTTATAACAAAGTATCACAGATAGGGTGGCTTATAAACAGTATAAATTTATTTCTCACAGTTCTGGAGGCTGGAAGTCTGAGATCAGGGTACCAGCATGTCCAGGGGAGGGCCCTCTTTCTGACTGCAGACTGCCTGTTATGTCCTCACATGGTGAAAAGAGCTAGGGGGCTTGGTAGGGTCTCTTTTATAAGAACATTAATCCCATTAATGAGTGCTCTAGTCTCATGACTTGACTACCTTACTAAGGCCCCACCTCCTAATACCATTAAATCAAGCATTAGAATATTAACATGTCAATTTTAGGGGGAGACAAACATTCAGGTCATAGTACTCCCCTAAACCCTCAAAGATTATAGAGATGCACCACTCTTTCCTAGTGAGCGCTAGCACTTCCTTTCACTGGAAGTTACTTTAGACACCTTTCCTGGAAAAGCAATAGGTATCTCAACTCAGGAATGACTTTATCTCTGTTTTTGTCTGCAACGCCCCTACATAGGGCTAAATCCCAACAGAACCTAGCTGGCCATGATAAGGGAAAAAAAGAAAATATATACCAAAGGAATTACCAAAGAAGTAGTTACCATGTATCAGCAAAAGTCGGGGAAATGTCCCTGGGACTGGATTGTGAAAGTACTTGGTTGAAGGGAATGGAATATAAGACTACATAAGAAAAAGTTTATTGACTTGGGTACTTTCTCATGACATGAGATTTAACACCCTGGTAACTCACTTGTAAATAGCTCTTAGAAGTCCGGAAAAGGTGATGATCAAGGACGAGTGAAGAGAAATTGCACGAGTTTTCCCAGGCAGATGGTAGACACGTTATAAGGAGGCTAAGATGAATGGACATGCAAGAATAGCTATATAATGTGAAGCCAGATCTGTCAGGGGAACATGTTAGATGGGCAGGCAGAGAGGACACATAATTCTCCAAGGCCGTCAGAAACGTTCCGTGGAGAACAGTAACAACATCATGAAGAGGTTCAGTGCTGGCTCTCCTCTTCAGACCTGAGTTGGTGGTAGGTGAGACAGTTACAGAGCGGGGCTTGTTAATATCCATGGCAATAATGCTTCTCTACCCCCCAAGGAATGCAGGCCAGAAGTTGGCACTTACCTACCAGATACCAGGAAGTCATAGTTACCGTAATGACATCTGTAGTGCAGCCAATGGCGCCTCACCCACAGGGAGTTGGCTAATAGAACATGAAGTACCTAGAAACAGAACAAATGGTCAGCCAACAAGAGTTCTACTTAAGTCTACAGCTATAAAAAGGAAGAATGGGGGGAGTGGGAGGCTGAAGATGGTCACCCAACTCAAAGTCACAATCCCTTGCTTGATTTGTTGACCTGAGTGATTTTTTTTTTCTTTTTAGATTTAGAAGCCATTGACTGAAGAGGCAGCAGGATCCCTGAGAAAAAGAAACCTCTAATATTATGGCAAGTATAAACCATGGCAATTCCGTCAGGCTTCCCTAAAAAGAGCGACAGCCAGGGCCCACTTCAGGGATGTGCACTGAGCTCTGTCCTCAGAAGGTCTTCTCGAATGGTTTAGTGCTGTGTTGTGGCCATCTCAAAATTCTTAATAATTTTAAACTGGTGGTCTCACATTTTTATTTATATTGGACCCCACACATCATCGAGTCAGTCTTGCCTGCAGCTATTGACCCGGGGTGACCGTACACTGGGTAGGGAGGGTCTGAGTTGACACTGATATCCAGAGACCTTAAATATAATCATGGTTTCCTGTTAAAGTGGGAGCTCACATCAGATAATAAATGGAATTCTGGTTAAAATTCAAATCACAGTGGGTCCACTGTGTCTGGAGACCCACCCACTGGTCATTTTCCTATTAGCCAAGTATTCAATTGAAATTAATATTCGGGTATCCCCCACTTTTCAAAAGTTTGCAGTACCCAGTGTGCTTTTACAAAAGACCTACACTAACTAGTACCTGTGTTACCAAATCCAGAGGATTTTCACTTTTACAAAAAAAGACGAAAAGCAAAAACAGCATTTAACGTTTGTTTTGCAGTGAGCCATTTTAGAGGCAGTGCCCACCAAGCAGCGAGAATGGCCCCGCCACGCTCCTTCCTGGGGAATTACACTCAGCATCTCAGCATCATGCCATCAAAGCACATAGGATCTGTGCTTTATCTTGATTCATTTTGTGCATCTATTAATATTAGCAAGATGTGTCCTTGGGTATCAGAAAAGCCTAAGAGAACTTATAACAGTGTTATGCTTAGCTTAAAATTGGATGTAACTAGCATGTTTGGTATGATTCGGTAGGTTGTTTTTGGGTGTGGGAACATTCCAAAATGTTTCCATATAAATTAATGGTAATTGCTTCTTTGCTTTGCGCCATTTCAGCTTAGGAAAGGTTTCAGATATCAGGAGGACTTGGATATCAGGGGATACCTGTACTTTGCAGTTAGCACGATCCCCACATTGAGTTCTTGGCCTATGGGGTAAGAGCTATCAGAGTGGGAAAGGTCAAACAGAAACCTTTGCAACTGCCCTCTACTCCCTTAGCCAAGGGAGTAAATGAATAGCTCTATCATATTCCAGGAAGGTTGCTGAATATTGCCATCACTTAATAGCTAAAATGTATGGAATAAGGGTGGGTGGAGCATCCTTATTATATCTTAGTTTAATTTCTCAATGTAGCCCTGGAGAACTCAGATGGTACCTGGAGATGGAATGCAGACTCTTGAAAGCTTAATTGAGCAATAGCCCTGATTGCAACTACTACACCAGAAGTGATATCTTTGCAAGGACAGATTAACAGGTCTCAGGTAGGTACATGATATACATTCATTGGCTTGGTCAATGTGTCCTTGTTTATTCTAATTACAAAGGAGGATCATAAACAATTTAAGTCTGCATAGGATATTTATTTATTTATTTACTTTTAATTTTGTCTCAGGGCTATGTTAACTCTTCTGCTCTTTGTCATATTGCAGAATAAAGATATCTGGGCTGCCTGGTCAACCCACATAATGTAACACTAATGCATTATATCAATAACATACTAATCAGGCGGGACAAATAAGAGACAGCCTTGTTGGAGGCCATCATAAGACACATGTGCTCCAGAGGAAGCGGGATAAATCCTGCAAAGATTCAGAGTCCTGACACTTTAGTGAAGTCTTTAGGGATCCAGTGGTCAGGAGTTTGGCAGAATTGCTTTCCAAAGTAAAAAAAAAATTGTTGCACCTTGCATCCCCTACCACAAAGAAGGAAACAGAGAGGTTGATAGCCCTCTTTGGGTTCTGGAAGAAACATATCCAAAGCCTAGGAACAGTACTCTGGCCCATATACTGGGTGACAGGGAAGACCTCAGGTATCTGGTAGAAAAAGAACCAGCAAGCCCCACTTGGAGAATCATAATGCAGATGCTGATAGTCTGGAGTGTCCATACCATCCACAGAAGACAAAATAATAAGTCTTTTGCTAAAACAGCTCCTGGTGATACTGGGACCTGGTGGCACAGAGAACTTGACTGGAGACACTAAATGACCATGTGTCTGTAACTGCACATTATTAGCTGGGTTATTTCAGTTCTACCAAATCATGAAGTCAGCCCAGAATCAGTTAAGCAAAAGATGAAAATGGTCCACCCAGATCGGCCCAGGCAGAACCAGAGCTTGGTCAGCTGCATGAGCAGATAATTCAGAACTTCTGTCACCTACAACAGTTGTTCTAGCAATCCTCCTCTACTTTGCACCTGAGACCAGCTGAAAGAAGTGGAAAAGTCTGTCAATACCCTTCATAACCAGCTACACTCATAGCTGAACAAGTCAGGTTTCCTGTTATAGCGAGAAAGAAAGAATGTGTATGTATGCGGCTTCTCAGTGAGAGAGTATTAGAAAGAACTTACCATAGAATTTGAGTGTGTGTTAGTATATTTGGCATTGGTTCAAGGAATTGCAGCTCTGCTATGTATGTTATGGATGCCGTCAGGAAGTGCGGCGATTCTATGAGTTGGAATCTTAATAAATCTTATCTATAAGATGGGATGAATGAAGTGAAGCTAGAGCTATAATTAGATAATTATAGATTTTACTATCACATTTTAACTCCTGTCAGAACTCAGGAAAGGAGATCAAAGAAGTAAATAAAAAACAATTATGTAAGTGTGTTAAGTGTCATTAAAAGAGCCAGGAAAAAAAGCAAAATTATGAATCATGGGAGGAACATGCAGCAGTGGTGGTGCTAAACCTATTTTAGATTAAATAGTTGGGAAAGGTCTTTCTGAAGAAGTGATGTTTAAACTGAGGTCCAGGGCACAAGAAGGAGTGAGTCGTGTGAAGGGGGGAAAGAAGGTGCCAGGTGGAGGGAACAGCATATGGATGGCTCTGAGGAAGGGAAAAACTTGAAGTATTTAGATTGAAAGAAAACAGTGTGCCTGGCCCAGAGTGAGCAAGGAGGAGATGGAACAAGAGGAGAGGGACATGTTGAGATGCCACCAGCCAGATTATACCAGGCCAGCAAAGGAGTTTGGGTGTCATTCCAAGAGTAATGGAAATTTTTGGAAAGGTTTTACAAAGAGGTAACTGATTCAATTAACGTTTTGAAAAGATGATTCCCTCTTGCCTGCGGAGAATGGACTGGAGGTGGAGAAGTGGACCAGGAAGATGAGTTAGGGAGGTACTACCGTCATGTGGATTAGTAACAATCCACATCAAGGCCGTCACCCTGCTTTGTGAACAGGTTACATTGTCTATCCTGAGTGGGAAGTAGCTGTGTAGGTGGACGACACAGCCTCTCCCTTACATCTAACATTCCAGCGTCTGAAATTTTAACTCAGTTCCCAAAGTACACGTGGTGTTTCTACATACAGTTCAGCAGGATCAGCACGGGCATAATATTGAGAGTTTACCCCCTGGGCCGTATCCTCTCAAACATGACCCCCAGTATCTTCTTATCTTTTGAAAGCCAACTTGTATAGTCACTTTCAGATTCCTAGTACTCCACGTGAGCCTCTGCCGCTAGTCCCATACTGAAATGAAATGAGAGCTACAGTAGTGAAGGAAATTAAAGTTGTGTGTGTATAATTGTCTGTCTGACAATTAAGTTCGCGAACTCATCCTAGGTAAAGTGCTACATACTTCATTGCTGAATATCACTATGGTCACCTTCAACGTCCTCCCCTTGGGAAGCTATGCACCAAAGCCAGTGCCTTCAAAGCAATTTTGGAACTCTTTTTCTGGAATGGCCATCAGAGCTGTTGTCGTATTACCCTTGATGTCCTGAAAGCCATCAAAATGTCTTCCTTTCAATATTTTCTTTATCTTCAGGTAAAGAGAGAAGTCATTGGGGCCGGGTCAGGTGAGTAGGGAGGGTGTTCCAATACAGTTATTTGTTTACTGGCTAAAAACTCCCTCACAGACAGTGCCGTGTGAGCTGGTGCATTGTCATGATGCAAGAGACATGAACTGTTGGCGAAAAGTTCAGATCATCTAACTTTTTCACACAGCCTTTTCAGCACTTCCAAATAGTAAACTTGGTTAACTGTCCAGTTGGTACAAATTCATTATGAATAATCCCTGTGATAGCTACAAAAGGTTAGCAATATCACTGCAACAAGTTTGTGAACTTGTCACACCTCCTATGTCTGGAAACATAGATTTTCTTACTAAGGGATGAATGCAACTTAAAAAAGGAAAACATGTAAGTTCCCACTTAGCTTTGTTGAGCCAATAAAGTTGCCTGGGGTGCTAGCCATACAGGGCAACACTTCCCCAAGGAACACAGAATCCTCAGGAACATTCGTTAATCCTTGGTTTAGCCCATCGGATTATTCTTTAAAAAAACCATCAGTGAGTGATAAGAACATACCCACTCCAATGAAAGCATTATAATTTGATTCTTATTGACTTTCTAGTAAAGATTTCAATTCATTGAATATTACTGTTTTTCAAGACAACAAAAAAGAAGCATTCATTTTCATAAACTAGGCTCACAATTTGTTCAATGCTACATGAAAGTCACCTGTCATCCATGTACAGAAAGAAGTCTAAAGGGAGTCTTAAAGAGATCATTACACTGTATACTAAAATGATTTATTGTTTATGAGTATTTTTCATCAGAAATCTGCACTTAAATGATTATGAACTCAGAAAATGTGAGAGTGCAGTGGTACAATCAGGCTGGTGGTATCTCAACTAGATAGTAATTGAAGGGCAAAGAAAAAAAATCATATGAAATGACAGTATTTTTGTCTCTGAATCCTAAGAGTGAAACCAATTATATTCATTCATTAAATCCATACTTGATGTTTCAAATTTCAGGGAAAAGGCTACTGTATATTGCTGTGAAGTTTATAAAATGTACTCTTTAAATTTTAATATTTAAGTGCTGTGAGGTATTTTTGGAAAAAAATATTAAAATATTCTTATTTATAATTCTGACAGAATAATCAGGGCTTAATATTTGGGAAGTAAATTATGACATTGCTGATTAGTGTTCTAGCTTCAAGAAAAAAACAGGATAAAATACCTTCAGTGACAATTTATGTAAATAGCTAATAATGTATTTAAACCACATTCTGCCTTAAATTTGTTTGGAAATGAGGTACAAAATGAACCAAGTCAAGTTACATAAACAGCCAAAGAAAGTAAAATATATACATTTTTAGATATCAGATGCACTCTGGGATTTTGATTGGTCATGATCTAATAGCTGAATCATTGCCTTGTCTGCTTGTGTTTCTGACTGGGAAAGACATTGTGGCTTCAGGAACACTGATTTATCATGTGTCCAAGAATTCAGGCCCGTGAGCTGAAGCGTGAATCACAAGGAAATTGGTTTCTTGTACTCTGATGACGGATGAGCTGGGAGGATGAACATTAACGAACTGAAGTTCTTACAACGGACTCCACCCATTGTTCCAATTCTTTGCAAACCCTCCTCGTTCCATGTGATGTTATACTTAAATGTCTCTCCCTAAGGCTTTTCAGGGGTTTTCAAAAGTATATATATGGTGTCCTTCTAACACACACACACACACACACACACACACACACACACACACACCCCTTTCTCCTCTGCTTTAATTAGAAACTAAAATGTTATTACCACTATAAATTATTTTATCTTAAAACCCAGCTTATAGTAGTTAATGAACTAATAATCTAAGAATTTGTGTGAGCAGAGAGCTTTATATCTTAAGCAATTTAAGACCCTTTTCTTTTTATATGGGCTAACCCTGCCAAGTCCACTGTACTTTCTTGATGTCAAATGAAGCTTTGAGTTATGTTTGCTAGCTTTTCATTAAATTTTACCACTAAATAATAGAATATGAGAATTATGAATTTTGAGAGACTGTATATGACTTTCAAAAATGTTTTATGTTCATCTTAAAAACCGTATAAATAAATTAAAGTGAAAACCATAATCCTGCTATCCACTTTTATATGTTTTGTTTTGGTGCTTTCTTCTAGACTTTGTTTAAAAGCATATATATATATGCCTTTTGTTTAAAGGATATATATATATATATATATATATATATATATATGCCTTTTGTTTAAAGGATATATATATATATATATATATATATATATATATATATATATATGCTCAAAAGAGAGAGAGCTGCCAAAACATGTCACTTTTGGTGTATTCTATTTAATGGAGCAAGTCACCACATCCAGCCCTCCCACTCCAGGGGAAAGAATTATATAAGTGTGTGAGTACTAAGAGATGGAAATCACTGAGGGATAGTTTAGAAACTTATTACAATTAAACAGCTATTTTATAGATTTTAATAATTTCAATATTTAAACTCTCTGTAGGTTTAAACCAGCTGTTTTATTTTTACTACTTCTCACTAATGCTGCTTTGTTTCCTTGTATGCTTTGTTATTTTCGACTGTGAATTGTTTGTTTTAATCTGTTTTATTTGTGGAAAAAGTTTATTTTGAATTCTGGAATGAAGGTGAATTTCTCTGGCAGGACTTGCATTTGCTTCTATCAGGTACCTATGGGAATTACCAGTCAGTACATAACTCAGTTTTCATCTTGACATGTTGGGATCAGTGAGGTAGTATGAATTTAGGCTGAAAACTTGCATAAGACTTAGCCTAAGATTTTTTATTATGTGTAATGATATTTTCTTCTTCTGTTCTGTGTTTAGGTTTGTATGTGACCTTTGATTTCTCTTAATGGCATCTGGGTAAGAGGGGATATGTTTATTTTTGTTTCACTATTTTGTACCGTGTATAGACTTTGGTACCCCCAATTAATGTCAGGATGATATCTTTGTAGACTCCTTACTTTGGGTAGATATTTAATCTCCTGTTCTTTATGCCCTTTGAAATTATAAAAAACAAAGCTCAAGTTCACCCTGGTAATAAACACCCCCAGAGTGAAATTTGCCTTTGGTATTTCATCACACGTCAAGGTTCTTACCTTCACCTACTGCTTTTTCTAGAGGATTTTTTTTCCTACTTGTCCTCTACGTCATTGATGCATTTAAGATTTACATTTTTTTTCTAAAATACTTAGTTGTTTTCAATGGGATTTTATCATTTCCTAGCCCATCATATTACCAGAACCAGAAGACTTGAGGATTTCTAATGTTTCTTAATTTCACTGAACAAGTATTTATTATTCAGATATTAGGTAGCAGTATTTATAATGAACTTTGGAAGATCAGTCACTGTTCTACCTTCAACGACCTCACCATTTAGCATGGAGACAATTATTCAAATTGGGCAGAATACCATGTAAATTCTACAGTTAAGGCAAATATAACTATGGGGACACAGAGGAAGGCACAAATAGCGCAGCCACAATAGGACTCCGCGGTGTGTATCGGGCCTTCATATTTTAAAGGATAACTTAGATATTCTTGCATTTTCTCCAAATAGCAGTAACCAATCTTCTAAATAAAAAAAACACACTTCTAATAAAGTGTTTACTAATATAAAACTTCTGGTCAAATTTAAATGAAATGGCATATTGACCTGCAATGAGCAATGGCTTACATTAGAAGTCTGAGTTTCCTTCTTGGCTTCAGAATTAGTAGGCAAGGCAGGCATCTGTGTTTTCATTTTATTTGTAGGAAATTGAGTCACTGGGGAAAGAATGTAATACTAGATAGAGCCTGGTCACCGGCATGATTCAGTAGAGACAGAAATTGGGTGTCAGGAGAAGTGTGTTCAAGGAAAACCCTCCTGCTTACTTCTTGGGTGGCTTAGAAAAAATGATGAATTCCCTTAGCTTCTCAGGTAAATAAAACTTGTAACATGAACTTATGACCTATCTGAATCCTAGGATTTTTAAAGGCTCAAATAAGGTAATTAATGTGAACATTTTATAAAGAGCTTTACAAAATGTAAAGATGGTTTTCAAAGTTTTGTTCCATAGTTTTTTGCCTATGAAGTAACATAATAAAATATAGGTGAATTAAATGGCTTATTTCCCAAACTCAATCCCAACATTTTCTTCGCTCACAAGCAATCTAAATATTGCTAACTCATGGTTAAGGTTTGGATTCTTGGTAGTCTAGAAATCCTGTTCCCTCATGCTCTTAGCCAAGACCTGTTTGCATCTCCCTAGAAGTTAGCTTCAGTTAAATATCCAAGAAAGGAAATTTGCAGAGGCCTAGGTTTCCCCTTTACCTATCCAAATTTGTGTGGAAAATTTCCAGTCCTCATTCTACATCTTAATTTTTACCAAGAAGGCTCTTAATTTGCCTAGATGGGTAAGGATTTGGAGGTGGTGGTGGTGAAGAAGACTGAGCGCATATTAAAAAAATCTATCCGCTAGATGAGAGCTAAATAGTAGAATTCAATGAGCATCTGTCTGCCAAACACGTTATATTTACTAGTTCTAATTCTTTTATCCACCTTGCAGTCTAGATTTTATTTGTTCTGTTTCAATGATGAGGAAGATAAAACTCAGAGCAGTGAAAACATTTCGCCAAGGTTACACCACAATGATGTGGCTTATTTGAAATTCAGACTCAGGACTCTGATCCCAAAGCATTAGCACAATGCTTCCCTTTGATAGTAAAACAATTTTATCTTTTCTACTAATTCTTTGTTAAGGAAAATAGTTTTTTTTTTTCAAGTACTCTATTAACCTATACATTCAGTAGCTGACCATTTACTTTAAGATAAATTATTAGTAGGGAGTTGGCTGGAAAGTTAATTGTTGGGGCTGATCTTAGAAAGAGAAAGATAGATTTTTGTTTTGTTTCTGGTTTCTTTTTTTTTTAGTTTTTCCGATAGGGGAATGAAAAGGAAAGTATCTTCTTTTCCAGATGAGGACTGAAGTACTGAGTGATATATTTTTGTTATAGAAAACTAGTTCACAATTTAAAGGAAAAAAATATGTAGGTGAAATGCCTAAGTAAATCAGAACTTGCGGGGGAAGTCCTGGGACTTCAGGAGTGAGTCTTTGTCCGTGAAAGCAATAATAACTACAGCAGCCTAAAACCCTGAACAATGACTTACGGGCATCTTCAGTGGTTCCTGGCAAAAGAGAAGCACAACTCAGTTTGAGTCATTAATCGCTCATCTCCTGTGGCAAATGCAACAAAATAAAATAAACTCTCAAAGGCAGAAATCCTTCTACTTTCCCATGCTTCTCTCAAGAAAAAACTAGAATTGGTACCATAATAGCATATTTGCCATAGAGGAAATAGGTCTTATGGTAAACTCCGGGGGAAAAATAGAAAAAAAAAAAAAACATAACTTGAAAGGCCCACATTCATCATGTTGTCCAACTTCTATACCTTATAGATGAGAAAAACAGAGGTCAAGAGAAAGGCAGTGACTGGCCTGGCAATACCCAGGGAGTCAGAATCTGAGTTGGGATTAGCACTACAGCCATCTGCTTCTAGCCCAGTGATGGTTCCACTGCTGAATTATTGCCTATGTAGATGGAAAGAGAAATACACATTTAGCATTTAAGGAATCAGCATATGTGACTTTCCTATATAACTGGTTTTCAACCTTCTTGTATTCCTAGCAATTGAGCCCTTGGTAAAGAGACTCTTTTTTTACATCAGAGGTTTATTCTCCAGCGATTATTACTGGTACAGCTGAAAAGCGTGCAAATGAATTCTTAACCCAGGAGGGTATCTATAACAGCATAATAGCTCTGTGCTATTAAAGAGAAGCATGTGCCTCTATTTTAACAATAAAATGTTTGTCATTAAACAGCAGACTCTATAAGCAATATAATTGAATACAGGGTAATCCAGAGTTTGTGAATGGAATTTCTGGTACGAAAAGAGAGTGTGTGAAATCAGCATCGTGATGCAATAGCCATTCCCTGCAGCCCAAAGAAGAGGCTGAAAAGCACAGTCAGAGAGAGTTAATATTTTCTGGCACGGATGCATCACTGACTGCACAAGGTGATTTCACTGTGCGTTATACTTTAATTATAACTGCGCTGTAGCCATCTGCTCCACTTCATTCCCTAATTATAGATGCAAAAAGCATTTCACAACTCCCACCCGTAAAAAAATAAAATAAAAAAAGATCTGAGGGATCTCATGGCAGGCTTGCTTTGAGCGCCTCCCTTTTTTCTTGGCCTATGGACTCTCCCTTCAACGGTGCATTTGGGTAGACCAAGAAAATGCTTGTGATGCCCTGATCAGCTCAGCAGGCCTGGGGTGTCTGAGCTTGCCCCATCACTAATAATTCTCTTCTACAGTTATTACACACACTTTAGCCAGCATTCCCTATGCCCTGATTCTCTGTGACTCCCTGTTCACATATCTTTTCCTATACTCCTCTCCCTCAAAAAAACATTTTAAAATTAGTCATTGGATTTATTTTATTTTACTTTATTTTACTGATCTCCAGTACTATGGTTTCTCCTTCTGAGAACCTTGCAAGAAAGCTGTTACTGTCCATATTTTTAGTGGAGAGGAGAGATTTATAAACTTTAAAGGTTTTCTTTAAGGTGACACAGTGGCCAGTGGGCCAGTGGCAGAACAAAGCTTGAAACCACAACTATAGATAACAATTCTCACTCTTTCACACTCATTACTGTCATGCATCATCTAAAAGTGTGCGCTAGAGCCAGCTCACACTGTCTCACAAAAGCAAATTGTAGACAACGCTTTCCAATTTTCTGTTCGGTGACTCATGTTGCTAGCTTGAAGTTGGTCATGATGGGAGCATGAAATTGATGCACACTGAAAGTCAGAGGTCCTCCTGTTTCTCTGAGAGCCAGGTGTTAATCATTTACCAGAATGCCATTGAATATGGGAAATCGATCTGTGTATTCTCAGGGAAAAAAAAGCATCATTTGGAGCACAACGCCCTCTTCATCTCTGATCTTGAATAATATGCGTATGAACACTACTCATGATTGAAGAAAAGCATTCAACTAAACTTCCTCTCACACCTCGGTCAATATTCTAAATATAGGACAGTCATTGAGAGCATGAGGGCTCTTATTCAGGGTGGTACGTTCAGAATTTTAGAATGAACCCTTTGGCTTTAAAGTTTTCATGGTTTTAAGAGCAATCAGCAGGTTAGAAGCGTAAGTGCCCAAGAAGGCTCAAGAGGATACAGAGCAGTCCCAGAGTAGGAGGCTCCCAGGAAACCAAAGGTCTTCTGCATCTGAGTTCACTCCAACCAGGCGTATGACACACGTAAGGGAATGCTTTCTAGAAGCTACCTTTGGGCACTTCTGCAGAAAAGTAAATGACTGCATGTGGCTTTTTCTAGTGTGCTAAAAGAGAAACAGTTTAGAAATTCTCTATTTCCCTCTCACAAAAAAATTCCTAGATTTTCACAAAAGCATAAATTCCAGCTATTCACAAGATTGCAGTTCAAATCCAAGAGCAAAGATTGAAAAGAAAGAAGGATTTAAAACATCAACTATGGGACCAAAAATAAGTACTAACTTTCTAGGCAGAAAATGAACCATAAGATTTTCACTAAACATTTAGTGCAAATCTCAAATCATAAAGTAATAGAAGCACAACACTAAAATTCAGTGCTTGTTATACTGGTTAGAGATTCAATTAAGTTCTCTATATAGCAAAGACAGTTGCATCAGAGGCTATATATGCTTCTTAACGGACACTTGAATTTATATATGTGCTGATCAAAAAAAAAATATATATATATAGTGTGTGTGCGTGTGTGTGACTTCAAAAGTACTTAGTCAAAGCTGATAGAGAGATTAAGTTCTAATATACAATTGCCAGATTCTGCAGATGTGTTTTGCAGCCCTTATTGGATCTACCTTTGGAAAGTCCCTGAAAGGCAAGTTTATTCAGTTAATACAGTACTATCCTGATGGTCAGTAATTTTAGTAGTCCTAGATTTGACATTAATTAGAATAAAAGCCTTAGAGAACATCTAAAGCAGGGAAAAGCTGTATAAAGAGGCCAGAGAGCATAACAACTAAAAGAATGGATTTGAGAACTGGACTGCCTGATTTGCCACCCACCTCTGCTACTTACTAGCTGTCAGACGTTGGGCAAATTATTTAAACTTTATGTGCCTTGTGTCCTCAGGTATTAAATAAGTACAATAACATAACTGTTTTCCCTTTAGAATTATTGTAATAGAAAACATCATACATGTAAAATAGTATCTAACATGTAGAAAATTTTCAATAAATGTTAATTTTTAACCCAGTCTATCTCCTTATTTTACAAGATGAAAAGTAAAGCTTAGAGAGGTTAAAAGCATTATTCAAAGTCACCTGGCAAATTAGAAGTAGAATTGAGATTAGAAACCATGACTCTTTTCCATTTTTTTACCACCTCCTTCAACAGTAGTACATAGTTTATTTGCATTTACTCAATTAAGCAAGTATTAATAAACTCTTCAGGGTTTTGGGGTTCTTTAAGCACTTTATCCAATACAAAAGTAAATGACACATTTAATTCTCAAACAAGGTCTTATGCCTCCAAATGGATTGCTTTTTAACTGTTTGACATTCTACTACTTCTCAATTATGTGTTTCACGAATGGTAGCTTATCCATTTGTTTGTGAAATAGGAAAAATTCCCATTTCAATCCTAGTATCTGAAAAGATCCCAGAAAGCTTATGTATATAAATGATGTGAAAGTGTTTGAATAATTGTCAAGGAAAAGAAATCTGTGCAAAGACAAAGAAGAAGAAAGAACAAATGAAGCACAAAGTTGGTTAAACACTATTCAAATCAAATATTTTAGCCAGACAACGACAACGCCAGCTACCAGAGATTGACATGGAGGCTTGCTCTGTGTCCCTAGAAAGAGGAAACTCTCCTGAAACAGCTATAAAATAGGAATTAACACCACAGAACCTATTCATGGTTTGGCTTTGGCAAACTCCTTAACTTGCAGCCCTGCAAACAGCTCATGAGGAAGCAGCTGCCAGGCCTCCTTGAACATTACTGTCACTACCGCTATTACTGCTGCTGTGGCTTATTGTTTTGGCTTCCCATCATTATTCACTGCAGATGTTTTTCCACCTCTGAGAGAAAGAGTATTGATTCATTATTTTCTCAGAATACTCTAGTTTTAAAATGAGGATGGTAGTTGAAATGAAGAGAGAGGACCTCTGAGATATCAGGCTGTGGTTGTAAGTAACTGTCTTCATAAATCGTGGGAATTGATGGGTCCAGAGAGTTCATAGAGTCTGAAATTCAAGGTTATTGATTACCTTTCTATGCCCAGACGGATACAGTATGAGATGGAGGCTGTGAACTGGCTGGGGAAGTACAAAATTGGTAAATTGGTCAAAAGCTAAATATGTAGGCAAATTGTAAAAACAAAGACTAGGAGAACAGAATCTGAACAAGATAATTATACATGCAAAGATTGAAGTAAAGATGAGGGGGGAAGAGAGACTGAGATCTGGGGAGGTGAATATAATGTTGAAGGGAGTTCTGAATTTGAAGACTGGACAGCTGAAAGAAGGTCAGAGAGCTGGAAGGACTCAGAGATATGCTTGGGTATTACCCAAACCTGTTTGAGCTCTTCAGTTTCTGTTTTGCTGTGGCCTAGGTCACGGTACCCCATTCAAAGCTTTTGTAGTTATACCTCAAAACCTTGGAAATCTCTCCAGGATCTCCCTTCTACTTGGTATCTCCCAAGAGCTGGTTCAGTCTGGAACTTCCACGTTCCATCCCATAGATGCAGGAAGCTCTATGAGTTTTGTTTCTGTCTCTGTCCATGTTATTCAGATGGATGTCTTACCCCTGAATGTGGTCTTTCAGATTCCTTTGACTTTATACACCTCAGACCACAGGAAAGGCTGGATCAGTACCCTCCATAGCCTCTGAAATTCTGGTTTAGGTTCAGCCCTCTAGTTCTCACTAGACAAGATTTAGATGGACATAGAGGTTTACCAATGGTATTGCTATAGCTATTTAGTATCCAAGTTCATATCCTGCTCTCAAGGTGCTATGTAATGCTTCACAGTGTTGAAATAAACTTATGTACTACAAGACCTGTGCTTACTCCTACTCCTGTGTAGATTAGATATTCTGCTTTGACTTTATAGGATGTGAGGTCCATAGGGCTTATTGCATCTGTGGTTTCATGTCTTTCACCTGTTTTGAAAAATAGTAGGAATCTCTTCCAATATTGCCTATGCTTATCTATCTATCTATCTATCGATCAATCGATTGATCTATCGATCTATCTATTTATCTATCATCTCTCCATCCCTCCTCTCTTATTCTGTAATGATAGTTCCAATTATATGTTAGATTTGAAAAAATTGTGTGTCATACACACAATTTCGTAGATGTTTTTCTTTGTTTTATCTCTTTTCTTTCTTTCGGTGCTTCAATCTGTATATTTTCTACTGACCTGTCATTCAGTTCACTATCTTCTGTTGTTTCGCTTCTAATCTACTACCAATCCCATCTACTGAATTTGTAAGTTCAGTTTAGTATTTTGCAGTTCTACAATTCCCATTTGACTTTTTATAAATTTTAAGTTTCTAGTGAAATTATTTATCTTTTCCTCTATCTTTATATATATAAATTCTAGTTATTTATAAGTCTCTGAAAGCTACATTATGGCTCTGTTTCAATTATCAACCTTTTTTTTTTTTCTCTAAGGTTTTGGTCATTTTATTTTGTTTTTACCATGATTTGTAATTTTTAATCTGATTTCAGATATTTAGTGTGAAACATTTAGTGATTCTGAATAATGTTATCTTCCTTTAAAGAGGATTAAGATGGTCTCAAACAGACAGATAAAGAATTTGCACGTCATCTTGATTTTGTCAAAGACTGTTTTTGGACTTTATTAAGTCATATATATTTCAGCTTTGCCCATATTTTGAAGGCATAGACCTTATTCTTAATCGTTTCTCCTAGTCATGGTCTTTTCTGGGGTCTCATCTGAAAATATGAGTATTTACCTAAGTTCCTCCACCGTATGGCGGGGAGGGTGTTGAACTTGCAAGCCCTGTGTTTCTACCAGTTTTTGGTTATTTAGATCTTTGAGCATATCTTCAGTCTCTAAGCTACTGCTTTCTTTTGGATTTCTAGTTCTGTACATACCCAGGTTTGGAGTTGGCCAACAACTTCAGCAAAATATTTATATTATACGTTGGAGTTCACTTATAGGGTATCTACTTCTCTGTGATTTTATACCTTAAATCCTAGCCATTTTGGTAGCCACAAACTTTAACCCCTGGATCCTCTACCTGGTATAAGACTTCTCATCACTACTTACCCCCAGCTGCCCTTCCATGCAAATTAGAAAATTCTTCCAGGGAAAATGCCAGGTGAATTTGAAGCTGCATACTTGTGCTTTTATTCTTTCAGGGTTTATAGCCCTCAGATCATACCGACATTATTTGCTCTTAATTACCTTGGTTATACTTATCTTTAGTTCAGTACAAACTATTCTATCATGGCTGAAATCCAAATTTTATTAGACAACTTTAAACATGTAAACAAATGTTTATTTTGTAATCCATGCACTATTTAATTTATTTTCCATTTTAATTAGATTTTGAGATGGTTTAGGAAAAATGCTACTTATGAAATATGTTTACTAAGTAGATATTTAAAAACCAGTATCAATGAAGTAAGCAAACATATAGGCCAGAAGTGTTGAAATGGTTCTGTGAATAAGCATCATATTTGGATCTGAGTTTCCAGGCAGCCTAGGCAAAAAAGGAAACATTATCCAATACAAAAATCTCATTATCTAAAAGGAGAGAATGTATATGCTACTTAAAGAGAAAAGATAACTTTTTATATTATAAAATTTTTAAGTAAAATATTTTATGTTAAACTTTCTATAAAGGTTTTATCTAAAATGCTGAAGCAGTTTCTTACAACCGACATTAAAAGCCAAGGTGATGTCATAACATAATAACAGAATAGATATACATTTATGTGCATTGACGCCAGATGAAAATAAGCAAACATTTACTAAAACCAGAAGGATAACATAAATTTCTGCTATCTTTATCTTTTGTTATATTTTATTTCTTATATCATTAGAAATACAAATAAAATATAAATCATGAGTGCAAATTCATATTTACTTCATTGTGCATTTAATTTTTAACAATAATATCTAAAGGCATTGCAGACATTTCACCATATATATATATGTGTGTGTGTGTGTGTGTGTGTGTGTGTGTGTGTGTGTGTATGTGTGTGAACACTAATCTGATAAAGTTAGAAACAAATACGTAGGTAGACTGTCATCAAGATATAAATGTATTGTTAACGGAAAGATTATATAGAAAGGGTGGGGTCAAACTTTTTACATGTCATTCTAAGACTCTCTTGAATGTTAGTGAATACACCTGAGTTTTTAACATAAATATGCTTGTGCTTATTGAATGAGTGGATGGATGAATGAATGCATAAATACATGAAAATGAATGGATTTTGGACCCAGACTTTAGGACAGTGCTCACCTCACAGATGGGGTTAAATGACCCCAGCTGTGAGACTGGAAAAGCTTGGTGGGTGATGAACCAGGCATCTCAGTACTCTACTTTCCAATTTCATCGGCATCTTTTATAAGCCATCTGTAACGTTACAGTGATACCTCAATTAACAAAGCCTTTGGAACAACGCTCCTTTATAATCAAGTTGGCAGCATTGACAATAGCTCATAAACATGCAAAGCGTGCCACCATGTGTCATTCACCTCAGTGACAATGTACCAATTAAGCTGCATGTATGCACATGGCAAAATACTGTTGTGCACAGCTATCATTGGCACACACAGTTAATAGAACTGATCCCAATATCCCTGTGGTTTTGTTTAGCTTGTCCTCTCCCCTTGGCTTTTTTTTTTTTTTTAACCTTATCTCTTCCACAATTTAATGGCCATATCTCCTCCTTATTCAAGTATTTGATGTTCTTCTATTCTTTGGCTCCTTAGATAGACCCTATCATAATAAAAAAAAAAAAAGGAGGTCTAGTGGATAGATATACTGTGGCTTGTCTGACTGATCTCAGTTACTTCGTGCATTTATGCACTAGGTAGTACACATTCTATAACCATACGTGCCAATGGTGCTGGGCCTGGATAACAAATGTTTTAGAAAGAACACTGGAAGAGCTTTGCGTGATCTATGTCATGAAAGCCCCATTGCCAACTCCCATGTTCTTCAGCAGTCAGTCTTTTGTGCTGAGCCTTAGTTTCCACACTTACAAAATGAGAAGATTGATGACCTATAAGGAGTCTTCCAGATCTAACTTTCTAGGATTCAAAATCTATAACCAAAAACAGATGGAGAAAATTAACTGTCTCTCTCCCATATCAGAGAGTTGGGGGAAAAGAAAATGTAAATTCTGGCTGATGCTGCTTAATGGTTCTGAGTCACAAAACAGATTTCTTTGATAATATTTCTCTTGAAATATAAACAATATTCACTCTAAGATGCTTTGTGATTCCTTAGGGGGGAAAAAGCAGAGAATTACAAAACTAAGTGGTGTGACACCACTGCTATCTTCCCAGAATCTGGACAGAAGTTTCTAGAGTCAGGGCATGATTCACCATGTTCTTTTCTGCTTGCTTCTGCAATCAAGGAAGCACGTATCAGGATGTAGCCTCATCAGCCTTTATCCCTGAGTTTCTGTGATGAGTATAGGTTTATTGTCCACTCACTTCAGACACATAGAGTTAGAGAAAAAAAGTGTAGAATTAAGCTACTGAAAAACAGAAAAACCAGCATGAAGTGTTATGAAGTATCAAACCCAGCTTTCTCGCACTCGGGTTCTCCTGCCACGCTACCAGCCCCAAGCATTTAGGAAGTTGGAAGAATGAAATCTAAGTACATTATTTGGTATTACCAGAATAGTCTTGCTGGTATGACAAAGCTGGCATTTTGCCTGTAACTCTTCAGAGAGAATATACCAAGGGTTGTTTTTGAGCTTAGAATTTTGCTACCATGATGGTGAGGGGCTGAAAAGGTAGGAAATAAATTTTCATCGATGCTTAAATATATAAAGATATTATTTCTTCCTTTCTGGTTATTCTGCCTGTATAGCATTCTGGAATCTCAGATTGATAAAGACCTTATGGGAAACGTTATCTTTTTTTTTCCTAATGCAGAATTGTCCACACTCTTTGAAGTAAAACCCAGCTTTTGCCCGAGCATTTTCTTTACTAGGGAACTCACCTCTTCAAAAGGGAACCAGCTCCATTTACACATAGCATTGAGTCTAATAGAGTCATTCTCTCTGTGTTAGAGGGTCATATGCATCACTGCAATTTCTACTTAATAAAATTCTTAATTCTACCTCTTGGGGCCACATTTTGATTTTTACCCTTGATAGTCGTTAAAATATTTTAAGACAGCAAACAAATTTCCTGAAATGAGATTCATTGAAACTTTTCTCCCAAAGAAGGAACTTGAGTCACAAAATTGATTTACAGAGGACATGATAATGATGGCACGTGAAATAATTTTCAGATGGTCACAACATTGTTATTATTACCATTCTTGCGGATGGGGTGAAAATTAGATAGTAGGGAAGAAGCAAAATATTCAAGTTCTCACATGAGTTGTTGAATTAGTTTGATTCTTCAAAAACAGTTAAGAACCAACAAACAGTTGGCCAGATCTCTATTTTGGCAGGGGGAAAAAAAAATCTCATTTTTTGTGCCACACCTCCTTTATACTCCCATCTTCTCTGACTCTCTTTGTGGCTCATTGTCTAAAATGAAAGTTGTTCTGCAAGCTTATTGATGGTTAGAAAGAGAAGAGAGAGAAAAACTAGTGAACTTTCAAAGTTACTAAGGATAAGCTCAGAGATATAGGAAGGCATAGAGGATGACACATTCAGGGTACAAAGAAGCATTTCCCAGGTAGGAAAACAACCCACATCTAATACTTCAAACCTTCAAAGGGATAACTAAACTACTCTGCATTTGGATCACATCTAGAGAGACAAAAACAAAAGGGTGGGTAATGTATTAGAAAAATCACAGGTGAAAGGTTTAGGGTTTTTTTTGTTGTTTGTTTGTTTGTTTTTTACAGAATCGTGTGGTCACACACACACACACACACACACACACACACAATTACAAATGTAGCCTACATTTATGGTAGGTAGCCTGTTTCCAAACAGAGGAAGTATAGTGCAGTGGTCAGACCATTCCAAGGGTATAGTTCTAGCTATCATGGCTTTCAAGAAAAGCAAACATTCTGGAGGTGTTAGAAAGAATTTGGTTAATTTGGTGAGGTGACAAATTCATGTCTTAAAAAATTGGAGTGAAGGCTTTTTGAGGATGTTCAAGTTGAAAGAGAAAGAGCTCACAGAGAAATGCAAATGGCTCCTCTGGCAAAGAGGAATTAGAACTAATACTAGGGAGAAAAAGTTTCAGGAAAGAAAAAAATAAGGTTCAATATAGGAAATAATTTATACACAACAGGAACCATCTAACAGTATATTAATAGGATATCTCAGATGGTAGAAAAGATGAGGCTGAGAGTCCATAGCTGTGAATGCTTTAGGGCCTATTCAAACATCTGATGAACATTCCATCTTAATTGGCCTTTTAAATATAAAACTTGATCTCAGAACAAGATGGCACCTTGAGATATGGATTTGATGTAGTCTTAAGACAAGGCTCATCTAAGTAGGAGAAAGGTTCCTAGACCAGAGTTCTAGTTTGTGCTTTCCATGAATAATTTTAACCAAATTACTTTTCTGGGCTTGTTTTTCCTTCTACAAAAGACAGGAATTTATGTCAGTGGTTTTCAAACTTAAAATATTACTTGGAAATATAAATAATTAAAATAAGTTTCAAAAAATTTTTAAATGTACTTCGGTTGCAGTAGAGATGTGTCTCTCTTCTCACCAAGGCTTCCCAAGGCAGCCTTCATCGGGGCTTTTCACAATTCCTTAGACCGTCTAAGCAGCATGGATTGTAAACCATCTCCCCACTGATCTCTGAGAGCACAAGGTTTGTTGTTCTATGTGTGATCCAGGATTTCCTAGCTCAGAAAACCAGGAAAAAGACGAAGGGCTTTGAAAGCCATCAAGAAAGTTATTTCAGGAATTGAGATATTTAGTATGCATTCAGACACAATCACCAGAACATTTCCTGTGTCTTACTATTTCTGAGGTTTTGTCTATTCTTTTTCCTGAGACTGGAATATATTCCCACTTTTTTGCACTGACCCAAATCCTATACACTCTTCAAAACCCACCTCGAATTCCCTCCAGAAAGATATCTTTAACCAGCCCCTCTCCCCAGTCCTTTGCACTTTCTTGGACGCCTCCATTAGATATGTTTGCTTTGCCATCCCGAAGGATCTGTGAACTGCTTAAGGCAGCACAGTGGAAACTGCTTGGGGTTAGGAGTCATAGCTTTTCCAATTGCTAATTGTGCAACCTTCGGTCAGTGACTGAACTTCTTTGAGGTTCAGTTTCCTCATCTATAAAACGGGAGTGGGTATACCCACCTAGAAGAGTTTTTTTGTGAGGATCAAATGAGATAATGCATGCAAAACTCCTGGCACAAAGGAAAAACTTGATGAGTTTTTCATTCCATCCAACATTTTCTTTGCTGCAGAGGAAAGGAAATTTAAGCATTTCTTGGGGGACGTTCGTTTCATTTTGTGTGTGTGTGACGTAGATATCTCTACTCCCTCTCTTCCTTTGATCCAGTCATTATTCAACATTTATAAACACTGAAAAAAGTAAAAAGAAACTGGCTAAGTAGGGAGGAGAGAGTAACCTCTCTCATTAGCAGTGCCTTCTAGAGTGGCTGTTTACATATCTACTCTAACTGGATCCTCACAAACCCCCCTGTGGTGGATATTCCTGTCTTTCATTTATAGCTAAGAAAATGGAGGCTAAGGATTAAGTGACTCAGCCAGAATCACTTGCTAGTTAGAGAGGAACTGAGATTCCAACTCGGTCCTTTCCTATTCCAAAACTCATGATTTTTCTGCTTTGTTTTGCTGGACTCTTCTTGGTTTTTGTCCTTGGGAAAGTCTTGATGCTTCCTTTTAGAGTGGGTGCTGGAGAAGAGGAGGTAAGATTTCACTCTATATCAGAGAGGGTAAAGAACTGCCTCGTCTTACAGAAAACAGTTGGACCTATCCTTGCGTCATTGATGGGAATCCTTCCTGGAGGAGCTGCTCTGGGACATCAAGATTTACAGCCTCACCCCATGGGAATAACCATGTTTCTCCCTTGCTCTCAAAGCCTGTGCTTGAGGAGTAAGTTAAATTCTTTTCCAGAGGAGTTCTTTATTTGTTTCAACCTTGCCCTTACTTGTCTCTAGATCGATCCATAGCTCACTCTTCACCCACCATACCTTGGGTTTTGCAATCACCCTCAGGCCTTTTGCAGAAGAGTCATGTTTCCTCATGGGGTTATCTCCAAAGTTCATTAAGGGCTGTTTCCCCTGGCACACCAGTTATGATGTCCCCTAAGCCCTTGGCTGAGATCTGCAGATCCAGACTGATCACTGAACTAAACCCGGGCAATCCAGCAGCCCCAAATTTGGGAGGTCTGGGTATAGGAAAACCCATAAAACTCTTGATGCAACTCTTGCTGACAGACTTCACCTACCTCCCTTCACCACACACCCAGCTGCCCGCATCTCAGCCTGAAATGGAGTGCAGAAGAGTCACGCACGTGCTCCTGAAGGAAGAACTTGGCAACTGCCCTTCAATCCCCAGGGCATGGCTGAGGATTATGCATAGCCGGGAACTCACCGCTAAGGGTGTGCTGCATGAAGGCAACCATTTCAGGCCAGGGCGGGTTTCTTCACTCCAGCTGAATTCATGACCTAAGAACAGAATGCTGGCTGCTCTCTGGCCTTAACAGGAGTTCGCTGACCTTCATTCCTCTGTGTGAAAGATAGAAATATGCTTAGGAGCTTTCAACAGCAGATCACCGTTAGCTGCTTCTTTGTCTTAGTTTAGTCAGGGTAAAAAAAATGGCCATCTAAATTAGGATTGAGACAAATACATAGCCTCTGCAGGAGCCACTCCCTCCTACAACAGCTCAGAGAACTGCACATAGATGAGGAAATTTCAGACAAAGAGTTTTGGAAAGGAAGCATCAAGACAGCTCTTTCTATCTGTCCAACATATTTGGCAAAATTGCAAAGAACAAAAAATTCACCAGGAGTGCTGGGGCCCTTGCCCTCTAATAAAAAGGAGGTGAAGAAAAAGCAGCAGAGACCCTCTTCTTGAGAGGTTTCAAAACTAATGACGGAGAACTACATGAGAGAAATGTATAAGTAGGTTCAGGATTGTGTGGGGGAGATGCAGACTGGCCCTAAATGCCTAGGAGACACTTTATAAGGGAAAGATGACCACAGGCCTTAGGAAGTCTTCATGGAAGGATTGGAAGAACTGAATGAGTGAGGCTTATCTTAGGCAGAGCACTAGACCTAAGGAAAATTGTGGGCCAGCTTTATGGATCACTTGACTTTGCTTCCCCATAGATAAAAGAGATTTTTTTTTCCTCCAAAGTCTTCATTTTGGATTGTAGAGTAGTCACACAAAAATGGTCCTACAGGGCACACCCACACTCTTCAACACAACAGTGTCATCCACTCCTAAGGTTTTCCTCTAGAGCCCAGGCTGGGACAGACAGATTACGGAGTGGAAAGTGGGCCTCTCATGTTGGCTCAGCTGTGTGACCGTCGGAAACCTTTTCCTTCACTGGGCCTCGGTTTCTCCAACAATAAAATGGGGCCACTAGATGGATAGTTTGTGAGGTCGCTTCTAATGCTGGTATGCCATAGGTGCTCTCTAAGAAAACTCATGTATGAAAGGATACTGGTATGAGCACTGGAAAGAGAGTCAGGAGCCACTGGTCCCAGGATTGGTCCAGCCCCCTCACTAGATCTGTGATCTGGGATAACTGCTTTTCACTCTCTTGATTTAAGTTTTCCTGTCTACAAAATGTTCAAGCTGGAGGAGTTCTGTAAAGTCCCTTCCCACTGTGACATTTAATGAATGTAGGTATCCTATCTTCAATTATTCCTACCAAGGCATCCATTTGGATTAGACAAAAACAAAAACAAAATAGACCTCCTGAAGGCACCAAATTGAGTATTTGATGTTATTCAACTAAATTGGTTTTGACTGGAATATAGCATCTTTTGCACAAACAATGACTCAGAAAATTAATTAGCCTTTGCTTTAATTAAATAATAATTCTGTTTAATGCCAATTAAAATACCACATCTGAGTCAATTCACAGCAGCAAGGTATGTTTAATGCAGGAAACATGCCCCTTTGCCATGTGGAACTGAGCTGATGACTGAGTGCTGGGGCTTTTGATTACCAGATAGGCCCCAAGCTCTTAAACCATAGGACGAAAATTCCCAGAGGCCACGGGTGCTGCCCACTCTGATGAAATCTTGCATACCGTAGCTTTCTTTATTAGATTATTTTGCAGGTCTTATTATTAGCATTAAAGACGGAGAACAAATCTAATAACAGTGCGGAATCGTCCAGATGCGTTTTCAGAAGCCAAACTATTTTGACCAGTGCAGAATCATTCCAGAAAACTCCAGTTATGGCTGGACTAGAGAGACTTTTTGACTTCTCTGAACTTAAGTATGATGTCACCCATTAGGTTCCTGCATAGTTGAGATAGTGGAATCATTGAATAATAATAAGGATAAAACTTTCCCTGCTGTTACAACAGGATACAATCTTTCTCTCCGTTGAAACAGCACAACTTAGGTTTATACTAGTTTAAGGCAGCCACCAAATCCCATATTAGATGTGTGTGTGTGTGTGCGTGTGTGTGTAATTGTATCATATCCCTCTTTGTGTCTTTTCTTGACTTAATAGCTACATTAATAAAGGCTGCTTTTTAGAAAGCAGTTTATAACCTATATGATTGCTTTATGCATGAATAATATTTTGGAGTCTAATAAGAACTTGGGAACTTCGGGCAGGTATTATCGCCCCCTTTCATTACAGACAAGAAGCCTGAAGTTCAGACAGTTTAAGTGGTTTGCCCAGCTTCACACATCTAACCTCCCTTTTACCCCTCTGCTTAACTGCCTCTAATACTACTCTGAACATAGTAGGAACTCAATAAGCACCAAAAGGAAAGCATGAAAAACGTTCATCTTCCTTCCTAAGAGTAGACCCTCAAGGAGCATATAATTTTATGACTATATAAGCAAGATTTTCTCTGTTTTCTCTCCATACAAGCAGTCAATCTGATGTAAGACCTAAAAGAAATAGTCAATAAGGAATTAAACAAAACTTTTTCTCCAGATATAAAACCAAGTGTAGTTAATTAAGAATGACCACAGAACACCTACAGTTGTCTACCCCCTGAAAGATGCAGATTAATTTCTTGTCTCTTTGAACCTGGGCTGCCCTTAGTGATTTGCCTGGCCAATAAAGTTGGCAGAAGTGATATTCTGGGACTTGTAAGACTAGGCCATAAGAATTCTCGCAACTGGCCCTCCTGGAACATTTTCTCTGGAAGCCCTGAGTTGCCATGAAGATCAACTATCCTGAAGTCATTATGCTGGTAAGGTCACGTGTAGTAGGTGCATTTGTTAATCGTCCCAACTAATCCTAGTCTGCCAGCCATCACTGCCAAGGCACAAGACATGTAAATGAAGCTGTCTAAGGGACTCTAGACCAGTCACCTGCCAGTTAAATACTATCAAATGACTTCAGTTACTGCCACGTGGAGAAGAAATATTGCTCCGCTGAGCCCGTTCCAGAATTCCTGACCCACAAGACCATGAGATATAGTTGCTGTTTTAAGTGGCTTAGCTCGGGGGTAATTCGTTCCTCACTGGATCACCAGAAGACCAAAGCGTAAAGAAATAGGAAAGTGGATAATGACAACACCATGGAATGTGCTGTTTGTTTCTCCAGCAAAATTAGAAGCTAAAATTTACAAGTCATGACACCTTAACTACTACTTCTCCCCATTATGTCCAAAAATCAACTGTCGCTGCCCAAGTCAACCCCCCACTTTTTTTTGCTCTCTCTTTATAAATTCAGTAAACCTATTGCAGGTACCATATGTTAAACTGTATGAGCTAGTAAAATTGAGCTTAAAGCCTCCTATGATACACAAATGTGTGCATTAATAATTATAATAGAAATAATTGCTACAATGGCTAAGTACATGAACTATGGAGTCAGATTAGTGGGATTGAAATGATTACTGCAGCAATTTCTAGAAAATGATCTTGGGCCAGTTTTTTGCCTCTTGTAGCCTAAGTTTCGTCAGCTCTGAAATAGGGAAGCTATGAGGAAATATCTTAAAGATTTATTTTAAAGATTAAATAGATAATTATGTTACAATTATTAACTATAAATTATTATTCAAGTAAATAATTTCAACACACTATATATGCATTTGGGATATGCAAAACGCATAGTGAAAGCGTCGAGGAGGGACCTGTGTCATCATGGCGTCAAGAATAATGGAGCTAGCTGAGGTTTGGCATACAGAAAAAGCAAATTCATTCCTGAAATAGATATCTTTCCTTGTAGGACAAACTGCTGGCCGTTCTTGTGTGGAAGGGGCCCGATGGAGTTAACCTGGCACCAATGGCTGATTGGTCTCCTGGAGGAATAGTGACGTATTAAGGTGATGGTCTCTCTTAATGACACTGACTATTTAGAGGCAGCAGTAGCTAAATCAGCCATGATAAGATAGTCTATGCTGTTGAGCCCATATGTAGACTTCATCTCTGTCATCACAGTCCCTTTCTTCATGTGACTTGTACCAGCTCTGGAGTGGTCACTGACAAAGGCTGCCTAACTTCAATTGGCCAAGTTATTTGTGTCTGCTTGGTTGTTCAGTGCTTCTTCAGGTTGTCTGGTGGGCGTTAACATATGATGCAAAAGTATTCAGACTTTGTGTCCATCCTACATACCCAGTCTATACTCCAGATCCGTACCCTAGATCTTTTCCCCACTATTCTTGATCAGACAGCTAGGCCATTGGACACTACCCAGGGGTCTATGTTTATTCGCTCACTGGGTCACATCTCCTTCCACATAAAATGTGTATAACTAGGTTCGTTGCTCAGCTCTGTGCATTGATAATATTTTTCTTCTCAGCTATTTTTAAGGGCTACCCTTAAGTGTGGTTTTAATGAAGCACTGTCTATTTTTGGTACATGTTTTTGTACCCCCAAACCAAGCTGATCCATTTGTAATCCAAATGTGGGGTTTTTTTTTCCCTCCTCATTCAGGAGCTCCTAAACGGTCATAAGTGCAAGCCAGAGGAGGGTCACTGCTTCAACTGTGTGGGTGGCACGGAAACTTGAACCGCATACTCCTGCTGTTTACCATGTCCCTGTCCTGCTCAGGCTCAGTTCCACATAAACCATTTCCAGTTTCTAAAGACTACTGCTGGGCCCATCTGACTTTATTATTTGGTGGGTAGCTGAGAACATGGTCAAACATTCTTTCTCTACCAAGGAGCAGTAACATGAGAAGAGCTATTTTTCAAAGGACATGTAATTATCTACTACTGATGGCCTTGCTTCAGAATCCAAAGGTCCTGTGGTGCAATTCTCTAAGTGGAATTTGCTCTAAGCTCCGTATCTGTTCCTACCACTGACACTTCCAACACCATAGAGTCCACTGGATCCTTTGGCCCAAATGACAGGGCTGATTCTTCCATGGTTTGCATCTGCTACAGAACCCTGCACTGCTCTAGGTCCTACTCAGGGCTGACAGACTTCATGTCACTCAGTATATGGGCCAGAGTGGTATTCCTAGGTAATAATGTTTTGGGTTCAAAACACAAAGAGGTCGACCATGTCCTTCTTTATAGTATGGGTTATAGATGCATTATTTTTTCTTTTACTTCGAAGGGGATATCTTGCATAATTCTAATCAACCCTACATTTAGGTAGAGAGGGAAGGAAGGAAAGTTAGGTGGGTCTGAGATATAATGTATAGCATGGTGACTATAGCTAATAACACTGTATTGTATAATTGAAATTTGCTAGGAGAATAGAACTTATGTGTTCTCACCAAATATTGTATAGTGATGGATGTGTTAACTAGGTGGGAGGAATCCTTTTACAATGTATATGTTATATCAAATCATCACAATATTTTCTTACAATTGTTATCCATTATACTTCAAAAAAAAAAAAAGGAAGATTAAAAAGAAAGAGGTATGAATTTTAAGGAAATTTCGAAAAGGCTGTCAGGAATCCTTCAGGAAAAGTTCCTCATCAAGGAGCCCTTACCGTCTGGGGATGGCCTGCCTCAGTGTCCCTGCGGAGTTCAGCCTTTGGCTGAGAGCAGCTGTAGGAAGTGTAGTGCCAGTGTCACTGCTGGATGAATGTCAGAGTTCAACAGCTGAGGCCTAGGTCATTGATGCTCTCTTGAGTCAAAACTCAGAAACAAAAATATCTCTTATTGTTACCTTGATCATAATTGAATCGAATGCAGCAACAGATATTAACACACATTAGCATACTACGACTGAAAGTAACCCTTCAAGCAAGAAGTGTTCCTATATTTGTGGAAGAACTCTCCCTAATCCCCTGGGCTTTTTTCAACAAAAACCTATACTCTAATCAACATCAGTTTTTGTCATTTTTTGGCAGACAAGTAAAGGAAATACTTTATGGAAATTTCGTTATAAAAAGGACAGGGAGGACTTCTCACTACTTCCAAGTTTCTCACTTGAAACTCATTTCTAAAAGCAGCCCGTGAACAGTCTTTGTACCATAGTACAAGAGTTAACAGATCTTCTGTAGAGGGTCAAATAGTGAATAATTTCAGTTTCGCAAGCCATATACTCTCTGTTGGAACTCTGCCATTGTATTAATAGTATAAAAGCAGCTGTAGACAATATACAAACAAATGGCCATGGCTGTGTTCCAATAAAACTTTATTTAAAAAAACAAGAGGCTGGCCAGATATGGGCCATGTACCTTAGTTTGCCCATCCTTTCTATCATGGAAAAGGATCAAAATTTGAGGCTCACACTTCCTGGTCTTAACTCTTCTAATCAACCAAACATCACCCTGGAAAGGTTATTTCCTCCCTTAGTTTCCCCATATGTAGCATATCTCTGTGTTCCCAGCACCTAGAACAATGTCTAATGTATGATAAACAATAAAGTTTCCTATGCCAAAAAATGCGTAACTACATGATGGACTTTGGCTGGATGACTGCCACTTTTTTTCCAAATCTAATATCCTCTGAAAACATCATCTCATCTAGGTAGGTAAATTTATTTCCAGACCTCTACAAATGATGGATTTTGCATGTCCTCATCTAATGAGATTAAACAAAAATGCAAAGGGTTCTAGTCATCTAAATCAAGTATGTGTGCATCTACATTCAAGGGCATTGTTGAAGAGTTTGAGATGTCTTTCTAAGCTTGCCAGTCATTCTGACTGAAAGGAATGTCAAAGGGGAAAAAGAAAGTTCAGTTTGGAAATCAACAAGATTATATGTAGCATTTGACTTTGCATCCATAATCCTGTGTTTGGTGATGCAGACTTTAGCTCCTTTGCCATGAGCTACAGAGCAAGTCCACCTCCATTTTTCTCCTTTGTAACAAGAGCTCTACTACCAAACTTTTATCCATGCCGTAGACAAGGTGTAATAACTGAAACATCAAATGAATCTGAAGAATTCTGCTGTAGATTTAAGAGAACAAAATCATAAAATATGAGAATGGTAGGGACTTAAATATCATCTAATTTTCATTTTGTATTGAGGAAAAAAATTCCAAGAAGCCTTTCAAAAAGATTGTACATCAGATCAAGTAATTTCTCTATTTAAAATCCTTCAGTGACTTCCTAATCATTCATTCACTCAAGAGATGTTTGTCTAGCATCTGGGCTATGTAACTGGAGATTTTGTTCTGCACAAAACACATTTTTCCTTCTCTTGTGGAACTTTCATTCTGGAAGGAAAGAAAGGTAATAAACAAATCATTATAAAATATAGTTATAAATTTACAGACAAGTACTGAGAATGAAGAATGCTATAGAAAACAAATGGACCACGATTCAGGTATCTAAGCTACAGTCTGAAGGATGAGTATCTTAGGTAAAGACTGGGAGTAAAAGCATATAAGTTAGAAGGAATAATAGCATATGAGAAGGGCTTGAAAGGAAAAAAGGAATTTGTTGGCTTTTAGTAACCAAGTATAGTATGTCAGAGTGAGCAGAAAAGAAGTATAAAATGAGGTTAGTGAGTATAGTGAGGGGTAGACCATGCAAGATCTGAAGATTTTACTCAGGACGGTAATCCAAAGAAGGAATTTTTTGCATGAGACTATGATGATCACATTTGCATTAAAAATGATCTCCTATTCTGGCTACTTTGTGGAAGCCTATTAGAAAGAGGTAAGATTAGAAGCAGGATGATGAGTTAGGAAGCTATTGAAGTAGCCCAAGACAAGATGATGGTAGCTTGGACTAGGGTCATGGCAGAGGAGATGGAAAATCATTTAGATATCTGGGATATATTTTGAATGAACAGGACTTGGTGAATCATTGGAAATGATGACTTATGCTGTATAGTACCATATCTATATAATATGACACAAGGAAGGCAATCGGGAACAATTTGTTGATTCAATGATTAAGACTCAGAAAGGTGAAGTAAGGTCACATAGCCAAGAAAGACAGAGCACCACATGTAACCTAGGTTTCTCATCTCTCATTCACAGGCATTTTTCAGTCTACTCTTCTACCTCTCTACCCGCAGAACTTTGGCATAGTAGTTCTCCTATGCAAATGAAAACTTGTAAAATTTTATAGCAACTAAACGTAAGTTTGCATTCTGTCTCTATGACTTGTTATACAGGTAAATTTTTCAAGCTCTCAATGAGTCAGTTTCCTCATATGAAAAAAAATTATGATAACTTATTAAACAAAAATTGACAAGTGACTATTTATTGCCAGACTTGGTTCTAATATTAAGAAAACAATAGGAATAAAAAGCTGTCAAAATTACTTCTATCATGGAGTTTACTTTTCTTGTTGAAGAAAAATAAATGTGCAAGATATGTCTCTGCTCCATCCCTGCCCCTTCTATGTAACACAGGGGATTAGAAGACAACATGTCCCTTACTGTTTTGCCAGGTGACATCTGGCTAGGTTCTGTAAATGAGAGGCATTCATGGAAGATTGGAAAGCTGAGGGCAGAGAAAGATCCTTTGACCTTGTCTTTAGAAGTGTCTCACGCAGAAGCAACAACAATGACGACCAGTGTGTGTTTGGACTCATGCCTAGGCAGCAATCTCTAATGCACTATATCAAGGAGGGTCCATTCAGGAAATTAGGAATCACTGTACACATTTCCTACAGACAAATTTTATTATGAGGATTTGGTTGTAAAAACATCAAAATAGCTGGAAGTTCCAAAGAGGAAAAAGGAATTGATCCAGAGATTAGAAACTACCATCTCAAGGATTAGAAGAGCAAAAAGTGTCATCACCCAAAGCAAATGTACCATCCATGTTAGCTGTGTCACGGAGGCTGCTGGAGCCCCCACTGTTGGTGTCACTCCTGTTGGTACCTCTGCCCCTGCTGCTTTGCAGGAAACTAAGGGCCTCTACTCCAACTGACATAGTAGGTACCCCAAGCACAAAGCCTATTGCCATTTTTGTCCCTAAAAACCTATCCAAGAGCGCTATGCCACTAATACTGCTGGTGCTGCTGTTGCTGCTTCTGTTGGCATCACACTAACTGGGGAGGTATCCTGGTGACCACAGTGACTGCCATGGATGCTGTAACTTCCTGAGGTATGGTTAGACACAGAATAAAATGGCTTCTCTTTTCCTTCTGTGCTCCAATTTCCTGATGGATCCTCTTTGTGACAGAATATATCCAGAAGTTGCATGGTAAGGAAATTTTGGAAATACAGTTTGTAAGCTTTCAGCCTTTTGCCATTTAAAGGAACAAAGAAAGGCAGAAATGGAACAGTGAGCCCATAGACACATAGCAGTACCATAAATAAAATACATAAGTCAATTGCATGCTATTATAGGTAATAAATGCTATGGAACAATAAAGCAGGGGAAAATGATAAAAACTACTATGGTAGAGGATGAGGGAGCAATTTTCAATAGCTTAAATTGGGCTTAATTGAGAAAGTGACATTTGGGCCCAGACTGAAAGGTGCGTTGGAGTAAGTCGTGTTTCGGAGAAGAGCACCCTAGGGACAAAGAGCAGTAAGTACAAGGGTCTTGAAGCTGAAGTCCCCCTGGAGCATTAGAAAAAACAGCAAGAATGCCAGTGTGGCTGGAGCTGAACGAGGCAAGATGGTTTGGAAGGACCAGAGATCAGAGAAGTCCTGGGGATCGGGAGGAGGTGATGAGACTACATCAGGCTTCATAAGTCATCGTAAGAATTTCTTCTTTCACTCCGAAATGAGAGCCATGGATAAGTTTTGAGCAGAAGAGTGATGTTGTCTGAATATTGGTATAGTAATATCTATCTCACAAGACTGCTGTAAAGATTAAATTAAGTATAGTGCCTAATCAAGTATAGGGAGCATAGTACACAAGTTATTGCTAACTCACTCCTCAAAATGAATTCTAGAAATTGGAAATACATTTTTGATGGAATTTGTGTTACTCTGATCCTTTCAATATTCTTAGATATGCAAATAGCTCCTCCTTGCTCCAATTCAAGATTTAGTCATTGTAAAGGTTAATTTTATGTAAAGTTTGAATGGGCTAAAGGATGCTTGGATAGCGGTAAAGCATTTCTGGGTGTGTCTGTGAGAATGTTTCTGGAAGAGGTTAGCATTTGAATGAATGGGTAGACAGAATAGACAAGATATCCCTCACCAGAGTCAGTGGGCACTGTCCAATCTACTGAGAGCCTGAATAGAATAAAAAGGCAGAGGAAGGGGCATTTTTCTCTCTCCTTGAGCTGGGATGCCCATCTTCTCCTGCCCTTGGACATTGGCATCTTGATTCTTGGGCCATTGGACTCAAACTGGGACTTACCAGCGTTGGCTTCCCTGGGTCTCAGGCCTTTCAGACTCAGACTGACTTATACCACCGGCTTTGCAGCTGGTTTTCCAGCTTGTAGATGGCAGACCATGGGACATGTTCATCTCCATAATTGGTGGGCCAATTTTATAATCTCTCTCTCTCCCGCCCCCCCCATTGGTTCTGTTTCTCTGGAGAACCTTCACATAGTCATTTTGCTGAAAGATTAGACTATAGGAAAGTTATGAGATACAGATGACTACTTTAATCTATCAATGTTATGAGCTGAATTGTATCCCTGCCCCCCACAAATTCATGGTGGGGGGGGGATAATTCATCAAATTCTAAGTACCTCCAAATGTGACTACCATGTTTCCCCAAAAATCAGACCTAACCGGAAAATACGCCCTAGCATGATTCTTCAGGAAGACATCTCCTGAACATAAGCTTTAATGTGTCTTTTGGAGCAACAATTAATATAAGACCCGGTCTTATTTTTGGGGAAACACGGTATATTTGGAGATAGGGACTTTAAAGAGGCAGTGAAAGTAAAATGAGGTCATACGAATAAGATCTCCTCCAGTTTGACTGAAGTCGTTGTACAGGAAGAGGAAACGAGGACAAGGTACTCACAGAGGGAAGACCATGTAAAGACAGAAGAAAAATATGACCATCTATCAACCCAAAAGAGGGGTCTCTGAATGAAACCAACCCCAAGGACATCTTGAGCTTGGATTTCTGGTCTCCAGAAGTGTGAAAAAATACATTTTTGTTGGTTAAGCCAGCCAGTCCAATATTTGTTATGGCAGGCCTAGCCAACTAATACAACCAGATAACTATGCATCTTGTTCAGAAAGCTCTTGAATTACCTCCTGATGAGAGGCTTAATAAACTCTCCTCAAATGCCCCAAATCCTTTAACAGGTAGGTTTATTTATTTTTTCTCCTGACTATTTAACTTTTATAAGTATCATACAATCCTCTTCTTGAGAGCCTCATAGTCTAGAGTAGGACTCTATCGATAATGAGTCAAGATAGATTCAATTAAGTGCCATAATATATTAGGTTGGTGCAAACATAATTGTGGTTTAAAAGGTGAAAAATAATAGCAAAAAACACAATTTCTTTTGCACCAACCAAATAGTTGTGTACGAGGTGCTACAGATCTCCTGAGTAGGAAGAGAGCATTAGAGGGAAAACATTTGAACTGGGACTTGAAATATAATGAAGACTTTAATCATAAAAAAGAGGGTGGAAGATACCTGACGCGTGCATGTGCAGAGGTATTGAAGTGTGGAAGCATATGTCACTTCAGGGAGGACAAAGTTTCTGTGTGACTGATACCCAGAATGCAGAAAGAGGAGATCTTGGCAGCTGAGTTTGGAATGAGAACAGTTATTTTTCGTGTTTGTTTGTTTTTGGTTTTTTTTTGGTTTGGTTTGGTTTGGTTTTGTTTTCCTCCAGAAAAAAAAAAAAAAAATGGAGTCTTTAGAAACTGTGGTGGAATCTGGCTTATAGAAATCAAGGAAAAGTCAGGCCTTTCCAGGAGAGGCTCTTGGTAAAATGTTAGGAGAGTCAGAGTCTGAAGAATACCAAACCTCAAACTCAGCGTTGGCCATCGACAAATCCAACAGTCTACATGCATATTTACTATAATTGACACTATTAGTGGCCACCTATTGATATTTTTCGTTTTCTCCAATTTAATGATGGACACCTGGACATGGGACTCTGCAAACATATGGAGAAAACATAGTGGCAAAGAACATGGACTTAGACTTGGAAGGGCCTAGGTTCAAGCCCCATTTCTGCCAATACAAATGATCTGATTTGACTTGACTCAGTTTTCTTATCTGTAAAATGGGTACGACAGAATCTACATTCTAGAATGGTGTAAGGCTGAAATTAAATGATGAATATAAATTAACGTATTTTCTACCACATATTAAGCAAGCATGCCTGCTCAGGTATATATTCCAGCTCTAATATTTAACCTGTGTAAACATGTCTAGTTATTTAGATTCCTCATCTATGAGATGGACATAAATAATAAAAGTACATAATCCATAAGGTTGTGAGTATTAATCAAGTTGATATATTGAACATTCTAGTGTCTAGTACATAGTAACAGATGAATAAATGTGAAAGATAGAATTAATCACAGTAGTGATAATTATGTTTGATGATGATGAAGGCAATGTACCATGTTTCCCCAAAAATAAGACTGGGTCTTATATTAATTTTTGCTCCAAAAGATGCATTAGGGCTTATGTTCAGGGGACGTCATCCTGAAAAATCATGCTAGGGCTTATTTTCCGGTTAGGTCTTATTTTTGGGGAAACATGGTAAATGTGCTTAGCAGAGAGTAGATGTTTATTTAATCACTGAGATTGTTGCAGAAGTTCTGGAAGCTGTAGAGTAGTAAGCAGAGGCCATTCATGGATGCAGTACAGTAAAACCCTTGAAATTCCTTTTTATAGAATGGCTCAAGAATGACTGATGAGGCTATTAAAGGTTGTCTATCAGGAGGCTTAGACGTCCCTCTCTCCCAGATGCAAGCAGATTTCTCACCCTTCAGGGTAGCCTCTATTAGTTGATATTTGCATTAGTATGTGTCTAGGAGTCTGGTCAGGAAGCAATAGCTAATTCACTGTCTTGTTTCACAGGGGCAACTAGAAAACGGTTGTAGGCAGTTAATTTATCAAAGGAACCATGTGTAACTCTTGGGCCTTTCAACGAGATTTCAACAATGCAATGAGAATCAAAGGATTGCTAAACCACTTGTCGTTTAGAATTTAGATTCTTTGTCATCTCACATTCACATTTTAGTCAATAACTATGACTGGTCCTTACCAGTGAGAAATTTTATAAATCACAGAGGTTTTTAAAATCTGCATTGTTCACTAACTTTGCTGTTTCCTATAGAAAAGAGAAACTGAAAAAAGAAAGCAAGGGGAGCAAAGGACATATCCCAAGAAATACTTCCACAAAATTTTGAAAAGATTTTTCAAAATTTAACCTGCCTCAGAATCACCTGGAGGGATTGATAAAATGCAGACTCTGGTGCCCACCCAGAGATTCTTATTCAGAAAGTCTGGGAATGGGACCCAAGAGTTTGTATTTCTAACAATGTCCCAGGCGATGCTAATGTTCCTAGTTTGGGACCAAATTTTTGAGAACCACTGCTCTAAAGCATTGGCCTTCAAAGATTCTGAAGTATCTTAATAGAATTTTGAAAAATTGCCTACCTTCCTTCACATTTTAAAATTTACATTAAAAAATAATCACAAGTGGAATAGTTACAAATGTAATACTCTTCAGAGTATTATAAATATTGACAATACAAATAAAACTATTACTTTGAAACAAAAAATTTTAAATGATTTCAATAGAAAATAAATACCATAGTGATTTGATGTACAAACTCATTTTTCAAAAAATACACAAGCAAGTTTTTCCTCAATATTTGGAAATAATATATCATTCTGTTGTCTCCTTTCAATCATATATTCATGCCATTGCCCTCATAGAATTTTAGCCTCTTGTTTGCTTGAAAGTCTTCATATGATCACCCAGTCCTACTTCTCTGAAATATAACATATGCATAAATTTAAGCTTGCTTTGTTAATGCCCTATGGACATTAGACTTCAGTGCCAAAATAGTACTTCTGGATTAAGTTATCATAAGTATTATTAAAAAACAATCAAGTCAATTAAAGTAGACTTTCCAATATCAATATTTTCAATTATGTCTTTGCTTTAGGATCCCTGAGGATTTTTATACCTTTGGGCAATTCTCCATAAGCAGATGGGGCAGAGGTTTCCTTTAAAAGTTGTTAGTGAGAGAAAAATAAGAGTGTAAGAGATGGATAAACTACCTGAAGTTCTAAACTCCTGAACTTTTCTTATGGAGAAAGAAAGAATGTGGATATTGAAAAATCTAGAAATTGATTTGCTTAAAATTCTTCCTTTGTGTCCTTTATATTGCTTTGTGTACCCCAATGGGTACTTGAACCCCAGATTGATTGAACACTCCTGCTGTCAGTTTTCACTTTTTACTTCTCACTGACATGGGGCTACATATTATTTTGAAATAAACAACCATTCTCTCTGCTTTTTTATTCATAATAATAGTTATAACTAACATGTGTACTTCACTTCTTAATTTATATCAGTTTGATATATATTACTTAGTTTTTATCTTCACAAACTTATAGATGTGTAGCTAAAGCCTATATTACTGTCCCTAAGATAAAAGTGAATTCCCAGTGCCACACAGCTTATAAGTAACAGACTAATTTTAAATCACCTCCAACTCTAATTCCATGAATTTTAACTGCATTGCATCAAAGCCAGTGTTTATGTGGAAGGTGACTGGATTTGATACTCTTCCTACTCAAGAACAGAGGTTACTTAGATTTTCAGGGTGAAGGCCTTGAGTTTCAGAGAACAGGAAAGGGTTAAGGCTGGGAAAGTACAGGTGAAGCAAACAAAGGCTGGAGAGCAGCCCCCAGAAACAGAGCAGAACCATGACCACCCATCAGCCCAGGGGAAGAGCTTGGCCCTCCCAGCCCATCCTTTGCTGCTGACCTTTAAATGTAACCTTATAAATATTCCTACCTTCTGTGAAAGCAGTAGTGTGCAGAGGGATGAGGGGCACATTGGGGACAGTTGAAAAGTGCTGCTGAATTGGCAAGGCTGTCACACCAGCAGGCAGGTTCTGACATTAATTATAAACATTTAGATTGATATCCACTGTCCGCCATCCCCACCCCAGACAAAACATCGTTTAAGGACTGAATGTTTGTGCCACTCCTCTTCACCCATTCATATGCTGAAGTCACAATTCTAAATATAATGGCATTTGAAGATGGAGCCCTTGGGAGGTCATTTGAGATAGAAGAGGTCATGAGTGTGGGGACCTCAAAAAGGGGTCAGTGCCCTTATAAGGAAAGACACCAGAGAATTCAATCTCTCTCTTTCTCTCTGTGGGTACACACCTTTCAGCTTCCAGAACTTTGAGGAAGTAG
The DNA here is from genome assembly GCF_004115265.2 of Rhinolophus ferrumequinum. NCBI lineage: Eukaryota > Metazoa > Chordata > Mammalia > Chiroptera > Rhinolophidae > Rhinolophus > Rhinolophus ferrumequinum. Next base: position 56,522,991 of record NC_046285.1, read on the forward strand.
ACTCCTGTTGTTTAAATCACCCAGTTTGTAATATGTTGCTATGGCATCCCTAACAGACTAGGACAGCGTCTTCACTTAAATACTGAGTATGGAGTGGAAGCATTGCGTTAACACAATCTATTACAATGTGAAATTTCTAAGAACTACCTTAGATTTTCTACAGAGTTTGTTGTTGGGATAATTTGTAGCACATCTGTAATATGTCTTTGTTGCCGTTATCCTGTTCTGTAATCAGCTTCTTCAAACAAACACACCAGATTTCCTTCAAGCAAACCGTGGTGAGCCTCTACTATGACTACAGAAAGACTAATCTAATGACAGTGTGAGGACGTGTGCCATTTAAGATCAAGAGTTTTACAAACTTGAGAGAGCTAATAAAGGCCTAGATAGTGAAAGATGCTGCAGATATGGAAAGAAAGAACTAATTATGGATGGCACGGTGCTATTAGCATTCACAAACCTTGGCTATTGAAAGGGTGTGGGATAGTCCCACGTGATGTGTAGAGATGGTGATTGAATTGAATGACAGTTTGAATTAGAGTTAAAGTTGCTTTCTTGGCTTGAGTTTACTTGTTGCCAGAGGACTGAAGAGCTATTCTCACATTTGCTATTTCAGGTGACTGCTCATTTCTGTCTTCTGTCTCACACAGGTAGCTGTGTGTGCTCCTCTTGATATGGGATGCTCAGAAGACTAGGAAAAGCTTCTACTCTAAGCATGTACCACTTGTCAGAAGATGGAAGTATGTTTGTAGTATAGTGTAATGCAGCTGGTCTTGTATCAGAAAACTCAGCTTTGTGTCTTGATGCCATTCTTGACCAAATGTCACCACAACCAAACTTCACAAGATAATGGTATGGGTGAAGTAAGATAATGAAGAATAAAACTATTTGCAACATGTCAGGTACTGGACAAATATCACTAATCTTTGGAACACTTGTGGTTTATATATTTATTTTTTAATTAAAAGGCAATACGATGTATTTGATAGAATCGGACAAATGAGTAACATAACCCTAGATTTGGATTCACTAAGAATGATTGAAATGAAAGTGGGCTTTTATTCTGGAATGAGTTTTGACAGGTCACCCTATCCACTCAATAGACGCTATACATACCTAACAACAGTAAACTGGAAGTTTTCTGATTTAGGTTCTTTTAAGGGAGGTTTACTAAGAATTGCAACATGACAAAATAGTAACACTGCTTTGAAAGAAGCTGACAGCATCACTGCTGGCTCCAATGAAAGGATGCCATGGCCAACCACTCCTTGTCATTTTTTTTTTTTTCCCTCGGGGTGCTTTTCTTTGCCTCCCAAGAGTCAAAACAATGGTAACTGAGAAGCTGGCATCAGCATGAGTGACAGTAAGTGTTTCAAGACAGCTCGTTGATTGATGGATGGATGATAATGAATATTGTCTAAAAGAACAGAAAACTATGTCTATAGGCCAACTATCAGACATTTCTAAATATAATTTGCATACTATTATGTTGGTGCAAAAATAATTGTAGTTTTTGCAATTATTTTTAACCTTCTAAACCACAATTATTTTTGCACCAACCTAATATTTCCAAATATGCAAACAATGATCAAACCACTGCCCACCAGGAATTACATACAGTAATAAGTGTCAAAGTACTTCCGACATCAGACAGCTTCTTTTCTCACCTCCGCAGATGACACAAGTTCCAGTTGATAAATGACATTAAAAAGCACATGGGTATGCAAATTCTAGCTAACGATAATCATAGCAAAATTTCACACAAGTACAGTAATTTCTCTTACTTTATACTATTGTAAACAGAATAGGTGTTGGCTAGAAACTGTACCTTTAAGACCACACAATCCAAAATTTCATTTTACTATATGTGGAGAAACCAAAGCTGTAACAGGGAAAGTCCCTTGGCAAATTGTCGCCAGAAACACGGCTAATTTTGGTCCCTGCCCTCAAAGTCCAGTGTTCTTTTTGTTGAGTCATGCTATCAGAAAAGTTCCCAATAGGATACAGATGTTGCACTCAAGAAAATTCAAAGTGTGTTTAACCTCAAAAAGAATAAATATAAAGGTGTAGGTGGAGCTTAAGGGAATCACAAGGGAGTGCTGAAACTGAGAGCAGCCGCAATGGAAGTGCCCCATTCCAAGACCCAAAGAGTAAAGGGGGGAGTGAAATTCACCTGGAAAAAGATGAGCAGCTGCTTTAAAAAGAGCAGGTGACTTTCAGTGAGGAGGCACAGCCAGCCTGAGTGAATTTCACAGGATGTGGCCACCAAAGAAATGAAGAGGCTCCCTTCACTCTTCTCTGTACTTCTGACTTCCTACTGGGGCTCTCTCCAGGTTGCACCCAACTGGAAACAGAAGGCGTGCTGATGTAGTTCATGGAATCAGGCGGCTGGGCAAAAAGCAGGTGGAGAGCAGATATGGAAGGAGAGATGCATGGTGTCGGGCACAAAAGCACGCGCTATCATCTCACAATATATATGAGAGGGAGAAAAGACACACAGGAAAAGAGCTAAAAAGAAATTAGAGAGCAGAACACAACTATTGAAGGCCAGCTAAAAAAAAAAAAAAAGCTGTGTGGGGGACTTAAGGGAATTTCCCATCGACCATCTGCTCTTGAATGGGTATGGGGGAAATTCTAAGAGGCTTTAGGATGCAGGGACTCGAAACAAAAACAACCTTTAAAAATGCAGCTGCAGGTTATTTTTATTTGAGCAACTCGATACACATATTTCAACCCATGGGAAGGCTTGCTGGCTGGAACATACAGGGCTGCAGGAAGAACTTCTAAAACTCACAATATCGTGGTTCTGTCAGGGTATACGTTGACAACCACCTTAGAGACTTCCCACACCAGAGAGAAAAGTAGTTATTTAGAATAATACGAAGTTTCATTTAAATAAAATGTTATGATATCGAACGTGTTTCACTATCCATCATATCCCAACCGTGCTGTGAGACAACTGAACCAGGTATTTTTACTCCCATTTTATAGAGTGGGAAATTCCAAGCAAAAGAAGTGATAACCAACCACAGCTAGGGGGGTGCCTCAAATCCATGCCTTCTCATAACAAATTCAGTGTTCTTTGCACTCTACTCCACACCTGCTCACTTGCACATATTCACAGCTTCACGAGGTATGATTTGACATTCGAAAACTCTGACTTAATCAAGTGTTAAACATAGACAACGCTCTGTACACTTTACCAGTCTCACCCATGATCCTGGCAGGAAATTGGGAGTTCCAGTTAGCAGTTTGCAGCTTGGAGACACCATTTGGAAATGTGGGAATAGCTAATTTGGGTGTCACAATGACCAGGGCATGTTACTACTATGTAGTAGTGTCAGACAGGGAATTCAACCATTTTCCAATGCATGAGTCAATATTGCACAATGAAGAATTGTCCTGTCCAGATAAATACCAAAATCCCTCTCTATGAGAAACACTTCAAATTAGATTGCCCCTCTACAGTTAGCCAGGACTCTACCTAGATAAGCAGTTATTAAACTTTACTACACATAAAGTTTCTCCCGAAGCATGTATAGAATATGCAGATTTCTGATCTCACCTCTAAAGATGCTGATTCAATACGTGAGGTGTGGCAAAAATCTACATTTTAAAATGTGTACTCCGTTACTTAGTCTGCAAATAATGCTGCGTGAAACTGGCCCAAGATCAAGAGGGAACACTCCCCATAGGTTATGATCACTATATATATATATATATATATATATATATATATATATATATATATATATATATATATATATATATACATATATATATATATATATTTTATCTCACAGTCATCTAACCTCCTCTAAGTCATCTATCCATCAGCCCATCTATCCATTCATCCATCCATCCATCCATCCATCCATCCATCTCTCCATCCATCCAGCCATCCATCCAGCCAGCCATCCAATCCATATTTCCATTTAGTTCTGACACCTAGAGCCTGTTTTTTGGTGACAGTTTTCCCTGATTACCTCTCCTATCTTCTGTCCCTTGACCAGTTCTGACCCCACCAGTTAAACTAGAATATCTGCAGATATGTTCTAGAGATTAGAGATCAATTTTTCTTAAAACACCCCAGCTAATTTCCATGTACATCGAAGTCAGAGCACCAACAGTTTAGACCTTTGCTACTCAAAATGTGATCTGCATACCAGTACCGTATACATCATCTGAGGATCTTGTTAAAATTCAGATTTAGAGTCATTAAGCCTAGAGTGGGGCAGAGAGTCTGCATTTCTAACAAGGTTCCACATGATTCCTGAGTCTCTGAGACCCCTCTCTCAGTTTCTACCCCTGAACCCTATACTTGGGCTTAGATCTTACTCAACCTCAGTGTTTCTTTCTCATGCACTTTAATTGGACTGAGCCTCCAAGTCTTGAGCTCAAGAATGTTGACTATAAAAATCCTCCCATCTGATCTCAGCCCTGAGGACTACTCCAGGCACTGTGTGAGGCTCCCTAGGCAGAGTTTTATGATTAATCCAGTAGCCTTGCAAGCCGCTACAGATTAGCAAGCAGGCGCATCTCGGATCTGCCCTTAATGCTTCCTAATACAAGCTGCCACGCTGTCAACTGCCCAGCCCACTCCCTGGACATTTGTTGGTTATGTTTCCTATCAGTATCAATGTGATGATTATCATACCTCTGGCTGCCAGGGGAAGGGCCAGGAGTGGAAGGAAACTGGAGATCTCTCCAGTTAGTTTTCAATATCCCAGCCTCCCAATCCCAATAAACAATACTCTTCATCTCTTCCTTGGAAAGGTCTTGTGATCTCTATCCTCAAACAGAACCAGGGTATAATCCCCTTCCAGTGTTGTTTCCTTTACAGGGAATGTCCTTCCTTATGAATATCTACTCATCGTTTGTTTAAAGCCCTGTTTAATGTGACTTTGTCTCTGTGCCTTCCCTTGTGTCTTTTTCCACCAGACAGAATTAACCATTCACTGGAGTCTAGGGTCTAACTCTATATTGTTATGACAGTTATTATATTGTATTCAACAAGGTGTCTATTAAGTCTGGAGATATAGATGATATTACATTATCCGTTTTAAATATTGGGGAAGTCCTTGACATTATGATTCGATGATTATGCACATATGCCTATGTTTCCAGACTTTATGGGCACCCCACATTTATTCACACAAAGTTCCTTATGAACTCTACCTTACAGAGTTGACCTCTAGGTTTTATTTAATCATGTTTCTATTCTCAGTATCTAGCACAGCCGCTGGTCTCTTTTTGAAGTCCCACATAGGTAGTGAAATTGAAGTGTAACTTGATTGCTCTGAATGATGCCTTCGTTAACAGATTCACCTGAAGACATTATGAGGAGACTGTTCATAGTATAGGACACAGATCCTATCAAATGTAGGATCATTTAGACGCAGAACGAGCCCTCTCAACGTCTTAGGCAGCAAACTCCATAGTCTCTTAGTTCCCAAAGTAACCTTTGTGTTGGGACTTCCATGGTAAATGTACAGAGCCCTCTTTAGGATGCTCTTAAAGGATAGACGTATAGAGATATTTTCAATATGAGATGTCCTGTAGTCAAATTCTAAATTGAGGTCAGAAGCTTGAGACATTTTTCCCAGAGATGCCAAAGAAAGACCTAAACCTAAGAGGTCTGGCTGTCCCAATCTTAATAAAGAGATGTAAATAAGAAGGTGTGGTCTCCCTCACTGTCATTCACAACCTTTCACTTGGGCTGGAAAAGCCTCTGTTAACATCTTCAAATAAAACCTCCCCCAGGGACCCAGTCACAGCAGAACTGCCTGTGGGTCATACCCAAACCCAGAGTCACGTCCCCACTAAAATGATTCAGTTAAATGAGTCAGTCTCTCTTCTAGTTTCCACACCAAGGCACTGAAGAGTGCAGCTACCCTGGGGCTGCTCCCGTCAGCGCAGCATTTGCATAGCCAGAAAAAGTGCAAACACAAGGAATTCTCCTCCTTCCAGGAGTGCCTTCTTAGGTCATACTCACCACCCTGAACTGCTTCCAAACGCATCTCTAAGTGAAGCAGCTGCAATTTCAAAGAATCTGAGTACTAACAAGACCTTGAGTCACCTGGATATGAAACTCATGAAGTGCTGAAGTAGCGTAGAGATGGGTTTTAAAATTCTATTATACAAGTAATTTTAATTTTTAAATCTCCTATTTTTCAACCAAGATTATGTATCATCAACATCATTCCATGACAGTTATTAATATTTCATAACATAATTTTTTGTTGCTTAGTATTCTGTATGTATATAAATAGTTTAACCAATTCATTCTTCTTAGACATATAAATTATTTAAAATATTATAAACAAAGGTTATATTTAGTTATTAAATAGGCTATATGCATATTTTATATATGCATGTATACATACATCATTATAAATAAAGTTGTGGCAAATATTCTCTTAGGTATATCTTTCCACATGTCCTTAAGTACTACTTTAGTATGAATAACTAGTAGTGGAACTGTAAAGTCAAGGAGAGAACACTCACTGCCAAAGAGCCCTCCAGAAAGTGTGCGTCAATGTACTTCCATCAATAGTATTTGAGAATCCCTTTATTTCTCCATATCACCTATTCCAAGATTATCATTTAAAAATATTAAAATGTAAAAGTATAATGATACCTTATTTTCAATTTAATTGTTATTATTCATGAGATCATTATTGTATGTTATTGGCTATTTGGATTTCTTTGTGAAAATTCCGTTTATGACTTTCGCCTAGTTTTTCCCACTAGAGTATCATCTTTTTCTTATAGATAAGTAAAAATTATTTATAGACTAAAGTTACTAACTCTGAAATATTCATTGCATATATTCTAGTAAATTATCATTAGCTTTTTAATTATGTCAGTGATGTTTCTTATACTACAAAAGCATTGCCTTTTATTGCAGCAAATCTAGCCACCTATTCATATATTGTCTGCCTTTGGTGTTTAATTTATTTAACAGGATACTTGTTAAAGCTGGGGGAAAAAACCTAGAAAACTGTCATTTTAAAAGTTAAATATTGCCTCTTTTGAGAAAATTGCTCCAGAAGACTGATTAGTTGTGAAATATAAGTAAAATAATTTTATTGATAGTTTACCTTTTATGGATAGGCAATTACCATTGGAGGAAAGTGAACTGGAATCTAAAATCAAATAACTGGAAGGGGACAAGAATAAGATGCCCAGGAGGTAAACCTCTAAATAGGGTCTGGGTTTATGAACTCTGAAATTAGCCCGGTGATATACTGCTTAACGTCTGGCAGTTGGCTCTCTGGGGGAAAATGAGTGCACATTTTTGTGTATTTAAGTTTATTATAAATTTTAATGATATAATGTTTACACAGCACAACATTTACAACTAATAATAAATGTATAATAAAATATTTCTCCATTGGTTTTGCTAAAATCTTGTATAGTCAACTCATGTGTGCAACTGATGAATGAATAGTTTCAATAAGAATGTTGGTTGATAGTTTTGTTCTTGTTAATGTGTAAGACAAAAGTGAAACAACAAACATAGTCCTTACAAGTTTCGTTTGTCAATGACCAAAGCAACTTATTTGCTGAATCAGATAATAGATTTCAGACACTGGAATAATATTTCCTCAATTTTGGGGGCTATTCACAATATAATCACATGATAACACTTTTAATCTACATTATTAACATTTTAAAATAATTTTCTTAACCATCAGCAAAACAATATACTAAGCCTTGATTTGTAGTATTTGCTAATTGTTGTGGTGTAAATACTCCCACCATTGCCTATTTCAAGCTATAAACATGATGACACTGAATATGAAGTTGAGAAGAGATGTAAAACTCAAGAACACAAATAATAGTAGATGTAGTAATGTAAGAAGCGATGAGTTTTGAGTATTTGTTATCTTTGTTTTTAATATCATTTAATTGCTAGAGTATATAATTTAATTTTGAATAATAGCTGGGGTTAGCCATAACTTATAAAATTGTCAAACATTTAACAATTGGCTTTCATGGGACAGTAGAAGCTAGCTCAGCACTACACTGATGGTAATTACGTATTCATTTTCTAGATTTTTGTTTCACGATTTATATCAATTGTTCTGAAGCCTTCAGAAAAGTCTTTTTGTTATCAAAGGAAATTGAAGGAAGTTTCTGTGACAAAATTTGGAGTTAACTGGTAGAATGTAAGTCACAATTTCCTCACGTTGCTGGTTTTGAGATATCAAGAGGAAGAGAGTAGCAATAATCTAGTAGTACCTGTGAAAGGTAAAGATCAAATTTATGGATCATCATTACCAGGGAATTCCCTGAATAATCTGTTGTTAGCTTGACTTCCCTGCCATCCAATAGCATGTGAAGTTTAGGGTTTGTCTCTGATAATTATCTGCAAGAAAGAAGTATGCATTTTTATGAACAGAAATTAATAATTTTTATTTTGGTATGATTGACATGCAATAAACTACACATGTTTAAAGTGTACAGTTTGTTAAATTTTGACACAAACTTCACCGAAATCAATATAATAAATACCTCTTTTAATAGGGGCTTGGCTGAGGGACTTTTTCCTCACTCTGACTCATTATTTTTCTACTCAGCCTTTCCTGCCTCCCAACCACCGGCACTACAGATCCATAAAAAGACAGGAGCTCTTTTTAGAGCTCCTTAGCAGTGAGATAATTTTTCTCATTTGTGTTTCATGTCATCTAACCCTTTCCTAGTGCCATTTCCTGGGGAAAAATAGATCCTGGGAAGCTAGTTCTTTTCTCTTTTGCCTCTTGACTGCACTGTCACAGTAAGTGAGTAAAAACTTGATTGTTATTTTAAGTTTGGCTTATCTTCCTCACTGACCACTTTAGCATCTGGCAGCTTGACAATCTATTACTCATTTTTATGCCAATGCCACAACTTTTTATGTCTATAGCATTATAATAACTTTTGAGATCAGGTAGTGTTAGTCTTCCAACTTTTGTTCTTTTTTTTCAGTCACTTTGGATGTTATAGGGCCTATGCATTTCCATGTGCATTTTTGAATCCATTTTCCAATTTCTACAAAAAATCTTGCTAGGATTTTGATTGAAAGCTATAGTCAATTTGGGAAGAATTGAGATCTTAACATTATAGAAGATTCTCATCCCTGAACATAGGATATCTCTCCACACGTTTAGGTCTTCTTTAATTTCTCTCAGCAAGGTTTTGTAGCTTTCAGTGTATAGGTCTTGCACATCTTTTGTCAGATTTATCTTTAAGTATTTAATTTTTTGATGTCATTATAATTTTCTTAATTTCAAGGTACTTGTTCATTATTAGCATATAGACATAAATATTTATTTCTATATATTAATCATGCAACCTGCAATATTGTTAAACTCATGTATTAGTTCCAGTAGCTTTTGTAGGTTCCATCAATTATTCTAAATAACCTATCATGTTTTATATCATTAAAGACAGTTTTACTTCTTCCTTTCCAATCTGGATGACTGTTATTGTTTTGTTTTGCCTGATTGCTCTGCCAGAACTTCCAGGACAATGTTGAACAAAAATGGTGAGAGCGGAGAGCCTTGTCTTGCTCTTAATCTTAGAAGGAAATCATTCAGTCCTCCACCATTAAGTATATTACCTGTACGCTTTTCCTAGATGTGCATAGCAAGTTCTCTTCTACTCTTAGAATGCTGGGAGCTTTTAATCAGGAATTGATTTGGGCTTTTGTCATTGCCTTCTCTGTAGCTGTTAAGCTGATAATTTGTTTTATCTCTTTTTAATTAGTTAATATGGTACATGATGTCGATTGATAAACCAGCCTTGCATTTCTGGAATATAAATCCCACTTGGTCATAATGCATTTTCCTTTTTATATAGTATTGGATTGGATTTGCTAAAATATTGCTGAGAATTTTGGCATTTATCTTCATGCGAGAATATTGGTCTGTAGTTTTCTTTCTTGTAATGTCTGTCTTGTTTTTGTATCAGGAGAATGCCTATCCCATTGAATAAATTGGATAGTATTTCCTGTTTTTCAAATTGGTGAGTTTGTGTAGAACTCATATTATTTACTTCTTACATGCTTGGTAAAAGACATTTGGGCCTAGAGTGTCTTTCTTTTCCCCTCTCAGGGGCCTGTTTTTTATTTGAAATTCATTTTTTTATTGAATACACACACACACACCCACACACATATATATTCAAATTATGTAATATATTCAGATTATGTATTTGTCCTTCAGTGAGCTTTGGTAGTTTGTATTTTTCAAGGAGTTTTTCTTTCTCATCTGAGCTGTTGAATTTATTGGCATACATTGTTCATACTCTATCTTTGTTATTCTTCTACTATCTGCCAGATCTATAATAATGTTATCTCACTCAGTCCTGATATTGTTAATTTGTGTTTTCTTTCTCTTTTTCCTTGACAAGCCTGGTGACAGGTTTATACATTTCATTGATCTCCTCTACGAGTTAACTTTTAATTTTATTAATTTCTCTACTGTTTTTCTTATTTTTGTTTCATTGATTTCTGTCCTGATCTTTATATCTCCTTTTTTTCTTCTCACTTTGAACTTAATTTGCTCTTCTTTTTATAGTTTCTTAACGTTGATGCTGAGGTCATTGCTTTGAGATGTTTCTTCTTTTATATTATACGCTTTTGTGTTATAAACCACTATGACTGAGTATAGATTAGTGATCTTACAAATTTGGATATTTTTTTATTTTATTCAGTTCAAAACACTTTCTAAATTTCCTTTTGATTTTTTATTTGACCCATGGTTATTTAGAAGTGTGTTATTTAGTTTCCAAATAATTGGAGATTTTTACAGAGTGCTTTCTGTTATTAATTTATAATTTAATTCCACGTGATTAGAGAGCAAACTTTATATGACTTGAACTTTTTAAGTTTATTGATCCTTGTTTTATGTCTCCGAATATGGTCTATCTTGAAAAATGATTCATTCTGCTGTTGTTGTGTGGAATGTTATAGAAACATTATTTAGGCCAAGTTAATCTATAGAGTTATTCATATATTCCATATTCTTATTGTCTATCTACTTATTCTATTAATTATTGAGAAATGCAGTGATAATAACTATTTTAGTATTTTTTGTGTGTGATAATTCTATCATCTGTATCACTTCTTGGTCAGTTTTGATTGATTGATTTTTCTCTTCTTTATGGGTTATATTTTCTTGCTTTTTGGCTTGTGTGGTAATTTTTTACTGTAACTATTACCTTTTTTTGGTACTGGATGGTTTTGTATTCCTAAAAATCCACTTTGGCATTGTTCTGGTACACAGGTAAGTTACTGGAAAACAATTTCATCTTCTTAGGTCTCATCATTAAGCTTTGTTAGGTGAGACCAATGCAGCACTTAGTCTAAGGTTAATTCCCCCCCCTTCCCCGCTACTGGGGCAAGACTCTTCTTAGTAGTTTTATATCCCTCTGAATTATGAGGATTTCCATTCTGCCTACTGGGAACAGACACTATCCTTCTGTGTAAGCTCTAATTACTTTTCCCTGTAATACTTTCAGATATTTTTCCAGTGGCTTCAAAACATTTCCTCACATGCATATGCTAATCAGTGCTCTGCTGAATGCTTGAGGGGAACAATCTGCACAGCTCCCAAGTTCTCCTTCCATGCAGCCCTCTCCTCTCTGGCATTCTGCCTTGTGAACTCTAGCTTCCTCGGCTTCCTCAGACTCCATCTGCTCCACTCAGGGAGAGCTCTGAGCTCTGCTTGGATTTCCTTTACTGAAATCCAGCTTGGAAACTCTCAAGGCAGTAAGCTAGGGTAATTATAGGGCTCACCTCATCTACTTTCTATCTCTCAGGGATCACTGCCCTTTATTTCCTGATGTCCAATGCCTTGAATGTCAGTGTTTTATATATTGTGTATGTTTTTGTTGTTGTTGTTTCAGGTGGAATGGGAAATTTAGACGCTGTTCCTCTGTTTTGACCAATGACAAAGCTGAGAAATATTAATTTTAATGTCATTTTAAATTTTTTATACCCTTCCTTCTTTTTCCAGTGGGATGATGTTGTTGGTTTATTTTACTTTCTCTGTCATAACTGGAAAATATTTCGAGTGCACAGAAATGTAGAGGTATAATATAATAAATACCCATATACTTTCTATCCAGAATTCATAAATGTTAAGATTTTCTCATATTTGTTTCAGATCTCTCTTTCTTTCTGTCATTCTAATTTTTATTTAAAAATAAAATAATGTGGATTCATTTAAAAGCAATCCTTCCCTCCTTTTCCCTGCAAAGTAAAATATTGCCCTGAAGTTAATATATATCCTTTCAGTCTATACCCTAATAAATGTGTGCATTCACTGTCATTTTAGTGTTTTATGTGTTTAAAAATTTATATAAATCATATCCTATTATATGAATCCTTCTCCAACTCACTTTTAATACTAAGCTTCAGTTTAGAAACCTATTTATGTTGATGCTTTTTCATTTAGTCATTTTATTTTAACAGCTATATAATATTTTATCATACTGCCAAATATTTTGGTAACTGTGATTTTATTTATCTCTTCCCCAATTAGAATGGCCAATAACCACTCTCTCATCTACACTAGTCAAAACCAGATTTTGGTAGTTCCGTGTCCTAGCAAGATCCCCAAGACATAATAGGCTATCATTTTGCATATTATTAAACATATGCATTCATTTCATCTTTCCTTCTCTCTATCTTTCATTTCTTCCCTTCCTCCTTTCCTCCCTTCCTTTCTTTTTCATCTCATTCTTTCATTCCTTCCACCTCTCCACACATTATTTCATTTATTCATTAATAAATTCAATTTTTATTCTCAGTTTACATAAACTGACTTTTTCTCTTACTTCCTGCAAGTGTACTATATTACAGACTCCTGGACTAGTCTCGCCTTTCCCCAAATATGCTCTGAACTGGTATATCCTTTGTCCACACTGCCTCCATTCTTCAAGGGCAATTTCAAATGTCATTTTCTCCATAAAGTCACTTTAGGTCATCTCAGCCATAAAAACTTCTCTGTATTCCATGTGTTTTATATCATATAATGTAAACAACACAATATTTCTGGATTTGATGCTAAGCTCTGTCTGCAACTCTCTTGCAATTTCAATCATTCTGATAACTTTGGGACCCAACTATCTTATGTATGGGGAAAATAATACGTAATCACAAAGTGTTATGTTGGATCAAAATAATTAACATGGAGATGCAAAGGCTGAGGAAAGTAGGAGACTTAGCAGCGTCCTCTAATCTGCTCATTTAATTTGAGAAGACACACAGAAAGAGAGAGAAAGTTCATATGACGCCCATGAAGTAAGAGACATGCCCGTGCTACTTCTTTGGTCAGCTTCACTTCCCAAGTACTCTGGACTTTATGATCATCTCACTGGGCTGCATGTGAAACTTACGTTTTTAAGTTTGCAGACACTTAGTGCCTAAATGTAAATTAATGGCTTCATAAGCCATCTAATTAAAGAAACAGCAATCTTTTCCAGCTCTGGATGAAAACTTGGGTGCATTGGGTCTATGAAGAGACAGAAAGCTGGTCTCTAATCTTATGGGACTTTAAAGGATAAATTTCAACTATGGACGATTTCAGACTTTAGAATAAAATCTCTGCACTAAAATGCCCTATCTCTGTCTTGAGTGAATTATTAAATGTGGAGAAAAAGATGAGTCTTAAGATTTCCAGTTTCTGGCTTGGGTATCTGGGTAGATAATGGTGCAGTTATTAAATATAAAGAACATATGAAGAGGAGAAGATTTTAATGATGCATTAATAAGGGAAAAAAAAACAGATTCATGGATACCTCTTGGTTCTCTTCTTGGCAACAGGAGTTTCCTTGGAACTGCCATCAAAGTGACTAAGCTCTAACCACTTACTTTTTTTCAGTTTCTCCATTCAGGTTTAAAAGAAATTGGCCAAACCTAACCCCATCAACTTTGTTAACTCAGGGGGGAAGAAATGTTATGGTCCAGGCAATCACTCCAATCTACTTTAGGAGAGAGGATAATTCAGTTTCCACACCTGTTAAGTTAAGGTCCCTTTAGAAGAGATATTCAGGGAGCATTTATTTGTAAGGATCTGAAGTTAAGGAAAAAATCAGAGCCAAAAGCAGAGATATTAAAATTTGATAGCATATAGAAATCAAGGAAAAGTTTGAATTTTGTGCAGACAAAAAAAAGGGCTGCAGATAGAACGCTTGAGAAGATCTTAAGAAGCATGTAGAGGAAGAGGAAGAATGATGCCCAAGGAGACTGAGAACAGTGTGAACGCTAAAGAACAAGGATCTCTGAGGGCAAGAGTGCTTCTAGAAATGCAACAGGAATCCAGAAACTCCTCCATTCCAGAAACGTATTCTTCCTTTTAAGTTTTATAACAAAAGAATTATTTCAGGTGAAAAACATCATTGTCTATGCTCCAGGAAATTCTATCTAGAGAGCACTCTTAGAAGTATCATTGTCAAAGGCACAGAATAAAAGATGATAGAAAACCCAGGTTTTAATTTCTTTCTGTTTCTTCAGATTCGAGTCAGCCATGGGCATTCTTATATCATCCCTTCTGGATTTTCTCTTTTGTCAAATAATCACAATGGAAAATCAGAATATATAAAAAGGCATTGATAGGAGAGTATGAAGCTGAAATGTTTTAGCTACATCGTTGGTGAACATCTTGAACAAGGAGTGGGCATCTGAGACAGTATAAGACTCTCCAGTGGAAACCTCGGAGAATTCATATAGCTATGGAAGAAATGTCTCATCAATTAAAAATATCATGGGTTTATTTTTTGTGTGTGTCTTTAGAGGATGAGAGTGATGTGTATAAGATTCTGTTGATTATTTATACATATGGGATGGGCAGTAACAATTCTGACTTAAACATTGTTTTCCTACATTTAAGAACATAGTCTTGGCTTTTTGTCACAAATTTGGTAAGAGAGAGAAGTTAAAGTACAATCAATGAATCAGTTTTCATAAGTAACTAGCCAGTTGGATGACTTTAACCACGTGTGTGCTTTTGTTCTTTATACAGTCAACACAGTCATGTCCGTAGGAGAAAATCTGACATGATCAAAATATTCAAATGGATGAAAAGAAAGCAATAAAAGCTCAACCAATCCAAAAATCTCAAAATACAGTGTATATACTAGAAAAAAAGAAGAAATACTAATATTCACTCTTAAATTCTAGCTGAATGTGGGATGAGTGAAAAACCTGACTACTCCTACAAAGTACTCAGATAAACAGCATTTTTAAAAAAACAAAACAAACAAAAACCTTCTTTTCAGTTAGTGAAACATTTTTTTTTCTGTTTAAAAGTTAAAAATACTTTGAGACTTATTTCTTATATTGTTGGAGGGGAGAAAACCTTGTCACACAGTTAATTTTTTGCCTCAGAATATCCTATAAGATGTTGTGATGTTTTGGAGAATCGATTTTAACCCATAACGTATACTAAACAGTATCATATAATTTCATAATGGAGCACTGTCACATTACTTTGATGTATCCTAAATAAAGGATTATTGATAACGATTCTATTGACACCAAAATAACTTTTGAAAACAATAGGTTTTGAAAGTCCACAGCTAACCATTAGCTAATATTTTAGGTAGATATTTATTGATTAGGAATTGTGTGTCCTCTATCAATTGTAAGTTTGATTTGAGGGGTTGAATCCCTTGAAGGGAGTATTTAGTT
Source organism: Rhinolophus ferrumequinum (assembly GCF_004115265.2). Lineage (NCBI taxonomy): Eukaryota > Metazoa > Chordata > Mammalia > Chiroptera > Rhinolophidae > Rhinolophus > Rhinolophus ferrumequinum. Next base: position 56,538,673 of record NC_046285.1, read on the forward strand.
TACCTTTTATTCTTGGCTACAATAAAAATATTAACCCTTCCCCCTTGTCTTGCAAATACTTGGACTTGGATACAAAGTGAGAAATTATGGAAAGTTCTCTAGAAATCCATGTCATACTTGGAAAATACTAAGTTTATATTGAACATATGATGGATATGTAACACATTCTTTGCATAAAATAAACTTCTATAGGTGAGGGAAGATAATAAAAGAAGAGCTTTGCTTGTTCAGGGTCACACAGCCAGTAAAGGAGAGAGCTAGCCCTCAACTCCCTGACCAAGCGACATGATTCCTTGAGTCACATTGTTTTGCTCAGCGATCAGCCTTTGTTATTGGCTTACCTTCTTATTAGCAGGATATAATGGCAACAGCAAAACAGCATAGATTCCAAAGTCAGAAAAACCTGGGTGTGAATCCTGGCTCTGGCATGTATTAGCAATTTGACTTAAGCAAATTATTTACATGGTCTGTATCTCAACTTCTCAGCTACAAATTTCTTAATTTTAAATGATAGTATTTATTTACCGCATAGAACCACTGTAAAGATTGGGGTAATGTGTGTGCTTTGTACAATGGCCAGCACACAGTAGGCCCTCAACGCTAGTTCCCTTTCACTCTCTGAAAACAAAATATTGTTTATCATTCAAGAAACTTGATTGCTAGTGATAGAAATCCAACACAAATCATGTAAGATTAAAAAAACAAAAAACAAAAAGGAAGCATGTATTGCCCACATAAATTGTGGGAGAAGCAGGAAGCCTCAGAGATGATTGGAACCAAGGCCTTGAGGACTGCCAGTGCTCTCTCCATCTTTCCTCTTGCTTCTTTCCTCTCACTGTCCTATTCATTCAGATCATGTCATTCTTCCAGTTTGTTAGAAATATGACCACTGGCAAATCCTAGGTCACATCTTCCTGCTTTTCCACCACAGAACCACTGAGCCTATTTCCCTGTTCTCAAATTGAAACACCCAGTTAGTCACTCATCTCCAGAACTAATCAGCTGAGAGAAGGAAAGCAGCATTCCATTATTACTTCAGCTTGAGTACTGCATTCCTGTCCCAAACCCTGAGTAAGGGACTTGGGTCAGCATTGAAGCACTCACTATGAAAACACAACCAATCATAATGTTGGATAAAAGAGCAAGTTGCAAACAGACACAGAAAATGTGACACCAAATATCTAAACTTTGAAGACACAAAATAATACTTTCATATTATTACCTATTTTTAAGGACAGATATATATATATAGTAAAAGTACAACATATAGATGGAAATGGCACACACCAAATTCAGACAGTGGTTTCCTTTGGGAAGAAAGATGAAGAGGATGGAGGAAGGAGAAATCTCAGTGTATGTCTAAAATTTTAGCTTTTACAGAAAAAAAGAATGGAATGAAAGAAGGAAAAGAAAAGAAGATGAGAGAAAAAGGAGAGGGAGAGGGAGAGAGATGGAGATATGTGGAGAAACTGTAACAATATTTTTTAATTAAGCCAAAGTCTCAAATTTACACTGAGGGAAAAGAAGGAAATATAATTGTATCTCTTCAAAAAAACAAAACAAAAACCTAGAAGCATTTTCAGAAGTGGTGAGAGAAATGTTGGTCAAACATTAGATGTTCACTATGTTTCAGTTCTCATTTATTTTCTTCAGGCTGCTTTGTTTCTTACATACAGCACAGGTAAGAAACAGGATGACCTTGCCTCCGCGGCTTTAAGCTATTACAGACTCACTGATACAGTCATACTTCTTAGTCAACAAAGAAGTTCCATTTTTTTTTTTTAATTATACAAAGTACTATACTGGGTATTGAAATAAAGCCTGACTTGTTGAAAAGATGTTAAAGTAATCAGTAATCTCTTGAGACAACAAAAACTGAGACTCTCAGTCATCAATTTCTAAAGAATAATAAACAATCTTCCTTTGTGTAAAGATCTAGAGCCAGGTAAATATAAGAAAAGATACTGTCCTCTGATTATTATTATTATTTGAAATTTACTGCTGTATGCTAAAAGAGAGAGAAAACAAACAAGGCCCTTGCTTTACCATGAAAAAAAAAAAACAACGGAAAAACAAAGGGCAGTAGGAATAAGGCTTTTATGTGTGTGAACGATCACCTACATCGTTTGCATGGTTTAACAAAATGCTAGAGGGGCAACAAGCAAATAATAAATTTTGTGCTTACAATGTGCGTAAAGAAACTGATGCTCTTCATTTTAAGCAAACATGACAGAAAATTATATTAACTAACGAAAGAGGTATTTGTACTTTTAAAAAAAATCGGTGCTATCAAAAGACCTAAAGTAAGATTATTTCTTAAATAGTCTTCTTAATGCATTGAGTATTACTTAAGGAACAATTTTTTGGTCATTTATTATCTGTTCAGCTCCATGGACACCTACATACTTTATGCTCTTACCTTTAACTGCAGAGACAAACTTCAAATACAGGCAACGTCAGCTCTGCAATGGAGGGTTAAAGCTGATGGAGCTCCCTCTGTGAGGACTCTGGCATTGGGACAGATAGAGAGGAGTCAAGAGACTACACGCTAGGGATCCATCCCGAATGAAGGCATAAAGGTGGAATGAGCACGGTAGTTGTTCAAAAGCCTATTAAAATACAACTCGATTTACAGGAATTGGACACACTTACATTGTGCTAAATATATTGATTTTGTTTAGTGTATCTTTAAATATGATGAAAGGATTATGAAATGTGTACAATGAGCAACTGGTTCCTTCCCATGTTGTTTACTCCGTGACTTGTGAGTGTGTGTTGGGGGGAGGGTGTCACAATCGTTTAGAAAAGAACATCTTTCTGCCTCTCCCCAGGAGATAATTGCTGTCTGCAGTTCCAATTTTGGAGTTATATTCCCATGAAACTCACGATAGATCCTGTCCTGAATTGCATATCATTGCAATTGCAAACTCTTGATGGTCACGATGAAGAGATGGTCAGCTTCTCAGAGGAGGGCTCAAATATCTTTTTTTTTCCTTCTCTTCTCTCTCTCTCTCTTCATTGCCTAGCACAGTGCCAGACTGATGGTATGTATTAATTCAAGTTTATTATATTGATTGATTGACACATGAAGCAAAAAGAAACAAGAATGATTTTTCAAATCTCCTACTGAAGGAGGAGATGTCAAATCTCCTACTGAAAGAGATCTTCCCTTGGCATCTATTATGCACCGATTCAAAAGGATTTCATTAATGGACATTACCACATAGCAAAGCATTTTGTAATGTGATAAGGGGACTTTTGCTTCTAAGACACCTGCTTGGATGCATCCCAAGTAGATAGGAGCTGGATATTACTGCTGCCAATCTGAAGGGAGCTTGTAATGGATTAGAGTTTAGATACCAAGGAACAGGTGTCGTTGCCATAAAATTAGCCATAACTATGAACCAGAGGTTAGAAGCTGAAAGAGTCTCTAAACAAAGTTTGGATTTAATCTAGGCAAGTCTTATGGACCAAGTTCTCATGGTGTCAATGTAATAACTAAAAATGCTGCAGGGAAGATGATTGATTAGAGGAGTGGAGTTATTAGACCCAAATTCTATTCCTGATTTTGGCATGACAATGCTTTTTTGTTATAACAGAGTATTCCAGGCTCATCTTCCACATTTTTTGCCCCAGAACTGAACTACCCCTTTCTCCGAAAATCCCTGGTTTCCTTTAGTGGGAAATGGCATTTCAGCATCACAATTTGGGTACTAGTAATATTCAATGCTACTTCACTGGACTTTGTTTCTAGTCCTTTTTAATGGAAAGAACTAGGAAATATACATGTATTTAAAGCAAATTACTTCATGAGATCATACAGATACTTGCAATTCAAATTCAGGATTCCAGAGTTTTTACTTATCCTCTTCTGTATTATGTTTGCTTCTCTTTTCTCCCAAAATGAGAATCCAGGTTCTCATTGACATAGGAGCTGATAGAAATAGCATATCCCACAATTACTCATCTCCTTTTCCCTCATACACACATAATAGTCTCAGAATAACGATACTAATGCTACCACCAATATAATTACTGAGGAAAGGTAAACATGGTTTGCCTGTGTCCTCGCCATTCTTTCCCATTTATTATTGTGTTATGTCTATTCTGCCTGAACATATGACCATTACATACTATAAACTCTCATTTAGTCTTACTTCTCCTAGTAACCATGTATTTAATTGTCAACCCCAGTACTTATGACAATGTCTTTTTAATCATTTTGACTTTCTGAAGTTTGTTGTCAAGCACTTCCTTAGAATTTGCTCATGTAAAAAATATTCCCTGAGTTCTAAAACATGAGTCACTTTATGTTTGCCTTTTCTACATGACAAATGCTAGATATAAAATCCTTGGATTATATTTTCTTGAGTATCATAAATATGCAACAATTTCCTTTATTGCAAAAAGGTCCCATTTAGGAGTACATGTTGCCTTTAGTGTCACTTGTCTTTAATTCCTTTCAATCTAGAACAGTTCCTCAGTCTTTCTTTGACCTTTCTAACAGTGACACTTTTGAATATAAAATGCATTTTTAATCTACGTCTTTGGGTTGGCTAGCGAATAACTGTGTTGTCTTGGAAAGTTAAGTTTTTCATCTAGAATATCATTTTCTTTATTTATGAAGGGTTTGGACACCATTTTATTCAAAGCCCTTTCCAGCCTTAAAATTTCTAGGATTTGTCATATGCTTACTCTCTCTCACTATGCTGGTTTCATGCCTAAATCTAGTCATTCAGATTACAAAATAAAAATTTGTAGACAGTTAAATGTGCATCTGTTCAGACAGCCAGAAGGTACCCACAATGGCAGATCAGTAGCTTCCTCTTTAAAGAATAACATACATATATCTTTGACCATTTCTCAATTAAAAGAAGAGAATATCAAAGACAGAAAGAGACAGAGTTGAGTTTCATAACATAACTGAGTCAATAAATTTAAGCCCAAGAGACTAAAGGCACTATTGAGAATTCAGAGCCCATTGACTGCAGCTGGATTCCAGATAAACCTTTTACATGGCCACTGTACTCTTTCTACCAGAGTTTGTTTTAACAGGAAATCTTCATATCCTGGGGCAAACATGAAATCTAAGAGAAGTCAGCTCCCCCCTCTCTTCACCATTGATTAGTTCAAGGACTCTTCAGGGTACATTGAACCTGGATGCCAGAAAGGAAGTTGCCTCCTCTTCAAATAGAATGCCTCCATGGCCCTTCACCTTGTTTGGGCACCAGTTTTATATCAAACAGTGGTGGAAAGCAAACAAAACCATTTCTCATAGCTGCTGTCTTCATTTTACCAGAGTGAACCTGAAGTATGCTATCTTGTTACAGCTCTTTAAAAAAAAAAAAAAAATGCAGGCTAAATCGAATCAATCCCAACCCACACACACTCCCTCAAATCATAACACGGTTAACTCAATCCCAAGGTGGTCGAGTGGTTTAACCACAAATATCCTGGTGGCCTGTGATCTGACTCTTAGTTTACACAGCTGAAATGTAATGGCTGGGGCCCATGGTTAGCCCAGGGAAGCAAAGATCTGTAATGATTGGATGCCCACTGTGGTCAAAAATGGTCAAATCTGCCTTTAGGCAGATACCGTGGGGTGGGAGAGATGACTGGGCAAAGAAGAATAGGCAAAGGAAACAAGAAGGAAAAACAGTCATCCATCAAATATCTGGCACCGGAAATTTCTACATTGGGTGGGGGTAGTAAACAGAAAGTAAGTACAAAGATGAATAAGGCATGAATATTATCCTCTAGGCTATCATGACACAAAGTAGAAACTGCTAAGTATAGTAAGAAATAGAAAAAAAAAAAAAACTTACAGGAAATGCATAATACCAGGTGCTACTGCACCATCAGTAAAAGTATAACAGAAGGAAGAAAGGACCGAAAAGAGGACAAATACATAAGCTTAATCCTGGCTTTAGAAGGGAAAATGTAATTTTACTGAGAAAATTTTATGCTGGGAAATTTATACTGAGAAATAAAAAGAATACTGTATTAGATATCCTAAACTGATGAATAGGAAACTAACTGAGTTTGAGTGCAGTTCTTTAAAAAAAAATATGTATGCAGCCAACTTGTTTGAAATAAATTGTTGTGGCTTTGTGTCACACTGGGTAAAATGTTTCATCCTCCTACAGGAGGAAGATAGACACACATTCGTGGGTGACTCTATCACTCAGAAACCAGCAGAACTTGATTTGTTTCAAGAAGCAGCCCTCCTTATCTCAAAGGTGAGGTTGATGCCTAACCTCCTAAGAGTCCAGCCCCAAGGTGTCAATAGATACATTACTTCACCAGGTTAGTCTATGACATTCACCTTTCTGGAACATACCTTACATTTGCTTGCTTGGGGACTGTTCATCCTACATCTCACTGTGGGGACTCCAACACTACCATCTCTGTACGTCCAAATTGAACCTATCCTTTAAGGTTTGCTCCATCGTCACATTCTCTTGGAAGCTTCTACGACATTCCAACAGGAAGTAATCATTATCTATTCAAAATTCCCTTGTCTCTGCCTTAAGGCCCTTAACATATACTGCCTTGTTTCATAGCTTTTGTACATGTCCTATCTTCGCTATAAAGCCAGAAGGACACAGGACCTGTCTTACTCATTTTTACCCACCCAACACCAATCTTGACTAAAAGGGACCCCACAGAAGTTCAAGAAATTTGGTAACAAGTGAATAACTATGCTGATGTCACAGAGTGAATAACTCTGCTGATTATCTGACCAGGATAAGATAGGTTGCGCTGATGTACAAATAATTCCAAAATTCAGTGACTTAAAACAGCAAAACGTTGTTTCTCATTCATAATGCAAGTCCACTGTAGATTTATTGGAAGTTCTTTATGTTATTCTGACTCAGGTATGTAAGCTGACAAAGACTTTGTTGTCTGGAGCACCATTAGCTACCATGGCAAACGGAAAGAAACATGAGTCAAGTGCCAGTTTGTAAAGGCTTTTGCCTGGAAGTGACATATACATCAATATGATCATATTTCATTGGCCAAAGCCAGTCAAAAAAGACTTATCTTATTTCAAGAGGTTAAGGAAATGCAATTATATTATGTACCTCGAATGCTCAGTGAACAGCTCTAATGATTGCTAAAATGATCATAAGAAACTCATTTTCAGTCCCCAAGTTTGAGTTTCTCATTCAATAGATATGAGAAGATGGTAGCTCCTACCAAAAACATATTCTAAAATAATTTATCTAGACCACTGGAATGGAAATCATGGGATCCCATCTTAACCATGTTTTATATTATAGATAGATAGATAAATATTTTTTCAATAAAATGGACCTAAAATCCATTCAATTTACTGTACATGTAAGGCAGTATGCCACCACTGGAGACAGAGCTATTACTGTTGTTAGGAGTGAAACACTAATTCAAGCACTAATTCTGCCACAACTATTCAAGAAGAGATAAAGATGAAATGTCTTGGGAAGTTCCTGAAGCTCCTGTATTTGCTTACAATATTTTTAGTTCCACACATAGACCACTGTCTTCATCTATGTGTTTCCTCAGAGGCTGGCATAGTTCTGCTCTGAAGAATCTAGTCTCATTTTAGAACTCATTACCCTTCCCCCGACCTTTTAACCTTTTGATATATTGGAAGTTCTCCGAAGATTTATTTTGTAAAAAAGATTCTGTGTCCCAAAAGTATTAGCACTGCCATTCTAAAATGTTGTTTAAGGCTAATCAATTTCTTAACCCAGAAGGATCATAAGAAATATATAGATGCAAGATGTATCATAAAGCAGGCTGGAGAGTTTAGACAAGGCAGCTGGCTCTACTTTCTTCTTTTCTGTTAGACGGAGTTCCAAGTATAGGCCTTTTGAGAACCGGTGGTAGCACTAAGGTGGGCCGTAGGTATTCTGAATGGACCCAGTTCCATATCACTTTAATGAGGTGGTTCTACAACTTTGATTTCATAAGCCATAACAACTAATTCCACTACTACTATTACTACTAATACTAATCATCATCATCATCATAAGTTTACAGGCTTGGCACACAGTTGTAACTTTGGAGGGTGGGGGACAATTGCTACCAGATACCCCATAGGTGTTCAGGGCCTCAGTCAAATAATTTGATGGGTGTCTATCTATATAAAGAATTTGATTTTTGAAAATGTGCTACAAAATTTTTTGGCTCATGTAAGGTTTAGTTATTTATCAATGAAAATTAGAATACTGAATAGAGAAGTGTTACTTAATACATTTGCTTATTCTTCAGCCAGTGCGTTTGGAAATTCTCACACTAATGTCTAACTCTTCACAGAAAAGGTTCAGACTCCAAAATGGAAGTTTTAATTGTGAATATCAGGGTTATTGATAAAGACTTGTGCTTTCTTTTCTTGTCACCTAGACCTTCCTGGGAAGGAAAACAAAAAGGAAAAATAAATCTACATTACTATTACTCTCTCAGCAGAAAACAAAGTCTTTTTTCTGCAGCTTCATTTTCACCACCTAGGCCACTTCAATTCATCTACATGTGATGAATTACTTATGTTCTATTTAACCTCCCTGCTATGCTGTCTCACTGTCCTGAGTGAGAAGATTCTCACAGTTGTAAATGGAATGTTTCTGAACAAACTCATCAAAGAAATAAGAAATGATATCCTTGAGCAAGCATTTTTTTTTCCAGGTGCCTTATGTGTGTTTGGGTCATCTCACTCTCTTGATAACATTTGAGATGGGCATTATTATCCTCAGATTGCAGATGAGGAATTTGAGTGTAAAATAATTTATTAGATTAAGGGAGGTCTGCTTTTCCTACTAGACAATTGCATTTCTAAGGTCTTTACGTGCTATTCCCTAAATTTTAAACTGAGTGATTACAGTCAGATGCAAATAAATATAAACACATACAAGATAACCAAGAATTTCTTAACTACTAGAGATCAGTATTACCACATCTTTCTGGTTGTTTTAATGTAATTCAGCTCTTATATAGAGCGCTGTATTTCTATGTGAGTATGTATTTCTGAACAACAGTGCAATTCCTGGAATAAATTATATGTCACACAATAGTAGATAAACCATAGTCAAAACTGGGTTATACAAGTGACTGAGGCCACATTGAAGTAAGCTGAAAGCCCATGTTTGTTAAAGGGAATAATAACATATTCTAAAACCCTTCACAGAAGATGCCATATTACTTAAACTCATGTCTAACAGTTTAAACTGTTAATGTTTAAACTCGTACTCCTGAATTATAGAAAACAAACAAAAGGTTGGAATTTGAGTAACTCAGACCTATGTTATAGGGAGAAGCAGCATCTCTCTAGATATACAGAAGGTGCCAAAAAAACATACACATTTTAAGAATGGGGAAAAAAAACTATTAAAATTGTAATACTCAACATATACCAATAACAAAAGATGAATAAAAGATGCACTTTTGACTTCTGCAATTACAAGAGGTGCTCAAAGTGGTTACCATCAGCATAATTTTAAAACAGTTTTGTCCTTTCTTAAAATATGTATACATTTGTTTTTTTTGGCACCCTCTGTACTTACCATGTATATTCTACCCCTGAACGGGCCATTCTTTGCTCTCTTTATTTAAATAAGTTCTCCACAAATATTTCCATGGCTGGAAATAACTTTTGAATCACAACTATACACATACCTATACAAACACATGCACACATGTACATATACACACAGATATATACCCATATTGGATTTCAGTTAATTCCTTCATTTCAATCACCTTTATTACTTTAAAGACAGTTTAAGCATGTGGTCATAAGATATTCAAAATATAAAAATACTAAGTTTACTTTCCATATAGAAAATGGAGGTAGGTTAAAGAATGTAGAATGTTGATAACAAGTACCTTTCACATGGATAGCACTTTACAAAGAGCTTTCGTTTTCATTATCTCATTTGATCCTTATAATAGGCTGATCAGTAAACAAGAAAGATGTTATTAATTCATTTTAAACATGAGTAAACTAAAACTCAGATTCATGTTGGATATAGATTCAAGGCAATACAGTCAGAACTGAAATCCAGATCATCATGACATAAATCCTGCATATTTTCCATAATTCTTTTTTAAAAAGTTACTATGGTCCTGATCTATATCTATATCTATATCATCTATATCTATATGTATATCTATCTATTACTCTATCTGTATATCTATCTTTCTATTATCTAGCTAGTTAACCTTATATTTTACTACATTTGAGATTTGTCCGAGTTACTATGATGCTTCTGTTTACCCATTTTGGTAGAGAAATGGCATCACGTTTGTTTGGAATCACAGACCACTGACTCCCAGAATTCTACCCATGCCCCTCAGGACTAGAAATCTGTTCTACTTTCCTCAGTTACTGCGATGCATTCAGCCCACCAGTGTTATACAGAAAATTTAAATACAAGTCTTTAATTTAGCAGATCCACCCACAAGGTTCCAGAAGCTTAAGTCAGCATGAGTCTTTGGGAAAATATCACGGCGGAAAAAATAGTACATGTGAGGAAAACACTGTGAATTGAGAAGCATTTGTTTTACAAACTACAGATGCAGAGTGAAAGAAAATGACATCTCGCTTTGATATTAAGCATTCCTCCATAACACATCCATCTGTAACATGTTTTGCAGTCACTTTCCTGCTAAACCTCACAGCACACAGATTTGCACATGATGTACAATACAGTTGACCCCGTTTTACAGATGGAGAGAATAGAAACACGGAGAAATTAAATGAATTTCTCAAAGTTTCCAATCAGCTTTCTGACGTCTGCCATTGGACAGGAGTTAATTAAGTCACACAAGCCCTTTATTAAAACTGAAAATAGGAAACAATATTGTTTCCAGGTTTTCCCTTTGGAAGGGATTTGTTGACTGACATCTGACATTTTTGTGTAACCAAACCACAGTCTTTAATAGGTTGTATGTTTATTTGGAGTACGTTTGGGGGAAGGCAGTGTCTTGGTACTGCCAGTGACATAAAACTGATACGAATAAGCTGAACAAAATCGCTATTCAGAAGAGGGAAGCAGTTTTATAATGGAGGAAATCTTGAAATGAGAAACGGAAGACTCAGGTTTTGGTCATGGCCCTGTTTCTTTAGGCAAGATTCCTTATTACTCTGAGCTTTCACGATCTCATCTTTAAAACAAAGGCATGGACTAGATCAGTGGTTCCCACAATATGGTTGTCAGGCCAGCAACTTCAGCATCACCTGGGAACTTGTTAGAAATGCACATTCTCAGACCTCACCCTTTACCTACGGAATCAGAAATGCTGGAATCGGGGTCTGAAATCTAGTTTTTTAAGCCCTTCAGGTGATTCTGATGTATGATAAAATTTGAGATAATTGAATCGGAACATCTCCAAAGACCTTCCAGCCCTACGATTCTGAATCTATCATGTTACTGACATGAAGAGTTGTATATTTTCAGATAATTTTAAGGATATTTTGGTCTCTTCAAAACACATATTAAGTTTCAAGCTGTGCGAAGAAAGCAGGTGTTAATCTTCTCTATTTTGGTGGCAGAGAAATCGAAGTGCAAATTTCCAGAAACTATAGGAATCAGACATGAGGGAGCATCGTGTAATAGCTCTTGTCTCCCAAATAAAATGCACTTATCCTTTTTTTCTGCAACTCAAGTTTTGTAACCACAGTTGACCACAACAGAGAATCAGTAGACATGGAACTCAGGGCTATTCTCCCATTTACTTAATGACCTTGGCAAGATAGTACCCCAGTGTGCCTTGCAGCCCCCAAGTGAAACATGGCATAATACTAGTTACTGGTTTCTACCTCCCTAGAATGTCAGAAAGATATGTGAAATAATGCAAATCAAAGTTTTTGTAGTTCCTGAGTAGCAAGATCCAATTTAGAAATATTTCATATGTCCAGGTCCTACAGTGAGGAACCTGAAGTAAAGGCCTTTGAAATTTCCTCATTTGTTTAATCATACAGCAGAACATGTAGTAGGTGATGGGCAAATGCTTATTGGATCAGATTTGTCCGTGCAGATTTCTGTGGGAGATATTAAAGAAACAGTGTTCTATTCTAACTACAGAACATGGCAAACTGGACTATGAACAGGGTAACTGGACTCAGAGATATTCCAAACTTTGTCACAAGAGGAGCACAAGAAGAAATAGCAGATGTTTATTCCAAAGAATAAACGATATTGGTGGAACAAGATGGACATCTTTAAATAGCTGAAGAGCAGAAGGTCTTCCATTTAGAAAGAGAACATGGAACAATAGATACAAATGACAGGAAGAAAGATTTCTCATTCTTCTCCTGCAATAGTGAGTTTCCTGGCACCAACATTTGAATAGATTGAGCAGACTCAGAAGATAAACACAGTAGAAGTGATTTAAAATGTTGAAAAGATAATGCTGGCAATTGAGTCGGAGGAGGAAAGAATCTGGGAGGTTGGTTACATGCTGGTTATACTCTGTTTTCCGCTCCTATGCCTAATTTCATTCTCTGTAGTTGTCTACCATATTCTGTGCCCTAGGAAGTCAACCTCCCCAGACTTTATCATCTGGATATAGTCGCCCTTCAACTTCAGGTTGGCTTTGCAAAGTGGAACACATGGGTAAAAGTTTGGAGGGTGAGAGAAAGGAACACATTATGTATTCCTTAATTCCTACCACTACATCCTTACATCTGTGAGGGTTGGACAGGCTAGTCCTGTTAGAGGAACCCTCTTCTGTATTCCAACTCTTGTCAGATCCCATCACATCATTCCTTCCCTGAACCCCTTTGTGCCCGGCATGGTAACCACGTGAAATACTGCTAACCCTATGATGCTTTCTCCCTTGTTGGTCCTCCTAAAACTGTGTACACCTATACAAACAGTCCATTCAGTAAACTCTCTTCAGTTACTCTGTGGGAATGCCATCTGATGAGCTGGTTGCCTCAGAGCAGGGGTTCTGAACCTTTAACCTGCTCCAGAATCGTCTGGAGAGCTTGCTAAAATAGAGATTAGTAGGCCTCATCCCCAGAATTTATGATTCCCTGGGTCTGGGTTTGGTTGGGTCCCAACAATTTCCATTTCTAACAAGTTCCCAGGTTATGGGGACGTTGCTGTTCTGGGGACCATATTTTGAGCGTAATTGCCTGATAGTGGTTCCTAAATGTAGCCATTTGTCAAAACGACTTCCTGAACTACATGAAAGTATAAATTCTTGAAACCTCCTCTGGATCTACTACAGAACCTGAAAGACTGGAGTCCTGTAATGTGTATTTCTTAAATTTTCTCAGATGATTATGATGAAGTTGGATTATTTATCCAAGATGTTTCGAACTCTGAAATAATGAGAAGGTGAAGTATTGCCTATTCTGTGTTTTGGCTTAAAGGTAAGGAGAAGGCTCTGACCTTCCTGAGAAAGGAACTGGAAGCTTGTTTCACCTCTTCCTCCAAGACCCAGTTCAGCAGCTTTAACTTTGGAAAGAGGTAGTTTTTCTGAATACCGCAAGGTATTTTCTTCTGTTTCACATCAGTACCTGGCACACACCTTTAGAGTGTGTGCTCCCATCAAAGTTAATTTGCATGATTAGCTCTTGTATCTGACTCTCATAGAAGACGGTAAGCTCCTTGAGGACAGGAGCTGCCTCATACCAATTTTGAATGACTGGAATTTATCACTTAGCACATCTTTGCACTATAACTGAACAGCTGGCCTGGCACAGAGTAAGTGCTGGGGGTGGCGTAGGAAGAAAGACTGTTGAATAAATGAATGAAATAATGGAATGAATGAAAAGATGTTTTTCTTCCTCATCTGTTCTATTATGTCAACACAAAATAAAATAAACTTTTACTTTGCCCTCCGATGCTGATTTTAAAAATTTGCTAAAACAGAGGGACATGAACCAAGTTGAATGGCCTCATAGATCTTTTCTGTCTCTTAACTTCTTGGTTCAACAAGTAATTGAAAAGAATCAATCTCCCACTGACTGACAGTTTTGACAGCTGCTGTTCTCAGGACGTCAATGTAGAATCTGTTATTCTCCTTACCAAGTTAAAACTGAACAGAGACATATGCACTGTCAATCTCACTCCTCTGATCTTGCTCCGGGTTCCCAGTTCCCCCTTCCTGCCCTGTTTTATTCTTTCCCAGTCTATGTCAGTGAAGTACTTTTTAAATTCTGAGCAATTGTGAAGCTCCTTTGCCCAGAGCTAGAAGCTGGATTAGAGCTCATCTTCTCTGAGTATTATTACAGCACGTTTACAGTGGAGTTTCCAGCTTTGTGAACTAATAGAGCATCGTGAATGTGAAGCTGTTCAAATAATAAACAAATCTTTTCTCTATGCTTAGCCAGGGAAGAGGATATTAAAATGAATAAGAGTAATAATAAAAAGCAAGCTAGCAGCATGGGTATAATTAAACTGAATAGCTCACACACAAAAAATAAAGCTCTGAACACTGACTTCTTCTGGGACACACCCCAGTACACCCAGGCCTCACCTCAGAAAGGTATGCACCGCTTGTCATCCTAATGTAAAGCAAACACCTACGCTCAGCCTCCTGTCTAAAATCAGGAGATGGATTTGGCTTCCTGAGTCACAAACTCTTCCAACCCTTGGGAGAAAAGAACAATTATTGTTCCTACCCTCAGTGTTCAGGAAATGAAAATGCCATTCCTTGATGACTGGCACTTAGGATGAGGACCTGACGCAGGGGTATCTGATTTGTATTCATTGTTATAAGTGCATTTTCATTTGTGCCAGCAAAAGTAGCCAGCACCATGGTGAGGACATTTTGACCGTGGATCACTTGGGGAGCCCGTTTTTCCAAAGAATTCAGAGAGCTCAGGCACTATGGGTGGGGCTGCTGCCATCTGCACTTTCTTCCCTGGAGCCATTTAAAACCCCATAAAGAACCAGTCACACCAACTAGGTTACACCTACCTTCCTTTCTCAGGGAGCTCTGGGTCCAAGTCACCCCTAGGATGAAAATTAGGAAGTATTTCCTCATTACCCTTGGCAAGGTGAGCTTGTGAGAGCACAATCTGTAGGTGATTTATCATTTGGAAACTTTATACATTCATGTAGCCCTTTTCTCCCAAAAAAGCCTATGTACACAGAGGCTTCTCCTAGGAGACTTTCCTTTAAAGGAAACAATATATTGACCACAAAATTAATATATGCATAACATGTATGATTTGTTTTTAACCTCAGTAGCTTCTCTTGTTCTTTATTTTGCTTTTCTGCACTTTTAGGAGTCACAGACCTTTTATCTAGAGAAGCAAAGTGGAAAAGCCTACACATTCCCACTTACCTCTGTTTTCCAGTTGCCTTCTTTCACAGCCCTTTTCAACCTGGAAAAAAAAAAATGTCTCTGAAGTGGAGTATCGCTTAATAAGGATTTCCCCTCCCACCATTCCGTAATCACAGCCAACTGCTTGGTCTTCAAGCAACCTCTTCCATGTAAAAGAAGATCCTTCAGAAAAGGACCTTAAAGGTCCTCTGCTCTAATCCCTCATTTGATTATTGGTAGAGCAGAGAGAGGGAGAGATTTGTCTGATATCACTAAGAAAGTTTATGTAACATTGCTTCAAATTCTGTTAGAAGTTTTCTCTTTTTCTCTTGTGTTATGCTTGGTATTTACAACATTAATTATATTTATCATGGAATTCTGAAATTAGAAAGGTTAAAATAAAGCAGGATCAATGGCTCATACTATTATGTAAATCTTCCTTACCAGGCGCGTGATTTTAACAATGTACTTGCCTTCTCTAGGTCTATGGTGTTTCCCCGAAAAGAAGACCAGGTCTTATACTAATTTTTGCTCCAAAAGACGCATTAGGGCTTATATTCAGGGGATGTCATCCTGAAAAATCATGCTAGGGCTTATTTTCCGGTTAGGTCTCATTTTTGGGGAAACACGGTATGTGTCCCTGTTCATAGTAATGTTGGAGCAGCAGTATTGAATGTACCTTCAAGGTTTAATATGTTCTCTGTTGTATCCTCATGACTGACGATTATGAATGCGACTAGGATACTTCTAGTAGTCATCTAGTAGTATGGTTAAACAAAAGTCAAAAAGTTAAACAAGAGTGGAGCTCATCTCTTAAAGTTAAACAAGTTAAATAAGTGCATTCCTGCACACGGTATTAGACTAGATGTATTATGTACACAAGAGGATCCCTAAGAACATATTGGGATGACTGCCTGAACAACTCATTTTAAATTATGATTTATTTCATTGTGTGTAGGGTGAAATGAATAGAAATCCTAGACTTAAAATTTTGAGTTCTGTTTTTTTTACCCCAGCTTTACTATCTAATTTTACGATATGCCTATGGGCAAGTTACATAGCTTCAATGAGCCTCAGTGACTTGATCTGTGAACTGGGAGCAGATGGTAGGGTAAGGAAAGAGGAGAGATTTTATACGACATTTTGCTAAGAGTTAGTTCTACCATTCAGTGAGATAGAAAATCTGACAGAAGTCTCTAAATATGCATATTTTTGTATGTGGAAACATCTAGATTATTTGGACATTAAAGGCAAAAACTGAGGGTAAAATGAGGCAGAGACATTGGCAGCAACGGTAGAAGCCTCAGGGAGTTCCCTCCTTTCCTGGTGAAGTTGTGTGTTTATTGGGAACAGGGGAACAGCATGGAAGGAGGCAACAAGAAACCAAGCGTTAAAGTGAATTCTCTTTTTTGGGGACTTCTCCTTCATCCTTCCTATATTTTGAACGTAGTTCCCTTTAAAACCAAAGAGCCCCTGGACAGCCATAGTTGGTGTTCCTCATATGACACAATGATATAGAAAGCCAGAATCTCATGAGGTCTAGCCATAACTTTACAAACTCTCAATTTAAAACAAATTAATTTATATTACATTACTGGTGATTTTAGTTAATGATTGATTTTTTTAATAAAGGAGAAAAACCAAAGGATAACATGTAAGAACTTACATTTAGACATCAAGTTACAGTTTTACAGTGCTGAAAGAAAATTTTTAATAGAAAACCATAAAAGTACATTGAAAAGGTAGAAGAAGTCATTACCCAAAATGATTCTTTTTAGTGAACATCATATAGATGCTGTAACAAAAATTAAATGTGTCCTGGTTTCTGGCTTCAAATACAACACACATCAATCAGCTACTAGCTCTTGGGCACAAGGTCAGCATTAGCATAAACTAGTTTGTTTAGAAAATTGCCACAGAGTCACATTTTGCGACACATGCACACCTAAGTGAACCATCAAAGAAGTGCGTACTAAAGAATTTTCATCACCAGGCCATACTAAAGATTCACTGATTAAAACATCCTGGAGTGCTCTTCACCACTGGAATAAGTCACCTTTCCAGTATGAAAGACACATATGGTAAGGAGATACCCTTTCGGCCGAAGGGTGTGGCACTTCTCCACTATTTTCTCCACGATTTTTCCTCCTCTCCCAGCCACAGTCACACTCCTTGTGACAAAACAGCACATTCTGATTTGGTGCAGAGCACAATGGATGTCAGCACTCTGTATTTTGCGACCTAACTGCCGCAGATTATCTGATTTACTATGTGACTAGCCTGAAAATTACATAGATAATAACAGAGCACAATTAACTACACATAGGTGTTTTAATCAACCACAAGTCAACATGTGTGGTCGAAAGACAACTTATTTGCTTAATGACCTTGAGGAAGTTACTTCCCGACTCAGGGTTTCAAAGGGATTGAACCAGATCAGTGGTAATGCACATTGGACACATATTCAAGTCCCCTGGGGACCTTTGAAAACTATTGTTGTCCAAGCTGTGGCCTCACACCACCAGAAATTCAGAATCTCTGGTGTGTGTGTAGCGGGCTGGGCATTGGTATTTTTGAAAGCTCCCCAGGGGATTCTGATATGCAGTCAAGGCTGAGAAACACGGGTTCCTTTTAAAAGTGAGCAGGCAACGGTATCAATGACAAGCAAGAATCAACCTGGGGACCTGGGAATTAAACTTTAAACTCTAGACTATAAAAGGTGGGAGTATTTGGAAAGGGACATGCATGGGCATACTTATCAGGGCCCTGCCCCAAAATGTTGCCCCTGTTCAGATTACAAATTGAAAAATCCAGAAACTTCATAAAGTCTTGTAAAGTTATTCAATTTGTTTCAGAAAAACCAAGATTGCCACTTTCCATGGTAACATGCAGACCCTGACGTTTTTTAGTTTTCTGTGAGTGAGGTTGCTTGAGAAATAATATACCACCCACCAAAATAGCACCCCAAAAGTGCTATTGCCTCATTCTGGCAACAAAACCTGTGTTTTCCCTTAGGCCTTGCTTCGTAGGCTGGAGTTGCCATGGGAAGCAAGGCTTTATTGGGATGCCAGAACAAACAGGCTCTGAAACCACCACAGCATAACTTATAGAGCTACCTATAAATCAAAGAGAGCCCTACGGTCAAAGTCACTTACACACACACACACACACACACTCACACATACAACCTC
The DNA here is from genome assembly GCF_004115265.2 of Rhinolophus ferrumequinum. NCBI lineage: Eukaryota > Metazoa > Chordata > Mammalia > Chiroptera > Rhinolophidae > Rhinolophus > Rhinolophus ferrumequinum. The sequence continues at coordinate 56,557,125 of NC_046285.1, forward strand.
CTTGAAAAATATTACAAAGGAGAAGGTGTGTCAGGGAAACCCAACTAAAATTATTGCACGTAAGTAATAATAACCGAAATTTATATGTCTCTTTCATCCAGAGTTCTCAAAAGACGCAGAATGTGCTAAGATTACTTGTCTTTTGAAAGTTTCCCAATGTTATGAAGGATGAAAGAGGAGGGATTCTGTATATAAAATCAGGAGGTGAAAGTGACTGTGAAGGCTCATCTATTCCATTCTTCTGGTTTCAGACATAGTTACGATGAAACCAAGCCATTTCTCTCCTTCCCTTTGGCAAAGTCACTTGTACACCATTTCAGAGGATCATCTTCCATCCACTATACTTTTCTCTAAGGGACTTTCTACCAGAGATTGTTCTGCTGGCACATGATTTTAAAGCAGTGTCTCCTATCATAACATTCAATTGCCAGTGATGCAGGTTAACTACTGTTAATCTGGCTACCTCTTCCCATTTTCTCCACCTTCTTGGTTTTCTTTTTCTTTCTTTTTTCTTTTTTTTTTTAACCAAGAATGTCCATTCTCCCACTAAAGAGTGAACTCCTTTGACTCAGGGAAATAGTGGCTTACCTTCCTTAGAAACCTAGAACTATCCAGAAAACCTTGATATTTAAAAAATATTTCTCTACCTACACCATATTTCTGACACAAGTATTTAAGCCCACATGACCCCACTCTACCATCTATAGAAATGCTGGAGAGCTGGTCACGATCCCCAGCTAAAAGGAGCTTAGTAGATATTAGTTTTCTCCGCTTCTTTTCTACGGGTAGTTCCCCTTTTTAATTTTACAAATGCTAAATTGAAATGTAAGACTAAATTTGGAATCCTTACAAGAAAAGTTAAACTAAAGAATCCCTTTTCTTTTTAATGAAGATTATTTTGTTGTTTAAAAGATGAGGACATTTGCAGGAAGGAAGATCTCCCACAATGTGATGGTATCTCACTCCTGTCACCAACTTCTGCAATATCCACCCTACTTACAATGCACAAATTCAGCCCTGCTCAGAGGTCTGACATTGGTCTAGTCTCTAGCCATGCGGCTGATTTAGGTCTAGTTCAATACTCTGCAGTATTACCTCAAGAGACACTCATTGCCAGCCTAACCCTGGCATTGTGCCCTTGTGTTAATAATTCACGTTTTGTCTCAATTTTCACACCCAGTCACCATCATAACGTAAGTCCCTGTCAGAGTGCTTGGGCCTGATTTACTTTATTTGTAACTTGCTTAGCACACCATCCTCTGTAAGACTGTCTTCTTTGGTCATCTCCCAGTTTCAACACCGTCTAACGGATGGGAGACCATATGAGTTAGTGACCATAGAAGGAGGGAGCATATGGATGGGAAGCAAACTTGGGATAATTCCTGAGGAAAATTGCGGACTCATGCTTATGTTTTTATTCTCTTCTCATTGTGCCTAGCTTTTGATTGGATATTAGTAAAAGTGGAGCTTAACTAGAATGTTAAATCTGAAATCCTGTGTGCTTTAAAAAAAAATGATTCACTTCTTTATATCATCCATGAATAGACTTAGGTCTCCTTTTATGACTTGTTCTAACTCAATTTCTCCAACTCAAGAACTGAGGCAGCGATGGTGTAGGGAAAGATATTCTGCACTTCTTGTCTGAATGACTTTCCATTTTCTATTCATTGGCAGAGAGACGTTGGGCAAGTTACTTTGCCTCTCTGAACTTCCCATTTATTCATAGGTTTTTTTACGAGTTGTGAAAGGTGCCCGGTACTATAAATATGCAGGCTGTTTTCTCCTCTCTGCCTAATGTTATGAGAACAGAGTGATAACGCATACAAAAAATTAAGTAATTCCTCAGAAAAAAACTGTAGGGCAATTTTGGGAGTCATTTACTGTCAAATCCTTTACTGTCAAGTTAGGTTCACTTTTGTCACAGCCACTAAACCATAGTTTTACAATTATTCATATAGTGCAAAGGTTTGGTAGCTGCATTTATTTCTCTTATGTGCACTTTTCCCAGGTCTTTGACCTGACACTTTAGCGAAAATGAAACTTCAAAGAAGTCCCAAGCTTGTGGGAGAACTTCAAAGGCTTCCTGCAAGGTCAATTAGCACCTATAAAATTTATCTCTGTTGTCATGAATGGCAATTAAACTAAAGTGAGGTCTAATGAGGACTGATAAAACTCCCTTCTGGGATTGTTGTTATTTAAGTGGAAAATAACCCTTAACTCTCTACATTGAATATCCAATGTGTGATTAGCTTAAGATTTATTAACTATTGCAGATTCCAGGTTCTATTTATGATTCTTTCAGAGACGGAGCTTTGTTGTGTACCTTAACACACAGAGTTTAGGCACCTGCTGGCCATTAAAATAAGTTGGCAAGACTTCCTGATGAGATGAGAACTGACCTCCCAGATATATGTGAGTTCTAAAGGCTTCCAAAAATCAAATGGGCACATCAACACCCTGTAGTATAGCATACTGTTTAGGTCATGGAGCGGGATTGAGAGCAAATCTGCCATTTTGTAGTTTCTTGATATAGGGCAAATTCATTCATTAGTCCACTGGTGACTTTGTTTCCTCACTTGTAAGATGGGGCTAATGATAGTACCAATCTCTCGGAGCTACAGTGAGTGAAAACAATGAATACAAAATACTCAGTGGTCACTAGCATTGGGAGAATATGTGAAAAGATATTTTTATTAACAAAGACAAATAATATTTAAAACCAATGGTGACTTTTTTTTTAAGTTTGAATTGCTATTATGTTTAAAGGATCTTTTCTTATATGAATGTCGCACAAATTATCATGTAATCATAGGTGTATATTCCTACATGATGTGGCTAAAATGGTTCACTATGCAGATTTTTGCTTTGTGTCTTATTTATGTCTTCTGATTCCAAAATTATCACACTCTAAATCTGTTTTGGAAGATCCAAAAAATATAAAGGAACACACAAGAAAACTTCACCTATATACAATTACTCAAATACATCTGTTATTTTGTCACATTCTCTTTTAAACATTTTTTACCAGCCGGAATACCTACTGAAATACAAATAAACACAAGTAATTGGGGCTTATATAGGTGTTTTTGGTATATATGAAATTTCTGATAAATATAAGAAAATTATTGGTTATTTTGCTCATAAATATTTGGCTCATTTTATTATCATTTCCACTTTCTTTTGATTCTTTTTAGAGCAGTATCCTCAACCCTGGCTGCACGCTACAATCCATCCAGGGAGCTATAGGAACAGACTAAGGATCTGGCTTTCCCCCTGACATATCACAAGAGGAGCTGGGGTAAGGTTAGGGGTTTATGTTTTTCAAATCTCTCCAGGTGATTCTAACTTACAGCTAAGATTGAGAAGCACTGCTTCAGAGGGACTGAATTCTTCCCTTGGCTCGCAAAGGAGACCCTTTTTTCTATCTGAAAACAGTGGTGACAAATTTTCTTTTAGGGCTGCTGTCCTGCCAAACCAATTTCTTCTTAGCATCAAAACTCCTGGAAAAGCCATCAGAACTCTGATCCTCAACTCCTTTGCTGGATTCCTGTCTTACCCTTCCTTTTTTTATTACTGTTCTTTGGAAGGTCACAGATTATCACCTATCAGCATATTTAATGATTAAAACTAAAAATCAGTCTTCAAATTCTTTTCTTCCTCCACAGAATTTTCCTGTCAAATTCTCCACCCCAAAATTCTCATTTCTCGTTTAGCTCCCTTAACATTGCCCTCTCCTGATTTACTAGGCAGATTGATGTCATGCAAGGAAAAAGAAGAAGAAGAAGAAAGAAGAAGAAAGAAGAAGAAGGAGAAGGAGAAGGAGAAGGAGGAGGAGAAGGAGGAGGAGGAGGAGGAGGAGGAGGAGGAGGAGGAGGAGGAGAAGGAGAAGGAGAAGGAGAAGGAGAAGGAGAAGGAGAAGGAGAAGGAGAAGAAGAAGAAGAAGAAGAAGAAGAAGAAGAAGAAGAAGAAGAAGAAGAAGAAGAAGAAGAAGAAGAGAAAGTGTTCTGAAACAAGATAGCGGTGAGTTTGGGTCCCAGCCCCACCACCTACTACACTATGGAAGCAATGAATGAGTAACACGATGTACGTCCTTGTGGTTCTGCCTAGCACATCTTAGAAGGAACCTTTGCTCCCCATTTCCCTCTTTTCCCTCTCTTTCTGCCCCTTTCTTAGAGAAGACGAATACTTTTATTCACCAGAGTACCATGGGAATGTTTTCTGGGGAGAAATTCCTGCTGCTGAGAGGGGAGCCCACTAGACTCCCGGCTCACTCTTGTGGTGAGGATGAGCCACACCACAAACAGAAGGGGGAAATAGAGGAAAGAGTAAGAATATTTCTGAAAATGTCAGTGTGTGGTGAGCTATGGAAATTTCTTTGTGGCCACTTCAAGAGAACATACTCTAAAAATACATTCATTTTTAAGAGTTTTAGAATGAGATTTTTGGGGTTGGTTTGTTGGTTAATTGGTTGACTGGTTTTGGGTATGGGGGAATGTGTAGATGGGCAGAAATGGTCTCAGGGCAGCCAAACGATATTCCTCTTCTCCCCAAACTAGATTTACTCCAACTATAGTAATCAAAAGACTTAGTATTTACTGAGAACTTACTATGTGCTTCTCAAGATTGGTAAACCTCAAAATAGCACTCTAAGGGAGGATATATTCTTTAGTAAAAGAAAACTACTTGTGTTTCCCATGTATGTACCATCGTTTCCCACTCCCAAAGTCTTTGCTTATGTTTCTTTTGGAGAAAAAAAAAATACACACAAAAAACCACAAAAACGTCCTCTTCATGATCTCTTCAACTACAAATTCCAAAAAGACTTCAAGTCTCAATGAAAATTCATCTTCTGAATGCTCATAACCATTGACCTGTAACTGTCTTCTGATGTAATCGCTTTTTTAATTTCAATTTGAGTTCCACTGTTTAATGTTTTATGTTTCTGTTAGACTATAAACTTCATGATGCACTTTTACAGTAATGGTTAGCACAGTGCCAGGCACACAGTAGGAGTAGGCACTCCATGATTTTTTTTAAATTCATCAATGAATATATTCCCAGTAGCCCACAATTGTCTTTCTCTTGTTCCTTCTTTCTCTCTTTTCCTTTAATGAAGATTATAAGTATATGGATGAGAAACACTTATAGACGTTAGCATTTATCCTGATAATAATGCTTATTATTGTTATTCTAGTTTTTATTACTTAATATTAAACAACAGTTTCTATGTAGTATTTCTTGAAAGTTATCAAAACAAAATATTCCTCTTAACTGGCTAAATCAAGTGGGAAAAAAGACAATTAAGGGGTCATGAGAGGAAAGTTTCTGATATTGTCTAAAATTGTTGTCTCTCATTTTATAAATGAAAAACAAATATTCAAAAACACAGAATTTGGTGGAAAATAAAGTTCCAACTTCTGCTCTTTTGGTATTTGATATTGTTGAGACATATGACTGAAAACAAGACCTTTCAGAGTTAATAATCGTATTTAATAATGGTTCTTAATACTCAGTTTTTTACACTAATCAGTCACTTTGCACTTATGCATTAATAACTTGGTTTTAGCTTGAGGGACATAGTACTTGTTTCTCTAGCAACTAGCAGGATTTGGTGATTGATAAAGAGCTGACCCAGACTGAGTCAGCAATACCCTAGATCGTTCTCAGTATGTATAGATACTCATCGAGGGTGGCCCACTGCTTTAGGCATTGTAGGCACTCGATAAATAGTTGTCGATTATATGTATGATAGAATGAATGAACGGAATTTATCCTGGGTACACACACTTTGAAGGCAAAGCAGAATAACTCTAAGCACAGCAAAATCTTAGCCTAGGCATCACAAGAAGTATACACCTACAGTACTTAGGCTGTGGGTGATGGGTGAAGGCTGTTGTTCTGTTACTGAGTATGAAGCTCTGTGCAATTAGACTGATTAAAGGAAATTAGAATGTTCAGTCAGTCTCTACACTCAGTGTGTTTTTAGTTAGGGTCTTTGAATCATCATGTGTGACCACAAGGATGAATCTAGTACTAATGCATGAACACAAGAAGGCAGAAACTAGATAAAACGCACTTATTGAGCACTTACTGTAAACTGATCAATTATAGCATGGATTTCCTGAGACAGAGTTGTCTAAAAATAGAGTTGGTTGCTTTAAAAGATAACAGGTTGCCTTTTACTGGAAGCATTTAAACCAGATTCATGTTCAAGTTCCACCTCTTCCAGTAAGTATTCTGGTTACACCCACTACCTGGATCCTAGACTTTCAGTGATCCTGAATCATTCATTTCGTATTCTCCAACTTGTCTTTCTGCTTCTTTTCTTGCCCCCTACAACCCATTGCAGTTACAGTAGTAATTTTAAAATGTGAAATGCTCGTAACTCTATTCAAAAATATGTCAATAACTTTCAAATACACTTGGAATAAAAACCAAAGTCTTTACCATGCTCTGCATGGCCCACCTGTCTGATCTCATTCCTTCCACCCTCCTCCATGTTCACCATGCTCCTGACCTTCTACTCTTCTTTGAACAGGCCATGCTCATGCCTTCTTCAGCCCCTTTGCATGTGCCATGTCTCCTCCCCTGAGAAGAATGCTAGCTCCATTTCAACATTCGGATCTCCAGCAAAATGTTTCCTCTTCAGAGAAACCTGTTCCAACTGCCCTCTCTAAACTATAAAAGCCCCCAATTGCAATCACCATTTTTTAGCCCATATTCCCATTGTATTCTCTTCATGGTCCCTATTACCACTTTAAATTACTTTATTTATCAGGTTACTTGTTACTTGTTTTTTTTTTTCCCCCACTAGAATGGGTGCTCCATGACAGCAGAAGCCTTGTTTAAATTTTCACAACTGCATCCCTACGAGCTAGACTAATACCTAGATGCAAAAAAGGGGGGAAAAAGAACGAAGGAAGGAAGGAAGGAAAGGAAGAAGGGAGGAAAGGAGGAAGGGAGGGAGACAGGAAAGGAGGGAGACAGGGAAGTTAAAAGGTGTTAAACTACCTGCTTTAAGCATTTCATGTTTTACCGAGCATGTATTGTACATTTTAGTTTTCAAAGGTTTTATGTGAATTTTAAAAATTAATAAACTGACACAAAATCCAATCCAGATTCCTTCTCATTCAACTTGATTGTCTTATTTGATTATCTTATTGTCTGTTTTAGAGATGGAAAAATTGAAAGCTTGTGCATTTGACTTGCCCAAGGTCATGTGGGAGAGCTAAGACATGTTCTTTCCACTGCATCACCATGGAATTTCTTAAACACTCCAACCAGACTTACACCTTTTCTCCGAAGAGAGCAGGAGAGAGTTCAGAGTCCTTATTTTTAAACCTGCATTAAATGGAAACCTTTGTAAGAGCAGGTGGTGGTAATGCTATGAATCTGGCTCAGCAAGGGAACACTGAGGTCATGATATTTTTCACATTTAGTAACTTCAAAAATATAGAGATGATGTAAACTTCCTAAGACTTGTTGCCAACCTAGTGATACTGGTAACTTTGGGCAGGAGCTTGTATCATTGGTCAGGGCAGGGACATTGTAGCCAATGATGTCTCTCTAGTCAAGAGAGATGCTCTGGTAATACTTTCAGATGGTTGTCTTGGATTCACATCCGACTTACAGTAACACTTAGCAAGCCTGCTTAAATTTCCTATTAGATACATGACAAAAATATCCTATGATGTGAAGAAGCTGCTAAGACCAAATAGTACCTACTTCATAGAGTTGAAAGATTTAATGAGTAAACACATTTAATATGCTTTGCAAAGACATTGGCACTTAGTAAGTGCTCACTAAATGTCATTATTAAAAATAATAAAAAAAACAGGTTGAAATAGAATGATTTGAATGTTGATTTTCTGCATTAAGTTGGGCTACTCACCACTCAGCCTATCCTGAACTCTGCTTAAAGTAACTCATCCTCAATGGAAGAAACACAATCATAGGTCAGACCCGAAAGGGACATTCGTGGTAATTAACTGCTTACAAATGAGGTAACTGAAGCAAACGAACACCACCATCACCACCAGTACCACTGAACAGAGAGACTTAACCCGGGGCAGTGACAGACTAAAATTTGAACCTACATCTTTTTCTCCCCAAAGCATTGCCTTCTTCTCCGCCCCAGACAATGTCTATTGCACTGTTCATTTGGCCCGTTCTTTAAATTTCCTTCTGCATTAAAATTCTTAGCTTCTAAGCATAAGATATGGGGGCCTTTAGAATAGAGGCCCCCCAGTAGGTCTGCGTTTATTCTATCTATCCTATTAGAAGACCTCATGATGATGATGATGATGATATATATATATATATATATATATATATATATATATATATATATATATCTTCTACATCTAAAATTCTGTGATTCCATAGTTATAATGATGTTTCCAACCCAGTTATTCTGGGATGGTTCCCAAATACACTGTTAAAGATGGCAGGGAAATAGGTAAAATAGTTAACATCCAAAATGATTGTTTAAATGACCCTTTAAAAGATAAGTATCAATCATTTTGAGTTGTGTTCTGTACAATATTTTGTTCTCAAGACAAAACCAGCCCCTCCCCAAAAGGAGATACTGTAAAGGATAGATGATTTTAACCTTAAAAATGTTTTAATAGTAGTTGTGTTGCAAATGTACCTAAAATTTGGGGAAATTAACATTTCCTCCTCATGGTAAATGATCCCTGGGTTAATTGTGATTGGTAGTCTACAGTTCATCATTTCATAAACAAGTTCCCATGAATTTGTAATTAAAGCTAAGAAAACTGAAAATTATATTGCTTGACTTTGCTCCAGCAATATGCCCCTGTAAGTTTCTATATTTTTTCATACATCAACGGATTTGTACTATTAATTTACATACAAGCTAAAGGTGTTTTAGCTCTATTTAATTAACCTCCAACTGACATTTCAGCTTTAAAAGGAAAACTAAACAATTCACTTCACCTCTATGTAGACAGAGGTAAACAAAAGTGATGCTCACCCCTTGACTATTAGTGATGCCTGCTTCCATTCTCAGAAATTGATCTTATCCATGAAGGAAAAAGAAAAGGAAAGTGCATGGATTAAGTAAGAATGAAAAACCTGAGTTGGATTCCTGGCTCTGGTGCTTTGCATACTCTCTGATTCTTAGATAAGTCACTTCCAGTCTCTGAGTTCAGTCTCTCCATCTGTAAAACGAGGATGGAATCCGCTAGAATATTCAACTCTGTCTCCCCAATAAGTCAAGGATCTGTCAATAAACACCAAAAGGTTTAGAAGACGGCACAATCACATTCCTCTGACACTCCCACGCACCTCTGAATGACTTAGCAGCAGAAAATAACCATGTTCCTCTCAATGTGGATTTAGCTTCTTCCAACTCCTAGCAGCTGGGCAAGTAAGCAGATGTATTTGTGCTATTGCAAAAGCAAATAACAACTTTCCTGTACTTCTCAGTGTTTCGCTGAGAGATAACAGGGATTTTTTTACTTCCACTTTCTAGTATTCCCTAAACCCTGCAAATTTGCATGAGCATTTATATTCTTGTTGGGGTTCATTTCCTCCTTCTAGCACACAGCCACGGTGGAGTCCAAATCCTCAGTCTCTCTGACCTGGATCACAAAAATAGCCTTCCAGTCCAGGCTTAGCTTCCCTTTCCCTCATCCTACTCCCTGCCCCAGGTTGATCTCCCCAGAACAAAAATGTGGCCACAACGTAGATCTGCTTAAACAGTCAATGGCTCCTATTGCTTTTAGAAAATAATCTAAATTAATTGGCTTTATGTTCACATGACTTGGTCCCAACATATCTTTCCGATCTCAGCTCCCTCTCCACTCTCATCCACACACCCAATACTCTACCGCAAGGAAACATGTGTTCCTCTGGAATAAAACCACACTATATTTACTGAGTATTCTTGAAGTGTCAGGTGCTTTTACATATATTATCTCTTTTAATAAAAGAATACACTTCAAGATAGGTATTATTATCTCAGTTTTCAAGAGCTGTTTAGAAATTTGCCCAAGGTTTCTCAGCTATCAGAGGGTGAGCAGGGCTCAAACACAGGTCTGCTTCTCCATGCTTTTTATACTTTCCTTTGCTGCCTTCCCAAAGACACCATACACTTTTCTCACACTTATTCACATACACTCTTCCTCCATTCTGGAATCTTCTTTCCATTTCTATCTTTTAAACACTACTCATGCCTTAGACCGATCTAAAATGGGTCTATGAATACTCTGTATTTTTTGTATTCATCTAATGGAATAAATATTCTCTTCTCTGTTCTCCATTATTTTGCTTATATACACACAAAACATTATGGATAATAGTAGAGATATTTATATGCATGTCTTAGACTCCTATGAAAATGTAAACTCCTGAAGAGCAAGGGCCATGTGTAACTCCACAGCTGGCATTTAGTACAATGCCTGGAATTTGGCAGATATTCATTAAAAGTCTTTTGGAATGAATGAATACATAAATTAAAATAATTTCTGTTTTATCTTTATTATGCTCATTTCTAAATTTAGATCTGATAGAGATACAGCAAAATCAATCACTAAACAGTATACAATACTTGGGATTGGCACAGAAAGAAAACTTACAAAATAGCATAGATTAAACTTCAAAAATAACTAATTTGTACTCAGAAACGTTATACTACTCATAATAAAACTGATTAGTTCTAAAATAAACTACAACCATTTTCTTGTAAATGACGAAAAAGATCCCATTTCTACTGATACTTTGGTTAAAAACAGACCTTTTGTCTAAATTGCTCAAACATTAGTAGACTTCCAGTCTTGGAGCAAAATAAACTTCCAGTCTTTCTGTGGGGATATGTGGTGATATTTTCTCACATGAACTCACGGCTAGGCAGAGGCTTGGGTGTGCTCCAGAGTGAGTGCCACATTTTTAATTTATTACAACAATGAAGACAATTACAAAGATATAAGCACATGGCCCAGTCTAAGGCTTTTGTGGAAAGCATAACTGCAGTCATTCAACAAGACTTTCCAGATTTAGTCAGACATGTCTATTTACCCATTGAGGGGCAGTGGGGAGGAAGGTCTCAGCAATCTTCCTCCAAAAACATGCCAAAAAGATATCATTTGTATAGAACCGACTAACTATTTTAAGGAAAGTAAATACAGGCAAATAAATACCAGTAAACTTGTTTCACATTTCTGAGATAGCACTAGTGAAAGAAGAAGCTTTCTTTTGGTAACATTTGTTAAACACACAGAGACTCACGGGCCTCATTTCCTACATGTCACTCCTTTCTAGGCCCTCCTGTCTCTTCCACAGTGGAGAGGAAACTGCTGCCACTATAACCTTCCTGCCTCTTCTTTGTCACTTTGGGGTCAAAATTACATTCCTAAAGCATAGGTTGCATCATGTTACAAGTTTTCACGTGTGTCTAAAATAACCCCATCACCTAGAATAATGGAAAAAAAGCATTCAAGGCCGATTCTACTTTAAGCTGGAATGCCTTCCCCATCCCATACAACTCCTACAATCTTACATTCTTCAACGTACAGCACAATTATCACTTTCCTAAAAAGAGCATCCCGGTTTTAATTCATATGAAACCTTTCTCTGAATAGCCATATCTATTTTGTTCTGTGTTTTGCATTGAGTACCTTGCTTATAAAATGTAAAAGGCCCAAGGGCTGAAGCTATGTCTTATTCATTTTTGTGTCTTCTAAAGCATTATGAAGTGGCTAATAAGCACGTGTTTATATTTACTGAATGAATGACTGAAAAACAAGTGGAATTTTTTTGCAGATAAACGTAAGAAAAATTTAGGCATGACTGTCCTTTCCTCATGGGAAAAAATTCCTGATCTGAAAGTATAATCTCAATAAAGAAGATGTGAGTCAGTTTGTGGAGAAATATAATAAAGCTGCAAACATTAAGAAGAAAGAAAGCACACCATACCAATGGAGCACATTCATGGTTCTAAATGTGCTTTTGTATTCTGCTGGTTCCTGGTGTCTTGTTCAAATCTAATTTTATAGATTCAGCAAGTACGGTTTATAAAGACTTAAAACGACAACAACAACAACGAAGCAGGATATAAAGAATGATGAACTTCTTGGGTAGTAAAATCATTAACAGTGGTTGCTGGTAAATGGTTTTTAAAATGGTACTTTGTCTTCCTATCTCTCAGAACTTTGGGTGCATAGCATCTTCAGAGTTTCATGTTACAGTTGAAGAAACAGGTTCAGAGAGATTAGCTCAAGTAAGTCCATGGGGCAGTAAGTGGTGGAGAAACAATGTGAAAGCAGGAGTTTGACATTGGAGTTTGACATTGGACTTGTGTTATAATACCTTGACTAAGCTACTCTTTCAGCTGCCACTTCTGTGAAACAAGACAATTCATCTGTTTTCTTTGCTCCTCACAGAAGTAATCTAAGAAAGAAGCGTAAGACTTTTCCCCAAACTTAAAGCCTATACAGAGGCCTATAATGTTGGAATATATTCTTGAAATTTTGAGATATATTTTTCATATATGTGGGATCTGATTACCCAAAATGTAGTTTAATTCAGGCTAAAACATTTTAAGTTGAAATAACAACATCCTAATTTTGCAATGACTCATTATATTTATATACTCTCATATAAATTGTATATTTCCTTTTTTTTTCTTTTCTTTTAAATTTTTTTAGGCACTGATATGGATGAAGGAAGGGAAGCCAGGAATCAGGTCTGACTGAAGATGTTCCCCTAAGACAATTGTCAGAGGAGCTGAAATAAGAATCCACAGCATTCAAGATTGAAGACCAAAAGTTATTAGTTTCACAGAGCGATGTTACCAACTCTACTTGCTAAGTCTATTGCTTTTCTGTTTCCCAATCCATTGGTATTTGATTTTATCTTCAGTTAATTCTTCTTGCTCCTTTTCAAGTTAATTTTATTGATGCCTTTCTAACTTCTTATCTTTTATGCTTGGTTGCTTTCTTGATTTATAATCAAGCATTAGAAATTGTCTGTCTTTGAATGTATTTTTGGCTCTGAATCATGAAGAAATTATTGTAGTTATTGTGATATATGAATAAATGATAATCTGTATGATGTAATATTATATAACACTTAAAACACTTCTAAATATTCTTTTTATCACATGAAAAAAGTTCTAAACCATTTTATACAGCATTATCCCAATTTTTAATGTATTGTTGCTTACAATACTTCAAAGATACTAATTGGTATCCTTAGCTTTAAATGGTGGTATTATAGCCAAATCTTATTTTCTCTCTTGTGACTTCATATTTCTTCAATTTTTAAAAACATGATTAACAGGTATAATCACTTAAGAAAAGCTGTCATCATTTTTTTTCATTTTTCTGAGATTATTAAGACAATAATTAACATGTATAGAAAATGCTTGTTATATTTTATTAAGTTAAAAAATACTATTAAATGTGTACTTTGTTTTCAACCCTGGAAAATTTAATTACATAGAAAAATACTAGAAGGAAATAGACAAAAATATAAACTAGTGTTTACCTAATTGGGGAGTTGTGGATTAATTTTATTTTCTTAAGTACTTTTCCAACTTTCTGCAATGAGATAAAATGGACTATATTAGAAGAAAATAAGAGATAGATGTCATTCATTATAAAGACTTACCCCAAAAGAATTTTTTTTATATACATGCCCACATGACCTCTAAGCTGATCAAAGAAAATTGCAACTGCTCTCCTTGCCTGTTTCCTTACCATCTCCCATTTTATTTTTCACACTACTGATAGGTTCTTAAGAATCACATTCCATCACTTTCTAAACACAGGTCTTCCTTGATTGGAACCCTTCAAAGATTCTTCACTGCCTACAAAATGAAGATTGAAATTTTTGACATCAGCCAGCAAGCTCTCCACTTCTAACCCCTGAGTATGCGTCTATGATGATACTGTTTTTCTTTTTTTTTCTCTTAACAAATTCTACATTCAGGTCAAACTGCACACCAAATTCAACTCCCGGCTTGCAAGAATTTGAGTCCTTATAAGAATAATACTATTTTCTTTTTGAATAATGTAATCCCCACTCATCATGTAATCAATCAGAGTTTCCCAGATCCTTCCTGATTGCCTCAGATGGAATAAGCAACTTGCTTAAACATTTTAATGGCCTTTATAGTATACTGCTTTCAATTATAGTTATTCATGTTACTGATATATATTAAATGCCTATATAAATGATTTTGAACAGAATTCAGTACGTGTATATGTCCCTATTAGTACTCTTTGAAGTCTTATGTCTTATCCAGCTCTGTCTGCTAACTGTCACTATTATATGGTAAGAGCCTGTAAGAGGATTAAATGGAATTCTTAAATAGCCCTTTTACTTTTTGAGTCATGCAGATCTGGTATGCCAGAAGTCCATGTTGTTAATTTTGTTTTCTGTGTTTGTTTCTAGATTGGAAAATAGTTACAAACTTGAACATTTAAACACCAAAAGTGTACAACACTCTTTTTCTTATTTGAGGGCTATGAGTAGTTGAGTCCATTCCATGAAGCCAAAACTGATAGAAAAAGCCTGTAATTCAGAACTATGGGTGACCACTGAGGTGAGAGTTTATTGTGTGTTTGGGGGAAGTGTGCAGGCGCCGTGAGCAAGTCATCATTATAAGGACAGAGGACAGAGTCCCGTGGTACAGACTGCAGAGAAATGGGCAGTAGGAGACTCTGGTAAGTCAGAAGTCCAATACTGAGCAAGTACCCAAGAGAGTGCTATTGCCCAGGGCTGCCTTTCACATGTTTCCAAGGCATGATGTGCATGAGAGTTATAACATTTATAGGGTCAATAACAATGTGGTTCCTTCACATTTATTTTTCTTTTTTTCTCTTTCTTTCTTTCTTTCTTTCTTTCTTTCTTTCTTTCTTTCTTTCTTTCTTTCTTTCTTTCTTTTGCATATTAATAATGAGAGGCATGAAGTTTTAAAGATTAGCATAACAGTTTTCAATACTGAATAAGCCTGCCCAGTTGAATTAAAGCTGGTGTTTTCTTGAGATTTAGGTATGTGTTATAAATCTTGGGGGTCAGCATAAGAAAAAAATTACAAGGGTGTTTGTTTCAAAATATCAGACACCAAAATGGCAAAGGATGGGTAGGTAGCACACTGCCTTGGACACGGTCATCCTGACCTACCCTACAGGCAGAGTCTGACTCTGCCAACAGATACTGCAGGAAACAGATTTCTGTAAAATTCTCACACTGCAGCACCTCCTTAGAATCCATGACAAAGGACTAGTAAGAGAAGGGATTCCCCCTACTTCTGCATTGAAACCAACATTAAATTAATGCAAGAGAATTCAGACCCATTGGGTCCCTTGAAACCAGCCGTATATAGGTGATGGCAGAGGGTAAAGTGGATCTTAGGGAAACCCAACAGGTCTCCAGAGACTGTGAAAAAAGAATACATTCACAGCTTCATGCCTTCAATGACGCTAGGATAGGAAAGGAAAGTAGTGACAGGTGTGCTGTGATGAAGCAAGCTGAGTTTAGAAACACAAATGAGAGATAGTTCTTAGAGGTTCCTAAATAACGGGGGGCGGACTTTGAAAAGGTTTTAGGTGCTATATATTGGAGATAGCAAGCCTTAATGACTAACAGTGGCATGATTAAGCATCTGTTCAAAGTGAAGGATTTACAGCCAAAGAGTTTGCCTTTGAAAATGGCTGTCTAGCCATTTGGTAAGAGACAAGGTGTTTCGCCTCACTAAGCTGTGCTTTCCTCCTCTGTAAAACATATATGGGAATCTACTCTCTGTGTTCATTAATTTGCCTTGACCATAGTCAGGGCAGTTCCACTTCCCCCGTTACATCACAGTCCTCTGCCTGACCTCATCAGATCCTTCTGAAGGAGCAGGAATTGTTCATCTGATTGGTCAGAACACGAGAAGGCCATTGGGCAGAATGACAGTGTCATAAAGTCAGATTTCATAACTTTTCTCCACTCTTGGCATCCCTTTCAGAGGCTGACCACACTCTGGGCTTTGTTCTAGCCTCTATGCAAGCTGAAGCCTGGGTGGGTCGACACTGGGTGTGCTTCTCCTAAGCCTCAGGCCCAAGCTGTGTTCTTCAGTCCTATTTCAGAAGAGTTTTCCTTTGTGTGCTTTCTGAGACATTAATAAAATCAGTACTTTCTTTCTTATTTGGCTGCTAATTCCTGGGTGAGTAATGCTCTTTGGCTGGGAACTCTGGAGAAGAAAGGATGAATGGTACATTTGGGCACCCAAACCAGCCGCACCCTAAACCACACCCAAAATGCATCATTGTGCTTTTTCATAGGCTTTTGGAAGGATTAAATAAAAGAATGCATGTAAAGAGCTAAGCACAGTCCCTGGCACATAGTACCCACTCAATAAATGTTAATTAGTAGTAGTAATACACATGGATCCCAATATTTGCCACTGGCTAGCTGTACCTGAGCAGATATCTCCCAAGTTTTGGGAAAATTGCTCTGGGGCCACACACTTAAATGTTTGATTGGCAGAAACCAGAACAAAATAGGTATTCTAAGCTTAATGTGAATTTTTGCCCTGTGGTTCGATAAAGAAGCAAGCTTCCTTTTTCTTTTTCTTTTTCTTTTTTTTTTTAATTCTCTCTTCTGGGAGAGTTCACCTCTTTGGAATATTCTGGTTATGCACATAAGTACTTATTCTTTGATCTTTGGGTAGTCAATACTGTTGAAGGGGTATGAATTGCAAATTCCTCAGACCTGCCTTGACAGATTTTGCTTAATGAAAGTGGGGGTGGGTGATACATATCTTGTCAAAAACCTTTCCCTTTCTACATTAAAAGCCCCTTTATATCTCCTCTTGAAGGACTGAAGACCAGAGTAGAGGGTAAGTGACTGATACTCAAGGAAAAAGATCTGGCAGAAAACACCTCCGAAGAGTCAGATCTGAGCAGTGTAGTAGAAGGCCAGAAGTCTGAAGAGGGACCCGGGGCAGCCATATCCACACTTCTGATGTAATTGGCAGTAGGCTTCAGGAAGCGTAGTTTTTTAATAACCCAATAATTAATTTCCCATCCAGGCTTTGAAACTCCCCTGTTGCTATCTTCATGTGTTTGGTAAATGCTTTTGAGTCCCATGCTCAATGCTTAGGGAATGGCAGAAGAGGCACATCAGGGGAATCAATAAGGGAACGGGACAAGTAGTACATTAAAGTGTCTGTGAGATGCACGGGTGAACCGGAGAGTGACTTTAGCCACCATCTTGATAACTGGAACATGAAAACATTTCCAAGGAATGCTCAGAGGTACTTCTAGATGGGGAGACCTCTCAGCAATGTAGATCAGGGCATCTTTATTACCTTCAGATAGAACAGGGTGATAAAAAGGATAGATAAGTTGAGCATTACAGTCGAAACCCAGAATTGCACAGCATAGGCAAGCCTTTGGAGAAGTGGTCCTGTTCTTGCCTCTTATTTTTTCTGACCTTTACTGTGTCTTCTTTACTCTTAAGTTTCAGTGTCCTCCTCAGTAAAATGAGGGTCAAGGTACATACCTCAATACTATTGACTACATATTTTACATTCAATCAACCATCCAATCAAACATTCTATTTATCATGTTCAGGTACCAGAAAAACAAAGGATGAGCAAGAGAGGATCCCTGAACTCAAGGATCTTATACGAGTATCTAATGCATAAGTAGATGATTTAAATCCAGTGTAACTGTGTGCACCGCGTGCTATAAGAACATGCGAGGGGAGGGTAGCAATCCCAGACTGAGGATGTTAGCTATAGCTTCCTAGAGATGAGACGAAAAACTGATTCTCAAGCTACCTCAGATTGTTTATTGATTCACACACTCCCTTTTCTCCATTTCAAGGAATATGATGAGTACAGGAAAGAGTTATTTTTGCTCATAGCCTCTCTGGCACAAATGCAAATTACTAAAGAACAGATTGCTAAGCAGTAGGAGCTGTGGAAATACATCTATGGAGTCTGAGAGACAGCTTAGTGAAAGGCAATGGGTTTGTTTTCAGTAGACTCAAGTTCTACTTCTGACAGCCACTTACTTTGCCATGTAATCTTGGGCAATGAAGGAGATCACTCTGAACTCCTTTCCTTCATCAGTGAAAAGAAAATACTACCCTTGATTGCCTAGCCAGAAGGCTGTCATGAGGAAACAAATGAAGTACTGGATATGAAGGTGCTTTATAAGATATAAGGGAGTTTCCTCATTGGTGGGGAAATACACTCTGAAGAGTCTGGCCCTCCTTTAAAAGCACAAGGAGAATAGTGGGTGCAGGGTGTGGCCCTGTTACAGACAGGCAGGCAGTGTTTTATTGGACTGAGAGTTCCTATCAAACACCTGAAAAGTGGGAGATCGTAGTCCTAGGACAGGATTGTGGAGAAATGATTTCCCCTCAAGCAGTTCTCTAGACCTTATGTCATTCTGTGTGTCTGTGGAACAGGGGACAGCAGTGGGTGAAAGACAAGAAGGAAGGACAGTGTCAGTAAAGGTCAGGGTGTCACCCATCAGCCATAGTGACAGCTGTCAGGGCTCAGAGGGCTTCAGAGCTTGATGAGGACGGTCACAAATTTGGTTTCAGACACATTCCCGAGGCTTTGCATCACACACCCAGGATGGTGGTCTTCGCTCATCTAAGCTCATTCTTCTCCTCAGCCTCCCGGAACGTGTGCTTTCCAGGCTGCTGGATCTGCTTTCCTCCCAGAAAGGATTACTCATCTGTATTCTCACAGCCATGCGTCAACACCAGGGAAGCTTCTGCCTCCCTACTGGGTCAGCGGATCTCCAGGACCCACAAGTTATGAAACACAGAAACTCCACAGGCAGATTCCTCTGAAAAGCGGACAACGCTTGTGTGGCATGTCCCTTACACCCTCAGTGTACCTAACACTTTATGTCTTGTTTGCACTTATTTAGAAAGCAGAAAACATGCTAGAAAGGGGTGCTGGACTTGACCCACTCATCTCAAATCACCTGAAGGAAAGGGATAGTAACTCATCTTAGAACTACTAGTTGCTGGGTGGTATGCTAGGATTGTTCCAAGATCTTTAAATTTACCCTCAGACTCATACTTTGAGATGGATAGTCTTCACACTGCAGTTCAGATCAAGGAACTGAAGCAGAGATTAGGTAGCTTGCCCAGTGATTTAATCGTCCAGTGATAAAATGTTGAAACTAGAAATCCAACCCAAATCAGGGCCACTACAAAGTACATGCTCTTGGCCTCACCCTCATCCAGATAAGGAGAGTGGCAATTGTGTATAAAGTTCTATGGATCCTTTTTAGCCATGTGCCCTGGGTATAAATTATTTCATTTTATGAACTGTAAGGACTATTTATAGCTTGCTATCTGGTGTGTCCTCTCTTCCTGAGATTCATAGGTACTTACAAAATATTAGTCTAATTGAACTGAGTTTTCAAAACGTCATTTTTCTTCATGTCTAAAATGATGATAATGGTCTTTGAATCACTAGTCCTAAGAGGTTGTTATAAGGCTCAAATGAAATCCTGTGTTTGGAAGTACTGTTTTGAAATATATTATTATAGCTTTGTATGGAATATATTATTGTATTATTGTATATAATGTGCATGCATACTGATAAGTATATGTATTATAGCTATACTCAATGACTGTAATAAAAGGAACACTCAGCATCCAGAACAAGAAAGAGAATATTGCTAGAGTTCCAGAGGAATCATTGTTCTTTCTTTCAGTCACTACCCCATTGCCCCTGACAATAAAGGTAAATATTCTCTGCTTTTGTATTATACTTAAATGGAATATGACATATGCCTTATTGTGTCTGGCTTCTTTCACTCAACAATCTGTTTATGAGATTCACCCATGCTTTTGGATGTAATTTTAGATCTTTTTCCCATTGATGTAGGACTATAATGTTCCATGTGGGTTATACCACAATCTATTTGCACAGTCTACTGATAGAAATTTTCAGTTTTTGATTATTATAAATAGTGTCCCTATGAGCATTCTACTGTGTCTTTTATGGATATATGAATGCATTTCAATCAAGTATATACGTAGAAGTATGTATATGTGTATTTTTATCTTTAATAGATACTTTGCCAAACAGTTTCCCAAAGTACTTTTACCAATTTATAGTCCCGTTAAAACTTTAATAATTGAAATATCTTAAAATTAAGAACATTTATTCATCCGAAGATACCACCAGCAGAATGAGAAGGCTATTCACAAATGGGAGAAAATATTACAAATAAATATATTTGACAAATGACTTACACTCAAGATACATAAAGCATTTCTTAATTCAATAATAAAAAAGACAGAAGCCATATAGAAAAATGGGCCAAATATTAAAACATGAAAAAATAGTCAACAACATTACTCATCAGGGGAGTGCATACTGAAATACTAATGGAATAATATTACACATCCACCAAAATGGTGAAAATTGAAGCACTTTTAAAGTGGTAAGTCTAAACTATCTGGTTTTAGGGAGCCGTAACTTCTCCTAGAAATTAACTACTGTATTTAGGAAGTGGGGCAAGATGAAGGAAAATATACAGACTTTGGTGGACATATTAGTTCCTTAAAGGAGACCTCCAACTAAGCAAAGGCAATGTAAGTAAAGTTTGGGCATTTTTACAATTCAGGTACCCCCACGAAGTGGAGTCTGAGAAGGAGATTTTTGTGTTCTTTTGTGAGATGGATATTTAGAGCACAAAGCTAATTGGGTGTGCTCTTGGAAATGACACTGGGTAGAGGATCAAAGAAAGCAGGACTGGGCACAAGCAGAGTTGAAGGGCATCTTGTCATACTAAAGGCTTCAGTCCTGCCTACGGAAGCTTTGGACCAGGACTAACCCTTCCGAGGTGCCCTAAATTAGAGTGAGGGGCCAAACAGTTATAACCTCCACTTTCAACAGTCATTTGATGACAGTTTCTTATAGGAAGAAGGAATGAGGACCTTGGGGACCTAGCAGGCAGTCCCAGGAGAGGGTCTGAGCTGGGAGCACTTAGTTGTCAACATTCTCAGAACCTAGAGGATGAATGCTTTAGTCCTACAGGGTGGCAGAAAGACAACGTGAGGTATGTCACAGCATCTGTGATGACTGTTAACTTTGATATGTGAAGAAATGAGACTCCCAATGTAAGCTTCACAAATGGTTCCATCACTTGAGGGTTGGAAACCGGGTTAGAAATGCATGTTAGACTTTGCCAGGTCCCTTGTTGACCTTGACTCCTGTTAGCTATGTATGTAGTGATATCACCAACGTGTTCACTAGGGGTAGCTTTAAACCTCTCATCCCTGACACTAAAGGAACAATGAAAACTTACTAAGAGGAATAACACAAGCACAAACTCCCAGAGCAATACTCATAGTGACTTCCTTTAAAAAGAGCCTTCTTGCCTGATTCCTCTGTTGTAGTAGCCCAAGTTTTCAGAAACAACCAGGAGGAATATGTGCCAGCAATTGATTTTAAAATGGTATGAACTCCTTCAACCAAATCAAAATTCAAAAACTTAAATAAAATAAGGCAAAAATTCTTTTTAAAAAATTGATCACATGTAGGTTTCCTAGATTATTTCCGCTCTGCTCATATCCATTGCCTTTAGTCGTCTTAAATAGAAGAAATAATTTAATTTAGCTATTTTGTTGAGGGTTATTTTTCACTCCTGTTTTTGATCAAGACACTAATGTAATGAAATCACAGAAAGTCAGATCTAGAAAGAGCTTATATGTCTTCAAGTTCCATCCCCCATGGAACAGTAGAGAAAATTCTGACCTATATGATGGAGTGGCTTGCCAATTCTAGTCCCAGAATTGGGAGCAGAACTTGGGCTCCCCTTTCTTCCTGGCAACGGATGGCCTCAGCTTTTGCTTGTCTGAGAAAATCATTATTTCTTCGTCACATTTGTAGCATAATTTCTCCAGATACAGAATTCTAGGTTGGTGGTTTTGGTTTTGTTTTTCTCTTTCCTTTCAACATTAAAAGTATCATTCCACTCTCTTCTAGCTTGTTCCTTGAAAGAGAAAGTTCCCCCGACCCACCCATCCTTGCTTATTCAAGGTTTTCTCTTTTACTTTGGTTTTCTGAATTTGAATGTGATGTGCTTCTGGAATGTTTGGATACATGCTTGTTTGTGTTTATTATTTATCTTGTTTGGGATTCTCTGAAGTTCTTCTTCATCTGTAGTTGGTGTGCCTGTCATTAATTTGGCAATTCTCAGTCATTATTACATCACATTTTTTTCCGCCCTTTTCTATCATCTTTTTTCCTCTGGTATTACACATAGTATCCCAACAGTTCTTGATTATTTTGTTATTTCCTCCCTCCTTCCTTCTTTCCTACCACCCTTCCTCCTTCCCTTTGAATTTCAGTTTCGAAAGTTTCTGTTTGCCTGTCTTGAAGTTCACTGATTCTTGAAACAATGTCAAGTTTACTAATGAGTCCTCAAAGGCATTTTCATTTCTGGTATGGTGGTGGGTTTTTTATTATTATTTCTAGATATGCTTTTGATTTTTATCTCTCTACTTATATTACCCCATCTGCCTTGCATGTTGTCTTCTTTTTCTTAAAGCCATTAACATATTAATCATAGTTCATTTTATATTCCTTATGTGATAATTTCATATCTGTGTCACATCTGAAGATGGTACTGAGGATGATTTGTCTCTTCAGACTGTGTTTTTTCTTGCCTTTTGGCATGTTCCAAATGCTGGATAGCTTTATCGAGTATAGAGACTGAGATAAATAGGTCTTTAGTGTGAGGATTTCTGTTAATCTGGCTAGGAGTTGGGTTGTATTTAATGTTTGCTGGGTCTATAAGTGCCAGAAGATTCAAATTCCTTTAGTGCCCTTCTTTTTGTCTCCTTTCTTGATGTTGGGCTTCCTTAAGTACTCCTCTTAAGAGAGAGTCTGTGTCTTGCAGCTTTTTTAAGTTCTAATCCACTGTTATTACACTGGAGGCCCCTTGGTGTGCTGATAAGGTGTGTGGTGGGGGGAGTGTTTGATAATCCTGTGATTAAAATCTCAGTCTTTTAGTAGACATATATCTTGGTCTGTGACCTTCACAAATATTCCCCAATGGTATACTTTTTTTCCTCTTTCATTCCCCTATATGCCTTGCCTGGCTACACAGCAATTTTTAATCCACTTTCTTAAAGCCATAACCCCTTTGAGTATATTTTATTACTATATCTCTTAAGTGAGATAGAAAATTGGAAGGGACTAGAGTGGAAAGGATTCCCTTACTTGAGTTAGAATAAAGCTCTAGAAAAGTCCTTTCTTCTGAATGGGAGCTCTTGTTTTGAGGGTTCTGGCTATAATTCATAATAATTACTGTTACTCTGGTTGAATTTATTCCCCTAAAAAGGTATGTTGACTTCCTAACCTCCATTACCTATAAATATGACCTTATTTGGGAAAAAAGTTCTTTGCGTATTTAACCAAGTTAAAATGACGTCATTAGGTTGGGTCTTAATCCACTATGACTGATATCCTTATAAGAAGAGGAACATTTGGACACAGACATGTAAAGAGAAATACCATGTGATGACAGAGGAAGAAATTAGAGTGAGATAGCCACAAGTTAAGAATACTAAGATTGATGGCCAACACCAGAAGCTAGGAGAGGCAAGAAAAGATTCTTCCTTATAGATTTCAGAGAGAGTATGATCCTGTGACAGCTTAATTTCATACCTCTAGCCTTCAGAACTATGATAGAATAAATTTCTGTTGTGTTAAGCCATATCCATTTGTGGTACTTATTATGACTATCCTAGAAAACTAATCCTATTACTCTTCTTCTTCTCTTGACAAACCAGGAAAGGATCTTTCTTGAATCTTCACTATGATATTTTGTTGACTTTCTGGATGTAAAGCTCACCATAGTGTTTGGGTCCCCCTAAGACTGCACAGGCCCAAGGGTTTCTTACTTTCATGCTAGTCCATGGTCAGCCTCCAAAAGTTCCTCAAAATTACCAATTAAGAGTTTCCACAAGTGTATGGCTACAGGAGTCTCTGCTCCAGGTATGCTGAATTTCTCTAGATGCACCTGTCTCCAGATATCAGTCTCCAGAGAGACTGATACCTCAGTTCTCTAATGGGTCCAAGAAAAGTCATTGATGTTTAGTTTTGCACAGCTTTTTTTTGTTGTTGTTGTAATGCTTTACATGTCAGAGCTGAAACAGAAAGTTTAGAAAGTTATTTAGAATTCAAGATCTGAAATCTAGATGTACACATTACTATTGGTATGTCACTGGTTCTAAGTCATTATATATATATATATATATATATATATATATATATATATATATATATATATATATTTCCAGTGTATACATGCACATCTAAAATTATTCATTTATTGTATTCTTATGTTTACCTTACATTTACCTTTATTTTAATGAGTGTTTCTTGTAGGCAGCAATATATTTTTGTTCTCTTTTTTATCTAGTCAGACAATCCCTGCCCTTTAATTGGAATGTTTATGTCATTTGCTTTAACATTATTACTAAAATGATAGATTTTAAGTCTATTACTTTGCTGTTTATGGTTTATTTTATCCCTTTGGATTAATTGAATTAGTTTTTATTTGTATTATTGGTTTATCAGGTATACTGCTTTTGCTTGTTTGTTTAGTAGTTGCTCTGGGCTCTGGGGATTTCTATCTTTTTTTTTATTGTTTTTATTAGTTTCAGGTGTACAAAAATAACATAAAGGTTAGACATTTATACCCCTCACAAAATGATAACACCCCTCCAAGTCTACTACCCCTCTGACATTGTATATAGCTGTTGCTATGCCATTGAATACATTCCCTATGCTATACTTTACATCCCATGAATATATATTTAACTATAGTTGACATTCAGTATTATTCTACATGAGCTTCCGGTATATAGTGCATTGTTCAGGCATCTACACATTCTATGAAATGATTCTCCTGATAAATGGGGGTTTCAATATGCATTTTTAACTCAATAGTTTATCTTTAACCAACAATATACCATAATGCAATGTATGAACCTTGTAATGTTACGCTTCCATGTCATCCCCTGCTATTTATTTTCTGCTATTTTCCTAAACAATTTATATCTACATATTTTATAAATTCTTCAATATATTGATATTATTTTCTCTTTAAACAATCATTTTTCATTACAATAATGAAAAATGACAAAAAGATTTATGTTTACCAAATTAATCATTTCTGGGTTTTATATTTTTTTGTGCATATCCGAGTGTCCATCTGTCCATAATTATTTTGCCTGAATAATTTCCAGTAATATTTCTTGTAGTGCAAGTCTGCTGACAATGAATTCTCTCAGCTTTGTTTTTCTAAAAATCAGGCTTAATTTCACTTTCACTTTTGAAAGTTTTTTAATAGATATAGAATTCTAGATTGATCTTTCTTTTAATTCTGTTGCTCAGCACTTATGCTATTTTATTATTCTCTAGTTTCCATTATTTGCGAAGATCAGTCTCTAGAAATTTTTTATCTTCAGTCTTTTGTATATAATACCTCTTTTCCTCTGGTTTCTTTTGAATTTTTCTTTTTATCATTGGTTCTTAGGAATTTAATTTTGATGTCTCTTGTTGTGGTTTTCTTTGTGTTTATCCTGCTTGGGTGCTTATTGATTTTATTGAATTTGGGCTTATTGGTTTCATCAAGTTTGGAAAATGTTTAGCCATATTTTTTCAAATATTTTGTCACCACACTCACACATTTGGAGCCCTAATTATGTGTTTTAGTCTTCTTTATATGTCTTATAAATCACTAATGATTTTTTTTTAAATCTATCTTTGTGCTTAACTTTAGATAATTTCTACCACTATGTCTTCAAATTCCTGATCTTTTCTTCTGCTGTCAAAAATGGTTATTTTAATTTTCAGCTCTACAAATTTAATTTGGCCTTTTGTTCTTACATTTATTTCCTCATTGTGTTCATGTTTTTGTGTCATACATTCTTAAACATATATATATATGTATATATGTATATATATGTATATACCTGTATATACATATATATATACATATATAAACAGATGTTTTAAGATACTTGTGTAATGGTCCCATTATCTCTGTCACTTTGGGTTTTTTTTTTTTTTTTTTTGATTAGTTCTCTGGTGATTGCTCACATTTTTCTGCTTCTTTGTATGTTGATTAATTTCTGCTTGAATCTCAAAGGTTGTAAATGTTATGTTTTTGAGTGCTTGAATGTCATTATTCTTAATGAATGTTAAAGTTTGTTTTGAAATGCAGTTAAATTACTTGCGAATCAGCTTGATGCTTTCAATAATTATTTTTAAGCTTTGTTAGGACAATTCTCTGGTAACCTTTATTTTAGTGCTGGTTTACTAAGGTATAGCCTTTCTGTAATCTGATAAATCGCCAAGGTGTCCAATTAGTCCTCTCCACTTTGATTTTTTTTTTTTTTTAGTAACTATTTTCCAAGCCTCAAGAGGTTTCACCCTATAAATGTAAAGCAACAGACAGAAGGGATTCTCATGAATATTTCTAGAGTGTTTTTATTGTATAGCTCTATCCTATATAGTAATCTGATCCACAGATTTTAGACAACTCAACTTTCCAGAACTTCCTCGTTTTTTTTCGCTCAGTAGGACTATTTCCTGTTTAGGTCTTCTCTCCCTGCACATGGTTAGTCATGGCTTACCATATTTTTTTTTCTTTTCTCTCAGGGTCACACCGCTGTGCTTTCTGAGGTTTAATGTCTGAAAATAGTTACTTTGTGTATTTTGTCTAATTTTATAGTTGTTTATGGAAGGGAAAATACATCAGTTACTTATTTGGAGATGGAAAAGGGAGCCAATGAAGTAGAATTTTGAGGCACAGGAATACTCATAAATTCAGACTTATTACCGTGTTTCCCCAAAAATCAGACCAGGTCTCATGGTATCTTTTGCTCCAAAAGACTCATTAGCGTTTATGTTCAGGGGATGTCATCCTGAAAAACAATGCTAGGGCTTATTTTCTGGTTCGGTCTTATTTTGGGGGAAACATGGTAGGAGACTTGATCATCAGACACCAACATGTCTCCCCAGTGAAAAACAAAACAAACAGGTTAAACTGACTTCATTTATCCTCAGTCCAAGGAGTAGCACAAGTAAATGCTATGTAAACACAGGAAAAATATAAATTAACCCCAGCCAGAACACTTGAAAAATCTCCACGATGTGGATAGTACCTAAAATGGGCTTTTAAAAATTGAGAATAATTTCAAGTAAAGAAAAAGAAAGTGAAGCATATGAGGTAAGTGAAACAGCCACAAGTACAGTCAAGAAATAGGAAAACATTTGAGAAATAACAAATAATTCAAGACGTTTAAAACTGGGTGTTGGAAAATGAATTCTTTAAAATACATGGGAGTTAGGTGGAACAGTCTTAAATTACATACTAAGAATTTTAAATTTTGTTATTATTAATAATTTTTAAAAATATTGTTTTTATTAGTACATTTTATGTGTTAAGCTGTATTTGTATTTATTATGACATAACAAACTATGCAAACTTAGTGACTTAAAACAACACACGTTTATTATCTCAGTTTCTGTAGGTCAGGAATCTGGTCATGGCTTAGCTAGGGTTTTACAAAGCTGAATTCAAACTGTAAACTAGACAGTGTCCTCAACAGAAGGCCCTGCTGGAAAGGAATCTACCTCCAAGATCACTCAGATAGTTGGCAGAATTCATTTTCTTGCATTTGTAGGGCTGAGGACCCCGTGTTTTTGTTGGCTAGAGAACGGAGAGAGCCCATGTCTCCTAGAGCTTACTCATAGTTCTAATATGGAGGCTTACATTATCAAACCAACAAAAAGAGTCTCTTGATTAAGTCTGTTAGCAATATAAAGTTGTATATAATGTAAAGGAATTATGCAATTGGTATCTTTTCACCTTTGTTATATTTCACTGGTTAGAAGCAAAAGTCACCGATCTTATTCACACTCAAGGGCATGGGATTACCTAAGGACATGAACACCAGAATCAAGGAGCATGGGGGGATGTCTTAGAGACCAGCCATCACTCCCACATGCTAAGAATGTTAAACATATTATTTCAATCAATACTTACAACAAACTATGATAAACAAGAAGTGAGAATTATACTTAAAATAAACATATTTGTGATATGTTCCCTGTATAGGTATTATTAATCACGTAAGACACATTATAGCTTTGCATTTTAATTTAGCTTTGCATTTTAATTTAATTTGATTAATTAATATGATACTAAGTTTAGTCATTTCTATGCCACTGAAGATATGCCTGCGTTGTCTAGCTTTTCTACAGTGTGATGCACTGGGATAAAAAGTTCAGGTGTTTTTGCTCTGCTTATAAATATCACAATACCTCCATTAATTAGATTATCATTATTTTAGTGCTGAGAAAATTGAGATACAAAGAAATTAGGTAATTTTCTCGAGGTCATTCAATTAGCAAATGATGGAGTTGGAAGCCAAATCCAACTCTGTCTGCTTTTTCAACCAATATGCACACTGCATCTCTAAACATATTTTTCAGTGAGATAGAATTGTGCAACTACACTCTTTAGAAAAATGAATGCTGGAAAGGTGTTAAAAGGGCATTGGATACATGGAAGTCAAGGAGTTTCACAAAGGCAGAAACCATGAAGGTTTTGCTCACCACTGACTCCTAGGTGCAATGTGTAGTATAAGAACAGTTTTCAGTAAATACACATTAAAGAAAATAAGGAAAGAAATTAAAAAAATAAGAGAGGTAGGAGTTATCTGTAGCAGTACGACTTATTTAGTAGGACATACTGATACAACTCTTTTGACCAATCCTGGGAAGAAGAGTTCACACAATTTAAAATCCTAATTTTGATTACCAAATAATATGCACAATTTCTTACTTTACTCCATCTCAGGTCCTTACTTTTGCCATGAACCTCATCCCATCTCTGATATTACCCTAAGTGTAATCAGAGAGGTAGTAAGTCTGAAATATGGAGGTGGAAGGTAATGGAGAGTGCTGACTACATTTCTAACTTACATCCTTTTTTTTTTTTCCTTTCTTTTTTCTTTCTTACTAATAGAATCCCTATATCACTGGGACCAATAATATACACAGCCAAAAGACCAAACATTCTAATTTCCATAACAGCTGGAGTGGCTATGTGAATAAGTTTTAGCCAATGAGATATAAGTAAAAGTTGTTGAGAAGAATTTATTAGAAGTTTCCATAAAGAGAGTAGGACAGACATTTGGGGAAAACCCTTATTTTTTCATTTTTTTTCCAGCCTGCAATATGGATAGAAGGTGGAAAATCCAGTGAATTAACCTAGGCTAATCCATGAATTAGCCTTGAAAGCAGACGTCATGCAGTCTGGATTCCAAAGGACGGTTCCTGAGTGACTACACAGAAGACCTTGAATTTTTGTATAAAGAGAATAAGTTCTATTCTGTTAATCCTTTGAGATTTGGGGGTTGTTGTTGCAATAGTTAGCCTACAATGACTAATTCAGCTGAATTAAAAGAGTGGTGTCAGAGTCAAAGTACTGTGTAACATAAGCATATCAAATGTTATAGCAGGAAGGCTGAGCTCTGAAACAAATTAACACTATAACCTAAGGGAAATAACATAATCTCTTATTTTTAGTTTCATCATTGTCAAAATGGCGGGGGGGGAACCACCTGCACTGGAGGCTTATTGAAAAGATTAATTGATATAATTTTTATGCTAACCATAAGCAATTATAGAAAAATTAGCTACTAACAGTATAAATAAGAAGAAATGAGAACCTGAACAAAGTGCAGCAGTCTAGGGAATGGAAAAGAAGCAGTGCATAGAAAACACACTGCAAAGGCAAGCTGGCCTATTTAAACTACCCTGAAGTGACTTGCTCATGGGTTCATTCTGCTTAAATTATTAATTTTAAAAATATTTTCTGGCAGACAACCTTTATTTCTTTGATTTTCTCTTCAAGAAACTTAGGGAATAATTAAAAAACAATTTTACATGACATGGCTGTTCTAGGAAATGTTGCAGGTTGCAAGCACCAAAGCATCCGTTGGCATATGCACGCTCAGGTTATAGACACTACAGCCTAAAATGGATGTGCACAGGCACAGATTACCTGGTAACCATGGCAAAGGCAATTCTGTTTGCTAAATATTGCCAATGGCCAGGGAAATGAGTAACAGTCACCAAATCCAGAGTACTGTCTCATGTCTTTGTGTCTCATGTCTTTAGTGATATCTAGCTAGAAACCATGCATCATTGCCCTCAGAATGTGAATGGTGGCCAAGAGAGACAATTTAAGTAAGATTTTGCTTGAAACAAAAGATTCTGGATAATGAAAACAGGTAGAATAGTATATTCTACTATATAAACATTCAACTATATAAAACAGCAAAAGGGAGGTGTATCAGTCAGATTTCCCAATACAAACAGAATACATACACACACACACACACACACACACACACACACACACACAAGGTCTGACAATTAAGTTTGTGAACTTTCCACAGTATGCTTACACTGTGTATGTATATATGTGTGTGTGTATGTATATATGTATAGAGAGAGAGAGAGAGAGAGAGAGAGAGAGAGAGAGAAATGTATACACATTTTAAGAAAGGAAAAAGTTGTATTAAAATTGTAATACTCAATATATACCAATAACAAAAGATGACTACAAATCATGTGTATACATTTTTTTGTTTTTGGCACCCCTGGTATATGTATATCAGTGAGTCTGAAAGCCTGAGAACCCGGGGAGACAATGGTCTGAGGGTAGAAAACACTCATGTCTCAGCTCAAGCAGAGAAGGGGCAATTTCTCTCTTTTTC
This sequence comes from Rhinolophus ferrumequinum, assembly GCF_004115265.2. Lineage (NCBI taxonomy): Eukaryota > Metazoa > Chordata > Mammalia > Chiroptera > Rhinolophidae > Rhinolophus > Rhinolophus ferrumequinum. Next base: position 56,587,929 of record NC_046285.1, read on the forward strand.
TACCTCTTGTTCTATTCAGACCCTCAATGGATTGGATGATGCCCAGTCACATTGGACAGGGCAATCTGTTTTACTGAATCTATGGATTCAAATGCTACTCTCATCTGGAAATATTCTCACAGACACACCCAGAAATAATGCTTAGCAAAATATCTGGGAACCCTGTGACCCAGTCAAATTGACACATAAAATTGACTATCATAGGAAACTTACGACCTCAGATGATAAAGACCTTTATTGTAGCACTAGCTTATTATGCTTAGCCATGGCTGTAAGCCCCAGGTCATCATGGCCCTAAATTCTTGATACTTTACTCTGAATTCATATCTTCTTGCTGAGCTGTGTTATGTTCCATCACAACATAAACTCAATATACCTAAAAGTGAACTCATCATGTCTCCTGGATTAGTCAGTTTGTGCACAATGACAACAAAATCCAACCCAAACTGGATGGAGACCAAAAGAAAAATAATAGACTTAGGTAACTGGAAAGCCTAAGTAAAGCATTACAAGCAGCTTGATTTATCGGCTAATATAATTAGACCTTATTCTTTCTCTATTTCTCAGTTCTATATGGGCTTCATTCTAAGGCAGACTATACACTTGTGGGAAAAATTATAGGTGGCAACTCCAAGCCTACATACCATTCCTCAGTAATGTCAACAAGAATATAACACTTTTAAAAAGTCACATAATTAATGTAACATACAATGCAATGAAATTAGAAATCAATATCAGAGACATAAAACTCCCGACATATTAGTAACTAATAAACACAATTCAAAATAAATTATAGATCAAATAGTAATTTCATAAATATTAAAAGTAAATGATATATTTCTGTTTCAGGTTAGGATATAAAAACTCAAAAATTCCTAACAAGTAAAACACACTATACATTCTACAAATCAGTGTTTTTAAACTTACCAAAAGCTCGAGGGCATAAAAGTGACAAATAAATTAAAATCCTTTCTAGGATAAAAGAGAATCACTATTATTTCCATGTCCGGTAAAATGGCAGAAGGTGGAAGATTCTTCCACAGTTGAGACTAAATACATTTGGTGTTTTTTTTGATATATATATATATATATATATATATATATATATATCCAATATATTATCAGTTTTGTCTTAAAAGTCCTTCAAACAAATTAAAAGATAAATGTTTATATAACAAAAAATAATAAAGGCATTTCATATTTCCCTAGATAATTAGCTTTCTGATACATTTAATTCCTTCCAAAAGAACTGGGCTTCTATCTGGTGTAATTATTTCCCAATTTCATAAAGAAATTATTTGTATCACTTTGTATAGTAGCAAAATAATAATAATAATAATAATAATAATAATAACAATAATATATTATAGGTTTTATAGTACATATTTTATTCACCCAAAATAAAGGCATGAAAAGATTGAGGGAAAATCAAGAACAGATAATCAAGATAGTAAACCTACGATCATATTAACAATTACATTAATCATAAAAATGGCGGCGTGAGGTGAGCCTCTGGAAATCTACCCTAGAATTTACAACAAATTGAACAACTATAACTCCAAAAAGGACTCCCTGCACAGCTGACAGGCAAGACTAAGAGGCCCACTACTGAAATCATCTAAATGTGGGTAAATTGCACGAGCGGGGGAGGAGGGAAGGGAGAAGTGCGGAGACGGAGCCGCGTGGGCACAGAATGCAGACCTAGCTCAGTGCTCCGAGCTCGCTGCATCCCGGAACTACCGCAGCTGCGGGAGACGGAAGAACTCGGACGGCTAGGGCTCCGCTTATTGCCCACAGGGCTGAGGGGACAGCACATAACACAGCTGAACTCAATGCGCACGGCGGAGACCTCGGAGCAAAGACTGAGGGAAGAAGGCTGAAAACGGTGGTTTAAGTCGTAGAGAACGGAAGCCTTAGGCACTGAGACTAGCTGCCCCCTCTCTACCCTCCCAGAACTCGCCCGCCCCCACCAGCCCACTGTTAGAAGCAGAACAGCAGCATTATCAGATCAAAAAGAACAGAATATTTGCAGTTCTGAGAACTGTGGTCCGCAAACACAGATTCACAGCCCAAATAGGTCTGGCAAAGGGGAGGGAGCTGTGGAAGCAGGACTGGCTGCAGTGGTGGTTGCCGCCAATGCTCTGGGCCACCTATCACAACCCACCCAGCCCCTGTCCCACCTATCTGGGTAGATCCCTGCAGGAGTAAACAGAGCTGCTTAAACACTCGGGCTCTGAATCTGGTGCAGGAAGAGCTTTGGAACTTTAGAAGCTCTCCATATCCCCCCATGGAAGCGGCACCCTATGACACAGGTGAACTGTTCACAGAGGAGAAGCCCACCTTCCAGGGAATCCCTCCATTGTGTAAGAAGCCAGAATAGTGCAGACAAAATATAACACTACAGTGTGAGAGAGAATAAAAGGCTGTAGTCAGAGAGAAAATAAAACATTCTACCAACACCTACTGGAAAACAAAAGAAAGACCTCTTTCTATCAACCTGTTGTAGAAACCATTCCTGTAGATGTCTAGGAAGAAAAATAATAAATCATTAATTGCCATGAATAATCAAGGTAACAAGAGAGCTCAGGAAGAAAATGAAATCTCCAGAAAATGAACTTAAAGACATGGAAATATGTGACTTAAATGACAGAGAGTTCAATATCGTCGTTCTGAAAAAAAGTCAACAAGATGCAAGAAAACACAGACAGGCAGTTTAATGAACTCAGAAACACAATCAAAGAACAAAATGAACATTTTACCAAAGAGATTGAAATTAAAAAACAAAACAAAAAACAAGTAGAATTTCTGGAGACTAAGAACTCAATAAAAGAAATAAAGAATTAAATAGCCAGCTTAGGTAGTAGAGTTGACCAGATGGAGGAAAAAATCAGTAAAACTGAAGATAGAAACCTGGAAATGACACAGATGGAAGAGGAAAGAGACTTGAGACTTAAAGGAAATGAAGGAACTAACTCTACAAGAACTTTCTGACTCTATCAGAAAGAGCAATATAAGAATAATGGGCATACCAGAAGGAGAAGAAAGAGAGAAGGGAACAGAGAATATATTCAAACAAATCGTTGATGAGAACTTCCCAAACTTGTGGACAGAACTGGATCCTTGAATCCAAGAAGCAAATAGAACACCTAATTACCTCAATCCCAACTGGCCTTCTCCAAGGCACATTGTACTGAAGCTGTCAAGAATTAACAACAAAGAAAGAATCCTCAAAGCAGGCAGGGAAAAGAAGACAGTAACCTACAAAGGAAGGCCCATTAGATTATCATCAGATTTTTCAGCAGAAACTCTACTAGCCAGGAGGGAATGGCATCAAATATTCAAACTACTGAAAGAGAGAAATTATGAGCCAAGAATAATATAGCCAACAAAGATATCCTTTAGACATGAAGGAGGAACAAAGACCTTTCCAGACATACAGAAGCTGAGGGAATTTTCTAACACATGACCTGCACCACAAGAAATACTGAAGGAGGCTATTCAAACAGCATAAATATGGATAATTTGTGACAACTAAAACATAAAAGGGGGGAGATTAAAGGACTGAACCGGAATATGGGAATAGAGAAAGTAAGCATGCTGAAGAAAATGGAATACTCTAAATATGAAACTTTCTTTTACATAAACTTACTGGTAACTACTCAAAAAAAAAAATATCCAGAACTGAAATATAAACATAATAAAAGAAGAAACAGAGAGAAAATAATCATATAATACTACCACACAGAAATAATAGACAACAACAAAAAGGCAAAGAAACAATGGAGACACAGTCTTACCAGAAAACCAAAGATAGAATGATAGGAAATCCTCACATATCAATAATCACCCTAAATGTAAATGGACGGAACTCACCAATAAAAAGGCACAGAGTAGCAGATTGGATCAAAAAACTAAACCCAACCATGTGCTGCTTCCAAGAGACACATCTCAGCTACAAGGACAAACATGTACTCAAAGTGAAAGGGTGGAAGTTGACCCTCCAAGCAAATGGTATCCAGAGAAAATCAGATGTAGCCAAGCTGATATCAATGAAACAGACTTCAGGATAGAAAAGGTAACAAGAGACAAAGATGGACATTTCATAATGATAAATGGGACTATACAACAAGAAAACATAACAGTCATCAATATTTATGCCCCAATCAGGGAACACTGAAATATACCAAGCAACTACTAACAGAACTAAAAGGAGAAACTGATCAAAATACAATTATAGTAGGGGACCTAAATACATCATTGACAGCTATGGATAGATCATCCAAACAGAAAATAAATAATGAAATAGCAGCCCTAAATGACACATTAGATGAAATGGACATAATTGACATTTATAGAGCACTTCATCCTAGAACATCAGACTATACATTTTTTTCTAGAATGAGCATTCTCAAGGATAGATCATATATTGGGACAAAACTAACCTCACAAACTTAAGAAGATTGAAATCATACCAAGCATATTCTCTGATCACAAGGCTTTGAAATTGGATATCAACTGCTAAAAGAAAGCAGGAAAAACCACATATATCTGGAGATTAAACAATATACTTTTAAAGAATGACTAGGTCAAACAAGAAATAAGAAGAGAAATCAAAAGACAGAAAGAAACAAATGAGACTGAAAATACATCCTACCAAAATTTTTGGGATGCAGCGAAAGCAGTTTTAAGAGGAAAATTTATATCATTACAGGCCTATCTCAAGAAACAAGAAAAATCCCAGATAAACAACCTCATGTTACACCTTAAAGAATTAGAAAAAGAAGAACAAATGAAACCCAAGGTCAGCAGAAGGAAGGAAATAATAAAAATCAGAGCAGAACTAAATGAAATAGAGGTAAAAAAACACAATAGAAAAAATTAATGTGCTAAAGAGCTGGTTCTTTGAAAAGATTAATGAAATTGACAAACCCTTGGCTAGACTCACTAAGATAAAAAGAGAAAAGACACTAATAAAATCAGAAATGAAAGAGGGGAATTTATCATGGATGCCACAGAAATGCAAAGGATCATCCAAGAATACTATGAAGAACTGACTATATGCCTCCAAATTCAATAACCTAGAAGAAATGGACAAGTTCTTAGAAACATATAGCCTTCCTAGGCTGAATCACGAAGAACTGGAAAATTTAAATAGACTGATCACCAGTAAAGAAAGTGAATCAGTCATCTAAAACCTTCCCTAAAGCAAAAGTCCAGGACAAGATGGCTTCACTAGTGAATTCTACAAAACCTTCAAAGAAGATCTAATACCTGTCCTACTCAAACTCTTCCAAAAAAATTGAAGAAGAGACAATACTCCCTGACTCATTTTATAAGGCCAACATTACCCTGATACCAAAACCTAGTAAGTATAACACAAAAAAGGAAAATTACAGATCAATATCTCTGATGAATACAGATGTAAAAATCCTAAATAAAATTCTAGCAAATAGAATGCAACAATGCATTAAAAAGATTATTTATCACAACCATGTGGGGTCATCCCAGGCGCACAAGGATGGTTCAACATACGCAAATCCATCAATGTGATACATCACATAAACAAAATAAAGGACAAAAATCATATGATTATATCAATTGATGCAGAAAAAGGATTTGACAAGATACAACATCCATTTATGATTAAAACACTTAATAAAATAGGTACAGAAGGAAAACACCTTAACACAATAAAGGCCATATATGACAAACTCTCAGCTAACATAATTAACGGTGAAAAACTGAAGCCCTTTGCTCTACGTTCAGGAAGACGACAGGGCTGTCCCCTATCACCTTTGCTTTTCAACATAGTGTTGAAAGTCCTGGCCATAGAAATCAAGCAAGAGAAAGAAATAAAAGGCATCCAAATTAGGAATGAAGAAGTTAAGTTGTCACTCTTTGCAGATGACATGATATAGAAAACCCTAAAGACGCCCCCAAAAAGCTATTAGAAACAATAAACGAATGCAGTAAAATAGCAGCTACAAAATCAACATACAAAAGTCCATTGCATTCTTATATACTAACAATGAAATCTCAGAAAAAGAAATTAAAAGACAACAACACAATTCCTTTTGCAATTGCAACAAAAAGAAGAAAATACCTAGGAATAAACTTAACCAAGGATGTGAATAAACTTAACAAGGATTTTTAAAAGAAATTGAAGAAGACACAAAGAAATGGAAAGACATTCTGTGCTCATGGATTGCAAGAATCAACATAGTTAAAATGGCCGTATTGCCCAAAGCAATATATAGATTTAATGCAATCCCCATCAAAATCCCAATGGCATTTTTTAAAGAAATAGAACAAAAAAATCATCCTATTTGTATGGAACCACAAAAGATCCCGAATAGCCAAAGCAATCCTGACAAAAAAGAACAACGCTGGAGGTATCACACTCTCTGACTTTAGCTTGTACTACAGGGCAACAATAATAAAAACAGCATGGTATTGGCAGAAAAACTGACATACTGACCAATGGAATAGAATTGAGAACCCAGAAATAAACCCATATAAATATGGACAGATAATTTTTGACAAAGAACTCAAAAACATACAATGGAGAAAAGACAGCCCTTTAATAAATGGTGCTGGGAGAACTGGAAAGCCACATGCAAAAGAATGAAACTGGACTGCTCTCTGTCACCATATACCAAAATTAACAAAGACTTAAGCATAAGACCTGAAACAATAAACTGCATAGAAGAAAACATAGGTACTAAACTTATGGACCTTGGGTTCAAAGAGTATTTTATGAATTTGACTCCAAAGGCAAGGGAAGTAAAAGCTAAAATAAATGAATGGGACTATATCAACTTAAAAGCTTCTGCACAGCAAAAAAAAAAAAAAACAACGACAAAATAAAGAGATAACCAACTGAATTGGAGAAGATTTTTGCAAACAGCGCCTCCAATAAGGGGCTAATATACAAAATATACAAGGAACTCATACAACTCAACCAAAAAAACAAATAACCCAATTGAAAAATGGGCCGAGGACCTGAAGAGACATTTCTCCAAAGAGGACATACAAATGGCAAATAGACATATGAAAAAATGCTCAACATCACTAATCATCAGAGAAATGTAAATAAAAACCACAATGAGATATCACCTCACCCCAGGCTATCATCAACAAAACAAATAATAACCAGTGTTGGAAAGGCTGTGGAGAAAAACAAACCCGCATACACTGTTGGTGGGAATGCAGATTGGTGTAGCCACTATGGAAGGCAATGTGGAGGTTCCTCAAAAAATTACGAATAGAATTTCCATATGACACAGCAATCCCTCTCCTGGGTATGTACCCCAAAAATGTGATAACATTTATCCATAAAGACAAGTGTGCTCCAATGTTCATTGCAGTTTTATTTACGGTGCCCAAGACATGGAAACAACCAAAATGTCCTTCGATAGATGAATGGATAAAGAAGTTGTGGTATCTATACACAATGGAATACTATTTGGTGGTAAGAAAAGATGAAATAGTGCCATTTGTGACAACATGGATGAATCTTGAGTTTATAGTGCTAAGCGAAATCAGTCAGACAGAAAAAGTAGATAACCATATGATTTCATTGATATGTGGTATATAAAACTGAAAACAACAAAAGAACACGATAAACAAATGAAGGAACAAAAACTCATAGACATAGACAATAGTTTAGGGGTCACCAGAGGGTAACCCCTAAAGAGGGTAACTCCTAATGGGTTTGGGAGGTCTCTAGAAGAGGGTAAACGGGGTCTAATATATGGTGATGGAAAAAGAACCATCACATTGTGTGGTGAACACACAATGTGAGATATAGATAATGTATTACAGAATTGTATACCTGAAATCTATGTAACGTCACTAACAATTGTCACACCAACAAAATTGAATTTAAAAACAAAGAAAATAAAGCAAACAAATCAAAAACCCAATAAATGTTATTTTTTAAGTGAAAAAAAATACATCAAATGTAAAGAGACTAAACAATTAAAATGCAGAGATTGTCAGATCAAATTTAAAAAGTGAGACCCAACTGTTTGCTGTTTACAACACTATAAAGCTATAAATTTATCCCAAATACAAAAAAGTGCAAATCTAACAAAATTCCCAAAGGAAAAACAATTTAAATGAAATATGAGAAGTTGATCCTAGAAGTCCTATGAAAGAATCAAGATCTTTAAAATGCTATGAGAGTTTGGGATAAGAAGAAATATGAAGGACATACCCTATCTTTTTTCTAGGTTATTTAAATCTACAAGAACGATGTGTTAGTATTGGCTAATTAACATAATCCTGATGGGGGTTCAGAACCTCCATAAGGAGAAGTCTGCTGGAGTGGGGACTAGGGGCCTGTTTTGGCAGAACAAATCAAGGTGGAGAGTCTATGAACCTGCTTTCAATCTCCCCCTTTTCTGTTAAACATTTAAGTGATATAGTGGCAATCACCCTGCAACCATAGGATGATAAGCATGAAGAAGAAAAGACAGCATACTTAGGATAATGCAACAGAAAGATGGCTGAGCCTAATTTTCTTGATTGCATTAATGATCTGCAAAACCAGAGCTAGCAATGCTTACCTCCACATTTCTAATGAGGAAAAGAAACCTCAATTATGTAATCACTGTTATCAAGAATTTTTTGATTGCCATCATACCTATTTCTAACTATTCTGACTTCTAAAGAGAACTGCAAATTAAACAATGGTAACTTTCAGTTCCCCTCACATCATAGTGACAAAATTAACACTTTGATTGTGCCAAAGAGTGAAGCAGAGAAAGCAAAGTGATTCTCATGCTGTGTAAGTGGGTTTGAAAATTGGCCCAACCACTTTGGAGAACAATTTAACAACATTTAATAAAGTTTAGAGTCATGTATGTCCTACAGTACAGAAGTTTATCCACAATTCTCTGAAGTAACACTCTGATATTTATGCAAGGAGATATGCAAAATATGTTTACTACTGCAATTCTCATAAGAGTGAATATTTAGAAACCTTCTATATACCCACCAAAGAAACATTTAAGTAAAATTTGGCATAGTCCTACAGTATGATAGTAGTCAACAGTTAAAATAAATAAATTAGATCGATATGCATCAGCATAGGTAAACCTTGAAAATAATTTTGCATTACAAAAAAGTAATGTACAGAAGGATCCATACAGAAAGATGCCATTCATGTAAATTCTTAGAGCACACAATCATTATGTATTGTTTATGGACACACAGATTGCACTAAATTGCTTGTTGTTTCCCTAACTTTTTTCTCTTTCCTTCATAGTAAAAGAAGTTTTAGGTGGATATGGCCCCTAAATAGACACTACTTTTTTTTTTTTTCACTTTTACTATGCAGAACATCAAAGAGCTTTTATATATGTTGGAATATTTATTGATATTAATCATGTTCAAAATTAAAATTGAGACATGAAAATGCATTTATTTCATTAAAACATAAATGTTTACATTAACATATTATTTTATGAAAAATAATTTTAAAATAAATCTAGTGACAGAGAGGCACTCTTACATTTATAAAAATCTTTTTAATGTCTGACTTCATTCAAGACAAGTAGAACCTTATGTCCGTTTCTGCAGACAATCTATAGTAATGTTTGTTTTTACTGATGTACACGAAGAAAATTTGTTCTCACACAGATACACAGTTGGAAAAAAGGAGGAGGTCACAGGACACCTTGAAAGAATTCAGGAACGCAGATTGCCCTTTGAAAACTGCTGCCTTAAGAGACAATGAGACAACAAAATCTCATGGATCAAAGTAGACTGCCTACCCTGGGCCCTCCACCTCTCTATCAACTGCTATGTGAGAGAGAAATAAACTCCAATTTCCTTTGAACCACTGTGTTTTGAAGACTCTTGGTTACGGAAGTTTAGTTAATACCCTATGTAACACACAGAGGGATAAGCAAAGTATAAAATGTGATATGGAAATATATATGCCCACCACAAAATGTACTTTGGAAAGGGTACAAAGGGACTCCAAACATATCTGTAATATTTTATTTATTTGAATCTGTACCTACTATATTTGTCATGCTCTCAAACGGCAGAGGTGAAAGTCTCAAAATATTTCTTTGTAATCATGAATTCATTAAGCCTTATTAAATAATATAATTCTAAAATTATACATGGATTTTGAGAGAAATTAATTAAGACAACGAAAAGGAAATGTGCACACATAATGAATGCATGGGAAGTCTTTTACATTCTATTATATTTACCCTAATTTCTTTAAGTAAGAAGCATGTTTCTTAGGGTTGGCATGTTAGTATACGTATACTCTTATATCACCGTCTTATTTGTATACGAGTATCGGTTTTAATCTAAGGATTTCAAAGTAATTTATAATTACTAGTAATCACATAATATTCTAGGCATTTACAATTTGGAAATCGTGTTAACATCCACAATTCTATAATGTTAACAATAACTCTGTTAATTAGACGGCAAGAATGACTAATATGATGGGGAAAATGAGACCTAGAAGGCTAGATAAAATGACATGCTCAACTGACAAAGGCCACATAGCAAGTTTTTTTCTCCAAGCAGGTGTCAAATTAATTTTTCATATGAATATCAATTCTCAAGCTGCTTCACTTGAAATTCCCCAACACATTTCCCAAACACTTTCCATTAGCCAGAACAAAATTGCATGCCGCTCCAACCCAATCACTGGCAAAAGGGAAAGACCAGCAAAAGCTTTTAAGCCTTAATAATCAAGGTCCATCCTCTGGGGTTATTGAAGGTTGGGAGCCACCTTCCTGAGGATGTTGCTACCCCCAACTCAAACAAAAATAATTCTGTTAACCCAAAAATAAATGGAAATGGCTGCTGGGTGGGCAATCTAACAATTATTCCACAACAACCATAATGTACTTTTATTTCATTTTAATCCTTCCTTTGTGCTAGATGATGTCAGGTATAGAAAGTCCATGAGGCAGATGTTGCCTTCTAAACATGTGAATGAGGAGAGGACATTCACTGCTTGAATTGAGTTCAACTTTCTTTAGCTCCTTTGAACACACATACCTGTTTATATTATATATATATATATATATATATATATATATATATATATATATATATATATATATATATACTAGAGTGGCTAGGATGTTGCATAAAAATAAGAGACATTACACTCCTTAGTTCAGTGAAATGTGACCCTCTGATCATAAATTCTTTGTGGGGAGGAATTTAGTCTATTATCGTCACCATTTATCCTGGAGTCTCGGCCAGTGCCTTACACATAATATGTACTCGATATGTCTTCTAAATTGTTAAATCTTGTCATTTTACACCATTTCTCTTCATCTATTAGTCCCTTCTTATCTCCCCTGAAACACTCCCCTTTAGACTGAAAGCTTTGTTCCTGCATAAAATGTCAAAGGGATAACTGATGCTTATCTAGTATGGATTTTGTGCCAAGCATTCTTCTAGTTTATTTAGAATGCATGTATATTCCCCCTAGGTAAATTAATCAGAATAATCACCCAGAAAAGCCCCAGCCATACGCAACCTGGAAATCATGAAGCTAGTAATCACAGAGAGAAAACAAAATAGAACAAAACATCCTACCAAAAAAATCCTGTATATATGTTACTATCCTAGTGAACAGATAGTACAGAAGAGAAATAAATGTTACTGAGAAAGGTACCCTTTGCATCTCAATCCATAAGCTCTGGAACCCACCCCTCCACACAGTGATTTGTGTCCAGAAAACTTAGTGGACCAGGCCGAGTTACCTCACACCAGACACAGGACACCCATGGCTGTGGAAAGTCCCTTGAAGTCACTGGAACATACACAGGAGTGTGTGTCTATGGATATAAATATAAAATGCTTCACTCACCTCGGCCCCCAAAGCTGACCTTATTTGTCAGTGCTACCTTGGCTGGGTCTGGAGGGCAAGGAAAGAAGAACATCTTGACCAGCTGATGCTTTGACAGATGCAGGAGAAGCATGTGTGCTCAAGCTGTGGTGGGAGTTGGCATGCTGTGTCTGCCTCTCCACCTTTGCTGCGCTCAGATTGTGGTGGGCAGATGAAGCCATACTAGCTCATGAGGCCTCTTTCTCCAGGAAGTTCCAAACGCTTTCTGTTCTTGTCTTTTTCTCTAGCATAATTGTTCCTTGCAAAAATAACATGATCTCCATTTTTAAAATAGAAACTGGAGAAGAACTAGAAATCATAATCAACACCACCTAGCACAATTATTTTAGCACTTCAATATATATATTGACAGTGTTTTTCCTATGCTTTTAAAAATTGAACTATGTTTTGTCTCTATCTTTTTTTCTGGCCATTAAACAGAAATATGAAAAAATGCCTGTGCTATATCTAAGGTGATCATACAATGAGTTCAATCCAGAACAATCTTGGGAGCTAAAAGGGGAGCTAAAATTAACTATACAAAATTATGAAGTGTTAATTTATTGGCCAATAAATTGGTGATATATCGATGTCAAAACCTGTTTTCAAAAATAAAATTCACTCTAAAATAGTTAAGTAACATGTATCTGTGTACTTTAAAATTACATTTGAAGTTTTTTTAAAACTTCTTTATATTAATTATTTGAACTCAACAACCTAACCAAATGATCATTGTTTATGTAAGTTCACACACTTTACTAATTTTCTTAGTTGTATCTGTTGTGGATATCATGGCACTGGTGTTTTTTTGAAGAATACATTTTTTTCAATATAATATTACAGTAAATTTTTTCAGACAATTGACTGAAATATTTCTTCAAAAATGTATTTTACAATTAATAAATTTGAAATTATTGACATTTTCAATTAAATCTCTGTAGACATATTTTTATTAAGGAAATACTCTCTTCATGGGAGTTGAAATATTTGCTAAGCTCAGTGCAAAATCTGTAAAAACTAAGATATTTTCTACCCTAATATATTTCATATAAAATGTGTAAATATTTCAGCTGAAATACCTGCAAAGATACGGTCTTTTGCCTCTATTTAGAATATCTTTCTTCAATAAATATTTTTATAAATCAAATCTCATTAAACAAGTTATCTTTTTTAATTTATTTGAAAGTTTCACCATTTATACAACAAAATAAAAGGTCTTCTCTATTTTATTTCTTTCTAAAACAGAATATAAATGTATCCAATGTAAACAAGAGCTTCATTAAAAATCTCTTTTTGCAAGTTTACATTTTCCAAAACAACAAAATTTTATGATTCAATTTTTTACACAGTGAACTTTTATCATTTGATTTCTTTTTTTCCTCTCTTGCTTTTACAGGAAAAAATTCAACCCTTCATGTTTGTAAACTTTATTTTCAATAATTACATTTATCTAAAAGTTTCAAAGGTGAAGTTTTCTTTTTTTAATTGCTTCATTTACTGAATACTTGGATTAAAAATTTCCAACTCATTTCAAATGAAATGCAAACAAAATGTATAGGCCTCATTTACAAAAAGTTCAATGCCTTTGCAGGATACCTAGGTTTATTTGCAAAATAATCGTAAAAATTTAAATATTTCAAAATTCAATGAATGACAAGCAGTGCAAAGAGAAAAATGCACAGATTATCTTGCTATAGTATTTTTTTTTTCTATTCAAGGTCAGCTTCCTCACAAAATTCTCTATCAAAAGGAGGTACTTCAATTTATAAGCATCCCTTTATTATGAGACAGGAAGGTTAGGTGAACTTTGTTACCACAGTAAGCAATAGTGTAATGAACAGATCGGTAACTTGGCACATTTACTCTCAAGGGCTATCTCATCCTCACTGCTTGCATAGTCTTGGAAGTGGCACTGGGCTGAAGACGGAAGTTCTTGAGTGCTGTAGGTCTAGCATGCTAAGAATATGAAAGCAGGCCATTGCCCTATGTCATTGGGTTTCCCTAGGCTTAGTAGGGTATTTCTTAAGTGATCCCTACACCTCTGCACACATCAATAGAGTTGGTCGTCAAAGTGAAACCTGGTGCCTGGTCATCTTGATTTCTCTTTTTCTCTACAATCATTGGCAGAGAGTGGCAGGAATGAGCTGTCCTCTTTTTTCCCTTCTATATGACCAGTATCGTCCTTAAACAAAAAGTTACGATCAAGTCTTTCAGGTTTCAAGGTTGAAGTAGGAGATGGGAAATTCAGAAAACAAACTTTCTCTTTCTTAAGGAGCTTCACTTTAAATCCCATTATTGTCCTGTGGACATAGAATTTCTATGATGGTTGCCAGAAACTGAATATTAACTTTCTGTCTCTCTTTCTCTGCATTCCTGTTATACCAATCCTAATTACTCTCTGTACTTCCCCACTCTGCATCCCCATAAATGGTAAAGGAGTTATTCAGGTTGACATGGGTGAAAGTCAGGAATATGAGAATACAAAAATGTATATGAGATATACATATTTATGTATTTCCAAAATGATTAACCCCCCCTTACAATACATTACTAAAGAAACAATTAGTGGGTCAAAAGTATGTATTTAAGAACATTGTCATCTGATAATATTGACAAGTTGAATTACAAAATAATTTCCTGTTACTACAAGCTATATATGAGAGCATTTGTTTCACTGTACCTTTATAAGGATTATCATTTTGAAAATTTTTGCTAACTTAATAATCAAAGAATGATCAAGGAGTGATCTTTAGATTGTTTTAGCTTTTTTTTTTTAATTCTAACTTTTCTAATTCTGCTAGCACGTAAGCTTGAAATCATGAGAGAGGCAATTTAATGACTTGATTTAGGGATGTGAGATGGTAAGGCACTCTGCGAAATCAGGACTTAGAGATTCTTCTTACTGAGATCAACAGCTTTTGAATTACACTTTCATTTGAAAGCAGGATGTGGTTACCTGGGCCACTAGTCTGGCTGTTTAGTAATGCGACACTCTTTCAGATTTGCTTAGCTCTTTCAGACTTCCAAAGTTGTTGCTGTTTTACATATGTAATATTCATTTTTCATGGATGCCATGAAATATTATTAATTCCATTTTACAGCCCAAGTGAGACCGAGGGCTCTTAAGTTTGCTCCAAGTGGATGGAAAGAGCAGAGCAGTGTAGGTAGTAGAAGACCAGTCTACTGAAATTCTGATTCTACCACTGAGGGTTTGTTATGTCAGAGAATTTCTTAACATCCCCAAATTGCTTCCTTGTCTGTCAATCAAAAATTAGAAAAGTTCAACTCAGGGATGTAATAAGAAATTAATATCTCGATGCTTACGAAGGACTTTTCATTCAGAGCTGGGAAGGTAACAATTATTAATTGTTAATAATTATTCTCATTGAACAAAGCAGGGCTCTTTCCACTGCTTTTTTTAAAAAAAAAACAGATCTTGTGTAAATTTAGAGCAATGACTGAATGCTTTACCTCTTGTTATGTCAAGGATCAGCAAAGGTAAAGACAGAGCAGGTGTTTTACATTTAAATTTACTTCACAAAATAAAAGAATCATAACAAGCAAGAACGATATAAACACTACGTTTTAACCCCGCTATCTATCTACACAAACAGGTGTGGAAGGGTAAAGAACTCTGGCCCAGCGTTCTTCAGAGAGTAAATCGCAGATTTGCATTTATTTTAGAACCCTGGTCCCTGAAATCAGATCCAGGCTTTCAACACAATGTGTGTTTTATCCTTCTCAAACTGGGCAAGAAGAGCCATAGGTTTAACCAATGAAAAATAAAGAGGCCTGCCAAAATTCCAGCCAACCCTGCACACTTACTGGGCATCTACTGAGTGCCAGGGCCTATGCCAAGTGCTCTGGGGGATAGAGTTGAGTAAGGCATGGTCACTGCTCTCTCGTCAAGTGACGGAAGCAGGCACACACACAAGTAACTTGATTCCAAGGCAGACTGTGATAAGTGTTATCTTAGATCAGTGGAGGAGACAGGTCACACGACTGGAATAACATGAAGTAAGGCCTGAGGCTTAGGCCATGCTGTTATTTAAGAACCCTATCAGGTTCATCTCGTTGCTTGGCGGTGGTCCAGAAACCCTGTAGCTTTTTGTCCTGGGTGTGCTGGGTCATAGGATGCTTCCACCGCCTCACCCTGAGTCTACTGTGAAGGCTCCTGGAGACTGAGAGTGCATAAAGGCAGCTGGAGGGCGAGCTTTGTTTCACGTTTAAAAATAAATGATGCTAGAATGCCTGGAATTATCCAAAAATGGCCTGCTTCAAGGTTACCTCTTTTCTCTCCCAGAGTGTCAGGAGGTACCACACAGCAGAGCCTCCAGTTTTCTATCCACTCAGGAAGTGAACAAAACCCAAACTATGAAAATGTGTTTATTTTTCTAGGCAGTTCTTATCTCATTCAGCTTTGCCTTAGCTGTTTGAATGTCTGTCTCCCAGACAGGAGATGTTGGGTCCTGGAGGACTGAACCCCTCTGACTCACCTCCCTTCTCATTGCACCTAGGGAAAGCTTTATTGTAGTAAATATTCAACGAAGTTCAGTTGATTTGGATTGAACCTCCTGCTATTCCTTAAGTTCTTCCTCATTTCCCAGCTTGCTGGCAACTTTTCCAAAATGACCTCAAACTCAGAATTAAAATTGAAACGAAAGAAATGAGACATTTTCAACTAAATATTGCACTGTATTACATAAATTGCAAAAAAAAAAAAAAAAAGGCAAAAGTAGGGAGAGGAATTAACTTGCATGGAAAAAGGAAAGAGGATTTAACTGGAAGCCCAGAGGTCTGAACTGGACCCCTCAGTCTAACGTCAGGCAAGCTGTTCCCTTCTCTGTGCCTCTGTCTTCTTGACTGACAAACAAGAAGCCTGAAGAGGCTTATTGTTAAGATTTTGTTTATTTTGAGTGATCTATCATTTTTACTTGGTTATTCTTTATATTACTGTAACAATAATGGCATAATTTGCAATTTATAAAATGTTTATAGGTGCATTATTCATATATACATGAATATATATATGCATATATGTATATATTGCATATATATATTGCAAAACTATGCTTTCAATATTGCAATTCCATAATCAGGGACTGGCTATACTGAAGAGAAGGCAAGGAGTCCTCCACTCCACACTCTCTCTGAAGCAGCATTGACCTCTAGAGCCTACTCTGGCCGAGATCAGATTCCTGTGGTCACACTCTGATCCAAACCAACTGTTGGGGCTTTGGAATGGGCTAGTCACTGGTATAACTGTACCCAAGAAACCCACAAATCTTTGCTCCTGCACATGCTGGCCAGACCCACAAACCAGAGCTCCAGGAAGGCTTCAGGCAGAAGAGCCTTCTCTTTTCTGTCTCCTTTACTCGGGCTTCACTGTCTACCTCTCGTGCACACTTATGGTTTCAATCATCACCTAAGAGTGATAATTCTCAACTCCGGAATTCCAACCTGAACTGGGGTTTCAGGTCCTAACCCATTTTTGTAACTAACTAATCAATATCTGCATTGCGTCCTTGAAGCTCAGTGTGACCCCCTCTGCTGGTATTGCCTTCCATCACAACAGTGCCTCTTTCTGACCTCTCTGGCTTTGCCAATATCTGCCTTATTAACTTGGCTCATGGTTTCCAGTTCAGCTCTGATTTCTCCTCTTGGACTTCTATTACTAATCACTGGCTGAATCCCCCATGTCTTCCCCTCACAATATCTACCCCTGTAATACTTAGGTCTCATCAGTGTTTACTTAGACAAATGCTTAACTTTCTAAAGTGTCCTGAGCTATTTTACCATGCCTATGCTCGTTCCTAATCATACCATATCTCTAATCAGAAACCTCAGAAATTCTCTACTGCCTACCCCATGGGCCATTTTCTTTAAACACTGGTGTCCAACGACTTCCATGATCTGGCACAATCAACTATCCTGCTGTATGTCCTGCCACTAAGTGAATGGGTGCACTATTCTCTGTGCAAGCCTCCCACCCATCCACCCCACAATGCATACGCCTTTGTAACATGGTTGAGTCACTCCGTGTGTCCTGCCCTACTTCTCTGTGCCACTCTTATTGAAACATGATTCCATTCTCCAAGGTGCAGCTTGAAGGGCTCCTCTGCCATTACACTTTTCTCAGGCCACAAGTGTGACCTTCATCTTTTAAACTCCACAGTCAGTTTTGCCTTTTTCCCTGTAAGAGGGGGCACTAATCTTACTCTGCCTCGTGATTTGGTCATTTGTGTACTTGTTTGTCCTTGATCTTCTGCTAGACTCAGTAACCAGAAGGCGAGGTCTGCATTTCACTCACTAGCATACTCCATGGTGAATGAGAGTGAATTGGGCTGGACCAGAAGCAGACCTACGTAAGTGGCACATAGTCAAGCAGGAAGAAACTGCACAGAAGATCAAGGGGCAAATAGCTTTATCGAGTCAACTTCTGAGTTCTTGATTTACCTGTGGAAGCACACTTCCAGAATTGCGTTTGTTATCAGGTTGTCAGTACATCGCTAGGGAATTTGACACATAGCAAGAAGCTCAATACAATTTAAATGGTATGGGGTTCCAGTGAGGAATCCAAAAGAAAAGGAACAACAAGGAGAAGAAAGAAATCAAAGGCCATTATGGTCTTTTATCTGATTTATCCTATGATTTCAGCTGGGGTAATATATTAGGTTGGTGCAAAAGTAATTGTGTTTTCTGCCATTATTTTTAACCTTTTAAAGCACAATTACTTTTGCACCAACCTAATAATTATAGCATGGCTACCTTTCACAAAAATGCCATTTTTATCACAACCAGAAAAATGCTAGAACTGGGGGGAGCTTAAGAAAAAATGAAATTTGGTGCAAGGGAATAATACACTAAACCATAAAACTCAGTCAGCAGCCGAACCAGGATTGGGATCATTTATCCTAATATCCCGGGTAAGCTATATCCTATACTATGATTTTTTTAGCTCTCTTTTCACTGACTTTAACTACACAAGAATGCAGAGGGCCAGTGTATATGTATTTAAATAGCATTGATCTTGGAGCAATGATTGGATCTCCAAAGCTTACCCCAGGGTCTCACTTCACTGTTGCCAAATCATATTAGACTTAACTGTTTGCATGTCTGTCTCCCAGTCAGGACTTGGAAGGTCCTGGAGGACAGAGCCCCATGGACTCACCTGTTTATCTCATAGCACTCTGAAAGTGCTTTGTTTATTAAATACCCAAGCAAAGGTCAGTTGATTTGATATAACCTTCTGCTATTCCATAGCTCTTCCCATGTCTCAACTTTTATTATAGGCATTAAAGGGTCTCCAACTTGAACTTGCCAGGTAAAATGCCTCTTGCAAAATACTTCAGTTGTTCCGTGCATTCCTAATAGTCATTCAACCCCACAGCACAATAATCTGGCTCCTCAACCCTAAAACTCTGGCCGTTGGACGTGAAGAAAGCACACTGTGCCTAGCCAGCCCTCTGCACAGGGACAGTATGTGCCCTGGGCCAGGGCCTGGGCCTCTACCCCAGCAGCTGCACCCTGAGCCAGGGGACCATGAGTATGCCACCTGGTGCTGAGCCTCTCGTTCCACCTGACAGGAAGATGGTTTAACCTTTCTCTTGCACAATGCACTGGAGGCGGAGGAGAACGGCAGACAAAAAGAACCGGTCAGGTTCATTTCATCAGCCTTAGCAGCAGCTCCTCAATATTTCTTTGAGAAAAGATGTTGGCAGCTTAAGCCCAGCATGCTCAGGCAGATCCGTTTAACAGGACCTACGAGCGGTCTTCAGTCTCCTCCTCCCTCTTCACCTTTCCTCTTTCTCCTGGCCCTAGGCAAGAATCGCTTTTTTGGGGGATGGGTAAATTGGATGGTAACAGAGACAGTCTACCAATCTAATTTCAATAAACGTGCACTTTTTTTCAATAGTGAGTTTTCAACAGTCCAACTTTAGAAATAAGTATGCAATGCATCCCCCCTTCCTTTTAAAGAAATGTTTTGTTTTGTCTTGTTCTGTTTTCTGGACACAAAAGTAATATGCTCATTGTAGAAATTTTAGAAATTGTATCATAAATGTGCAGATATATATATATATGTATATATATATATAAATATATAAATACACCTACATTTAATCGATCATTTGATATAAGTAGTCTATAACTTTTTACTTAAATATATATTAAAAATAAATTTTCATGCTAGTAAATTTTTTCACAGTGTGATTGTTTGGTCACATAGTACTACATTATAGAGCTATAACAAAGTTTATTTAATTTTACACTACTGGACATTAGAGTATATTTCTTGGGTACTGTATACAACACAGTGATAACTATCTCATACAAAATCTGTTGTGTATAAATCTTTTGTTGTGTTCTGTTTCTACTTTGTGAGATATTACACTGATCTAAATGCTCAAATTTAGCCAACCGATCCAAGATTGAACTGTGGGATGTTAGGGAAGCACAGGAAGAGCGAAAAAGGAAGGAACTGAAACTACAATTGCCAGTTCTCTGGGCTCATTACAGCCCACAGTTTTCTGTTGCCAAAATTCTCTCTTATTAAAAAACCTGCCCTGAGACTCTGAGACTTTAATTGATCCATAGTTTCACTTATCCCTTAATTGCAGTCCTAAAGCACACAGAGACCCGTGTAGACCAACCCAGGTGCCCTGTCAAGTTCAACCAGCATAGTTCCACAAGTGAAAGTAATAAAAATGATTACATTCTCTATTTTTATTCATACTTAGACCTTAAAAAGGGTCCGAATAACCAATCCATAGCAACACTTAACAATCGTTTAGTCACTTTCAGCCCTTTATTATGTAGATCAACTTCATTTTCTCAGCAAGAAGAATCTTTCCTCATAAGAAAAAAATGGGAAGGGAAATAGAGGATTCTATTCTATGGACAAGAGTGAAGAACTAAATGTTCGCAAGTTTTCTGTTACATCATCATTCCTCAAACACTTACTGAAACTGCTTAAGCCAGACATTATGCTAGTTCCTATAGGAAATAAGACTTGAAGAAGAAAATTTTCAGTATTAAGAAGTGGAACTAGATGAGGAGGCTGGCAAATAGTGAACTACCTGACAAGAGGATTGGTCTTCCATCACAGAAAGCCAGGGATGATTGCCTACTGGTGCCTTGTCTCTGTTGATTCAAATTAGGAAGGGGGCAAGTCCCAGATCTTTAATGTCATAAGCATTAACTTCATTAATATGGGCAAGGAGGGAGCAAACACATTTGACACCTAAACCTAAACTTCAAGAATTTACAATCTAGTTAGATAAATGA
Organism: Rhinolophus ferrumequinum; assembly: GCF_004115265.2. Taxonomy (NCBI): domain Eukaryota; kingdom Metazoa; phylum Chordata; class Mammalia; order Chiroptera; family Rhinolophidae; genus Rhinolophus; species Rhinolophus ferrumequinum. The sequence goes on from NC_046285.1 coordinate 56,609,092, forward strand.
TAGACTTATACATAAATGAGGAGTTATTAAAGGAATTATATAAGCAGCAAGAGTCAACATTTTAAAATAGAAAGGTAACATCTCTTGGGATGGTCAAGGAGGATTTCAGGAAAGGAAATGGGAGGAAACTACACTTTGAAGAATTTTTCCTTCCTTGTAGTTCTAATAGAGTTGCTAGGGGGATATAGAATTGGAATTGCAAGGATAATCTTGCGACAAGGATTATTCTTGCAACAAGAAAAATAATACAATGGACTTGTGCTCTACTTGGTCTTCTTACTTCATAAATTTTTGATAAGTCCCTATGATGAATGAGAAAATAGGCCAAATTCTAGTGATATGAAGATTCATAAGACATGGAACTCTATTCAAGTTACTCTGAGGGGAAGACAATCATTTTTGTATTCTGCTTTACACTTTACATACCTTATTCATTTATATCATTTCAAGCTAAAAAAAAGAAAGGTAGTAGAATTGGTATTACTATCACTATCTTGCCCATAAGAACAAAACAAAACATAACAACAACAACAAAACTGAGTCAAGGTTTGTTACTTGCTCTAGATTGCACAGGGTCCCAAACCATTCTTTTTATCCTGTATGACAGCTACTGGTGCAGAATATTTTGCACAAAAAAACTAACTTTAGGTCTTCGATCATCCATGATTAGCTATTCAGCTTAGTAACTGTACTGATCATTTTCACAGTTTATTTCTTAGATATTTGTCTTTCCCATATTTTAGAAATTCATTATTCCAAGTTAGGTAACAGAGGTCCCAGCATCTGGGAATGAATTGTCTACTTTCTATGACATTTACTACCAAGGAGTTGGCTTAGCTCGTTAGTAAGCTCTGCATAGTTTTCCATGTATTTTCATTCAATTTTGTACTGAAACATTCATTTTAATTTTTTCCAACATTTTATAACTTCAAATAAGTTTTCATCTATTATTTTGATATTATTAAAATATATTAATATATTGTACTTAATATATATAAATATATAAATATATTTATATATATTAATATATTGCTAGTAATAATATATAATATGTATAATATATTATTATAATATCCTATGGTGTGTTATATTAATATGAGTGATTTTAAATATATACTTTTATTAATGTCTGATAGAAATTAAATAACTGTAAATATATTTTCCGTATATATATGAAAAAGCGAATAAGATCTATGTTTTCCAATGATCCGGTAATTGTTATAAAATTTAAAGACAGACAGACACACAACTTTTAGGGAACATTTTTGGAGAAACCATTGTATACTAGGTATCTTGCTGGGCACTTTGTGTACCTTGATGCCTATAATTCTCAAAATAAGCCTGTAAATTTGAAGTAACGGACCCTGCTTTACAAATGAGGAAGTGCTCTCGGAAGTATTTATAAATTCAGACAAAGTCATATCTGGCAAGTGGGAGAAATTGTATGTGTCCAAATGAATGACTTTTATCCCGGGATGGGGAAGTGGGAAAGGAGACGTCCATGGCATTATTTTCTTGTGTTGCTTAAGTTGATCACTACGACCAATATAACACTATGAATGAAATATTAGCAAATCCTCTCCCCTCTTTGCCTATTTGCCGATAGGGCTAAGTTTTGGAACTGCATTATGGAAAAGTGTAAGTCCATTGCCACTGTAACAAACTTCATTTTTCTTCCTTATGGATTTGCTTTAACTTTGCCACTGATTTCAGCTGTTCTTATGCAAATGTGGAGCCTTATCATCTGGACCACCAGTAATCCTCTCCTCTCAAGCTCACATTTCCACCCCCACAATGTACTCATTTTCAATAAAAATAATTGTCCTAACAGAAGGTATTTATGAGAATTCCATCTCAAATAATACTGTTGCTGGAAAAAAATAGCATCGTTCTTGGGTGAACGTACAGGATTTTTGCAAACATTATTAATAACAATACAACGTCACACAATACTAGGACATAAAGAAGAGGACATAATGTCTATCATTTATTAAGCATACCCTCTACATTTTAGGCAATTATCTTTTAATCTTCACAGCTGGGTATCACCAAAAAGACAAGGAAAGGAAGCAGTATGAACTTAGAAGTAACTCACGCAAAGTCGTACACCTAAATTAGTGGTAGAACCAGATGCAATGTCTGATCCTAAAGTTAGAGCACCATGTACTATTAATAAGAGCTTAAAGTATTGCTTGATTTTTCCAAATTTCAAGTTCCTCTCCGTTAAAAAGAGAGCTGTTAATAGCTGTCCTGCCTACTTTACAGGTTGCTTGAAGAGATCAAAAAAGTTAATGGATGGAACTGAGAACATTTTGCACAAAGAATAAAACAGTACAGAAATACAAGATTTTGTCAGTCTGTCTAATGTATCTCTCTCCTTTTTCATTGAATAGATATTTATTAAGCACTTATTTATAATGGGGATGTTCTAGACTTTGGGACTATGCTCAAAGATAACCAAATATATAATTCTCAAGAAAAGTTTGCCTTTCAAAGGTGAATGTGGAGAAGTAAGATTGAAGTCTAATGCAGTTATGGAGGTTTGGCTCAGAAAATTTATTCCAATTTTCTTCTAATGTGACTTCCCTTTCCCGTGGAGAGCAGAAAGGCAACGCGAACATTCTCCAATTCATTTTCACCGGTGATACAAGTTTGATTCAGGTCTCACAGCAGATGCAATCATATGAGACTTGCGATCTGAACTGAGGTGAAGGGTTTATTGGGCATGTACTTTATCAATGTGGATTAAAGCAAATGTGGCACGGTTCTGGAGATAAACTCTCTGAGGCTTGCTTATTTAGCAAAATGGCTTCTTGATAGTAGAAAAGGTGGCATGATGTGGGACCCTGGAGTTACTGCCATACTGACAGCTTCCTGATTTTGCACACGGGATTTCTGGATTGGAGGACAGTGATGCTGTTCTGGAACCAGTAACTGTAGCTAAATTAGCAGCTCAGACTGAGACAGTCCTATGTTTATATAAATAATAAGGGATGCCCCCTGATTTGACATCATGGCAGGAGAAGCATCTCCTTTAGCAGCCGGGCTCCGTAGTATACACGTGAGAAAATAGGTTCTGGAATCTCATCCTACGGATTTTTATTTAACCATCTTAATAATTCTGACATGTTGTAATAAATCTTTTCATTCAAATTGTCCAGAGTGAAATCTGTTCTTTGCATCAGAATCTTGACCAATATCAAATCCCAAAGAGAAGATTCAGAACACATAAAAGGATAGTCTTCAAAGGCCATTTTTCAAAGTCAATCAAGTAATTGAGCTGAATAACAATTGACCCTGATCTGATAGTAGGCTCCTATTGTGATTTCTCTCTTTTTCATTCCCAGTTATTTTCTGCTTTTTTTCTCCCTATTCTTCATGTATTGCTTTGTCATTCAGAGGAAAAGTAAGAGTAGACTACATTTAGCTATAACATCTGCAAGGAAATGTTCTTTTGAAATGCAATGTCGTATTTCTAATTTACGTTGTTTGATTGCTCTTCAATATGATGTGATGATCTTTATTCAAGTCAAACTTATTTTCCACTTTATCCTCAAGTGTGCATTCTCTTACTTTTTTTCTTTAACTTAAAAAAGTAATCACTACTGATAATGCATCTCTCTTTTAATTGAGTAGGGGCTTTAGTACGGCTTTATTTTTTCTTTGATACAGTCACCTACCTTTCAAAACAGCACCGGGACTGTAGATTAGTTTCAAGCTCAGAGTAAGGGCCAAGAGCAATCTACAGTTAGCCTTTGGTGTGTCTTACAGATCTGTCCCATCCCATTCGCAGTGGCTTCTCTTGAATGAGATGGTTGTAGTGTTCCAGACTAAGGGCACTCATTTCTCTTATCTATAAAATGAGAAGACTGGACTGGATAATTCATGTGTTTCATTATTTAACCACCATTTGTTGAAAATTACCAACTGCCAAGTCATATGCTCACAGTTAATGTTATAGAGATGGATGAGACTATGATTCCTGCTTCAAGGATTGCAACATCTGTTGGGGGAGACAGACATAAACCAATAATAATAACTCAACGTGATGATCTCTAATGACTTCCACTTAGGAGTCAAATGAATATGTTTCTCTTTTCCTCTTAATGTGTGTGGACTTGGGCACACACACACATCCTCATATAGGAGCAAATTAACTGCAGAAAATTTCAAGCAGAGGCAGACTCCACAGAGATAATGGTTAATTAAAGAAAGGCTATCATAGAAGATATAAGAATAATAATATTTGCTCACTGGATTTCATTTACAGATACTTTGTCCTTTTGGAGAAAGGTTAACTATGAGAGGCATATAAAAGCCTTGATGAAATTGAGTAACCCATAGAGAAAAAAATATTTCCACTTAATTTCATAATTATTGGGTCATTTCTAAAGTCAACCATATTCTCATGCAGAGCTCTGCTCTGGGACATCTCTCACTATCAGAACAACTCCAGAGGTAATTTCCTTTGATGGCTGTTTTCCTGGCTTGCAGGAAGAAATTTGAAGATACCCTGAAAACAATCACAGAGGAAGATGGCAAGTCTCAGGTTTCAGACTCAGAATCCCTAACTGAGTTGTACCTTTGTTACTTATGAAGTGTCTGTGATCTGAAAAGGGACCCTAGGAAAGTCACGTGATCCCTTTGGGCAACAGTCTGTTTATTTGTTTGTTTTCAATTGAAAAATGGTGACCACTTTTGTCTGCTTCATAGAAGGATTGGGAAATTCACAGTGCTTACAGTCTTTAAAGAGGGTCACAGTGTTAGATGGGGTTCTATATTCGGGAGGTAAAATGGGGAAGAGTGATAAGTGTTGGGAATGGGATGTTACAATAAATAACACAGGTACATCAGTTCAGAGCTATAGGGGGCTTAGAAGTAACGTAGTTTATTATTATTTTTACTTGTCATGTCCCGGATGATGAAGAAAGCCCATTAGAGGAAATACTAAGGAAGATTTGCGCCGTATTGTACTTGCACATATTCTAGCCAAGTACTAAGCATTACAAGTAACAGTCATACAGATATTTCAGGAGTTCAGAACGGTTTAGGTCAGTGACTATTTCAATGATTTTTATTTTGCTTTGCTTTGTGTTTTGATATTTCTATTGTGAGTACTTTCATACGCAACTAATTCACTGGGCAAGTCTAGATTTCTGGATTTAGTTTTCTGCTCTAAAAGTATACTCTCTCAGAACAAACTAGCTCTCAGGGCAATGACACATAACATTAATATTTTTTGAACTTTAAATCTGTAAACATATGTTTTGGAAATATCCTGGCTTCTGCATTCCGATGACTATAGATTTCCTCCACCTTCCTTGAAGCTTTTGTCCTTGGAAGATTGGTATCTTGGCTCTGTTTAAGAAAAGAGCCTTCTTCTAAACCAAATGACGCATTTCCAACCTGCCCTCACTCGCTCTCTTCATTCACAGACAATTTCAAGACTGAAAAGTTGCCGTGGTTGTTAGGAGACAATTATCCATGGTGTCCCCCATTTTTGTACTTCCTCTGAGCAGAGACACTAACTATCCTTCGTCCCAGAATGTATTTTCAAGGATGTTCAGGTGATGAAGAGCCTTGAATAAACATGATAGTGTCTCTTTCTCAGCAAAGGGAAGGTGGGTTTACAGGCCATTATAAAATATCCAGATTCCCTAAACTCAGATTCCTTTCCTGTAATGTGTCCAAGTGTGTGGAGGTGGCACCTGGCATGCTTTTTTCTGCCATTTGAGAGTTGGGCCTTGGGGAATCAGTGCAAAATTGCTGACAGGCAGGCTGCTTCTCTTTGTCACTGACCTACTAGTCTTGTGTATTCTACCAGCATCCATCCGTATACACTGCGGCAGACTAACGTGTTACTGTGCACGTAAACTCTCAGATTCTTCCCAGCTCTCGACAGTAGGAATGGTGACTAATTCAGCAACAGGCCTTCCATCCCACTCCTATTTGATAAAGATTGGTTTACAAATATGAATGTGATGCCAAACTAGTCAAGGCAATGTGAGGGAAAATATGAGAGAAGCCCTCCTAGATCTTTCTAAATCAAAGAGGAAGAGTGGACAAATGTAATTCTTATAAAACATTTCAGCCACCTTGCTTCAACTATGGAGATGACAAAAACCACACATGAAAAAATGAGGGAACAAAAATACTGAGAAAAGGAACCAGCCCTGCCTTGAGCTGCCGCCAATCCACCCAACTGTTACTTTGTCGGAGAATATATTTCCTTATTGTTTAAGGCAATTTGTTTCAAGTTTTTTTGTTGTTTTTATCCAAATGCACCCTGTTGATACTGTAGCCTCTGAGCAATCTCTTATTGACTCACTGTATATTCCCTCTTTGACCAACTATAATGAGACTTCTGCTCTACCATTACACTGGCATTACTTATTTTATTTAGTTTCAATTTTTCTCATGACATGCACACAGAGGAGAGTATAAAATTTATATGTAGCATTTAAAAATTAAAAATAAAGCAAACCAAAATCACCACCCATGTTAACTAATAAAATATTGATAGCCTCCCACACAGGGGACTCTCTACACCCATGATTCCTCCCTGTCCCCCTAGAGATGACTACTGTTCAGAATTTTGCCACAAACACTTTTCTGCTTTTTAAAAATAGTTCCATCCCCACACAAACATGCATCCTTATGGGATGCATGTTTAGCTTTGCTTGCTTTTGAACTTTACATAAATTGAATTGTAGTCTATGTATTATATTTGTCTAGCTTCTTTGTCAATTTCTATGTGACATCCATCAATTTGTTGTGTAAAGCTTCTTCTTCTTCTTTTTTTTTTTTCATTTGTATTGTTGCATACGATTCCATTGCACGTACTTATTTATCCATGCTACTATTCATGGTCATTTGGCTGTTTTTCATTTGGGACAAAGAATAAAAATTCTGACAACCACATTCTTGTAAAGATATCTTAGCATCTATTTCCAAGATATTTTCTAGGTTGTATAATTAAGGGGGAATTTCTGGATCACAAAATGTGGATATTCTCAAATTTACTATACGATGTCAAATATTTTCTAATGGCATACCAACTTATATTCTCACTAAAAGTATAGGAGAGTACCTATTGTAATAAATTCTCTGCAGCATTTGGTGTTGTCCAACATTTTTACTAAATAATTGAGAAGGGAATCTCATTGTACTTTTAATTTACATTTTTTTGTGATTGCTAATTGAAGATTTTTAAAATATGTTTGTAGGTCATTTGGCTATGCCCTGTTGTAATTTACCTGTTCATTTTTTTCGCCATGTCTTTATTATCTGATTTTTAAAGTTTATTTGTAGTCATACTTTATATATTCTGGGTCCGGGTTCCAGATACTGTAGTACCAGTATCTTCTTTCAACATTTGTCACTTCCTTTTATTTCTTTATGATATTTGGATGATTTAAGTTTAAAATTTTACTACAGTCAAATTCATCACTTTTTTATGGCTACTATGTTTTGGGGACTAATTTAAGAAATTCTTAAACTAAGGTCATGAAGATGTTCCATGTTATTTTAGAACAGCTTTAAAACTTTGACTTCTACATGTAAGATTTTAATGTACTTGAAATTATTTTTTTTTGCATGTTGTGTGATAAAGGGCAGTCTTTTATCTCAGCACCATTCATTCCTCACTTACCTATGATGCCATCTCAGTTATAAATCAAGTGGCCATTTATGTGACAATCTGTTTCTAAATTCCTCACACTGTTTATTCAAAGGATGATGAGATCATCAGTCAACATAAAATAAAAAATACAAAGCTGTATTTATTGTTTACTAGAACAAGGGAGAGGTCTATTCATCAAGAACATTCTATGAGAAGAACAGACAGCTGATCTTTCTTAAGGTTTTTGGGAAGCATGGGTTTTCAGAAATTTAAGTGAATTCACATAATTTGGACATGTGTGATTAACTCAGAAAAAACTGTTATTGATTGGTACTCAGTGGGTTCATTGAAGTCGGTCCATCACAAATTGTCTGATTTTCAGAAGAGAGGGGTGACTCTGACTGCTCAGCTTGCAAAAGTGCATTTGCTAAGGCAAGTTATTGTTCATTACGTTTTTGAACAAACTTAAAACTGATTCAGATAACTGCTTGTAACCATGACTAAAGAGTAATAAATATTTCCCTAAGTTTGTGGAAACTTTTTAAAACATCATTTTTATTGTTCTATTTGTCTAACCAGTTACCAATACCACACTGTGTTAATTACTGTAACTTTATGATGAGTCTTAATATCTGGTACAACAAGTTCTTCCATTTTATTCTTTTTTGTTTAAGAGTGCTTAGGTATTCTCATCTATTTTACTTCTGTATAAATTTTAGAAACTATTTTTTTAAGTTATACACATACAAACTGGTGATTTTTTTTGTATTCTATTAAAACTCCAGATCAATTTTAGAGAATTGACATCTCTGTAATATCGACTCTTCTAATCTAAGGATGTGATTTATTTTTTATTTTTCATTTGTTGATGTATTTTTTTCATGTTGCTCAAAAAATTTATTATTTTCTACATCTAGTACAGTTTTTGCTAGCTTTATTCCCAGGTACATCATATTATTTTACAATATAGTGAATGGAATATTTATATTCTAACTTCTTTATTTCTGGTGAAGTTTTGCAATTGATTTTTGTATATTGAGTTTGTATCTAGCAATATCACTAACTTTTCTTAATTTCATCATTTATCAATAGAATATTTTTGGAATTTGCCATGTAGACAATAATGATTTTTTTTGTTTTCTCCATTCTTATTCTCTTAACTTTTATTTTTTTACCTTGTCTTTTAATTCACTGACTAGGACCTCTAGTACAATATTGAATAGAAGTTGTGATATTCAGAATTCTGCTAGTCACATTTTAGACTACATTTCCAAGCTTCTCTTTGTAATTACAGGTGGACATATGACTTAATCTTTATCAATGGAATTTGGAATGAAATGTAGCATGCTACTTCCAGCATTTATCTATCAAGTAATTACATGTGATCCTTCATTTCCTCCCTCTCCTTTTCTACCTGCTGGATGGAGAAAACTCTGAGAATCTGCCAGAGAGCAGGCTATAAGATGAAAGGAGCATAGGTACCTAAATATCATGTAGATTGCTACCTCCTCAGGACAACTCACACTGTCACATAAGTGAGGATTGAATGTTATTGTTACTTACCCTTTGGATTAATCTGGTATATTAACTAGAAAGCATATTTAGTTAATTAGTTCAGTCGTTTTCCCTTTCTAATATGTGCATTTTAAAGCTAAAAATCTCTTTGTAAGAACTGTTTCAGCTGTATCCCATAAGTTTTACTATGTAATATTGTATTTTCATTTGCTTAGTTCAAAAAACTTTCTATTTTCCATATAATTTATTATTTAATTTATAATATATCAATGTCTTTTTCTTTTCAAACATGAATTTTTGTATTTATCTTTAAGGTATTTAATTCTAGCTTAATTATTGTCTTCAGATAACATGCTCTGTATGTATTTAATCCTTGAACAATTGTTAAGTTCTGTTAGCCAAATTAAGGTCAACTTGTATAAACAACTATATTTATATGTACTCACAAAGGATGAGTGTTGTATAGTTATTAGATGCAATGTTCTATATGTCCCTTAGGTCTTTTTTGTAATAATATTGTTTAACTATACCTTTATGGAGTTTTGATCTGCTTGATCTATCAACTACTCAAAGAAATAATGTTAAAATCTCCCGTTGTGATTTTGAATTTTTTTAATTTCTCTTACAACTCTGTCGAGGTTTTGCTTTCCATATTCTAAAGCTCATTTATTAGCTGCATATAAATAAAACAATTACAACTTCCTAGTTAATTAAATTCTTATTATTATGAAACAACCCTCTTTTACTCTAGTAATGTTTTTTGCCTGATATATATTTCATCGTCTGATATTAATATTATTGTTTTTCAGTTGGTAATTTCCTAGTATATCCTTTTCCATTCCAAACTTTCTGCATCTTCATGATATGTGTGTACTCATGAAACAATATTAGCTAGATCTTTTTCTAACTTAATATGATGATCTTTGTTTTTAATGGTATAATTAAATACATTTACATTTTAATGTTTTTATTAATACACTTTACTATCTTCCTTCATTCTTTGTATTTGCCCCACTCCTTCACATACTTTCTCCTTTTTGACTTTCCCTTGGATCTTTGAAAATTATCTTTTGCTAATTACTTGTTTGAAAACAATTCATTCTTTTTCTTTTCTTTTAGTGGCTATTGAAAAAGTGTATCAGAATTAGCATAGCGAAGTCTATTATTAAATAATACTATTACCTCTTCCTGAATAGTCTAGGACCTTAAAATTGTTCCTTTACCATTCCCCTGACTTATATGTTACTGTTTTAGCATATTTTAATTGTCTTAAAAAAACTGAAAATCTCATGATAATTTATTTTCCTAGTCCTCACTCTCATAATACTTCTGGACCCTGGCAAAGATGAAATGCCTGACTACGGGACATTGTGTGACCATGCAGCCAGAGCTGCCCCTCATGAGCTGGGTTTCATGAGACTCACCAAATCATGTGGTCAGGTATATTTAATAGTGCCCATTGTAACATGTCGATTTTATACCTGTTATCCGACACTAGCAGGTTCAGAGGACATGAGTAAACTGTATGAGCAAATAGCTCAGAAAGCCCTGCCCATCAGCACTTTTGCACCAATGTTTCTCCCTCCAGTCACACCTCTGGTTGCATGAGTGTTTTTATGACCCTCTGATAAAAAAGAGAAAAAGCTGAACTTGGTTTATTAATAGGTTGGTTCCATATGTAAGATGTAAGCTGAAAATGGAAAGTAGCTGCATTAAAGCTTCACTCAAGAGTAGACCTGAAAGATATTTTCAAGAAAAAATCTTTTTGATGGACAGCATTTGGGGCTAGCTTACCTAGTCACCAACACTGTATAAAAAGAAAGTAGTCTGAGGTAAGAATATATACAGATTCATTGTCAGTGATAAATGATTTGGCTGGTTGGTCAGAAACAGATATAGAGAAAGATTGAAAGAGCAAGATGAGGGAATCTGGGGAAGAAGCGTGTGGATGCACGTACAGGAAAGAACAACAAGTGTAAAGAACTTTGCACTGCACGTTAATGCCCACCAGATAGTACCTATCACACAAGAGTCAGTAAACAATCTACTAGATAAAATCACCCGGCCAATTGACGTCAGCCAGTTATTCATTGTCCCCTCCCACCCCCGCTCAGTTGTACAATGGGGTCATAGAAAGAAAAAGAAAAGAAGCTATGAAAGTAGTCCTGGAAGCAATAGATGGACCCAATAGTATGGACTTTTCCTCACCAAGGCTGATCTAATGACCCTCACTATTTAATACCCAAGATTCCAGAAAAGGAGATCAAAGCTGAACTCCAAATATAATTGCTTCCTTTCAGGTGACCAAGTCATTACTTAGTGGTGATTCCATTTTGGAAAATGCAGAATTTCATATTGATTGGAATTGACACATGTGTAAGTATGTTTACTTTTCCTCACCAAGATCACTAAGCAAGGGATTACAGAGCATCTGATCCATGGATACAGGATCCCATATGGCATCAAACCATTAAGGACCCCAGGATACATATTTGCAGCAAATACGTACAGTAATGGGCACATGATCAGTGGGCATATGACGTAACGCATGACCCAAACACTGATGGCATGATAAGATCATAAAATGGACTTTTTGAAGACATGATATACCAGCTTAGAGATGATATCTATAAAGTTAGGATGGCCTCCTTTAGGAAGTAGTGTACACCTAAATGAATGACCATTACATGGCACTGTCTCCAGTAGGTAGAATACAGGGTATAGGAACCAAAGAGTGGAAGTAATAGTAGCCTCATTTACCATCACTGCCAGTGACACATTCAAGGATTTGTGCTTTATGTATCTGCAACATTAACCTTTTACGTCAAGAGAACTTCAGTGTCAGACAAGTTGCTATTTAAAAGAAATGGTAGACAAAGAAGATATCATCTCTCACAGTTTACAGTGATTGAAAGAAAATTAAAATACTGATAATAATAATAGTACAGGATATTATAAAAGCACAGAGAAGAGGCTTCTAAGCCAGATAGATATATTTTTTCAGTGGTCAAGGATGAGATAGGAATTGAAAGAGAATTAGAAAAAGCAGGAAAGACTGCCAGGGAAAGGTCATGATTGAATTAGATTTTGTAGGAAAGAAAGCAGTTAATTATCCATATGTGTAGGTGAAAGTCATTCAAGCAAAAGGCAGAGAAACTTACTCGAAGACAAGACATACAGATTTCTAATTCCTGTAAGTGAAATGGAGTTACAGAGGGAAAGGAATGTGCCAGAAGGTCAGGCGACGGAGGCAGACAGATGACAAAGCAGAAGCCTTTAATGCCACAGATGCCTGGGGGCAATAGGAAGTCTTCAAAGGGTTTTAATCAGGAGAATGAGGTGACTCCATGTGCACTGAGCAAATCGAACTAAGAACTCCCATTCTTGTAGACCGTGTCCTCACCCCATTCAGAAAAACAAAACAAAACAAAACAAAAAAATTCCTTCTTTTGGCAGCAAACTCGTATCTTCAAAAGATTGATAGACTTCTGGAGAAATTCCAGCGTAATGCTTCAAGTTCAGAACCCACTGTTCTTTGGAGAGAGAGAGAGAGAGAAAACACCACCACCAACAACACAAAACACTTCATTTTTGAGAGTGTATTTTTTTTTTTTTTTACTTTTTTTGGTGGGGAAAGAGATAACCTTAGATTTTTGGAAAATCAGGCCCTGAGTACAGAGGCAGAAGGTATAATTGCTTCAATAATGATCTGTCTTAGGAACCAGATTTTTCCATTAAGAAAAGAAGACAAGAATCACTACGAGAGAATCCACCTGAGCTGGAGCACTGGGTTTCAGTTCTGCAAAGATTCACACATGCGTTAATTCAGGGGCAACACTTCGCTGAGAGATTGCTCTAAGGAAACAAACAAACAAACAAACAAACAAACAAACAAGATCTCTAAATGCACTTGCTAATCAGTTCTCAGTTAAAAGTGACTCCGTCTGGGGGGCCGTTAAGGAACGTTAGCCCAAGGAGAGCACTTTCTCAACTCCTTTGGAATATCAGATCTAAAGCCAAGGATGCATTAATAACCTGCCCCACTGAATATATCCTCCTGTAGGTGTACCAGCCTTCCTTTGGAATTTTATACTGATCATGAATTACTCCTTTCTTGGTGCTAATGTAGCACTTTTTTCATGACCAATCTTTGTGTGTCTTAACTCGGGGTATTATGAATACTCTAGTTATGGAGACTTGTCCATGGATTGTAAGAAACTTGACATTTTAGTCAGAGGGATTTTGAATGCCAATCCTGCCACTTGCTAGAAGTCAGAAGCAATGGAAACTCAGTGGGTGTCAATTTGCTCATCTGTGAATTGGAAACAATAAAGACATTCGGAATGTCTTTATTGCGTTCATCTCAAGCCAGACATTAGAACCACTTGGAGAAGTTTTTTAAAAAAGACTTTTGACAGGGTCTCATCTACTGAGATTCTGATTTAATCGACCAGGACATTAGCATTTTTAAAAAACTCCTTAAGCGATTCAAACATATAGCCATATTGGAAAAATACTGCCTTAAATCAAGCCATTTGGTCTATATACCATAGAACAAGCACAGAAGAAAATGGATATTGGGCCTCGTGCGCTGCTCTTCACACTGACTAGTGAACAGATCATAGAGCGAGATCAGAAGTTCTCTCTAATCTGTCTCTTGGTAGCAGTAGAATACCCCAGCAGCAAGGAGGACAGGAGGATCTGCACTTCAGACTAGCCAAGCTTTATGAACCTGAGAAGAGAATATGAGAAATAGAGTAAGGAAGGAGCTGATTCCTTTACTACATATGTGCTGGTAAAACACTGGGGAGAGCAGACAAAAGACCCAGAAATGCTATTCCACCTGCCTTTCTGCAAACAATGATCCCTGGCAAGAAGCATTTTCTCTTGCCTGGAGGCCTAAAAAAGCATCTCATATTAAAAATGGGATGTAGTATGTTGTGATGTTTGCTAGGAGTTAAGAATTTTGCGAAGCACATGCACTGAGTTTGGTCTCCAACGTTTGTCTCTAAAGGGGACTCTGCCAGCTTTCCACGCAATTGAAAGGACTGAAAAGTAAAGCAGGAGGCTATAGAACAGAATTCTTCCTGTCTGCCACACACTGAGATCTCTCAGCCAAGTGATTCTCAAACTGTAGTGGGCATCTGCATTACTTAGGAGACGTACAATTCACCATATACAACGTCACGCGATAAGCTTAAGTTTTAAAAGGCAGGAATCAAAATATAATGGTAAGCCAAAAAATATAAAATATAGCACGCAGAAATGTAAAAATGCCAATTAAATATAGACTCCCAGTCTCACCTCAGAATTCCTGATTCAGTATGTCTGTCGAGGGGGCGCTATAGCCTGCGTTTCAGACAAGTTCGCAGGTGAAGTCTGAAGCTGCTGGTGTGGAGAACGAACACGCTGTGAGACCCAGTCTCTAGGGCGCTGGGACAGCGAACACCTTCCAATGGGTTATCAAGGGCCAGATATGTTTGCTCCCAAATCTGTTCATGATTGTCTTTCTTAAATTAATTCAATTAAATATTAGGAAACTAATGAAATACAAAAGTAAAAGAGTTTGTTGTTGTTTTCTGAAAGTTAAGTAGAGTATTTTGGAAATACTCCGTAAAGAATGTTGCTTACAAAAAAAAAAATGTCAAGTTAGTTGTCAGGTGAGAATGCTGAAGAATTGGGAGTGGAGGGTAAGGAAAATTACAGAAATCTTTAACTTCTGTATTCAGGGTGTTTCCAGGTGTTCTGTAATTTTTTTTTCTCTACTTTAAAGATATTGAAATTGGAAAAGGCTTCGGAAATACATCAAAATATAATTGAGTCAATTTGTATGTATATGCTTTAAATTAAAAAAAAAGTTTCTGTAAACCTTCTGAAAATATGTGTATATTTTTATTGTCCTCTTTAATTTATACATTTTCTTCATACACATATTTAATTTATAAATCAGTTAACTAACTACTGACACATGTAATACTAAATTTAGATCATACTAATATTTTGCCCCTGGGAACTGCAGAGATGTCCTTCATTTTAAGGACTAGAAAATAGAAAAATAAATTAACTTGGGAGGTATGAAAATGTTCTGTAGCAAAAAAGAAAAAGGAGCCTTTTTCTGAGGACTTGGAAGAAAAAACATTCATACACACACACACACACACACACACACACACACACACACACAAGCAAGTGGTATATCTCTATATCTCTGGCTACATCACAAATACTTTTACATAGCATTTTTTTATGTAAATTACTTCTTTTTCTATTCCCCAATATTTACTTAGGTATTTTTTTTAACATTTCCACATGCTATCAATTTATATTTGTTTAATATAATACAGTTTATCCCTTAGATTATTGTTATTATTATTATTATTATTATTATTATTATTATTAACGACCCTTGGATACTTCAGAAGGCATTGTTTTTCTTGTATTTAAAGTTGGATACAGAGTTGTGTAACCACACTTCAAGACCCACTCTTCCAGGGCATCTAATAATGCTGCCTAATAATTTGCATTATCTGAATTTTTGATACCTTATTGTACTGTTAACTTACAATGTTATGTTAAAGTCTCTTGTTACAATTGTGTCCTGTTCTCCCTGAAAAACTCCTGGTAATTCTTAAGGCACCAAGTAACACATTTTTTTCTTCCCTGAGCCACTCTACTAGAACTTACTTCTAGTTTAGTACTAATTTATGCTATATTGCAAATATTTATATTGCACATATTTGTTTATAGCTTATGATAAACCAAATCTTATATCTTATTTGGCTGAACTTTTTCCTAATGTTTATTTAGAAGAAAAAATATCAAAGATAGTTTTTAAAAATGATTAATAATTAGATTAATGAAAGACAGGGAAAAACACTACTGGTTATTAAAATATATTATAAAGCCATGATGTAATATTATCACAAGAATAAATATTTCAGTATAACTGAATAAGTTATCCAAATATAGACCCCATTATAGGTAGAAATATTTTTATGAAAAAAAGAGACTTTGAAATTCAAAAGTAAGGAAAGTATTAATCAATGCATGGAATGGGGAATAATGGTTGCCATTTGGATAAAAATAATTTAGATAATTTTCTCATACTGTAAATGCTTTACCTCTAGACTCAAACAAACCATTATAATTTTTTTAAAACTAGAATGTAATCATGGTCAAATATTGGTCATATTTCAAATCATGGTCATATTTCATGAATTTATATAGAGAAATGGACAATAGATGTTAAACCATTTAAATTTTTTGATGGAACATTTTTTATATGTTTAAAGTTAAAAAAAAAAGAAAAGAAAATAAGAATAAAATAACCTGGGAAAAACAGTTTCTGAAAATTTGACAGAAACAAGTGATTGTTGATAAAGACTTATGAAAATGAACATTAAAAAATAGGTGCCTTAAAATCAATGGGGAGAAATAAACTTATAACAAAAAACAAAGTTAGCTCACAAACATCGAAATATATTAATCTTACTAGTAATCAAAAAGGCAAATAAGATGAGATATAATTTGCAACTAGTAAACTAAAAACATTTTAATAATGCATAAAATCATTCAGTGTCTAGTGAAACAGGCACTTCCTTCAATTCCTGTTTGAACTCTGGGAAATAAATTTCAATTATTCATAAAAATATTCAGTCATAGTTCTTTATATTTTGGGAAAATAAACCTAAATAATTTAGTAATAAATGTGGACTTATAAAGAGAAAAACCTAGCTGTACACCCAATATTCCTGTTCTCTCTCTATTGGGTAGAGTGTTACTGGGAAGAGACTTCCCAGCCCATTTCTCATTGAGATGGTGCCATACGGCGAAATCCCAGCTAATGGAATGGGGCAGAATTAATCTAAGCTACTCCCAGTGCTGGACAGACTTTGGATGTTCAAAACTTAGATTTCCATCACTGGTCATAAACTTAAACAAGCTATCCAACACTTTGTACCTCAGGTTTCTCATCTGTAAAATGAGCTTTATACTAGTGCAAACCTCACAGTGTTAAGAATTAAAAATGAGTTAATTTAAAAAAATGAGATAGAACATAAATGCATATTAAATCCTAGGTCACTGTCAAGAGATCAGTAGTTGAGAGAAGTATAAACATTGTCAGATCCATCAAGAATGCCAACATAGGGTTTTATCCCAGAGCATATGTTGTCTTTCCTTGGTCCACACAGTGGGCCATGGGTTCCAAACCCTGGGGAGACTCAGCCTTCCCAGGTTATGCTGTCTCTGCTCCTGAAAAGTCAGGACAGCTGTGCTGAGATCATTAGACTGTGTTTACAGTGGCGTGGCACCTGTGTTATGATCCTGTAAACCCTTTCCAGGTCATCTGGTCACCATGGACCCAGGAAGACCAATCACCCTGACCCCTCCAGAGAATGATTTAAAAAAAAAAAAAAAAAAGTCATCTGGTCTCATCTTTCCAGGGAGTTTCTGTGTGTAAGGTCCCTGAATGTGAGATGTTATTTACATAAATAAAGGCCTGTGGCACGAAACAGAGACAGGAATACAGCTAAAATGAAACCTCAAGAAAACACCTCTATTTTCCAGAACATATATTTGCCATAAAGTAACCAGTATCTTTTTAAAAATTATTTAACAACCACTTATCCAGCACTTAGTATACCAGGTCTAACAATTAAGTTCGCAAATTAGTTGTGACGATGTTGCTAATATTTTTTGATATCAGAGGGATTATTCATTATGAATTTCTACCAACTGGACAAAAAGTTAACCAAGTTTACTATTTAGAAGTGCTGAAAAGGCTGTGGGAAGAAGTGAGATGACCTGAACTTTTCGCCAACAATTCATGGCTCTTGCATCACAACAATGCACCAGCTCACATGACACTGTCTGAGAGAGAGTTTTTAGCCAGTAAACAAGTAACTGTATTGGAACACCCTCTCTATTCACCTGATCTGGCCCCCAATGACTTGTTTCTTTACCCAAAAATAAAGGAAATATTGAAAGGAAGACATTTTGATGACATTCAGGACATCCAGGGTAATACAACAACAGCTCTGATGGCCATTCCAGAAAAAGAGTTCCAAAATTGCTTTGAAGGCATTGGCTTTGGTGCACAGCTGCCCAAGGGGAATACTTTGAAGGTGACCATAGTGATATTCAGCAATGAAGTATATGTAGCACTTTTTCTAGGATGAGTCCACAAACTTAATTGACAGACCTCTTATACAGAAGGCATTGCTCTAAGAATGCTACATGTATTAACCCCTTAGTCTTCATAACAAACCAGTGAGGGATATCCTGTCATTACCCACATTTCACTGATGAGTTTAGGTACCCTGTCGAAGGTCACTCAGGTGATGGTGCAAAAACCATAATTCAAACCCAGACAATATGACTCCCCAGTCAGTTCTCTGAGCTCCTTCCTGCCTCTCTTACCATGCCAATAGAGAGATGCTCATTAATGCTGTTTTAATACTACTTTATATTAGTATAGCATAGTTTTAAATTTACATAAAGCAGTCACAGTGATTAGCCACAGATTTTCACCATAGTCCCAGGAAGCAGATACCACTGTTATTAATTCTCATTTTACACAAGAAGAAATTGAGGCTCAGGGAATCAGAGTAACATTCAGAGGAACACATATCTGAAATTCAGATCCTGATTATTTGACTACTGATCCATTATTCTTTTCTTCACTATACACTAGTTTTCTCAATTCTCTATTTTCCCTTAGGGAGAATTTAAAAATCAGGTGTGTTTTTTTTTTTCTTTCTTTTCATTCCCTACAATGTTGGCAGAGTGATTAAATCAAAGAGATGGACTTTATTATTTTTAAATCCAGAACGTTAAGCAATTCTCAAAATTACTAGGAATGTTTGATTTCAATCTTTTCAGGCAATCTGGTTACTTATTAAGAGGCAGGAGGGCTTCTGAAGCTTGACGCCTTGTACAGGATGACTGGGTAGAACATGGCGGTCCCTGCTCCCCCTTCATCTTCAGCCAGCACGTTGGATTGCTCCTTTGCCAGCTAGTGAGGCAGGAATGCTGGGAAGTATAGAGACAGGAACTCAAAGTTTGGTAGAGGAAACTCTGGGGCTGCACAAGAGGGACCCCGGGTTCCAGTCCCATACGAAATCAGGATGCACTGGGGCAGCCTCAGCACCTCACTTCCCCCTTTAGGCCTCAGTTCTCTCATCTGCTGAGAATGGGTTGTATACTAAGTAATTGTCGAAATCCCTCCCAACTTCCCAAATTTTTTAGTGGTCTGAGTTCTTCCTCTGTCTTTTCATGTGATTTGGGGCGTCCTGGGATTCAGTTGTCTCATCTGTAATCTAAGAGTAATGATGTTTATCATGATTATCTTTCGAGATTGAGGAATGCATCAAAGAGGATTCTAAATACTTACAAATACAAAACATGTTTAAATACAAAACATGTTTTAGAACAGGCAAATACTACCATTAACTAAGTAGGAAAAAATCAACAACAAACTAATATTTCAGCAAGTAAAAGCATTGCTACTGATCTTCATAAATGCTTGGACATCTGGTGAAATACTATCCTCAGCTGTTTAAGCGCCATCTTCTTGGGTCAAATTTCTCTCCTCTCTCCAGCCCATCTGCTCACAGCTTGTCATGATAAACACTTCTGAGTTACAAAGCAAAAAGTACACAGCAACAAGAGAGGGACAGTGTCTTGGATGTTAACTAGACAATATTATTAGAGCGAAAACAGCAGCCAGTCGTCTACTTTTTATTCCCTCAACCCCACCCCACATTGCCTACCTACCTCTGCCCCATCTGTCTTTGCCTCATGTGTTGCAGCCACATGTCAGGCTGGAGAATAGCTAAACGTTATGAAATCAAGGCCATCTGTGAGTGAAGGAAAAGAAGAGAGAAATTTAATGGCTAAGAATAATGCCAGGTAGAAACTCTACGTGTCACTTGCCCTTGGTTCAATGAAATAGAATGTGATATGTGATTGATACTCCCTAGAATAGACTTATCTCAATGTGGTGTCCTGGGGATCAGGGCACTTGGCTTATCTAGGCACCATAGTGATTTGTTCTGAAACTTGGGTAAAAATTGCTGAATATCCAGCCTGTTTCCTCATTTGTAAAATCAGGTGGTATTTGTTGGGAGCAATAAACAACTACTTCACTGTTGTCATTAGGCTTACATAAAAAAGTTTCTGACAGAGCTCTGCAGTGAGTAGTAAACATTTTTTTATCGACTCTGAATCTAGTATACTGGAACAAGCACTGTACTAAGAAGTTCCCGCATGTCCAGCTGAGGACTCTAACCTTTCAACGCATTAGGAACGGTCGGAAGTTTCAGAGCAAGAGAATGCAATCTTTGAAATGCATTCATATTCCTGGCTCTGTTTTCTCTTATAGAAAATAAGGGAATTATTTATGAAACATTCTGTAAATTTTCTCCTTGCGCTGATGTTCTGAAAGTCCATGCTGCTTGCCTTGAATGATTACTTTTAAAACCAAAGAAATTGTGTCATTCCATATGCATTCTGTGTGAATAAACACATCCCCAAAAGCACACTTCTCCAATGTTGAAGTCAATAACATCAAAATGACCTCAGTAACAGTTTTTGGTGCAGCTGTACAACGCGAATAGTGGTTATTTCATAGTGGAGCCATTTTAGATGATACATGTATTTTTTAAATTATCCTTGCTATAGTCCCTTATTCATCTCTCATGAACATGCAATCCTTATGTACTAACGATAGGAGAGAGAGAGTGTGTTGTCCAAGCCAGGAGGAAAAGGAGGAATGACGCTAGCAAAAGGCAGAGCATGAGCTGGAAATTGACGGAGCACTTACCGTGTTAAGAACGAAAAATGTAATTTTTCTTGTGAATGCATTCTTTATCAATAAGGTCATCTGTCTCTTCCCATTGGAAGAAAAGAAACCGTATACTGTTTCTCTTGATTTGCTTAAGCATCAGATCTCCTCATTCATTCATCTGACTGAATTAATATTATAGTGTACCCACCATGTGCTGAGTGTTGTGCTTTGAGATTTGGATATGTAAATGAATAAGATGGCTTCTGCTTTCAAGGTTATGATGTAATTAACAGACATTGTCACACACTCTTGGTGGGAGAATGAATTAGCACAATCATTTTGGAAAAGCAGGTTGCTTAGTTATTACATTTAAAGATGTAATAACTGCCTTTTTTTTTTTTTTAGGAACCAGCATTTCCACGCCTAGATGAAGCCCTTAAACATATGTAAGTTTTTCATGTGTATAACTAGCATTTACATACAAGCATGTTCATGGTAGCATTGTTTGTAATGGAAATGAATAAAACTGAAACAATCTAAATACACGCGTAAATAAACTATAGCTGTATGAATCGATATTAATGAAATTCAAAAACATAATGTGGAATAGGAAATAAGTCACAGAAGACCACATATAACATGGTTTCATTTATAAAAATATCAAAAGAGTCAAAACTAAACAATATGTGATTAGGGAGACATATATCTGAGATAATCTATAAGATAAACCAGAGAATAAAGAATTTAATTAAAATTCAGGATAGTGGTTACCTCTAAGAGTAGGAAAGCAGATTATTTAATAGATGAAGAACACTGGGGGAATCTCAAAGGTATTGAGAATAAAATGGATTAATAAGTAATGGTTATATTATTATTATTCTTTAAGCTATATAATGTATATAGTCTTTGTATGTATATTAGCATTTTGATTAAAAAAATAAAATGCACAAAAATGGGACAAAATACACCCTCCCCTGAAAAAAAAAAAATCTATTTTGTCTTCAAAGCCCAAATTAAGTATTTCTTGCTACATGGAGTCTCTCCTGACTTCACTGGTATTTTCCCTCCTTCTATTGATTGCTCTTCATATTTTTTTTATTATTATATTTGTCTTCCTATAGCTTTAAATTTCTACTTTATGTGAACATAGTTTAGGTAAAGATCTTATCTCCTAGAGATTGCAAACATCTTCTAGGATCTGTGTCTCATTATCTTTGCTTCACCCACAGCAATTATCTTGGGAATTAATGGTGGTATAGTTTACAGATATAGGGATTTGCCCTCAAGAGTTTTGACTTTAAATGCTGGCTTTATGACGTAAAACTTTTGAGATATTGCACATCAGTTCCCACTTGTATGAAATGCTGATAACCTCCACCTATCAGCATCATAAATTCAGGATTTTTCTGAGACTTTATTGAGATAATATTTGCTCTATTCCATTCTGAAGCATTAGATAAATGTTTATTTGTGACCCTTGAACATAGAAAATTTTCAACAAATATTTGTTAAATGATTTTGTTACGGTCTTATTTTATTTTCAGGCTCCTAATCACTATAGAAGGAAGAAACACGCCTTACAAAGGGTGAAATTACTTGTTCAAGGAAAGGAAGGCACTCAGTCATCTCAAAGACCGACCCAGGAATCCTGACTTCACTAAGAGAAGTGAGTGAGAATTTTTCCACATTGAACCTTCTGAGCTAGAAGAGGCTGTTGACAAAATTGCTTCTAAGTCCTTTATGAAAGGGAGCTGTCAAAGGCCACCACACTTTGGTTTTAGGTATCAGTGTAGAGTACACTTTAAGACATAAAGAAGAACAGCTATGAAGCTAAAGGATGACAAATATTGATAGCAATTAAAATAACAAAAAGTGCTTTTATCTTGAAATAAAATCATTCGTTGTCAACACTTTCCTTAAAATATAAAATTGGACTTTATTTAGACTCACTGTTCTAGACAGCATTAGAAAAATTTGAAAATTGCCTAGCAGTTTGTTGAAAATATTTTAAAATGTTCTAAAAGTGTTTATTATTGTTTTTTTTGTTATTATTAAAAACAAAGTTGTTAAAGAGAATAAATGAAGACAATTTGAACTTTACTTGGATCTATGTATATTAAAATGTCTACTTTGATCAGCATTTTCTTGTTTCTAAAAAGCTTTAGGACATAATTGTTTTATTTAAACATCTGTGAAGGGAATATTATAAATCCCATCTCACACAGCACAGATCTGAGGTGTAGAGAGTAAGTGACAGAGCCAGTTTCAAAACCTAAGTTTACTGACTCTAGATCACAGGCATTTTTCACACCACTCCATGCACCAGCCATTTACCCTCCACATTTACCCTGGGTCTATCCCCTTTTGTCTTTGACATGCAGCTATCCTTCAAATGTAAAAACTATGCCTAGTACATAGCAGGCATAGAATACATAATTATTGAATAAACAAAGTGATTATTCACTCAACATTTTCCAGGACCCTCTATACCTACAGCGTTGTGCTGGGTGCTAAGGCAGAATCACAGACTCTCCCTCCCTCTCAGATATAGCCTCATTGTCATCTTTTGTGTGCATCTACTACGAGCAACAAACTTCTTAGAGAGTTAACATTTCAAACGTAAGATGCATGTTTTAGCATTCACCTAGAAGATGGGCTCTTTTATGTATTCCATTCTGCAGAGGAAAGCTTACCAATTTAGCAGATATAAACTGGAAAATATAAACGACATTCATGTATTTTTTGAAATGTGACTATCTCTAAATGTGAATGGAAACATCTGACTCTTTATGTCCTCAAAGTATATACCACCATAGCTGGCACATAATAAGTGCTTCAGAAATATTTGTTAAAGTAGTTGAAGTCTTGACAATCCTGACAAAATGGTTAGGGCCAAGAAATAAAACCAAGGCAATAGAATTATGTGTGTGGGTGCGTGTGCATGTGTATATGTGTGTGAAGTAAACTTTACTTTGAAGTCATTTTAGATTTAAGAGAAGTTGCAAAAATAGTGTAGAGTTGCCGTTTAACTCTCACCCAGTTTCTCCTGAAGTTAATATCTTACATATTGGTCAAAATTAAGAAACTAACACTAATATACATCAACTACATTTCAGACTTTATTTGGATTTCATTAGTTTCTACACTAATATCCTTGTTCTATTCCAGACCCAATCCAGGATTCAAATTGCATTAGGAATTTCTTATTTAAAGAGATGATTTTTATAATGTGGAAGTGTTTTCCATTTTATGAAACCTGTTGATGCACTGAGGAATGTTTATCAACCCCAAATAGCAGGCCCACACAAACAGAAAATTCTGTCAGGATAGAGAAAGAAAACAGTGGACTGTTCTCAACTGTAACTGACAAAGCTTGAAGGAAAAGCTCTTATCAGTTATTTCTCAATAAGGCTGGAGGAAAAAAGAAAAGCACTTGAATTATATATTTGGAACCACATTTGCATGCTCATTCTCAGTAAACGTGTATATAATACTAAATGTATGTCAATGTGTATTTATTTATTAAATAAAAATTCCCTTGAATAGTCATTTTTAAATATAAAGTTATACAAATATAGAAGAGCAACTTCTCCACTCCTCACCCTGCAAAGGATCCTGAAAGCCTTTTGTAGTTTAAGTCAACTTCCTGTTTAAAAGTCACCAGAACACATGTATTTCTTCCTCTGGAGTCTGTTGAAATTACGGTATAGAAATTAAAAAAAAAAAAAAAAAAAAAAAAGCAAAGCTATAACAGCAAGAAGAATGCAGAGGTATGGGAGATTTTGACAAATTTCTGGAATATTGAGTCTTATAGATGGATGGATCAAAGCAGACAAAGCCTCCGACCTCATGAGAGACAGTTTTTTTGGAAGAAGACAGAAGGTTTAAGGTCAAAAGATTCAGAGATTAGATATCTCTTATCAACTACTTTGAGTATGAATTTCATTTTCTTTATGGAGCAATTCCTGGAAAGAAAATGGACCTAGACTGGCTAAGGCCTCCAGTATGGGTGCTAGTTAACCCAAAATAAGGTCTTATTTTTCTTGGGTTTGGAAATTTTTAGCTAAAAGGCTCATTTCTGGTCCACAACCTGAATGTGAAGATTAACAATCTATAAACTTTGCCAAGTACATTGAATGTCCTGTCAGAGAGAAGCCTGGTGGGAAAAGAGCCCAAATTCACAAAAACAGGAGAATTCCACACAACTGAATAACCAATTGAATCCTTTATAGTCATCTATGAGTTAAACAAATGGCACAAAATCTGTGGGAAATAAAAGACAAAGATGAACTAAGAACAAGTGACCCAAAAGACACAAAAATGACACAGGAAATAGGCACAATTTTTACATTGTTGGAGAGATTTGAGAAGCTATTTCAGATATGAAATAAGAATGAAGGCCAAAAATAAATTAGCAATCAAATAATTAAAAAAGACCTATTGGAGATTAAAAATAAACTCATGGGAATTGAAGTTTAATAAAAGTCCTTGAAGAATAGTTTGAGAAAAAAAATCTCAAGATGCAGAGGTAAAGAAATAGAGATAGAAAACGTGAAAGAAAATATAAATGACAGCAAAACAATCAGGAAACATGATATAAACCAAAGAAATTTCAAAAAGAAATACTGGAAACAAAGTATCAAATAAATAAAAGAATTATAACTTCAAAGTTGTGAGAGAAGTTTATTTTAACATTAACATAGAATTCTATATCCTTAGAAATTGTTAGTCTAGTATTACTACAAAATAGAGATAGATTTCTTCCAATATTTAATTTGTGTCATGAAGTATTTTAAATGCACCAAAATATGAAAAATAATTAACAGAAATGCATATAAATACCAACCAGATTTATATGTTGTTCAAATTTTCTCATATTGACTTTAGAATAAAAAAATAAGAAATATATTTTTGGAAACAAGCTGACAAACGCTTGGAGACAAATGCTGACGTAGATGTGGAGTAAAGGAAACCCTTTTGCCCTGTTGATGGGAACGCAAATTGATACAGCCATTATGGAAAACAGTAGAGAGGATTCTCAAAAATTAAAAAAAATGAAACTACCATATGATTCAGCAATTATATTTCTGGGATCTGCAACCGCATGTTCATAACACCTTTATTCACTATAGCTAAGCATGGAAACAACCTAATTGCCCATCAATGGATGACTGGTTAAAGAAGATGTGAAAATATATATATTTGGGGGTGCCAAAAAATGTATACACATGACTTGTATTCATCTTTTGTTATCAGTATACAATGAGTATTACAATTTTAATACAATTTTGTCCTTTCTTAAAATGTGTATACATTTCTTTTTTGGTACCCTCTGTATATATATACACTATGAAATATTATTCAGCCATAAAAATGAGGAAATCCTATCATTTGAGACAACAAGGATGGACATTGCAGGCATTATGCTAAGTAACGTAAGTTAGAGAAAGGCAAATACTTTATGATCTCACTTATATGTGAAATCCTAAAAAAACAAAACAGCAACAACAAAAAATTCATACAAAAATCAGAGATGGGGGAA
Source organism: Rhinolophus ferrumequinum (assembly GCF_004115265.2). Classification (NCBI taxonomy): domain Eukaryota; kingdom Metazoa; phylum Chordata; class Mammalia; order Chiroptera; family Rhinolophidae; genus Rhinolophus; species Rhinolophus ferrumequinum. Next base: position 56,635,558 of record NC_046285.1, read on the forward strand.
GGGGAGAGTGAATTGGAAGACAGTAATCAAAACTTACAAACTTCCAGTTATAAGATATTAATAAATAAGTGCTAGGGATGTAATGTACAACATGGTGACTATAGCTAACACTGCTGTATGATATATAGGAAATCTGGTAAGAGAGTAGATCCTAAGAGTTCTCTTCACAAAAAGAAAATATATTGTCCTTAATTTTTTTTCTTTTCTTTTTATTGTATCTATATGAAAAGATGGATATTAGCTAAACCTATTGTGGTAATTATTTTACAATATATATAAATGAAATCATCATGCTGTATGCCTTAAAGTTATATAGTGACGTATGTCAATTATTTTTCAATAAAACTGGAAAAACAACATATTTTTGAGATAGAAAGTACAACCAGTCTTTATAATACATGTTTTTGAAAACATAAAAATATTGAGAAATAAAAAGTTCAAGATACAAATTTATTCTATATCTTCGTAAAATTCTATTCCCTTTTTCTTTCCCCAAAGATCATATCTGTCCTGTTGTTAACTAGATAGATATAGATAGATAGATAGATAGATAGATAGATAGATAGATAGATAGATAGATAGATATCCCATCACATGCTTAGATACATAAGCATTCACAAATAGTACCTTGTAGTAATTATTTTTAAGTGAAATAAGTCAGACAGAGAAAGATAAGTACCATATGATTTCACTTATTTGCGGAATCTAAAGAAAAGAATAAGTGAATGAACTAACCAGAAACAGTGTTGGAGACAAAGAGGAAAAACTGAGGATTGCTAGATGGGCGGGGGGGGGGGGGGGGGAAGGGATTGAAGGGCAGTCGGTGACCACAGGATGGCCACGGGGCTTGAAAATTAATCTGGGGAACGTAATTTAGCGGTTACCAGAGGGTAAAGGGGTTGGGGGTGGGAGATGAGGGTAAGGGGGATCAAATATACGGTGATGGAAGGAGAACTGACTCTGGGTGGTGAACACACAATGTAATTTATAGATGATGTGATATAGAATTGCACACCTGAAATCTATGTAATTTTAATAACAATTGTCACCCCAATAAATTTAAATAAAAAAAAAATTTTAAATGGTACTATATTGTATGTATCCAATTATATATTTTTTACCTTCAACATTATTTTTCTGATAGTTGTCTATTTTGATACATAAAACTTAAGTTCATTTATTTTCATTGCTACCAGAATTTTACTGTGTTTATATATCCATTCCCCTATTAATGGGTGTTAAAATTATCCCAACTTTAATCTTACCAATTGTATAATGATCATTCTTGAACATATTTCTTCATGTAGACATGTGAGAATTTCTACAGGGAATATTTCTAGAAATGGATTTCTCAGTCATAGAACATGGCATTTTCAACATTGTCAAATTGTGCTCTGAAGTGATTTCCCAAATTTACTCTCCCACTAGCAGTATAGGAGCTTCCTTTTACCACATCCTCGGCAATCTTTTCTATTTTCCAAGTCTTTTAAATTGTTCGTCTGATGCTAATGAGTTTAATTAATTTTAGTTTTCTGATTGCTAGGGGGTTTCATATATTTATTGGCCTCTCTAATTTCCCTTTCTTCAAAATTTCTGTATTTATTATAACATCTATTTATATTTCTATTGGGTCATTTGACATTTCCTCATTAATTTTAGGAGTGCTTTATAAACTCTGTACACATGTATTATCATTTGTTTTCATTTATTTGAATTGCAAGAATCTTCCTTCAGTCTTTTACTTATTCTTAAATTTACTATCTTTTCATGAAGAGGGTATTACACTAAGTGAAATAAGTCAGACAGAGAAAGACAAATATCATATGTGTGAAATCCAAAAAACTAAGAACAACGAAAAACAAACTCATGGCTTTGGAGAACAGGGTGGTTTTTGCCAGTGGGGAGAGGGGTTGGGGGGATGGGCAAAATGGGTAAAGGGTATCGGGAGGTACAGACTTCCAATTATGAAGTGAATAGGTCATGGAAATGTGGTATGCAGCATGGAGACTATAGTCAATGGTATTGTAGTCCATATTTGAAGGTTGCTGGGAGAGTAGATCTTAAAAGTTCTCATCACAAGAAAAAAATTTTTTTCTAATTTTTTTATGGTGATGAATGGTGACTAGACTTACGTGGTGATCATTTCGTAGTATATACATGGCTGAAATCATTATGTTGTACACCTGAAACTAAAATACTGTATGTCAATTATATCTCAATTTTTGAAAAAGGAAGTTTTAAAGTTTTATGTAGTCAAAATTATCAGTATTATTCTTTGATGGTTTGTGTTTTTTGGGGATTCATGAAATCTTTCCTAATTCCAATATTACTAATATGTTCTAAGGGTGTTTTTTTTTTCTAATTTTTTAAAGTTCTGAGATTCATTTTGGAATTTTTATAACAAACATATTTATTTATTACTTCTATAATTAATACCACTTTTGAAGGGACACAAAAGTAAAAATCATCTATAATTTTGGCCCTCAGAAACCAAGTTCTGTTAACCTTTATTCTATTTACTGTCAGTTTCATTTCTGTTTATAAGTCCTTTTATTGTATAAGTGAGATGACGTATTACCTATATTTTATACACTTTTTTTATTTAATGGCACTTAATATTTTTTTTTTAAATCTATAGTAATTCACAAAAATAGGGGTTGGAGGCTGGAGAATCCAGAGATGCAAAGTTTCGAGAGGGTGCATGAAAATGTTCCTTTACAGTATGAATTTGGGACACATGCAATCCAAAACAAGTAAACCAATTAGCAATTTTATTTTTACATAGTCTCTATGTGTTCTTCCATTGTAGAAACTCACATAATCTTCCTAGAAATTGTTATTCATACCTCTGCCTCCACTAAACCATATGCCCTTTAAGTCAGGGACAGATCTCATTAATCTTTGTATCACTAATTGGACCCAGCAACAAGTAGGTGCTCAAGAAGTGTAGAAAAAAGGTGGTGAAGTGAACTCTGAATTAGGAGTGAGGAAACCTATGTTCTAGTTCACTAAGTACCTACCAAAGTGGTGTCTTTGGACAAAATTTTTCTAAGACTCAGTCTCTTACTCTGAAAATTGAAGGAAGGAAACTAGATGACCTATAAGTTTCCTACCTCCTCCGACATTCCAGACTCTCTGATTCTTTAAAAAACTGTATTTATGGGGTCCATAAATGTCTGTTAAAATATTTCTAGTTCATGATCCTATTAAGTAGCACAGTCTTTCAACAACCTATGACATCTAATACTAACAGGTATTTACTTAAACACAGATGGGAATTGCGGTCCGGTCCCTTAAGACTGCCAAGTTTTCAGTCGAGATGTCCTTGCTGGTTTAGATGGATGAGCTGTTTTCTGGTAAGTAGCCATCAGAATACCAAAGAGTGAGCTTAACATAAGATACCCATTGGTGCTCTCTTACCAGATTCTGGCAGGATATGGAACCATGTCATTTCCTGGCTACTTTGCCTTTCCATCTGCCTCATGAACTCCAGCCTACAAAAGGGACTTTGTGATTACATCTCCCTCTAGTGACTAAAACCTTTGCATAATGCAAAGTCTCCTGTGGCACTTGAGAAAGAATATTTGGCTAGAAAAATATAAATAAAAACGATAATATGTTAGTTCTTTGGTAATTCAAGAAATAGTCACTCACTGTTGCTCTATGAAAAGTTCATCATGTATTCCACGTTGCAACGAGAGAACTAACACTCAGGAGGAATTTTTCTGAGTGTCTGAGAACCAAATAATCAGGAATCTGCCCCATTAATATAATGTCCCAGACCAACCATCAACCAAAGTCTCATATAAATGTATGACAGGATAACGTCCAGTGTAAATATACAAGAAAAAATGCTCCTTCTATTTATTCTGACACAGGTTCTGGTTGAAACCGCTTTGAGCATTTTTTTTTTTTTAATACTAAGGAAATAAAAACATCAGTAATACAAATTTCCAACCAAATAACATACATTTTTAAGAGAAATTAAGAATAATAGTTTGCCAAATTTAACTCCAAATAAATAATTTGAGCAGCAAGATAACCCAGAGAGAAGGCAATTCATCTTTTAGGATTATGAGTTCCCTCAACAACCCTTATAGAAATGGCATCATTCGTGTTTGTACCATCCATTCTGCAATACTCCATGTGGTTCAAGGGAAAATATTAGGCAAACAAATAGCTATTTAGTTTTCTCCGTATTTTGTTTGTGATAAGTACAGCTGTGATTTTCCAGTACTTATCACAAATAAATAAATAGGAAATTTCCTCTACGTTGGCATAGAACTTGCCTCAGGTCTTGTAAGTAAGCGGCCAAACCAATGATATATCACCTCCAGACTCTAACCTCAGGACGTCTCACCTTTCACATCAAATTCCCTAATCCTTCTATTTATTACAACTTCAGGTCAAGGGATTAGAATGTCCGGGACCTTAAAGAAAGTATTTGCCATCACAAACAGGTTCATTTCAGGAGCTTACTTTTCATTAAAACTGTTATAGCTGAAATGGAAGCTAGAAACTGGGCTCTGGGGAAGAAGGGATTTTCACCAGCTCACTGGAAGTCCCTCTGGTTTCTAAGTTCCCTTTCTCAGTTCATTTTATGAAGCTCATAATACAGCTGGCCCTGTCACTTTAAACCACCATAGTCAGTTTTCTTTTTTGTTTGTTTGTTTTTTTATTTCATCATTGACCTTGCAGATAGACAACTGAAGAAGTCAAGTGTGTGATTTCTATATAGTTCCAGTCATTGAATTGGCCCAGATGTAGATCCTAATCTGTTAAACTTCCTAATTTTACAGCACAGAAAACAAAGGCCTAGACTGGGTAAAAGAGTTCCCAAAATCATACAGAAAGGGCAGGACTAGAAACCAGATCTCAAGATTCCAAAGACAGTGTCTTTTGCACCATGCTATACTGTTTATATTTTTTTCTAAAGAGACCAGAGATCACATAAGTAAATAAATGCTACTATTCAAAACATACTTAGGAATCTTCTTTGGGCATTATACCTAGTCTATAGCACATTATTCATTATTTCCTTAGCTACCAGACTGTTAGATCATTTAAGGGCCTAGTCTGTTTAATTTTGCCTATATCTCCAGCACTTAACATAATACTTGGCATATGGTAGGTCATCAGAAGTATTTTGTGAATAACATTAGCTGATGCCTACCTTTTGATGGAAGATTTAACTACTAGAAATATCTAATATTATAAGGAAAATATCAAGTTTATAAAGTCACTAGTTGAGTTGGATAGTCTACATCATATGATTCAGAGTCCCTGACTGCCCCTCACAGACCCAGAGTAATTTGGGCACAAAGACAATGTCTTATTCACCTCAAAATTTCATAGCACCATTCCCAGTTCTTACAAAGAAAGATAACTCCCATGGATATTGAATAAATGTTTGATGACTAATGGAGCAGAAAGTAGAAATTTGGATGAAGGCAGAGAGCACTTGCTTACAAGTTAATGAAGCAAGGAAGTAATGGTAATATTTCTTCATTGGAAAATAAAAGTTAACATGGGTTATTGTCAAAGTTCTAACCCTCAACTATCCCCTTTTAGCAGTGACCTTGAATGAAAAGGCATTATATGGACAATAAGCTGTACCAAGTACTGGCATCCAAATCTCTTTAGCTGCTACTATTGTGATCTCAGAATGTTACTAAAGACACAGAGTGCTCGCTTCGGCAGCACATATACTAAAATTGGAACGATACAGAGAAGATTAGCATGGCCCCTGCGCAAGGATGACACGCAAATTCGTGAAGCGTTCCATATTTTTGTGGGATTATATCAAACTAAAAAGTTTTTTCACAGCAAAGGAAACCATCAATAAAACAAGAAGGGATCCTACTGAATGGGAAAAGATATTTGCCAGTGATATATCTGATAAGGGATTAATATCACAAATCTATGGAAAACTTACTCAACCCAACTCCAAAAAAACAAACGATCCAATTAAAAAATGGGCAGAGGACTTGAAGAGACATTTTTCTGAAAAGGACATACAGATGGCAAACAGACATATGAAGAAATGCTCAACCTCACTAACCATCAGAGAAATGCAAATAAAAACCACAATGAGATACCACCTCACCCCAGTCAGAATGGCTATCATCAATAAATCAACAAACAACAAGTGCTGGCGCGGATGTGGAGAAAAGGGAACGCTTGTGCACTGTTGGTGGGATTGCAGACTGGTGCAGCCGCTATGGAAAACAGTATGGAGGTATCTCAAAATTCTGAAAATGGAACTACCTTATGATCCAGTAATTCCACTCCTAGGTATCTATCCGGAGAAATCCAGAACTTCAATTCAAAAATCTCTATGCACTCCTATGTTTATTGCAGCACTATACACAATAGCTAAGACATGGAAACAACCAAAATGCCCATCGGTAGATGACTGGATTAAGAAACTGTGGTACATTTATACAATGGAGTATTATGCAGCCATAAGGAAGAAAGAAATCTTACCATTTGCAACAACATGGATGGATCTAGAGAACATTATGTTAAGTGAAATAAGTCAGACAGAGAAAGATAAGTTCCATATGATCTCACTTATTTGCGGATTCTAAAGAAAAGAATAAGTGAATGAACTAATCAGAAACTGTTTGGGAGACAATGAGGAAAAACTGAGGGTTGCTAGATGGGCGGGGGGAGTGGGGGGTGGGGGGGAGGGTGAGGGGATTGGAGGGCAGTCGGTGACCACAGGATGGCCACGGGGTTTGAAAATTAATCTGGGGAACGTAATTTGGTGGTTACCAGAGCGTAAGGGGGTTGGGGGGTGGGGGATGAGGGTGAGGGGGATCAAATGTACGGTGATGGAAGGGGAGCTGACTCTGGGTGGTGAACACACAGTGTGATTTATGGATGATGTGATTCAGAATTGCACAACTGAAATCTATGTAATTCTACTAACAATTGTCACCCCAATAAATTAAAAAAAAAAAAAAAAAACCCAAAAAAAAAAAAAAAAAAAAAAACACAGAGATTTCTCTTTTGCAAAGAGATCATTTTACTCTTTCCAGAATGCAGTATGTACTCATCACCAGCAGGACTTATACATTAAATAAGGAGTCCTTGTGACTGTAGTTAAGTTCTCTGATACTTGTTGGTGCTGGTTGTGCTTGGTGTTTGGAATTACATATATTTATGTTTACTTTGGATGTCAAGCTATTAACAAATGCCATCTTGGAATAATGAACCATGGGGTATTTTCTGAAAAAAACAACACATACACTCTTAAGTAATCATAGACTGTTTAATTAATGTGCTTAGACAAAATCAAGACACCTAGCTACCCAGAGATGTCCCTTTTAAAATCCATGGTTGAATGATGAAACTCAGGCCCATATTTCCATCTGACCCCATATTCTTTTAGAAACAAGAGTTAATAAACTTTACTTTTTACCATACAATGTCCCGGGTAAAGGTAGAGTGAATTAGTCCTGGGGGTAAATAAACTTCAGGGCTTTCATATGCCATCAAACTTAATTAAAAGACTGAAAAAGAATTTCAACTTTCGTATAACTACCAGGGTAGTCAACAGTGTTTTGGGTGTTTTCTCACCACCCCAAATATTTTTTTTTTGTGGAGTAATATACTTGTAATATTATATTTTATTCCTTAAGGGGGATCTCCCTTATTTGAGATTCTTAAGATCCTCTAGTTTAACATGCAGCACTTATTTTTTATAAGGTATGTTTTATCACTGAAGTGTTTTGTGGAGGAGACAAAGAGATGGTTGCATTCAGTCCTACCCACATGCAAATATGAGTGTTTGGTTTGGGGAGAGAAAGTACTTTTTCTTCCACACTGTTTTTTCCCCTCTAGTTGTCCTGACCTAACTCTCCATCTAGAGTGCTTATAAATATTCTGGCACATTTATACGAGTGTCTGTACCTGGGGCAAGTCAGATGGGGACTGAGCAAAGTGTCAGGAGAAGATAACACTTCTGTTGGAGAGCCAGAGAAGCAATTTGCTAGCTGCTGTCTTGTCAGCTAGATGCCAACCAGAAAGATAGGTAACAAAACTCCTCAACCCAGGCGATGTATATTCCTCCTGCTAAAGAAAATTTAGTGAGTGGCTGTGGCTCTGATTCTACTCCCATGTGGTTCCTAAGCCCCAGCAAAGGCCCCATCTTGACTGAGTGTGTGCGCTGGTGAGAGTTGGGCATGTGCTGCTGCTGCTGCTACTCTCTGCGCCACTCGAGATCAAATTCTGTATTTCCGAGACCTATTGAGCTTACCACATCGACACAGTTTCTCTTTTTCTCCACCACCTAAGGGATCGTACAAGGCTCCAGAACAAGAAGTATTTCTCTTTGTTCTCCTATCCTATATTCTCTCTAATCCGATTTTAAGCATGTGAATCTTACCCAGCCCCCCTGAAATTAAGATTTTTAAAACTCAAAAGCCAAGGGCTAACTCTATTTTTTCATTTTCCTGCTACGTCATCTCTTCTTTAAGGCAATACAAAGAATACCTACCTGGATGAATGCATGGATCAAAGAGAAAATATTAGAAGTAAAAGTCACATTGTAATGCTTCAAAAATATTATCTCACAATAACTTGTATATGCGTGGAGAGAGAAAAAAGTGATATGAACTCAGAGAATTGAAGTCGTAGTTCGCTATATTAAGATTATAGAGACAATTAGAGATCACTTGGTTTAATTCTTTCATTTATAGTGGGGAGAAAGGAAGTGACTTGTTCGATGTGACAGTGTAAGTAATTGGGGAAAAATAGGGTTTTCAACCCACATTGTTTTCACTTTAGTTTATAGAAAAAAATACATACTTTAATGTTAGTCAAATTCATATTTTAATTTATATCTGAAAGGGCTTTTTATTAAAATATGAAATTAATTAATTCTGTAATTTACTAACATGAGATCTTGACAAGTATTAAACATCTCTAAGGGTTGTCTGTGAGGATAATATTACACTTTGTAAACTTGTGATAATCAAACTATGTGAAGTATCTAAATTCTTGGCACATGCTCGATAATAATTCATAACTATGGTATGTAGTATAATGCTATATGGTAACTTATATTTATAGTTGCAGGTTATCATATGAATTTGAGATCAACTATGCTAGTACGATGTTTAAATAACATGTAATAATATGCTATTTTGAAGGCTGAGATATCCATTAATAGGCAAAGATAATCCAAAGTACTTTTGAACTTTTATTATTCATTTCCAAAAAGTATGCCTTAAATTAGAAGCATTGAAACATTTGTAAACAGGATTCTTTGATATTTTGTTAAGAACAGTACACCCAATCATAATACTTGTCAGTTGAAAAGAGGATAATAGGAAAAATAGATTAAATGTCTAGGATCTTTTCTTTTTTTTTTCTTCCACACAAGAAAACTGAGCCCTACAGAGGGAAATTACTTTCCCAAGGAGATAGAGCCAGGTATAGAATTCCAAAATACAGGTATCTAATCTGGGTCACATACTCTCTGTCCAATTTGTAATTAAGAGTAGGAAATATAAACCTCAAACCTAGAGGCAGTTCAGACTCTTTCTCTGCCTTCATACTACACCTTATATCAACTATCAGATGCACTGCAAGTTGCCTCATATAACTTCAGACTCACTCCTCATCAACAAAACATAGACGACGAGAGCCAGATCTGACTGCCCCAAACTTCTTGTAAATGTATTCCTTACTTCCAAAGTTATTTTTTTCCAAGGCTTTCTAAAACACACTTTATTGAATTCCCACAATTCTACTTTTTTGGCATTTGCTCATTTTTATTTGTCCAGATCTTTCATTAAGAGAAAAAACTGGTTGCTCTACCAGTTTCAACCTATTTCTAAAATAACGAAAAAAGACTCATTTTCTGATCACTTCCTTTATTTAAGCAAATTGAAAAAATAAAAATAAACAAATGCAGGAGTGATTCAGAGATAACAAAGGGATTTTACCTAAACAATCCCAATCACAAAGACACAAAAATACTAGTCAAAGACGCAGAATTAATGAAGGACAGTGAGAACTGCTTTTATCATAGACACACCTGAAATAGGTTCTCAAACCAGTTATGTTCAGTTTAATAATAGCTAACAATATAACCTGATGCCAGAATATTTTTTATAAAGACATTTTAAAAATTAAACCTCACCCATTTATAATCTATATAAACAGATTATAAAGACAAAGACAAAACTCTTCTACATCAGTATTCTGGTGAAAGTACAGTAACAGAACAAGTAAAAAGGCCAACAGTGAAACTCAAGAGCAGGTTCAAACACTGTAAACTCACTTCCTGAGACTATGAGTTGTATCTCATGATTTTAAAAAGGGGACTTTTTTTATATAAATAAGAAAACACTTTCATCAGCATGAAGCACAGTCAAACATTATTATAACAAATGTTTTTGACATGACAACACAGCAGAGAATTTGCAGGACAGGGAGAAATTTGTGTGGCCAATTATTTCCCTGTTTACATCTTCTAATTTTTCAAAATACGCTTTGCTGTGTAAATTTGGTCTTATTACTTAACCTCTTTGATGCTCTCCAGTCTCAAAATAAAATTAATACAATAATATCTACCTCACCTGTCACTAGGTGTAAATGTTGAAGAAAAGGCCAACAGATTTTCTCAAAGAATAGGATGTAAAGGTAAGAGAAAGAGAAGTGTCAAGAATAACATCAAGGTATCTAGCCTGCAGGTCTGGAAAATGGCATTGCCATCATTTGAGTTAGGAAAGCTTGTGCAGAGAGCAGGTCTGAGATACACACTCCTTCAGTACACAGGGCCCCAGGTCCTGGAGAACATTTAACAGCAAAAGTCTAGAAACATAAAAGAGTCAGAGTTCTGTTCAAACCGTTATTTAGCCCAGTCCTAGCACACATGGACTCTGTTTTATTGGATTCTATAGCAACGGATGACTACATGTGGCTGCTCGAGATATTTCAATATGAAAAGCGCTTATTTCTAAGAAAGTTCTTTATCTCCCAATAAGATTACCTGCAGAAAAGTGGGTCACAGTTACCAAAATGATATTTGCGTTTTCCTAATTACTTTATTATGTAAAACATTTTATGTTTGTGGGGGAAAAAAACCTTTGATATGTATTAGAAATCATATCCAAAATACTATTTTTAAAATGCCATAGACTTTTAGACATAATCAAAAGATAAAATTCCAGCTGGAATGGAGGATATAGTGGTTGAAGGATCAACATCAGAAACATTTTGAACATGACACTTTTCTATGAATAATTGTTAGAATGCACAACTCCTTTCTGGCTGATAAATCCCTTCCCTTAGCAACTGTAGGGGTGCTAAATTATTCACCTTTCCTGTTGGGCAGTCAGTGGATATCTAAAATGTATAAATAAGTAAATAAATATTACACTCTATTATTTAGAATTATAAAATTATCTAGCAGGGCAATAAAATATTAAAATCTACAAATCAGTGAGACAATGTTGAGAACAAGTATAGTTTTCATGGGACGAAGTCAATAGATAGTATGCGCTAGGAGTCTGCGCGGAAAACAGGTGGCAGGCACACTGCTATTGAACAGAAGTTAATGAAAAGCAATTTATACAGTTGTGGACTATGTTTAGGTAAAACAATAAGAGGTGATAAATTACTCAGATTCTATCAAGACGCAGGGGGAAAGAAGCAATTTCCAGTAGGGGAAGCTTATTCAGAGGAGTTGTGGCTGAAAGGAGCTATAGACATAGATGGGAGCCATTGTCCACCTACCACCCAACAGCAAGCCAGCCGGACATATCTTCTCCCTTTCTGGCTGATCTCCTGACAATGCCATTGGCCAAACCCATTTGGGAGATACAGGGTATGGGAGCCTAGACAGTGACATCCAGAGGTCAGCCTCCTAGGTCACAGTGCTGGGTGGAGAATGGTCGAGAATGGACTCAGAGAAGTACAGAGGATTCCAGCACAGATATTCTCTAAGATGGGAGGCTTAAACATGTTAAAGTTGCCTCAAAAAGCACATAGATGATTATAAAGAAACATAATTATTTTAACACAGAAAAGTTGAAAAAGGAAAATTACAAAATATTATTACCACTCAGAAATAACCATTGTTAATAAATTATTTACATATTTCAGACCTCTCTAGATAAATAGATGATAGATAGATAATCAAGATAAATAAATATGTAAGTGGACAGATTGATAGAAGACGTTTAAAATGATATAATCACTATTTCTTATAAAGAGGACTAAACATAATATTGAACACAATGGAGGTTAAATCTAAGACATTTACAGTATAACTGAAGTGGAATTCAATGATTTAGTAATACGTATTTCTTTACCACAAGTTTCATTAATGTATATATTTACAATATGTGCCTTAGAATACATTACCTTGTTTTAAAATGTACACTTTGTGTGACTTATTAAACTTCCTATTTATCATTTATTTATAACTGTATGGACTCACAGATTTTTATTTTTTTCTATGGCTATAATCTAATTTTATCATTATTTATCTGGATGATTAAAATACCCCCAACTTAGCCAGTGGGGACACCTTCAAGAGGATTTCTCTGTCCTTTTGACATCACCATCATTCTAAGAGTAGTTCCTTACTTCCCAGCATTACAAAATGTTCAAGGCTCATCTTGTGCTTTCCTTGCCCAAGCCCTAGCAACAGCCATTTCGCCCAAGTATGCCTGCTTTTTTTAGTGGAGAATTCTATTTCAAAATCAAAATGTAAAAGATAATTATGCTTATTGTTATGAGTGTATCATTGTTCTCAAATGCTCTTTGTAGAGCGAGGGACTGCACACATACCCATTTACACCTATGTTTAGTTATATATCTATTAATCAAGCTACCAATCACTGTATCTATTTATCTATCTACATTAAAAATCTTGAGTCCACACTGATATCTTCAATTCTGCTCTAACAAGACGTTATTTTATTTTCTCTTTTTCCATATTTGCAACTCTCTTCTCTAACAATGAGACACTTGGCTCCCATTATACGCAATAGTTTTGCTTATTTAATTAATCCCTGTATGTTAAAAATCTCCCTTACTGCATACACACACACACACACACACACACACACACACACACACACGCACGCACACCACTTCGCCTGCCAGGATGCCAATGTTCGATGTTCCATGTTGAGTTGTTTAATCTCACCACACAGAAACTCTTCTCAATCCAATTTGGCTTCAATACCCTGTTCAGGGCTCTAAAACCTGCCCTTGCACACCTCTCTCACATTAGTTGGGTTCTGAAATTTCACTCTGGGACACACAGTTTTCCCCTCTCCCCAATATGGACAAGAAACTTGCTTTGGACTGAACCATTTAGGAAGAGAAGGGAAGAGAAAGAGGAATAAGAGAACAATTTGTTATTCTAGATGTCAATATTAGAAACAGAAAAAGAAGTATGAAACCAGTGAACTAACTTTCCACCATAAAGAAAAATCTAGAAAAAGAGCCAACTAAAAGAATGGAAATAATAGAAGAAAAAAATAAGTGGAGAAATCAATAAAATAGAAATTAGACAAATATAACGAACCAATAAAAACAAAAGTTGGTTCTTTCATTAAGTCTTTTCGCAAAACTGCTCAAAAAATAAAGAGAAAACTAATTAACAATATCAGTGATAAAAGAGTGGACATTACTACAGATAGTAAAGGATAATTAAGTAATATTATGAATAAAAAATATTATGTCAACGAATTTGACAACTTAGATGGAATGGGCACATTCCTTGATAAACAGTTTATTGGCATGAACACAGAAGAAATTATAAATCTGAATACTCATAAGAAAATTTAATTATTAATCAAAAACCTCACAAAGAGAAGTCTGGTCACAGATGACTTCATGGTAAACGCTAACAAACAACTAATAAAGAAATAAGATCAATTCTGCAAAATATGAAGATGGAGGAAATACTCACCAAATTATTTTATCAGACAGCATAATCCTGATACCAAAATCTGACAAACACATTATAAAAAATAAAATTATAGACCAATATAAGTTATGACCAAAAAAAAACAACAAACAATCAAAAAAACCACTCTAACAAAATATTAGCAAATCAAATCCAACAATAGTTTAAAAAGAGAATGCATCATGACTAAGTGGTTTTTAACCTAGGTATAAAGGCCCCGTATAATAAAAAATCAATCCATGTATTTTCTCATATAAATAGTACAAAGGAGATAAATTATACAATTATCTTAATAGGTATAAAAAAAGCATTTATGATAAAACTTAAGGAAACTTATTCAATTTATGAGTATAAATGAAATAACCTAGAATTAGCATTATTCTTAATTATGAAGGACCGAATGCTTTCTCCCTAAGAGTGGGAACAAGGCAAGGCTGTTGCTCCTCAACACTTGCCTTGAACTTTTCAGTGAGAGTCTTAACTAGTGCAATAAAGCAAGAAACAGAAGAGAAGGGATTAATATTAAAAAATAAGAAGTAAATTATTATCATCCATAGGTGACATAATTATTAATATAGAACTTAATAAGCAAGTCCTAGATATGGTAGTAAGACAAGAAAAAGAAATAAAAGGCATCCAAATTGGAAAGGAATAAGTAAAACTGTCATTATTTGCAGACGACATGATGCTATATAGAGAGAGAACCCTAAAAATTCCACCAAAAACTATTAGAACTGATAAATAAATTCAGTAAAGTATCAGGGTACAAAATTAATATTCAGAAATCAGTTACATTTTTAAATTTCTATTCAATTTATTGGGGTGACATTGGTTAATAAAATTATATAGATTTCATGTGCAAAATTCTATAATACATCATCTATATATTGCATTGTTTATTCACCATGCAGACTCAGTTTTCCTTCCATCACCATATATTTTTACCACATTTACCCTCTTCCAATAATGAACTGTCAGAAAAAGAAATTAAGAAACCAGTCCCATTTACAATTGCATTAAAAAAAGTAAACCCTAGGAATAAATTAGGAGGTAAAGACCTGTACTTGGATAATTATAAGACATTGAAGAAAGAAATTGAAGACACAGATAAATGGAAGCATATACTGTGCTCATGGATAGGAAGAATTAACATCATTAAAATGTCCATACTACCCACAGCAAACTATAGATTTAATGTAATTCCTATCAAAATACCAATGGCATTCTCCACAGACCTAGAACAAATAATCCTAAAATTTATATGGAACCAAAAAAGATCCCAATAGCCACAGCAGTCTTGAGAAAGAAGAACAAAGTTGGAGGTATTATGCTGCCTGATATGAAACTATACTACAAGTCTATAGTAATCAAAACAGCATGGTACTGGCATAAAAACAGACACAGAGATCAATGGAACAGAATGAAGAGTCCAGAAATAAACCTACACTTATACAGTCAATTAATTTATGACAAAGGAGGTAAGAGTATACAATGGGGTAAATACAGTCTAGTCAATAAATGGTATTAGGAAAACTGGACAGACACACACAAAAAATGAAACTGGACCACCTTCTTACTCCACTTACAAGAATAAACTCAAAATAGATTAAAGACTTAAATGTAAGACCTGAAACCATAAATCTCCTAGAAGAAAACATAGGCAGTATACTCACTGACATTGTTCTTAGTTATGCTTTTTTTCTGATGTATCTCTTTGGGAAAGGGAAACAAAAGAAAAAAATAAACAAATGGGACTGCATCAAATTAAAAAGTTACCGCACAGCAAAGGAAACCATCAACAAAATGAAAAGACAACCTACTGGATGGGAGATGATATTCGCCAATGGTATATCCAATAAAGGGTTAATATCCAACATTTATAAAGAACTCATAGAACTTAAACATAAAAAACAAACAAACAAAAAACCCAAACAATCCGATTGAAAAATGGGCAGAGGACTTGAATAGACATTTCTCCAAAGAGGATGTACAGATGGCCAATAGACATGTGAAAAGATGCTTAATGTCATTAATCATCAGAGAAATTCAAATTAAAACCATACCAAACACCTATCAGAATGTTTACTGTCAATAAATCAACAAATAAGTGTTGGCGAGGTTGTAGAGAAAAGGAAACACTCGTGCACTGTGGGTGGGATTGCAAATTAGTGCAGCCACTATGGAAAACAGTATGGAGTTTCCTCAAAAAATTTACTAGGACCTAGCAGTTCCACTTCTGGGTATGTGTCCAAAGAAATCCAAAACACTAATTCAAAAACATATGTGCCCCCCTAGGTTCACTGTAGCACTATTTACAATAGCCAAGATATGGAAGCAACCTAAGTGTCCATCAATAGAAGTTTGGAGATAGAAGATGATGTATATACAGAAGGTGCCAAAACAATGTATACCCATTCTAAATGTGTATACATTTTATTAAAATTGTAATGCTCAATATATACTGATAACAAAAATGAACATAAGTCACATTTGACTTCTGCAATTACAAGACGTACTCAAAGTGATTACCATCAATGTCCAGACACTTCTGATTACTGCAAACTACTTCTTGAGCAACACTGATCAAAGTGTCCACTTGTATCGCTGTGCATGCCATTTCAATTTCTTCATATAGTACCGTGTGTCTCAAACTTATCACGAATGCATGCAGTTGTTAGGCATGTTAGAATTTCTGTTGCATACTCACACCTCCATTGTTGTACTTCTACAATGTTCTAGAATTCCAAATACTACTTCAAAATGGTCTTGTGCTCCTTGAACAACAGCTGTGTTCCCACCATTTTCTTTGACTGTCCTTCCTATTGCATGGTGACTCCAGCATTCATTTGATTAATGCCATCTTTTGAGTGAACATCATACTACACATTGCTACCATAATTCATTTCAACCTTGAAAAGTATTATAATACATAGATAACATCTCTTAAAATGTGTATATATATATATTTTGGCACCCCCAATATAGACAATGGAATATTACTCAGCTGTTAACAAAGAATAAAATCTTACCATTTGCAACAATATGGATGGACCTAGAGGATATTATGTTAAGTGAAAGTCAGACAGAGAAAGACAAATACCATATGATCTCACTTATATGTGAAATTTAAAGAACAAAATAAACAAACAAACAGAAACAGACTCATAGATGCAGAGAACAAACTAATGACTGCTAGATGGGATGGGTATTGGGGGACTGGATGAAAAAGGTGAAGGGATTAAGAAGTACATAGGGCAGTCGGTGACCACAGGATGGCCACGGGTTTGAAAATTAATCTGGGGAACGTAATTTGGTGGTTACCAGAGGGTAAGGGGGGTGGGGGGTGGGGGATGAGGGTGAGGGAGATCAAATGTATGGTGATGGAAGGAGAACTGACTCTGGGTGGTGAACACACAGTGTGATTTATGGATGATGTGATACAGAATTGTACACCTGAAATCTATGTAATTATGCTGACAATTGTCACCCCAATAAATTTAAAAAAAATAAAATTAAAAAAAAAAGAAGTACAAATTGGTAGTTACAAAATAGTCACAGGGATGTAAAGTATGGTATAGGGAATATAGTCAATAATATTATAATAACTGTGTATAGTGCCAGGTGGTACTAGATTAATCAAGGGGCTCCCTTTATAAATTACATAAATGTCTAACCACTATGCTATACACTTGAAAATAATATAAAATAATATCAACTGTAATTAAAAATAAAGACAAAGTATTTTTTAGAAACAAAACACACAGTGAGCAATAAAAGTCTATACAATTTTTTTTTTTTTTTAAAGTGTGTCAACCAAATGATAGGTAATGAAGAGAACTCTAAAACCTGTCTGGAACAAAACAAAAACCTTTCTCAGTAGATTGCCATCCTGCCTGAAATTCTAAAATTGCAATTTTAGATGTAATTTCCTGATGAACAGTTTTAAATATTTAACTATTTGTGCTTTAAAATGCAAACCAGAATGTTATTGTTAAAATTACGTAAGCCAGGAAATAGATGTTCCCATTATAGTCTTCTCACTTAGTACGATAAACTATTAATTTGTCAATTTTTAAATAAGCTTTTTATGAATAGTTTTAATTTTACATAATATTGAATTATGTAGATATATTACAATTTAACCATTCTTTACTGTTGGATGTTTGTTTCTGCTTTTCTCTTTTATAAGTAACCATGCAATTAAAAAAAGAGAGAGCCCAATAAAATTCAGAAAAAAATTCTTCTGGAGTACATATATTTACCAAGTTCACCGGACACAAAGTTACTAATCAAAAATCAATTCTCTTTCTGTACAAAGGAAAAAAAAAAAAAAAAAGGAAAATAAAAATTTTAAAATGTCATTTAATGTATTATCAAATCTATCAAATAACTAAGAATAAATCAAAGATATCTTTGCTGAAAACTACAAAATATTGCTGAAGTAATTAAAAAAAACTGAAATAAATATTAGAGACATATACAATATTCATGGATTGTTAATATTGTTAATATCCTCCCTCCCAAACTGATCTCTAAATTCACTGTAATCTCAACGGAAATACCAGCAGAGTTTTTGAACAAATTGACAAGATGACTCTAAAATTTATATAGGAATGTAAAGGATTTAGGATGACCAACACAATTTCATATTTGCACCCTGTGGCATTTCTAAGATTCCGTGATCAAGAGAGTGACAGTTATCACAATGACAGAGTGACTTAAGGTAAGGAAGAGGAATTCAAAATAAAGCAAAGCAGCTATGTACTTACTATGTTCTAGGCATCATGTAGGTACTGGGTATGTATTATGTCATTTAGTCCTCACAGTAAACCTATGCGGCAGGTATAATTAGGACTTCTACTTTATAGATGAAGAAACTGTTAAGTTACTTGTCTGAAGTCATATATATTAGGTGGCAGACCCAGAATACGAAGAAGGGCTTTCAGATTGCAGGTAATATCCACAAGTGAAAAGGTATAGATAAAAATGGCATTGATATTCCATACACAATATTAACAAGCTGAAACACGTTTACCTTTCTAATGTATTATCAGTACCTCTAAATAAAAACCTCTAAATATTGTTTCATTATAAAGTGAAACCTTGGTCTTCATGGTATAGACTAAAAATAGTTATTTCCAAAACCTTTCAAAATGGTCACATGAACAACATGCCGATGTGAGTATTTAAGATTGAATGATAGTTTGAAAATAGTAGCGATATTGAGAGATGCTAGAGCCAGGCTGAATCCCAAGTCATTATTCCCAGAAATTATACAGTAAAGAGAATAGACATGGACATTCTCAGACTTCCATTTATTCCAGCAGTGGGGAGCCCTGAATTAAAGCATTTTGGAAAAAAACCAACATTTTTTATTATACAAGGATCATTCTCAGAAAGTAAAACAAAATCAATAGGTAGGTTTTCCCTGTATCATTCAGTAAGAAAAAAATTATTAAATAGGAGTAACTACCCTACTTTGAATGAGAAAAAGCTAAATGTTATTAAATATTGATTCTAATATTTGTTGAGCCTTCCTACAAGGAGAGAAAGATACAAAAGCACAGCTATTGCATTTGAGAAATTTATAGTTTAGTGAGTAAACAAATATGTATGTCAAGAACTAAAAGTACAGCAAAATCAGAATTGAAAAGTTCATCTAAATTGCCAAAGCATAAGTGGATTCTGGAGGCCTGGAGAAGGGATCAGTCAGGGATGAATGCAAGGGGAAGAAAGTTATCAAGGAAGTATGATAAATCAATAGGGGGGCAAGGAGGAGAAATGCATTCTGGATAAAGAATCACCATAATCAGAGACAAGGTGGATTAAAAGAGCACAGCATGTTTAGGAAACTGCAAGTAACTCAATATGACTATATAAATGTGTGGTATGTGGACAGGCAATGAGGCTCAGGGGGCAGGATGTGCAGGATTTGGAATTTTATCCGGAGGTTACAGAACCGTGGAAGATTTTACTCACTGGGGCAATATCTCTGTAGTGTATTGGTAATCTGGCTCCAGCGGGAGTCTGGATGATGACTAAAAGGCTCCCTGCAATCTTTCACAGGGAATAAGACGTGGGCCAAATCTAAAGACATAGAAGTGAGATAGAAAAGTGAATTTGAAGATATATAGCAGGCAGAATCAACAGAAACGAGCAAACTTGAATATGCAGAGACTGCAGAAGAGTGGCTGACTCGGAATTGTGGCACAGGTTGCTAGGTGAATGCAAGCACTGCTAAAGGATGACTTTGATCACCTTTCCAGTTATAGACTTCTAGAACTAAATTAAGAGAGGGCACCACATAAGATAAGTAGAACCCCTAATTTCTTAATGGGAATTTTACCCACACATCTTTTGTGAATTAAACTTTGACAAAATAAGAGCAACCTTGAATTTTCTAAGCTTTAACTTTCATCAAATGACAGAATGACCAACGACTTTGTTTGGCAATCCTACTTTTACCCAGAACCTGAGATGGCAATTTTTCATGCCATAAGGATTCAGACACATAATTCCTTTCTAAACATTGTGCATGATTCACTCTGTCTGACTAATAACCTGAGAGTAAGTAAAAGAGAAGAAGAGAAAAAATTGCCACAGAATAGATAAAGGTGAGGCCAAGGAAATACGTTGAATGTGAACACCTGCTATTCTACACATAATGAGTTATTTTAGAAGTTTCAAGTTGAATAAGCACCAAAAGCCCCTGTGGAAACAAACATCTCCACCCAGAATGATTTCTCCTCTTACCACACTCTGGGATCTTATTCTGTTCTGCTGAAAGCGAGTTAAGTACAGATATCACTGTACACTGTTGGCATTATATGCATATGGCCCAAGTTACTATGAACAGAACAGAGACATCGTTCCTCCTAATATCTCCACATTTGTTCATACCTTGATCTCATCCACAATCTGAGCTAAGCTCTGGAAATTCAGCTTCATACGCTACGTTTGACCTCAGGCAGTTTTCCAGGAAACTCCCTGTCCCTGGGCCCCTCTTTACCTCTGAGGAATCCCAGCACAGATTGGTCGTTTAATGGGAAGGCCCAGGAGTGAGGATCAAGCGATCTCATCTCACCTCACTCAAGTTTCCATTCCTTAAAGTGGAAACGCTCATGATTCAGCCACTACATCATAGATAAAACCAAACAGAATGATGTTGCAAAATGTTCTTTGTAAGCTTAAAACGCTGCACAGATTTGAAGGATTATACTTGCGGTCTAACCTTTCTCAGCCAGTTTATACATTTTGTCTGAATTACATTAGTAGTGAACTTCATTTCTTCTTCTATATTATGAGGATAAAAATAGTGCCTTAACAGAGTGGTTTTAAGAACAAAATGAGTAAACATGTGAACTATATGGCACAAGTCTTGGAAACACTAAACACTAAATAAAAGGTGATACTCTTGGTAGATGTATTGCTATTATTAGTTTATTTTTATTGATCCATTCCAAAGTAATCAGTATTTTGTTTTAGCTGACCTACAGGGTATAAACGCAGTGCTTGGTGGATATTCTGCAGGCAGATTGTGCAGAGGGGATGGTGCAATCATACATGGTTTGCAGGACGTAGTAGTGCATTGCTTGTTTAAGTAGTAGGCACAGCCCAGGCCATGGCCCTAGATTGGTACGAGCACAGCGTTATCCACTGATAATAAATAGGGCTTGATGACACAGTGAGTCTAAGCTTTCTTAGAATTGAGACTCATGGAATGAGGGCCAAGACAGTATCTTGTGTGCATTTTGACCCATCAATGGCAGTGAGTTTGATACATTCCCCTGCGGATAGGGTTGCTACAGGCAAGTAATGTTATCCTTTCAGGTGTGGAAAATGCTTAGCCTGCCCCTTAATTCAGATCCTAGAACTTGAGAATTGGACAAGACCCTCGTGATCATTTAGCTTAAACCACTTACTTCCCAGACAATGAGACGAGGCCCAGAGAGAAGTGACTTGCCAAAGGTTGCTCAGCTTGTCAGTGGAGAAACCCAGCCAGGTCTCCTGACTCTAAACTAGGGTTTGCTTCCTTTTCTATTTTACACTTAGTTAATTTGGTCTCTGTGGGCCCAGCTCACCTTGTTTTTGGCTTTTGGAGGCTAAGCACCTGGGTGGTTTCTTATCTGAGTCTTGGACAGTAGCCAGGCATGCGGATGGGCAGGGGTGGCTGACTCAGACTTCAGAACACTTTGTGCCTAAGGGGCCAAGCCATAGTCTGAAAGAAGGGTGTGGGATCTGGGCGCTGCCCCATAGCTCCACGTTCTGTCAGCATGACTGCAGGGAGTGGGGGGCAAGGGGGTGGGGGTTGTGGCGAGAAGCATGGTCTCGCCCTGCAGCGCTCCTGCTAATGAGTTCTGGGACATGGAGCAGCTTTGATTAATCACCCAGCTCAGGGTACGCTTGGCCCAGGTAAGCTGAGCAGTGCATTAAAAAGGCATCTCTCTGCGTGCAGAGAGTGAAAAGAGAGATGTGCTTTCACAGGAAAAATCTGTATTATTTTGATGCATTTGTTTATTTATGCAAGAGATACTTATTGATGACCTACTACAATCGAGTAGGTGCACAAATATGCAGATATACAAAAGCAAATTACAAGACTCTTGTCCTCAGAAAGTGAGAGATGGAAAGTAAAGAGCCACATTTTATACGGTGAGATATGTGCTGGGACAGTGGTAAGAACAAGGCATGTGGAAAGTCCATGAGAGGACTGTTGTGTGTGTTTATCTTGTGCATGTGCACAGTGCTTAGGAAGGTTTTTCCTGAAAATGATGTTTGAACTGAATCTTTAAAGATACAGAGGTAGCATAACGATGGAGGTGTCAGACAGCGTGGCTGTTGTGGGGAATTAGTAACTCAGTATGTGCAGAGTACAGAATCAAAACTAAGCATTATTAGAGGACGCTCGGCATGTCATTATCAAGTCATTATAGAAATGTTCCATCTCACTGACCTATTGAGCAAACTGAAGCTTGGGAAGAGTAAGCCATTCTTCAAGACTCAGGAGATGTCAAGCACCACGCCAAGATTAAGGTGGACATTTGTGTTTTTTGTGCCTCTTATCCTAGACTCAGCAGGGCATAGTTGAAGATAATTATTTTCAAGTCTTCCTCAATGTAGAGACAGGACAGTAATTTGAAACTGAGATATTTTCTTATAGAAACCATGGTGTAGATGTTGGTTTCGACCTAGGTTTATCCCACAGAAAGCTACTTCATCCATAGTGCACTGTAGCAAAGTACTAACAGTAACCAACTGTCAAATACAACCAAGCTTGTGTGGGGACATGTCCTTAAACTTGGAATGCTTGGAAAATCTCACCTTTACCCTCCTGAAGTGGGAGATAGAGACTTCAAGATCACTATTGACAGGGTCCAGGGGGATAGGGAGTGAGAATGCAAAGAAAGAATGTGACCAAGGGACACTAGGGACCCAGAAAGTGTGGGGCACAGCATCTTTCCTAGAGTAAAGTCTTCAGGGACACTTCTCAGCCCTACAATCCCCATAGTCACCCATCCCTTCTTTTCTTCAGAAAAGCCTTCCATATCTCCTCAGGCATATGACCATACTTTTCTCCTCTCTGATGTCCCATAGATCTTTTCCTTCCCTCCTGAAACAAGCAACTCAAAATTTGCAAGTTTCATAAAGGGCATTTGTTGCTAGAAACTATGAAACATTAAAAAATGAAAAGATCTCCAATGCCTTTACATTTTCCTTTTTCAAGTAGATCCTTTGGAGAAAGTAAAAAATGTGCAATCAGATCCACCCTTATTGTAAAGAGGCCAGGAATTCTACTTGGGCTACCCATCTTGCGCCCGTCTAAGTTAAGTGGCTAGTATGGTAGGTCTTGTCTCATCTTTACTTTGAGCTTACTAAAAACAAAAAACAGAGTAAGAAAACTCAGCATGCTGGTGGTTCTCTGATCCCCAAAGCATCCTGCCATCACAGTCCTGGATGCCCAGGAACAGAAAAAGAGGGCAGGGTGGAGAAAACACATAAAAAACATGGCAGACTCTAATATTATTGTCCTGTCACAAATTTTATCTTCCCGCTCTAACAATAACAAAAACTGCTATATATATATATATATAATTATATACTGCTTGAGCATTTCCCCAAAATGTTTAAACACTTTTTAAAAGAATTTAAGAAACAGTTCTTTAAGTGTGAATTATGGATTGATTCAGTATAGTTACTGGAAAGAATCTCAAAGGTGAGCGGTCCAACTTCTTTATTCTTCAGGCGACAAAACTGAGGCACACTGAGAGTACCCCATTTGTTCATGTTCATGAAGGTGACCACAGGCATGTTCACAGTCAACACAGCACTTTCATATTCATTACTGAAATCGTTATTCATGGAACTCTATGTTTGTGCCAAATCAGATTGGTTCAAGTGATTTGCCTAAAGCCACACAGTTAACGTGACAACTGTAAACAGACCCCAGATTTCTTAGGTTCCAATCCCAGTGCTTATACAACTCTGTAAAGATGGCCTTGTGGGATTCCCCCCAAAACATTCAACCCTCAAAAAAAAAGTTGAGAACTTAAAAAGAAACGATAACTGCTTTCTTTGGGTAGTTGCAATTAAAAAAGAAAAAGCCCCAAGGTCAAAACTGTAAAAACAACTCTTCTCAGAATGAGTTTTAAATGAGCCATCTGTTTTTATTTCTTTAAATAGGTAATATTTTACATGGCTCATCACATAACAATACAGAACACTTTAAAATTTAGAATTTCTATAACTTTTTCATTAAAAAAAATTCTCACATACATTGTCATCTGGTTTGACCATTCTCAGAAACGAATTGCTGTTATTGTTATTATTATATTATTATCATTAGTATTATTATCTCCTCTTTGGATATGAGAAACTGAGGCCCACAATCTCTAAGGTAATAAATAACAGTATAAACATAGGTTTTCTGATTCTAAATCCAATAGGTTAAATATTACTTCTGGCACATTTTGAACCATTTCTTGTTGCATTGGCTTCAGTCTCATGGAGAAACACATTTTGGAAAGCACAGTCTTGCATAGTGCTTATATATTTAAATGTCTACTTGCTTCTAGGAAAATAACGACCCTATAGATTGGAGACCATTGGATTATCATGTGCTGCATAATGAAGGATTTTTGCTATAAGTACTAACACGAAAAATTGGTTTGCAAAACATATTCATGAGTACTCACCCACCAAAATCAAGTTTTTAGTTAAAATTTCAATTTCAATCTGTTCCTCAGGTAAACATGTGAATTAATGAAAAATTAAAATATATAAATTTTATATATTTCTCTGAACAATGAAGGTAAAAAAGGAGAGATGATAGAAAAAACTTTTCTTTAAAACCTTTAAGTTTTTTATTGTCCTTTTATGTCATTTTACTATTATTATTCCCTTTCATTTGGTCAATATAAAATTTGTTAAACTTGATTTGATTTGAGTAATCCATACTTAACCTAATTTAGTGCAGAAAATTATATATATATATAATTTTATATATATTCATGAGCATTTGTGTATATATATATATACATATATGTATATATACCCATCTTAAGAAAGGAAAACTGTATTAAAATTGTAATACTCAATATATACTGATAACAAAAGATGAATACAAGTCACATTTAACTTCTGCAATTACAAGAGATGCTCAAAGCGGTCACCATTAGTGTCTAGACACTTCTGATTACGGCGAACTAGTGCTTGAGCAACATTGACCAAAGTGTCCACTTGTATACATTTTTATTCTAAGTTGCCTGAGTAGATATATCCTTGGGCAAGTGTATGCAACAGATAAAAGCTCATAGCCAGAGCAGTTTTATCTTCCCAGGTCCACATGAGAAGTCTGAAAGCAACTCATCGTTATGTAGCCCCTGAAAATACCTTGCCTATGCTGAATGTTGTAGTTCATTTCACGTATTGTGACTGAGAGCTAGGATAGGTTGCTCTGTGAAGGTAAACATTTAACTCCATTCCGGAACTGCTCTCAGAATCATACAAGCCAAAAGCACTCAGAACTCATTTTTAACTACCAACAGGAAACAATAAAAGACAAAACAAACAATATTTATGAATGCAATTTAATTTGCTTATAAAACAAAAACCATGTTGTAAGTGTAAAAACACATCTCCTATATAAAAAAGAAGTACTTCTATAAGTAACTTTTTAAAATTTAGTTCTTTTTTTCTTGTCAGGATGTTTTTCTTGGCAAATAAGAGAAAGCCTATCAAAAGTAATTCAAACAATAAGAAGTTTTCTGTCTCTTATAAGAAGTCCTGAGGTCGGTAGTTCTACGAGAAATCTAGCAGTTCATAGGGTAAAGATATTATAATCTCATACCACTGACAACACTGCCATTAAAGATAGCCAGAAATTAACTTAATGGGAAGTGGTCAATAATGTTTATTACAGGTAATTTAATATTCTTAGTGATGGAATATAACTATGGTAATGAGATATTAGATAGTTTATATCTTTACTAATGTGCCTGTCATAAAATATTCATAAAATGTGAATAATTTATTAGATTTCTAAAATTAAAAATTGGAGTTCTATCAAATTAAATAAGTATAATTTCAATTATTCTAATATTGATAAGAAGATTATGAGGAGTATACTACAGAACATTATTTTTTCATAAAAGCAATACTGATTAGTAATATTTATTCTACAAGGTTTATTTTATTTTTTGTTTAATTATTTTTTTGGAATGTGTACAAAGTTTATTTTAAACTCTTAACCCACATATACACACAAGCTTGACATGTACTATTTTGAATTCCTGGAATGGAAGATACATACAATTTTCTTTTTTTTTTCTATTAAGTGTAACTTTAATTTTAATCAAGAAAGCCATCCGGGGGCCGGCCCGGTGGCTCAGGCGGTTAGAGCTCCGTGCTCCTAAGGCCCAAGGCTGCCGGTTAAATTCCCAAATGGGCCAGTGGGCTCTCAACCACAAGGCTGTCTGTTCAATTCCTCGAGTCCTGCAAGGGATGGTGGGCAGCGCCCCCTGCAACTAGTAAGACTGAAAGGACAACAACTTGAAGCTGAACGGCACCCTCCACAACTAAGACTGAAAGGACAACAACTTGACTTGGAAAACAGTCCTGGAAGTACACACTGTTCCCCAATAAAGTCCTGTTCCCTTTAAAAAAAAGAAAAGAAAAGAAAAAAAGAAAGCCATTATGTCCTCAACTTAAAGATATATTGAGTGAGAGGGGATCAAATGGTGAACTGAGTACATATGCCTGCCTCCCTCTTGCCTTTTATACTTTTAGAATCACTATGTGTATGTATGCATATATATATGTATGTGTGCAGATATGTGCAAAATTATAAACATAGAATTATATGTGAAGTACTTATATTACTACTATATGAATTTTGAACCAATATAAATGAGTTACAATGCTGCAAAACACAGAGGATTCACCTCTGTTGAAAGAAATTATAATAGATCATTGTCATATACGTACATGTATATGAAATTTTATATATACTGGGGGTGCC
The DNA here is from genome assembly GCF_004115265.2 of Rhinolophus ferrumequinum. Lineage (NCBI taxonomy): Eukaryota > Metazoa > Chordata > Mammalia > Chiroptera > Rhinolophidae > Rhinolophus > Rhinolophus ferrumequinum. The sequence continues at coordinate 56,663,013 of NC_046285.1, forward strand.
AAAAATATGGATACACATTTTAAGAGATATTATCTATGTATTATTTTTTGAAGTTGAATTGAATTATGGTAGCAATGTGTAGTATGACGTTCGCTCAAAAGATGGCATTAATCAAATGAATGCTAGCGTCACCATGCGACAGACAGGACAGTTAAAGGAAATGGCAGAAGCACAGTTGTCGTTCGAGCAGGGCAAGACAATTTTGAGGTGGTATTTGAAAATTGAGAACATTGTGGAAGTACAATGACAATGAAGGTGTGAGTACGCAACAGAACCTCCAACATGCCTAACAATTGTACACATTCATGATAGGTTTGAGACGCATAGGACTGTGTGAAGAAATTGAAACGGCATGCACAGCGATACAAGTGGGCACTTTGGTCAACGTTGCTCAAGCGGTAGTTCGCCGTAATCAGAAGTGTCTGGATGCTGATGGCAACTGCTTTGAGCACCTCTTGTAATTGTGACTTGTTTTCATCTTTTGTTATTGGTATATATTGAGCATTACAATTTTAATACAGTTTTTTTTCCTTTCTTAAAACGTGTGTACATTTTTTTGGCACCCTCTGTGTAAATAATATGGAGTGTATTTTATATACATACAAAGAGGATTTGATTAATGAGAAAATCACAGCTCGATACACATAGTTGATTCAAAGCCTACCCTCAGCCTCCAGAACCTCTATTTAGACTTTGGGTTTATTAACTCTCTTCAGGCTGCTGTACTTTTAATACCAAAATTCCACTTTATGTTTCTGAGATTTTATCCATGTTAATATATGGGGTTTTTGTTTGTATGTATTAACTTTACATTCTGTTGGTACATATTAGGTTGTTTCCAACTCTTCACTGATGTAGTGCTGCAATGAACATTCTACATAGTACGTGTCTCTTAGGGCACAAATAGAAAAGCATGTCTTAGGGAGAAACTGATAGGTCAAAGAATTTGTTTATCTTCAGCTTTATTAAATATATCTAAATGGTTGTATAACCTTATTTTTAACCAGCAGGGTAGAAGAATTCCCATTTTTCTACTTTTAGAATAGTAAATGACACGTTACAAAGTACCATATAAGTTTTACTTTTATTGAGATTGAGGTAATACCTACTTCACAACATGGACTCAATAGCTTTTCCAAATAGTCTGTTTAATACCTGTATAATATATTCCTTGAAGGTTTTGTAAAAAGCAACATGAAAACATTTGGGTCCTGGAGGAGGTATTTGATTATCAATTCAGATTTTATAATTGCTATTCATTTCATTCATGTTTATTATTTTTCCCTGAGTCAAGTTTATAATTAACTTTTTTTCCTAGGAAATAATCATCTCCTTTTTTTATTCTTAATATTTATTGACAATTTAATATTATTTATTAAATAATTATTTTGATTGTTGAATAATTAATACATTTATTCATTGCCTTTTCTCTTTTTCTTAATCAGTTTGAATAGAGTTCCTTTGAATTAAAATTAGTCAATGTTTTAAAAGAATTCACTTTTTATTTTGTTGTTTACTTTCTTGTTTCAAATTATTTTTGGCTCTTGGCATTTGCATTTCCTTCCTCCAAATTTCTTTAGTCTTTACCTAGTTCTTCTTTTGTACTTTCTTGAGCTGAATATGATTTGCTCATTAACTCATAACTAATTTCAGAATGTATTTCTTCATTGCAAGCATATATTCTTATTGGGTGTGGATATGGATTTTTTTATATGGATAATTTTTAATTTAAATCCACTTTTGTTCAAAAACATGCTATTGATTCTTTGAAACTTGGTGCAAATTGTTTGTGACCAACTACTTGCATAGTAGCAAAGAACTAGGTTAAATCAACTAGTTAATTTTGTCTTCAACTCTTCTCTATTCAGTGCTAAATTTTGTCTGATTAATAGATCAGTTGCTGATATGTGAATGTTAAAAATAAGTCACAGTGATTATGAATTTGTCCAAATCATCTTATAAATTATGTATTATGGAGCAATACTCTTTAGTAACTCTAAGTTTGTGATTGTACTATATTCTTTGTAGGTTGTTTCATTTATCATTATCAATATCATTACTATGTTGTCATCATGCCTTTCTTAATCCCATTAAATTAAAATAATGATTCCATTTCGTCGTTTAAGAAATATCTACTGAATTATCTGACGAATTTATTTTCAGACTTATCTGTATTGAGTACTCCCATTTCATGCATTCCCAAAGGTGCTAAGAAGAATTTTACATGGTTCAGCAATCCAAAATCATGAAAATAATTCATTAACTGAGGGAATCCATAAGAGATTGCATTACATTAGTGTGATGGTGGCAGTGGTGCCAATGGTATACGACTAAATATAATTTAAAAGTTAGGGACTAGACAAATAAAGCCTGGTAGACCTAAAAGCTTTTTAAGTATGATGAGGTTGTCATGCTATAAATTTTCACAATTTTGGAAAAATTTTGTTGTAATAGTTGCAGGGGGGTATCCTGGAATAATAATAGTTTTCATACTCAATGAAAATTAATTGGAATTAATTATTTTAAAAGTAATATTCTTGAAAAATCCCCTTTCTACCCAAATTCAACCTTTTCATTATAATCCAGCATGTGGTATTAATTTACTTAAATTATTATTTCTAGATAGTTTGACAAACTTCAGTGATATCTTTGTTGGGATTTTTATGACTTCTGATGATTTTACTTATCTGATATCAATATACACAAGGATATCTAATAAAATAACTTAATAACTATACATAGAGTGTCATTTTGAAACAGGACCCTCCCTAAGGCTCTGGAAAGAAGATACTAAAGGGCAACATTCTGTGGATTCAAGAAGCTCACACTTTAGTAGCTAAGGCAAACTAGAATGATACAATGTGGAAAATGTTATGAGAGCACAGAATAAGATTGTAGTTCATTCTGATAGGGCTTCCTAGGAGAGGGCTTGGCATGAGAGGACTTCACAAATGAAAAGTGACAGGAACCAAAGGTCAAAGAATGAGAACATTTTAACAAGAGGGAACTTTGTTCCATCAGAATAATTTATGTGAGAAGAAGTGAAGAGATGGGAACACACCTGGCTTGATTCGGACGAGCAGGTAGTAGGCTGGTGTGGAACAGTGGTTGATACAAATGAAAAAATTAATAACCATTATTATTATATCTATTAATAACACATCTATAAGATACTAGATGCTTGTCTGTTAGTACCATTCTAAATTCTTTACATATGATAATTCATTTAAGCCTCAAAACAACTTTATGAAATAGCAATTACTATCTCCATATTACAGATGAAGGAACTAAGGTACAGAGAAGCTAAAAGTTTGCCAAGGGAGGTGGGCATCTCCTCTATGACTAGGTCACCTAAGTCTCAGGGCACCCCCCTTATGGGAGGATGTGGTGGGCCACGGTCTTCTGAGCCCCTGCAATCCCAATGCTGCCTCTGCAGCCAGATGCAGAGTTGTACACCTCAGCAACACTGGGTGCCCCCGCTGGGATCAGCCGCAAAAGGTGGGAGCGAGGTGGGCTTTGAGAGGGTTACCTTTGCAATTGCAACTAAAAGAATAAAATGCCTAGGAATAAACTTAACAAAGAATGAGAGGAACCTATACACTGAAAACTATAAGACGTTATAAAAGGAAATTGAAAAGACACAAAGAAATGGAAAGATATTCTGTGGTCATGGATTGGAAGAATCAACATAGTTAAAATGGCCATATTACCCAAAGTAATATGCAAATTTAATGTAATCCCCATCAAAATCCCAAAGGTACTTTTTGAAGGAATAGAATAAAAAATTATCAGATTTGTATGGAATCACAAAAGACTCCCAATAGCCAAAGCAATCCTAAGAAAAAAGAACACTGCTGATGGTATCACGCTCCCTAACTTCAGCTTGTATTACAGGGCAACAATAATCAAAACAGCATGGTATTGGCAGAGAAAAACAGACACACAGACCAATAGAATAGAATTGAGAATCCAGAAATAAATCCACATAAATATGGACAGATAATTTTTGACAAAAGAACCAAAAACACGCAATAGAGAAAAGAAAACCTCTTCAATAAATGGCGCTGAGAAAATTGGAAAGCCACATGTAAAAGAATGAAACTAGACTGCTATCTGTCACCATGTACCAAAATTAAGTCAAAAGTGATCAAAGACCTAAAAATAAGACTTGAAACAATAAATTGCATAGAAGAAACCATAGGTACTAAACTTATGGACTTTGGGTTCAGGGAAAATTTTACGAATTTGACCTCAAAGGCATGGGAGAGAAGCAAAAGCAAAAGTAAATGAATGGGACTACATCAAACTAAAAAGCTTCTGTATAGCAAAAGAAACCATTGACAAAACAGAAGCAAACAACCAAATGGGAGAAGATATTTACAAACAACACCTCTGATAAAGGGTGAATGCCCAAAATATATAAAGAATTAGTACAACTCAACAACAAAAAAACCCAAACAAACCAATTAAAAAATGGGCAGAGGCCCTGAACAGATAGTTCTCTGAAGAAGACATGCAAACAGTCAACAAATCTATGAAAAAGGCTCAACTTCACTAGCTATTAGGGAAACGCAAATCAAAACCACAATGAGATACCACTTCACCTCTTTTAGAATGGCTACTATTAACAAGACAAGTAATTACAAGTGTTGGAGAGGTTGTGGAGAAAAAGGAACTTTCATACATTGCTGGTTGGAATGTAAATTGGTACAGCCACTATGGAAAACAGTATGGAGGTTCCTCAAAAAACTAAGAATAGAATTACCATATGACCCAGCAATCCCTTTTCTGAGCATATACCCCCAAAATTTAAAACCATTTATTTGTAAAGATACATGTACCCCTATGTTCATTGCAGCATTATTCACGGTGGCCAAGACATGGAAACAACAGAAGTGTCCTTCCAAAGATGACTGGATAAAGAAGATGTGGTACATATAAACAAGGCAATATTACTTGCCCATAAGAAAAGATGAAATACTGCCATTTACAACAACACAGATGGATCTGGAGTTTATCATGCTAAGCAAAACACGTCAGATAGAAGTCTAGAACCATATGACTTCACTCATATGTGGCATATAAAAGTGAAAGAAACAAATGAACAAGACAAACAAACGAAAATTCACAGATCCAGACACCAGTTTAGTGGTTAGAGAGGGGAAAGGGGACGAGGAATGGTAAAAGAGAAAAAAAGGGGTCAAATATGTGGTGATGGAAGGAAAACTGACTGGGTGGTGAGCACACAATGCAACATATAGATGATGTATTACAGAAATGTATATGATGCTACTAACTTGAAACCTATGTAATTTTACTAACAAATGTCACCCCGATAAATTTTATAAAGATAAAAAAAAAAAGTTTGCTTTCTCAGAGCTAGAAAGTAGTAGAAGCGGAATTAAAATCAGGTATTGGACTTCAGAACTAGAGCTCTTAAAGACGTACACAGTATTTCAAGTAACAGCATAGGGAGGGAATTTTTACAAGATTAGCTGCTATCATTGGAAAGCATACAGATTTCATTTATTTTTCTATTTCCTTGGCATAAGTAATTCCTCTGGGACAATAGTTATTTGTAAGTACCATCCAGATACAAAGGCAGAGGCAAACCAGATGGCAACTGACAAAAACCCTAAAGCCTGGCAAACCTACTGTCATTTTTCAGAATTGATTATTGGTTTTCATTACAAAAAGCTAAACCTTATAGGCTGTGAAAGTAAGGATGCTAAAATAAACCCTCGGAGAAAACTCCGAGTAGACAATATCAGCTGTTCCTGTCACTGTGGAAATGCGAACTTGTGAATTATTTCAGGCTCTTACATAGCCCCAAAGCTCTTATGGGCAAAGGGTTCTATTTAAAATTATTCAAACCACTTTAATTTACCATCGCGTTTCTTAGTTCTGACCTGAAGCCAGCATCTTCCCATTCTTAATTTGTCCCCAGTTGAATTCAAAATTCAAATTTCATGTTCCCAAGGAAGCTAAGCCCAATATCATTTACTTCCTTAGTGACTCAGAGAAAACTCCTACCTGTAATTCTCCCACGCTTAAGTGTGCTGTACTGAAACATACAAAAACATATATGTCTTTCCAAACAGGGATTTGGTGTACTTTGTCCACTGCAAGCCTCTTTAAAACTCCAGAATTGATTTTAAGAAACTCTGTGTCCACACAGCTCACATCATTGCTTTTTTCCTTTAGCCACTATACTGATAACTCAGCGACTGCCTCTTCCATGGGAAAGTCCAAACCCCAGGTCTAATTTCTAGCCTTTCCATGATTCTGGGTATAGCAGTATAACGGAGATTTTCCCAAAATATCCTACCTTCGCTTTCTTTCACTTTACTGATGTTTTACCCCCTCTGAACCCCCTTTCCCAACTCTTCCCACTCCAAGTTTCACGAAATTCAACCCAATTTGCAAGGCCCAGCTCAAATACCATTCCCCCAGAACTGCATTTTTTCTCAACTTCACATCCAAAATGCTTTTTTAAGGCCTTTAAGAAACCTCTCAAAGCCCACTTGGAATTGCACTATCTGGTCAGATTAACTAACATTGGTGTTCCTTTTCCTTCCAAATATGAGTTCTCCCACTCTACAGTGATTCCCGTAGTCTATACAGAAGCTTTCATAGTGCTTTGTATCTGGTAGGTACTCTATAATAGTATTTGGAATTGAATAACAAAATAGATGTGCTGAAATCTACAGCTTTATATTTGAGGCTGGCAGGGAGAATGAAAATATAATCGGACCATAAAACCACAAAAACTTGGGTTCAAAGCCTCGATCTACCACTATCTTTTGTAGTACCAGACAAATAACTTTATATCTCTGGGTCAAAGGAGAATGAATGTTAAGATAATCTCTAAGATTCTTTCTAATATTTAGAATTTGTCATTCTATGATTTCTTTAGTAAATATGGATATAAAATACTGATAACTTCTTTCAAAACCCCTAATCCATTTTGAGAAATTCTGTTTTAGACTATGATCAATAAAACCTCATTATACGGGGTTAACTAGTGAACCTACACAGTACAATTGGACATTTCCTGACATTCTTGGCAACCTGGAGAACAAAAACAAACAAATAGCAACAACAACAACAACAACAACAACAACAAAATCCTCTTAAAGAGAATTTGAATGAAGATTTAGAATTGAAGCTCATTTCATTGAAGAAGAAATTTAGGTTGAAAGAGGTAAATTATTGTCTTCTGTCACACAGAGTCACTAGCAGAACACAAGCTCCAACCCAGCGTTCTCATCTTCCAGGAAGATCCTTTTCCATAGAAATTAAGAATTTCAATATTTAACTGACTTAAACGGCTGAGATGAAGGTAATGAAGAGGAAACATAAAGAAACAAGGATGTGTTTAGAGCTTCATCGGGGGTACTTAGATGTGTTGGAAGTAATCACTGGGTTTTTAAAATCACTGTAATTGTTGTGTATATGAATTGTATGTAGTTCAAACATGCAGATGGGTACATTTTTAACTTAATTTTTATACAATTCAACCTGTTGTATAGGTGGATTCCCATTCCACTAGGTTGTAGAAACTTAATCTTGGTCACTTTAGTGTTCCTCTCCTCATCCCAGGTTTCCATTTAAGTTTCAAAGCATATATTTTATTCTATGGTACCAGGAGGCATCTGGTTCTCCACTACCATGTAACCATCCACCACAAATTTGATTTATGTCCCTAGGTCCACACAGGCCACTGCTCAGTCATCCCTCATTCTCATAGCCAAGAAGTCTGGTTCTTCCTCCGTGTCTCCTTTGTCCCCTTCTGCTATTCCTGCAGACTCTGTGATGCCAAGGCCCTATTTGCATACATCATGCAGTTATTTCCACACTGGATTTGCTTCTTGCCCAGGCTTTCCTGGAAAGTAAGGCACAGTCTTCTCAGCACTCTAATTCGACCAATCCACATGAGAATTCAATTATCCTCCCCAAGGTTTTGGTCTTTGGTAGAAAAAGGGCACAGAATAACTTTTTTCAGTGTCTATATTGGATTGTGACTCAGTTCTCTCCCCAACCTGCAAATATTTTCTTCTCTTTTCGACTTTTTAACTATAGAAAACTTCAAACATACGCAAAATAAGAAAGTATAATGAACCCCAGGTATCTATTACCCACTTCAGCAACCATCTACCCCAAACCTATCTTATCTTATCTGTACTCCCCCCCATTCCCCACCAATGTTATTTTAAAGGATTTCCCAGACACAGTACCATTTCATTTGTAAGCATTTAGGTAATCTCTAAATGATAAGGATTTTTTTTAAAAAAGCAAAGTATAATACTACTAGCATAAAAATCAATAATAATTTCTTAGTATTATCAAATATCTATTTAGTATTTACATATTTCACTTAAAGTGTCTAATAAATATTTCACTTTTTTAAAAAATTGGTTTGAATTGTGATCCAAACAGAAAGATTCATTGTGATTGACTGATGTGTCTTATAAATCCATTTTTATTTATAGGTAATGGTGCCATCAATCTTCATACATCCCTACTCCATAAAGCAAAAGCCAAACAAAACAAAACAAAATACAGTACATCTTATCTTGAAGAAACCAGGTTATTTGTCCTGTAGATTTTAAGGAAAGCTTTATCTGGACTCCAGGTGGAAAAATTATCCTTCCCTCTGCTCTTTCCCCCACGTGTACACATTGATCATATATCCTCCTAAATCAATTTTCAAATTCCTTTTCTTTTCTTTTCTTTCTTTCTTTTTTTTTTTTTTTTTTTTTTTTAAGATTTTGTTGGGGAAGGGCAACAAGACTTTATTGGGGAAGAGTGTGTACTTCCAGGACTTTTTCCAAGTCAAGTTGTTGTCCTTTCAATCTTAGTTGTGGAGGGTGCAGCTCAGCTCCAGGTCCAGTTGCCATTGTTAGTTGCAGAGGGCGCAGCCCACCATCCCTTGCAGAGTCAAGGAGTCGAACCTGAAGCCTTGTGGTTGAGAGCCCATTGGCCCATGTGGGAATTGAACCAGCAGCCTTCGGCCTTAGGAGCATGGAGCTCCAACCATCTGAGTCACCGGGCAGGCCCTCAAATTTCTTTTCATTGTCACCCATATTAGTTCATGATGCATGAAACCCAAATTGGAGTGGTTTAATGCTACAGAAGCATGTTTCTTCAAGTAAAGTTTCAAGTAGGTATTATTCGTACTCTAAACAGTGGCTTTTCTCCATATAGTGATATAGGGAACTGCTCAGCTTCATACAGTGATAGGGGAATAGGATCTCTACCTAGTGGCTGTACCATGTCTACAATATACCACTGAGTTTGTCATGCAATTCCACCCATTTCAGTCAACCAGCCAGCAGGGAGGGAAGAGGAGCACGGATTATCCTATGTGGAGATGTTTATTTTTCGAATGCCCCAGCCTGGATGTGGTGCACATCAATTCCACTCACATTCCATGGTAACACATAACTGCGAAGGAGTTAGGCTGGGAAGTAACACTGAGCTATGTACTATGAGGGAGAGGAAATAGGGTTAGTGTAAAATCAGCTAGTCTGCCCCTCTCCAAGGGCTATCCTATTGAATTTTGAAAGCCAAATTAATAGTCTTTTTCACTCATGTTGATCTGTTATCTCTTTCCTTAGTTAATAAATTCAGATTTAGCTACTTTGGCTGAGTAGCAGCCTGGGATTAAAAGAATAGTACTAGGGTTGAGGGAGAAAAATATCAGTTAAAATTTCATTTTATTTTTCCTGCTGTGCAATGTAGTATTTTTGAAGCCAGGCCTATAACGCAGTTGCATTGAGTTTGGATTCTTGAGGCGCCAGTATTTAGTTGTGTAGACTACTTGGTTGATTTAATTTCCCTGAGCTTCATTTACTGCGTTTATAAAGTGACACTAAGCATGCCCTATTTCATAAGTGGTGGTAAAAATGAAGGAAAACATAAGCAAAGATTTTAGTACAATGCCTGATATAAGGTAGAATCTCAATAAATGGAGGTAATAATCATAATGAAAATGATTTGTTTTTTTCTAACTGTAAGTCATTCCCCATTACTTTAAGCCTGATACTATAGACCAAGTTTCTACACAGATATATCTTGTTTTCTGAGTGAAGTCATCAAAATCTGAAAAGTTTTCAATATCTGTCTCCTCATTCTGAATATAAACAACTACAGAAATCAGAAGCAACTGAGTTAAATGAGCTATAAAATGATATAAAAATTGCCATTCTAAATAGCAAAGATAGTAGTATTACTCACACATTTGAATGGATTATTTCCTTTAAAAAAGAAACCACAGTGGAATAATTTTTGTTATTATTGTTCTGATTTTTGTTTCTGTTTTATTTTGTTATGTTTTGTTTTGCTTTGCACTTGTCAGCTCTTTGCCTTCAGCAATCTACATAGCTGAATCTCCAAATGCCTGGAAATGAGAATTTCTCAAGGTAACTCTTGCCTTGCCCTTCTTCACTGCCAGACTGAGAAATCCAACTGGAAATAAGAGCACAGCTGCCTTTGGTGCCCTAGTTTAGGACACTTCAAACACAGCTTTAGCTTTATCCCTTTTTAAGTACAGACATTTCAAGATCCCATGGAATGGGACACGACCCATCTACTTTATATTTGGATGCTACTTTTACTGAAGATAGACTGCAGGAGGAGGGGGAGGGGCAAGAAGGGATGGAGTAAGAGCCTCTTGATGCCAGGTCAATGATATCTATATTTTTAGAGTAACTTTTACTTCCAAGAATGTGTCCACTATATCTTAGTATTCTCAGTCTCATCAGTCCCACAAAAATTAAGTGTTGTTTTAAAAAAGTTAGATGGTGGTATTTCACTTGGGTTAATAAAAGTTGGGAATTGGACCTAACTTCGTGGGTAATTCACCTCACAGAGAACCTTTCTTCCTAGGGAAAGGGAATTACCATTCCACCATTCTGCTAACAGCCTATTTTTATGTTCAGGAAGTAGAGTTATTGCAGAATCATGAGAATTGGAGATGGAAAGAATTTGTGAAGCAATCCATTGCAATTTCAGGCCACGTAAGAGGAATTTTGCGTCTGCTGTCCAATGGTGGTGTAGGCCACCACATTCCTCTCACTGTGTGCTGAACTGATTTCATCCAAGGCAAATATTCTGTCAATTTCATGAACAAAAGCATAGAGGTGTTAACAGTCTACTCACAGTTATATTTAAATGAATTGGATTCGCATGAAAGAGACGCGGTTTCTATCACCATTTTTTTCCACAGGACGGTTATCTTTCAGTAAACAAAATCTCAAGTCACCATATGTTGATGAAAATATATAAAAATGTCAAAAATAACCAAAACAAAAATTTGATAAAAGTACTTAAATCAATGAGCAAGACAAAATATGTGTGACAGGAAATATCACCGTTTCAGAGAGCAGGACTCATCTTGTCATCATCCTGAATATCTATACAATAGCCAAATTTGAAATTACATAGTCAAAAAATCAGAAAAAGAAATATCTTTCAACTGGTCTCATAATTTTACTAGCGATAATATGAGGACCTAGAGAAATTAAGGGACTTGCTTAAGGGCTTCCAGAAAAAAAAGAGTAGGAAGGACTCCACTGATAGACAAACCAGGGCTCTTTGGCAGAATACTACAGTGAATTAACGGGCGAGGAACTCAGAAAATATTTGATTGAAGTTTACAAGTATCACTGTTACAAATAGCTACTGCAGGATTTGGTACAACATCTGGTGAATTGGAAGGCTCTAAAGAACCTATGATTAAATTAAGTTTGTAGTGAAATGGTTGGGGTTGGGAAAATTACCTACTTAAAAATACCATTGACCTTAAATAAGTTACAAGAAAAACAGCCAAAGTATGGAAATCAACAGGGCAGTATTAGTGCTATCTTTGCTTTCAAATTGTTGAGTGAGTTATGGTAATAACTGAATTTCTCTCAACTGAAAAAAATTAATTAAATCATTTCTAAGGCCCCTCTCAGAGCTCCACTAGTTTACCCAGCATAGTCGTTCTTGCTCAATAAGTATTTCGTAATGGAATTTTGCACATATATTCCGTGAAAGATTCTTTCATCAATAAAATTTAGAGCATGTCTTTCATTGGAAAAAATTAATGAGGAAATGTTAACCAGGCATATTGATTTATTTTACAAACAAGTACACTCTATATAATCTTTGTGAGGCTAGTCAAAAATGCTCCAGAATAACAAATATACACATTTAATTCTGAAAGGCGTCAAAGATTTGAAAAATAATATAAAAATTAAGTAAACCTGCCCTCCATTGAAATGGCTTCTATTAACAGTGAAATTTTTAGACTGGGGATTTACCAACATGGAAAACATGAAATGAGGGGTAAGAAATGAAGAGGACAGAATGATTAGAATGTTGGGGAAATCCTTAAATTGAAAAGTTTCTGCCACGTAGTGAGGGTCCTGTGAAGGAAAGCGACTTGTTTGCCATAGACCAATATGTCAGTACTGCAGAGAATGCCTGGAACAGGCCACGCCATCCTTACATTTTCCTCAGCCAAATATTTTCAAAATCATACTTTGAGATATTTATCACCATGGAAATATGTTTGATTTATAATTTATGTGAAGTGACAAATAGTATTTGTTTCACAGAAATGAGTATCACAGCCAATGTTTCCAGAAGGCATTTATTCTACATAAATTCTTATGAGTATGCACCCTAAGTATAAACTGTTTGATATTGTGAAATAGAATTATAATAAAATGCAGCCTAAACATCTGTCAGACAGGAACCTTTCATAACTTAGATGTTAACAGAATAAAGTTTGATTTCTTCTGAAGCTTCCAACTTTGTGCACCTACTTTAAATACCTTTATCACAGCACCTGTAACTTATTATTGTAACCACTTGTTTACACCCTTGACTTTCTTCACTGAACTTGTCCTTTAGGACAGAAACCATATCTTATCTAGCTTTCATTCCCCAGCTAAGCCCTTTATCCAAGATACATTAAAGTTTTGAAAGCAATTAATGAAAATTAAGGTATGTATTTTGGTGACATTACATCTCCCACAACATTACATTTGGGTAATACACATCTGTGTGAACTTAGCAAAGTCCATTATTTAATCTGATCCTATATCCCTAATGTGCAGAATGAGAAAAACAGTGATTATTTGGCTATCTCATAGGATTAATGTATTAATCAAATAAAAAGGAGAGTGTGGTTAAGTATTATAATTTTAATTTGGTCTAAAAAATGAATTATTACTTAATGAAATTTTTCATCTTTTTAGGTGGTCATCACTTAGTAACAAAAAATATTAAAGTACAAAGAAGGAAAAAATAAATTTTGCTTACATGGGGTTGCACTTTGGGTATTAAGAAGGATTTTTTTTTTTTCTTTAACCAATATGACACTAACTACTTCCCAGAAAAATTACCTAGTACTGTGTGAAATCAATGCAATTAAAGTAAAAATTTTTACTAGGCAGTTCATTTATTTCATACATTAGGTCATTTCCTCACTGCTATTGGCATAGACTCTGTGCTACTTATCCTTCAGGTTGGTTTAGCTCAGAGCATAGATCTGAAGGAAAGACAACAGCACAGACTAAGAGTCTGGTCACTTTCATTCTGTATCACATAGATTCTTCTTCCATGTCATTACCTTTCCTATATCTATTCCAGTTAATGCCTTTTTCACCACTAGTGAATTAATGGCTGTCAGGCTGCCACTCTCAAATCTCCTTTAAACATATTTCTTGCTGAATAAGTCCTCATTAGTTGATTTATTGACTTATATTGCTTTCACTGTCCTAGTCTCTGAAAATACTACACTTTCTAGTTTTGCAGTTACCCCAGTGAAAGATTGGAAACTCCCTAGAACCCAACCTGGAATCACGTAGAATATGGAACCACCATTTAGGAATCAAACACTCAATGAAGTCTTCATATTTCTATAACTTAGACTCACGGGGGACAAGACTTGGGAAATTATTGAGTCCATTATTTTCAGTTTAAGGATGGGGGAGGAAGTTGTTCCAGGTTACTCAGCTTATTAGTGGCAGAACTGGAATGAGAACCTTAGTCTCTGGACTCTTAATGTAGAGCTCTTGCCGCAGAACAATTCTATCTCCTTTTCTAGTGCTAATGTTTTAAATACTCAGAATTGTTCAATACCTTTAAATGGCCTGGTGTAAATTCCAAGCACCATTAAGCTTCATTCCTCCTGGGGTCACCCTGACACACAACCCTAAGCCAGCCATTTTCAGAGCAACCCAGGGACCGAGGAAGGTGTCTGTGTTATTGATTGTGTGTACTTTGGTTACTACAAGTATCTGCAGTTTTGAGAACTCTCCATGGATCACATTTCCCTGCAAGTTGCACTGCAGTGACCCAGACACAACACTGACAGCTGTGGTGTAAATAAATAAAAACAGAGTATTTTGATCCTAATGGGATAGGGGGAGGGGTAGTGAGAGGTTGGGGACAAGAAGAGAAAGAGGCAGACAGAATGAAACAGACACAGCTGTGGAAAGAACAGATGCTGGCCAGGAGAGAGGGAGAGAGTGAGAAGGGGAGGAGAGGGAAGATTAGGGTTCCACCAATGTCAGAAATGTTGATGCTCTTGGAAAAGGATACACATACTTGGGACAGGTGGGAAGTGTTTACATTAAAACCAGAATATCAAATGCCTTCCTAAATGCTAGCTAGATCATTAAAGACCCAAGTTGACCCAAAGGAAAAAGCTGAAGTCTTTGCCCAAAGAGCCCATTACAGAGACAGGCTTCAGAATTCCTTATATTCCATTCAAATTACTGGCTATCAGCTGTGTGCATCAACACAATACGCTGCCCGCCAGTGGCTCTCAGCGTGTGGTCCCAGCCCAGCAGCATCAGCATCTCTAAAGAAATTGATAGAAAAGACCAATTTCCAGACCTACTAAATCAGAAATTCTGGGGGTATGGCCTGAAGCCTGTATTTTAATCAATCTTCCAGATGATTTCAATGCATGCGCAAGATTGGGGACCTCTGCTCTATGTGCATGATACTGCTCAGCTTCCTCCAGATTCTCCATAATTCCGTCACCCGAGTCCACAGACCTCCACTGGCCCTCATACCTTGATCCCTCTAGGACCCATGCCTTGACATTACCACACACTAGTGTCCTCACAGGACAACGGAGGAAAGAGACTGTACATCTGGGGCAAGAGACCAACTAAACTCTTAGGTCAAAACCCTGAAATCTACACATTGAGATTCCATTTAGTAAATGGTGTCCAACACACACCTCTGACCAGAGATTGCCCAGTGCAAGGACAGCAGCCTTCCTCTCAAGGCCACTTTCAATAGCTTTCCACAGTGCTTCTCCTTTCAGGAATACAAAACATTTTCCACTAAGTTACTGAACTTGAGCACATCAGTGTCTAGAGTAGATTTGGAAAATTTGGCAGAAGGAAGTTCCATTTAACATGAAGAAAAATGTATTCTCTATCCCTTGACATTACTTTTAGGTGTTGGTGATATCGTGGCTAGGAGTGAAGAGATTGAGCTTCCAGTGCTTCCTCTTCTACTATTCTCTGACCCCTGGGCAGTAACTCTTATTCTTTCATCCCAAGTGTCCCCTTCTACAAAATGAGGAGCTTGATTAGAGAGGATACTGAAGTTCCTTTTTTCAGCTCTGACAGTGGAGCTGTCTGGTTAGTAGAGCCAACTAGAGAAATGAATTAGGTGACCGTTCTAAGTTCAATTCTCTGTGTGGTTTTCAGGGCTGGCTCGGTACACTTCATCCTCCTTTAATAAACATTGGTTCTCAAAGGACTCTTGTGGCTCCCTTTGTATGACATGGCACCAAGATACCCATCACTACTTTGGGGTACATGGCTGAAAGTACATATTGCTTTGTACCCAATTGTGTTATGGCCTCCACTGGAAAGAAGTTACAAAATTATTATCAAAAAAAGCCATGTAGAGGTAGACTAGAAAAGAGTTTCTAAGAAAACCTCTCCTAATTTCCTGGGCCCTTTCCAATAGCTTCTGTTCTTATGTTAAATGCTTAAGCATGCTTAAATCTAGTCTTACTTTGCCAAAAGACATAATTCTAAAATTACAGAATGTCAGAACTAGAAATTCCTTAAAAAGGAGAGTGGGAGACAATAACTATTTATTTAGTATTAACCATGTGTCAGAAACTATGTTGATGCTTTACCATGACTACCATTCAATTTTACTACATGAAGGAAATCTAATCTTACCCTCTCATTTTGCCAAATGGGAAACTGGAATTCTCAGGAAAGAAAGGTAAGGTGACAGGTCACGCGATGACTTAGGAGCAGGCCCAGGACTAGCCCCCAGTCCAGTGATCTTTCCAATTAATTTTGTTCTCTCCAAAGAGTCATTATCTCTCAGAAAAATGTAGAAGCAATACAAAAGAAAACACTGGGTGTTGGTGGGGGGGAACCTTTTGTTTTCTTACTTCTACTGCCCACTATAAAAATAACTGCATTTTAAATTTGAGAATAATGAAATTCCCAAATACAATTAAAGATTTGCTCAAAAGAGTACCCAGGCAATCACTTCAGTGTAAGGAATTCTAGGGTGGGCTTCTAGAAAGACTGCAATTTCAGACTTTGAGAATAACAACAGCCATAGTTTGTAGAATAATAATAGACAAATGTGTTGATTGCTTACTATGTGTCAACCATGAATTAGGCACTGCCTAGTTTAACCCTCAAAATAATCCACTGGGGGAGGTAGGAAATACTATTAATGCCACTTCGGAACGGCGAAATTGAGGCTTAGCGAGGTTACAGAACATGCCTGAATTCAAATGGCTTGTAAGTGGCGAAAGCAGCATTTAAGCCAGACTGGTTTAACTGTAGATCTGAGCCTCTAACCACTATTCCATACTTCCCTTGGGAACAGATGGTGATAATTAATACCTATATTGTCTTTCAGGGTTTATAAATCTCAATACCTTCCGTCTTACTTAACCCTCATAAATGTGGGAAGGTGTCATGGTAGGAACTATTAAACCCCCTGTAAGGCTACGGGATGAAAAAATGGGGCCATGTGAGGTTAAGGAACTGGACTTGGGTTTTACAGGTGCAAGGTGCAGAAACAGATTCCTGAGCCCCAGTGCATTGCATTTTCCCTTATGTCCCAATGATGGCCCATAGCTAACCAAGGCGAGGATGATGGAGATGTCACCATCAAGCCTCAGTACAAGTCAGTGACTAGAGGTTTACAGGAGAATCCGCCGCTTGCCCCTGGGAAAGACGGGAAAGGGGTGGGGGTAGTTCCCCAGGGTCCTGGTGGTAGTGTAATACCCAATGCTCTCTCCTCTCACCACGAAGTCACTTGTGGATTGGAACAGGCGGTAAGGCCCTAGTCATTCCTCTAAACATAAAGTGGGAAAACAAGAGTGGAAGTCACAGAAGGTGGCTGTTGTTCCTGATAATCTGCAAGTGTCTCTCTTTCTTTGGCTTCTTGTTTTTCTGTCTATAAATGGCCCAGAGGATCTTTAAGCTCTGACATCTGCTAATTCCACTGGCCCTGGGCCACCAGTTTAAAGGGGGTAGTCAGGGCTCCTCTGTTTCTCCTTTATCACCGCCTCCTCATTTACAGGGTCATGACGCCATCCCTGTCGGTTCCCCGTCACCAAGAGCCACACCCTTCCTCTGTTTGTGCTGAATGAGTTCTCATCACACTTTTTGGCAAAGCATGCTTTGTTGTTTGATGTATCCAAATCACATGTTAAATTTCAAGAACAGATTCTAAGAAATTATGTTAAATTTAATCCTTAACTGACATTGATTTTTAAATCAATAGAAAGAAAAGTTCCCCTTTTATAAGAAAATTTTACAGATGCTAGACTTCTATTCCCTAAAAATAAAACAAACAAAAAAAAAATTAAAAGAGGGAAAAAGGGTTTATATAAACACAGTTCTTGAATTATTCAACTACTATTTAAATGGGAAAGTTTTCATTGATTTTTAATGGCAAGTAAAATTATTTTGCAATTACTCCACTTCTGCTTTAAAACATCTGGAGTCTATCTTTTACTTTTTTTCCATATGTCCATGTCTATTGGCTATCCAAACTCTAATGATGCATTCTTAAATTACACACACGCAGTTTGATATGCATACTGTCATAAAATGCTAAGCTACAAATGCATAAGCACTATGAAAAGCTACAAATGCACGAGCTGATTATCAATCTCTTCTCTTTTCTATTTATACAAACTTGAGCAAGACTTTTAATATCTCTGGTCCTCAGTTTTTATGCCTGTAAAATGAAAATAATAGTCTCCACCTGCCTTCTTCACTAAATCACAGAATTTTTGTAAAAGGTATTGTTTATGCTAAACAACTTTGTAAACTATTTGGCACTGTACATGCGACTACATTTCTCTTTTTAACCTCCTCCTCAACCTATGTACCATAGACTGTCAATCTGCCATCATATTATAGATAGTGCTCTCTTTAACTATTTTTATGTCCTAGGAATATATGACTACTTAGTTTGATTATTACATAAATTTGTTTATCATTATTATTTATTTTCTCAGATACCTCTAATTTGTTACCATTATGTCTTTGGTATAACAGTTGAGCATGCCAGGTAACAAGCTTTATTACGAAGATGTAGGTTATAATATTGTATTTATTGATTAATGATTCGAAGAGTTACTTTTCATTCATCTTTCTACTATGTATTTTTTTGTTTTTTATTGAAAATATCACATTCAATATTTTAATCTGAATATTTGTGCAAGCTATCCTGTACTACAATATCCAGTAAAGTTGTTGCCACAGCAAAAAAATTGAAAACAATTAAATATCTGTGTGTGTGTGTGTGTGTGTGTGTGTGTGTGTATGTGTGTGTGTGAAGAGTATAGGAGGCAGGAATCACTGCAGGCCACTTTAGATGTCTGCCTACTACAGCCAACCTAAATGTAATAAATTAGTAATTATTTACACACACACACACACACACATACACACACACAAAAGGTAAAATAATACTTAATGCCAACAAAAATTTAAATTGCTTTACTTATACAATGGTGGCAGCTGTAAGATTTTGGGAAAGTCATTTCATCTCTCTGAGCCTCAGTTTCTTATCTTTAAAATGAGGTTAATAAGACCCCTTTTATATGCCTTCAAGGTGGTATGGAAAACAATGATAACAAGAGGTATGAGTGCAATTGATGAACTGTAGAAAGTGATCCAGAATGGCGAGAATTTGTTGGCCCTATTGGTGTTTGCAGGTAGACCTACGCCAGGGACCAGGGCCGACATTCACAGTCCATGAATCATCACTCAAATCCTCAGTCATGGAGTGAAAGGCAAGTCTGAGCTATTCTTTGATTTGTTGTGGTTTTATGCCCTTTCAAGCCACACCTACCTATATAAGAACCAAGAACCTTTGAGAAATTCATTTGAAATGTTTGTGCTATTGGGTATAGCAAACTTTGGTCCAACCCTTTCATGATAAGCCCAGGTTGATTTTGTTAACGGCTGGCATCTGGTTTCCAAACTTGCCCTTACATAACCTGACTGAGTCCTAATTCAGCCTCAAACTTTAATGAAGACAGAAGCTTTGCACATCAGGGCAAAGCGCCCTTGTTCTTACCAAGCTTCAATCAGCACAGCTTGGGCGTCCAAAGCTACACAAAAGATGCTAGTGTTTCATCACTTTAACGACCACGCAGAGGCATACAGATGTCACCCAGGGCTCATCACCATAGTCCAGTTTGAGAGCACAGAGACCACAAAACTACTGTTGTGTGTGCTACAGCAGGTACTTCAATAGTCCTCTGCTTCTGGATCATCGAAGAGCCAGGGAAATGTTAAAAAGCACAAGGCCTCGGCCAGCCTCTAGGGGAACTACTGGAATGTTGTTTATCTTCAGACCACAACAACTGGTCCAGTGTTTCACAACAGGAAGGTCTGTCCTGGAGCTCAGACATTGAAAGCTTAGAGAAGCAAGGCCTGAAATAACCCCCACCCTCTTCTCTACCTTCTGTCTCCCAACAGTTCAAATTAAAAAAAAAAAAAAAGAAAGAAAAGGCACGGCCAGGGCTGCGACCTTGAAATTGATATAGCTTTCCGAGAAGCTTGCAGTTAATACTCTAGCGGGGATGGAACACAGCCTGATCCAATAAGACTTTAGGTGACAGGGAAACCAGAAAATATGCCTTCTTTTATTGTCTTAACCCCTTGACTCATAAAAATTACCCTTTCTTCTACAGCATCTGTGTTTTCAGAAGTTCAGATATATTCTCTCAGCTCTCTTGTACAAGAAGAAAGGAGAAACTGATTATGATTCAAATTCTAAAATTACAGTCAATACCTGGTAACTTCACTTAAGCTCCATGTGATTTGGTGGGGTTGGTTTTAAAAAGTCCTTATAAGAAGCTCTGTGATCTTGGATAAATGAGTTAACCTCTTTGAGATGGTGTTCAGAGGAGAGATGAGAAAAGCTTATATTCAGGCCCAAGAAGTGGGGAAGTTGCCTGAGGTTGAAGGTTGCACATTTGAGCTTCAGGGACCTCTGAATCTTCCTGACAGAGAGCACAGAACTCAGAAGATTCTGAGTGGTTTTATTATTTAACACAATAGAAGCAGATTGTTGTTCAGAAAGGAATCTTTGTACACCAGACCATGAGGACATTCCTGATTTTGAAAGTTACAATAGGGAGATATTGGTCTGCAATATTTATGACCAGATCTTGTCATCTGCCATTTTTGTACAACCTGCTTCAACTCGGCTTTTCTTTCTTGTGATGGAGAGAAGAAAGAAAGCTGGATCCAAGAAAAATGTTCTGGACATGCCAGAATGGAGAAGCATCTGACCTGAAAACCGATGAGTAAATAAAAATTGTTTCAGAAAAATGTAACTACTTCGTGTCCAGCTCTTTCTTGGAAACATTTAGCCCTTAGCTCTCTGGCTGGCCATAGTATAGCTAGTTCTGGACGAACTGACAAATGAATTCATTCATTTATTTAGCAAGCAATGAAGAAACCCTGTCTTAAGCACAAGAGATGAACAATATTCACATTTTGCACTCAGAAAGCACAGAGAGAATGAATAGGTAAAAATAAAACAATGAACTCTGGTACGAGGCAAAATAAAATATAGACAGATACAAGGAGCAGCTGATGATGGTGCAATGCAGAGAAGACACAATTCATTTTGTCTGTTTGTTTCCAAAAGGCTTTGTGAAATCAGTGTCATTTCACTTGCACTTGAAGGGATAAGCAGATTTCCATAAGGAGAATATGGGGGTGAGCTCATTTCTAGCTGAAGTCAAAGCAAAGGCAAAAGCAAATGTGAAAATATGGGTGATACATGTGGAAAACAAAGAGAGGCAATTAGTGAGCTATAACGGATAGCTGACCACACCTTCACACCCACACAATGCCTCCAGGAGGACTCCCACTTTCTTCATAGCACCTGTGACACTGAAACATTTCCACATGTATGATCTCATTTAATCTTCAAAAACCCTGTGCAATAAGAATGTCTCCCGTCACTTTCAGGATAAAATTCCAGCTCTTTTGTTAGCACGCAAAGTCCTTCAGGATCTGGCCCCACTTGACCTGTGTGGCCCCATCTCTAACCCCCAGCCACCTACATCCACCCAGTTTTTCCTCCAGCCAGCCTGAGACACTAACCCTCCCTACCCTTCCATGGCTCCTAGACCTTAACATACATTACTCTTTCTGCTGGACACGATCTTCCTCATTACCTTGAAAAGCTGGCCTGCATCAGCTCTCTGAAGTCCCCAACTCTTATCATTTCCTCTCATATCTCTATTGTAGCACATAGCACAGCGCTCTTCTCATTGGTTTCCTGGATTTTCTCTCGCACTAAATGCTCCTTGAGGCCAGGACCATACCCACATTAACTGCTAAACCCAGAGTTACCAGCTCAGCAACTGGTACACAGTATGAACTAAAACAGCATTTGCTGAGTGAGTGGATATGAAAGGTTAAATTTCCAAAAAAATGATTGCCCAGCTTCTAAACTCTGAGTTCCAAACTCAAAGGAGGATGGCATACAACTGAGATTAGATCCTGATTCTAAGTTCTACACATGGCTTAGTGGCATCACTGTAGTCTTTTTGTTTGTCAAAAACTATTGGAGGCCAATTTAAGGACACAGAGACTATAATTTTGCCGAGTCGATCTCAGCTGAAACCAAGGTGTATTTGCATGAGACAGTAATCACTTAACTGCCTTGCTAAGAACACTAATAATTTGGCCCTTCCAGACAGGCTTGGGAATGTGATTAGGAACCATTTGAAAAATGACACCCCACAGTAAAATGGAGCTTTGTGGCCTCGTCTTCAATCCCAGCTTCTGATCCTTTAAAACCTCCTTTAGAAACTTTTTCCCCCCTTTTTCTTGTGCATGTTTATAAAAAGTGAGAATAAGAACTCTCTTCTGAAACTACTCTTACCTGCCAAATTATCCAGTATTTATTTAGGCAATATTCAAGTCTCTGTGTTTAAAATAAACCTAAAATCTTTTATCAAATCAGCCAATGAAAGTCTATGCTAGATTATGTGGCCAGTCATTATTCTTTGCCAAATGCGTATAAACAGAAAATGACTTCATGAGTTTTGTTCTTATTTTTGGTCCTCCCATATCTTGTTGAGCCTTTATAGATAGCATTTGTCTCAGTCGATATTTTCACAGTGCCATTATTGGCTAACAGAATCTCACGTCCGGGTGGGAACTTGATCTTAAACCCTTCCTATATAGTTCTCTGCCAAATGGCTGTGGAATTTCTGTTTGAAAACTCCTTTAACAGAAAACTCACTAAGTCCTAGGAGCAGCTCGTCTCGTCCGAACAACACTGGCTATTTCAACTTATGAGATTCTTTTTTCCTGGAGCTTCCATAACGTCAGTCCTCATGTATCCATCAGAGCCAAAGAACACATCCCCCGGGCCAGCTCTTCAGATATGTGAAGATGATAAGGCAAACCTATCAAGTCTTCTGCAAGTGACTTGCAATGTCACTCAAAAGTCTGGTCCTTAGATCAGAACCACTGAATATCTCCTTTGTCAGTTGACTTGAGCCCCACATTCTTTCCTTGATTTTATTATTTTCCATACTGTTTTTTAAATTTACCTTTCAGTTTATTCCCTCATTAAGCTCACACACTCATTTTATTTTCCTTCCTTCACCCATGCTATCAAAATGTGTAGAACACATGATAGTCCCAATACAAAAAACACAGATATACAAAGAAAATTGTAATAGATTTGTATACAGTATTTATTGAAGCCCCCCCCCCACCCCATTCTGCCTGGTAGCAAAAGGAATACTTAATTTTTGCAATTCTGGGTAACCTTAGCCACTTTAAATTTTAATTCTGCCAATTCATGATTTCCCTTCTGTCTTCTTTACAAGAGTATATGTAAGCTCTGAAAAGGCTTATGTTACTTGTGCAGAAAACACCGGGCTGAAGTTTTATCAGTGCAAACTGTTTGCATTTCTATCTACCAACATCAATGCTCACGTGTTCCGTGGGCTTCTCTCCTCACCAACCCCTCTACTTGTACGGCAGATCCCACCTCCTCCTGAAAGTAAAAAGACATCCTACCCTTAGTATATTCCAGGTCAATCACTGATATTCCATAACCCCAAACCTTCTCCTCTCTCAGTCTTCCTAAACTCAGGAAATGGCAACTTTATCCTTCCAATTGCTCAGGCCAAAAACCTTGGACTTCTCTTGGACGTTTTCTATTTTTTTCTCGTAGCCAACCTTTATTCTATCATAAAACACTGTGCTTCTGTCTTCCTTATACGTCCAGAGACCAACCACTTATATTAACCTCCACTGTAGTGCCCATCTGGATTATTGCAATAGCCTCCTTACTGCCGTCTCTGCTTCCCCGCTGACACCTACAAGCTGTTTCACTCAGAGCAGCTAACGTGATCTAAGTTACACTATGTCATTCCTCTGCACAAAACAGTGAAAGGCTTCCCATCTGACTGAAAGTAACAGTCAAAGTTTATAGTGAAGGGCATGGTTCTCTGGGATCTGAATACATGTGGTCTGCCTGACCCTGACTTCCTCTACGCACTCCTAACTTGTGACACTGCACGACACTTCCCTCCTTGGTCTCAAACACTGTAAACATACTCCTGCCTCGTAGCTTTTGCACTGGCTGATACACCCAGGTATCCCCATGGTTCTCTTCTGACCCTCTTCTGCTCTTTGTTAACTGGTACCTTCCCTACTTTCTATATTCAAATTTGACCACCTCTCTCTCATACTCTCCACCCACTTTATTTGCTCCCGTGGTTCTTCTTCAGTATTCTTTTATTGTGTTTATTTCCTTTCCTGTCCTTCTGTTCCCCATCGCCAAAATGCTTCATGAAGGCAAGAATTTTTATCTGCTTTTTTTTTTCATTAGTGTATTCCAAATTGCTAGAACAGTATCTAGCACACAGTCAACGCTCAGTAAGTAATCACTATTTGAAATCCTACAAGTCTCGTACCATATGTCCCACATCACGTTCTGCTTTGACCTTGCCTTTTGCTGACCACGAGGCTTTTTCAGGTCCACAAGCTGCTATGTCTGAGCCCTCCGAGTTGATGAATGGACACTTTGTGCATCCCTTCCATGATACTCTGAGGCTGCAGACACTTCTGAGGCATGTTTTTTGTCTTTTTTGCTCAGACATGATGCAGTACCACTCTTTAATCAG
Source organism: Rhinolophus ferrumequinum (assembly GCF_004115265.2). Taxonomy (NCBI): domain Eukaryota; kingdom Metazoa; phylum Chordata; class Mammalia; order Chiroptera; family Rhinolophidae; genus Rhinolophus; species Rhinolophus ferrumequinum. The sequence continues at coordinate 56,687,704 of NC_046285.1, forward strand.
TGCTGCTCCTTTGTGCAGGATGAAGTACCCTAGATTCTGCCCGAATCAATTCAGGAAGCTGGCTCCTGGTCAGCTGTGATCTCAGATCACCTCATTTTGGGAAAGTGTAATACTTAATCATTCACCTCTCCACTCTGTCAAGTTAACCACTGATTGGAGGGACTCAGAAATCTTCTGCAGCTTCTCACTGGTTTGTTTACCTCTCTTTCCCATCTCCAGATTTTAATCTCACCATGGTCAATATGAAAAACACTCTATACTTATTGTTCCTATGCCAATATCAATTCATGCCAGAACCTTCAGGACTGATTTCTAAAGGAAGGTCCCATGCTTTTACAAGTCCCACAGATTTTCTCTCAAGATTTTCATCTCAGCCATGGGCTTCAAAAAGCCTATTTTGAAATTAAAAAGCTGAGCCTTCCCTCCTTTCTTGTATCGCAGCTTCTGTAGTAAAAATTCATCCTGAAGTTATGAGCCTAAAGAGAATAGCCCCAGGATCTAAGAAATTGGAAGGAGGTAAACGTATCAATTAATATTTTTAAATCTTATTCAGCTTTCCATAAAATAAAATGGTTTGAATTCCTTGCAGGAAGGAGGGGTTAAAAAGCATTTATAATCCAGAATTCCCATATTCTCAGCATTTAAATGTTCAAGTACTCCTACTGCAGGGTCCTAAGCGACATACTAAGAAGACCCTGAAGGATACCTTATTCCAAATTTATTAATCTCCCATGAAGGTGAAATCACAGGAATCATTCCTGTCTGACTTCTCTCCTGTCCAGGTGATTTAAGATCCTCACTGACAAGTTGCAAGAACTCCATTTGGCTCCTAGGATCTCAGGCAGTTGAGTACAGTGCCCTGTGCAGAATCATGTCCCCATATGGACAGCAGGCCTTCCGAGGGATGCACACTAGGAAGGAATGCAAACAGGCCTGGTATGGTGAGGAAGGGGACAGCTAGACAAGTTCAGAATGCATTCCTATGTCACAGTGCTCGCCAAACTGGAAAGCGTTGATGTCCTTCTAGGTGAAAAATGGGGATGCTATGAAAAAGCACATGCCAGAATAGAAAGCATTTCCATCTCTACTCATGTATAAGCCAAGGCAGATCTCCACTGTAAGAGTGACTTAAAAATGAAAATATTGAAATGGATACATCATTATCAACAATTTCCTTATACATTGATAAACTATTCAAATTAGATAGTGTTTTCTAGGACTCAGCCTCAAACCCAGGTGGGCTAGACAGTATGTTGGCACTGGGAAATGTCAGGGGAATCTCAGGACTTGAATGAAGCAAAGGGTGCATGGTCAGAGTGGGAAAGACCACATTACGGCTCCAAAGAAAGGGTGTAAGGAACAAACCACTGAAAAAGAAAAATCACAGTGACTGGGAGAGTTAAGAGACATCAAAGAGGAAGATTTAACCTGGGGTGTTTCTTTTATTGCATTTCTGGCCCATCTTTCCTTTGCATCCCAATTCTACCATAATCCACTGTGAGCTTAGGTAATGCAAACTCATTTTCATATCAGCAAAAGGGATTAGGAAGGTAAATCTTCAGAAGAAAAAAATATCCATGATGTATTTTCAAGTCAACTGCAGTATAAATGAATTTTTATCCACTCTTTTGTATTATTCACGCCTCAGCTCCCTCTCATGGCCGTGAATAAATGAAATTTAACAAATGTTGCTTGGTCCATAGTGGCCCAGAATCATCCTAAAAACTTAAGATAAGCTGCAATCCATTCCAGGGTCTCACAGAGTGTAAATGTGAAGGCCTTGGAAGATAGTCAAAATCAAAAGACTTCCTCAGTCTTTTCACATTGCCTTTGATAAACAACAGCAACAACAAATTACACACCCACATGTAATTGCATTTGAATTTCAAAGTAAATTAAACATTGTGACAAAAGGCAAATTAAATCAATGAACCAAAGTGTGCTGCTGTGTATTTATACCACACCTCTGCCTTGAACTTTCACAGACCCACCTTTGAGAACTAAGGTATAGAACAGGGATCAGCAAAATATGGCCTGCCGCCTGCCTTTGTATGGCTTGTGAGCTAACGGTTTTTAAATTGTTTAAAGGCTGGAAGAAAAAAAAAGACTAATACTTCATGACATGTAAAAATTATATGGATTCAAATTTCAGTGTCCACAAATGAAGTCTCATTGGAGCTCATGCTTACCCTTGTTATCTGTGGCTTGGTTTTGTGCTAAGTGGTAGAGTGGGTGCAGCATAGATCAGAAGGCCCACAAGGCCTGAAATATGTACTATTTGACAAAAAAAAAGAAAAAAAGTATGTGTATATATATATATTTGATTTCCCCATCTTTAAAAAAGGGAATTGGTTTACATGAGGATATATATATATATATATATATATATATATGTGTGTGTGTGTGTGTGTGTGTGTGTGTGTATAGACACATGTGCCTTGGCTCATATATATATATATATATATATATATATATATATATATATATATATGTGTGTGTATATATATATATATGTGTGTGTGTGTGTATATATATATATATATATATACACACACACACATATAAAACCCAAGGAGTAGTAAAATTTAAAAAGAAACAAACATTAAAAAAAACCCCACAAAACCCAAGGAGAAGTAACATGTCAAGGTCACACAGGTGGTATGTGGCAGAGGCAACACTGGAATCCAGTCATCTGAACCCCACCCAGCGTCATCTTTTCTCATTATGCTACACGGCCCGGCAGTCCCAGGCACTGTAGGATGCAAGACAGTGATTGATCAGGACATAAGAACCAGAGCAACTGTTTCAGGTTTTCAGGAGCATAAATGAATAAAATTCCCTATGGCAAAGAGAAGAAAAACAAAACAAATACAGAAACTAATTATGAATGTGCATGTGGCAAATTCACTTTGACCCAGCACATGCCCTACTGTGTGATGGGGCCATGTCACCTTCTGGTCTGAACTGAATGCCGTGGGTCTTTGCACTCATTCTTATATTGCTGCTGCAGTTTAAAAGCCCACAGAAACATGGATGTGGAACGCTTCATATGAGCCAAGGCACTGGGGGAAAAAAAGAATCTCGGAGTGAGGGAGAGAGTCGAGCTAGGTTTTGCGCTGGAGGCTACATTTTTATTTTTATTTTTTTCTGACTGGCACGCGTCTTCTTTATTTTGAATAATGGAGATAATTACACATTCAAGGGATCACACTCTAAACCCCTTAAATGATTAAGAAATCTTATTGCAGGCAATCATGAGAAAATTTAAGGGAGGATTACCGAGAGAGACAATGGAAATCATACTTTTTTGAGTCCCTCGCTTAGCACAGAGACCTAATCACCGTTCTCCTCTCTTTCCCATGGCCTAATTGTTGATATTCCAGGCCTCTCTCAGGGCAAAGCAACATTCTCCCCTAAACCCTGTTCATGTGAAGTCAGAGGTTTTGATGGGTCCCTCTTGGGAAACTGCTACCTCAGTGATTTTGATACCAACCAGTAAGCTCCCATTTACCAGCAACTAAGAGTAAAACAAAAGCTTTCATTATGTTCAAGCTGCAAGATGCTTTGGGTAGAGAGAAAGGAACCCTGTAGATTATTTGCTCAATTCAACAAATATGTATTAAGCAGCTACCGCATGGCAGACATTATACTAGAACCTGGGGATTAAACAGTGATAAAAATATAGTCCCTGACCTTAAGGGCCTAAGTCTAGTCAAGCCAGATAGATAGACAAGAAAACAGAAAACTCAAACATGTATCCAAAGGGATATGAAAAAAATAAGTGCAGATAATTTTCAGCAGTCTAGGTACTAAGCAATTTGAAGCATAAATGGAATTAAGCCCTAAAAGAGGCTAGAGGTGATCATTTGGCAGGACAAGGGGACAAGTGTGAAGCCCTGTAGACAAGGGAGATTATGTGTGGCTCAGAAAACTAGGGTGGAGCTGTTCAAACCTCAGAAAGGGGAGCAGTAGGCAGATGGATTGGAGGGAGAAAGGCAAAGAATGGAACTGGGAACATCGGCCAGTGCCAACCAGAAAGGTTCTTTTGAGCTTTATCTTGAGGATAAGAAACGCAACCTTACTCTGAGGGCAATGCAGAGCCTCAAAAGTTTCTTAATGATAGTAAGTGATAGGATTACATTTGCCTCTTTCTTGTTAGCATACAGTCACACCTCCCTCTCCAGAGACTATATATTTCGACCCACGAGGCCCTCAGTTGCATGGTATAACAATAATAATAATGGTAACAATAGCCAGTGCATATTGTGTTAACATGTGCCTGGCACTGTGGTAAGCACTTTACCTGAATTATACCATTTAATCCTTTCAACAATCTTATGAAATAGATATTATTATTATTTCTGACAGATGAGGAAACTGAGACACAGGTTAGATAGCATGTCTAAGAATGTACAATACTTAAGGAAAGGAGCTGAAATTTAAATCCACTGTAGTCTGCCTGCAGAGCTCAGAGTTGAGCACAGGCCCGGGAGTGGAAAAGTCAAATACAACTTGCAACTCTGATTCTCCGTGACTTTGTCCTGGCAGAATGTTTTCTTGTATTTAAATGAGAAGGATGTGCTAATAATTTCCTTCCTCAAGTCTAATATCAAGATACTTTATTTCTCATAGATGTCAACAGAAAAATAGAAGTTCAGCATAGCCATTTGACTCTTACTTGTTCTTAAGTCAAGAACAGAGTTACAAGAAATCAACGCTATCGAAGACGTGTGTTCTCTCTCACGTATAATTCCAAATCTCTCCTCCTCTTACTCACCATCACAATCTTCTTTTCCAAGACTTAAGATGAAAATCCAAGGATGGAATGATTTCTATAAACATATGGTGACTGTCAGTGAATCAGAAAATACAACATCACTGGAACTTCCCCCAACATATCACTGTCATCAGGTTTTGTCTTCTTTCTGGTCCATCTACAGTGACAATAATCCAGTCTCTGTTTTCTCTCTATCAATTACACTTTAAGTTGATCAGGGGGAGACTTTCATTAAAGAAAAATCAACAGCTCTGTAAAAGGAGGTGTTAACAGCTAACAAAAGGATTCAGTGTTAAAAATGGCTAAACCGTGCTTGCTGGAATTGTAGTGGCCAACAGGTACCTTTTCCTGAGTTCACACCACGATCCGTAATACAGAATGGAAGTCGTGGTTGGCAAAAAACATCTAAAGGATAGAGAACTATCCCATTTTAGTGCCCTCAGGTTGCCAAGGGAGTATCAAGGTCCGGTTGGCTTTTGATACTGAGAACATAACTCAGTGGTCTCAGCTTCAGAACTCTTAGACTTCCTGGAACCAAAGGTTTAAAGTCTTGGCAAGCTTGAGTCATGGCTTCAATCTCTGTCTCCTTAGGGGGAAAAAAAATCTGAAGAGCAAGTGATTTATAGTATGTTCTTCTAGAACACCTCTTCAACCTCTGGCCACTGAATGGACTTTGCAATATGCCCACAGGGATCTTTTTTCCAAGAACAATCTCTGAGTGCTTATTATTCACTTTACTAGTGTAGAAGCTCTTTAATCATTGTCTCTATATTTGCTTTAATCTAGAAACTCAATTTATTAGCTCAGAATGTGCCTGAAGCTTCTCACCATCTTATTGGAGAAAGACTAATATAAATTCAAAAGATGACTCTAAAACAGTCATATTGATGTGACAAGACATTAGGATATGAAGAGACAAAATAATATAACAATCATAGTACAGACTTTAAGTTTATTTCTGGAAAAAATTCCATATTTTGTTTTAAGTGGAGTAACACCATTTTTAACTCCAGTCAATAATAACAATTGATGAGTAAAAGTATTATTTATGATAAACCTGATGTTATCCATCCCAAAGAATTTTTAGCACTAAACTTTTGAGAAGTTAGCTAAAGTCCACAGTTGAGAGATGCTTCCAAAAGCAAAGTCGTTAAGAAACCAGGCAGATACCATGGGCTACGAAATCCACCAGTCAATCGAACAATCAAATAAATAAGCAAACAAATAAAATTTATGGAAACCAATCAGAGCATCAAGAAAAAATAATGTTCAGGATACCGATGCTCAAGACAGCACAAGATCAAAGCAGTATATGAGGCACATGCTAAAGAGAAGACGGTGTAACAGTCCAGAGAGAAAAGACTGATAGGACGACTCCACTTTGAAATGAAACTGCATTATCTTTGGCTTCTAGGTGACATAAAGACTGGCCACAGCTAGTCTAATCACTATGAGCTCTACTGATGACATTCTTGATCTGTTGCTATTTGTCTCTGATCTTTCTCCCCGGAGTTGTTTTATTATCAAGTAAAACATTTACTTTTTTTTTCTTTCCTTATAGCAGAGAATTTACAGATTACCTAGTCTAACTCATTAACTTTACAACTGAAGAAACCAAGGGCCCTAAGAAGTTAAAGTGAATTTCCCAAAGTCACCCAGGTGGAGATTACCACAGACAGGACTAAAATCCTAGATCTTCTGATTCCCAAACCATCCTTCATTCCATGAGCCCATTCTTCCTTTCACGTAATCCCACTTTCCTCTTAATCATAGTGATAATTTCTTCAAAGGTAGAGAAAGACTGGAGGTGATTCTCAAATGTTAGATTTTAAAATTAGCATTTGGGAACTATATGGCTATAAAGAAGTACCGGAAATTGGGAGGAAGACAATATCATTACATTTCTTTTCAAGAGCATCCCAGAGCAATCTTCCAGAATACTGGTTTAAAATAATAGATTCTGTCTGCTCTGTCAATTAACCATCTTATTATTATTTTCTTACCAGAAATCGAATTTAGGAATTCAAAGGATCTTAGAAATCACCTAGACCTACTCTCTTATCTTGTGAATGAGAAAGCTAAGGCTCAAAGAGGCTGTTTTACAAAATCACAAAATATTAGCATTTGAAGGTGCAGCGAATATTTAGGCAACTTTATTTTTAATTTAGAGAAATAGGGGAAGTACAAAAAGTGCTTCACTATTATAACACCCATTTTCCCACCACCTATAATTGACAGCTGATCATTTTGTCATATTTACTTCAAACAATTTTATAGAAGGAATAAAACTATTTAGATACAGTTGAAATAAGCTTTTTTCCCATCCCCTAGTCTCCTTTCCCTCCTTCTATTAGAAAGGAGGGACAGCCCATATTGGAAATTTATTTGTGAATCCTTGCACCATACTTTGTACAATCTCATATATACATGTAGATATCAATGGATAATACATATCTTCTGTTAATGCTAGGAGGTTAGGACCCTTCAATCAAAACGATTCTGATTTTATCTGCTTGTATATTATCCTTCCTAGAAATATTTAGTAGAAAATTGCTGTAAGACAACAAAATTGTAAACAATTTCAGTCTAACACATCCATTTAACAGACAGGTCAGAGAGGTTAAGTGACTTGTCTCAATGGCTAGTGTCACCATTCAACGCGAACTCAGATGTCCTCCCTCCTCCACCCATCCCCACATTCTCTTTTCACTAGAGAACCCCTCCTGATTGCCTTTTTCCTTCTATTTTAAGTGCTGTGGCTGTTTTTCTTTATCATTTTTAGAAAGCTTTATTTCTTCCCTACACGTCCATTCCGAAAAGAAACAATTCCGGGGCTGAGAAATCTCATACCAGAAATAATATACTCTTTAACTTCCCACTTTGTTCTGAACAGCAGGGCAGCCAGGCAGACACCAGTCTCACACACCATTATGAATCTGTCAGCAATTAGAATTCTAAACCCTATTCGGTTTTTACTTGCTTCAATCAACTTGTCACTGCAGTGAGGATTATCTACTTTCTCAACATAAACATCAACCCGAGTGTGTGCAATGGCTTGCGTCCTTGGCGGAGGCACCGCCACGAGAATGTTAAACAGCGCATGCTGCAGACAGGAGGGATCTGGGGCCTTAATGGGCCATAATTAGAGGGGGCAGAGCTACACTAGCCTTTGTGTGAGGCTTCAGAATTCTGCTCCTTAGGACTGGGAGACATCTTGGGAGATGCAAGGAGGCTGCTGTCTGCTTCTTCCATCTCCGTTTTCTGAACTGGAAAGAAAGGAACAGAAAAGAAGAAAGTGTGTCTGTGCAATGTTTCCACTCAGACTCAAAGGACCCTGGGGATCATGCCACACAAGCCCTTCATTTAAAGGATTAGGAAACTGAGATCCGGAGAGGGGAAAGCCGTGGCCAAGGTCCAACCTGTGACAGAGCCCAGTGTCCTGACTCTCCACCCTGTGCTCTTCCCATCTCGCCACACTGCCCCCCGCAGGGGTTGTGGAAAGGACCTGTGTAATAAACCACATCCTTCACCCAAATTCTCTTAGTTTTCCATGGTACCCTGTGGTGAAAAAGATCAAGCAATACCGTGCAATAAATGTGAGTACAAGGCAAGCCTAGGGTACCAAAGACACTTAGAGAAGAGTCTCATTGCACATCAAATCTCTTCTGAAGATAGGAAGTATGTAAGTACACAAGCAGAAATTAATGTGATTCCTTTCAATGAGCTATTTTAAAATAATTGTCTAAGGAAGTTAGAGTTGGGTGGGAAAAGAGAAAGAGTTTGGTATCTTCTATTACTAATAATAGCTAACATTATATAATTTAACCTTCATAAGAACTTTATGAGGTTAGCATTCTTATTTTAGCGTTTATTTTACAGATGTGGAAACTGAAGCACAGAGTGCTGTATAACTTGCTTAAGTAACGGCAAACTAAAATTTGAACCTTGATGATGTGGTTCTAGTATTTCACTCTTAACCAATAAAAGTAGGGTGAACAACCATCCTAATTTGTCTGGGACTGTCCCAGTTTTAGTAATGAAAGTCTCATGACCTGTATAACCCCTAGGTCCTAGACAAACTTGGACAGTTGATCACCCTACACATAACTATAGTGACCCTTTTGTTTGTCAACAATTAAACCCAAGCCTGAAGAGGGGATTCAGTTATGTGGGTTGCCATCCCCACCTTTGTGCCCTTGGGAGGCTGAGGTCACAGGGAAGAACTTAAATATTAATATGTGCCAAATGCTATACTTAGCAATTGTCAGGCTTTTTGTCATTTTTATTCTCAAACACATCCTGGATGAGGTATGCAGAGAAGAAAGCAGAGAGGTTCAGAGAGCATTGGGTCAGCTGACTAAGATCTCAGAGTTAGCAAGTACAAAGCCAGGATTAGAATCTAGGCAAGCAGGAAGACCTTGAGACTTCTTTATAGGGAAATACCTCAAGTGAGGTAGACTCAAAATATGAAAATCCTATCTGTTTGGTGGACTGTTTATTTTTTTCAGATATGAGAACTCACCCCTAGAAACTTAAGTATAACTCTTTGAGAAGTCCCTTTCTGAATAGACCTTTGTGCTTCCTCCCCCTTCCCACTCACCCATGGGACATAATATGAGCTAGCCACAAATTAGGGTCAATACCTCAATGCCCTCCCCATCTCCATGCTATGTCCACACTTTCCCTTCCACTTAGATGATCACTCCCCTGCAGTAGTGTGCATGTAAGATTCCTACCCATTCTTTAAGATCAGTTCACATACTACTGCCCTAAAAGCCTTCCATGGATATCCTAGCTTACATTAATCACTATCTCATCTTTTTCCCCTAAAACTCTTTTCACTTTTTAAAATAGATATCCTAATTGCTTCATTCTAGGGTCTCAGGACTGGGACGGGGTGGTGCCTAGATCTCTTGCTGTGATGGGACCTACCTAGGCTTTATTCTGTTTCCTCTCAGTACTCTGCGGTACCAGAGGTGCCACCTGCACAGTCAGTAGTTCAGGTGGCTTGTTGAATGAATCTGTGTATGCATCAATATATTTCGTTATGAACTATGATGTTTGTACATGGAGATTTAGATCATGAAAACAAATATCCAGAATTTTTGTGTATGTCAGGGGATAATCGTTGGCCCCTCTAGGCCAGGCTCTACCCTAAAGCTAAAGCAAAAGATTAAGGCAATTGGCTAGATGTTTTTAGGTACCTACTTCTATAAAACTCATCTTAACTATCTTCACAACAGTATTTGGTATTAAGAATAATGATTTCAAAATGGCTTAATAGAAATAAACATAAGGCAGGGAGTCAATTTCCACTTTTTTGGTTATGACCCAAACTCACTGTATGACCTTTGGTCCTCTTTTTGCCCAAACTGTAGCATGATAGGGGCAGAATTACATGATTTCTGGGATCCCCCTGCAGCTCTACATGCCTATAATCCAATAATTCGAATAATTAGAGCAATTTTCCCTCCACAGGGACATTCTGTTCCCTACTATTACAGCCTTGGCATTCAGAAAATTTTGGATGAATAGTAATAACAAATTGGTAAAGGACCAGATGAAGCCACCTGAGGAAGAGGAGGGTATTATGTTTGAAGGAAGGAAGCCAGAGATTCTGGAGGGACATGATGTGTGAAATGTAGGCTGGGGGTTTAATGAGTTTGAGGCGTGAAAAACCCAAGCTTCAGGGCAGCATTTCCTGGCAGTGTTGAGCACAGCATGTTTCCATGCCCTCTGTGGCCGAGTTCTATTTTAGAATATACTTGCGCTGGGATACTCTAACACAGCTGTGACTGTCTGTTAACTTTTAGGTATGGCTCTCCATTCAAGCAAATGGCTCTTGGTCTTATATTGACAGACCTAGGGAAAAGGCAGCTAGAGGAAGATAGACTTAGAAACTAAGTTGATTTGTGACAAAAGAAGTGGATTTTGTTGCAACTGAGATGTAGCAAACTTAGCTCAACGGACCAGAGAAGATAGAAGATTACTCTATGAAGGTCAGAAGCAAATGATATGGGAAGTTTTACTGGACAGCCCCGCCCAGCAAGCAATGTTTCCTTCAGCATTTGAGAGTCCCTCAAAACTCCTTTGCCATTAATGCTTGCTTCTAGTTAGAATGGTACCTATTGAGAACTTAACACATGGAAAAAATTAGAGCACAGATGAGTGGTTTCACCATGCTCCCACCCTTCTCCCTTCTGGAATCCCTTCCAGGGCCCAAAGTGCAGAGCTGTCAAGTCCTGCCCTGAATGCTTTGGTTAAGTGGGTGCCCAGCCCAACTGAGGAAGCTGTGTCAGGGTTGGGTTAAGTTCTCCAGCTGCTGGGAAGGGCAGAAGTGGTCACCATGGAAACAAGCCCCTCATTAATCATTTAGTGACTCACAAGGAAATGACTGGGATGCAAAGGGGACTGGAGTCCCTGGAAAGATTACACCTTTTTCCTTGAAAAAAGTTGTCTAATTACATTCTTGAAAAACAAAGCAGCACTTCCAAAATAGAGTGAAAATGGCTAGGATCACTTTTGTCTTCTGAATTTAGGCCTCAATGCTGTGGTGCCCTGAGCCTGTGAAGGCAGGAAAGGCCCCCATTTGTATAGATTTTGTTACTGTAGCCAATTTTGCTTGATACAACCCAATGTCCAAAGGAGCAGAGTACTTTGGGTGTTATCCACTCAAAACTCACATTTTTTAAAGGAATAACTGAGGCGTCAGGAGTGAGTGACGTGTCCAAGGCCCATGTAGTGAATCAGTGGGGGAGCTAGGAGTAGAATCAAGGACTTGCATTCCAAATTTCTTACTCCTCCCACAATCCTGGGGTCAGAGTGGATTTTATCGTGAAGCTAGTGAAGATTAATGGGTCCCTTCCAACGCTGTGAGGGAGGCCTTAGCAATGTATTCCCACTGTTATCTCTCTCTCTCTCTCTGTCTTTCCCAACAGTAAAATATTTGAACTGCAATTGGTGAAGAATGCTATTTCTTTCCATTCTGTCTCCCTGTCCATCACTTTTCCCTTCAGGTTGGGAGTCAGAATGGCCATGAGCATTTGTGAGATCTGGCTAAGGGGAAGTTGAGGCAGGCTAACATTTACTTGGGATTTAGTAGGATATAATTATGTGGTTCCCAGTCACTTTCAGGAAGAGTTACGTTATTGTTTTATCTTTATGTAGGACAGAGTTCCAAGAATGCTTCCACAACCAACTAGCACCAGCATTCAGAGGAAGGGCAGGGCCAAAGTTTTGTTCCTATGCAGATACAAATGGGCCCTGTGTCATCTGGCACAGGGCATTTAAGGATAGTGGAGAAGAACAAGGTTTAACATGTATAGAGCCAGAAGGTAGTCTGTACAAAATTCTTCCACATCTCATGTGTGGAAGAAACTTGATAGAGATTTTCCATTATCAATAATGAATGAAACTTTTCTTTCTTTTTTTTTTAAATTGAAGTTTATTGGGGTGACAATTGTTAGTAAAGTTACATAGATTTCAGGGGTACAATTCTGTAATACATCATCTATAAATCCCATTGTGTGTTCACCACCCAGAGTCAGTTCTCCTTCCATCACCATATATTTGATCCCCCTTACCCTCATCTCCCACCCTCCACCCCCCTTACCCTCTGGTAACCACTGAACTATTGTCTGTGTCTATGAGGTTTTAGTTCTCATTTGTTTGTCTCATTCTTTTGTTGTGTTTGTTTTATATACCACATATCACTGTAATCATATGGTTTTCTGCTTTTTCTGTCTGACTTATTTCGCTTAGCATTATAATCTCAAGATCCATCCATATTGTCACAAATGGTCCTATTTCATCTTTTCTTACTGCCGAATAGTATTCCGTTGTGTATATATACCACAACTTCTGTATCCTGAATGAACTTTTCTAAACTATCAATACTAATTTTATAAAAATACATTTAAATCAACTAGAAAAATTGAATTATCTCTTTACAGAAAATAATTTTTAAAATGTATTGTCATAAGAAGTGGTGATCAACCAATATACCGGGGGTGCCAAAAAAAATATATACAAGTGGACACTTTGGTCAACATTACTCAGGCAGTAGAGTAGTTCACCTTAATCAGAAGTGTCTGGACGCTGATGGTAACCACTCACTTGTAATTGCAGAAGTCAAACGTGAATTATATTCATCTTTTGTTATCAGTATATATTATTACAATTTTAATAGTATTTTCCTTTCTTAAACTGTGTATACATTTTTTGGCACCCTCTGTATAGTCAACAATGGGTATGAATAAAATATAACATAGGTGTGTTAATAAAGGTGTTATGTTATTTTCTGGATTTTTATTTTTTTGCAGTATTTGTCAGGTTTATAATACCTGTTTTTGTTTTTGTTTTGTAATTGATGGAGATGAAGTTTGTGATTCAAAAAATATTCATACTTTTGCCTAATTTTATTTTTATAATATTATATTATTTTTTTCTTCAAGAAAGCCCCCATATCATATAAGTTGCATAAAATTTGGATCTGTCACCTGCCTGAGATACCTCATTAAAGAGTTTTCATTAACTATAGGATTACGGAGAATGACAAGATATGTCCTGCGTGGGTTTTGTGAATCAGGAAGCCATCCTTATTGTAAAGTCACTCTAGCACTATCTTTATTGGAATTTATCAATTTAGAAGAATGTTCAGAGTCTTTTGTTCTGTGCACAGGAACTGTTCTCTAATGCCAATCCATTTGGGTCAATTTCGTTGCTGGTAACAAGAGCAAAGCCTTATAGTACTGCACTATTACTCATCAGTATTATGTTTGTATACTGCTTATCCCCAAGCAACCAAGCCACTTACTCTCATTTGATTTTACCAAATTCAGTTTACCTTCTGAATATGCGCATTTCTGAAATATATCTGGGGATTAGGTGTTTTAGCCCATTTACAGAAGGAAAGGACTCAATTATATTTGATGAATTATTAAAATGTTAACTACTCAATTCCATCTCTAATATATTCTCTACTTAGAGAATTGCTATGAAGATGAAATAAGACAATGTATATGAAATATCCTCACCCAGACACTAGCACGTAAGTACTTGGTAAATATTAGTTTAATGTTAGATGATTCTTTACCCATAGGCAAACATTTGCCAACTTGGGTTCATGAAACACCCAGATGCCTGGAGGCATTTTTAGTTCCTTGAAAGAAAATGTGGTCACAGTACACAAGCATCGAATTTCTCTGTTTCAACATGAACCATGGATTGTAGAACTGAAGCAAGAAACCCAACACATGAAGTTTTTGCAAACTTGAGTGTTTAGGAAACCTTATTGGAGACAGATTTCTGAAATCATATGTTATCAGAAAAACTGTCTCTCGACTTACCTACTTTCCAGTTACATGACTGTTGTGAAGTGATTCTATTTATTTCCATTTTTATTTCTTTACCTTCAAAACAAAATATTAATAACTTATTGGCCCATAAGATAATCAAAAATATGATAAATTTGAAGATGTATAGACAATAAGTTATGATTTTTGCACCAGAGAAGTAAAATGGAGAACTAAAGCAAACTAGCAGATAATTTGTCTTACATTCCTCCTTCCAAAGCCCCATCACTACTTTCCTCATAATTACTAAGTGCAAACAAGTGGGACACACTTAATATGATTCCAGAACAGAATTCAAACATTTACAACCTAGAAAATATAGAAGTAAATACCTACTTGACAAAAGACAAAAAATAAGGGTTGCTGGACAAAAGTTCGGGTTGTCTCACTAACATCTTTATTTGCAAAGGGTAGATGAGATGGAAACTAAAGATGATAGAGAAAGAGAAGTGAAAGCCTATTATTTAACTAACAAATATAATCAATAGAAAAGTGAAAATAAACATTTAAGGAGGAAAGGGAAGGGTGAAGTACAGGGTGTGTGAACTAAGTCTGGTTTTTTCATAGACAGAAGTCAGTAGATGATAACTGATGTCGATAACAATACATAGAAATAAAGACATATTTTTCAGAGATATGAAGGTAACTATCAGCAGAATCAGAAAGAAAGGCTCTTAAGTTACCACTAAGTTAGAAATAGGAAGAAATGAGTTGGGAAGCTGTTGCTGTCCAACACAAGCCCTTCTGTATCATTTAATTTTCTTTATGATTTGATAACATATGAAAGAAAAAAATTAACAACTAAAAAAGACATGTTTTGTTTACATTTGTTGGCATAAAAATAACCTCAAATATTCACTATTGTTGTTAGTAAGGATTTTATTTTCAGCCAACTCTTTTCTTTATTCTATACCTGCACTGTCCAGTAAGATAGCCACTAGATAGATGTGGCTATATGGAATTAAATTAAAATAAAACAATATTAAAATTTCAGTTTCAAAGTCTTATCTGCCATCTTCCATAGCCAATGGCTACTGTGTTGAACAGTACAGAATTATGGAATTTTCCATTCTTGCAAAAAGGTCTCTACCCTCACTCTAAGCAATCTCATCCACACTTGAGCTTTTACCTACCACTCCCTGACCTTTGTCTCTAGCCAAACATCCTATCTCCTGAGCAACATGTCTTCACATGCACCTGCTGCTTAGGCATATTTTCATTTGATGATCTATAGCCCTTCATATCCAACGTATCCAAATGTGAACACATTGTATTTCCTGTGAAAATCGTTTTTCCTTCCTACATTCCCTACCTCTACCGTTGGAGCTACCATCTGAAAAGTCACCTGAGTCAGATGGTGGGTCTCTGCTACTTGTACCTCACTCTCTTTGAAGGTGACAGTGGTCTGAAAGAGCCCCACCTCTTCACTTCTTTCTTTCATATCTCTTCTGGCCAGAAGACCTACTAGGTTATCATGTTCTACTTATTCTCGGTGCAGCTTACACTTAAGCTAACTGAACTCTGTTCTAAAACTGACAAGCTCCTGACTGGCACCCTGGATATCACTTAGCTAGTCTTCTTTGTGATTTTTTCCTCCCCAGTAAAATGCCATTCCTCACTCTCTGTAGCTATGATATATTTTGAGTATTGCTATGCATTTTGATGTAACCACAACAAAGTCTGGGAATCAAAAGGCTTTTGGTAAAGTCAAAATACTATTTCTTTCTAAAGTCAGGGAGAAGGCCTAAGTTGGTCTGCTGCTTTGTAAAATCAGACCACAAAAAGCCAGTGGTTTCACAGAAGCTTAAAATGTGCTACTGAAATGAGTTGAAGTCAAAATGCCTATGACATCAGGATCACAAAATACATGTACTGATTGCCAACTATATGGAAAGGTCTGTGTTAGAGGAGAAATTGGGATACCTTCAAGGAGTCCACAGTCAATCAGGGTAGAAAATAGTTTAACAGCTATGTTTAATATAAGTCAAGTTGTGGGTCCAGTAGAAGGACCAGCTCAACATCTGTTCTAATCTTGTGCTTGAGCGTCTTTGGCACTGCAGAAATTAGGAAGCTATTATAATTTTCAGGTTCCTTTGTAACTAGATTCCAGAGGGGATTAAGTTCTAACTTAATTTGGGTCTTCTACCTATGAGTACACAATTTAGCCAAGTTTCTTAGCCTCTTGTATTTTGCTTTCTTCATTTCAATATACTCGTAGAGTTTGTGATATCAATTTATTCTTGAGAGGCATCTGTGGACTTATGGATGTAGTGAATGAAAAGACCTTAGCACACTGCCTGGTACCTATAAACATGCAATAAATTCTGGCAGTTACTAGTAAGAGGAAAAAATGGAATGCCCTTCCCATGTCCTGCTTCAGGATAAATGAGAAAGGGGGCAGAATGTGTCACATTCATTTTGCTAGTGCAGACCTGGTAGATGTAATGTGGTCCTGGAGCCAGTAGATCTAATGGAAGATCCTGATCAGTAGATTGTAGCTAAGGTGCGGTGTGACCCTGGTGCCTGCTGTTGGGATAGCAACCTCCTAATTTGCTAGATTCCTGAGAATGGCAGAGATAACTCATCTTTTGGTGGGCCAATTTTGTAGGGTTGTTCAGGGAATCACTTCTAGAGTCCCAGACTAAAGCTTCCACCTCTAGCCTTTCTAATAACATTGTAAGTACTTAATTTCATAGTGAAATGGTTTATATTATATGAAACTGAACCCAACCTGATATTGGCAGAATGGAAAAGCGGCATCATGTCTCTGTGGTGGCTTTGTGAGGTATGTTGGACAGTAACTAGGCCAGATCACTACTCCATATCTGTTTCTTCATTTGTAAAGTGGAAAGTCTTGAAGCAGGACATAGAAATGGCATTCCATGTACACTGCTCACTACAAGGGATTTCTTTCACCACTGTCTTTCAGGGAAACCATGGAGTGGGTGCCACAGCTGTCCACTTTCAGGTGATGTAGCATATCATACAGAACCATTTGTAAATCAAGTTCAACACTTTTTCCTCAGTCCATTGATTGTAGGAAACTCTCCATGAAACCACAGATATGGGCAGTTTAGTCTGCGTTACCACTTGATGGCCTATGATCAAGTGCTTGTCTCTACTAGGACCCAGTAGCAAACAGAAAGAAAAAAAATGTTATCTGGGAAAATGGAATATCTTTGCTTAAAATCCTAAGGTCTATCCTAAGGACTTCGAGGGTATTATACTAAGTGAAATAAGTCAGAGAAAGACAAATAGTGTATAATTTCAGTTACATGTAGAATCTTAAAGACTAAACAAACAAAATAAAACAGACTTATAGATAACTAACCGATAGTTGCCAGAGGGTGGGGCAGTAGGAGGATGGGCAAAAAAAGGTGAAAGGAATTTAGAGGTACAAACTTATAGTTATAACATAAATATGTCACAAGGATGTAATGTACAGCATACAAAATACAGTCAACACGACAATAACTCTCTGTACGGTGACAGATATTACTAGACTTCTCATGGTGATCATTTCATAACGTACATAAATATCAAATCACTATGTTATACAACTGAAACTAATATAATATTGTAAGTCAACTATACTTAATTAAAAACAGCTTTATATTCCAAAATTAAAAAAAAAAAATCCTAAGGCCTATCCAGTGATTCAGCTAGAGAGGATGGCCAAAGTTTCCATGCAGGATCTCCACCTGTAGCCCAAGTGGTAAGGTAGATTGCACAGCAGACTAAACCTGCTCCAGATCCTTCTCCTGTTCTGTGCCTCACTCAAAATTAGCAACCTTTTGGATTACTTGGTCAATGGGTTCAGACCCAAGGGAGGTATATGTTGCTTCCAAAATCTAAAGAACCCTATTAGGCATTGTGGTTCTTTCTTAAAAATAGAAGGACAGAAATTTTCCAAATGCCTTAGGAGATGTATCTTGACATGTCCCGGACCACTGATAACCTAGAAAAGTCAACAGTGTGATGTTTGGTGACAAAAGCCCCAGAATTTTGAGGGGAGGGATATATTTTCTTGCCTGTGTCACACAAATGTTAGAATACTTGCTACTTCTTGTTCACCTGATTAAATCAACATGATATCATCAGTGAAATAGATCAGTGGAACAGAGGGATAGCTGATCAAGTTCTATGTTAACTAGGATGTAACATAGGTTTGAAAAGCTGATAGAACCCTGAGTGCATTGCTGATCCTGACAGCTGAAAGCAAACTGCCTCTGATGATCTTTAATAATTGGAAAAAGAAAAAAATAAAACAAAAACTCATCATGTCAATAACTGCCTACCAGGTGCTAGGGAATGTATTTTTTTTTCAAATAAACAAAACAAACAAACAAACAAAACACACACACACACACACACACACACACATCTGGATCAATAACTGTAGGTGAAGTCAACAGTTGATGATATGTGCAATAATTCATGCTCATTCAGCATTTTCTAGACTTACAAGTATAACCAAATTCAGCTTCTTTGTGACAAGATGTAATACACCCCAAAATAAATGTAAGGTTTTGCCAGTTGATACCAGCAACAAACTGGAGAGCATATATGGGAACTGACCCAAAGTAAGTTCAGAGTGGAAGAAATATAATGTTGGAGAAGACAAAATTTATTGATTAGAGTACACTAGGCTAATATGCCGGATTCAATGTGTTTGAGCCACTAAAAATGGCCCTAAAACAATCAGTAACCACAAGACAGCCACGGGGTTTAAAAATTAATCTGGGGAACGTAATTTAGTGGTTACCAGAGGGTAAGGGGTTTGGGGGGTGGGAGATGAGGGTAAGGGGGATCAAATATGTGGTGATGGAAGGAGAACTGACTCTGGATGGTGAACACATAATGTAATTTATAGATGATGTGATACAGAATTACACACCTGAAATCTATGTAATTTTACTAACAATTGTCACCCCAATAAATTTAATAAAAAAAAAATGGCCCTAAAGGTTTGCTTGATTAATTGACTCAAACATGGGCCCAGCGGAAGTATATACTGAAAAAAATTTGAAATGTCAGAGAAAGGCATTCAAGGACTTAGAAAGATTGGGATGCTAACGTGAATTTAGTATGTAAGACCTTCTCACCTACCTTCTGTGTCCCCTAAGAAGGTCCAGAGATACTTCCTTCACCAAGGCCATGAGAAATACATTTGTAAGGGGAATCCCAACATTCTTAAAAAGCACTGGGCTATTCTCTGTAGGCCAAGAGTGGTAGTGGGAACTGTTGCCATTAATTTGGGCAATTTGGATTCAGTGGGGATCACACTATCCTAGGGAGGCAGGTTCAGATTCAAGTCAGACTCCAGTTCTCGTCTGCTTACACAGATCAAATAAGACTTGGGTGGGCTGTGCATCAATTTTTTGCTCTAAGGACAAAACGATCAACTAACCGATACCAAAGTTCTCTGTGGGTCACACCATTCTGAGCATTGCTTTGCCTCAGCTGTCCATCGTGGAAACCATGCTCACCTTGTTCTCTAGACTGAAGACAGAAATAATCAACTTAAAAATAATGTTTGTTGCCAGATACTATAGAAAAGTAAGTTTGACACTGACTCAGTATAAAATATTACACACTTTAGCAAAAAAAAAAAAAAAAAGAAAAAAAAAGAAAAAAAAATTAACAAATAAATTCAAAGATCCAAAAGGAAAAACAATGCTTGTTAGGCATTACATCACAATGAGTAATCCATACTTAAGTTGTCTCCTTTGTTCCTTAGATTACTAAATTTGCAAAAAATTATAGATTATCCATATTATAACCTGACCTAAGTTTCATGTGATAATAAATAAAACTGAGATTTCATTAATAATGGTATATTGGCAAATGAAGAATAACTGCACTCTAATCTGCACCATCAGCCTATGTTTGAACTGCCGGGCCAGTGATGAAAATAATATTGAAAAAGAAACACTAACCAAACAGAATAGTTCTCAAACAAGTTCAATAAGAGTTCCAGATTATCCATCACATGAAGAATGGCCGTGGTAACTGAGGGTTTTGTGTCAAAAAAACAAAACTAAAACTACTTTGTTGGAAAAGCATCAGTTAGATGCCTTTAATTGAAGTATAACCACATGAAACAGGAAATTGATTTATTTTGGATAACGTCAAAGGAAGAAGAAGGATCAAATAGATACTTTTCCAGGGAGGAAGATTTGGATGCAAAAGTTATTCAGAAAAACTTCTTGTTGCAGCTGCTGTGGAAAAGCTCAGGATTCTCTGCCTTGGGAATGTTTTTGCAGGAGCTGAGTCTGCATCTGCTGTGTGTTTTGGTTAAGCACATTCCTGTAATAGGTAGGAGGCTAAACTAGATGACTTTTTAAGGTCCCTTCCAATCTCCGATTCAATGATTCCAGAAAGAGGGAGCAGAAAATGTGAAAGAACAAGGAATTTCTGAGATGCATGTGGTAGGCATTGTGGACAGGATGTGAGAGAGAAGGTGGTGGTTTAGAGAACTCGATCCCAACATTATTCTCCATCCAATAATGCAGCATCATGATCTCTCATATATATCTAAAAGCACAAGAGTTAAACTGGACCTATTATTTTCTCACCTCAAATTAACCAGCAACTATGATACACTGATTTCGATGGCATGCCATTCCCTGGGAATGGAGGGAGACCTATGGAAAGAGCAGTGGGCCAGAAATAGGAAATTGGAAGTTTTAGACTCTAATCCGAGTATTACCAGGAAATTCACCATCTGCTTTTTGAGCAACTTCTAGCAAATCCAGTTGTCTTCACTCCAAAGGAGACTTGTGAGATGTTTACAAGATTATAAGAACCTTTGTAATTGAGTATAAAATAGTTCATCAGATACAAGATCTAGGCTCAGGAGGAGCCTCATGACTCTCTCATATTTCACAATGGTTGCAGTCCTGAAATGAAATACAGCTCACATTTTTTGTCTTCGTTTTGAGGCTAAAGTGAAGGTTTAGCAGAGCATATCGTAATTCCCCCTTGTGGCAACAGAATTATCCTAATGGGTTGCTACAATCGAGTGGAATAAGTATATCAAGTCTCTGTCACTCCCAAGACCTCAAAGGGAGTTTTTCCTTAGGCTCTGAGGAACTGGTATCTCCAAGAAAATCAGGAGACCTGGCCCCCTAAGTGCCTTCGGAGCACGTTGTGGGAGGTGCAGACCAAAGGTGAGTTTACACATCAGTGACTAAAGTTTCCTGCCACTAAGCATAAGAAGTCACTCATGAGCAGCGTCCCTAAACCACAGCTACAGGATGTGGGCACAAGCCCTTGTATAATTGTTGGCTAAGAGCCAATGAGCATTCATCCCTGTGCAAATACTTGGGCTTTTTTTGTTGTTGTTAACCTTTGAAAACCACAGGTATTAGCCTCTCTCTTTCTTCCCCTTGGCACGAGTCATCTTCTTTTCTCCAACTTGGTCTCTTGTGTGTAAAGAATTTCTAAGGAGCTTTCAAGCCTAAATTTAATACGTTTGCCCTCCCCTCTCCTGCCCTACAAAATGCCAGGCAGAGGTAAAGCCACCTTACAAAATATCTGCTGGCTGTGCTGGCTTCCGCAGCTTTGTTTGGGCTTTTTGATCAGGTAGGAAATCAGAGAGCTCTATGAGTGACCTTAGCCTTTAAGAAAATACAGGTAATTTCTGGAAATTCCCTCTAAACAACAGTGACCTATTTTTTCCTCACCTCCGAATTAACCTAGCAACTATGATTAAGATGACATGTCTTTCCCTGGGAATGGAGATATATGGAAAAAGCAGTGGACCAGGAATAGGAAATTGGAAAGTTTAGAATCTAATCCCAATATTGCCAAAAATTCATCATCTGTTTTTTGAGCAATTCTCTTCCAGTTTCTAGGTCTTTGCTCTGTGAAATAAAAGCACTGGTGATGTCTATGCTCCCTTAGCCCCACGGTGATGTCTATGCTCCCTTAGCCCCGTGGTGATGTCTATGCTCCCTTAACCCCGTGGTGATGTCTATGCTCCCTTAACCCCATGGTGATGTCTATGCTCCCTTAGCCCCATGGTGATGTCCATGCTCCCTTAGCCCCATGGTTCTGTGAATTGGCTTCCGTAGTAATGCTTCAGCAAACGGATGAGAATGGGCCTCAAGGCAAAGGACCCAAAACTTATGTTATTTTTTTTTCTTATTTTTGTTTGTTTGTTTGTTTTTTCTGCTTTAGGGACTGGCCAAAGGTCAGTCTGTCTAAATATATCCTATTGCCCACTGGGAAGTCGGGCATGGTGATTCTTTATCACTCCCCTTCTCGTTGAGGGTAGAGAATTCATCATCTTTGCGTCTGTACCCAAATGTCCCACATCCTGATATGGAAACCCAAGTTGAACCTACTCTAGCATAAGAACATTTTTTAAGTGAAAGAGATGGCAGGTGGACTTTATAGGATCTAAGTCAACAAAAGGAGAATGTTGTAACCATCAGAACTGCCCAAGATATATCAGAAGACTGAGCAAGCTGTCACAATAGAAATGTTCAAGCAGTTTCTGAAAGGAGACTTACTGGGGATTTCCTAGTGGGTATTCCTGAAAATTCCCACTAGAGGTTAAAGAGGGTCAAATATAAGGTGATAGAAGGAGAATTGACTTTGGGTGATGAACACACAATGTACTGTACAAATGTCGTATTAGAATTATACACTTGAAACCTACATAATCTTATTAACCAAAGTCACCCCAATAAATATAATAATTTTTTTTAAAAAAATGATCAGATAAAAAAGATGGCTGACTATGACATTTGAATGATAACATGCTTTGTACTTAACAGCTCTAGTATCTAATCCTATTCCCAATCAAACTTATCATGCCCCTTTTGGAAACTTTATTGGTATAGTTCAGATGATAGTGTAAAGGAAAAGCCCAGGCACACATATACGTCCCCTGGTTTGTGGACGTGTGTTGAGCTTAAGGAAAAATGAGAATCCCAAGTGTCAAATGAGAAAATGATGGTCAGTGTGTCCACAGTGACCAAGAAACCATTCCCAGAGAGAGCTGAATTTAGTCCCCATGAATGTTGCCCCACTTTCTGCTGCAAAAGTCATATCACTCTATATTATCATTGAGTCAGATACTCAATGCTTTTTATTTAATAAAACAATTTAACCTCATTTCATTGAGTTCTCACAAGAATTTTATTAAGAAGGCAGAAGAGGTATCATTGTCTCTATTTTGCAGGTGGGGAAATTAAAAAGTTAAGGTAATTTTCCAGGGTCTCACAGGACAGATTCAATTCTTTCCAGAAAAAAAGTCTACTAACCTAATCAATAGCAACAATTATTTGAAGAAATATAAAAATCATAGGTTAAAGGATTACATCAATCATCTCTTCAGCAATCCCTTTCACAATATCCACGTTATCTGTCCCTACTTGAACACATCAAGCAATAGGGTGCTTACTATTTCAAGGAGCAAGCCATTCAGTTTTTGGACATTTCTAATGGTAAGAAGTTGATTCTTATCTTAAATTGTCATCCAAATTCCTGTATTCTCTCATGATCATAATCCTGCTTTCCAGATCCCATTTATTACTTTATGGGATGTCCCAGAAGACAGTCTTTGCAAAATAATCAAGATAGTTCTCCTGTCATCTCTGAGTTCACTTTTCTCTACAGTAAACAACTTTTGTCTTATTAAATGCTTATCCTGTTGTTACAGACTGGACCTCAAGGCTAAGAGACATCTGCCTCCTCTCATCTTTTCTGATTTGATTCCATTGATGATGCACTGTGTCGTTTAGAGGGTCATTTGGGAACAGTCCTACTTAGGTCACAAAGGGGACAACTGTGCAGAAAGAAGTCAATTGTCAGGCTGATCCTTAAATGGTAACTCAAAAGAATAGGCTGGACATTTCAGAGGCTTCTGCCAACAAATGCCACTATCTTGAGGCAAATGGGGATTTTCGGGCAACAGGGTTATAATAATTTGCCAATTATGTCTACTTCAGAATGACTGCCAAAACAATCCAACGACTTTTCATTCCACTACTGTTGACAGGACAGCTAAGAATTT
Source organism: Rhinolophus ferrumequinum (assembly GCF_004115265.2). Taxonomy (NCBI): domain Eukaryota; kingdom Metazoa; phylum Chordata; class Mammalia; order Chiroptera; family Rhinolophidae; genus Rhinolophus; species Rhinolophus ferrumequinum. The sequence goes on from NC_046285.1 coordinate 56,711,861, forward strand.
CAACATTTCCTTTTACAGTCTGAATAGAAGTTCCCTGCCTTGGGGACTGTAACAATATTTGCCATCATGGGGGGAAAACGTGGGGGCTGTGAAGGGAAAAGAGAGGGAGGGAGAGAAATACTAATGGAAGTAAACAAAGACAAAATAAAATGAGGTTTATTCAAGGCTTGGGCTTTCAATGCTTGCATCAAATTGATGTTTGCAAATGTATCAGAGGGCAGACAGATCTTTGGAATTGAGGAAGTACGTTTTTCCAAAGAAAAGACTTCAAAATAGACTCCACATAAGAAAAAAAAGAAAAATTACTTGGAATTTTTCATTTGAATACCAACCAAGGTGTCTCAACTTTGGGTCTTGGGACAGGCAAAGAGCTGATTGTAATACTTATAGTGTTCAACATTCTTTTCAAAATAAATTACAAATAAAATTGAAAAATTGAAAAATAAAAGAAACTTGAAGAGATGATAAAAGATGAGATAATCTCCCAAGTTGTTCAAAATTAGATATAAGTCAAGGAGAGATGAAGAGGAAATAAGAGAGAAAAGAGCAATTGAAATATAGAATGAGTTAGGACAAAATTATATAATCTTATGAACCAAGGTCACCCTAATAAATTTAACAAAATTAAAAAAAAAAAAGAGCAGGTTAAAAAGATGGCTGACTATGACATTTTTATGATGATATGCTGGTACTTAACACCTCTTGTGTGTACTCCTATTCCTAATCAAACTTATGATACCTCCTTTGGAAACTGCGAAACCCTCTGGATCCATGGACATTCCATAGGAGGCCCCTCTGAGACCCACATAAAAAGACCAGTGGGCTTCCCACCTCCCCTTCAATCATGTTGGCCCCTCTTTTATCCGTTTTACATATTGGGCATCTATTAGAATGAAAGGGTCTGCTATAGAAAAAAAAATGTTTGAACAAAACACTGCAAAGGGAAATGAGCTATTGAAACTTCTTAGGGAATTATATAATCAAATTGTGCTTTAGGACTCTGGCAACCAAGAGCAGGATGGATTAGAAGGGGGTAGCCTTGGAGTGAGGATACCAATTAAAAGACAATGACCTTTAAAAAAAAAGACAAAAAGCAGACTATAGCCATTATCCAGGTGAACAGAATTAAAAAGTTGATCTAATAATATACCTGTGAGAATGGAAAGGAGGAGTATATGAACATTTTTGAAAGAAGAATGAACAGTTCACTATCTGGGCTCTGGGGTACAATGCTAAGCCACATACAGATGTGGTTCTGCTATGGTGGGAATGTTTGTGTCCCCCCAAATTTTATATGTTGAAATCCTAAAGTTTAATATGACGGTATTAAGAGGTGGGGTCTTTAGACAGTGATTAGGTTATAAGGGCAGAGGCCTCATGGATGAGATTAACACCCTTGTGAAAGAAGCACAAGAGAACACCTTTGCCCCTTTACCATGTGAGGGTATAACAAGAAGCCTGCAACCTGGGAACAGTGCCCTCACCTGACCGTCCAGGCGCCCTGATCGCAAACAGAATTCCGGCCTCCAGAACAGTGAGAAAGAAATTTCTGTTGTTTATAAGCCATCCAATCTGTGGTGGTGTTATATCAGCCCATACAGACTAAGACAGCTACTACAGGGGAGGTATTTGGCAGGGAATTCAAGACTGATGGATTTCTAGGATGATGACTGGGCCATAAAAATGCCACAGAGAAATCCATGAATTTGAAGATGCTGAATGTGAGAGGCCATCACTGATACGTATATATATACACACACAGGTACAAAATTGACTCTTGAAGAAATATCAAGGGTGCAAATATGTATTTGGAACTCATTCTAATAAAAAGAGTAGTTGAAATAATATAGACAGTGAGACTCCAATGAAAGACAAGATCATCATCAGAAGGCAGAAGATCAAGACTTGGAAAATGCCTACATCTAGAAGACAGGGGAGCCAGAACCCAGAGTCTGCCCTGAGTTTATGATCAGCTATTCATTTGATAACATTATCTGATGGGCTTCGGAGAATTTCTTTTCTGGTTTTAGGAAATTTGATCATCATTATGTGAGGTCTGAAGTGTGCATCTATCATTCTAATCAAGCTGTTTAGATGTCCTAAGGTACTAAATATTCAAAAGCATGCGATACTATTTAAAAGTAGTTGTTGCAGTCCAAAAATATGGCAGCTGAACCCAAATCTTCAATAATGACACATCTAGGGATGATGTACTTGTACATCAAAGAGAGTCTCAAAAACCAATGCTCCCACGGGCAAGGGAATAACCAAGTTTGTTGCGGTTTCCAATGAATGACATCAGCCCCGTGTAGGTCTCAATCAAAATGGGTTCAGTTAACACCATCAGTCCCTTTCCTCTTTCAGATCCACTGGAACTCTTGAGTGCATTCTGGATAGCTGGAACAAGCTTAGATGTGAACCCAGACAACTGAAGAAGAAAAGAAGGCAGAGTTAGTGACGGCAGATGGTCCAGATGAACCCAATCCCCAGCCAGTCCTTACAAAAGTGGACGACACTCAGGGGCCGCAGTTATTCTTAGTTCTTAAACTGGAATTGTTTCTCCAAATTGTTAACGTTGCTTCTGTTAGTCTTTTAATGAATTAATCAGTTAATAAATTATGGAGATAAAATCACCTGCTTTATCTTGTTTATTTTTATTATTCATAATTTGTACAACCCTAAGAAACCAGTTTAATAAATGTTTGCCAATAGTCTATTATGAATCAGACACCTGTTGTGTGCTACTGAAGATTTAAAGACAAGGAGGATACAGTCTCTGCCTTCACAGAATTGATACCATAATAATCTAAGAAATGAACTTGTAATGATTATACAAAGTTCCCAAAAATAAATAGCACAAAGAGGCGTAAGATGCTAAAGGAACGCAAAAGAGGGAGAGATCATACATGGTAAGAGAATCAGGAATGACTTGAAAAGGCGACTCTTGAGACAATCCTTTAAGGGTTCACCAGGTTTCAACCAGTGAAATGGGTAAAGGAAGGCCTCCTTGACAGCTGCTGTTTTCCAACCCAGTATCCTTTCCACCATTTGAGATTCTTCTACTAATAAGAGTATTTCAATTTTCCTTTGGAGAATCATCCTCTTCCAGTGAGGTCAAGTAGTTTAAATGGAACTGACTTTAGCACATAACTGAAGTCTAACTAATTAGAGGAATCCATTCCTCTGGTTACAGAGATTGGTTCAGGTATGGGTACATGACCAATGTGACTGCAAAGACTACAAGCCTGGAGGTATGCATGGTCATTTTTGCTATACATGGTGAGAATTTGACTGAGAATGAAGCCAACAAAGGTGAAAGAACTAAGACATGGAGAGATATGTATTCTTCATAAAGGTATTTGAATTACTAGATCAGCCTACAGTGAACTTTTAAGTTAAATGTGTGGGAAAAAAAAATTCTTTCTTTTGGTCAAGCCAAATCAAATTGAGTGAAGAGGAGAATAACGCAGGGAACATTCCAGAGATATAAACAAGGAAAAGAACTGAGAAAGTTCATACATTTGTATGTCCATTAAGCTATTTTATATCCATTATCTCAATCAAATATAAACCTATCAGGTAGGTAAAAGAAGTTATCATCATTTCCATGTTAGAAACCAAGGCTCATAAAAGTAAATGATTTATCCAAAGTCACTTCACTTTCTGTATCATAGTTTTAAAAAAAAACACATTTGGAATAAGGGCCTACTCACAATGAGATCCAAATCTGTTTCCTAGGCAACTGGATCACTAATCTAAATGAAAGCTCTTAGAATATATTCCAATATCAATTCAAATTATTAAGCGTACTATATAAATTGTTCTTCTCATTTCTCTATCAGGAGGCCAATCTTTTCTTTAAGAGACTAAAACAAGAGTGATGCTTCAACAAAGAAATCTTTTATCATAATCCAATTTTCTATGTAGGTTTTATCCTGGATTCTTAATTTTATACCAAAGTGATCTCAGACAAACCACTTCTCCATATTTGGTTTAGAATTTAGAATGTATCTATTGTTGGCAATTGACCAAACCTATAAGCAAGAAAATAAGAAAGGGGGGGAAAATCATGCAAATGAAGCTTCTGTAATTTGCTAGCAGTGTGACACTGTAAATTTCCTTTCCCTTTCTGAGCTGCAGTTTGCTCTTTTGATAAGAGACATTAAAATCTGTTGCCTAGATAATACCAGAAGAAAAACAGTGATTGATGATAAGACAACATAGAATTTGCTTGAATACCTGAATATCTGTGGATTTTTTACAATAAACTACTTGTCCCTCTACTTTTCTTTAAAGTAATATTTACCTAATTGGATAATATAAAAAACATTAATTTAAAAAAATATGCTTACTTCACTGATGTTAAAGAATCTAACAGACAAGTAGGGTTTTGTTTGTTCTCCATGAGTTTCTTGAATAGCAACAAAAATAGACAGAAGGGTACCTCTTATTGCCAGTACCTGCATGCTCTTTGACACCTTAAAGGGATCTGAATATCGGTTACTGAATAAACAAACTATAGGTACATAATATGGGGATTCTCGAAGGAAAGACATACTTTCAACCAACTCTATCAGTGCTTTAGTTAATTGGATAAGAAAAGCAGAAAAAAGTTTTCTTTCTTCAACTTCCAAAAGAGGAACAGCAAAAAAGGAAGAATAATTTAATAACATGGGCATTTAATCTCTGTGTTTTAAAATCATGGAATTTCAAAGTCAGAAGTGACCTTAATTTATCAATTCTAGCCACTCATCTAATGTTTCATTTGCCTTGCCACATTCTCACCAAGAAGCCACATTCCTCTACACAATTATATCCAATGCTATGGAACACATTGCTATCTGAGCATGTCCATGTCATCACTGTGTATAAGGGGAAAATGCTTTGAATTACATATAGAGGGACCATACATATGTTTCCTTGCACTATCAGTAACTGATGGTTAGACCTTGGAAAAAATAATCTCACTGAGCCTTAGTTTTACACATCCGAAAATGGGAAAATAATAATAATAACAATATAAAACCAACTTAATCAGACTGTTGTATGTATTTAAGTGAATTAATTGAATGCATTTTGTAAAGCATATTATTTATAGATATAAATGTTAGCATTTATAGGCAGAAAAGATTTCAGCTTCTTTAATTCGATTCCCTTGAATTCCATATTTGAATGCCAATTTCCTTAATATATATCACAGACTTCAGAAAGCACCTATTTTAAAACTGTGATATGCGCTTTTCTAAAGTAACAAAGATGCTAAAGGATACATTAAATTCTACTCAGAAACCATAGATTCTACTCAAAAAACATGGCTTGAGCATTAAAGTATCTCCTCCGAGACATTTATCAATTATAAAGGGAAAAATACTAACTTTACAGAAGAGAAACCCAGCATACACCATCTTAAATAAGTGATTAAGGTTAAGACCATCACCGCTAGTAATGAGACATACAGGCACTGTGAGCCTGCGATATGAGGCAGTGACAGGATACAACATAGTTTCTGCAGTATCTTTGCCGAAAACAAAACAAAACAAAAAACAGACCTCAAACTAATCATGAGAAAACATCAGGTAAATCCAAATTGAGAGACAGTCTACAAAATAACTGACCAGTATTCATCACAAGTTCCAAGATCATGAAAACAATGGAAAGACTGAGAAACTTTGACAGTTTAGAGGAAAATAGAAGAACATGAAATATATAAAAAGATCCTGGACTGAATGCTGGAACAGATGGAGGACATTAAGGAAACACAACAAAAAACAGTGAAATCTGAACAAGGTCTGTAGTTTAGTTAGTATTATTGCACCAATGTTGAATGTCCAGGTTTTGATGACTATATTATAGTTATGTAAGTTGTTAGAAGAGTTTGAATGACTGGTACATGGGAACTCTACTATATTTTCTGTAAGTCTAAAATTATTTCAAAATAAAAAGACTTTAAAACCTAAATTTAAAAAAAGTTGTAATTATTAGTTCCTTAAGATTGTCGAAGTTTTCAATTAATTATGGAGAAATGTTTAAAAGTAAAACAGATTCACGAAAACATTGTTAGTTTGCTTCTCTTACCTCTATATTTTAATATAAACCGATATCAAAATGATACAAACATTAGTAAATTTTCATTAATATTGAATTTTCAAACATGAATTACACTGAGGCAATTGAGTTCATTGAATAATTTTCCATTCAAAACAGTTAAATACTTTCAATTTTAAATTTTTTTCTGAAAAATTCCGCTGAATGGATTCTTCCTTTTGCAACATTTACAACAAAAATTTGATTTTTGTCCATTTTAAATATAGCTATTATACATTTTCTTCTGAAGATGTTATTTTTAATATTATTTTCCTGAGTGTGATTTTAGTTGTTAATTCCACTTTGTGTTTAATTCTGTTAAGACTAACTCTTCTCAGGCCAAATTTTGCTTCTTAATGTTAAAAATTATATGTGATTTTTCAGTTTGTTTACCAGCTATATGTTTACCCAATGCCATTTTGTTTTATCTATTTTTAATTTTCTGTGTGTATATGAATTATTTCTATTAGTACTGTAAACTAACTCCCTGTGTCACTAACAGAGGAAAAGTCATCTAAAATCATTCAAAAAATATTGATGAAGCACTTACATTCTACTCCAGGTATGCTCTAAGTGCTGTGAGTAGAGAGGCAAGAATCCTGTTCTCATGGAACATACATTCTTGTGGTATGAGACAAAAAGTAAAAATAGATACAAGTGATTTTGATAGCGATAAATTCTAGGAGGAAAATAAAATGTTGTAAAGGGATAGAGAGTAATGGAATTGAGCGTTACTTTATATATCATATGCAGGGCAAGGCTTTCTAAGGAAGCCTTGAACTGAGGCCCAAATGATAAAAAAGAGGCAGCCATTTAGAGAAGGTATTCTAGGAAGAAAATAACAGCTTTGCTAAGGCTGTGAGGTAGGGATGCTTAGTTTATTTAAGGAACACCGAAAATGCCTGCAAGACTGGATTATCATGATCAAAAGAAGGAGGTCAGAGTATTAGGCATGAAGAATCTCGTGGGTTATCTTAGGAACTTTGAACCGAAGTGGTTTTAAGGACTAGTTTAATGTTGCATGTTTGGTTTTTGTTTTGTTTTTAAAATAATTCTGCCTGCTATTTGGAGAATTTACTGTTAGATTTAAGAATGGAAGCAGGAAGGTAAGACAAGTTTGTAGGTCAGTTCAGTAGTCCAGGCAAGAGATGATGGTGGCTTGGACAAGACAGCGGTGGTGAACATGGGAACTGATTGAATTGGGTATTTTTTTTTTTCTCTTCAAAATAGAGCAGCAGAACGTGCTGGTATGATTGAATATAGGAGGTGATGAGAATTGAGGAATCAAAGATGACATCTAGATTTTTGGTCTGAGTAATTGGGTAGGTAGTGATATCAGTACTGAGTTGGAAAAGCCTGTGGGAATAGGGTTTGGAAGTGGTAAGGTGCAGGGATCAAGGATTCTGTATGAGATGTGTGTTGTTTGAGATGTCCAACCAGTAAGCCTCTTACAGATTTACAATAGTCAGCTGGAGACAGGAGCGTGGACCATGAAGAATATGTAGATGTAAATGTCCATGTCTATAGTTAAAAATTTCATAATCATAATTATAGATCCAGAATTCAAGGACAATATTCATAAGGTGAAGTTAATAGCCTAAACAAGATAGGACATAAGGCAGGGGTTAGAAATCAAGAAATTAAGAAAATTTTTGTTGGACAAGATGCTACGCACTAGGAGCAGTGCACAAGGGGTCTAATAGCTTACAGAGGGTCGAGTTTTCCAAAGATTTGTCCAATGCTAAATGGCTATTAAGCAACAGAGCAAGGTCTTGGACCCAGGTCTCCCGACTCAAGTCCTAAAGTCCATTCTGTTATAAAATACTACTATTATAAGCAGTAAAATTCTAATATTTAGGAAAGTATCTGTGTTCCTTATTTTCAAAAGGAAGAGAAGAAATAATCAGACTCAGGAATTTTCAAACCATGTTCCTTAGAACACTAGATTTCCTTATAAGGTGGGTGACCATAAAATTTATCATTCAAACAAGGATTCTTTTGAAAAGAAAGGAAGTTCCTTTATTAATAATGTTGGGGCAACAGATTCTTAAGGGTTTGGTGAGAGGGTGTTGAAGAAAAGGAAGAAGCCAAGCAGGTAACCTGCTTCAGTTCCTGCAATCACATCAATTAGAGCTGTTCTATTTTTATCAGTTTTATATATTTGGGGTCTGCATAAGATTCTATTTTTAAAAGGCTGTTTTTCAAGAAACATTAAAAAACCCAACACTGTACTAAGCTTGCCTAGGAAACTCTAGCTCTGACTATTCAATCCACAAAGATCTATAATGCCCATGTTTCTATTCATCTTTCAAACCAAGCTCAAATCCTATCTATCCCATAATGTCATCCCACACATTTAAAGAAAAAGTTAATTTTTTTATTCTATTACATTTCATTTATACCTCCACTCAAATATTTCATTCAGTTTTCTAAGAATTAAGAGGCTGTCTGTCTATACAACTAAACCAAGATTTCTCTACCTTGGGATTACTGCTATTTGGGGCCAGATAACTCTTTGCTGAAGGGGATGATGTCCTCTGAATTTCAAGATGTTAAGAAGAATCCCTAGCTTCTATCCACTAGAAACCAGTAGCATCCCACCCCAGGTGTGACAACCAAAATTATCTCCAGACATTACTAAATGTCCCCCAAGGGCAAAATCATCCCCTGTTGAAAACCACAGAACTAAAGAAAGTATAGCATGATGTAACATGAGTATTGAGATCAAATAGACCTGGCCTTAATTTGCAAATATGGCACTCACTAGCTGTGTAACTTTGGGCAAGTTATCTAACCTCTCTGAATTTTATAGTTCCTTTTCTATAAAATATGGCTATTAATAGCACCAAAAATACATGGGGGTGCCAAAAAATGTATACACATTTTAAGAGATGTTATCTATATATTACTTTTCAAAGTTGAATTGAATTATAGTAGCAAGTGTAATATGGCATTCGCTCAAAAGACAGCGTTAATCAAATGAATGCTATCGTCACCATGTGACAGGCAGGACAGTCAAAGAAAATGGCGGAAGCACGGTTGTCGTTCCAGGAGCACAAGACCATTTTGAAGTGGTATTTGAAATTCGAGAATGTTGTGGAAGTACAACAACAATGGAGGTGTGAGTACGCAACAGAACCTCCAATATGCCTAAGAATTGCACACATTTGTGGTAAGTTTGACACGCATGGCCCTGTGTGTGATGTGCACAAGATCCAGGAGGCCTCGCTCAGCAACAAGTTCTGCTTCTCCTCTGCTACGGGGTTGGAACAATTTACACGCTCGCCACAGAAGTCTACCAAACAATGTTCGCCATAATCAGAAGTGTCTGGAAACTGATGGGAACCACTCTGAGCACCTCTTGTAATTGCAGAAGTCAGATGTGACTTGTATTCATTTTTTGCTATCGGTATATATTTTAATACAGTTTTTTCCTTTCTTAGAATATGCATACATTTTTAGTACCCTTTGTATTTTGTAAAGATTAAACCAACTTTAATAAACAAGAGGTTTGTATATAAGCTCTCTGTATGTGTACGCACATGATCAGATTTTTCAGAAGAGTTGGGGAAGTGAAATGTGATGAGACTAAAATTTGGAGTCATGTTGCAAAGGCCAGAAAGGAAGCCTATTGCTAATAATTAATAAATATTGTCAATAAATCATTATCATCATCGTCGTCATCATCATCACCATATTAAAATATAGTTTCCTAAAGGCCAAAGTCCAATTCACCTTAACATTTCCATTGCCAATGACCTCTGGATTGTCAAGATGCTTTTTCATAGATCAATAAATGTTTTTCAAATTAGATTACTGAATGCTTCCCCAGTCATCATCATAAGTTTCATTTCATGAGAATCCTTTATTGTCTCAGAATCTAAGTAATGAAAATAACTTCTGACACAATTTCATACCCAATGAACTTGGCATTTTGTTAGAGTCAGATGCACTTTATTTCTAGTCATTTCTGTGAGTCCTCTAAAAGTGGGAGGGGCCAGGAAAACAGAACAAGCTGAAGGAGAGGCAGACAAAAGGCCAAGTCCCCAAGCTGGCTCTTGGGCGGTTCAAGCACCTGAACTCAATCTGTGTGACAGGAAAGCGGTGTCATCTGATATGAATGCCACCCGCCACATACTTTTCTCTAAAAGCTTTTATACACCCACCCCTGCTCCTTCTTTTATTCCCGTCTCAAAAAACGGAGGGTCAAGTTTTAACAACTCTGATTATATAGGGGCTGTGTGTTGCTTAGGGTAAGCATAGCAGTGCGTGTGTGTGTGTGTGTGTGTGTGAGAGCACTGAGGGGTGCGGTGGGGAGTGTTGAATGTTCTTCACTTTATAACAATTATTTATCAGTTGAGTGACTGGGCCCCTGGTTTGCTTCAGGTTCTGTCTGCCAGCAGTTCACTGCCCAGAGTCTCAGTTTTCCTTATTACAACCATCACTTGCTTCCTGTTTACACTGGGTAAAGAAACCTGGTTTCATGCCCGCAGGTCCACATTCCTCAGCTGAGCAGGTTTTCTAAGCCTTCAGGCTATATGTTTCAATCTCCCTACGTAGAAAGTGAAGCATGCTGGGATAAAGAGTAAGTCCACCCAATACTGGAAACCACTTGGAAAATCACACAGCTGGACAGAATGTCAATATCATCCTTGCACATTTTACCTTGAATTATCTTTATGGAGATACCATAACTGTGGGTATATTCAGGTGTGTAAAGAGAAAAAAGAGGATGAGGTAGAAGCTTCTTTCCTACAAAAGCGAGGTTTCTACACATCTTAATTTGCATACTCATCGTATTCCATTCCTCCAACTGTCCTGTCAACACATGTGTGAACACACACACACACATACTTTATACTCAAGCTGAAATTAACTACTCTTTATCCAAGAACATTTCATATACCTTTGTAATTTTCAGCTTCTAATCATGTTTCTTTTACTTAAAATATCTTCCCCCACTTTCTTTAATGCTTAAAGCATTCATGCCTTGAATTTCACATCAAATGTCATCACACTTGTCAACTTTAAAATATACCTGTTTCCTCTTCTGGGCTCCCACAAAACCTTGTGAATCCCTCTAGGAACAGTCTTAGCACATTAAATTATAATTTGTTAATTACCATTTTTTGCCTTCTCCTTCTCCACTATAAATGTCTGGGGAGCCAAATCTGTTTTATTCTTCTTGGTATCCCATGTTACTAGCACATTGCTTAGCATGTAGTATTCAAATGTCAGGTAGGTACTCAGTGAATATTTGTTGAATTGACGTGGAGGGAAACCAAAGGGCTAAGATACATTTGTAAAGCTACATTTTGATTGCTAAAATATTCACTTTCATAATTCCCTTGAAAGGAAACATAAAGATGCCAGAAAGAAATAAAATGTGGGTCTGCAGATCACTTAGATTTGGCTGTAGAACTTCCATGACCCATTCACTATGATTCACCAGCTCTGGGCTCAGTCACTAGTCTCTCCCAGCAAGACTATAAACACACTCAAACAATACACCAAGGCAATTAAAAGAGGAGAGATAAGGCTACAGGCTGCAAATGTGGATGAAACAATTGAGGATAACTTAACCTGGTCATAATGTATACTATTACGTCACATCAATGAACATGAACACATGCACACAGAGCCCCTTCAGGTGTATATCCATTTTTCTCCATATTAGCTAATTGTTTGGGTGTGAAAATAGAGCTGCTTTATTGTAATACCTTAGTCAATTCACTTATCACTCTTAGTATCCTCATTTTTAAAATTGGATATAGCTATCCTGACCTCAAAGGGTTTAAGTGGTTGAATTACATGAAAAACATGGGAACTGCAATAAATAATATAAAGAATAATGATATAATATTACATGAAATTATTTTCATGTCTGGTAATAATATAATATATAATCAATGCCAAAAGACTATTATTTTCTATTTTCACAACTGTTTTATTATAAATAATGCAAAATATGCTCATACAGAGATTGGAAAATGTTGGTAAGGCTCAGAGATAAGCAAGAATGTCTGGATGGAGGTCATTTGACCATCATATTTCCCAGGTGTAGAAGTGACATAGTGAAATAGATTTTTTAAAAAGTATATTTTGACATAGTATTGCATAAATCTAATAGTGATTTTTTTTTAGATCAGATCTCAATTTCTAACTGCCTGAAACCAACTCAACCCATGTTCCATGGACATCTCAAACTCATCATGTCCTAAACTGAACCTCCAAACTGCTCTCTTTTAGTGTTGTACCCCATTCAAATTAATGGAATCACCACCTACTCAAGCCAGAAACCAGGTCATCTTTGACATCTTCCTCTCCTTCACTTACTATATACATCCTGTGAGTTACCAATATCCTGAATATCTCAAAATGTCTTCATCTTCTCTCCATTCTTATTGCCCTAACTTAGGTTAAACCTGCATACCTATTTTTTTCTTTGAGATATTAAAAGTATGGTGGGGAATATATAAAACTCCAAGTACACTGAATTACTCTGTGTCTAAGAACACCTCTGGTACGTTCATGTGCTTCCACTTCTCTTCATTTGATCTTCTGTTTTAGTTAATTAATACTCATTTAAAAATCTTTGAATTTTTATCTGCCTCCTCTATTAAACAGTGCCTTCCACAAAAGGAAGAATCTTGTCTCATTTTTGTTTGTATCTTTAACAATAGTCGTAATACCTCTACTTTGTAGATGTCAGAAAATATTTGTTAGATTCCAAGTGCTGTAGAAGAAAAGATTCTGAGTAAAAAATAAATTTGGATTTCTAAAATATATTTTTTGAAGTAATAAGTTATTTCATTAAATTGTAAGCAATTTGAAACTTTTGACTGTGTGTAACTCAGCTCGACCTGATTCCCTTTCCTGCGCCATAATAGTTTTGCTAAATTAAATTGTTTCAGGGTATTGATTTAGTTATGCATTTCATACATATTCTTTGACTTTTTTTCCTGTTTTATTCACAAGGGAAATGGAAAAAGTAGTTTATATCACCCTTTTAACATCTTATGTTATGCCAAAATATTCATATAAAAGGTATTCTATATCCCCAGAATTACCTTTCTTCTTATTTATTTTTTATGTTAATATAACTGGGACTTACTCAAAGCCAATCTTGGAAAATGTCCTAACCATAAATAATATTGTGACATAAAACCAACAACAAAAGAAAAGCTAAGACTCAACTGGATCAGACTACTCATCATCTCACATTCCAGATGAAGATCACTTGTTTTCCTAGAGAGCTGGGACTTGGGGTGGTCTTTGACTAAGAAATGGCTTGGCAAATGGAAGTGCCAGACTGTTGCCAGGAAGAAAAAAAAAAAACAAGACTTTGGAAGAATGACTTAAGGAGAAAAACCTTAAAGGCAACATACTTAAGAGATCCACAAAGTAGTTTGATTGACTGAAAACCAACCAACCAACTAACCAACCATTCATCATGCTCAAATTCACACATATGGACACATACACACACATACCCCATGCAAAAAGAGCTGTATGAACATCGAGTTTCCCTTAGTCTTGGATAATCGGAAGGCTTGGGGAAAATTTAATGTTCCGGTCTACTAATTATATTCATGGGTATGTAGGAAATAATTATTCCATACCCCTTTCCATATTTAGCTTTCATCTTCCTTTTTAAATTATTTGATCGTATTTATATATAGCAGAATAAAACAAAGCACTGACAGGTATTAGAGTAATGCAGTGGCATTTCTCTGAAGTTAACAGGACCAGATTCCCCTTAAAAGCAGGGAATGGCTTTGGGAAGTTACATTGTTAAGCTCTTTGAGTTGGAATCATAGGTGTTAAAAAAAAAAAAAAAGAAACAGATAAACTACTCTGTACTGTTAATAAGAAAAAAATAAAACAGGGTTTTAGAGAGGGGGCAAGAACAGGGTAGAGAAGAGAGGAAAGAGTACTATGCAACCATGCATCAGAGTATCATTATTAATAAGGTCTCTTAAAAACAGGGCACTCTGATAATCCATTTGAAGTTTGGGGCATTATTATGATACAAACTCCCACTGTCTCCCCCTGAAGCCCTCGGTGAGTGTACCATCACATAAATGCCTCTGAGATGCTGTTATACTGTTCTTACTGGTTTTCATTTTTTGTTTTGTTCACATTGGGTGGTAAAGAGGCTGGGGTGGTAATGCTTGAGTTGAGTCAGGCTGGGATGGTGATGCTTGGATCGAGGCACTGTGAAATAGGAGAATCACAGGAAGAGTATCAACACTATCCTTAAAATGAACTAATTTAGTGCCTGCAATAGCTTGAAGACAGAGGGAAGCTTGAGCCCCTGAGGACATTTGCATGAATCTGGAAAAGAGCACTGACTTTTCCTAAGAGCAGAATGGGATGCAAGCCACCTATGCTATATTAGGGGGAATGAAGACCTCATCCAAGATTTAATCACATATATTTTGTTTCAAGTCCTTTTAGGAATGGGGGGGGACTTATGTGAATCAATAAAATATTTGTTTATGTGCATAAATAGCTGTGTTTAAAATAATGCAAAAAATGTATACCATTTAACCACAGAAGACTTTGGAGGCAGATGGCCATGTTCTGTATTGATAGCAAATGAAGAGTTGTGATGTTCTGAAGCGAATGCCAGCAGGTAACAGTAAACATAGAAATGGCAGAGAAGGCGAGGATTTCTAGGCCTAGAAGTGCACTTGTATGTGTTGAAAATATAGCGTTTGATCTTTTACTGCATGTACAGCTCCCACTGTTTTACTTAGACTTCTTAGAGTACTCTAGCGCTGCTTTTAAGTTTCCTCGGGGAAGAAGAAATAACAGTAAAAGGGACTTTCCCTGCCACTAATAAATTTAAAAATCTACTTGGGGAGATAAGACTTAAAGACATAAAAATACTATTAATGGCTTTGCAGTTTATGGAGCATTTTATACACATTCTCTTCTTTAAGTTTGCAGTGATCCAATGAAGTTGGAAGGCAGGGCAGTGTTCATTATTTCCATGTAGCGATAAGACGACCAAGGTCCAGAGAGAAAAGTGACTTACACATGACCACAGAGCATTACCTGACTTCACACCTCACACTATTCCACATTCCACTGAATACAATTAACATTTAATTATATGGAGAAAATTATACGCACCCTGTGGGCAATACACACAGTCAGACAAATATAAGTATTGCAATTTTAAACAATACTACTATAATATCTCACTAAGAAATTAGCCAGGAGGGAACAGCATGGTACGGTTAATATCAAGATTATATATATTTTTTCATGTATGAAACAGCTCCATTGTGTACTGAAAAAAAGTTATATAAACCTGTTAAAGTTTTGAGCTCTATAAGCCCTGGGTTGTAGCTTATCATTTTGTTTAACTGTACCTGTTTTAGAAGTACAAAACTTTATCAACGAAGTTAATCCAAGAGTGAATCCCAAACTGCCTCCTACCTTGCAAATTTCGAGGAACTTCTCACTGGTGTGTTTCACAGGGTGCTCAGAGAGGGTAGCATAAGGCATCTCAGTGGACCACGGGTTCCATCGGGACAGAAGAGACTGCTGTTCTGGGCTCCCCCAGTAGATCCTAAGGCCGTCTCCTTGTCTCCTGCAAGAAAGGAGTTTTCCTTTAGGTTAGCCATTTCCATTCGATTAAAACAAAAAGGAAAGTGTGGGACAGGACGGCAACGCCTCAGTCAGCCTTTATAGTGCTGCTAAGTGGCTTAACTATCAACCAGTTGAATTGTTCCGGGGAATTTAGGAGAAGAAAAAGATTAATTTGCTTTCAAACATGATGAATTCAAAGTGTTGAAAATTCCACGTGTAAATGCCTCGATGGAAATGTGACTCTGTTGTTCAGAACAGAGGCTAGGGCTGGACATTTGAATACTCACTTTGTAACAACATTCTAATAGTTAGAGTTAAAATAGAAAAGGAGAAGGAAGAGTTGACGTGGTGGGACAGGAACTGAAACAGTCAAGATGGGAGAGAGACTCAAGAAGAAGGGAGATGACAACAGCAATGGTTTCCACAGAACCATAAATACCAGCAAGAAATGACTAAGAAAATATCTGGGACTTCCCAAATAGGAAGATATACATGATAATTAAGAAGGATGATGACCAATTCAAAATGCTCTGTGACCTCAGCTTCTACGTTACATGATTCTCTCTTCTCTGCACACATTCCATCTAGCAAAATTGCAGCAATAAACACGTCAAAGCTTGTAGGGAGACTGTCCCTGCACTTTTCTACTAAATTCACAGCCCTGATCCACAGTATGTGGAAAGCAGCCCTTCCCTGGTGTAGCCCAGGCCTGGTCATCTAGTAAACCCAAGTGCAGAGCAAGAGAAAGTCATCTTGGAAGTGATGGGAGGGAATTTGTGGCAGGATACAGTATGGTCACATTGAATAACAAATTGTAATTTCTGTGGTCTCTTCTTTTGCATGTGCCCATCAGAATTTATGGTTTGTGGTTTTAAACATCACCGAATGTAAAGAGATCCCCGGAGGTTAAGCCAAGCTCAGGAGCTTTGCATTCGACAAGCTTTAAAACTAAGTTGCCTGTAATTCTAAACAGCCCCATGGTATATCACAGAGGTCTTGTTTCTTCTAGAAATTAAATCCTGGGATCTAAAATGAAAAACTGGAGCTTAATTATGGTCCCTTCACAAAGCTGTCACTTCCTGTATTAAGGAATTCTCCTTTGGGAATGCTATTGTGGTTTCTGAATGTTTATCCACAAAGAGATGTGTATAAACACCATCTCACACATAAGCACATACCACCCCTCTCCCAGTTGGCTGGTCCTTGAGCTGCTTCTTACAAAAGGAAAGTAAGAAAAGAGTCTGGCATATTCTGCTGCCCAGTTTTCAGATTTTTCAGATATCTGAAAGCTGACACCTAGCTTTTTTTGTACTTAATCCTTTGCCCAGAAGAAAAGGAAAAGAAGAGAGAGAGACAGAGAGAGAGAGAGAGAGAGAGAGAGAGAGAGAGAGAGGAAAAGTATTGTACATACCTCTAAAGTTTTCTTTCTAACCCCTCACCTTCACAGCTGTTGTACTGACATTTATCATCCCCCTCGTCCTTTCCTTCATTTTTTTTTTTTTTGGCCTGGTAATAAACCCAAACCTCAATGAATATATTATACATGCTGGTTAATGGAGCATTCTGGCTTGAGTTCATTAAAACTACTTGTACAATGGAAATATTTACTGCTTCATATGTTAATTTATGTACTGGATGCAATTTTGCTCTTATTCAAAGGGAATGAAAATCTGCCAAGATAGCTTATCTAATAAGTACACCTTTTATTACTTCACCTTAGGGAAACCTGAAATGAGATCTAAGCATGAAATTCAAGAGGGACACTCTTTGCAAATAGACAATCAATTTGAGCATGGCAATGACCTTTCTCAAAGATGTAGTATACTTCTAAATATACAAGTCCAGCCAACTTTCTCTCCTGAGCCCCAGAAGTGATAGATGGGAAAATAAATCTAGTACTAAGTCGTCTCTCCAAAGGTAAAAGTAATGTGGAACTTCTCAGCAAAGCCTTTAGTACAAGTTTGTTATGAAAACCTATCATCTTCCCTTCTATCAAATGTCACTAGAGCAATTGTGGGGAATATGGATACCTTTATGACTAGGAATGCTTTATTAAACAGTTACTTGTACTTACACTGAGAGAAATCAGGTGAGATTATTAGAGTGAAAACATACAATAAACAGGATGTCAGGTAGTCATGTGTTGGAGTCTTGGTTTCGAAATTTAATGCTGTGTGACCATGGGCAAGCTCATCTCTTTTTCCGAATCTCACTTTCCCTATGTTCTTTAGTGTCTCCATGTGGTGGCATTTCATGACTTCAGTAACTCTATGTGAGTGGTGTAGACAGCTGTGGTCATGTTTCTACTAGCATTCATCCAGTCGAGGACATACAGCATCCATAAGAAGCCTCTGGGTTATGTAGTCTTTAATTTAGAGACATCATATCAGCAGAACCCTACCCCTGAGCAGAACACATTCTCTGCTACAAAGGCTACATCAACTATTGCCCCAGTATTCCTGGGGAAGTTTAGCACCTACCACCGTGTTTCATACTGTAAAAGCACCGATCAGCTACCATATGGTAGAAGAGTAGTTTAGGGCTTATAAACTACAGAATGTCAGAGACAGAAGCACTCGTGGAAGCCATATACCAGTGTCTTCTTTCTGGAGATGAGAAAACCGAGACCCAGAAAGGACCAGGGCTTTCCTAAAGCATCACTCTAACAGGGCTGAGTTGATGAGAGCCTTGGTCTCCCAAAACTTCATTTAGGGGTATTTTCACCTTTCTGGCTTATAGTTACAAAACGCATTTCAAGTTAAGATCCTGCCATTACACAACATAGCATTATTTCCAATTAGACACAGAGTTAAAAGAATTGCCCGAAGGAGCCTGCCATCATTTGTGGGCAAAAAGCCTGCCCAGGAATTCTAGCTATAGGTCAGAAAGAAAATCTCTGTCTCAAAGGGAACTGTATATTTTTATATATACTCAATATTAGCCACTATACTCCCATAGGAAAATAAGGCAGTACTAAAAGTAAGGGGGGATTACAAAAAAGTTATGTCATCAGGGTAAAAAGACGGGGTCTTTCTCACTGAGCAGCAATGATCAAGTTATGAAAGTGGGGGTACAGTCCCAGGTAAAGAATGCCAATATCAAATTTTTAAGCAAAGAAAGATTTGGTAGCTTTCTTCCTGAAACAATACTGAGTGTAAACTCTGGCTTTCACTAGTTCCTTATCTTTGGTCATTTCATACCACCTTTCTGATCTTTAGGTAACAACAATTTCATGAGGAACAAGAGGATAATGGATGAGAAAACGTTTTGCATGCTGTAAAGCACTGTCCAACTAGCCAATATTGAGTGCCTGACATATACTATAATGCTTATTGTGTACTGTTAGAGACTTTATATATTGCTTTATTTTATTTAACCTTTATAGCAATTTTTTAAAACTTCCTTAATAGAAATAGATGAAGTTAACAGGAAATAAGATAAAAAAATTTGACCAGGCTTCATCAGATCATCAAGTCAAGAACTACTAGAATAAACTAATAGAATAAAAAGCGGGAACAGAAACACCACTGCCCCTGTGTGTCTGGTCCAAAGTCCATGTACCCGACACCTTGAAAGGTCAAAACCCAAAATGTCAGAGTTTGGAGTGAGGAAAGGTTTATTGATTGAGACGGCGCCAACAGGGAGAACAGGAGACCTAATGGCTCCTCAAATCCATCTTAAGAAAGTACAGAGTTCAGGCTTCTTTTACATCAATGGAAGGGAAAATGGGAGGGGCAAGAGGTGATTGATGACTGTAGGCATCTGGAGGCCATCTGGGATCGGGGAAGATTGTGCTTAGTCTGTTAACCCTAGTTGATGTGAGTCTGGTCACAAGGTTCCTGCCAATCTTTGATAAACAATACATACTTCCCTTATCTCCTCTGGTGAGGCACCTCCTGGTAAGGGGCTGTTTTTGTCAACCTCAAGCCTCAAGCAGAATTCCTCTAATAATTAACATGTCAATAAGCAAGAAGCTATTTACCTGAAGGACATGGGAACAGAGCAGGCTTGAACAAGATGGAGTCAGAGAGACCGAGAAACTCGGTTACAATTACATCTCATTTTGTTCCCACTTTCTGTCCTCAGGGAAACCAGCAATGTCTGGCCTCCATTTGCACTTCTCACTCTTCACTTTTGGTAAATATCAAAATACCACAGAAAGGTTAGAAGTAGAGGACGCACTCTATTAGGACACATAAGAACTTGATGGAAGAGGAGGGTTGATAATAGTTGGAGATTTTTAGGATCCTAGACTGTCTTTGAGTTGGAAGACCCCTTAGAAATATGTTTCCAATTCTTTCATTTTATAGATATATAAACTAAACAGCAGACTTTCTTCCTTTAGTCATATTAATTACGTGTTCTACTCAGCAATTCAGACTAAGAATTCTGCTCGAATACAATTGTTAGCAGTATAGAAGGCCTAAGCAATTACTACTTTAAAGTATCATAGCAGCCCAATAGAAGATTTGCCTTTTACAACAACAACAACAAAAAAAGCAAGGGCATGTTGAAGAGATGAAGTTTATACAGAAGAAACTATCATACAAGGGCCAAATGCCCAATCATGAAAAATAAACACAGTTTAACAACACAGAAAGGAGCTCCAAAGTGAACAGAGGAATACTTGCTTCAATAACAAGCTTTGTAAGACAAAAAATGATTTCTGTCAGGAAAGACTCCCTTCCTTGAAGTCATTTTTAGTTGAACTAGAAAAATGTGCCAGTCAGTCACCAGTCTGGGTTAATTTGCTCATTCCACACATTCTTCTTTTCTTCAGAGAGAAGCCACATCCCCTGTTGTGTAGCACAATATAGCCAACTTCCTTTCCCTTAACCCCCCACTCTCTTTCCATCCTGGCTTTCACAGATGCTGGGCTGAGGCATTCAGCTACCTGTTGGAAGCACTGAATGAGCATGTCCTGCTCCCCAGAAGGAGAAATGGCAGCTTCCATGATTACCTCCGTCAGTTGCCCCCTCCTTTCTACTCATCTCAAATCTCAAAGCTCTACCACAGAATTAAAAACATAGCTCCAGGCACCAGAGTGAGATTTATGAGGAAGCTCAGACATTAACGCTTGCTCTAAATGCAGGGCGTGTGCTTGTAAGTATGGGTGAACAAACAGAGGGAGGCCACAGGGGAGGAGGGCAGGAGGGCGGGCAGTGAGGGGGAGACAGCAGTTCAGAACAACACGATATATTTTCTTAATGTCTCCTTTCAGCCTGTATTGTTGAAAAGCTGGCCTTCTGGGCCCATGAAATGTTAGTCCCTTGCTTATTTAATCTGCACAAAAGGGGGGACGGAGTTGGCACCCTGGAGGGTATTCAATGCTCCTTTGCTCATTGAATGACCTCAGACGAAATATTTTCCATGACAAGAACCCAAAAGACGACGCTGGCACAGTGTCAGACAATAAGATTTGCAGAACGTGTTTACATTCTCTCAGTGTCCCCAGGCTGTTCCAAACCCATCGGCAGGTGCTGCCTTTATCTGCTCTCTTTGCTCACCTGCCTCCCTCCCAGAAGTTTCCAGGGCCTTGGGCTCAGTGAGATTAACTATGTACTGACATGGGTAACCAAGAAATTCTATGGGTTATGTTACTTGAGGGAGAGGTAAGTAATAAAGTTAAACAGATCTGCAGTGTCCGTAAAGAGAGAATCCAGAGGCAGCGTGGTGCCATGGTAAGAACCTTGAATGATAGATAGTTAGGAGCCCTGAGTTCAAAGGTCAGATGTGCCACTAACTTGCTCGGTAATTTAAACCATTTACTTCCCTTTTGGGTCCAGGGGTATATAGCTGTAAAACCAGGTAGTTAAACCAGATCATCTCTAAGGTCTTTTCGATTTCAATGTATTAATATCCGTACTCAAAGACCAAAATAATTTTTATCATACTGGTTCGGCAAAGAGCCATAAGATAACTTAACTAGTATGAGGAATTCTCAGAGGGCTAGTGACTTGATCATTCTTCTCCTAGAAAAAGAAACAATCTTAAACTGCAGAATGAAAGACAGAGGTTTAAGCCAAACGTAGAACTCAGGGAAAGTGAGGATGAATGTTACAAAAAGGGTTACAAAAAAAGGTTATGGAATCACCCAAACTAAATTAGATTTTTATCTGCTTGGGAAACTTTAGATGTGCTTGTCCTAGAAGTGTTTATGTTCAGGGCTGAAGTAAAGAAGACTAAGACCTAAACCAAATCTACCTAAGATTTTGTGACTCACAAAGTCAGGGTGTGTGTGTGTGTGTGTGTGTGCGCGTGTGTGTGTGTGTGTGGTGTGCGCGTGCACGCACACAGCAAATACTTTAGACCATCATTCTATTCTGAGAATGGTACATGCTATGATAGTAAGTAAGATCCCTGAACTGGCAGTCAATAAAACCTGGGTTTAATGCTAGCACTTATACACTCTGTGTGGCTTAGAGCTGGGCACCTATCTAAGACATCATTTCCTTTTGCCGTGGTCTAAATGTTTGCGTACCCCCAAAATGTATACATTGAAATTTTAATGCCCAGTGTGATCAAATTAGGAAGTAAAGCCTTTGTGAGGTGATTATGTCATGAGGGCAGAGTCCTCATAATGGAATCAGTGCTTTTATACTAAAAGAAATCCCAGAGAGATCCCTCACCCTTCCACTATGTGAAGACACAGCGAGAAGCTGCCATACATAAACCAGAAAGCTGACCCTTACTACACATTGAATTTGCCAGCACCTTGATCTTGGACTTCCCAGCCTCTTGAACTGTGAGAAATACATTTATGTTGTTTATATAAGTTACTCAGTCTCTGGTATTTTGTTATAGCAGCCCAAATGAACTAAGACACAGTTCTTACAAAATAATGAAGGCACTGGAGTAGAAATTCTCAAGCGAACACTTCAACTATGACAGATCTAACACTTATAACCCATCAAAGCCAAGGATTACTTACCTTTGGGTTTTACTTAAATAACATACAACAATATTTTTATTTTCCAGAATTCGTGTGAATGGACTATTTGAATACAGGTCATTCTAAAACTTACATACTTATTTTTTAAAACAGCTTATATATAAACTAATTATTTTATAGCCTAATAAAAATCATAACAAACTCCAGATTTTAAGAACTAGAAGGGATTTACTGTTAATCATTTATATTCTATACCCTTGACCTTTTAATTGCATTGATACAGAGACTGAAGTCTAGAAAGTTATTTAGATTAATACTCAAAGCCCCCATAATACTTTCCTATATTCCAATGCTTTTCTTTATGAAAATCAGCTGTTGTATATGAAGAGAAAGGCTATTTACCCAAGCTCTAAAAGATTCTTGACTGCTAAGTTCATTAATTCTATGTCAGCTATCTCTTTCCTCACCATCATTCTGTCCTTTCTTGCTGTTATCAACATTCCATTACAACACTCGAGCAGCTTTTCTTCTAATTTGTTTTTTTCTAAATTTCTATTGAATCCATTGCTCTTGGATTCATGGGAAAATAAATAAACAAAAACAAAACAAACAAATTAAAAAAAAAAAAACCTTTTTCTCATGCCCTTTTCTACAAGGGAAATGTATCTATTTTATAGCAAAAGCTTTTGTTTCACAGATGCCACCTCAAGGGAGAGCTAATCCAATGAGGTTGATGGTAAATGCTTTTAGATAAAATAGAAGAGGATAGATGGTTCTTTTAGTCTGGGCATCTAAATGCTTTTATCTTAGAAGGTCCATCTGGAGCTCCACACCTGTCAAAATGAAACAGACATGATTCCATATTAAAAATGATGACTTTCTTTCCACTGACAGGGATGGCATAAAATTCTGTCATCCTTCGAGTCGTACTCTGGTAGACTGCCATTGACACGTTCTGTAGAAGGAGCCTGGTATTCTCATCCTCCTTTCAAACCTTTGGACATGTAACTCCCACAACATGTAACAATTGTTCTGAGTAGCAACATTATTAGCAACTCCCTGGTAGCATTCCTCCATGAAGTCCAGAGAACTTTCTCTGGCTAAATTTGTAATGAAGACTCAGAGGGGGGAACAATCCCTTCCTGTTGAAGGTATCAAAGAAAGCTTCATTCATTCAATGCATGTCTACTGATCTTCAACCTTGCACCAAGTACCTTGCATTGAAAACTGAGGAAATCATGAGAGCAAATACACAATTGGTTAGTGTTGATGGGTGGCAGTTATGGGGGAAGACAGAGACAATTCAGGGTATGTGCCATGATTTACATTTTTATATTGATCTTATTTATTATCAGTTGGGCTACATGTGAGTTGGCAGGATGGAGAGAGAGACAGGTCAGAAGAAAGTTACAGAACTTTGTGGGGGTTGAGGTAGGCAGTTGTGCAGGACAGTGAAAGGTCTGGAGCAGCCGATTTCCAACATGGAAGCTAGTGAGAAGCCAGTGGGAAATCAGTGGGGAGCAGCTTACTTAGCTGAGGAAATTTGTTTCTGACTGCTACACTCAAAACTACAGAAAGAAGCAGTGGGAGTGGAGATAGTGGAAATGGGATGGCTCGGTGCGATGTCAGAGAGATAGTGGATGGGGGGCGGGGGGTCCACAGTGTGAGGGATAGAAATGCTAAACGTCTAAGGAAAAAAAAACAAACCTCATAGACACAGACAATAGTTTAGTGGTTACCAGAGGGTAAGGGGGCTGGGGGGGTGGGAGATGAGGGTGAGGGGGATCAAATATATGGTGATGGAAGGAGAACTGACTCTGGGTGGTGAACACACAATGGGATTTATAGATGATGTGATACAGAATTGTACACCTGAAATCTATGTAATTATACTAACAATTGTCACCCCGACAAATTAAAAATACATAAATAAATATTTAAAAAAAAACAAAAACCCTACAGAAAGAAGTAGAACTCTGTGTAGAGGTGAATGGGGCACATGGCTAAGCCAGATGCACTCCCTGGTCTCCAGGCCATAAATGGGGCTGAGACCTGACCATGTGTGGGCTTCCTACTGAGAGACATTAAAAAGCCTAGAGGCAAATAAATAAGAGGATAAAATCAAAAGTTGGGTGGTAATGATGATGGCAGGAGAAGAAAGGGGAAGGAGAAACTTTAAATGAAATAGAAACTTGACCTTCAACAATTTCAAATTGTAGCTGCTACATAACGGAATTAGCAGGCTTCCCTAACCTTACAGCACCTCAATTTTCTCTTCTGTTAACTAAAACTAGTGACACTGTCTTGAGAATATCCTATAAGGATTAAGTAAAATTAAAAATGTCTGCACTCTGTATTTGCTAGTCGGACAGTGCCTTACAGCACACAAAACAATTTCTCAATCATTATCCCATTGTTCCACAGGACATTGCTGTTTCCATAAAAATTAGAAAGGCAGTATGAAATGCCCAAATACACAGCGCTGGTTAAAACCAGGGTTTACACCCAGGTATTTCTGATCCAAAGGGGGACTCTAACCTAGTTCTCCTAGTCCAGAGCCCTGAGTTCTATTCAAAAGATATGAATGTTGAGGAGATCCGAAGTTTGGTTAACACAGAGGGCAACCTGGCAGAGGTTTTCTATACCCAGCAGCGCTCAGAGTGAAAGTCTGGAGCACGTTTCTATGTGCAGTGACAGAAGAGGAAGGAAGAAATGAGAGCCTATCTAGTCCAGCCCTGGTTATTATTTCTACAAACAGCAAAGCAAAGTTGGCAACAAGAAAAAGTAAGTGCTCAGGAAAAATAACTATAAACCTGCTGCTTCCTTTCCAGTTCATTACCCGGCACCAAACCTGTGTGGGAATCACAAAAGGATTGAAAGAAATACATTAGAATATTAACACTGTTGATACAATAGGATTATTTTGTTTGTTTGTTTGTTTTAAAGGTTCTTACTTTCTGTAGTGAGTATGTATTATTTTTACATGGAAATGATAAACTGCATATTTAAGATGTTATCATCAATCATAATCAGAGCAAAGACTAATGTGTACCAGACAGGGTGCTACGACCTCTACATTTGTTATCTCTTGTCCTTACCATAAACTCACAAGGTAGGCTTATAATCTCTGCTTTACAGATGAGGAAACCAAGGTTCAAAGCCATCAGTTACTACGTGATGGAGCTGGGATTAGAATTTAAGTCTCTCTGGTTCTGTAGCCCCTCCTAAACCTACGGATATACCAGACAAAAAAGAAAGGAATCACTTACACCAACCAGTCATTCGTTCCCTAGTGAGCCTATGTAAAGACAGTAATTCTAGAGCTCACCTTATATCTGTAGTCTCTGTTCACCTGAACTAATCTACCCTTTGCTTGACTGAACCAGCTCAGAAACATAAGGGACTTCCAGTTGCTGAGCAAATTCAGAAACTTTTCCAGCCTGACATTCCAGACCTCTCACAGAACAGGCAGAGTATTCATTTCCAATATTCAAAACCATGACTCCTCAGGGCTCCAAACAAGCAAGTCAGCTTGCTGAGCCTGTCTGACAGCGTTTGTGATCATTTCACCAACATGAAATAATTCTGTATACTTATATCATCAAATGAACTGTGAGCTGTTCAAGAACAGTGTCCATGTCTAAATCTTATTTGTTGCCTCCACAAAACTATCTTGTAAGACTTGGTCACTTTTCCCAGAGTCTTTACTGTAAAAAATTAAAAACAAACAAACAAACAAAACACGAAAATACTCATTTCTCAGACCAGATTGATTTGGCTGCTGCTTTTGTCTTCTGTTAGTCTACATTTCTGAATCGCATTGTTTAAAACTGAGCTCTTCAAGTGTTTTCTGTTTGTTTAAGAGGGGTAGGGGAATCCTTCATCAATTTTGAGGAGTACATAAAATGAGCTTTTTAGAAAAACGCCCAGGACAGAGTGGCGGTGCTTTTGCAGGCAGGTAGTCTATCATTCTCTCTGAAAGCGCGATGCTGCTAATACTGGCCGGTCAGGTATGTACCGGGCCCTTCTGTGCTAAGAGGCCACCATGTGTACAGAAGAAGGGGCAACTCCTGCAAAGCTACCAAAGAAAATGCTACACTAAAGGAAACAACTGTGAGGCAACTCCCTCTATTATAAATTGGCATATTTGGCAAATTGCACTGGCCTCAGGTTTGTGTAAGTTTTCATCTCTTCTCTTAAAGGAAGTTACTTTTGAGCATCTTAAAGTAACCAAGTTTCAACAGGCACAGAATAGCGAAGTTGACAACAACAAAAAATAGCTTCTAAGAAAAACATTTTTGTGAATCTCCTCTCTTTCCATTTTCTCTCAAGGGAGACTGAGAGTAGAAGGGCTGGAAAACATACATGAGCAATTAGAGAGACCAGTTGCCACAAACTTTTGCCCTAACTCAACATGGTTCTTTAGTAAACAGCCTGGGCTGCCCAGGGAGGCAAAGGGCCCAGCAGGAACCCAGATCTTTTCTCCTAACACTTCCCCTTGGATCACACTGCTAAGGCTGTGACCGTTTTGCTTTCTCCACTTTGGAAAAATTTGAAATGGAACAAATTTCAAGAGATTCAACGTGATACACATTTATTTTCCCCTTTATGTTTATGAAAGCATTTCCTGGGGAAGTTTATTGACGGTATTTCACACAATACATCACGTGGACAGACACACAGACCTTAGTCCACAATTAACATCATTTCCCTCTCGGTCCTGGTCAACATGAGCCATTTAAACTCTTCAGCAAGAGTTGTATGTTTATCCATCTCCTCCAGCCCTGCCCCCAAGTGATTACATTCTACCTATCACAAATGAAAAGAAAATCAGACAACAAAACCCAAGTTGCTTCTGAGGTACTTCGATATAATAAAAGTAGTCATGGTTTAGAGGACGCAGGCCTGGGTTCAAATCTCAACACCTTCATTTCCTAAGTGATCTTGGAGAAGTCAATTTAGCCCTCATAGTCCGTTTCCTCATTTGCAAAATGGAAATATGGATGCCTACTTAGCGGAACTTTTGTAGGGCTGTGTGTAGATTGCACGGTACCTCTCATCTATGTTTAAAGCACTCCTTTACCTCTGAAATGCAAATCTGAAGAGAAGACATTTCTAAATTCTCTTGCATTCTTTCTGGTTTCTTTTGCATCTACCAAAAACTACCAAATCATAAATTTGGTGGAGGGGCAGAGAGTGGGGACACAAGGAAGGAACAAAGTATGCAATACTAAGCTAAGTAAAAAGTTAAGAAATTCCTGAAATACAACTGATTTATCTACATTCCACAGTGTATGTTTGCTTTGGGGTAAGTGAGCTAGAGTTTACTTGGGGTTTTTTATCTTCATGTTGCAATAGTATTGTTTTGCATACTTATGAGCTTGGGGCTTTATAATTTTGTTTTAACTTAAGATTTACTTCTACCACAGAGCTTTATATTTCCACCCAGAGCAACAACACAGATAGAGATATCGATCCTCCCTCTTATTTTTCAGACCTGATGTTCAGTCCCTCAGTGTGACAGCTTTGCATACATGAGTGAGAACAAGCAGACCACACCTCCAAATTCGATCCACAGGTCCACTCTCCTCTTTAAATGGTAACCTCTTGGTTACCCCTCAGGCCTAAGTATATGTCCACTGGCAGCATGGTATGCTCTGGTAAGGACATGCCCTGAAAATGGAAGCAAGGCCTTTTGGAGAGAGAATTCTAGGGTCTCAGGTACCCAGAATGATTGACAAACTCGAATGTGTATTTGAATTACCTGGAGACCTTTGTGAAACACATATTCTGATTCATTTGGTGGAGTGGGTCCTGAGGTTCTGGACTCTGTATTTCTAACAAGCTCTCAAGTGCTCCTGCCACTGGTCCTAGTAACAAGGAGCCTGGGAATGGGGCATGGGCTATGGATAGGCATATGCCTTGGCTCTGAGGGCTCCTCACCATGTTGGGATGGGCACAAATTGATAAGGATCAAAGAAGGCCTGTCTACAGTGTGGGCCTAGAGCAGAGTCTGTGGACATCCTTCTCCAAAGGAATCTCAGAGAAGAGGGTTCTATCAGGATTAAGGAAAAATCCAAAGGATGCAGTTCAAACAATTTTCCTATTATTTGGTGGAATTGTCAAACAGCAGTTCTCAAGAAAATTAATTTTTCATTAAGAAAACAGACTAGAATTAGGTTTGTTTAAAGATTCTTCAAATGTTTAGATGGATTAATTTTTTACAATAGTGTCTTTCTCTCCCCCACCCCGCCCCCATAAAAGCAACAACAACAAACACCTAATTTCTTCAAGCATTTCTCATGTGACTAGGTTAAAAATTCTCTGACCAGGCCAGGTTACCCTCTTCTAAATATGTTCCAGTTTTCCAATGTCTTTATTAAAGTATATGTCCAAGAAAGGAAAACACTACTCCAACAATGATCCAATCACTGTGGAATATACTGTGATAACACCCTCCTTCCTTCTAGAAGCTGTATATCTGCTAAGTTAGCCAACAACAACTTTACCTGTATGGGTGACTTACCACACTGCTGACTCACCTTGAATTCACCAGCAAATACTAAGTTTCTAATTTCTAAGTCTTTTTTACACCTACTGCTGCTTAAATACATTGTGAGGAGGTGATGTTTCAAGCTAATTTTTGGAGAAGGTGGACATGGAAAATAGAGCTCATAGTTAAATTCCATCTTTGGAGCCTGATCTTTCATAAAGAAGTGTTTGATCAGAAACTATAAGGCAGAACAAACAAACTCTCCTGGTGATTTATTTAGGCTAAATGCCCAAGGCAAAGGCAAAAGGAACTGAATGTGTTATATCCCAGTAAGACAGGCATTGAATTACCAGCTCACCATAAAGGTACCTCCACTTTAGAAATAGTTCATGAATCAAAGGAGGTAGAACCCAAGTATATAATAAATAAATGAATGGGGGAGGGAAGAAGGGAGGGAGGGAGGAAGAGAGAGAGAGAAAGAGAGATAGAGATAGATCTATTCTAACAAAAGCTTAAAGATGGCTAAAGCGCTAAAAAAAAAGACATCATTTAAAAATGAAACCAAATAAATCATCTTTTCACAACATAATTAAGAGGTGGTAGAACATTTCAGTGTCTGGCAAAATTAATTACATTTGTATTATAAGTATTATCCCAAAGGCTATAAGAGCCACAAAGACAGAGTTTGAGCACAGTCTTTAATGAATCCTGCATCATGCCTAGCATAGCAGTGTGCACCCTGGGGAATTTTTGATCATTAAAATTAGCACGTACATACAATCCCCTGAAGAATGCTTCATGTACAACTGCGGACTTCTTCTATCATATCACCATATATTTCTACAAAGAGCAGAGAAGAAATGAATCTCAGAATATCAAAGTGGCTTCTTCATAATAACTTAAAGGTAAAGGAAACCAAGGCCTATTCTTGCAATCTGAGGGATGCCCAACAGAGTTTATGTTAACTACATACTAAACAAAATGAATTCTTATTTAAAGCCACAGAGACACTGTCATTTTAAAGATGTTAAGTACTGAACTCTTTAGCAACAATATTATTTATTCAATAAATTTATACTCAGTGGAACGATACTCAAAACACTGTCCCATGCAGCATTCACCAGAGATAACATTCCTCTGTATTTCATGTTGCTCATATTCTACTGGAAAGAGAAAGTGTTCTAAGATAGTAGGAGGAGAAAGCCATGAAGAGAGAAGCTCTCTCTCATTACACACAGAGAGAGAGACTCCATAACTGACTTGAGGAGGGTGAATCCTGAAAGAAGTGGCAATTAGAATATGAAAGTATAACAAGAAGTTGGCATTCAAAGACAAGGTGAAAGCTATTTCAAATAGAAGAACATAATATAAAGGCATTAATCATGAAACTGGGAAAGTACTGGAGTTCTTCTAACTCCATCCTAGGCAGGGCAAATTGTATTGTCCTGGAGCTTAAAGTCTTAACCAGTTCCTTTCTGTTCTACAATGATGAAGAAACTGCCTCCCCATCACCGCCCGCTTTGTGTGTGTGTGTGTGTGTGTGTGTGTGTGTGTGTATGTGTGTGTGTGTGTTTGTTGAGTAATTAGAGGCTGCCTAGAAAAGGGAGCATTCATGTTCTTCATAAAAGCACATACTTTGCACATAGCAAATTATCTCAGGTAATTCATGGCCTGGTAGGATAAGAAACATAACTGCTCTTTATTAATAAACAATTTACATTGATTACCTATACATCTTATAGCAAGCATCCAAAGCAGATATGATTTTCTGTGTTTATGAGGAAATTGAAACCAGATATTCAAAAAACCTACTAAAAGTAGTGAAGTGTTCTATTGAATGTATTTGATCTCAAGGCCCATGTATTTTTCCTATGACACACAACACACTCTCCATCTCTCCAAAGGGCAAAGGGCATAGTACATTTCTCACAGCCAAACTCCTCACAAAATACCTTGTAGCATACAGAGCGTTTCAGTAATGTTAGCTTATCGTTCTAGTTCTGCCTTTTCTCATTCTCTTATACCCAATAAGCAAAGTGGGCCCCAAGCACAAATTTTACTATCATATATAGTGATATTATGCCATCAATATGGTTATTACATAATTTAGAATTGGCTTCAAAAAGAGCTTACTTTCTATTTTTCCCCCCTCACCTATAGGGTCTTACATATCACTGAAGAGGTAATACAATATTTGAATATTGGATCCCAAATGATCTTTACACTTTTATCATTGTCTAGAAACGTAAACTTAAGTCTTCAAAATCAGCAGTCAGTCCCCCATAGGCAGAACCATCTTGCAGAAAGGGTAAACTGATAAGGAGACATGTATGAGGTCTGACAATTAAGTTTGCAACAATGTCGCTAACCTTTTTATGATGTTAGAGGGATTATTCATTATGAATTTATACGAACTGGACAAACAGCTAACCAAGTTTACTGTTTGGAAGTGCTGGAAAGGCTGCATGAAAAAGCTACACAACCTGAACTTTTCGCCAACAGTTCACGTCTCTTGCATCATGACAATGCACCAGCTCACACGGCACTTTCTGTGAGGGAGTTTTTAGCCAGTAAACAAATAACTGTATTGGAACACCCTCCCTACTCACCTGATCTGGCCCTCAATGACTTCTTTCTTTACCTGAAGATAAAGGAAATGTTGAAAGGAAGACATTTTGATGACATTCAGGACATCCGGGGTAATACAACAACAGCTCTGATGGTCATTCCAGAAAAGGAGTTCCAAAATTGTTTTGAAGGGTGGACTAGGCACTGGTGTTGGTGCACAGCTTCCCAAGGGGAGGACTTCGAAGGTGACCATAGTGATATTCAGCAGTGAGGTATGTAGCACTTTTTCTAGGATGAGTTTGCAAACTTAATTGTCCAACCTTCATATTATACACCCAGCTACCTCTTATTCTTAGAAATTCATATAGTAATCCTATAAGAAATTATAGAGCATTGTCCAGATACTGTTGAATGTTCCTGTGTGACTTAAACCTAGTACACATGGGATAAGACATTAACCAAGAGGTTGGACAAATGGATTGAAAACAAGTAATAGAAAATAATTGAAAACTAGGCTAAGGAGTTTGTCCTTATCCTATAAGATATTATCTCGTAAATAATTGGGGGCTGAGGAAAACTTTTAATAAGAGGAGAGATATGAACTTGACCCTGGCTTTGATTTAAGAAGATTAAATGATCAGAACATGAGAGGCAGGATAGATTTTAGAGAGTATAAAGTAAGGGAGACCAGTTTGGAGTCTTCATGTGGAGAACTCATGAGGTCTGGATCAAGGCAGTGAGAAAGAGAAGAAAAAAGAGAATAAGGTAGACGTTAGAAGTCAAAGATAATAAGATCCTGATCTCGAGCAGGAAGTATCCTTGAAAAATTATTTGATGAACCCTTCTCTCAACTATGGTCCTGAGATTTGTATCATCAGCGAGGAGGAGGACAGCGGTTCCATTAACCAGAGCAGTCAATGCAGGTCTCGAGGAAGATGAGTTTATTCCTGGGCCTGCTGAGTTTGAGGAGTGTGTGGCATAGCAAACCTATCCTTGACATTTCTTTGAGACCCTTCCTGCGATGATACATCTTTCCCTACCTGCCCTCTGCCAAACCCTCTCCAGCAGTGAAAGAGCTCTTTACTTAGCCACACCCCAAAACAGGAGGCCCTCAGTGTTAAGTACAGAAGGAAAGAAGAAAGTGGCTGGATCCCAGAGGCACGTTGCCACCAGTACCCTTCCCAGTTTGTGAAGCTGGAGGTGGAAGGTGAGGTCCTCCCATCCAAATAGACCAGGGCTCCAACTCTGTAGCCATTGAGAGCCATGCCAAGGACACTGCCAGGGGAGCCCCCACCTCATCTCCTTCATAACATGGGGAACAGCAAAACAGATATGGGTGGTACAGAATCTCTCCCTGCAATCTGGCTTCAGGTCGCCAACTTTAAAGAAAAGAAATTCCTAATGAATGACATAAACCAATTAGAGAGCTGCCTAAACTGAGCCCAAACTCTAAAACAGAAGCTGCAGGTTCCTCTTCGGTGGAGTGATCAGAACAAGGGCCAAAACAAGCAGATGCGGGACCCCGGATGCCTGACTTTTGGCCTGTCCCAGGAGACAGCCGGAGACTCCACACTGCAGAGCTTCCTCTCACCCATCTCCGCACATCGAAGAATGTCTTTGCACACTGTGCTTCCCAACCTTCCTCCTATAAAAATTTGGTCAGGCTTTTCTGCCCATCGCCATGCAGCATTTAATTATATGATCTTGTAGGAACCTGTCACCAAAGTACATGTGGGAAAGAATTGAGATTTCGAATAATGCGTCACCTTAAATGTTTCAATTCGTTGTTTTTGCAAATGTGTATATTTAATTCCATACAGAATTTAGAATTGCGACCACAATTTTTTGTAGCCCTGAAACCATGATAAGTTTGAAAAGTAGGGAAGAGCAGGTAATGGACATATGCCAATTGATCACCTATCATGTGCAAGGAGCCTCACTTTATGTTATTTCTTTTAATCCCTCCACAAACCTAGGAGCTGTATATTTGTTGTTATTATTATTATTATTTCATAGATAAGAAAATTAAGAAGCAGGGTGGTAAAAGAAATTTTCAAGGTCACACAAGTAGCAAACGGAAGAGACATATTCCAGCTCCAAAGTGTGATATTATTGTCAACCTTGCGTATTTGCTGTTTTTACATAACATTTAATGGGGGGGGGGGGACTACTGGCAAGTATAGACAAGCAAAAACAGCCAAAAAAGTAAGGAAAATTACATCTAATCCCACCACCCAGAGATAATCACTCTTAATATTTTGTTGTAAATCCTGCAATTGAAGAAGTTTTAACTCCTTTTGTGGAGTTCCTACACTGATGCTGCTGAAAGCTTTTGAGCAAATGATGTCTTCTTACCATATTCAGGATCATCGAGAAAAGACAGGAAAAATATTTTCACATTTTTTAAATGGTGAATTTGAGCAGTGATCAAGTCCTACTACATGCTTCCACACTGCTTGGTGTCTGGAGAATTGGAAGGCATCTGTGTTCTTTTAATACCTGTCCTCCAAAAGTTCACAGGACATGGAAGCCAGGGATCAGTAGACACATGGCCAGAGGGGTCCACTGTATCTACCACAGGCTCGTTTTGTGACCATGGCCAAAAACAATGCCCCTGGCTTCAGTGTGTCCACCTCTGAATTGATGTTTATCATAGGTGCCTTGCTTAATTATCAGATTTGTTTTCAGGATTTAATGAGATACATATTCATGAACTTCCTTTAAAATAAACAAAGTACTATGCCAACAAAAGGTAATTGTCAACATCTCTCATAATTAAGGACTTGATTTCTGAGATGAAGATTTTGCCCAGGGGTGAGTGGAATAGTGATAGGACCACTTTGACACCCTAAACAATAAAGTACTGGCAAAACCATAATGCAAATACTCCCACAATAACATCATACCTTTTTATAGGTACAAAACACGAGTAGTAATAATAATGATGATGCTGATGATAAATGTGGCTAATACTTATTTCCTTTGGCATCGTGTTTCCAAACACTTTGTAACTGATTTGCATAGCTTTCTCATCTTATCTCAGAATAACCCTCTGCTGAGATTTATTATTATATCCATTTTACTCAGGAAACACCTTTAAAATTTACAAAGTGTTTTTACAAATCAACTGATCATTTCCTTTGAGTCATATAGTCCCAATATTATTTCTATTTTGTTGGATGATGGAACTATGACCCAGAAGTCAATTTACCTAAGTTCACATAATTCATAGAAGTCATATCTTGGACTAGAACTGGATCTACTTAGGGGTTTTTTCAACTAAACCGCAACTATCTTGGTGTTCAGTCACACAATCACAGAATACTTCCCCATTCATTTAACTCCTCAAATATCCCAAGGTCAACACCCGTGCTTCCTCTTTTGAGAGGGGTTTACCTGACTTAATTTCAGTCTATATAACTCAAAAAGACATCCATAATGTTCTACAAAATGGTCTCATCTCCACCTCTTCTTATCAGACAATAGTCTGTAAGCAAACACAGCCAAGTTTCTCTGACTTGGGACCACTCAGAGATGTTCTCCTTACAAAATTTTATTGCTTCCAAAGAAAACCAAATGCCCCCTTGAATTGCTGATTTCACTGATGAGAAACGACATCTGTTATTGCTAATAGGGCTTAAAACAAAGCTTTCTACATGAAGGTTATCAATGAAATAAAGTTTTAAGTCATCTTCCACACCACTCTTCATCACACTCCTTTCAGTTCATCATCAGGACCTGGGCTTTAAGACATGGATGAATTTAAATCAAAAGAAATTACAGGCAGTGTGTGTGAGTGATAAGGGGTGGTGATTGAGTGGTTTACGGCAGTTCAAGAAGGAACCATGTGAGTCCATTCACTGGCAGAGGAATGATAGAACATATATGGGAAACACTGATATGTCTGATTAATGAGGTTTGAATTGAGCAAAAAAAAAATCTAGAAATAGACAGACTAGAAAAGTACTTTTGGAACCATATTGCAAAGGTCTTTTAAGTCAAGCTATGAAATTGTGCATTACTGCTTCTCACATTTTGCCCGTGGAATACTCCCAATGCTATAGGGCCAAGGCCACCTTGCTATAAACACAAAATTTATTTGCAATTTCCTGTTTTATCATGCAAATCATATAACTATGTTTCCTATTGCATTCCATTTACATGGATTAACTTTAGCAAAAAACAATATTCTAAAATCGAAACCATCTAACATTGGCCAAAACTTAGACTCCAG
Source organism: Rhinolophus ferrumequinum (assembly GCF_004115265.2). NCBI lineage: Eukaryota > Metazoa > Chordata > Mammalia > Chiroptera > Rhinolophidae > Rhinolophus > Rhinolophus ferrumequinum. The sequence goes on from NC_046285.1 coordinate 56,747,735, forward strand.
GCAGATAGGGCATGTTTATCCTGTGGCTTCTCATAGGTGCTAGCGCAACGCTGTTACCTGAGATTGTCTGTAATCCAATTTGTGAAGCATAGGGAGATAATGAGTCATCACTAGTAGAATTCTGATCAGGAAGATAAATTGATCAGAGTGGTATTTTAAGATAATCTGATAATGTTAAATTGAATAGATTTGAGAACTGGTGAATACTGGAGGACTAATAATCCAGTAGGTCTAATAATCTCATAGTACTTAATACTTATTTAGTGCTGTATTAGGTACTAAATAGTCTCAACTAATCCTCACAATTCTATGAAGTACAGTAAGCCCTCACTTAACACTGTCAATAGGTTATGTGACTTTAAGTGAGACAGCATATAACGAAACCAATTTTACCAGAGGCTAACTTACATAAACGAGTTAAATTCCTATGACATCTCCTCAACATTGTAATGAAATGACTCTGAACAAAATGACGTTATTCAAGGATCTGCTGTACAAACTATCATCATCTCCATTTTACAGATGAAGAGACCAAAGGAAAGAGAATATAAGAGACATTCCAAAGATGACATAGCCGCTAAATAGCTGAACCTGAACTTAAACTAGCACAGATGATCTGGAGGGTCTGGGCTCTTAACCACTACACTGAAGCACAGTCAGGAAACCACCATAATCGTTGAAGTGAGAGGTGAAAAAAAAAAAAAAAAAGCAGGATCACAACAGTAGACATGGAAAGGGTTAGGTGTGAGAAATGTAGCAAAGATAGGCTTGACAGAATTTGACAACCTGATTAAATTGGGGGGAAATAAGAAGGAGTCAAAGATGACGGAATTTTCAAGCCTGGGTAATTAGGAGGATAAAGAGGCCATCCTCATAAATAAAGGCCTACAGAAGAGAAGCAGGTTTGTTGGGGAAGCACGAGATTCTGGGGAAGATGACGGGTTGAGTCTGAGATGCCTGTGGGGCATACAGGTGGGGAGAGCCAAAGGGAAAAAACGCAGGTGCGGAGTGTTGCCCATCACGGGGCCCCCAGACCTGCTAAAGGTCCAATCAGCTATTTTCAGCCTAGATTTGCAGTCTTAGACTTACCCTGCACATTGCTGAGTGACAGAGGATAGAATTTCCATAAATGCTTGGATCTGAAAAAAAATGCTCACACACAGACATAAACACTCATAAACTCAGCCACCTCATAACAAGCTGGAATCTTTTTCAAAACCATCTTAAGCTGCTTATTTTCCAAACGTAAGGTATTAGGCACACAAATCAGTGGCTTGAGGATAGATGCAGTAACAGCTGCTTCATTGCCCCCCACCCCCCAGCAAGCTGTCCTTGTGAAGGTGTATTTGATCCTGCATAATAATGAAGTCTATTTAAGATTTTTGCAAGTGCAGGTTGGCTCAAAATCATTTCCTCTGTCCAGGTTGGGCCTAAGAGGGCTCCTGACCCAGCTAGTGTGGGAAGACAAAAGAAAGACAAAAGGGAACAACGGAGAAGAGTTCAAGGTTGGCTGAGGAAAAAAGAGGTAGAATACAGAACCCCAGTGTCCTTTACATACCTAATTCTGTGTCTCGTTTACTAGGGAGTTATGATCATGGCATTCACTGGGTTTGCCCTTTCTAAAAAATAAGCAAATCATCCAAAAATGGTGGTGGATAGTATATAACTTCTTATAGTGTCCAGTATGGTATATTAGTCATTTCTTGCCTCCTGCATTATATGTTAACCATTGGAGTTTTGCTCTGATTTCCTACTGCAATCTCACTGCAGATTCCAGAAAAAATTAATAAGAATATATAGATTTTGCTACATCAATTTATCACAAAAAAAGCATCTGCTCCTTACATACAATATATTATTCATTAATAAAGTAGCTACATTATTCATTCGAATCTAAAATTTTTGAAAATCATTTTTATTTAACTGAAGTTTCAATGAGTATACACACATGCACACAAAGAAATCTCTCTCTCTCTCTTTCCCCTCTGTCACTATTTCTGATATAAACTTTAATTTTAAAAATCAAAATGCTAATTTTAATGATTCTAGAGTTAGGTGATAAAGTCAGATTTCATCACTGTGGACTCCAGTTCTCTAAATCTTTTCCCACACTCCCACCTGATTTTTTTTTTTTAAACCACACCTTAAATTAAGGGAAAATATACAGAGATAAACACATATGAGTTATGCTTATGCTTCAAGAGTTGACTCTTAATTGAAAATGCTGATATTTTCAACAGTCATTACCAAAGGCCAATGATTTTTCTGGTAACAGTAATTCAGCATCTTCAAGCAAAATAACATTTGTACTGACAGATATTGTGATGCCCATAGCACTTAGTCAAGTAATACCAACAGCTCTGAATTCTTCCTGTCTAAAATCATCAGTACCCAGAGCAAAGTGTTCAGATATTAGAAATACTTTCCTGGAAAAACTACAATGCCCTTCGAACCGGCTGGAGCTCTAAGGTACTTCTTGTTTCTTTTCCCTTCCTGTCTACTGGCGTCCACTTTCCCTTTCATTTGTGCTCGTAACCAGTCTACCATCACAAAAGCACTTGTAGGTTACCACTTAAAACAAGCATTTTAATATCTTTCAGCAAAGTATAATTTCATTCTTTTTAGAGAATCTGAAGAGTTTGGTGGTATTTATAGGGAAAGGATACACATTTCTTCTATTTGAATTCTAGAGAAATATGCAAACAAATTGAATTTTACCATTAAATTAATTAAAACCTGATCCTCTGACACTTAGTGTTCTAAGTTCTATTATTCAGTAACACATACATTTACCCACTTATTGGTTCGTTGAGCTGTGACTATAAAGATAGCTTTGTGTTAAAAGTGTTAAAAAGAAAAGTTAAGGTCCAGCCCAAGCAGCAAAGTGTTTACAATGGAGTTGTGGAATAGTTAGGACATGGAGTGAGACAAGAAATGCTGCTTGGGTCAGAGAAGGAGGCATTTAATAATGAGTTGGAGTTGAGTTTTCCTTCATAAGAAATAAGATTCTCACACTAAATGAAAATCAATAATCACGTTTGCCTATAGATCCTGTGATCAAAGAATTTTGGAAAACACTATCTTTTTCAGAAGGTCTCAATATACATTATTAGTCTAAAGCATTCTGGAAGTGCATGGTAAGAAACCTATCTGATTGAACACAGTCTACGTTTTCTTTTCATGGAGCACTGAACTCCTTTCTGATGTGTGTGACTCCATGGAACACGTTGAGCCTGATGTCCTCAAAGGGCCTTTTCCTCTCAGGCACAGAAAGTCTGCGGTGCTACCACTAAGTGGAACTTTGCAGCACCGTGGACCCACATTCCATAGGTCTGGAAGGCCCTGAGAGAAAGATTCAAAAGTCAAAGTCCACCGACAGTTTCTAAACTGCGTGTAATACCATTTTCCTCCCAACAACGTGGGACCAGTATTACAGAAAAATAAACACGGTCATTCTGAAGAAAAAGTGAGGAATCTGAAAGGGAAAGAAGAGATGGGGGAGGGAACAAACAGGAAGTACTCTTCCTGAAGTTCATGAAGAAACACTGATCAAGAGCAAGAGAGCATGAGCAGGACCGCCTTGAATGACCGTCCTTGTAATATCTATGCACCCATTTCTTTGTTAAATAACCTTGACCTGCCCTTGCTTTTAATACAATTCTGGTCATAGGAGAAGAGGGGAAATCTCCTGTCATTTTGTCTGTTACAAAACATGAAAATAGCAAAGTAAATTTAAAGTGTTAACCCTTCTATCCAGATCTTTGATTTATTTAAACTTAAGATTTAGGTTTGGATATTGGTTCTGCTATTCACTAACTCTGTGATCTAGACAAATAACCCCATCCCCCTGTGCCCTACTTTTCCTATTTTTAAAAGGAGAAAACATTTTTTACCTCCCAGGGTTATCATGAGGATTAAATGAACAAAAGGGTGTGAAAATCACTGCCATGGTCAGTTTTAATAAATGTTTATGGAATGAGTGACTGGCGAGTCTCTGTTGACCATTCCTCATTGCTAAAATATCTTTTCTCTTGGTTTCCATAACTCCATCTAGTATTATTTTTGAGAAAATTGTTGAAAACATCAATTTCACATTCAGGAAACTCTAACTGCATTCGGTTACTCTCCATTAAGACATAGTCATTAAAAAATAAAGCACTCTAATTTCATAGCATCAGCATTTCCAACAAATCATAAGAAAATTGTATTTTATTAATTTCTATCGTTGTTATACAATAAGTGAATTATTGGCTTTTTTGAAGGGAAACAAACAGAATAAAACCAGGGAGTCACCTAGGAGACATCCAGTCCTAAATTCTGAAAGAAACTGAGTACCTCTTTAATGGATCTGAAAAATTATCACCCGTCCATTAGATCTAAGATGTTCCATTCTGTTAAAAGATAGGCACACACATGAGGCACAAATAATTGAGGTTTGATATAAAAATGAAAATGAAGGTGTAGGAACTCCAAAGCCTTTAATAATTAATACAGAAAGCTTCTTGCAATTTAAATTATGGGCGAGGTAACTCAGACCCAATACACCTTGAGAGGGGGTTGACTTAAAGTTTCCTTTTCAGATATGCATAGTTTGCTCAGTAATAATAATAAAAGAGAACCACAAAATTCCACCTATGCAGCATCACTCCCTCTAAACCAGCCCCAGCATGCCAGGTTGCAGGCACGTAAACCCACACACCAAGTGTTTAACTCGAGCTTGGCTGGGGGACTTGGAAGAGACTTTCACTATTCAGAGACAGAAAATATTAATTATCATCAAATCTGTCATTTTCTTCCCAGCCACCCTCCGCATCCTCATCTCGCCTAGCTGATCCTTTCCCCCTCCAGCCAGCAAAATGAAAAGCAGTGATTTGCCACATGGCTTGCGGTTTTGCTGAAAAAGAAAAGGGGCCGGCTGTGTATGCCTATTGGAAGTAATCAAAACAAGGAGATGGGAAAGGTATTCCTTGCAGTGGCCCAAGGCAATTTTGTAGAAAATTCAGAAAATATGATTTCATTAAAGCATCTACAAAATAAAGGCAGAGGAAGAGGGGAAAGGGAAAGAGGAACGCAGAGATTGAGACGGACAGAGAGAGGCTGAATGAGAGAGAGAGAACTAATGAGAGAGCGGAGAGAGATGGAAGGAAAAAAGAGACAAAAACAAAACAAGGCACAAAACCACGTGCTAAACGCCCTTTCCCCGACTCTCTCTGCCTTTTGAACTGCGTGTTCGGGCAGATGAAGGTGTTAGAAGAGTGCGTGGAAGCAGCCAGCTCAGTTGGCCTGAGATGCTGAAAGAACAGACAAACGCCTACAAGATATGACTTCAGGAGTGCCTGCATGACCCACTGCCCAAAATAACACCCCTTCACCCACTGGCTGACGCTGAAAATTCCTCTATTTGTGCTTCATTTATTTTGGAAAGGGCTATGATGCCTGCTGTTAATTCCCTGGGTTAGGGAACTCTTTTCAGTCTGTTTGCAACCACTTATAATCTTCAGTAGGTGCTTCTCAAGGTCTCTCCTGAGTGCTGGTTTGGACCCAGGGGTAAGAGAAACAAAATATAAAGTGAAGAGGTTACCTGAGCAGGAAAAAACATCAAACCAGACACTTAAAGTCACTGAGGACAAAATGTACCTACTCAACTAGCGCTCAATACTTGGGAAACTCAGTCTCACTAAGCACTTAGTTTGTATTTAGAAATTCCGGAAGATGAAAAAAAATACCAATTACATTTTGATTTTATATTTATAAAATTATATGTGTTACATAATTAAGAAAACAAAAAGTGTCCCCAAAACACACACAAATGCATGTACACACAGATCCACAGTAATACAGCTCCAAGGTTGCTTGGCTCAGGAGCTAAGTGTCATTTTTAAAAAACAGGTTCTTTCTGTCTTTCTGCTTTGCTGTCCTCCACATTTCATCTTAGTGCCACTCATGGTAGCAATATGGCTGAAGCTATACCAGATTTCACACGCAGATCCAACAATGTAGAGTTTCTTCACATTTAAAAAAAATCATTGAAGAAACCTTTCTCCTGCAGTTCCCTAACAGACTTGGACTCATGTAAGAAACAACATCATTTAGTGGTTAGGAACATAGACTTTGTGGCGAGATTCCTGGATATGAATCCTGCTCTATCACTTATTAGCTGTGTTTCCTTGGACCTGTTACTTAACCTCTCTGTTTATCAGTTTCCTTATTTGTCAAATGAAGTTAATAATAGTATTTACCTCATAGGATGCTAACTGAATTACTGTGTGTAAAAATCTTATAACAGCATCCGGATCACTCATCACTTGGGGCTGGGGATCACCTTCCCTGAATCACATGACTTCTCAGAAGACAGTTGATGCATAAATAAACTGGTTCTGGCTAGAATGCAAGAAGGATATAAGTGGTTATTGGGTAGGCACTCAACACTGTCTATTGCATGTACTATATCCATTAGTCCGTATTACAACCCATGATGCAGATCATCTTGTCCCCACATTACAGAGAGAATCTGAGGCTCAGAGAGGTAGACATGCCTGTGCTAAAAGAAATAGCAATAGTCGGGTTGGTACTTTAAACCAGGCGATCTGCAAGTCCTGTATTCTTTCCATTAGGACAGTCAGCTTCACTTTTATGGGAGGGACAAGGTTTCTCCCATCCCCATTTGCACAGCTTTCCTTTAGCCATACAGAGGTGCATGCAGGAAGGATTTAGAAACTTGTCTCTATACTACAGCTTAGGGAAGTAGAAAAATGAAAGGAGAAAGGGGTTAGAATGACCCCAAAGGAGGTACAAGTTCATCAGCTCTTATTATTGATAAATTTATTAAATGAACCATGTTTGAGTCTCCTCTCACTCACAACACTCAAACATTTCCTTTCTAATATTAATAGTTGAAAGAACATTAGAAGTATCTAGCTGTTTACAATTAAGAAAGTAATGATATAGATTTTGATGCACTTTGGTAGACCTTTACTCATTTTTTGTAATATTTTCCATGATAATAGTTCTTATTAAGTTTACTTCTTCCTGGATTCATTTTTGTATTTTATATTTTATCAAGAAATTGTCTGTTTCCTCTCAGATGTCAAATATTTTCCCATGGAATTGCATGGGTATTCTTTTATGATTATTTTAAGTTCTTCTCTAACAGTGGTTATATCTTTTGCCTCATTCCTCATTTTATCTATTTCTGCCTAGTGATATTTGTTCCTAACATTCTGCCTGCATATTAGTGATAGCTTTATCTTTCTTGTTTTACCTTAAAACAAATCAAGTTTTAGATGATTCGTTTGTTTATTGCAGTAACTTCTACCTTTATTTTTATTGATTTCCATTTCCCCATTTCTTTTCCTTTTATTTTAATGCTCTTTCTCTAGTTTATAAATATGAGTAGGTAATTTTAAAATAGTTTCTCTTCTGTAATGAACATATGAAAAGCTTTGCTGACTAGACCACATTTCCTTGTAGTATTTGCTGAATCCCATAGGCTGTGATATATCTTTTTTCCTAGCTAATCTATTGTTTCCAATAGACACTCATACTTTTAAAAAGCATTTTCTCCTATACTTTGCTAGGCTAGAAGGACTCAAAGCTAAATGAAACCCATTTCATCACCCATACCTTTTAGTCTAGCATGGTGATAGTCCTAAAAACAGCAGGGGCTGAGATGGAGTTTATATTAATAGCAAAATCCTGTACTAACAAAAGAGAAAATGTAATAATATCACTGCTTCCTTCCATCCTCTTCAATCCGAATCCTACCCAACCATAGAGATAATGGGAAGTAGCTATAGATCCAGCTCAGAGATCTTCTGGATAAAGACCTGTGATCTATCAGATCCTTGTTTAGAGACATCTTCCTCTAATTCCTCTGCCTATCTGAAGGCCTGGATCCAGTTTACCCTTTGATTATATGTCCCCCTCTGTAACTTTCAGAAATACCTCACTAGAGAGAGAATCACCTCCCTGTACTATTTCACCCAAAGTCACAATCTACAGGTAGCTAATGAATCTCCAGATACAACCGCAGTAGTATTCGGGGGATTCCGCCTCTATGTAATGAATCAGTTTGTGTCATTTCTGCCCCCATCCAGATGACTTCCTTTGTTTTTGTTCTTGATTCAGTGAGGCTTTTCATACTGCCTTTCACTGGGGGCTTATTATGTGTCAGACATTGTGTTGAATACTTTATATATGTCATCTAATTTAATCCCTGGAACAATTCTTGAGACAAGTAAAATAATGCCCATTTTACAGATAAAAATACAAAACTCAGAGACGCAGAATAAGTTACATAAGTTAAGAAGAATTTCCCAAAATAGAAGGTGGCAGAGATATAATTTGAAGGTAGGCCCATCTGACTCCAAAGGCAATACTTTTTGCCAGTAAGCCATACTTGCCTCTTTCTGCACCCTAATCATGTTGCAAAATATATTAGAGAGCATCCCTGATTTCCTGAAATCTGCAGATTTACCAGGTGTGTCCTTTTCCGCCGATTGAATCATACATAGGAATGTTGAACAGGTCAGAACAGGGCCTTTCTACAAGCTGCCAAGGACTGTCCTCTACTGTGCTAACTGTCCACCCTCTGGGGCACTGATTGCGCCTTGGCTAAATCTGGCCCACAGCCTGTTGTTTTCCAAAAAGCTTTATTGGAAAACAGCCCTATCCATTCATTTACATATTGTCTATGGTTACTTTCACTATATAATTGCAGAGTTGAGTAATTTTGACAGATAATGTATGGTCCATAAAGTCTAATATATTTAAATCTATTCTTTTAGAGAAAAAGTTGGCTGACTTCTAGCCTAGCACACACCTGACCCCAAATACATCCTGAAAGGTTTGACCTGCCTGTGGAATTTTACTATTTTATACTCGGTACACCCTTCCTAAGAACACGGAGCATAGGTGGTTGGCACTTTTCTTCTTCTATGACACCACAGGGACCAAAATGAAATGGATAGAAACATGCACTATTCGTAGCATCATTTCCCATGTTACTGAGACAGGACAGCGGTGGATCTGCATGAGCAATCTGCTCAGTCTGTAAACCAATCCACTTCCCAGCACAAGCTTCCACACCTCACACTGAACGAGAAGACCCAGGGCTGTGAGAGTCCATACTCCTCCCCACCTCTGGACCCCTGCTGCTCTCTCCCCACCCTGGTCCCAAGGTGAACACTAGATCTGATGATCCAGGCAATAAGTTGCCCACAATCTTCACTGCTCCTGAGCCTTTGGGTCACAGCACCATTTCAACTCTACAAAGACAGAATGTCATGGAAAGAAAAGGCACCAACCCTAAGTCAAGCAACCAAGGGTATGGCAAGGGGCATGGAGAACGAGGTCTTTGACAGAAAGAATGTCCTCTGTGAAGAGGGGCAATCAGCCTGGAGACACAATACCCGAGAAAGCACATAATTCCATTCTCATGAATCTGAAACATGTTTATGGGTACAAAGAATCAGGCTTCTATGCAGCTACAGAGGCAACAGAATTACTGGCAAAATAGAAGTTTCTAAGAGTTACAGCTCTTTAAAAACAATGGAACAGTCTGCCTGAGAAGGTAGTTTGTCCCCCATTTCTGAGCATGTTGGGCCAGACACCAGTGTCCCGTGTGCCAGCTAATATAATAGTAATTCCAACATAGAACGTGGAATTGGACTAGTAAACCTGTAACATATATTCTAGTTCATGGATTGATGCTTATTTTGAACTTGTCTGTTGTTTTTCAACAATTGATCTCCCTAATTAGTTGGCTTTTGGCACTTCAAGCCCATAAACTTTATTTAGTTTTCTATATTCCATACACCAATCAAACATGTGCCCACTGCAAAGTCTTAATGAGTGGGACATTTGATTTTGGGAGGCCTGTGCCACAAAAAACAATGGCAACAGACAAAAAAAAAAAAAAAACACTAAAAAAGAAAAAACTTGCTTCTAATAGAATTGAGCTATGTATGTTTTCCCATTCTTAACTTCATCCTACTATCTGCATTCTTTCTCCACCAAACTGTCAGACCACCCAGATCAATTCCTCTCCTTACTTTGAATTTACTGTTTCCTGAAATGTGTGTGGTTTTAAAATTCCTCTGGGATCTTAGGGCATGAGGTGTTATGTGTGCATACGCGTGTATTTAAGGTGCCTCTTCAGAGCCAGAAAATTAAATTTGGGTCAGAAAAATCATGTGGACTTACCCCCATCTCGCACTCAATGCCTTAAAAGCCCTAAGAGAGCTGGAAACTGTAGGGGAAGCTGCCTTGATTGGGCAGAAAGCCACGAGGATACACGTTTCACACAAACCTCCTGTTCCATGTCATTTCCTCTCTATCCTTCTGTTGCCAAACCACCACAGTTCAGCTAATTCCTCCTCGAGCAGTGTCTCACCCAGTGCTGCAATTATAGTGGAGACAGAAATGGAGTTGGAAATGAAGTAATGAGGAGGCAAAGAGAGGAGGCCACCATGATTCATCCCTAAAGCATGTGAGGGTCATTAAATCTATATATTCGGTCCACTAATCACTAATTTTACCCACTAACAAAAAGAAAGGAGGAAGAAATGAAAATTAGGTGTTTTGAGAAAACCCTGCCTCTGTTGGTCCCTTCCCAAGCAAGCAGCTTGCTTAAGAGTGCCAACCTGTCATCATAAATAATCCCAAGGTATTATTTAGAACATCCATAAACCAAGACAAGGAAGAGTACAGACTGCCCCCTACTTACAATGGTTCAACTTTACAATGATGCAAAAGTGATACACATTCAGTAGAAACCATACTTCAAATTTTGAATTTGAATCTTTTCCTGAGCTAGAGATATATGGTTCGATAGCAGCAGGGAATCACAGTTCCTAGTCAGCCATGGAATCACAAAGGCAAACAACCCGTATTCTACAGTCTACTCTGTTGCCAGTGTTTTGGGGGATATTGTGTTTTGTGTCTTCCCATCTCAACATGTCTACAAAACACCCATCTAGATCTCCTGCTTCTGCTGAGGAGAAAAGGAAGGCAGTTACTCTTGGGCTGAAACTCCAGCTAATTGCCCAACTGTAGGGTAATGTAAGTGTTCTGAGCACGGTTAAGGTCAGCTAGACTAAGCTACGATGTTCAGTAGGTTAGGTGTATTACATGCATTTTCGACTTACACTATTTCCAACTTAATGATGGTTTTATCAAGACATAGCCCCACCGTAAGTCAAGGAGCATCTGTGTAGGAATGGTTCACAAGGTATGGCATTTACAGTTTACAGTTACAACACAGGATCTGTTTGTCTTCGACATCAGTACTTCAATGTGTGCTTGAGGCAATATTTGGGCACTTGACCTCTGGCCTGAAATTTTCGAGGAGACAAAAGGGACAAACTATGACATCATAGCCTGAGACATTTCGCTCCTAGCCCAGTTTTGAGAGAATTTGCTGTTTTCCTTTCTAGTAGTCACCCAACACTGAATTCCATGCATTTCCCCTGGAACTATTTCTCCTGTCTGCTGTGTTCCTCCCAGCAGCAACACTGTTCTCCTTGCCTCCCAGACTTGCAGTCGGAGCCATTTTTATCTCCTTCCCTCATGCTCTTCCCATTCCGCAATTCCCACTCCACTCCCCACTTCCAGCATCAAATAAAGATCAGCTGCTGCTGCCTGTTCCCTAGGGATCGCCATCTCTTCATCCTCACCCGTCTCAGTAGTTCAGGCTCTCATTGTCTTTCCTATTCTACTGCAGCAGCCTCCTAACTGGCCTCCCTTCCTTTCGTCCTGTCCTCATCTTCCCATAAGAATCTCTCCTCCCAATGTTCCTTGTGTTAGCAATCACTTCAACTGTTTCAAGGTCTTACTGGAGCAGCATTTCTCATTTCCTCCACCAGAAAGCCCTGTTCAATTCTTAATGTTCATTTCCTTTAAGAAACTTTCCATGATTCCTTAATTATCTGAACAAGAGGCCCCTCTCAGTACTTGTAACTATATTAAAATAATGATATTTGTCTCTTTGTCCCACAGAAGACTTTATGGTATGAGGTCATTTATTTCCATGTTTCCCCAAAAATAAGACTTAGCCCGACAATCAGCTCTCTCTATATAATGCATCTTTTGGAGCAAAAATTAATATAAGACCTGGTCTTAAATTATATTATGTTTATGTTATATTATATTATAGTTTATATTAAATATAGTATTATAATAAAATAAGACCGGGTCTTATATTAATTTTTACTCCAAAAGACGCATTAGAATTGATTGTCTGGCTAGGTCTCATTTTTGGGGAAACATGGTTTTACTTTGAATTCTCAACAGTTTACATAGTACCTAGCCTATGGAAGTCATGTAAAAAAAATATCTGTTAAATGGATGAACTTCCTCATTTAAAATTCAAATGTAACATTGAAGCTACCAAGAAAGTACTAACATTTCACACTGGCACTCAAAGTCTCCCACCTTCATCTGACCCCATTTCTAGCCTTATCGTCCACTATGCATCCGTGACACTAAAGCAAAACCGCATCCACTCATTATTCTTTGCATTTCCCTGCTGTTTCTTGACCGTGTTTCTCTATTCTTGCTATACCTTCAACCTGCACAAGGCTTTTCCTCTAGCCCTCCTCTCTTTACATCCCAGCTCCCCACCTTGTATCCCTTCTTTAAAGGTTATGTCATATGCCACTTCCTTTTTGTTCTCCAGGTGCAACCACAGCTTGTGAATTCTCATTGGTATCAACTCTTCTGCAATGCAATAAGCTTGCTGCATCTTAAAGCATGGCTGCCCACATACTTGACTTATCTCTACATTGGCATATGCACTATTTATAGCACAGACTGTATTACTTAGCTCTATATCACAACACCTAACATAATGATGTACACATATTCACACCCAATGCCTGCTTATTCTATTTGAACAGATTGTTTGAACCTGGCTTGAAGTATTACTTTTATGCATATAGCTTGGTGTCTGAGCCAAGTTGTCAAGTACAAGCTTGATTTGGAGGAGTTCAGTCAAAAAGGAAAAGGTCTCAGATCTCCCTATAGATGATGCATTTTCCATTCTATTTTTCTTAAAGCAATCAAAATTATGTTACCTTCCTGTAACATAAATATTGCCTTAACCTCAATAAACATTTGATAAGTAAGTAGTTTTGGGGATTATAATTATTACAGTCAATAATTAAATTCACTGTTATACATATATCAAAATTCACTAAACAACCAAGATATACTCTTGGGGAAACTTAGTGGTTCTCCTTAGTTTTAAAGGAAGCATAGTTCAAAATTAAATTTAAGGTAGAAATTTATAACTATTTGTATGCTCTGAAATATGATCAAAATCAGCAACTCTCTCCAAATTCTTTTAAATTGACAAGAAATACCTATTGCTAAGTTGAGGGACAAACCTCATTTCCTTTAGAAAAAAGAGAAGAGGTGGCAAATCCTGGAGATTCTTTTCCAAAAATTTAAATCAACGGTGAATGCTTACTGAAATCACATTAGGAAATCTATACTCTGACCTCCTGGTCTTGCAGAATTCTCAGTGCTAATACCTGGGCTCCATGCCTCAATTCCCACTCTCCCTATCACATGCATGAAAGTGATTCAAAATCCAAAAATCCGTGAATTTACTATCTCTTTGAGTCCAAGCTCTGATTTAAGTTCTGAAAAATATAAAAACCTCCCAAGAAAGATTGGAATTGACCTTAAAATTTATCTAGACAAGCTGAACCAACGGCAATTATATCTTTCCTAGTCCGAGGAAAATAGTACTTTACGTAATGGGACTTGGAGACTGGATTTCATATCCTATCATTAAGGAATTTCCCTCCAGTGATTGTGAGATGTCCCATTCTCCCAATATTTTCATTTTACCATGTTTCCCCGAAAATAAAACCTAGCCATACCCAGTACTAATGCGTCTTTTGGAGCAAAAATTAATATAAGACCCGGTATTATTTTACTATAAGACTGGCTCTTGTATTAATTTTTGTTCCAAAAGACGCATTAGAGCTGATGGTCCGGCTAGGTCTTATTTTCGGGGAAACATGGTACTTTAGCTCCAAAAAAATGATTAGAGTGTGGCCAAAGCAGGTGAGAGTAATGCCTACTTCATTTCTAACAGACGCCTCAGATCTCTGAGTCTGAGTCGTTAACCCTTTCTCTAAATTCCCTCCAAGAAAGAGTGAAAAAAATTGGACTGTGAGAATTTAAGAAATAAAGGATCTGAGGTATCAAGTCATTTGGGGTACAAAATAACCTGTTGTCAGGCTATTTTCCACATGCATTTCCCCCCCCCTCTGGCTTCCAGACAAACACAACATTATTTCCACATAGGAGTGGGTAGACACTGCCTTAGTCATCTTTTTTGTGCTGGTCAATGGAAAGATCCCAGGGGCAACTTTCAATTTGCCTGGGCATGCTCAAAATTTCTGTGGGTTTCTCTAAGTGTGCTTTTGATTTAATGATTGCTGAGAAACTTTCAGGCACAAACTAAGAGTCACCCTCGTGCAGGCCCATAGCGTGGAAAAGGGAGCTCAGTGGGACCTGATAAGGCCCAGGTGCAGGGAGAATTAAGTCCTGAGTTTTCTATTCCAGGCTGACCAGTGAGGAGGAGAAATAAAGCAGACGGAAATACTGGATCAGATTCATCAGATGAGTCTATCGACTATTGCTTTTAAAATGTCAAGGACTAATAACATAAAAGGATGGTATTTGCATCCTCTGCTATGGGAAATGGATTGAATTGCTTATTATCTCATAGGAACAATGGCAGAAAAACTGGGATTAGAACCCAAGTCTCCTGCGTATTTCTATGACTTTCAAAATTATACTGCCTGTCACATCCTAAAAGTACAGTTAACCTGGGGAAGATGAAGATGAAGGAGGACATGAATTTTTTTTTATTTTCCAACTCTGTGTGGTATCTTTCCTGCACCCCATCCTCCCTACAGTACCCCATGTCTACATCCAGCAGCACTTGCCACCTCATACTGCAACTGATACTTTACTTTTCTAACTCTCCAACCGCACTGTAAGCCCTTGGAGAGAAAGATGTTGTATGTCTCTCTCCAGAACTCAGCACAGTGTTTGACATGTAATAGGAAATAAATAGTTGTTGAATTAGTGAACTAACTCCTGATTCTGTGCAGGGACAGAGAAAAATACTAGGACCAACAGGTGACAGCCTCGAGAGGAGCTTATTTCAACTTAATACAGAAAAGCCCATTCTACCCAGAGCCTCTATGAGTGGGACATGCAAGGCAAGAAGTAGTGAATTCTCTTTTACCAGAAACTTTTAAACAGATGCTGAATAACCCACCTGCCAGGGTTACTGAAGAGAAGATGCCTGCTTTGGGTGGGCTCCAATTTAGAGATCTATGACTATTCATCCCAGACCCCAAGCCTCATTTATCTGAGAGAAGAGTCTCTAGTGCCACCTTCCTGTAACCTGGGGTACTTTATAAAGGTCTGTCCTTGCCAGAGCTGACTAATGAACTTGCTGATCCTATTTACACTGAGCTTTTGCAGTGTAAAAACAAAAAGCACCCAACTGAGCAGGAGAGGTCTATAGAAGGGAATTCAGCTTAATCTTGCACTATTGAGTTGATCTGGTTTAGAAGAATGGCATTTGTCCCTAGCCCACCAGAAACATTATGCAGACATAATAAACTGGGGTCTCAGTATATACTAGTAAAAGAAAATAAAGAAAAATCAAACCGAAAGGTGATCAGGACCTTATAGATTACCTGAAATAAAATGTTCTTATTTAGGCCTCAGAAGGAGGCATCTATAACCACACAGTTAATGCCTGGTAGAGTTGGCACAAAATTCCGCTGATTACAAGGCCAGAATTCTTTTCATTACCCAATGCTATGAAGCCCACTATAATATAACACTTAATTATACAGGTTTAGGAATACAAGTCAAAGCAGATCCCGAATGTAATAATAGATGCTAAAACTACATATGGCAAAAGCATGTTATAACATGGTTGACTTATGACGTGAATAAATTATAAAGGGATTGATTGCACAGTATTTTTCTCATTAAGGACTGAGTTGTGCTCCTATATCATGTGGGTAATCTGTGCTGTAAATTCTGTCACACATCTCATTAGAATCCAAACCAAATCAGAGACAGTGGGGCTTTGGGGTGTATAGGAAAGGCAAAGTACACATACATTGCTTTTAGGTTGTATATTATATAATATTAGCTCTTTTAGATGTACCAACCATCCTGCAAAGTAGGTATTGTTACCTCTATTTTTAAAGATCAACCTGGGGCTCAGAGACATCAAGGTTTTAACCTGTTGTCATACTACTAGTAAATGACAGTCAGGATTCAAATCCATGTGTGTTTGGTTCCCAAGCCCAAGATCCTTCCCAAGGGATCAGGACCCCTGTCATCCAATGCCTCTGTAAGTAAGTTTGACTTTACATAAGGAACTCTCCCTCTGAGTCCTAGATAATCTCTAAGGTCCATTCTAGATCCAGAAGTCCTTTAGTGCAATCTCAAATGTTCAAGATTTGAAAAGAATTTCTTACATATATATTCTACCCAAAAATAAATAATGTAAAAGATAAACATGCACAACATCCAAGATGTCTAGATGACTTTCTTTTCTATTTTTTGCTCGGGCTCATTTAGCTAGGTTTGTCTGAATGTTGGCACCGACTGAGGGCTTTTAGTAAAGAAGCAGCACATTCACACTTTCTTTATGTGCATGACGGGCAAGCTTAAGAGAGATATCTATGTGCAGGACTGCAAACAGCTGCAGCTTAAACAGGCGTTATCATAAATGTAAGCAGGAATTAGCTAGTGCTGAAAGATGAGGACCATCAAGTAGATGTGGACCGTCTCAACTCTGTGCACTCAGGCCAAGGACTAGCCTTCTACCTTTGCGTCCACTAATCTGAGAGGACTTCCTGTGTAGAGAAAACAACCCCCCTCTTGAAGGCACTATGGTGTAGTGAGGAGGTCCTAGATGAGGTATCAGGAGACCCCACTCTGCACTACTTACCAAGATGACTTCACCTCCAAGTGAGCCTCAGTTTCTTATAAACTTCAAAATTAACCACTCTCCTGCACTTACTACGGGAGTGTGTGTGCGTGTGTGTGCCAATCAAATAATGAGTGTGCAAGGGTTTTGCAGATTCCAGAACACTAAGAACTGAGGGCTGACATTATTATTCTTTCTCTAGCCTAAATGTGCCAACACTTTCACTCCCATTGATTCATTCACCTCAAAAATAGAGATGAGAGCTTTGTTGTTGGCTTTATCTTTTTTTACTTAGCGGCCTCATAGTAGGAAGAACATGGCTTTTGGTGTCATAGGGATTAGTGGTTCATCCCAGGTAAAACATTGGCTGGCTATGTGGCCTTGAGAATGTTTACCTTTCTCTTTGTCAGTTTCCTCATCTGTAAAACGGGGATAATAACACGTCACTAGTGGTGATATTTAAACTACAATGACATACATAAAGAATCTAACACAGTGTCTGGTCGACACTGGCTATTTAATAAATTGTAGGGGCTACTGTAATTATTTACCACGCTTTTCAAATGACCAGTGATAAACAATGGGAAAAGAAAGATTCACCCCACTACCTGCCCATCCTAGCCCTGCCAGCCATTCCAGCTGTGTCACTTGTGGGGACTAGGACACACATTTAGTGCTAAAGGAACATGGGAATACTAGCAGTTTGCCATTCAGCTTGATTCATGGGCTAGGACTTCAGCACTTCTGCTGCCACCCAGCAACTGCCCAGGGGAACTGCATGGATTTCAGACAAGTAGAATTTAAAGGGACAGTTATTTGAAAATTTATAGAAGCAATGAGGGAAACCTTTTTTGAGAGACTCTTCCTCAGCAATGACAATATACAAAAGTCTGAGCGGTTAAATGTTGGGACTGGGTCAAATTCAAAACTCCTGTCACTGATATCGAGGGATGTCTCCTTCCATATTGTATAATTTCTGTAAAACCACCTGGACCTTTATTCCCCTCACTACAACATTCATTATGTTTAAAAGAGTACCCAGATAAAACCTTTAAATTATAGAATTTTGTTCTGAAAGACACCTGGAAGATTATAAACTGTGTTCTCATTGCTTTACAAATGTGAAAAAAAAAATGAAAGAAGAGAGTTAATAGATCTCAGGGAACTCATTAATTGGAGTCAAAACTCCAATTCCACGTCTACTATCTATCTAACCAGTGCTCCATTCCTCAGATCCTTCTAAAGAGCAGAGTCCCTGTTTTCTGATGACATAAGGAGAAGAACTAAAATGCTGGAACTTAAAGGTTTAGTTTAATGAACAACCTCCTTAGTTGTTTACCCATCTTTGAGTTCTACTCTCTGCTTGGTCATTGGGAGTCTTGATGACAGTCCCCCAAGACCACAGTTTACATTTATAAAATGAGGGAGATTGAACTAGATCCTCTAAAATCCCTCCCAGCTCCTGTTTCTTATCATTACTCTCACTTATTGAAGTATCACAATAGCAACTTGGAAGAATGTAAACACATCATAACTAACAGTTTTTTTCCTGCAACAAATTAGAAGAAACAAATCCTGAACTTTGATTCTCTGCGAAGCATCCCCCAGCCCCCCATGCCATTCCTGCTGATGGGTTCTCACCAAGATGTACCCGACATATCCCTGGGCTCAGCCCAATCTGTTAAACAAGCCTCTTCTCGCTTGATTTAAGCTGCCGCACATGGGTAAGGTGTCCCTTTTCTGAGGTGATCTGTGTCAGTGGATATTAATACAACTCTTAACGAAAAGGGGTCTAAAGAGATAAAACAAAACAAAAACCAAATAATATATGGCTGGTGATTAAGAGATGATTCAGAAAACCATGCTGGGAGAGTCACAGCATGTGACTTTGATGCCACATGTTGTTATGGAAAATGTATGTTTACAATAGATCTTGATAGGAGGATCAGAAACACTAAAATTTGACCCACAAAGAGGTCAATAGTCTTTTCACTTGTTTTTGCCTTATGCCGTTTTTTTTTTCTGTGTGTTTTTATTTGTGTTTTGTTCTGTGTTATTTTCCTAAAAAAAAAAAAAAAAAAAAAAATGAGATGCTAACTGGGTTATTTCTAAAGACAGATCATCCAAAAAACAGTTATAAGATTTAATTACTGAATCCTAACAGTCTCATTCAGTGCAAATGAAAGGAAACTACATAAAATATGAGTATTCTCCCCATAGAAAGAACAGAAACACGAACTGATGGGTCTTGAAAATGCAATATTTAAGAATTGATTAACAAGTAGCAAGAGGAAAGTTAAGAATGCTATCTTTGCAATATCCAAATTCCCTAGCTTCCCAGACTCTGTGCTTTAGATTCCAAAAAGGATTAAGCTCTTTTTCAGAGAACTGATTTCTCTCTTTAAAGCCAAATCCCTGGTTTAGATTCCATTTGTGCTTCAGAATCCTGCCATTATGATACTAAAGACCAGAATCACTTCCCTAAAGAAATGCAGTGTTGGGGTGGCCAGTTAAAAGAAAAAGAAATGCAGTGTCTTTAACACTGATGAGTTTTCTTGTTACTCAGAGCAATAGATTTTTGTAGAACCTCAAACTGGTTGCCCTCACACTAGGTACATAGTGAGTCCAGCATAAGTTTTGGGCTGGTTCTCAAGCATTTCCCAGCAGGGATGAGATCCTGCCCTCTGCAGGAATTCTTAGGCAACAACTTCCTAAGGAGGTATTCTCATTTAAATATAACCTCCTGGCAACCAAATATTTATCTAGAAGAAATTGGGAGTGGCCCTGTCCAATCAGGCACCTGGGTTCAGTCCATTACTCAAAAATAACAGGATTGAGGCATTTGGGGAACGCCTCCTCCCAGAGATTTGCCAAGAAATAGCTCAGCAATCCCCTACCATCCACCCATCCTTGTCAACACGCCTCCCAGGGCCGTATGATTGAGTGGACTGCACCACACCCAAGATCAAATCCAGGGCATTCTTGGCACAGATCCCCAAAGGCAAAGTCAAGAGCATGCATGACAAAATCCTTGCCTGTTGCCCAGTTCATCAGAGTATGTGACGTAAATTGATCCTCGCTAAGGTTGGTAGGTTCATAAACACCAAGGCAATTCTGTTTTCAGACTTCATCTCCATCTAAGCAAATCTCAAGTGATTTTGCTCCATTCGTCAGTGTTGCCCACAAGAGGTTGATACTCAGAATCTTATAATATCCTCTCCTTTCCACACTTAGGTCAATCATTCAACACCTCTCACCAGCATGGACTCAAAGATCTGATCAAACTATTCTCAGTGCTCCAATCCACCTCACATACTACTACCTGCTTTAATCATTTACTCATCACTTATTGAGTACACAGCAGTGTGCCGCCACATACCAGTGTTGTGCTGCAGGCTGTAGGGATGCAAAGATGCATAAAGCCGGTCTGCTCTAAAACCTTTATGACTCCCATTAGCCAATCAAAATGTATAAAACCTCTCTATCCTGCTATTTAACACTGCCTGTGAATAGGTTCTCCTCCTCCCTCCGCTCTCCTTATGCTTCTCGCATCCAGGAGACTCATCATGATTTGTGAAACAACTTTTCACACTTTGTATTAGCACGTCTTTTGATAACACACTTTTTCCCCAGCCTATGAGGCAGCTTACCGTTTTCTACCAAAATTTATCAGTCTGTTGGCTCTTTAGCAAATAATTCCCATGCCTGAAAAAAAACAAAACAAAAAAACAACCAAATAACAAACAAACAAACAAAACACGTTGGCTCCTCTGTGCTCCCGTTACACTATTTCTATTTTTCATTTAGAGTTTGTCATGTTATGTGTTATGTGAAAATTAGTTTCCTATATGATTACTATTCCTGTGTCCAATTAGATCTCAAGTATTTGAGGGTGAGACCAATATATAATTCATCTCTCTTCCCCTAAGTAGACTACTAGGTCATTATCTTCCATTTGTGGATCATCTCATTAAAACTATTACAATTAAACCTAGTTTCCAGGATCTGGGTGTGCCAACATCCAATTTACCATGAAGGAGAACAAACACAAGGCAAACGCAATAACTGTACTACTGTACATGAAATAGCTAAAACAAACTTTTAATTAAAAAAGTCAATGAATATTAATTACCTAATGTTCTTAATTAAGTTAGGTTTTGCATTAGAACTAGCTTCCTCTGGCTTCTGAACCATTAACAAATGGTACAAAATATAACCTTAGGTGTTTTAGGTGGTCTTGTATTGGGTTTAAGGTCACTGCTCTATGCATATTCATATAGTCACCTCTCTTGACGCTACACACCTCCTGCTTGATTGGAATTGGTGGATACCATCTTGTTCCTAGGAGAATTTTCACATGTGCTTTCCCTGCTCACAGAAACAGGTCCTCTGTCTCCAATTAGTTAGGGCTTAGGCTCTCTCAAGCCAATTCATCAAATTCTGATTCCCATCAGAAAACAGGCCCCAGCTCTCCGTTAGTTTGTGACAAACAGGCCTTGAGTTGAGTAAATAATTAACACTTCTTTCCTATTAAACTTACAACCGAGACCTGTAGTCCTAATTGCCCCACTCAGTGACTCAGTAGCTTCACAGGGAGTAGCTAGGTATATATTAGCATTTTGCAATACCTAAAAGGATACATATAGAGTGCCACCTTCCTAATAGAGGCAGAGTTAATTGGAAAACAAAAGAAAACTAATAGGTTTGGAGCACCTATCTATAGCAGTGACCAGCTTGGTAACTCTCATATGTTCCCATTTATCCCCACAACTCCACTGGGTGGATATTATTAACCCCATTTGTAAGATAAGAACACAACCCTCAGAAAAGTTATGAAGCAAAGCCAATAAGTGACAGATCTGGGATTGGAACCATTGTCTGGGGAATCATGAACCATATGAACATTGTACCACACGAAACTGCCACCCTCATCATCCCTAACCTTTAAGAGTTGGCAGAACCCCTTCTCCTAGTATTCTAGGCTCTGTTAGTTAGAATGAGGTTTGGCTGCCTATAAAGAAAAATATCAACTAAGGTGAACCACATATTCTCTTGGTAAAAGAAGATCAGAGGTGAATAGTGCAGGAGCAGAAGCCAGGCTTCTTCCAACTTCCCACCTCTGCCACCTCTAGGTTAGCTCTTTGGATCCATGGTCCATGATGGCAGCTGGAGCATTACGTCCATATTGCAGGCAGGAATTGGGAAGTGAAAAGGTACAGAAAAGAGTGCTTCCTTGTCTTTTGAGGCGTCTTCCCAGAAGGCCCTCCAATTTCTTCTGCTTACATTTCATTGGCCAGAGCTTAGTCAGATGGATACACTTAGCTTCAAGAGAGACTAAAACATGGAGTGTTTCAGTTAGGTAAATGGCTGCCTCTGGTAACTTAGGGATTGTGTTAGATGGGAAACCAGGAGAATGTTACGTCACGCCATTTGCATTTAACAGACATTTCTTCTTTAACAGATAATAACTGTTTTAATTTAAGTTTTAAAGACAGAATTTTCAGGATTCTAATGTAGAGGGGAAAATACAGAAAATCAGGTCTCTTTTATTCATGCCTGAAGACACTCTTCAGGGAAGGTAAACGTTGTTGCTTTCGCCTGAGTGGCAGAAGATGAGCCAGTCATGTGTCAACTCTTTAGCCTGATGCCATTCTTCAGAAGAGAGGATTCCCTTTACTACCAGTTCCACTATTTATTTACATTCACAGTCATACTGAGATTTTGTGACCCAAGCACTGTAAAGATTATGGCTTTCTTTACCCATGCATAAATCAAAATGCAAACCAGACTAAATACATTTTTTTCATGTACGCTGAAATTAAAAATAGCTTCTTTCAAGATTTATAGACTTAAATTTTTGAATAAGTACATTAATATTGAACTTCTGTCATTGTTTGGTGGCTGTGCTTTACTGTCGCCATATTCCTGTGCTTCTCTGCCATTGGATAATCCAGTGCGGTTAATTTTTCTTGGACTTCCATTATTCCTAGGGTTTCTTATCCTGAATCCTATAGAGTGCAGTAATAGTTCCATAAATAATGATTAATATGAGGAGGAAAGTACTGTGCCATATCGTCTTATTTACTGAGAGAGTATTGGGGAAGGAAGGGATGACAAGTCAAGGAGTTACTCGTCAGAAATGACAAAAGACTGGACCTTTGTTCAATAACCTCTCACCTCATTTACACTTAATGAAAATGCTTTGTTTTTTTGTTTTTAAAAATATAACTTCTTTGGTGAGCTAAACACTTTGTTGGATGGATAATCTAGTAGTCAGACATACCTAAATGAAGAATAAAACTTACTTCATACTCGTCTGGATGTTTTAATAAATAAATAAATAAATAAATAAATAATGACATGATATTAAAAAATGTGAACTATATAGCTAGGTCCAGAGAGTTTCGACTAAGAGTTGGGGGTGGGAGCCGAAAGTGCAGAAAGAAAAAGAATATATAATTTGAAGTTGGAAAAAAGTGGATCAAACACCAACTCTAGCCTATTTTCTCATCTCCTGGTCCATCTTTCCCTTGGGTCTGCAAAACAAATTCATGGAAGTTCAAGTTCTGCCACCAATGTCAAAATTTCCCAAACAAAAATTGTCCTTGGTTATAATATTCCTTGACTGCTAACAAAAGTTCTTATTGTTCTTATTTCATGGGAGGGAAAGTGGAAAGAAGACTGTAAAATTTTGGTTAATCATTGGCCCACGAGATGGCAGAACTTTAACCTCATCTCTTTAACCCATTTCATGTGCCATGGGGGTAAATTAAGACTCTGAGATGGGAAACAACTTTCTTTCAAGGACACACCAAAATTGAAGGCTGAATAGGCACAAGAATTCAGGTTTTCTTACTTCCAGACTGTCAGTCGAGTCTCCGTGTTGCATTTTTAAGTAGTTACATTCATTTAACTGGAATTACCAATGGCTAGTGTTCTTTATTAGAGTGAACGAGCTACAAAGAGAGCTCCTCAACACCCCCAACCCCGGCCTCTCCATTCCCACAACCACTGCAATCACATCCCAATACCCTGCTGCCTCCACTTCTTAATCTAAATTCACGTGAATTTAGCAGGTCTCAGAATTCGGAATAAAATGCCATAGCAACAAGATGCACATCTGATTTTAATTACCAGATCTTTTTTCCATCATCACTGATAAAACCTTGTGTTTATATAATACCTTTCCCCAATAATCCCAGGGTGATTTATGAACATTATCTCATTACATAATAAGTAATTATCCTAAGAGATAAGCGGGCAATTTTATTCATTTTATGCACTGAATCAGACCCATTTCCCAGCAGTTCCAGAAACAATCCCACAGTTCAGAGCAAAGGCTTTCAAACTATGTTTTAACTGTGAACTCCTTCACAATCTAGCGGATGCCAGTGCAAGGGACAGATAAAAGCAGAATTACTCTAACTCATCCAAAATGCCAAAGCTCATCGATATCTAAATACAAAACTCATCGCTACATCAGTGTCTCTCCTCAGGCTATTCATATTTTGTTGCCCATGTTAGCTTGTTCACAGTTCCTCAGATACCCGATTCCCTCCCTCCTTTGCACATATTCTTCCCTCTTCCCCAAACATTCTTTCCATAACCCCCTTCACATTGTCAGCTCTTACTCATCCGTCCAATCCCAGCTCCAGAATCCCTGTCAGAGAAAACTTCCCTGATCTTCACCCTCCAAATTAAGTCTAAATCCTGTAACAAATGCTCTGATATCCTTCATGTGGTAGGCTACTTCTCAGCTATCCTCCAATAATGTCTACTTCCTGGTATTTATGCCCTGTGTGATAGTCTCCACTTGAGTGTGAGCTGGATTTAGAAATTTGCCTCTCGTGAATACAGTATGGCAGAGGTGATGAGCTGTCACTTCCAAGATTAGGTTACCTAAAGACTGTGGCTTTGATCTTGCTCAACCTCCCTTGCTCTCTCTCACTCTCTCCCCGTTCCCTCTGATAGAAGCCAGCAGTCATGTTGTAAGTAGCCTCAGGAACAGGCTCACATGGTGGGAACTGATATCTCTGGCCACCCTGCAGGGAGGACCTGAGCCTGCCTACAGCTATGTGAGTGAGCTTGAAAATGATCCTTCCTTGGTGGAGCTTTGAGATGCCACAGCCCCAGTGACACCTTGGTTGAAGCTTTGGAGAGATCCTGGATCAGAGGCCCCAGCTAAGCCACACCCATATTCCCTACTCAGAAACACAGGAATAATAACTGTTTATTGTACACTATTAAGTTTGGGTAAGTTGTTACATGGCACTAGATCATTCACACACCTCATATCTCTCTTCTTCAAAGCACCATCACTACTGTAATTTTATACTTATCAGTATGCTTATTTGACGACTCTCTGGTTGTCCCCTTGACTGTGAGCTCCATGAGGGGAAAATCTCTCTTTAGCACAATGGTATCACAGCAGCCAGCACAGCAACTGGCAATGGCAAGTACTCAATAAATGTCAGTTGCATGAATAGTTTATCCCAACCATCACCTTTTCCTATAGCCAATCAGGCACCCCGTATACCTCTTCTATTTGTAGGCTCACAGTTCACTGCCATCTGCAACTTCCACATCAGGAAAACCCAATCCAGTGATCACATGCCAGACATTCTACTTCAGCCAAGTCTTCTCACACCCATGCCCTCCTTTTCTCACCCACTGGCCCAGTTCAGGTCCTTATAATTTCCCAACTCTACTATTAGAGAATCTCTCCCCTAGCCAACCCCTTCCTACATGTGTTTTTTCTTAAACCATCTCTTACAGTGTTACCACCCTTATCTTCCTGAAGCCAAATGCCAATTGTTCCAGTCTCCTCCCCCCAAACCTTCAATATCTCACATCCTAATATAACTGAAACCCAAACTCCTCATATTATTGTTGTTCAAAACCATTCAGAAACTTCCACCATACCCTCCCAACAGCTGGGTCCCAGCTCCACAGGAGCCGTGGCCGTGATCACACCAGTTGAGCATTTGTCTACTTATCTTTGGATGGCACTACTCCTCCCTATTTCTCTGCCCCAATTCTGCTCATCCTATAAAGACCTGCTCAGACTGCACCTTCTCCGTAAGCCCTTCCCACACCTCCCACTAGAAATTCTCTCTCCTTCTCCTGTGCCCGTGACACTTGTCTTTCCACTGGAGCACTAAGCAAAGCCTCGTTAGAGCATCAGTGAGTGTGTGAGTGTGTGTGTGCATGTGTGTTTGCAGTCCTGTGAGCATCTCAGGGACAAAGTCACTGTCTCATCACTTTGTCATGCACAAGGCCTGCCACCTGGCCAAGGCTCAGAAAAGACTCCCTGAATTAATCAAATTACTGCTTGAATAGAACATACCTTTAGGGAACTGCTTTTTATTTTCAGAGTGCTGTGGGGAGGGTAGATTATTAAATCACAGCTTTTCTTTTTTAAAGCAAAGACCACAAACCACCTTTGAAGCCAAGAAAAAGATGTGATTGGAGGGAAATAAATCGGTACCTTTAATTCTCCACTGAGTTTGGCAAAACAACAAAATGTCAGCTTCCACCAGATCATTTCTTTTTAATTAAAAGCCGAATTCTTTTGGAGGACCCAGTTTTCTGGTCAAGTCAACAAAAAAGTAACCAGTGCCATCCACACCCCCTCCCCTCTCCTCCCACCCCTACTCCTGGAGTTAGGCCATCCTTGGGGGCGGCATATACTTCAGCTGTTTGCTCTGTGCTCATAATTAGATCGTCTAGACAGGAGATGTTGCTGGAGCAATAGAAAATATTTTACAAGGTGTTCCGCAGAACCATACTTATAACAGTGATTAGAATGTACTGACAGACGCGAAGCCAGCAGAATCAGCCTGGGCCACAAGCTGGTTTCACCAATGCAGAGCAGAGGCCCTTTGAAGCTCTTGTCTGAGGAACAGAGGCTAAATTAGAACTCTGGGGGCACGGAGCAGCTGGTTGGCCTTTGGACGAGGGAGTAAGGCTGAGATAATGGAGTCATGTCTGGGCTGCCCTTGTCCCGCCCTCTGGGTTCTGGTGCAAAGTCAAGGGGCGGGGGAGAGGTGAAGGTGCAGCTTCTGGCTCTTGCTTTCACCAGCATCTCTTACAAAGAGGATGAGTGCTAGTGACCACCACAAGCAGTTTCCTGAGCCTCACTTTTGCAGCATTGCTTATTTCTTATATATAGCAGAATATAAATTTTAAACAGCATACCGTGATACATGTGCGACGCCTACTCTTGCAGCAAGACATTTCTTGGCCTGACCTTCCCGCTCAGCTTTTGTTGGCATATCAATGTGACAACAATATTTTCCAGCAGAGAAGCTCTTTAGAGACATTTTCACAGGAGTAACTGATTAGGTAAAATCATTTAGCCCTCAGAGATGAGTGATTTTTGGAAAATGCTACACCAATAGAGTAGTTCCACAAAGGCACAGGGTTTTAGGACCAAACAAACAAACAAAAACAAACAAAATAAAACCTTAAAGATTTTATAAATGAGGAAACTGAGAGATTCAGCAAAGGAAGGAAACATATATCAGGAAAGTGTGTCAAAACCCAGATCCCTGTGAACTAGTGTCTTTCTACCAAACCTGTTACAAAATCTTGCATCCTTTAAGTGTTTACTATATACCAGATATTTTTCTAGGCATTTTTTATATAGTATATCATTTAATCCTCAACACAGACTAACGAGATAGATACTGTTACCCTCTCCAGTTTACTAATGAGAAACTAAGACAAGGACTGTTATGTGACTGCTTCATGTCACTCACGAGCATATCTAGGACAGGTTCCCAGGCAGCCTGACTTCAAAACCTTCTCTCTAAGCTTAAGACTGTCCACACTCTACCATCTCATCACAGACTTCAGGTAGGAACAGAGGCAAAGAGAGGGGGCCAATTTACCCTCAAAAATTACAATGAATTTGAGGACTAATAGGAATTAGGTGCATGACAAAGGGAGGATTTGAAATCAAAGGATCTCATGTTTCAGACCTCACCACCATCTATTTTCATGATTAC
The DNA here is from genome assembly GCF_004115265.2 of Rhinolophus ferrumequinum. Lineage (NCBI taxonomy): Eukaryota > Metazoa > Chordata > Mammalia > Chiroptera > Rhinolophidae > Rhinolophus > Rhinolophus ferrumequinum. The sequence goes on from NC_046285.1 coordinate 56,775,725, forward strand.
ATACAAGTCACTTGATTCCTCAGTCACAGTTTCCTCACCATTATCTATTATATATATATATATATATATATATATATATATATATATATATACACACACATAGACACACATATAGATAGATTATATAGATATGTAGACATATAGACATAATTATATATAGATATATAGACATAAATTTAAAAGAACGGAGAGTTGACAAGTTGACAAAATATGGATTTTTAGAACTCTTTAAGTGACAACTTACTTTATTTTAGCACTTTACAATTTTATAAAACACTTTCACATCCATCATTCAAATGTGCAAGGACCTATGAGCTAGACATGACAGGGATTTTTGTTACTGACATTTTATAGATTGGAAACTGAGAGCCCAAGAATTGAAGGGAATTGTTCAAATTTAAACAGCAAGAAATTGGTGTGGTTAAGATTAGTCATAGCTTTAACTTGATGCTTATTTCTCAGAGAAGCCTAGTCTTCCCCTGGCTCCCTCACTTTTCTGGGAGGTAATAGATACAACAGGATTATGAAAATTGATTTTTAATTAAAATCTGGGAATGAATCCAATTATGATAGAAATAAGATTTAGGGTTCCCATCTCAGATAAGGAACGATAACAAAAGATATGTGCTAGCAACTAGTTACCCTGGAGGATAAACCAGGCCTTGTACCATTTCCTGGTTTTGTCTCTGGGGAATACTCTAATCCAAAGAGAATCTACCTTCATCTCATAAATAAATGATCCACAGCCTTTAGTTGTCTCTTGCCATCGCCCTCTCCCTTCGCATAAAGCCAAAGACAAACAGTGAATAAAACAAAACAACTCTGTTTTGTAAGCACCAGTATGTGGGATACGCTGGCACATGTTCTGGTAAGTTCCAACAGTCTTCTTCATGGCTTCTTAAGAGAAATAGAAGTTACATTAACAGGAGAGGTTTTCTTCACCCAGAGAGACAGAGAAGAGGGAAGGAGAGAGGATGAAAAACCATGCAAAATTACAGACAGAGAGACAAGGGAGGCGCAAAAGGAGAGAGAGAGAAAGAAGGAGATAAAATATGATTTATCTCAAGAAAATAATACTGAACAGGGAATTGGAAGAATTGATTTTGAAACCAGCTTAGTCTAATGAGCTGATGGCTCCTGAATCCCTGAACCACTTTTGGTTTCACTTGTTTCATTTCTAACATATACCGTATTTTGTCATGTATAATGTGCTTCTGTGTATAATGTGCACTCCTGTTTTTGGCCCAAACTTTCAGATAAAAAATCTTTCATTTTAATTTTTAATTCAAAGCTGTATTTGTTTGTATTTAGGTACGTGTATTTTGTATTATGAATGAATTGTAGCATTTATTTATTAAACTCATAAGCATACATAAAAGATTTAAAAACATTTACATAGATATGGAATTAGTACTATCCATGTATAATGTGCATCTTTATTGTTTCCTCACAACTTTAGGCCAATAAGTGTGCACTATACATGGCAAAACACGGTAGTCCATCAGCCCTACTTATTCTTGGGTTTTGAAGGTCAAATGGCACAGAGGAGGTAAAAGCTGTTGATAAACAGTGTCAGCATTACTCCTACAGCTGGCGGGTGCTAATGGTAAATCATTGCATTTTCTTATCACAAAGGAATTTGCTCGGACTCTGTCCAGGCTTTCCTCTGGATCAGCTTATAATTATTTAGCGGGTGATTTCCCCTTGCCTCTTCCTCCTTTTTCTGCCTGCTGCTGCCTGACCTCTGACCTTACAAGAGAAATAACTTAATGCCCAACCAAGAAGGGCCAAATGACTTGGAAATAAAGATAACAATCAAATTAAACTATTTAGTTCCCTGTTAACAAAAGCTTTTATCTGGGAGAAAAATCAGGACTTGTTAACACCTGATATCTATGAGGCATATTACAAAGTGCTTTCAAGCTATCTCATTAGAGCCTTACAATAAAGATTGACAATTAATGAAAACAGAAAGACAATTAATATGAATGGCCCTTTGATAGATGAGGAAAAGAAGTTAACAGTTGTAAAATTGGTACTGAAACCCAGGACTCTACTACTAGTCCAGACCTCTAACTAGGAAAGTTTCCAAAAAAAGCTGAACAGAAAAGAAGAGAGAAAAAAAAAAAAAAGAAAGAAAGAAAAAAGAAAAGAAAACCTTCACCACGCTACTCCCACCTCCAGGGGCCCAGAGAAAGCCCTTTAATGTTTAACAGCATGCCAGTTGCTGGCACAAGTTTTCTCATTCTAACTCCAGAATGCAAATGCGGATAAAGCCACACAAGTTAATTAGGAGGGCTAGAATTACATCAACTGTGGTAATAATTGGGTGCCTCATGAGAAATAAAAATATGACATTAGAAAAATGAAATTTCTCTGGTAAAACGAAAGAAGGGCAGGATAAGAGAATGTGGGAATAGTATGAATTGGCAGATTCCTTATATTTTAGAATGGACGTTTAATATACACTATTTAAGATGGCACATCATGTGGAAGCATGTTATTTAAACAAGTAACCACTGAAATAACTAATAATGGTAATTATAAGCTGCTTTAAAAAATTAATGATGGAGAAGTTTGAAATGAAGATTAAAAAAGTGGGCTGCTAATATAAACGGTTTATATTAGGGAGTCAATAGATAATACTCAAAAAATGATAGGATTAAGAATTCTATGTTAGGTTACACCTAGAATTGCCAATAGAAAAAGACTATAAACCTTCTTGTTGAAAGAAAAGTATACTCAATGGAAAACAAAGGAAATACAGAAAATACAATATATTTTTAAAAATACAATAATGCAAAATGAGAACTAAGATGATAGCTGTCGTATTAATATGTGTAAATAGGTTAATCTTACCAATTAAAAGAAAAGACTCCTTGTTTGGATCACAAATAAAATTCAATTATATCTATATACAAAAATACATCAAAAAACAGACAGAAAAATTTAAAGTTAAAAAAAAGCAAAGATATATAAAGAACACTCAAAGAAAAACGTAAGTTTTATAATATTCAACAGGCAAGACCAAAAACAAGCAAGGTATTAAAGGAAGAAACTTTATAATGAAAAAGATTATAATCTAAAATAATGATTCAACATCTATAAATGTCCTTATATCAAAGGAGACAATATCAGCATTCATAATTGTCATGCGGGGTCTCTGGTCCCGCTCCCTGCATAAGAACGCAGGATATGGCGAGGCCAAAACAGGAACACCCACGGAGCCATAGATAGGGGAATCATACCATTATATTCTTGCTGGCGGCTGGGTTGGAGATACAGGAAGCAGGAGCCACACTACCTGCAATCTTCCGTCCGCTTCTCTGCCAACCAACCAACCCCACTTGCTAGCTGCAATCCGCCATCTGCTTCTCTGCCAACCAACCCACAAATCAACCCCTTGCTAACTTCAATCCCCGCTTGCTAGCTCAGCCATGGCAGTTACATCAGTGGCCAAAGGCTAACTGGTTACAGCTGATGGACAACTAGTTACAGCTGATGGATCTACTACCCGAGCCAGCACCTTTCCACGTGAGGCCGAGAGCCTGGAAACTGCTCTCTGGGACTCTGTCCCCACAATAATGTAAGTCAAAAAAAGTGGGAAAAAAAAAAATAAACCCACACAGATAATCTAAACAACACTATCAAACAACATGAATAAATTGAAATTTATAGAAAACTATACACAAATTTTTTTTCAAACGCAGGTGACACATTCACAAAGATATACTATAGCTCAGTCAGTAAAACAAGTCTCAATATATTTACAAGGATTAAAATCAAAGACAGTACATGAGCTAACTCAAAATTCAGTAATATTAAAATATGTAGAAAAATTTGAAATATTTGGAAATTTGCGGATACACTTCTAAAGTATGCATGGATGAAAGAAGAAATCACATGAAAAACTAGAAAACATTTATAACTGAATGATAATAGAAGCACAACATATCAAATCTGTGAGATGCAGTGAAGCAGTACTTAGAAGAAATTGTATAGCTTTAAATAATAGTATTAGAAAAGAAGAAAGGCCTCAAATTGATGTCCCTTAGTTCCAAATTAAGAAGTTAAAAAAGAGAGAGTGAAAGAAGGGAGAAGCAAACCAAAAGTGAGTAGAAGAAAGGGAAAAAATAAAGAAAGGAGCAGTAATTAACTAAATAGAAATCAGACAATTGTGAAAATTAGCAAAGTGAAAAGACTGTTCTTGTTAAAACCAACAAAATTGGTAACTTAATCAACAACAAAAAACAGAGAGAATGCAGGTCACCAATATTAGGAAAGAAAAATATTTCACAAAATATCTTAAAGGGAAAATAATGGAATATTAACAACTTCATGCTTTCAAACAGAAATTCAATGAGCTTAGTAAATTCCTTGAGAAATCAACCAAAATGAACACAAAATCAAATAAAAAGTATGAGTAACCCAATATTTATTTTTTAAAAAATAACTTTATTATCAAAAACTATCCCACAAAGATATGTCAGGCCTAGAAGATTTTCCTTGCAAATTCTGTCATACATTCAAGGAATAGATAACACTATCCAGAAATAAAATCATTTTAGAAAATAAAAGAGGAGAGAACACTTTCCAACATATTTTGAGACCAGGATAACCCAAATACCAAAACCTGACAAAGATATTACAAAAGAATGAAAAAGAACACAAAACTCTTTAATAAAATATTAGAAAACTGAATCTATAAATGTATAAAAATGATAATACATCATGACTAAATATATTTATCTTAGGTTTGTAATGTTGATAATAATATTTGAATATCCTAATAAAAATATTATTTTTAAAAAATTTGGTGAGTTGCTAGAAAAATAAAAATAAATTCCAAAAAAGATGAATAAGAGGAGAGTAACTCTACCAGATATTAAAACATAAATAAACATTATAAAAATTAAAGCCATTTTGTACTTTAATAAAGAGATAAATGGAGTGTAATGGAGAATACAGAAGAAGACACTGGAAACTGCTCTCTATCATAATTGGATTCATTCCCAGATTTTAATTCAAAATCAATTTTCATAATCCTGTTGTATCTATAACCTCCCAGAAAAGTGAGGGAGCCAGGGGAAGACTAGGCTTCTCTGAGAAATAAGCATCAAGTTGAAGCTATGACTAATCTTAACCACACCAATTTCTTGCTGTTTAAATCTGAACAATTCCCTTCAATTGGAAGACAAGGTAGCATAAAACACCCTATCAGAACAGCAAAAAGAAAAAAGAATCCAAAAAATGAGAGTAGTTTAATTAAGAGACCTCTGGGACAACATCAAACATAACATTTGCATCACAGGGGTACCAGAAGGAAAGGAGAAAAAGCAAGGGTTTGAGAACCTATTTGAGGAAATAATGACTGAAAACTTCCTAATCTGATGAAGGAAATAGACATACAAGTCCAGGAAGTTCAGAGAGTCCCAAAACAAGATAACCCAAAGATGTTCACACCAAGGCACATCATAATTAAAATGCCAAAGGTTAAAGACAAGGAGAGAATTTTAAAAGCAGCAAGAGAAAATCAATTAGTTACCTTCAAGGGAGCTCCCATGAGACTGTTAGCTGATTTCTCAACAGAAAATTTGCAGGCCAGAAGGGACTGGCACAAAATATCCAAAGTGATGAAAAGCAAGGATCTACAACCAAGATTACGCTACCCAGCAAAGTTATCATTTAGACTCAAAGGACAGATAAAGAGCTTCCCAGACAAGAAAAAGCTAAAGGAGTTCATCACCACCAAGTCAGTATTACAAGGAATGTTAGAGGGACTCCTTTATGACAGAAAAAAAAAAATCAAAATTATGAATAATAAAATGGCAATAGCTACATATCTATCAAGAATTAGTTTCATTGCAAATGGATTAAATGCTCCAATCAAAAGACATAGGAGGGCTGAATGGATAAGAAAACAAGACCCTTACATATGCTGCCTATAAAAGACTCACTTCAGATTGAAAGACACACACAGACAGAAACTAAAGGGATGGAAAAAGATATTTCATGATAATGAAAATGAAAACAAACAAACAAACAAAAAAAGCTGAGGTAGCAATATTTATACCATATAAAATACACTTTAAAACAAGGGCTATCACAAGAAACAAAGAAAGACCCAGTGATCCTACTTCAAGGTATTTATTCAATGAAACCCAAAATGCTACTTCGAGGGGATGTGTGCATCCATATGTTAACTGCAGCATTGTTTACAATGGCCAAGATGTGGAGGCAGCCTGGGCGTCTGTTGATGGAAGAATGGATAAAGGGAAGGTAGTACATATATACGAGGTCAGAAAATTAAGTTCACGAACTCATCATTGAAAAAGTGCTACACACCTCATTGCTGAATGTCACTATGGTCACCTTTGACGTACTCCCCATGGTAAGCTATGCCCCGACTCCAGTGCCTAGTCCACCCTTCAAAGCAATTTTGGAACTCTTTTTCTGCAATGACCATCAGAGTTGTGGTTGTATTACCCTTGATGTCCTGAATGTCATCAAAATGTTTTCCTTTCAATATTTCCTTTATGTTCAGGTAAAGAAAGAAGTCATTGGGGAACAGATCAGGTGAATAGGAAGGGTGTTCCAATACGCTTATTTGTTTACTGGCTAAAAATTCCCTCACAGTGTCATGTAAGCTGCTGCATTGTCGTGATACAAGAGCCATGAACTTGTGGCGAAAAGTTTAAGTCGTTTTCGTCTAATTTTTTCACACAGCCTTTTTGCACTTCCAAATAGTAAACTGTTTGTCCAAATTCATAATGAATAATCCCTCTGATATAAAAAAATGTTTAACAACATCGTTGCAATAAGTTCACGAACTCAATTGTCATACCTTCATGCAATGAAATATTGCCTGGCCATGGAAGGGAATGGGTTCTTGCCACCTTGGTGACAAGAACGGACCTGGAGGGTGTTATGCTGAATGCAGTATATCAGATGGACATAATGTGATTTTGCTTATATGTGGAATCTAAGAACAAATTAACAAACAAAACAGAAACAAACTCATAGATACAGAGAACATTCTGAGGGTTGCCAGATGGTAGGGGGGTTGGGGTTGTGAGTGAGAAAAGGGGAAGGGAGTAAGAAGCACAAATTAGTTGTCACAAAATAGTTATGGGGATGTAGGGTATAGCATGAGGGATATAGTCAATAGTATTGTAATAAGTATGTATGGAGTCAGATGGGTACTAGATTTGTTGGGGTGATTGATATATGGGAGGGGTTAGGGGGCAGGGTGAAAAAGGTGAAGGGATTAAAAAGCACAGATTGGAAGTTACAAGATAGTCATGGGGATGTAAAGTAAAGCATAGGGAATATAGTCAATGACATGATAATAACTATGTATAGTGCTAGGTGGGTACTAGACTAGTCAGAGGGATCACTTCTTAAATTATATAAGTGTCTAACCACTGGAATTAATATAAAATAATATTGAATGTCAACTGTAATTGATAAATTTAAAACAGGTGGAAATGGGAAGGGAAATAAGAGGTCCAAATTTCCAGATGTAAAACAAATAAGTCATGGGGATGTAATGTACAGCAGGGGGAATATAATCAATAATATTGTGATAGTGTGCTACAGTGTCAGACAGTTGCTGGACTTATCATCGTGATAACTGCTTTAGGTATACAAATGTTGAATAACTGCGGTGTACCCCTGAAACATAATATTGTATTATATGTTAGTTATATTTTTAATAAAATTCTTTAGAAAAAGAGAGACTGAGGTTGATCTATATATGATTACATAATAAAGTCTCCAAGGTATACAACTGGGTAAAATAACTTGAAGCAGAATAGTTTATGACATGGGTACCTAGTGGGTAAAATAATTTGTGATAATGTATGTGTGTGTGTGTGTGTGTATGTGTGTGTGTGTTTGAGTGTGTATACTTACAAGTGTGTACAAACACATATATACATTTAAAGACATTTTTATTCTGTATGTATTTGTAGACTATTTATTTTAAAACAAACAAACAAAAAACTGCTGAATATCACCTAGGGAGATAATTCTGGAGAACAGAAAATCTGAGGTTGAAGAAATATTTCCTGAAAACAAACATTTTCCATGCTGTTTATATGTGTTTATGATGTGTATACATTACTGGAAATCCTCACTAGTTCATAGTTGTTAGTGAACTTACTCAATTGATCACTATTGCATCTAAGAAAAGAGTAAAGAAAAAAAGTTTCTGATACGGTATGCTTTATGTAAGGAAAATCAATCACTTAATCGAGCTCTGCTTTTTTCAGTATTTTACAAAGATTTTCAGTTTTTACTATGTGCCAGGCCCAATGCAGATGCCAAGTGCTTATAGGAAAGAAAAAATAGGAGGAGGAGGAGGAGGAGGAAGAGGAAGGGGAAAAGGAGGAGTAGGAGGAGGAACAGAAAGAGGAGGAGGATGAGGAGGAGGAGGAAGAGAAGAAGGAGGAAGAGGGCGTGGAGGAGGGGAGGATGGAAGAGGAGGAGAAAAATGTACCTGCCTTGAAAGAACTTACAGGTCAATAGGAGGAGATCACACTCAGAGGTTGGATGAAGATTTCTGTCTTTATGGCTTAGATCTAAAATGTTAGATATAAACATCTCTTTCTGAGACCATAACAAGAACTTACTCAGTTCAGCAACCGTCCTCTGTAGACCTCACCAGGTCTCCAGGTAAATGTCAACATCTCTAAGAAGGTTGATGTCCCCTTCACTGAGTCTCTAGGGAAGAACCTAAGGAGACTTCTTTTAAGAAGAGCTATTAGCCATCATGGATTCTGCCCATTGAGCTTTATGGAATAATTTTAATTCCCAAAAGCATTACACTTTTTCCCACCTCCCCTCCTTTGACTGTGCTGTTCCTTCTGCTTGGAATGTTCTTAAACTTTTGTTCTCCTTCTTTGGCTAACTCCTACGCAACATCAAATGTGGGCTCAAGTGCCTCTCCAGGAAAACCTTACTAATTCTCTGCCACACAAATTGGTTGAGAACCTTTCCTCCATGATCCTACCTTATATTTAATTATTTGCTGGTCAGGTCCTCATATTAAAGTACAAATTTACTGAAAATGTTATCCCTGGAGTATGGCATAGAGTGAGGAGAACTCAATAATTGCTTAATGAATTCCACCGTCGCGGCTTCCCTTTTCTCCTCTGGGTTCTCCCAGATCACAGCACTGAACCGAACTTTGTAATTGTCCTTGAATACCCTGGCCCCACCGCACCACTGCCCCACATCTAAGACATCACACTTACCTGTCCAGTGACATACCCGGGAAGGCAAACTTGCCCAGGCTAATGCGATGAATAGCAGTCAGCGGAATGTGCTGCAACTGCACGCAGCTGAGCATGATGAAGTCATATTTGCAGATCATGAGAGTCTTGTCTGTGATCAGCAAAATCCTCTCCTTCTCATTGTTCCAGTGGTCTATCCTGGAAGAATCATCACAGAGAAGAAAAGTCGATGGCTTGATCTTTCCAAGGCAAAGAGAATGGCATTCACTGAAACATCTCGACTAACACAGAAGATGGTGAGGTTTGATCACTCAGAAGAAAAAGGGGCTGAGAAATACCACCTCCTCTCTCTCAGTCTGTCTCCATGACCAAAGTAGGAGGGAAGGTGGACGTTCACAGGGAATTGTTTTATGGCCACAGAGCTCAGAGATGGCTACCGATGGATCCGTTGGGGGAATAGCAAGTTTATGTCATGTTGGAGTCAACTGATTCGTGCCTCTCCATATCTTCCCAGTTCTCTAGGAAGCCTTCAGGGAGCACATCTTCCTCCAAAGACACCAAAAACACCTCTTTGTTCTAACACTATCTGCACCACAAACTTTACTCACTATGTACTAGTTTATGCTCATCTCCAAAGGTCATATTGCTAGCTGGAGATAAAATGGATACTTGAACATAGGTCCACTGATCCCCGAGCCATCACTATTTCAAACTCATCCTGTCATATCCTTGTGGTAGAAATAGAGTGAAATAAGTAGAGCAGGATTCTGATGAGCCAAGGGCAAACTAGACACTAGATAAATGTTTACTGAATTTATTTATTTTTTTCAGACTTAAGAGCATTTCCAGGCATGCAATGGCAAATTCTGAGAGTTAAAAATCTCTCCAACAGAGATAACAAAAACAATGGTTTCTGGTTAAAAGAAAGTGAGTATGGTCTATAATTCCTCTTGCCCACAGAACTTTTGCTGTCTGTTTACTATAGACTTTAGTACATACCACTTTGTGACTTTTATTAGAATTTTCTTAGTACATGTTTTGTCTTCACCAAGAGACTGAAAAGATGATTTGTGACTGATTTATATCTACACAGAATCAATCTAATGCAAAGATAGTATGGGCACCCCACTCCCATCCATGAACAGTGACCACGGTGGCATTCTGAAAATATGAAAGGAATTATATCACCCCCTGTTCCCTTTATTAAATAGCTTCTTTTTGATCTGAGGATCAAATCCAAGTTACCTAACTAGATTACAGGTCCCTGTATGTTCTGGCCTCTGCCCAACATCATCTCTCAGAAGGCTGAGAAAACTCACTGTCCAAGTCATGGTCCAAATGCCTCATCCAAAGAGGATGTCATAAATTTCTATATAAACTTGACCGCCTATTATAGTTTCTCAAAGTATCCTGTTCATTTGGGCTTTGTGGTACTTATCACTGTTTGCAAGGCGGGATTATATGTAAAATGTTAGTAACAGGTACCACACATCAGAGTGAACACCAAAGTACAGAAGGTCAGGCAATGCCAGCAAGTACGGGCGGAGTATCATCTGTGTGTGCGTGTGTGTGTGCGTGTATGTGTGTGTGTGTGCGTGTGTGTGTGTGTGTGTGTGTGTGTGTTATTCCATGAGGGCTGACTGTGTCTGTTAGTCTACTCATTCTATCCAATTCCTGTTAACTAGACTACGCTAGATAAATATCTGTAGAGTTAATAAATGAACGCCAACGATAATCATTTTGGAGGCCTATGGGCTGATTGAGGGTAGGGGTGGAAACTTCCAGTGCTCTTACTTACTAATTCTGTAAGATCAGACATTTAACCTGTCTTTGGCTCAAATCCCTTATTTGTAAAATGGAGACAATACTAGTACTCATCTCATCAGTATGGAGAGAGGATTAAAAGATGTGATTCTCAATCAGTGTTTTATAAATTAGCCATTATTGTCACTGGCAGGGACCTAAGTCACTAAGTAATTTTGGGTAACCCAAATATATGTCATTCCTCAGTCTAACCTTAACACAGACAAACAAGACAAAGTTAGGAGTTAAATCAATGGGAGGAGGAACAGGAGACAAGAAGGAGAGAAAAACGGACAAGAAAGAGGAAGAAGTAGAAGAAGGAAGAAGGATGAGATCATTAGTGAAGGTCCTACTCTATGCCGACCATTATGTATGTATAAGTATTATATCTCTCCACAACCCTTGGAAGAAAGTCACATCAAAAGTCACTCAGCTAATATACACTGGTAGAGTTAGTGGTAAGTCCAAGAGCTCTGGTTTAAAGCTTGTTTCTAAGGTTTCCATCCACTCCAATGACATTGTGATACTCAACTCTTACTCTAGTGAGAGATGGAAGAAATTCTTGATGATCTGTTTAACACTCTCAGTCTTAGTCAGAAAGAGAAGAGGACTCTGAAATGTCTTATCAGTATCTACATAAATTTCTCTAAATGGATTGCATCTACTTAGCAGCAAGTTATAAGCTGCTACCTAATAAACCAGACTTGTTTTTAGTCTGAAAAAAAAGAAAAAAACGCAGTTTTTGGTTGCATGGTTTTACTGAAAATGTCAGCACTCCATAATGAGATTTATTTTACAAGGTAAAGGATTTGGGAAAAAAGAGAATTCTTTTTAGGAACAGAGAGTGCTCTGCTGTGACACAGACTCTGCATAATTTTCATGTTAGGGAAGTCTGAATTCGTACACATGCAGGCTTATAAATTGGGGCCATTATCTCTAGCTCTGAGGTGGTGTTTGTAGTTATTTAGACTTCAATCACACCTTTTCCCCCCCAAAGCATTCATGGAGAAAACATCGAATTTCATATTCCTAATATTAATATAACTAAAGTTTGATTGGCGATAATATCCAGAACAAACATAGGAGTAGAAATAACAATAATACATTGTGTTTGTACAGCTCTTGCAGGTTTACAAAGCCCTTGAATATCAATACTTGCATTTAATCCTCACAACAACCCTTTGGACTAGATGTTATCACCCTCATTTTAAAGACAAGGTAACTGAGGTCCAGAGTCCCTTAAAATGACCTGCCAAGTGATTTACAGCTGGCAAGCAGTACTGCAGGGACCTGAAACAGGTATCGAGAGATCAAACCTAGCCATAGTCGTGGCTTTCTCCCCAGTACCACCCGCCTCCAAAGAGAGGACCCTTCAGTATGATGTGAGCATGTGGTAAAACCCACCTCTGGAAGGAGCTGAGGTGATGACATGTATCACTCATTGCTCCTAGAGCTGTTCTCTCTGGGAACCCTCTCCTTAAAACAACAACTCATGACTGTCCCTTCTATTCCTTGTCGTCATACAGTGTTTCCTGTTTTGGGGAACAACCCTCCTTCCATCTAGGTATGCAAGCTGGAGAGGTAGGAGTCATTCTGGACTCATCTCGTTGCCTCACCTCACATATGAAGTCCTAGATATTTTACTGCCAAACTATCTCTCAAAACTACCCACTTCTCTCCATCTTCACTGTCACCATACTGATCCAGTCTTGTCTCATCTCCTATCTGGATTATTGCAATCACCCTCTCACTCGGTTTGGGCTCCTAGTCTACCTAGACCTGGTTTACCTACATCTGCTTTGGTTCCCTTCCAACCTCTTCATCGTACTGCGATAAAAAACAAGTCTTTAGAAAAAACAAGTCTGGTCTTCACCTCCCCACTCTGGTTTAAAACACGTCAACAATTCTCCAGTATTCTTATGAAAAATGACACATTTTTCACTTGGTCTAAGAGACTATGCAGGGTTAGGCTCCACCTACTTCTACAACCTCATTACAGGCCAATTCTCTTCACTCCATTCTCCTTGATTTTCCTTCAGTTTGTTTTATTCACCATGCTCACTCCTACTAAAGGGCTTGTGAACATGCTGTTCCCTCCGCTAACAATGTTCTTCCTGATCTTTTTTACCTAGTTAACGCCTGTGGTGGTGTGCTCAACTATGATTTACTTGGGCAAGTTTTCCCAGACCTCCGTTACTTCATCACTTCGTTCTAATATACACTTTCATAGCACCTCACATTTCTCCTTCATTATACTTATCCCAGATATAATTTTACAGTTATCTCTGTGATCATCTAAGTAATGTCTGTCTCCTCTCCTTACTGGGAACTCCACAAAGACAGAGTCAGTTAGCATTGTGTCTTCAAGATTGTAGGTGTTCAGAAAATATTTTTGAAATGAATTACTAAAAATTGAAAAATCCTTGTGCTGTGCATCCTATAACCTTGGCTCGTGCTGCTTGGGGAATTTTATCCTCAGGTATACACAGTGAAATTGTTCCCCATAAAATAGCACATTTTCCAAAAATAATCAGTAACATCGGGAAACTGTCCATGCCATAATAGTGAGAAAGAACAGGATATAAAATGCTGCCATTAGGGCAGCCGGATGGCTCAGTTGGTTAGAGCACAAGCTCTTAACAACAAGGCGGCAGGTTCGATTCCCACATGGGCCAGTGAACTGCATCTTTCACAACTGGATTGAAAACAACAGCTTGAGCTTGGAGCTGAGCCCCCGGTCGGTGGGTGGCCAGTTGGCCCAGTGGTTGGAGCAAGGTGCTCATAACACCAAGGTCACCGGTTTGATTTCTACATGGACCAGTGGGAAGCAATGGCTTGAGCTTGGAGCTGAGCCCCCAGTGGGTGGCCGGTTGGCTAGTGGTTAGAGAGTGGTACTCATAATACCAAGGTCGCCGGTTTGAGTCCCACATGGGCCAGTGAGCGGTGCAACAATGACTTGATTTGGAGCTGAGCTGTGCACCCCTACAACTAGATTGAAAAACAATGACTTGACATCCTGAAAAAACATACTGTTCCCCAATATTCCCCAATTAAAAAAAAAGAAAATGTTACCATCATGTCCAATTTTGTAACAACAAATACTACCACATAGATAAAAACATTAACACATTGTTTCTGAGTGGTGGGATTTCAAGTGACTTTTATTTATTTTCATGCTCTCATTAGCCAGAGTTTGTTTATTTATTTTTACAATAACCATATCCCACTTTATTGATAAAAGACATTAAAAAATATAATAAATTTTATCCATCCTTCAAATTCCCATTTTAAATGTTGTCTGTTTCATGGAGCCTTACCCTCACTGTCCTCACCCCCAAGTAGATGTTATTTTTCTTTTCCTTTAAATACACACAAGCCTTTATCAGTACCTCAGTTGTGGCTCTAGTCAAAATATTCTCTGTATTACAGTGATTTCTGTGCTTGTCCTATTATTCCTCCAACATGTGATGTAGAGACAGTGCCTTAGTCCTATCTGAGTCCCCTCACTGTGCTCAGTACAGAGCCAGAGAGCGAGCTGGGTCTTAGCAAGTGAGTAGAGCATGGAATAAAAAACTAGAACCATAAGATTCATTCCTTCAGTTGTGAAAACCTGTCTCTCTTGGCAAAGGATTTGCCACATCTCCTCTCACCACCACTGTTCCTCGTTTTAGAGTCATTTCCCTATTTGATAGGGAAGGGACCTGTTTCCCCCAATATTTGAGGGAACCTAGGAGTTCCATGAGATTTTCAGTTTCCTGGGATGACAACATTTTCACCAGCAGAGGGCAACAGCGAACTAGCAATGACAGGCAGTACTTGCCTGAACAAGTTTCCAGAACCCCCACCCAGTTACTCAAACCATCCCAGATGCCTTCCCAGTGGCCTTAGCCCTATCTGTGTCTAACAATACTTTCAGTTGCTCTATTAAGGTTATGTCAAATCAGTTTGTGGTTTTGAAATTATTTTCCTCTCAAAAGAAGATTTTTCTCTATCATCTTTCTCTCTCTCTCTCTCTCTCTCTCTCTCTCTCTCTCTCTCTCTCTCTCTCTCTCACACACACACACCCTACAGACACACACGCCACTCAGAAGATATCTTCCCTGATACTGAATAGAGTAACTATACCTGATTTATAAATCAACCTTCCTTTGTATTCTCCTCCAGCTCTTAGCATAGCCCAGCTCTTGAAAGAGGAAGACAGTGTCTTGGCTAGCCAGGATTCGGAAACCTGGGAGAAAAACACTGAATCATTCATTCCACACATATTCCCTGAGTGCCCTCTGGGTTCCAGACCCTGAAGAGAATCCAATTTGGGTTTGCTCTTCAAACACAAACAGATGAAAAATGCATGGCGTTGAAGTAAAGCAATTTCCCTCCCCCTGAGTTAAGTGAAGAGTTACAAAACCTTTAGCTAAATAAGCCAAATGCAATCCTTTCAATCATTTGGTTACTCTTCCCTGGACCTCTCCACGTTGTTTAAAATAGGGGACCCTCCAAGTAAACACAGTATTCTAATAAAAACCCGATGTTCACAAATCTTCCTTGTTCCCAGGTCCCCTGACTTGACTTCCTGTGGTTTATTTTTTTCTTCCTAGGTAGTACGCCAAGCAGCCAGTCTGTACCAGATCCCATGCTAGCTACAGAGGATACTGAGAAGAACATTCTGCTCTTAAGGGATACACAGTTCTCTAAGATGTGAGGTAAAATCATGTAGGGAAGAGTTAATGTGGCACCCAAAAGTGAGATGAAACTTGGTAATGGTAGCACAAGACCCCAGATTCAGGTCTCGAAATCCCCAGTCCATTGCTCACGGGGCTCAAGAAAAGGAACCTCCAGCATTTATTTGATGCCCTTGAAGACGTTGCTCATCAGTACTTCATTTCCTGCTATTTGGTGAACAACTCACTGTTGGAAAAACAAAAATTGCAAAGTACAAATGATTCTTTGGAATGTTCACACACACACACAAAAGGTCTCAGGAGTATTTATTCATTTCTTCAACACTTCTTTAATGTGAACCAACATAGGACAGAGTGTCCCCATAAAACATAGAGAGGATGAATTTGGAAATATCCATTTATATATCCACAGAGACTTTCTTTTTTTTCCTGAGTAGGAGAAGTCCTATCATGGAGTTTCATATTGTTCCAGTTGATTGCAGGAAAAATAAAAATAAAAAACGTCAATTTTTTTCCTTGGAAAACAAAGGGGTTTGTGAGTTCTAATAAAAAATAATAAAAACTATAAACAATCAGTTTTAGTTGGGAAATTATACACATATAATTATATACATATATGTGTATATACACATATGTGTGTGTGTATATATACACATATACATGTATATATGTATGCATATGTACACACATATAAATGTATGTGTGTATGTGTGTGTGCCAGGTATAAAACTTCTGAGATCTACATGCACATATGAATAATTGTACCATACATTTTTTCTTTAGATTATAATAAGAGAAGCCTTCATTTATTGGGTTTTTATCTGAATCAGGTACTGTGCCTGATGCTATATACCCGTGACCTCTTCTAATCCTCACCAAACAATACAAGTGAGGAACGTGAGGCTCCGGGAAGCATTACGGATTGAATGTGACCACCACTTCAAATTCATATGTTAAATCCCTAAGACCCAATGTGATGGTTGTAAATGTGGGGCCTTTGAGAGGTATTTAGGTTTAAATGCGATCATGAGGGGAACTCTGTGATGGAATTAGTGCCCTTGTACAAAGAGGAAGAGAGACCGGAGCTTCCTCTCTCCAGGGTATGAGGACACAGTAAAAAGGCAAGCGAGGAAGAGAGCCCCATCAGAAACTGAGTCTGTAGGCATCTTGATCTTGGACTTCCCAGCCTCCAGAACTGTGAGAAATAAACATGTTGTTTAAGCCACCAAGTCTACGGTACTTTGTGAAAGCAGCCCCAGCTGACTGATACAAGAGGCTAACTCGTTCTAATGTTCTAAGTAACAGCCGGGATTCATCCAAGATAAATTGCACTTTAAACCTTTGTGTTTTCTATTTTACAAACCACCTTCCATTAGGAAGTTCATGAAATCTCCCTGTTTAATCAATAAATATTGCTGAGTGTCTATTCTATATTAAAAACACTGTATAGGTGCTCAGACTATAAAGTCCTCTACAATTGCCCCTGTCTTTAAGAAGCGTATAATCTAATGTGGGAGGAGATAATTAAATCAAGTGTTATGGTATAGAGTGATAACTAATAAGACGGAAATTTGTACGCAGTGCAGTGGAAGTCATGATTAATGGCTAACATTTATTTAATGTTTACTTTATATGAGCTTCATATGAATTAGTTCATTCATGCTCATAGCAATCTTTTGAGGAAGGTACTGTCATTATCCTCACTTCACAGATGAGGAACTGAAACATAAAAAGGTGAAATAACTCGTCCAAAGTCATATAGCCAAGTTCTGGAACGAGAATTCAAACTAAGGGAGAATGTCCCCCGAGCCCTGGCTTTTAATTAAATACTTTGCGCTACTGAAAGACATCTTGAACCTCCTAGGAAGTCAGGTAAGGCTCTAGGTAAAGTGTGTTGAAAGTTTTGAAGGGTGAACTGGAGATAGCTTGATGCAGAAGGCAGAGTAATTAATTGTAGATAGAGGGAACGGCATATGCAAACATGTATAGCAACATGCACAGGATGGCTTTTTAGATGAAATGTGTGTGCGTAGTACATACATAAAAATCATGGAAATAGAATTACCCCCAGAAAGGAGGGTAGCACCCATGCAGATCTGATTCAGGATTGCTGAGATAGGATCCAAGGCATCAATCTCCTCTTAAAAGCTATCCACATGCAGACCAAGGTTTTGAAAGACCAGGACATTTCCAGGTACTGACCTAAAAATTTGAGTCATACCTAGGAGATTGTAGCCACTCGGGTGAGCCCTCCGTGAATTTAGACCCAAAGAATTTATAAGTGGCACTGGGAGATTTCTGGATTTACCCAACATTTCAGAATGAAATGCCTCAGACAAGCCGTGCTTGTCCCATCCAAATAATTAATCCTGACCACCCCAACTTTATCAAAATTTCCTTAAACTCCAGCAACGAAACTCTTCTGTTTCTTCCTCCCCCAGCCAGGGTACCCAAGGCCAGAGAGCATCACCATGTTGCATTGTAGTCCCAACCTGGTTGGTCCTGATATAGAAAAACTGCTTATGAATGTGAATTTCTTTTTTTTTATGCCCCTTCCCTGAAGACAAACTGCACTTGACCAGCTGTTTTGTCAAGACTTCTATGAGCTGAAGATCCATTTTAAGCACGCATCTGTCTTTATTTCATCTTACGTTTCAAGTGCTAGATTCATGAGCAGTGTGGTCCTATCACACAGGTCTGGGGTAGAGACACAGTTCTGCCCCTTGCTAGCTGTAAGATCTTGAAAAGATAATTTATCCTTTCTAAAGTTTATTTTCCACGTATCCAAAATAAAAATAATAGTAGTACATACCTCATAGAGTTGTTGTGAATTTAAGAAATAGTGTGGCTAGAGCCCTTAGTGAAATACAAATCACACAAAAAACTCAATTATTGTTGCTTACTAATACGATGATGATAATGATGATGAAAAACTCATCTAAATCCCCTTTAAACAACTTTTCAACATTTATTGAATTAAAAAATAAACTAATGAGTGGGTAATTGAAGTAATTACTTAATGAGAACGCAAACCTATTAGTTTTCAATGTCCTAAAAATTAAAGAGTAGTAATTAATTTCATGTATATATATATATATATATATATATATATATATATATATATATATATACATACATATGTGTGTGTGTGTGTGTGTGTGTGTATATATATATGATAGTTCTGTCTGTCTTTTTGTTTTGTCTGACACAGCTGAGTGCATTTTCATTATATTAGAATTTATGTTTGATTTACTCTGTCTAAAAATATAGACCATAATATCACATAATGATATGTGAAGTTTCCTTTGTTGATGGCGGCTGTGAAGGCCTTAAGAGGATAAGAACTAGAAGTAGCTGAAACAAAGACCCCACAGGAAACCCATGATAGTGTCATTTGCAGGACTCATGTCATACTCACTTATATACCCTGGCCCGAGAAGCCAACAGTGAATTCAAACATGAACTCAGGTCAGAAGTCACAAGGGCAGTAGCTAAGAACAATTGCTCAAAGTAAAGTCATTGATTTGCAATTGAATGTCTTCTCTGTATGTGGGAAAAGGAAGGTTTTTCTTTACAGAAGCAATACCAGGCAACCAGTCCAGACATATAATCCCCTTTAACAATCTAACAAATATTTATTGAGCAACTAATACACTCCACGCTCTAATGGTATAGTACTGTGTTTCCCCGAAAATAAGACCTAGCTGGACCATCAGCTCGAATAAGTCTTTTGGAGCAAAAATTAATAAAAGACCCAGTATGATATGATATGACATGATATGCTATGGCATGATATGATATGATATGATATGATATGATATGATATATTAGACCCAATCTTATATTATATAAGACCCGGTCTTATATTATATTAAAATAAGACCGGGTCTTATATTAATTTTTGCTCCAAAAGACACATTAGGGCTGGTGGTCCGGCTAGTGCTTATTTTCAGGGAAACGTGGTAGTGAACCAAACAAGTCCCTTTTCCTCTCATACTTACATTATAGGAAGGGTTGTAAACAAAAGGAAGCAAACACATAAACACAGAGACCTAGATAAAAGGGAGATGGGGATATCTGTGGGAACAGTATCTAGGTAAAATGAAGAGCTAATACAAACGCCCCAAGATGGGATCCATCAGATTTATAAAACAGCAAAGCAGTCAGCGTGACCAAAGCAAAGGGAGCAAGGAAGGAGGAGAGTGGAGAAAAATGTAAGCAGAAGCCAGATCACGTGCTGGAACCACCACAGTTTCTTTGCAGTTTATGAATGTTTTCCGCATTAAATGGTTATCACTTCCCACTTTACACATGGAAGAACCAAGCCTCAATGAAAAGGCATGCATTGAGTAGTAAGTGACAGAGCCAAGGCCAGAATCCAGCCCTCTGACCCCAGCGCAGGCCATAGACCTTTCATCTAGCTGCTTCTCCCACTTGTTTTTCCTATGCAGCCAGGCAACTTTGCTCTGTCTACCACACTACCATGAGTAAGAGGATATTTTAAAAGCTACACAAAAGAAAAGACTCTGGGCACACCCCATCCTTCTCTCTTTCCCACAAAATGACTGAATAGCTCTTGAATAGCTCAAGTCCTCCACAGCACACCAGGAGCTTACAAGAGGCCCCCTCCCTGATTAGCTCTCTCCTCCCCTGAATTCACTTTAGGGGATTCACTTGATCAGAAGCCAAGGAAGCTGGCAGGAGAACAAGGCCTAACTCTGAGGAGGCGTCAGAGAGAGAAGAACAGAGGGACAAGATACAACAAATGCTCACATCTTGCTGCCGCCATTGTTTTATTTATTTATTTTTTAATGGGAGAGATGTTGGCTTACTGTACTATATTAGTTTTACAGCTCTTTGGGTACAGGGGACATAGGCCAGACCAGGCAAGCCCAAGAAGAAGAGATGTGTTATAAAAATACTCTGAGGAATCCCACAGAAATCCAAGAACAGGAACCATAGCACTTTATGGTTGGCCTTTATGAAATCTGGAAAGCCACAAGGAATGAAAGTTGCCCTCTCAGGGGCTCTCTCTATTATGATTCCTGTGTGTCTCTATTATGATTCCTGTGGAAACATCTCATCTGTTTCCTCTTGACCAGTGTGTTCTTGCTGCTAATGTTTGTTCCTTTTGGATTTCACCTTGTCTATGACCTATAATCGTTTCCTTCATCTTGACTATGCATGAATTTTCAGATCTGTCTCTTAGCTAACTGACCCTGTAGCTCTGTAGCTCCCAGTTTAAATTGTCAAGAGAGGAAATTCTTTTAGTCCAAATGACTCTTTTGTTTGGTCCAAATGGTGCTTTTGTTTTGGGTCACATGCCAGCTAATGGATTAACCCCTCTTTATCCAAGCAGCCATGGCCAGGGGCTGAAGTTACCCAATAGAAAATAGGAATTGACAGTGAGATGCACTTTATTCTTTTACAGAATTGGTTTAACTATTCTAATTCCTTTTTTTCCCCATAAAATTTTTAGAATAATCGTGTCTATACTTACCAAAACATATTGCTGAGATTTTGAAAGGAGTTATGTTAAACTTGTATATCAGATTTGTGGAGAATTGACATCTCGACTATATTGAGTCTTCCAATGTGTGAACATAGCATATTTATTCAGATCTTTGATTTCTTTCCTCATCATTTTGTACTCTTCAGGATATAAGTCCTGTACATATTTTATTAGATTTACACCTAAGTATTTCTTCTTTCTTTGAGTGATTATAAATGTTACTGTATTTTGATGTGTTTTCACTTCTTTAATGTTAGAGTATAGAAATGCAGTTGATTTTTGTATGTTGATCTTGTATTCTGTCACCTTGCTAAACTCATTGATTAGTTCTGCAAATATTTTTTTTTTAGATTTCTTAAAATTTTCTACAAAGACTCCAATGCCATCTACAATTAAGAACAGTTTATATCTCTTCCTTTCTGGTCTGTATGTATTTTCTCCTTTTTCCTCGCCTAATTGTGCTAACCAGAACTTCCAGTACTACAGTAAATAGTGGTAGTGAGAGTGAGCATGGACACTTTTGCCTTGTTCCCAATAGGGGGGAAACATTAGTCTTTTCCTAATAGCATCACGTTAACTACAGTAGATGTTCTTTATCAAATTGAAAAAGTTCTGTATTATTTTTTGAAAGTTTTTTATCTTGAATGGGTGTGTTGAATTTTGTCAAATGTTTTCTTTGCATGGATTGATCTGATCATATGATTTTTCTTTTTTAGTCTGTTAATATGGTGGATTACATTGATTAATTTTCCCATATTAAAGCAACTTTACATCCTTGGTCATGATATATATATATATACACACACACACATATGTATATGTGTATATATACATATACATACATATATATATACACATACATACATATATATGTATGTGTATATATATATACATATATATACACATATATATATATATATATATATATATATGTTAAATTCTATTTGCTAACATGTTGTTAAGAATTTTTACATTTATATTCATGAGGGATACTGGTTTGTGGTTTTATGTTCTGTCTTTGTTTGAATTTAGTATCAGGTTAATACTGGTTTCATAGAATGAGCTGGGAAGTGTTCCCTCCTCTTCTATTTTCTGGAAACGATTATGTAAATTGGTGTTTTCTCTTCTCTAAATATTTAATAGAATTCTCCAGTGAAACCATCTGGGCCTGGAGAATTCATTTTTGGGATGTTTTAATTACAAATTCAATTTCCTAATTGTTATAGGGAGGTTCAAATTATCTATTTCACTTTGGGTAGGTTGTGGTAGTTTTCGTGTTTCGAGAAATTGGTCCATTTCATCTGAGTTGTTATAGCTATAATCACTTATTATTGCTGTTGTTTTCAGAGTCTGCAGTGATATGTCTTCTTTCACTGCTAATACTGGAAATTTATGTCTTCTCTCTCTCTCTCTTTTTTTTTGTTAGCCTTGTTAAAACTTTGGCAATTTTATTAAACTTTTTAGAGAACCAGCTTTTTGCTTCATTAACTTTCTGTATTTTTTCCCCACAGATTTCTACTCTTACATTTATTATTTCCTTTCTTCTACACACTATATATTTGTTTGGTCTTCTTTTTCTAGATTGTTGAAGAAGGAGATTAGATTATTGATTTAAGACTTTTCCTTTAAGTGCTATAAAATTATCTCTCAGGAGTGCTTTATCTATATCGCACATATTTTGATATGTTGTATTTTTGTTTGCATTCAGTTCAAAGTACTTTTTATTTCCTTTGAAACTCCTTTGACGCCTGGATTATTTAAGTCTGTTGCTTTGTTTCTAAGTGTTTAGAGATTTTCCCGTTATCTTTCTCTTATTAATTTCTTTTTAATTTTGGCATAGTCAGAGAACATACTCTGTATGATATCTATTCTTTTAAATTTGGTAAGGTTTGTTTTGTGGCTCAGAATACCATGTTTCCCCAAAAATAAAACCCAGCCAGACCATCAGCTCTAATGTGTCTTTTGGAGCAAAAATTAATATAAGACCCAGTATTACATTATATTACATTACATTATATTATACTGGGTCTTATATGTAATGTAAAATAAGACCTAATGTCTCTAATGTAAAATAAGACCCGGTCTTACATTAATTTTTGTTCCAAAAGACGCATTACAGCTGATGTTCTGGGTAGGTCTTATTTTCGGGAAAACACGGTATCTTAGATCTTAGCTTATATTCTCTGGGTGCTTAAAAAGAACATATATTCTGCTGTTACTGGGTGAAGTGTTCTGTAAATGTCAATTGGGTGCTGTTGGTGTTGCCGAGTTCTTCTAAATCCCTGCTGACTTTCTGCCTATTTGTCATAATAGTTAATGACAGAATGCTGTTGAAATCTCCAACTATAATTATGGATTTATCTATTTCTCTTTTCAGTTTTATCAGTTTTTATCTTGCATATTTTGCAGCTGTTCTTTGGTACATACACATTTAGAATTGCTCTGTCTTTATGATAGATTGACCATTTTATCTTTATACAATTCCCTTTCTGTCCCTGGCAATCTTTTTTGTTCAGGAATCTACATTTCTGCTAATTCACATAGCACAGCATTGTAGAAGCCACGGCAATTCTTCAACATTGTAGTTCTTTCTACTGAACAGACCAGGGGAAATAAAGGCTCCCTCCTCTTCACATTGATTACACCTCCTAGACACATCCTACCTTCCTTAAAACAGGGCATTTTGGGACAACTTAGGGACCCCATGGAGTGGAGACAGTTTACTGTTTGTGAATCAGGCAGCATGTTTATTCATAAGTGTCTATAATAGTTAGTTGTATAACAGCTGCAGTGGCCTAAATGTGTTGATAGCCTCAAATATTAAGATTGAGGTCTTATTTGTTTTCATTAATAAAACACACAGTGACAGGCTCCTAAATAATCAAGATTAAGTTTAAATTATTGGGAAATTACTTCCAGAGCTTACTGCTTTTCTGAAAATGTCAGTATCCTATTTGATATCTTTTAGTAACTCCAGAAAAAAAAATGCTTGTAGTGATCATGAAAAATATAAAAGGAGTAGTGTGTTGTAAGTGGCAAATACATTATAAAATTATAATAATAATAATAATAATAATAATAATAATAATAATGCCCTGATTTCATTTCCTTGGCATACCTGATTCTCTACAACTGATTTCAATATTCCAAGGTGAAGTCATTGGACATTTGGTTGGAATAGATGCACACAGTTGGGTCCTATGAGTGGTGAGCCCACCACACACCACTGCATCAAGGGAATGAAAAGGGACGCATGTAAGGCACCAGAGAGTGGCAAGATGTTGGCAAACTGGGAACACACAGCCTATGTAAAAGCATTCAAATGGACTGTGAATCTCCAATTTTTGACTCCAGAAAAAATTATGGTCCAACCTCTTTAGCATGGTATCCAAAATTCTTGACTTTCTGGTTCTTTTCTACCTTTCTAGCTTGTTTCTAGGGCCCTCACTCTTGATCTCTCTAATCCAGCCATACTGAATTGTTTGTGGTTCCCCGAGCCTATATCTATTACTCTGTACATATTCTTCCCTCTTCCTGGAATGTTCTTTCCCATGATATATTTTTGGAAATTTATCTTTCTTCTTTAAACTTAGATATCCCCTTTACCAAACTCAGCTGTAGAGACACAGTGAGTTCTGTGCTCCCACAGAATCATTTGCAAGACTGTACCTCAGCACGTATCATACTCTGTTGTGACTTAATTTACTTATCCTCCTTCCCCATAAGAGTGAGAGCTCATTGTAGATGGAACTCTTGTCTCATCTGCCTCTGTATTTTTATCACTTAAAGTGGAGCCTGGTTCATGGAAGGAGTTCAGTCGATACATAAATGAATGTGTGACTGAGTGAATATTAATAAATAATAAAAATAAAAGCCAATTCTTGTGTGCAGATACCATGTGGCAAATTTGTCGTAAGCATTCTACATATATTAAGTAATTTAATCCTTAAATTAATAACGCTCTTTACATCCCCATTTTATAAATGACAAAAATGAGGCCCAGAGAATATAAGAGGTTTACACAACCAAAGTCACACAGCTAGTAAGTGATGGAACTGGATATATACCTGCATCAGATTTTTTTACCTCTTGGCTCTTACTGACCCCTCCCTAATTGGTAGCAGTCTTGGGAAAACAAACACTTCCAAGTACATTTGTGACTGCAGTAACAAAATGCCCTCACTGTCCTATAATTTAGGTCACTCAGGGACCATTAGCTATCTGGATGAAGCTGCCGCCATGGGGAATTTATAGAGAAAAGCAATGTGTTTAATTAAGTGGTTGTTGAAAACACCCACCCAGTATAAATGGATTCTGGCAACAGAGGTGCTTTTCTTGCTGCCAGACTCCTGCCACAGGTCATTAACATCTTGATAGATTTGAGGTACTTTTTAGCCTGAGTGCTTTCACCCAAGGATGGAGAAAATCTCACTGGGCTTTGAGCTGCTTGGAGGCCCAAGGAAATGAAGATAGGACTCGATGGATGGACCTTGTTAGCGTCAGTGAAGGGCTTCAAACAGTAGGTGACTCTATCAGAATTAAGTTTGTCAAGTCTGTGATAGATTCTGAGGCCCTGCCATGCGCCAGATGCTGTGCGAAGCACTGGGAGGTAGGCAGCAATGAGCCTGGACAAAGGTGAATCAGAA
The DNA here is from genome assembly GCF_004115265.2 of Rhinolophus ferrumequinum. Classification (NCBI taxonomy): domain Eukaryota; kingdom Metazoa; phylum Chordata; class Mammalia; order Chiroptera; family Rhinolophidae; genus Rhinolophus; species Rhinolophus ferrumequinum. Next base: position 56,801,601 of record NC_046285.1, read on the forward strand.
TCAGGCCGTGCGTGCCTCAAGGAATGCTTTTGTCACAATATACACAGGAACTAAACTGTGAAGTATCCTGTGAGCGTAAAGAAGGGAGAGAAGATTATTCTGGCTGAATTACTATTGAAAAATTCTATGGACATACGATCCCTGAGGGACAAGACAGGTCTGGATGAACAGAAAAGAGACAAAGGCATAGAAAATAGAGCAAACTGGTTGAGTGCAATCACGAGGCCAAGAAATCGTGTCAGGAACTTTTGGGGAACAGCAAGCAATTCAATTTTCCATCCGTGACATGCAGGATCTTCAGGATGCAGTGAAAGAGTTTGAAGGAAGTGAGGACCCACTAAAGTCCTCAGACCATAAGCGCGAGAGTGATCTGGCCAAGTGCTCGCCAAATGTTAGTGTACATAGGACTCAATGGGGGAACCGGAAATGCAGATTCAGCTTCAGTACGTGTGGGGCGGGTCCTGAGGGCTGCATTGCCCGCAAGTTCCTAGGTGGTGCTGTGCCTGCCAATTCCAAGCCCACACTTTGAGTCCCAAGGGTCTAGAATAGATGAAGCATGCAAAAATGAATGGGGTTGGGTAGGAGAAACATTTTAGAATGTTAACTTAATTTTCACAGTAGGTTTATTATGCACAACTGAAAGGATCAGAAATCCGATTTCCAGGTTTTTTGGTCTTTTTCAAAAAATATTATAAGTAGCAGTATCTTTCATTACAGAAGTAGTTCAGCATTCCATTATAATACAATTACTGTGACAAGATAAAGTGTGATTGGCCTGAACTCGTCAGGGGCACCCTCCATCCCCCATAGACATCTGACTTTGTAGTTGATTCTGAAAAAAGACTAAATACAGTCCAATGAGTAGCAAAAGGCATAGAATGATCTGGAGAAGAAAAGAGAAGAAGGTCTATGATCCTGTCTAAGGACTCCCTGACCCTCCTCCCTGCAAACAACAGATAATCAACAAAGAAACGAGATTCAGGTGCAAAGATCATTTAACCAATTCAAACTGCAGCGATCGCTGTGTCAGGAGATGAAAAATCACAAAAGGCAGCGAGAGCAGTGCTATGAGATGACAGGTAGGCTGGGAGAGAGGTCTCTGAAGTCAAGCCCTCCTGTGACCCTTAATAAATGGTTGCCTTTAGACAGGTCATTTCATCTCTGGGTTTCTTCACCCATAAAATAAAGCCAATAGTTCTTCCTTGCCTTCTCCTGGGGGTCTGCTTGAGGATCAATGTGAGAGCAGGAGTGAAAGAGATCACATGGACTACTGCCTTGGGGGTCAGCGTACTCCAAAGAGGCACCTGGTGCCTGAAAAATACTTCTCAGTCAATTGTTCCTCACTGTCCCTTTGTCTCCCTGATGCCTTTCTTTTTATTTAAATGTCTAGGACAGAAGTTTCTTCTGGGGAATCTTTCTAAATTAAGCAGAGATGCTCTGGACACATACACTTACCCACCCACCCCGAATGCAAGAAACAGAATTCTGAGTTTACACAACATGCTTCTGCCAGAGGAACCAAATTTAATAAGAGACAACATGGAATCTTTGCACAATAGCAAAAGGATTATTTTTGCAAAAGTCAGGTCAGCATAATGCATTGGAGCCTTAGCGCTGCTACTTAAGAGCTGTGTTCCTCTTCTGTGCCTTGATTCTTCATGTGTAAGCTGTTGGTAGTATTTCCTACTTCCAACAATTACTATGAAGATTGAATTAAATTAGGAGCACTTTTTAAAACTATAAAGTGCTATAGGAATACTGTTTATTACTTTTTATCAAAAACTAAATGGGAATGTCTTATATATTTTCATGTCTCTTTCTAACCATGTAGTTTTACTCTGTCCTACTTGTAAACATCCCTTACTGGGTGCCTCAGTTTTAAAAGACTAACATAAACCTGTAAGTGTGTATAGCCACTGACAATTGGGAAAGTAATTGCCCAACAATATGGCATGATCGAGTCACTTTACAAAAATTGCATGATGACCAGGAAAAATATGTGGAAAAACCTGAGAGAGGTGTCATTTCAAGATCATCAAAATTTATGTATTATGCTAACATAATGGCAAATGCATGGAAAGCACTTATCACAATCCTCGGTACAATTTAAGTGCTCAATAAATGTTATCTATTAATATTATAACAATCCTTGGCTAAAAAATTCATAGAGAAAAGCTGGAATGATATATACTAAAAATTCACAGTGGCTGTACTTCTTTCAAGAGCAGTGAATTTCTAGTGAACTAAAACAAATTCACTCATTAAAAAACAAACAAACAAACAAACAAACAAACAGAAAATTGGCAAAACATATTCAAGTTCACCCAGCTACACTGACAGTAAGTAGCAGAGCAGAGATTCAAATCCAAATTTTCTGATTCTAAATTCGGGATTCTTTCTAGGACTTTAGGCTGCCTTGTTTACTTCACTTTTATTCTACTGTCTATATGTTTGATGTAGATAGTTAACTAGAGTTCACATATTTATTATCCTAAAGTCCTAGGATAAAAACACGGGTGGGTTTAGGGTAGGCAATGAAACATGTTGTATTTTCCACAAAGATGAAGAGTGAGAGTTACTTGATCCCAGCCACTAGAGACAAGTCTTCTTGGTTATGAATAAGAGGGATAAAAACAACAGCTTCCACCACCTCTTCACACTAATGTGTATGGAGGGAAGATCCCATCTCCTCCTGTCTACTTAACCACTGTAGACAAAGACAGCTTGAGTATATTCCACTGAAGAGTCACTTTACTGCCATCATATCATACGTTTTGAGCCTCCCTAGAGTGTCAAGATGTTCTCCTTGGTTCTGGTTTAATGCACCACTTCTAAAAGGGCACACAATTTCTTTAAAAGTCCTTTCCCAGAAAAGCCAAGAAAGACAGTGAGAAGAAGAGACAGAATTGAGATACACAATCGTGTCTTTATAGCTGTAGAGGCAAATAAAAATCCTGGATGGGCTGGAAGTACTGGATTTTAACTGGAGTCTCTTTAGAGTATTCCTAATGGCTTTAGCTAACTGGAACCTAACTGTAATTGATGGCTGCCTCTCTCTAGTTCTCCTTTTGGCATATCTGTCCATCCTCCTCGGGTCCTCCACCCAAGTGTCTGCAAATTCATTTTTCTTATTTACTTAATAATATATCTACATCAATGTAGAAGACCACAAAGCAGCTCACCTGAACTAATTCAAGTAGCATCCCTTGACACATGCCTTTGCTGACTTAATGTTATTTTATAATATGTCCTTAGCTTGTATAAGAGACAAGACTCTAAGAAACAAGTATGTCAGGATTCCTGTCCCTTTTGAAAAACTACTTATGAGGATAGTATCTGGACCCATATGTAAAACAATCTATTCAGCATGTCTTTGTGGACGTTCTATGGACATCTCAGACACATATTTTCCCAAAACTGTACTCAACAAGTTCTGTAAAAACTGAATGACAAGATTATTGGGAGCATTAAGTGAAATTGTGTGCACAAAGTTCCTTTTACAGTGTTTGACATATGATGGTTTCTCAATAGAGTTATTTTTTCCAAAGCTGGAATGGCAGCCCAGTCAACTATTAGTTTTCCACGCCAAAGCCCAAGAGTTAACTTGGACTTGTTCCTCATAGACAATTAAACTCAAAGATCCACAAATCCCATCTATGTCAATTATCAATTTATTATTGCCTCTCAGTTCTAAATGCACCATTCAGTATGTGCTCTATGATAACAGAATTCCTTTAAGCATGTCCCTTTAAAGTGTGCACCACAGTATGCTTTTGCAGTAGAGTGCTAGACAGAGATAGCAGGAAGAGGTTTTTCACAACTTCCAGCTGGGGCGCAGTGGGGGGAATCAGCAGTGTAGGTGTCAGAATAGCCAATGGCCTCTACCCAGCTAAGGGCCGAGACCACAGAGCCTCTGCCACCTTGCTACCTCTGCCTGGCATTAACCTTTCCTCAGGCTCTTGTGGAGTCTTCATCTATTCATAAGTGAAAAAGGTGATTTTTTCCTGAATTGAATAACAGTTTTTGAATGCTAGAAGAATATTTCTTCAATATTGCTTCTGCTATTACAATTCACAGCCACAGATATGACACACTTGTACATCTAATCTGTATTGTTAACATACTCTCCTTTGCTTTCTTAAGTTTAGACAAGCAACAAAACAATAAATCAAGCTCTGATCTCCAGTGTTTGCTGATTTCCATAGTGTAATCACTGCCACCAGAGTTAATTTCAAGCTACCAACGTGATATCACTGAGTATGCAGTTGGCAAGAGACGTGCGGTAGCACACCATCATACAGTATTCCCACCACAAATACCATCCTCGTAGATAGCACCTAGAGCGTATGTGACAGCAAAATGAAGTAAACTAATCAGAAAGTCAGGAGTTTTGAGCCTATTACCTTTGTATTAAATAATTTACTTGTTGTGAAAAGTTATATAACTTAATTTTAATAATTAACAACTGACTATTAGAATTCCTGAAATTGTACCGTTCACCTCTTATGCGTCACTGTGAACCAGCTGCAGCACATGGCTAGATCAGACCCTGGCTGAGAGCACGCAAGAATCTAATTTACCACCCAGTCCCCCCCATTGATCCTTTACATTTCAAACACGTACAGATCACAAACCCTCATCCACGATTCCAAATTCAACAAAACTCTAAAAATAGCAGCTGTGGTACAAACTCATTTTTTGAACTAGCACGAAGCCATTTGCTCTATTTTTAATATCACGTTTCCCTGAAAAAAATATTATTGTGTTTGATTGTGGGGGGCTGTCCCAGGCTTCCATTTGGGGCATAAAATGAACAGTATATTCATTGTTTTTCCTTTCTAAAATCTGAAAAATTATCAATCTGACTCACGTCTGGTCCCCAGGGTTTGGATAACAGATTGTGGACCTTTTATGATCTTCATAAAATATATAGTCACACTTGCTCACCCATCAGTGCCTCCCCATTGCCTGTGGGATAGAAGCTATGTTCTTAAACACGATACACGAGGCCTTTCAGCACTCTCCAAGTTTCTTCTGTTCATAGTTCTCAACTGACTCAACTGACAAAGCGCACATTGCCCTCTGATAGCAAACTACTTCTAGGAGTCTGACCAGGCATGACTAAACATTGAGCTGGGCTCATGATTCATTCCACACCTATACCTTACACCCTTTGGGAAAGAATCAAAACCCAACTAAGGTAGGGGTGCAGGCCATTTTCCCTGCTCTATCACTTGTTCTGTCTTCATCTGGCCATTTCATCTCCCGTAGCCTCCATTTCTCATCTGTAAAATGGGAATCATAAACCAGCAAGGTTTTAGTGAAAATAAAGCAAGTTTGTGGACATGAAGATACTTTGTAAGGTGCTATATATATTAAAAGGGTTTTTACTCTCATCATTCTGAAAGAGGAATATTTGTTTGAAAGGCGACATTCTGTAAGTGGTTGGATGAGCAGCTAGGGGTTTCTTATCTCCATAAAAGGACCTGAAAACTGATGTGTATAAAGCTTAGTCATTTTTATCACATACACACAGAAAAGGTTACACTTGAAAAGAGTCTTGTGTGGTTGATGGGGTAGGAGAAGTTAGTATTATTACAGATTTGGAATTCATAAGGACTGAATGGTTGGGTCTCATTTTTTTTTTCATTAAAATTTATTGGGGTGACAATAGATAGTAAAGTTACATATGTTGCAAGTGTACAATTCTGTATCACATCATCTATATATCACATTGTGCGTTCACTACCCAGAGTCAGTCCTCCTTCAATCACCATATATTGACCCCCTCCCCCCTTACCCTCTGATAACCACTAAACTGCTGTTGTGTCTGTGAGTTTTTGTTTCTTTATTTGTTTGTCTTGTTCCTTTGTTGCTTACAGTTTTATAGCCCACATATCATGAGACAAAAGAGGAAAGAAGACAAGAGTAGCCCCAGTCTCTTACCTTTCTGGGCCTGTGTTTATGTTTGTTTAGTTCAGGGTTTTGTTTTGAGGTTAATTGGGGATTGTTTTTTGCTGTTGTTGTTTCTGCCTTTCCCTGCATTAATGCACAAACAAACAAACAAATGAAAGATTTAAGTGGGAAAGTTCATTTGAAACTTCTACAAGTATATATGCCCCTCCTTTGACAAACAGCCTCTCATTTTCTGCTTGAACAGTCACAGTGGCTGGGAGCCTAGTCATTTAGTCCAGATGCCTGAACCATCTTGGCAACTGGCTGCTCTTTCATTGAAAGAAGGCAGTCTGAACTAGCCATAAGGCGAGAGAGAGAGAGAGAGAGAGAGAGAGAGAGAGAGAGAGAGAGAGAGAGAGAGAGAGAGAAAGAAACCTGAAAATTCTTACTATGGTAGAAATGACTGGAATGAGATTTTTTTCTTGAAAGTAGCTTTTGAAGGACGGTAGAGAGAAGCAAAATTATTTCCGCAGAGAGAAAGACAAAAAAGAACTACCATTCAAAGAGGAGAAATGGGTTCCAAGTGCAAAAGAAGAAAGTCTGACAGCAAACACGCAAATATGATTGCTTGAAATTCCATGTACACAGGACATATCCCTTATTTTTCTCTTTAATATAAATGGGTACAAAACAAAAGAGAAATAGAAAACTAGTTGTCAGATAGTTTTTACAACCTCTTGGAGTTTCTTGCCGTGTTTCCCTGAAAATAAGACCTAACTGGAAAATAAGCCCTAGCATGATTTTTCAGGATGACATCCCCTGAACATAAGCTTTAATGTGTCTTTTGGAGCAAAAATTAATATAAGATGCAGTCTTATTTTGGGGGAAACACGGTATTAGGTTCAGAGCTGGGTGTAAAACTTGAGTCTTTGGGGTACAGTTATTTGTAGTTATTTGAAAACTGCTGCTTTTACCAATCATCCTAGTTGATGTCAAATCAAACAGAGAATTATGATACTAAGCCTCAATGGATCAGACTATTTGATTCATCTTTGGACAATTGATATCTACAAGTCTCTGTAATCAATGAAAAAAACATTCAAACAAACAATAAAAAATCAAGTTTCTATACAAATAAAACCACACAATTAAAATATGCATGATTAAAGAACTACTGCTTCTATTACTTGAGAATTCAAAAACAGCCACCACTCGATTTTGAAAGACCACATTTGTGCATTCTTTCTTACAAATGAGGTGCATTGTAGAAACAAAATAGGTAAGTGTTTACCTCTAATTTGACCTTTAGAATTTAAGCAGACATCTGTCCTAATCAAGGGGACTTTTCATTTGCACAAGTCAAATTTTTCTCTGTGGATGGGAGGTGGGAAGTGGAGAACAAAATGTGGGTTGGTGAAAGTAAATAAATGAAAATCCCAAATTATAGACTTTTCATTCGTGGTAATACAGAGATGATAGAGACAGAGTTAGAATAGAAGTAAAGGCAGAGGATTCCAAAAGAAAAGGCCTTTTATCAATAGCACTAGTGAACAGAAGAGAGATAGTAACGTCTATTGAAAACCCATTCTGTGCAGGGTATTTTGCTAAGAATTTTACCACATTATCTTGTTTAGTCTGTATAACAACTCTTCAGGTACATATCATCACCTCCAATTTATGGATGAAGAAACAAATGTTCAGAATTGTCAGGTTGGTTTTCAAAGTTTACTTTCATTCAATTCTTGGAACCCATTTGAAAGAAGAATATAATCTGGTGGTCAGTCAGCTATAAACTCACAGGTGATCTGGTGCTATGTTCATTGATTGAGAAATGTGTTCTGCTGGCCTGGATGGTTAAACATTCAAGTGTTGCCCTCCTGAAACTTAGTCAAATAAGATGCTCTGTCCATGGGTGAAAGGTTAAATTCTTCTTCACTCAAGGTATAGGAATTACTGAGCTTTCCTGCTGGAAAATTTGGTGATCAAGTTGCTAAGCCAGAAAACTCACTGAACCAATTAATCATCTGAAATGGAGTTCTAATTTCATTCTCCACTTAATATTATAGATTCTATAGCAGAAAAGAAGTGCCTGTTTCCCTTATTATGTGAATATTTTACTTACTATGGTAAAGACCATGTATTCCTAATATTTTCCTAGTGGATGAAGAAAAGGTCAAACAGACACTAGAGTTTCAGGGCAGGACAGAAGAGCAATCATCTTCAGGGATTTATTTGCAAGGGGGGGCGTTATAGCTCAGTCAGGCTTGGCTGTGAGTGGAGCAGTTAGTAAAGTGATATGGACTTAAGTGTTAGCCTTCGTTTCTATCCTAAGTCTGGACAGGTGGCCTGTCTTCTCCATCCTGCATGATTTCCCTGGTTCTGCTGCTCATGTTATTGTATACAAGATAAAATTCAAACTGTACACATTGATCTTCTTTCCTAATCTTCCTTTCCACTGTACCAGACTGGGATGGTTTGCAGCCTAATGCCATTGGAGAGAGAATACTTGTAAGAGACAGAGATTGAAACCAGAGAGTTAAGTTAGGAGGACTGATGTCATAGTCTTGGAAAGCAATGACGAGGACCTGACCTAAGGTAGTGATAGTGACAGCTGAGTGAAATGACTAACCTGGAAAACAGTGGTAGGAGTCATACCCTCCGCCATGGAGAACCAAGAAAGTTTATTCACTAACTGGATATGTCAATCAATTACCTTACATAGCAACCAGAAGAAATTCTCCCACAGGTCCATCTTCCATTCTGTGATAGTGGTATCAAGGAAAATATTAGATTTCCACTGCCCTTACTGAGCCATAGCTACTCACTCTGTCAACAGCCAGAAGCCTTGGATTTTCTCTTCAGAAGTCTTGGCTATGTGGGCTTTCAAGTCTTCCATGGCAGTCTCAATGGCCCCTGGCTAAGGGGGGTTGGGGGGGGGGAGAAAGAAAAACAGTTTAGAGAAGACTGAGTTCTCTTTGTGCTTGTGATTAGTTGTTATATTCATGCAGCTATTCCAGAAAGCTGAGCAGGAAAGACAGTTCTTGCAGTTCTTGCATTTGCTTATTTGTTCTAGGCACAACCTGCCAGACAGCTTAGCCTGGAACTCTGGTATTTACTAAGCTGCTTCCCCTGGGAGGGGCAATAGTGATCCATATCCTGTCTTCCATACTCTTACTCACACTTTCTCATAGAAATGAAGACAGCCATTTTCAGAGGACCAGTTTTTCTGAACGAACATGTTTGTCAGGAAGTTCAAAGAATTTAGCAATATACATATTTTTAAAATCAAACCTTTCTCTCTTCAAATAGCACATGGCAGTAAAACACAAAAGAAAAAATTTCTCCTAATATTCTGACCCTAATTTTTTCTGTCTCTGGGAAATGAACTTTTTTGTCTCCTTACCTCGCTTTATTCACTCTTCTCCAAGCAGGTGTTTCTACTTCTGGGCCTGCCTCTAATGTAAAAACTGATTAATCCCTGTTCTAATAAGAAATTTATAGACCCTCCAGTTTAGTGACCTCAACTTTAGTGCACATCAGAATTACCCGAAGTGTGTTTTAAAACACAGATACCTGGGTATTGTACCCCGAGTTTCTGAAGCAGTAGGTCTGGAGTAGGCCTGAGAATTTGCGTTTCTGACAAGTTCCCAGGTGATGTTTTGGGTGTGGGACTCTGCTATGAGAACCATTGTTCTCTAGACAGGTTTTCTCAATCTCGGCCGTACATCACAGTCACCAGGGAAGCGTTTAACAAACCCTAAAGCCCAGGCTGTACACCAGTCAATTATATCAGCTGCTCAGTGGATGGGACCCACATATCAGTACACCACGATTTTTTAAAGCATCCCACATGACTCCAAGGTGCATTCAAGGTTGAGGACAAGTACAGTTTAGGGATTAGTTAGTCTAAGCCATTTTATTTTATAGGTGTAGAAACAGGGACCAGTGCAGGGACCAGTTACTTGTCAAGTTCACTGAGCTTGAACTTGAGCTTGAAGAAGTGGCAGAGAGAAGAAATCCAAACCTTCCATTTCCAGGCCTACAGTGCAGTTCTGGTCACATTCCGAAACCTGGCCTACTAACACGCAACTTGTAAATTCCAAATTCTCATATATTCTCTACATAACAGGCCTTTAATGGTAAATACCTCATCGTCTCTAAATCCTAATCCTCCCAGCCTTAGACCCATCTCTCAGAAGAAGAAACAGAGACACTAGCTTGGCTAAGAGCCATTCAATTTCCTCTCAGAGGTGGGGTGCTAGTAGTTTGCTTGTTTTCTCTGTCTATGATCAAAGGCTTTGAAACATCTTAGCCACAGAGTTCATCAGTCAAGAAAACTATAATCTAGGAATCCATATGTGAAAAACAGGAACAGAATGGGGCTGCTTGCAGTAAGTGGCAGTGCAGGTGTAGCGCTTTACCTATGTAGCTTTCCCCTTCCCTCTAACTTACTGCACATAGCCCAAGTCAGCCAGGAAAGGGACAGGTCAAATCCTAAACAGAGTTGAGTGACTTCGGTTCATAGTCCAGATATGTCATGAATGAATTCTGTGACGTATAGCCAATTATTTGGGATTCCGTGGCCTCCATTTCCTTGTCTATAAAATAACTGAATAGACTAAACCAAAGCTTTCTAAACCAAGCTAAAGATCAGAACCTCCTGGAAATCTTTAAGAAAATATGATCATAGTCCTTACACCAAGAGATTCTGATTTTATCATTAAACAAGTTTCTTATTGACTTGGATGATCAGCAGTGGAATGAATGATTTCTGACTCTTGTCATTCGCTGCTGCTGGTTGAAGCATTGCCAGAAAGCTAATATGGCATCCCATGCTGATGAAACCTACATGTTACGAAATCAGTAAGTTCTGGGACATTAATTAAATATGCCTTGAACTCCCACTGACAGAAGGGATTGTGCTAATAGCACTGGTTTCCAGTGACCCTACTGGCAGAACTGGACTATCATAGGAGGGAAATTTCCTGTGATCCTGTGGCAATTCTCCTGTCACCCAACCCCAGCTCCCCATGATCTAGCTTGACTCTACCGGGCCCACTGGTCTTGTTCTCTGAAAATTAATACATTCACTGATGGCACATCATGGGTATTTTTCCTGTCTCCCTGTATTCACATAATTTCTGCCACAGTTAAGTTGATGGGAAAACGAATACTTATCAGGAGAAAAAAAAATCATAAATGAAATTGGAGAATAATGAAATAATCTTAAAATAAGATTTTTGTTGAATGCTTTATTCCAAGCACTTTGCCAAAAATATTTGAAGATGAATATAATAATGTAGAATTGTTCAAAACCTTACTTGTTTTTGCTATGGAAAGCAATTGGCAAAATCTATTAAAATGAGCTATGCTTTGATCCTCATGTTCCACCTCTGTGAAGTTATATTATAGACATTATTGCATATATGCAAAATGACATATGTATAAAGTGTTCTTTACAGCCTTGTTTGTGGATAGCAAAAATTTGGAAACAACCAAAACATCAATAAAGGACTAGTTAGATATATTGTGGAACACATCTATACAATGAAATATAATGAATATATTTAAAAATTAGGACATTTATATTAAGATGGAAATATTTCAACATATATTAGGTTGGTGCAAAAATAATTGTGTTTTTTGCAATTATTTTTAACCTTTTAAACCTCAATTACTTTTGCACCAACCTACTACTAAGTGAAAGAAAACAAAATGTTCAGAAGAGAAATAAATACGCCACCTTTTCTGTAAAAATAGAGGAGAATAGATAAGAATAAATATTTGTGTTGGCTTGTATATGCCTAAAGTAATGCTAAAAGGATAATAGAAATTGTTACCAATGGCTCCCTAAGGACAGGGAAGGAACTTGATGGATGGAGGTAATGTTTTACTGTACACCTTTTCAAAATTTAAATGGTAAAATAAGTGTGTGCTTTACTGAATGGTTTGATAGTCTCTGGAGTTCTGTCAATGTCCTCACTGTCTGTGATGTTATTTCTTCAATAGAAGCATTGGCCATGCCCTTGTGGAACAGGTATGCATTGTACTCCAATGAAGTAATTTACTTTCCTCCATTTGTTGTATATATATATATACAACAAATGGAGGAAAGTAAATATATATGTATATATGTATATGTATATGTATATATGTGTGTATATATATATATATATATACACATACTACTATAATAAATTAACTTTAGCCATTTAGTGTCGAAAGTGAAATAAAATGTGTGAACACTTTGACTTGTGTCAAGGACAAGATATAAATCTCAACCTTTCTGCTTGCAGCGAGACCATGTTAAGTCATTTTGTCTTTCTCTACATCAGTTTACTCATTTGTTAGATGGATAAGGTAGTATTAACTGTAACAGAGCTGTTGGGAGATGCCAAAAACATTTGATAACACTGAATAATGAAAGACCTTATTACCATTCTTATTGATGATATAAATAGAATGGAAATAGTTACACGAGGATTTGGGGATCGAATTGTTACTGCAACGGAGGAATCAGTTCTGAGACTCCTTATAGCCTAACAGGAAATCATGATGACATAATATGTACTCATCATGCGCTGATAGAAAGCTTAGAAAGACAGAATACATATATTTCTCATTCTAAATTTTAAGAAAAAAAATCATTCAAGGGGATCCTTATTTTTAAGTCACTATATAGCATATTGGGAAATATCTTCTCTAATAGTCTACCACTGAATATCTTCAGTCAAAACAAAACCACTGAGAGAATTTCTAAGACATATATCTTTCTTTGCATTTCCTTGAACTAGACCAGTCTGGGGCCAGTTGTCACACAAACAATACTCATGTCGGCTGCTAAGTTTTCCCATGTACTGGACTCCTTAACTAGATTGTGAGAGGAGGGGAAGTATAGGCAGGAATGCTCCTACAGATTCAGACATAACAGGATCTATCTTGTGATTGTCATCATGCCCATATGGGGGCGGGGGGTAAATATGTAACATAAGAAAACGGCTCTAAATTGTATCTGATTTGTAAAATCCAAGTAAATTTGTCTTTCCCTGAAAATGAAGGAAATGCATCTTATTTCATTATTGTTAAATTTCTGCCCTCAGAAAGAAACATCATCTTTATTATAATCTTAAAGGGATTTTAGTGTAAGAAAGGGATTCGAGAAAACTTTTGCCCAGTGAAGTATATAATTTCTAGACCAAAAAGAAGTTCATGCAGACAATAACAATACAACTAATATATTTAGTTGTTCCCAACACAAGAGCAAGACACAGGGAAACCCACAGTAAAAGAAGAGGGAAAGGGAGAGAGTATGAAAGCCAAATTAGTGTCATGAAAGTAATGACATCTTGCTACACAATGGGAAGTCCCAAAACTGCTTATTAAAGTCTCGTTGCTCACAATAGACACAGGCTATAAAAAGGCCATGGGGAACCATTAATTAAATATTAAAAGATCAAATAGTTTTAGTCCCATTAGTTTGTATGTAATTTACATTCTCAAGTATAAATGTAGAGATAATTCCCCATCCCTAATCGCTTTCAACTTTCTGATAAGGTATCTACAAATATAGTCATACAGGGAGTTTAAAAATATCTTTCCCCATGTGGATCAAGTATTGTTTCTTTCATAAGAAGTTGCTTTTGAATATAGTCTCCACAATAAAGTGATTATCATAATATACCTTGAGTTATTAGCCTTGAGGGGTACTTTTGTTCAGAGAAGGCATTAGGCCTATTTTAGACATGGCTAAGCAATAATAGCAGATAAACTAAAACAGGAAGAAAAGGTTATCCAAGCAGACAGACAGCAACTGGTTTAGATGTTCATTATTGTGACCTCTCATACATTGCCCAAGGTCAGCTGCAATGGAGGGGTGGTAGAAAGTGAAATGAGTCCAGTCTTGGCATGGCCCCTAAATTGCTGGTTGATCTTTGACAAGTCACATCTCCTTTGTGTTTTAGGGGTTGGATTAGTTATCTCTGAGCAAAAATGTTGTTAAGCTATATCAGAAGAGCACAGATTCAGTAAATAAAATATAAACTGGAAGCCTGAGAAAAGGAAGCAATATCTCGGAGTAACCCACAAAAAACAGAAGAGGTTTAAGGACCGCATTGACTTCTTTTATAATCTGGTACTCAGAGATGTGATCTAATGCATGAGGTTATGATGTTAAAAATGCCTATTGTTTGTCCCAAATTAATTTACACTTCCATATCAGTCACATCTTTGCAGAACTAGCTTAAAATTTATATAATCGATCCTTCTTCTTGTTGTAGCACTGGGTATGTACTCCTGGTATCAGAGACACTGAGTGCCACTATGCCCCACAAGCCAAGAATTAACTTTCCTTTTCTGTGGAAAAGGAAAAGCTGTGAACAGAAAACAACCTAAATACCCTGCAAAGGTTAATTAATTGTAGTTAGAACGTCTTCATGGTGGAATATTATGGAGTTGTTAAATACAGTGTTATATAAGTACATTTATTGACATAGGAAATAATATTTTGCATATAATCCTATTTTTGTACAAATTGAACATATAAGGAAAACGGGTAAGAAGGATATGACCAAAATGAATAAGAGCACATTCAATATATTTAGAGTAATTTTAAGTAGGGGTATTATGGTGACTTTTATTGTGTTTATCCACATTTTCCACTGGTTTTCAATAAACGACCTCCTATGAAATAATTTTATATTTTTTTATAAAATAAAATGCTTGATCAAGGAATTCCTTCACTCAATTACTTACAATTCTTTTGAATTTGCAACATATATGCTTTAAATTCTTACACGGTAATAAGTTGATTCCTTTTTCATTGCCGCATGGGATCACAGAAATATGAATTGGAAATTGGGAAACTTTGGTTCTAACCACAGCTTTGCAACTTATTGGGCAAGTCAGTTCTCACTGACTGTTAAGACACTGGACAAGCAACAACCCCTCTCAAGGCTTTAGCTCTGAAAACAAGAGTATTGACTAGCTTCTTGGTGCTCAAAATGTGGTCTCTGAAGAGAGAGCATCAGTATTGTCAGACTTTGTAAAATGCAGACTCTAAGATCTCACCCCAACCAACTGAACCAGAATCAGCATTTTAAAAAGAAGATCTCCAGGTGACTTGTTTGCATGATAAAGACTGAGAAACACTGGACCAGGTCAACTGTAACTGTAGATTTTATTTCAGCTCTAAGAAGTGATACTTTGTGATGAATCTTCCATAGATCTGAAACATTCAGAGTCTTGGTCTTATTTACTTATCCTTTGAGAAAATGAATTAGCTTCTTTCACTCAAATCTTTTTATTGCTACAGATTTTTTATATAATTTTTTCCTATTTTTCAATTACAGTTGACATACAATATTATATTAGTTTCAGTTGTACAATATAGTGATTAGACATTTATATAACTTACAAGGTGATCACCCTGATAAATCTAGTTCCCATCTGACACCATACATAGTTATTACAATATCAATGACTATATTCCTTATGTTATACTTTACATTCCCATAACTATTTTATAACTACAAATTTGTACTTCTTAATCTCTTCCCCTTTTTCACTATCCCCACAACCGCCCTCCCATGTGGCAGCCCTCAAAATGTTCTCTGTATCTATGAGTCTGTTCCTGTGTTGTTTGTTCCTTTATCTTGTTCTTTAGATTCCACATATAAGAAAAATCATATGGCATTTGTCTTCTCTATCTGACTTACTCCACTCAGCCCAATGCCCTATAGGTCTATCCATGTTGTTGCAGATGGCAAGATTTAATTCTACTTTATGGTTGAATAGTGTTTCGTTGTATATATGTACCACCTCTTCTTCATCCCTTGATACCTTTATGAACAACCAGGTTGCCTCCATATCGTGGCTATTGTAAATAATGCTGCAATGAACATTTAGACACACATGTTCCGTCAAAGTGGTGTTTTGGGGGTTTCTTTGTATAAATACCGGTACTCAGAAGTGGGATTACTGGGTCCTTTTTTGTCTCTTGTTATATACAGCCTTTGTTTTAAATTCTATTTTGCCCAGTATAAGTATTGCTACCCCAGATTTGTTTGTTTGTTTGTTTGTTTCCATTTTCATGAAATATCTTTTTCTCATCACTTTACTTTCCATCTGTGTGTGCCTTTCAATCTGAAGTGATTCTCTGGTAGGCAGCTTTGTAAGGGGCTTTGTTTTCTTATCCATTCAGCCCTCCTATGTCTTTTGATTGGAGCATTTAACCCATTTACAATGCAACTAATTCTTGATAGATATGAATTCATAATTCTGATCCTTTTTTTTATTTATTTATTTTTTTTTCCATCTTAAAGAAGTCCCTCTAACATTCCTTGTAATGCTGGTTTGGTGGTGATGAACTCCTTTAGCTTTTTCTTTTCTGGGAAGCTCTTTATCTGTCCTTTGAGTCTAAATGATAGCTTTGGATAGAGTAATCTTGGTTGTAGATCCTTGCTTTTCATCACTTCGAATATTTTGTGCCACTCCCTTCTAGCCTGCAAAGTTTCTGTTGAGAAATCAGCTGACAATCTCATGGAAGCTCTCTTGTAGGTAACTAATTGATTTTCTTTTGCTGCTTTTAAGATTTTCTCTTTGTATTTAACCTTTGACATTTTAATTATGATGTGCCTTAGTGTGAACCTCGTTGGGTTCATCTTGTTTGGGACTCTCTGCACTTCCTGGGCTTGTGTGTCTATTTCCTTTACCAGGTTAGGGAAGTCTTCCATCATTATTTCTTCAAATAGGTTTCCAGTTCCTTGCTTTCTCTCTTCTCCTTCTGGTACACCTACGGTGCAAATGTTGGCATGCTTGATTTTGTCTCAGAGACCCCTTAAACTCTTCTAATTTTTTTTTTATGATTCTTTTTTTATTTTTGCTATTTTAATTGGGTGTTTTCTGATACCTTATCTTCCAAATTCAGATTCAATCTTCTGCTTCATCTAATCTACTATTGATTCCTTCTAATGTATTCTTTATTTTAGTTATTGTATTCATTTCTGAATGGTTCTTTTTTGTGTTTTCTATCTCCATTTTTATCAGATAGCGTAGAACTGATATCTACGCTAAAGTTCTCACTGATATCATTGAACATCCTTATAACCAGTGTTTTGAATTCTGCATCTAGTAGATTGCTTATCTCCATTTTGTTTACTTTTTTTTCTGGAGCTTTGTTCTGTTCTTTTATGTGGGATGTTTCTTTGTCTCTCCATTTTGGCTACCTCCCTGTGTTTGTTCCTATGTATTAGGTATAGTTGCTACATCTGCCAGTCTTAGTACAGTAGCCTTATGTAGTAGGTGTCCTGTTAGGCCCAGTGGCTCAGTCTCCCAGTTCACCTGAGCTGGGTGCTCCAGGCATCGCCCTTGTGTGGGTTGTGTTACCCTTCTGTTGTAGTTGAGCTTGGTTGCTATTTGCACATCAATGAAAGAGATTGACCCTCGGGTTGAGTGGTTGTGAGGACTGGCAGTACCTACAGTGGAGGAGCTGTTGTGCAGGGGCTGACACTACAGAGAAAGATTCACTTTAGCACATCTCTGGTGCCTGTCCAGTTTGCACTTTAGGTATGTCATCCATGGAGGCAGCTAGGTGGTGCTCTGGCTGGGTCTGAAGCCAGCTACTGGATATACCTGCCCCCAGGGCTTTCTGGGAAGAGCCCTGCCTCAGGACAAGTTCAGGCTCCAGCTGTGCCCTGCCTGGAGACACCTAGAATGAGTCACACAAAGCAATTTTCAGAGGGCTGCCACCTGTGCTGTGCTTGGAGGCTAAGCTGTGAACTAAGGCCAGCTGCTGCTTAGCAAGAGGTATGGGGCATTCTGAGAAAAGATGCTTCTTTTTTGGGGTTTGTGAATCTTTGAGAGATTTTAGAAAAGTCCAAAGCATGAGCCAAGACAGGCTGTTTGTATGGACAAGCCACTGCAAGTGGCTTGAGTGCACCCAAAAGTTAGATAGGGCAGGGCAAACAGTGTCAGCCAGGTTGATGGAGACTCAGACATGGTGCTAGCCTAAGTCTGCTCGCTTGGAGGGAGGAGGGTTCAACACAGGAACAATGCCTTCTAGCACTGTGCCTGGAAAAAAAGCTGTCCCTCCAGCCCTCACCCTGAACCAGATAATTCAGTTCCTCACCTTATGTCCCTGGCACTTGCTGATCTGCTGCCCCAGCACTGGAGCTTAGAGGGAGTAAGTTTATCAGTGAGCAAGTCTGTATGCAGGCCCTTTAAGAGGAACTCCTGGGATTCCAGCCACCCTCTGTCTCATTCAGCCGCAATTTCTGCTGGTTTTCACAGCCAGAATTTGTGGGGACTTCTCTTCCTGGCACTGGAACCCTGGGCTGGGGAGCCTAGTGTGAGGCTGGGAATCCTTGATCCTTGGAGGAGGGGGCCTCTGCAGCTAAGATATCCCTCCTGATTTTTAACTGTCACACGCAGATGTGGGAAGAGCCTGTTCCGTGTCTATGCCCCTCCTACTCATCTTAAAGTGGATTCTTCTGTGTGTCCTTCGCCACAGTCCTTCTGTTCAGCCAGACTTCAGGCAATTCTCAGTGATGATAGTCCTGTAGTTTAGTTGTAGTTTTGATGCTGTCACGAGAGGAGGCAAGTACAGTGTTTACCTACTCCACCATCTTGATCTGAAATCTCGTACAGAGTCTCTACCTCTACATGTATATCGCACCCTAGAATTCATGATGGGGTCACGGTCGACTTAATTGCCTATGACCAATTATGAAAATGTGAATGTGAAATCCACAAAAAAGAGGAAGAGTCATTTATAATAGCAATGAGATACCACTTATGAAATGTGAATAGATGTGGCATAAATAATACTATAAACTCTTCAAAGTTAGCTTATTTAAACCTCCATATAAAATTGGTATTTTATCCACACTTTGTAGATGAGAAAATTTATATATACATACACACAGACACACACACATACATTTCTCCCATTTTCTCAATTCCTACAACATCAGCAGATTTGTCATTTACAAGATTGTAAAACTGGGTCATTTCTTTATTAAAAAAACAAACAAACTCATCACTACAAGTTTCAGTAGCGCCAACAGTTGTATTTTCATTATCCTCACACATATTAAAGTGTATTCATTATACTTGCATGCTAAAAAGAACCCTTCATATTATGCCTCTTGGTCTGAAGGAAAGGAAATGCTGAGTGTCTTGGGATAGCCCTGACAGCTCTTAAAGTGCCCTTACATGCACTTTAGACTCATTAATAAGGTTAGAAGAAGGTTTTCCTTCTCAATCTTTTGAGAACTTAGGGTTGTTTCTATATACCTGATGGAGAAGATGTTCTTAACATGGAACCGAGTCATTCATTGAAAACCCTTAGAGGAATCGTAAATTTGATTGTACATTATGATACGAAGAACACTGCACTTGCAGACAGAAGATACAGAGTCTAGCTACAGCTCTTCCACTAATAGCATGTGATTTTGACAGGTCACTTGACTCCTCTGAAACTTCAATAGATTTACCCCTAAAGCAACAATGATAAGTCCTCCCCTGCCTACCTCACAATGTTGGTCACTTGATGGCATGGAGCACACCTGAACCTATAGCTCCTTTTTGGTCCAGTCAGACTTCCTCCCTCAGATTCTCATTCCCGTTGGCTGGGAAAATGTGCAGCTCAGTGGAGAAAGGTACCAGCGTTTTCTGAAAGTGATTCATATCTTCAAGCTTAGACTTGGTGGGAGATAGACAGGTTCCACTTTTTCCCTGTAACCTATTACCTATTCACACTTCACAAATGCCAATTGGTTGACCTGTAGCAACTTCAGACCCATAATCAACTATAGAGAAATAGCTTTCCATAGACTTCTCAGCCAGCTCTCATAATTGCACCGACTTCCAACAATAAATCCCTTATTCTATAACACTCCTGGTTGTCATTGTCTCATTAAACCCAGACTGATACATCATCAATATCAAAGATACCAAAAAACAAACAAACAAACAAACAAAAACAAAAAAAAAAACCTTTAGGGGATGCTTTAGCTTTCTTCACAGCTATATCTTACAACTTAACTTTGCATATTCAATAAAGTTCACATACTTTAGAAAATAAACCATATGCTCTATATATGCAAAAACACTCACACAAACACACATATAGTATGTCACCTGCTAACACACTTTGCACGTGAGAGTCACTGAATATAGGTGATATGAGTACATGTTATCATCAAACAAGCACATACACACCCCCAACACACATAATGAGTTGTTTTAGATAAAACTTTATCTTAACTGAAAATATATTTTAAAAGCTACCAAATCAGGGTTCATTAGTTAAAGCTTTATAAATAGTCACAAAGTCTGAACTACCATTTATTTATACAATTGAGTTGAAAAAATTTTTTTCAACAAGAGGTCCCATGTACACTTAAAAAATGAGATGGTCTCTGTTGTCACAGTGCACAATCCCTGATTTTGACCCCAATTGATTGCAGCCTATGAGCTAGCCATTGCTGTGTTGACAAGAATGTGGAAAGATTGGGAAAGAAGATCTTTGAGGAGGAAAGAAAGTGTGAGACAGGGAGTTCAAAGGCACTAGAAACCAGTGAAGCACTTGATTCAAATGCTAGAAATTTAAAATATCATTTTTTGTTTTTCACCTAGATACACAGACCTGGTCCTTGTTACCCACCCGTTCATTTACTTGCCCAGATCCACCAAACAGGGAAGAACTCAGCTCCAGACTGCAGCTGTAGGCTTGGGATTTGAAAGTTCCTGCTTCTACACTGTAATTCCAGCATCTTGATGTAGATCGCTGGTTCAGCCCATTCTCAACAAGCGTTTCCTCTCTATCACCCATGTCTTTTCCAAACACACAGCAAATATCCATTCTGGGCTCACAGCTTTATATTCTAGCCACTCTGGTTCTCTCTCCATGGAACATGAATTCATTGAGGTCAGGTTTCACATGAACACAGGCCTAAGGAGCCAAAGATCCATGGAGACTAGAGGACCTTGCTTCTCTTTGGTACTATCTGGTGGTCAAAATGAAACTCTTAAATTCTCTGAAAGTCACATCTTTCACCTGTAAAATGGGGGTAAGGATACCTGCTTCACAGTTACTGTGACTATTATGTGAAATAACAAATACAAAAGCACTTGGCAAAATGGAGGTATATACAGACATATTAGGAATTTTTTAAGAAGTGTTACGTAGCATTTAAAAGCACCAATGATTTACCCGTGTAACGAAGTACTTCCGTGAGCTATAAGGCTGGTGATAAGGGTTGGGGTAGAGTGTCGATTTGGTCACACTTGGCTGCCTTGACATCTGCCTTGGTGCTGAGTCCATGCCTGAGTCCCCTACTTCTGTGGACAGCTCATCAGTTTCCAAGGGTTGGTCTTCTCCCTCTTGCTTCAGAGACACAGGCTGGAATCCTTCGAAACTCCCAATCTTTGACATTTCTTTAGCCTAAAACAAGGGAAGAAAAAATCTTGTTGATAGAAAAAAAAAAAAAAAGAGGTCACACCTGTCCTGGCTCTGGAAAAATAGGCTACACGAGCAAATGATGTTCTTGAAACTGGCAAACCTCCCACACATTAACTAAACAGGGGACTGATGGATGCAATCCGGTAACATGGGCTGCACAATCCTGCAGGGCTGTTCTCTAGACAGAGAAAAGGAGGCTGAAAGTAGTTCTATTTTTCATCTTTAATCCTATGGGACAAGAAGCCGAACAAGGGAAGAGCTGTGTGAAGTAATTATGAGACATTTTTTTTCAAGATTTAATATCGAAAATACTTTCATAGCATTTTTGCCTGAAAACCCACTAGGCTGCAAGTTTATTTAAGAGTTAATGATAAAGCAATGATAAAGCACTTTCTTTTGTGCTTCTTGGGTAGTAATAGGGCTCAAAAGCACTTAAAAGTGAGCATGTTTTTTAACTGAAACATCACAAGTCTAAAAATGCATCCTAAGGAAATAATTTAGACAAATGCTCAAAGATGTAAATATAGAAAGTCGTTCATCACAATATTGTGTCTAATAGCAGAAAAATCACAAATTTATGTCTAATAGCAAAACATTGTATATAATAGCAACATTAGACACTCACATAACATTACATCTAATACAAAACAATTGATAGTGAAACTATCAGTAGGGAATTGGCTAAGTCAAATATCTTACACCATGCAGTAAAATACAATGTAGTCATTTAAAAATGTAAGCGTATATTTTTATTATGGAAAGATGTCCAAAATATATTAACAGGAAAAGTAAGTTATAAAATATTATGAATAACACTATTCAAGTTTGTTAAAGTAATTAAGGAAGAAAGGAAGGGAGAGAGAATACTTAGACTTACATATTTATATACATGTATGGCATGAGAGTGGTTAGAAAAGTCTAAAAAGAAATAAAATAAAATATTAGCAATGGTTATCTTTGGATAATAGGGTTACAGATGATTTTTATTTTCTGTTTTCATAAGTCTCTAGATGCTTACAATGATTATATATGACCTAAAGTAAAAACACAATAAATTTATTTCTATTTTGTAAATATAAAGCAACACAAAACAAAAGGAAACATGAGGTACATGCTAACTAGTAAAAAGTGCCCTGAAATCAGGTCTCCGTTTTCAATCTGAGGCCACATACCATCCCACAGTAAGCACAGCACCGATGCCACACAGAAGTTTTCCCACACCCAGCTTCGCCGTGTAACAGGGAATGCCATCTTATTCTCAGGCCTGCCTCAGTGTTCTTAATCCAACAAGTTCCATTTCCTCTGTTCCGGTGAAATACCAGAAAGTGAGAAATTATCCCTATCGCTAGCAAGTTTACCTTCTTGAAATTGGGATTACTTACAGTATTCAAGAGAGGCAAGAATAGTATGAACACATAATTTGTGGCCTAAACCTGGACACTTTTGAGCATGAAAAGGATGCTATTAACAATTATGCCAGGGAGATGGGAGTACACTGGGATTGTCTCAGGCACGTGTAGACACACATAGTCACTGCAAGGGGTTGAATACAGGAGAAAACACAGTCGGTTAGGAGAAGTACTGAGTGAAAAGCCCTCTGGAGATCACATTGCAGGTTATCTCATCTGATCCTCCCAGCAAGCCTACGAGGATGATTTCATCTCTATGCCTCTGGGGATCACAGAGTTAGTAGGATCCATCCGGAAACACTTGAATTGTTATGGCACCTGGACCCCCCCCAGGACTCCCAACCATGCTTTGAGTCCATCATGCCTGCCATCACACACGCTATCTTACATCCGGAGGGAGCTCACTGAATCTCCATGAAATGTTTTGAAGTTAAGTGTACAAAAGGCAGAGATTGTGAGAAATACAAGGCACACACAGAGAGAAGCAGGAGAAATTCAGTGTGTGAGTGTGTGTGCGTGTGTGTGTGTGTGTGTGTGTGTGTGTGTGTGTGTGTGTGTGTGAGAGAGAGAGAGAGAGAGAGAGAGAGAGAGAGAGAGAGGGAGAGAGAGAGAGAGAGAGAAAGGGATCATTGATACACTTTGGTCTCCTTGGCAGTTACACGCTCTATTTATGCAGGTCTGCCGCCTCTGTTACAGTGAATGTTGGAAGGAAGCACATTTCTAAAGATCCCTGTAACCTGTGAAGGAAGTTTTGTGCCTTTGGGGAAGGAAAGCCTGCTTCTGTATTTGCTGCACTCTGTGAACACTCGCCTAACAACAGACATCTGCGAAAGGCTCCACTGCCTGGAAAACAGAGGGAGGATTTAATTAGCACCACTTCCTCTCCCTCAGGCTGTCTTCTGGGGAAACACTAGCAGAAAAGAAGCAGAGCACTTTGAGACTGAGGTGTGTAAGACCCAGGGAAGAAGGAAACTCAGCTCCAGTTAACTTCTTACAGCCATGACTATTGGGAAAGTTCAGCCCAGCCACCACAATCCAGAATGATTCCAGCTCTGTTCCAGGAATGGGGATATCTTTACAAGGACATGTAATTTCAACAACATCCCCGACATCAGAGGAGCTCCATGCATCTAAGCAGCCCACTCCATTTCTCATCGCCACCTGCCCAGACAATCTTTATTCCTAATTCAATAAAATGTTCCCTTGTATCGCTGCATAGACCATACATTCAAATACTAAAAGCATATTAATACTGGTAACAAATCCAGCCAAATCCAAATGTTTCAATTGTCTTGCAACAGACCCATCCAGAGCCATTTAGAATTAAAAAATTATCATTGTTCTCTAAGATTATCCTGCAAATTTATTGTAGCATGCAGTGCCCAAGAGAGGACAATTTCTTCTTTTTTTTTAATTAAAATTTATTGGGGTGACAATGGTTAGTAAAATTGCATAGGTTTCAAGTGTACAATTCTGTAGGACATCATCTATATATCACAAAGAAACAAAAACTCATAGACACAGACAACAGTAGTTCAGTGGTTACCAGAGGGTAAAGGGGCAGGAGAGATAGTAAAGGAGGGTAAAGCGGGTCAAATATATGGTGATGGAAGCAGAACTGACTCTGGGTGGTGAACACATAATGTGAGAATACAATTTCTAATGGAAGCAAAGGATCAAAGCTTAGAAGAAAATTATGTCCATACTTTCTGACCAAATTTTTTCATTCCAGGGAATTCATGTAATGAAATTATCCTAAAGAAGGAAAAGACTATACAGTAGGAATTGCATATTCTGGGTGGTAATGAAAAATTGGAAACCAACTAAACACCTACTAGCCAAGGAATCACTAAGTCTGTCCAACTGCTATTGTGCACACATTTAAAATAATACGGAAAAGTGCTGAAGCAGCATTGGAGTAAAGGATATGTCTTCTTGGGTAAAAAAAAAACAACAACAACATTTTCTTTGGTAATAATGACTTGAATAATTTTTACCATGGTAAAGACTAGAAGGGAAATGTTGAGATTTATTGAGGTAGTTAGATTGTAAGTGAATTTTTGCTTTTAAAAAATATATATATATATTTTTTAAAAAATCAGATGAAAAATAAAAATAAAATATATATAGTGTTTGTGCTGGTTTTGTAATAAAAAATAAAATGTGTGAATAATGTGTTGGCTCACAAACTTGGAAGCTTCCTTGGTGAAGTTTAAAACTGGTGCCCTAAACAGAGGGCAAAGAAAGAAAGACCAAAGAAGGGTAGTTCAAAAAAAAAGAAGAAGAAAAAAAGACAGGGGTAGATCTAGACCACTCCAGATTGGTATTTACATGTGAGGCAAAAGAATTTACATGTGAGGCTGTCTTGGGCATCTCAAGATGAGTCGATCTCCGCACCCACCGCCAGAATATTGACAATTTATATAGAAGCTTTAACTGGGTCCAGTCACGTATACTGTCCAGTTGGCCTCAACAATACATTGCTCTCTCAATACCATACTGTGTCCTTGAAAATGGCTCCCACTGTGGGAACAGTGGGTAGAATGTACATTCTAAGGACAGGGGAGGGGGTGAGAAGCCTCTAATTGCCCAGGTCCAGCCCAGGGTAGAGGGGCAGTCATGTCATCTTAATCACCGTCTTCAATAAAATGCCAAATAAATACCTAAAGAATTGCCATCCTTCCTTTGGTCAGACAGCAAGAATTCAGTATTTCTCAGCTGCCAGTAAATTCAGAGCTAAATCTAATATTGTATCACAGTAAAATAACTTATTTTTGAACCCTAATCTAATTATGCGTGCCTCCCTTTATACATGCTTTCATTTATCTCTCTGTGCCTTTTTCTTATAATATTTAAGAAATATATAGAGCACAAATTATAGCTGGAGAATTAATGTCTAGTCCAATCTTTCATTTTGCAAATATTGGAACACTGAGGTGAAGGACTTGCCCAAGGTCACACAGCTATTGTATTTCTCCGAAAATAAGACATAGCCGGACAATGAGTTGTAACATGTCTTTCGGAGGAAAAATTAATATAAGTCCCAGTCTTATTTTACTATAATATATGACCGGGTCTTTCATATCATATCATATCATACTAGGTCTTATATTAATTTTTACTCCAAAAGACACATTAAAGGTGATTGTCCAACGAGGTCTTATTTTCTGGGAAACAGGGAAAATAGAATGAGAGCATGAAACAAGACTCCTGCACTCTAGTTCTCTGTATCCGGTTGCAGCATGTAGAGCAAAAGCAGAGAAGCTGTCATCAAACTCATTCATTGGTAAACTGGAGATACTTCTGACAAATGTCTGCTCTAGTCAGCTTTGCTTGGCTCTGGGATGAGAGATACACCTCCCGTGAAGGAGGGCTCACCTCCAGCTTCTCCTGTCAGTAGCCTCACACCCAGTGCTACAGGCTGAACCTTTCTCCTTCACCTGGACTCAGGCCAATTGATCCATTAGGCACAGGAGGTGCAGGTCTGGGGTCCGCAAAACTTTTAGGGGCTAAGGCAATGTTTTAATTTAGTTTCAAATCAAGAGAAAAATTAAATTTTATGATTGAAAAACTGTTTTAATATTTTTCTCATACCAGATAAAAGGGAAATTTGCAGGGCACCCAATATCTATTACATTTTGCCTAAAACCAAATAAAATAAAATAAGATAGATAAGGTGAAAAAAAAATCAGATGAAAAGTAAAAATAAAAAATATTGAACCATTTAAAGTTATAGCAACATAAGTTTCATGTTATCATGGTAGAGAGGTCCACAAAGGCAAAAGAGTTTGGTGCCCAAGGAAGCCTCCTGTGACCCTGACTTGAATCCACATCCTACCACTCACATCCCCTGCTTTATAGTCCATTCTGGGGCTCCATCCTAGACCATCAGAGCTGGATACTTCCCCCCATTTCAGTGCTCTCCAATCTCTTTATCCTGGAAGATTCTGTTCCACTATGTACCAGAAGATCTCTGTCCTATAGAAAAACTGTGCAATCTTATGATAATTGCTTTTGCTTTCTTATAATCAGAAAGAGATCCAGCATAGTTGACTCCCGATAAATATTTGTCGCCCATGAAAGTGGATGAATACTATGCTGAGAATGTCTAATAAGCAGCTGAAAAGGAGGAGCTGGCCACACTGAGTGGTCACGATTCCAGCAAGAGGCAAAGAAAAAGGGAATTGGGGGATTTTTTTCTCCATTCTCACAGGAGTTTAACAAAGAACAGTTTGGACATAACCAAAAGTACCATAGTTCAGATCAAGAAACCAGGATTGACGTTAAACGGAGATACTGGTGACACTCAGGTTTAATTCGTGATGAACCTCTTCTCAAGGGCCATGCTACTCTTTATTTCTTCAGTACTACTCCCCCCTTTTCCCATCTAGTTTTAAGAAGTACTTCTTGGCCCCTTGTTCTCTCTGCCTCCCTGGTGAGCTTGAACAGCCAATTTCTCCTTTGCTTTCTTCACTTTCCGTGTCTGTCTCCTGATATCTCTGTAAGTTTCCATGGGATTTTTTTTTAAATTAAATTTATTGAGGTGACATTGGTTAGTAAAATTATGTCGATTTCAAGCATACCATTCTACATTATCTACATGTTGCATTGTGTATTTACCACCCAGAGTCAGTTCTCCTTCCATCACCATATGTTTGACCTCCTTTATCCTCTTCAACCATCCCTCTCGTCTCTCCCCTTAATCCCCTCTGCAACCCTATTGCAGGTATCTGATTTCTACAAAGCTTTTGGAATATTAACAGCTACCTCTCTGGCTTTGGCGGAAGACAGAATGCCTCGTTAGGAAACACTCATCTAATCTCCACATTTTGTAAATGAGGAAACTGAGGCCCAGAGGAGTTATGTGTCTCCCTTGAACTCAGTTTACTTAATTAAAATTTAGTTAAAGACAGTAAAGGATGAAGTTATGGCCACCACAGGATTAAAAATCTTGTCTCCAGAGAAACATTTGTGGGAAGACCAGGCGCTTATAAAAGTCTGCTTTGTTAACAAGAACTGCCATCCTCTTGCAGGTGGGGTAATGCTGGAAGGGAGCGTGGGAGTCAGTTCCTACGGCTTGTGTTGCATTCAAAGATGTCAACTCCTTCTGATGATGACATCTCTAGCCACACGAAGGGGTTAACATTCTCGAAGCATATCCCCAAAATAAAAATCCACTTTTAATTTTGACATTTTGGAAAGGTAATTTATGTGAATTTATGTGTGCAGCCTTTCCTGAATCCCTCTGTGAGAAGAGTTAAGGGATGTGCAGTGGATAAACAACAATATTCTAACACCTCGAGTCTCTCCAACAAGCCCTCCTCTGTGCCAGCTGAGATAAGAAAATTGGCAAACAATTCTTCACAATTTCACATTTTGTACATTAGTGGGCTGCTCTGTGTCCAGGAGGAAAGTGGAATGAGGGAGGCTGTCTTTCCTCCCAGCTTCTCCCCTGTCAGGCAGGGCTCTCTGATTGCTACCAGTGTTTGCACTCAGCAGGGGCTGGGGGGAGAATACAGGGCCAGGATAAATAAATGTGGGTCCCCCTCACTCCCTCCCTCCCTCGCTGGGTGACCCTGGTCATGTCACTTCCCCTCTCTGCACCACAGGTTCCTCATGTACAAAATGAAGGGCCAGACTTTATGGTTTGCAAATTATACTCCTAGAAATGACTAACCCATTTTAATCAATAGAGATCCATTTGTCTGTTTCTGGACTTCTTCTGAAGCTTTCATTTGGGTGCCGTGGAGGTTGGGAGGTGGTAAAATGTGTTGAAGTTTGAAAGCTGTTGGACTAACTTATTCCTGTTTTCTTCCAAGTCAATCACTCCGTAAGAGTTGATTAATTTTTCTTCATTGCCCAGAATATTCTAGATCTAATCCTATAAAGGTTGTTCATATATGATTTCCCCCATCTACCTTCATTATGTGACATTAGTTTCCTTGTGATTCAAATCCTGTGGGGTCACAGGAAGAGGATTATGATGGCAGTCACCAACTTGGGGGCACACTGTGAAGATTCTGGGGTGCTTGGCCTCTAACTTCCTGCTAACACAAATGGAAATCCACCGTGCGCAGAGCTGTTAGCAACACCAATAGTGGAATATTGGGCATCGCACTCAGGTGAGGACAAGACTAACGACATGCTAGAGCCTCAAGCACTATTCTTGTTTTTTAAAAGGACAAACAAATTAGATGTTAGCTGAGCTCCTCACACAAGATATTCATTTTCAGAGTCGTTTCCTCAAAATCTATATATGTAAAAGAGCTGATAAAGACAAGCATGTTGACGAGACAACCATGTGAGACTACAGATCCCTTGTGACTCCTTGGGATTAATTTTCTTGCACATTTCCATGAACACTTCCGCTGCTCCCCCTGTCTGATAGCGCTTGAGTTTGTGACTCCTGTAGCTTTGCTGCACTGTTCTATAAACATCATTCACTTTCCTGACTTTATTCCTGCGCCATGAGCAGCTGCGGAGCTGAAATTGTGCTGCATTCATCTTTACAGCCAGCACTGGCATGGGCATGTTACAGAGTAGGCACTCAGTACAATTCTCGAATGGTTGACTAGATCCCTGCTTGTTTCTCTGCCCGGTCTGAGAACTGAAGGGCACGGCTTATGTCTGATGCATCACTCTTTGCACATTACCTCTTACCTCAAACATGGGTGCTCAGTAAGTGTTTGTGGACTGAGTAATGGAGCTCTGCGTGAGGCATGAATGGAAACATCTTCTGTATATACATTTACACTCACACAGACACACATAGAAACACATGCCCCAGACTTTCATCTATCGAAGCACATATTCTAGTGGAGGTGATGGAAACATTGGGGATAACTGCAGACTTACGTGGTAGAGCCATAATAGGAGAATGTGCACAAAACACAGAGGAACCAGAAGATGGGAGTAACAGAAGATGGTGGAGAGAGGGGGTTGAGAGTGTGGAAAGTTAGAGGTGTGGAGAAAGGCGCTTCAGAGTTGACAGCGTAATAGAAAATGGGCAAGGACGTTCCAGGCAAAAGTATGAGCAGTGAAGAGGAGGATGTGTTCAAAAGATGGCAGGTAATATGGTGTGTGTAACTAAGTTATCACCTGCCCACCTCCAGCCCCCACCCTTTGAAGAGCTGGTAACACTTGGTTAAAACTATCGCTCTTTAACAGGATGAAAGTCTGAAATCATCTTCACACCTCCTCTTTGTCCCCTCTGTCTGCTGTCACACCTCCATCCCTGCTGGGACAGTTCCCTCACAGTCAATCCAAATACAGAGTCTGGGCTCAGCACTGTAAGATTCCACTTGCCTCAAAAACTTCATGAGATTAACAAGTTCAGTAAAGATTTAGAGAAGTCATGGAGAGCAAGTCACACTGTTGATAGTTCAGCTTTGCATCATCCATCTGTTTCTCTCGTCTCTCTTTCCAGGGTAGCAATTTCTTCTTTGTTTGTGTGTTTGTTTCTTATTTGAAATACATGTCTGTTTTATCCACATATCCAGGTCCTTCAAACTTCCAAATAAATGGAGTCCCCTTCCCAAAGATAAATCCTGGATAGTTATTAACATAAACCTGTACAAGGATTTGTGAGTCAGAGAAGAGCTGGGTGGAGATGGGTGAAAAAGTAGAAGGAAGCCAACCTGCAAGACCCGCATCAAGTGTAGTTACTTATCTCAGGCAGGAGCAGAAGTGTCCTACTTTGCAACTGGCAAGTAGGAGACAAAAAAATGGTGGCATTTGGGGGAGGAGATTAAATAAGGCTAAATCACCAGCCTCCCCACTATCCTCAAAAAAAAAAAAAAAAAAGCAACATGCAAGTAACTAACCAGGATAAAGACGTTCGTCCTGATGATGGACTTTGGGAGGCATATAAACACTCAAATATTTTCTCCACATACAACATACAAGTGAAAAAGAAAGGAGCCGAGAAATCAAAACAATCAAGCCAGGCCAACAATTCTGATTGCAGCAGACTTTTTTCTTCTCCCAAGTAAACAGAATCCCTGATTTTAAATCTGCTGATTCAGCAACTAAATGGTGACAGTGATTAGAAATCAGAACAAGCCTCTTTCCCAGGACACCCCATGGGAGTGTGTGTGGACTCTGTCCACCAGGAATTACTACCTACTCAGCACAAATCCTGGTGCCAGGCAGGAGCACTGGCATTCATTCCACAACCAGAAGTTCCTGGCTGGGAGCTTGGTTTTTAGGAAGTCACACCACAGCCTGGGTTTCCTGCTAGGCCAACTATGAATTCTCAAGTATAGATTTCATGAAATTCAGATCAAGACTTTCATCCAAATGCTGACAATAATATCCCACCCCCCAAAAAACATAAGTAAAATCTATATTCTTTATTATTTTAATGGCATTTTATTATAAACATTTTTACTGAAGTATGGCACGCACTCGAAAAATCCTAAATGTGCAGATCAATGAAGTATCATAAAATAAACAAACTCACATAACCATCACATGGATCCAGAGATACCATATTACTGGCACCCTGACAAGATTATTTTTCTCCAAGTGAGTATTCAGTTGGCTTCATGTGATAGAATCCGAAAGTGCTCCCAGACATTTTAGGTATCACCTCACTAAACACCCCCACTTTACAAATAAGAAAACATGTTCAGATGGGAGCATGGAAATGACTTAGGTCACAAAGCAAGTTAGACGAAGCACCAGCTCTTTAGGCTTCTCTGTCCTGTTCTTATTGCCTCAGATTCCTCAGCTAGGACGGCTTAGCTGGCCAATGGAGCAAGAGAAACCAGCTCTTCATGGGGACTTCTTCCTCCAAAAATCTGAGCTTAGCTCTCTCCTATCCCTATAAAGCCAGGCTCTGAGAAGCTGTCCTGAAGGTACAGCCCTAAAGCTGACAAAAACCAACACTTTCGCTCTGTCAGGGACATCTGGTATAATACCATGGTTAAATATGTGTTAAGTGAATTAAGGAAGAGACATTTCATGGTATCAACAGATGCTTTTCAAATCCCCCACCTTTTCTATTTTCATTACCTGCCTTGCTATTTTGACTCGTGGCCTGTGAGAGGACCTTCCCCTTTTTTAAAGAGGTTACCACGTGGACAGTGAGGTTCAACTGACTGTGTCCCAGGAGGAATAGTAGAGAAAACTGGAGAAATTCAGTGGAGAAGAGAGCAAATGTGGAGGACACTGATCTCTCTCTCTTCAGATCGTTAAGGTTTGCCAGAAGGAAATGAGCACATTTTTATTCCACTTGATCTTAGAAAGCACACAAGGGATAATTGGATTTCTTATTTTTCATGACCAAGCTTTTCCTGCCTTGCTGTCTCTACTTAATTTTATCTCATTCACATCTCAGTCTACAGAAATCTTCTTTTTAGTCCCAGCATATCTTTGCTATATTCTCAAGAAAGCTCTTGTGACTGAATCCAGTGGATACTTTCCATTGTTTCTCTTCCTTGATCTCTTTGGCACTATTGATTGCTGACACCCTCCTCCTTGAAATTCTCATTTCCTTAGGTTCCTGGGAACTCCAGAGTTCTAATTTTCTTTCTACTTCTGTGTTCATGGCTTATATTTTCCTTCATGGAGACTCTATTTCTTGCAGGCTGATGTTTATCAGAACATACTCTGGATGCTCTCACTAAGCAATCTCCTTCATCCTCATTGTTTAACAATAATCTGTGACTCCCATGTGCTAGCTCCAGTCAAATCTCTCTCCCAAACCCCAAATCCACCTATGTAACTATCTACTAGACATATCATTTTAGTTGAACCACAGGTACTTCTAGCTCATTATAACCAAAGATGAATTTATCATCTTTTCACTTCCCCTATAAACTTGTTCTTCCTTCTTATTTCAATCTTATTGAATGAGATCACAGCTCTATAGTTGCCCAGCCAGAGACCCTCGTGATCCCCTCTTCTTGCCTAGTACTAACAAATCAGGCACCCAGTCCTACAACTTTCAATTCTTAGTATCTACTGTAGTCTCTACTTTCCTCCACTATTATTGCCACAGCCTTAGTTCATTTCTTGAGGATCATGATAAAGGCCTTCTAACTCGTCTTTCTCCAATATTACTCTCTAAAATTTATGCAGCACACAACAGGAATACTAATCTTCCTAAAATAATAATTGGATTGTGTCATTGGTCACTTAATCTTCAGTAAATACCCATTCAACTCCAAATAAAATCTGAACTCCTGAGCATGGTAGACAAGATCTTCAAGATGTGAACTCTTACCAACCTGTAGAGGTCAGTGTCTCAACTTCTTCTCCCTCCCTTTTCTTCTCCCATCTTCCTTGTCCCCCCCAATACTCATATTCTATATTTGAGCCACACTACTCTACCTTTAGTCCCACTAATCCACCAAGCTCCTTCTCATTTCTTTTACTTGATAACAACTCTCACTGCCCTTCTTCTCTCAGCTTAGGAAGCAGCTAGAGGCTGCCCTGATCAATCTTGTCTCAAGAGTTACAGGCCTCCCACTGTTTCTCCTTGTACTATACTTGTCCTTATGACAGTGTTTATTATACTCTATTACAGCGATTTGTTAGCTTGCCTTAACTTTCACACTCTCCCCGCTAGTACATAAGCTCTTGATGGTAAGGACAGAGTTTTGTTTACCATGGTATCCTTAGCACCAAGTAGAGCACATAGAAAGCATTCATTATATGGTAGCTGGACAAATGGGTCAGGAATAAATATCTTCACTCCATGGAGTACCTATGATGGAAAATGCAAAGGAGATTCAGCTGAGAGAGTCTCTCTCCTCAGGTTCAGTGGAACCAGAGCTGACAAGAGAAGATTAGAAACCCTTTCTTCTAAACCAGGCTTCAAACTCACCAGTTCCCACAAGCTTAACATGAATGACAATTTAGAAATGCAATTTTTTCTATGCTCTCAAGGCACCATGATCTTTTACCATGTTTCCCCAAAAATAAGACCTACCCGGACAATCAGCTCTAATATGCCTTTTGGAGCAAAAATTAATATAAGACCCGGTATTATATTATGTTACATTATATTATATTATACCCAGTATTATATTATAGTAAAATAAGACCCGGTCTTATATTAATTTTTGCTCCAAAAGACACATTAGAACTGATTGTCCAGCTAGGTCTTATTTTCGGGGAAACACGGTACCTACCAGTTCTTCAGTCATTTTCTGTGATTGGTCTCCATAAGTAGATTGTGAACTTTGTGAGAGAAAGAACCATGCCCTGATTTGCTCACTGTTACATTTTGTGCAACACAGTGAGCTCAGCCACAGCCAATGTCACAGAGGTCTGTTCCACTAGAGACAGACAGAACAAGGAAAAACTCACTTCTGTCTGACACTACCCTGAGAGGTCAGTGACATATGAGAGCCTTTCCTGAAAGTAGGTCTAGGGATGGAGAGAATGGAGTTGAGGTTTATCCTGAAACCAAAGGGCAATATTTGGGAGCAGGCACTTGAAAGGGATGTAACAAGACCAGAAAGCGGAGCCTAGGATCTTACACAGAATTGCCACCTTCTCATCTTGTTGGTCACCATAACTGTAGGACAATCTATGATTTAATAATGAAATATACATTGAGTTCCTAAAATGATTAATGCTAAACAAGACACCAAATTGGATAACATAATTAGATACGAGACAGTATCAGAATATCATTCTAAGGTAACTTTGACTCCTTTCCACTCCATCTGGGTGAGAATGTTAGCACCTAGAATTCAGCCTGTTCTCCACTTTCTAAGAGGATTTAAATATGTCCAGAAAGCTCCACCCAGAGAGAGGGAAAAGGCAAGAGCTAGAGCAAAGTGATATTTTTCATGAAAATAATGGAGACCAGAGTATAAGTATGGAGAAATGAAAGAAGTTCTGTTTTAAGAATGACATTCAGATTCATTCTGAGATAATTTAAGAAAAGTGTGGACAGTTCATATTGCCAAAAAATAAAAACTTAAAAAAAATTTATATTAGCTTGCAAATATTGTTAGATAAGAAATACAGATGAGGAACGATAACATCTGTAACAAAAGGCTTTTTTCTTTTTCTGTATTGCAGTAAGAAAACAAAGCAAACAACGAAAGTGTCTAAGAAAATATAACTATATATGCACATAAGTATATAAGTCCAGAATATTTAAGTAAGGATAAATGTATATTTATGTGTGACCTGTTACAATGACTGATAAAGCAGTGAGAAACATTAGTCACGATAGTAAACACATGGAGAAAATGAAATTGTTACCTGTAGTGTTCAGACTTCCTTGGTTCTGTGATTGTGGAATTCAAGGCTTACTGGGGAGAGGTAATGTTTGGTTTCGGTCAGCCTTCCTATAAATGTATCACTTCACTCACAAAGACACCAAGAGAGAAGTAGGAGTATGAACCAGAGAAAGATCAGTCAAAACAGTCATTATTAAGTGTAGTCAGTATGCCATCTTCACATATTAAGGGCACATACATGCTGTAATAATATATCTCAGCTTCTCTATCTGTGAAAATGTGCATGTTGATGCCTGCTCTGCTTACGCAATAAGGTTTTTTGTGAAGATCAAATGAAAAAGTTGCGAAAGTACTTTTTAAATGACAGCGTACCTCGATCTTGCATCTTTTAAAGGGCCATGAGTATATTATCACAGAGATGAAGGAGGTAAGACAATGATATCTGAGCAGGGGCTGTTAGCAGTCCCTGAAAGTGCCACTGCCCAGAGCTTTTGGGGAAGGCTGATTCCTAGCTTGACGATGACAAAACTACTGGCAAGATATGGGGGTGACAGTGAGGAGAGGTACTGTGTTTAGCCCAGGGGTGTGCCAAGTCTTCCTAGGAGGCATATTCCATCTAGCCCAGGGGACCAGACAGAAATCGAAGCCCACAGGGCCAGAATTTGATGCTGCCTGAGTCACTTGTACACACATTTCCTGTGTCAATTCCTGCCTCTAAAGTATCCCTTCAGAACATAAAAGCAGTAAAGAACATATGTGGCTTATCTAATATGTCCTACTCGTGAATGGAGAAATTCAAGTGAATGGATAAGTGTGACCACTCTTTAGAGCTTCTCTTTTGAAATAAGTGTTACCAAAAGTAGGTTAGCCCTACTTTTGTTTGGCAATACCGCTGCACCTAAGAACTTCAACTGTGACACTCTATTGTGTTTAAAGAAATGACTGAAATGTGTGAAATGTCTCCAAAATATATTTCCCATTAACTATCTTTCCTTCTTAATGTGCCAGGGCCAATCTATATATAATACCAAGTACCATTCCTAGTTAATATTATTCCCACCTAAAGAGGCGATGTCAGGCTCCAAATGCCGTTAATGTTTGACTGTGAAACATCTGTAATTCTCCTATCAAAGCCCAGCCAGTGGGTAAACTTACAAGAAAATACTTCAGAGTTGCTGAAACCAACTGTCCTATTGGGAGTGATGGAATGTAGAATCCTCAATTTAAGAGGGAACTTACATATATGCTAGTTCAAGATTGTTGCTTTGGTTCACTAATAATGCTACTTATCTATAGATTTAGATCTCATGATAAAGAAAGTGGGATTAACCAGTACATCATTAGAAGCTGTACTGGTATATTTGAATGTATGAAATAGAGAAAGATCATTTAAAACAAGGGATATCTCTAGTTATCGATTTAACTCATCATCTTGCAGTAGCAAATCCAAGCGCATCCTTTATAGCAATCAATGCCCTTTAAATAACAGCAATACTGTACTTACTACAATTAACATTGTACATTTGTACAATAGAAAGACATCCATGAGATATATAGCTTTAAAAATTATAAAATAGGACACAGAATGCTCTTAGTTTTATAAAAATGAAATATAGATAAGTATACAAGAATGTTTATAAGGATAGCCACCAAAGTTTTTGTTTGGTTTGCTTTAGGTAATAGGATTATAGTGGATTTTTTTTTTTTTTGCTTAATTATTTTCTAATTTTCTACAATAAAAAACATTATAAAGAGGATAAATGAGAAAAATGTAGTTGTTCTATTCAAACCATTAGAACTCTTAGAGGTTTTTTCTGAGCACTTACATTTCCACGACAGATTTCCCATTCTCCAGCACCCACCATCAAGGGGAAAAAAAAATATGTTTCTTACAGAAAATATATCAAAATTTAGCCTTCAGAAATTCTCCAAAAATTAAAGTCAGAAAAAGACTAAAATTCATACTCAAATAGAGACTATTCCTGTACATGGATAGTTGGCTTGTTGGACAATGACATTTATCTTCCCACTGATCTGCAAAGGCTACATCAGGAAATGAAAGCACAACAATCTTTGAGAGATGGAGAAAGATAGTGTCTCTTGAGCAAGCTTTATCACAAGAAGTTGTGAAACTGCTATATAGGCCAAGACGTTACAAAATTGTTATGTAAATTACATAAAGAAAAAAGGTGGAGGAAATAGTTGTCTTAGAGAGATGAGTCCAATGCGATTTCAATGAACAGATCCTCTGAGAACAAAGGCCTTTTTACAGACGGACAGGACAGAGTCATTTGACAGAGTTCTTGTTTTCCCAGCAAAAGTTCATAGCACTTGAAGTGCAGTTGGAGGAGGAAAAGGTGGCAGTGACCCTGTTTTAAAGAGTGACCTAGGAGAGGGGGAGTGAAGGGGACAGGTAGAGGAGCCATTCCATACCCACCTGACCCTGACAAAGGCCAGATTCAAAAACATTGGTCTGAAACAAACTAGAGTAAAATACTTTCCTTCTTTCCTCCTCTTTATGCAAAAAGAGTTGGAAGTCATAGTATAGCCCATCTTTTTTTGAGAAGAGGTAAAGAGAAAATGCCCGACCAAGGAATCCATATCCTGAACATGGCCCTAAATTTCCTTCATGCCCACAGACTCTTCAATGAATCTTCTGACATTGGTGCTTCTACCTGAAATGAACCCTCTCTCAGTAGAAATGAGATGACTTACATGGTATTAAACAAGGTTTTTTCTTTCTTTTCCTTTCATGTTTTTTTCTTTCCCTTCAAGTTTTGCAAAACTTTTGTTGCAGAAAAGTGGCGAGGACCGAGAAACTCAAGCGGCACGCAGAGATCAGGGAGAACACAGCTTTATTACACCAGCGGGCTCAGTGGGATTTTTCCCACAGACTGAGCACTGACTGGGGTAGGGCACTTTGTTTTATAGGATTAGGCCTCCCGGTTTGGGGGGAATTCGCACTATTGCTATCGCGACGCTAGGGATTGGATAAATCTGGCTGCGGTGCCGGGAGGTCAGTCCCTAACAGCTGTGATCGTTCAACATTGTTTTGATGGGGAGGCCTCTAACTATGGTGCCTGCCGGAGACTACTCCAATTAAGATATTGGAGGAGGAGGATGGAGCTCCTAGTCCTGCCCGCAGGAAAAAACCATCCCGACACTTTCATTCTTGTTTGTTTTCGGTTGGCAAGTTTCAATCCTGTTTGAGAGTACAGAAAATCAGCAGGAATGGCTAAGCCACACAACTCAGTTGTTTTCCATTGAAGCCTGAAAGATATCCGTACTTTTGACTTAAACATAACTCTGTTGGTGATGTATGAAGATCATTCACCTATAGCTCAAAGGCACAAATGTTTGGAGAATTAATTAAGCCAAGCCTTCCACAGGATAATGGACAAGAAACAGTAAAGACATAAATTGACTCATTTCATGTAATCAATTCCTGTATCAGAAAATAGACTCGCACAGTAGAGAAAGCTTAGGCGTCAGGCAGACCTGGACTTCAATCCAGACTCCACGGCTTACCAGCTGCCTGAAATTGGGTAGCAATTTAAAAATCCTTAGCCCCAGTTTTCTCAAATGTGAAGTGGATCCAATGTTTACCTTGTAGGACAGTATGAGAATTAGAGGAGCTAATAGATCGAAAAGACTAGCAAAATACCTAAGTACGGCAGGGCTTCAAAACTCAGTTTTAAAGGTTGAAGGAAAAGGAAGGTTAAAAGAAGTCTAATAATCAACTGAATCTATTTTAGAGGAATGTGAACAATTAGAAGTAGAGTATATGATAGCTAGTGATGGTGGGGAAAGCCTTGAAGTAATAGGAGTCAGGAACTCTGGGTTCAGATGTAAGTCAGTTCTTCTCTCCGGGCATTTTTTTTTCCCCATATTTGCTAGGAGAGTATTGGACTACGTTGCTCCCAAGTTTCCTTCCAGCTCTGCTGGTCTAGGATTCCACATGGACCTGGTATGGAGCCCACATTCTAAATGAAGAGCGAGAGAGAGCTAAGAGATCATTTACAAAGCAGATCAAATACCAAAAATAACAAGGCTGGAATATATTTATTTTTATCACCTTTATCCCACTATAAATAAAATCTTTCTAGTCTTTGATTATATGCTTATAGAAAATTACATCTTGCGGAGCACCAAAGATTAGAAATCAATAAGTAGAACAACTTATTATCTCATTTTAGAATTTAACAAGCAAGAAAACAATGAATGGTAGGAACTTCTTGTCTGGTTTCATTAGCTATTCCCTCCAAGCAATGACAGTAGCACTACAGAGAGGACTAACCTACCTAGCCTGGGCCTTCATCCAGCTAGACCGGGACCATCCAAAGTGAAATTCTCCCTCCTACCCCAACCAACCATAACATTGTGGATGATGGCCTCTTCTCCAGTCTCTGAAATGATGCAGACCGAGCTTCCCAGATTCCTTCATACAATGAAAGCTACCATTTAGAGTTCATCTTACTTAGAATGAAGGATGCTGTCTTTGTTAATTGGCTATGCAACTACAAAGCAAAAATGAATCAAAAATAGATCTTCTTGCATGGAGTTTAGAGCCTAGTAGAGGGGATAATAATTTAAGCTTCTAATCCTAAATTAGAGCTATTTAATCTTAAAGATACTTATTTTATTATACTATGTGTACACACCCATAGTGGAATATAATACAACCCTGAGAAATCATGTGTTTGAAGACAATCAAGTGAAAAAACAGGGTCCTAAGCTCACATACCCTTTGGTTTTATTTTCAAATCCTAAAGTATATGTAAACAAGAAAAGCACTAGAAATTAACATACTCATTAACATAAAAAATTGTAGTGAATTAGACTTATTGTGGCTAAAGGAGTTTATCTCTGGGAGGGGTAGGTTGCAAAAGATGTTATAGAATAATCCTGTAGACAAATATTAGTTGACAAGAAAGATATTATGAAGAAGAAATGCAGGTTATAAGATATTATATTAAAAACAAAACAAAACAAAAAAACACCCATACATGCATTGAAAGCAAATGCACCACATATGTTATGAATGATTATCTCTGCATGCCTGGCTTTTGGGTGATTTTTACTTTCTTTTTTACATTTTTTAAAATTTCCCAACTTGTTTTAAACATTGAACATATTTTATATAATTGAGGGGGGGAAATGTTTAGCACTTTTTTTTAGGAATTTTCAAGGAAGTGAGTTTAAGTCAGAGCCACAGGGCTTATGGACACAAAATGAATTGACTGAAATATAAGAATAAAAGTCTAAGACCCCAGAAAGTGGTGAGGTCACAGGCAAAGGCAGTCGTACAAGAAACGTCATCAAAGGTACTGGTGACACAGGAGTTTGGGAGGGCTCCATCCTCCTCAGAGATCACTGTACCTGTGAGCCATGAAAATGAGGATACTTGTTTTGAAAGTGCACCTAATTGTTCAGCCAGTCCTCCTTAAGGGAGCTGTCCCTAGCCACCCAAACTCACTTGAGACAGAAGGACCTCCTCTGTCAACAAGATGAAGCATTATAGGCACCATAGATGAGGGCTCTTTCCCTCCAGGGGAACTATAAGCAACTCCAGGTCAGAAACCAGTCCCTGTTTTGCATCCCACCCTCCCTGCCAAAACCGAGTGTTCTGAACAGAACAGATGCTTAATAAATGTGTCTGATACACACCACATAGGGTATGGCAGAAGGACAAGGGTAGAGGAGCAAGGGGAGCCTGGAGGTAATTAGCCTAGCACTACCAAACACCAGCTATGTGTCCTTGATGGCAACGGTACAGAGAGATTTTGGTGACGATGAGAAAAACAGTGATAACTCAGGCAAAGAACTACTGCATTGACAGGTAGTCATTCATAGAGGTTGCTGTTAGTGACTATTTGGACACATTTAACTTTCCTTATTATGTTATACGTCCTACATAAAAGCAAAAGAAGGGAAAGAAATGTCCCCTTAAATCTACCATGCAGAGAAAATGAAAGTAAATAATTTTTTGATGTACATCCTTTCAGACTTCTTTGACGTTTATCTGTAGATATCATATTTTTACGTGAAAAATGGTGTTATGCTGTAAATATTATTCCAAAAGCTGCCTTTTACCCGTAACATATTGAGGAAGATACTGATACTAACAATGGTACCCAACACTTTTTAAGCATTTCCTGTGTGCCAAACACTTGGCTTTAACTGCATTGGCTAATTTCAAACTCACCACAGGTATTATAATAACCCTCATTTTATAGATTAGGACACTGAAACTCAGAAAGGTGGAGGAATTTGCTCAAGCTCACATAGTAAGTGACAAGAGCTCTAAATTGATCAAAGGTCTTTTGGACCTGAAGCCCGTTTCTACCACTGTGCTACACCAAGCAGTTAATAAATAATTTCCTACGACAGCATATTAGTGGCTGTATAGGGTTCCATCACACAACCAGTCATATTTATTTAATGCATCCCCTATTGTTGTATATTCATGTTGCTTCCTTTCGCTTTGCTTTTATAATGACTATGCATGCACAGAAGATCCTTGTAGGTAAAACATTTCATAACCCTTATTTTTTCCTCTGTATAAATTCCTAGAAAGACAAATGCTGGGTCAAAGAGTTTGTAAATGCAAGGTTTTTGTTATATCTGTCAAATTGGCCATCCCAGAAATATATGGCTGTCCCAGAAATATTACAGCAGTTTAAGTCTCAGTAGAATATAAAGCCCACTTATATGTGAAATCTAAAACAAAACAAACAGCAACAACAAAAAAAATGAACTGAAAAATACAGAAAACAGATTGGTGGTTGCTAGAAGCAGGGGGAGAGGGGTGGGAAAAATAGGTAAAGGGAGTCAAAAGGTACAAATTTCCAGTTGTAAAATAAGTAAGTCCTTGAATGGAATGTACAGCATAATGACTATAGTTAATAATACTGTATTGCATATTTGCAAGTTGGTAAAAGAGTATATTTCAAAAGTTCTCATCACAAAAATAATTATAACTATATGTAGTGAATAACTAGACTTATTGGAGTCATCATTTTGAAATATATACAAATATGAAATTATTACATCTTATACTCAAAACAAACATGTTATAAAGCAGTTCCCTTTTATCCACAGTTCTGCTTTCTGTGGTTTCAGGTACGGGGTCAACCACAGTCTGAAAATATTAAATAGAATATTCCAGAAATAAGCATTTCATATATTTTAAATTGCATGCCATTCTAAGTAGTGTGATGAAATCGTGTGCTGTTGTGCTCTGTTCCACCTAGGATGTGAATCATCCCTTTGACCAGGGATTACTTAATAATAGCCCCAAAGCCATTCACATAACTCTTATTACAATATATTGTTATAATTGTATTTTATTATTAGTTTTTATTGTTAATATCTTACTGTGCCTAATTTATAAGTTAAACTTTATCATAGGTAGGTATGTACAGGAAAAAACATAATTGGTACACAATTACTTTTGCACCAACCTAATAGATACAAATTCACTGCTGAAGGAAGAGACTGATACGAGACTCAGTCTGAGATTACAGGCATATACATATATATGGTTCAGTACTATCTGTGGTTTCAGGCGTCCACTGGGGATCTTGAAACTTATTCCCCACGCATAAGGGGGAACTACTGGATGCCAATTGTATCTCTATAAAAATGTTACAAAAACGAAAAAATATATATAAAGCTTATTTCCTTCAAGTCAGTAGAAGGTTTTATATTTCTTTTAAAAAATGTAGTTAATGGTTTAAATGAGTCAAATATTTGTTTTAATTTATAATGCTTTTTTCAGTTGTGAGGCTGCAAAGGTTGGTGGGTGTATATCTTGGTACATTTTTATTGGTTTCATCTTTCTTTTACTGATCCTTAAGAATTTCTAATTTATTAAATACATTAACAATTAAACCAATGTTTATCAATAGCTCTTAACTATTATACTGGCACTCCTGAGGATTATAGGCATGAGTAATGATGGTGTGAAATTTTCAAAATGGACACATCAATTATACAGGTTTACGTATCCCTGACTGTAGAGCAAAATGAACCACACCAGTTGGCTTCCAAAGTCATAGATTTGATTATTAATTCTGCATGTAAGGATATCTTGAACTTGGGTACTCCACTTTTTTTCTTATGTGACAGATTAATCTCCATAGTGCAACTCTACAAGGTACAAAATGCTCAATTTTATTTACTTAGTCAAACACATTTTGGGGGCAACTTCTCTGTGACAAACACTGCGCTAGGGAAAAGAGATGGGTGGATAGTAGAAGAAAACCTGCAAATACAATTTCTGTCCTTATGGAGTACATTGTCTGTGAAGAAATCATATTTGCAAATAAATAATTACAAGATGGCTGGATAAAGCCATAGATAGGAATCTGTACAAAGTGAAATAGCATTATAAGGGTATTGTATGGTTAGACTGAGCTGTCCGGATACCGGATACATACGTATCTAAGAGTGCTTGCACAAAGCCAAACACTAAGCAGACACCAAGGACATAGTTCGAACTGCTGCTGAAAGAGGATGGTTGTATTTTACTCTAGGAGTTGCCTTTTGATGCCAACATGATAGGAGAGAACAGCTGCCACTGGGGGGATGACAAATGGCGTGCAAATCACTTCAATCTGGACATGCATTGACCTGGGCTAAGTCAAATGATACATGTTTCAGTGTTTCCGTAGTACAGAGTAGCAATTGGAAACCAGGTAGGGTTATGGACCGGGAACCCCATGTAAACAGAAGAAACTAACTGAAAGCATGC
This sequence comes from Rhinolophus ferrumequinum, assembly GCF_004115265.2. NCBI lineage: Eukaryota > Metazoa > Chordata > Mammalia > Chiroptera > Rhinolophidae > Rhinolophus > Rhinolophus ferrumequinum. The sequence goes on from NC_046285.1 coordinate 56,845,323, forward strand.
AGGATGCATCATAATGTCAGTAGTAATATTAGGTTGGTGCAAAAGTAATTGCAATTTAAAAGGTTAAAAATAATTGTAAAAACCACATTTACTTTTGCACCAACCTAATAGACTGCTAGACGAAGAGGTTGATATGAGACTCAATCTGAGATTACAGTCATAAGAAATTGCATTCCCATCCTCAAGCATGCAAATGGTTCAACCTGAAATCCGTATTTGCAAGATATGGGAAGTCCATCTTCCCAAATATTACAAATTGTCCTTGATACAGATGCAAAATTCTAGTTCCTTCCCAGTGTTCTAAATATCCTGCATCTAGTATAAAAGCACCTGCCGTTTAGGAGACATTGCTGGGAAGTGGGAATTCCCTGAGATTTACAAAAGGTCATTAAACAATGACAATGAAAGTTTTATAGAGCTTTGTAGAGAGTTCTAAAGCTATAAGCAATATCCAAAATTATCTGTGTAGTATACTAGGCAGTGGTAATGAAGATAGCAATGAACTTGACTTTTAGAAGCCATGTTTGAGTCCCATCTATTATTAATTTGCTATGTGATTTGGGGCAGAAGACTTCAACCCCCTGAGCCTTATTTTCCTCTGTAAAAAAAGTAAAACCATAACCTTTATCAGGACAACTTCACAAGGGTAGAGAAGGTAAACAATATACTCGATTTATGTGTATCAATCAAGCTATGGTTTCTACAAAGATATATTTCTATCCTCTTTCTCTTAAGAGAAAAAAAAGTCTCTCTCTCTTCTAATTTGTGCTCATTTTCTCTGGGTCACTTTATGAATAAGCCCCTTGAAAGGAAACATGCGTTCACCAGCTTCAATCCTCTTCTTCCATTCTCTTTTGAACCCACCCAGCCGCTTGATGCATGCTCAGATCTCTGACATCACGTCACTCCACGTCTCAGCAGCATCTGTGCGGTCCAACCACTCTCTCCTCTTTGGACAGTGTCTTCACTTGGTTTCCCAGAACACACCACACCCGCCCAGGTGTTCACCGATCACCCGGGCTCCTTCTCCTCCGCTTCCTTTCTTGGTTCCTATGGAACCAGAGAATACAAGGCGGTGGGAGCAGTAGGCATGGTATGCTCCCGCGGGCAGATAATGATAAGTGGTGCATTGTGTAAAGAAAACGTAAATGAAAAATGCTTTCCACTATACCATGTGCTGGGGGTTCTAAACAATTTCAGTGACTAAAAAATCCACCTCTCTGTTGGCATAGGACCACCCGCACCATGCCTTTTCCCCTTTGGTACTTATTGACTAAATTTCGCTCAACTTCCTAACCCCAAACCTTACAGCACCCCAAGTCAGCCATTAAACCTCTTATACATTCTGTCTCCCTCCTGTACTGTCTGTCTAACTCCTTTGATGATCTCATTTAATTTCACTGCTGTAAATATCACGTGTGTTGAGGACTCCCACTTTTTATCTTCAGCTTAGATATGCTCACTGAATCCTAGATTCATCTATTAACTTACTACTTGACATCACCCAATTAATCTGTCCAAAAGTAAGCTCCTACTGTTTCTTTGCGGAGCACATCTGTTCCTCTCATGGTCTTCTCCACCTCACATAAAGGCCACTCCTTTCTACCAGTTGTTCAGCAAAAACCTTGGAGTCATCCTCGGCTGCTTTCTGTCTTCCTCATTCAGTCAGTCACCACAAGACCCAAACACACATCATCACTGCCACCACTATCCTCCTGTCCAAGATTCCGCATCGCTCATCTGGATTACAGTAATGAATCCAGTGACTCTCCCTGCTTCTGCCTGCCCTCTCCCCACCCCATCCTCATCTATTCTCAACACACAGACAGAAGGATCCCTTTGACATGTAAATCAGACCATGTCATTCATCTGCCCCAAACCTACAAATGGCTCCCACTTTACTCAGAGTGAAAGTAAAAGCCCTTACAGGGCTCTGCATTATTGCTGCCCCCACCCCATTCCACCGTCGTCTTTCTAACTTTATTTCCAAAGATTTTTCCACTTAATTCAATCTTATTCTTTAAAGGTGCCAAGAAGCCATGCCTCTGTCTCAGGACCTTTGCACTTGCTTTTCCATTTACTTGGAATGCTGTTTCTCCAATTATTTACATGGCCCACTCCCTTGTATCATTAGGATCTTTACTCAAATAACAAGTTATGTCTCCCTGAAATTTCACCTCTTCAAGACTTTCTATCTCCTGCTCTATTTTTCTCTATCTCTCGTATATTACATATTTTACTGATTGCTTTTGTTTATTTTCCACGTGTCTCATTAGCAATGTAAACGACTTGAGGGCAGATATTATTTCTTTTTGTTCATTGATGCTGTTTTTCCAAATCTTAGGAGACATAGTCAATAAATAATTTTGAATGAATGAAACTTAAAGAGATGTTTGTATGGAACAGATGTTCAAGAAATAGTTTTAAATGAATGAGTCTTGTTCAAATACTTTGTTTTACTCTGTGCCTCATCACCTACCCACTTCCTTTGAAGCACAGACCTTTGAGATATAGGTACAATTCTGAACCAATCTCATCCACGACCATGTGCATGCAAATGAGAAAAGCTTAGTTAATCACACAAATACCTGGAGTTATATGTGTAAACATTGTTTTAGTGACGGTCGCCGCTCTTCACAAGACCAGAACCTTCCCTTCAGCCCATGAAGAATTCTGTAAAGAACGTGCCCAAAGATTTTGCTCTAGGATGTTTGTTATAACGTTGTTTACAGCAGCAAAAAAATATTTGGAAACAATTTTAATGTCTACTGTTGGGAGACTGGTTAAATTAATGATGGTACAGTCATACAATGGAATATTGTGCAGCCATTAAAATATTGTAAAAGCAAAAAAAAAAAAAAGAATTCTGTAAACCTCAGTGGAGCATTCATACGCGTATATTTACATAGTTGTGGAATTTTCTAGCAGTGTCTATTATGGAGCAGGCTATGACCAGGACATTCAAGGACATTCTACAACTATTCCTTAGGGGGTGAATGCTTCCCAGACCAAAGGAAAACGCCTATCAGCTAAAAATAACTCTCTACATGCTACAAGTTAAGAACTTATGCAACACCATTTTTCTATCCAAAGGAATAGATTTGATTTAAAAAACAGTCTTAACCATCTTTCTCCCCCAAACATTTCTTACAAGTTTCTCAATGTATTTTCAAACTATTTTCATCCGTTTTTCTAATTCTACTGTATATTACCACCGTGCCTCCCTCAGTAAGCATTTGAACTGTCCACTGTGTTTAGAAGTGCTCAATTCTGGTATTTTCTCTCTTAATTCTTTTGAAAAACTTAAAGCAGAGCTAAGGGATACCTGCACAGATATTCTGTCACTGCCAAATTGTGAACTCAGATAGCTGTGAGCTTGGGCAAAATGCCTGTTCAGTCATCGTAATGCCCCTCAAATCACAAGCCCTCTGCCTACCATTCAATACCCAGAATCTGGTGTAGACCCAGATTTCCAGTCTCATTCCCCGTCAGTCCCACTGGCTCTACATGCAGCCACAGCTAATTCCCTCTATCCCTCAGGAACAGTTCAGACAGTACTAACCTCCGAGTTTGCTTAAATTATTTTGCTGGAAACTCTTCTCACCTCTATCTGCCCAAAGCCCGTATCAAATGTAATTTCCTCCTTCCAGTCAACCCCAATGGCAACCTACCTTTTTGTCATGATCTGCTTCCCAGTAAAACCAACACCATTCGCTTTCTTCTTCCTGCAGTATTTATCCTAGTTTGCCCTGTGTTGTCGTTGTGTTCACATTTTCAGTACTAGTAAACCCCTTTGGGAAAGGGTCATGGCTCTTCATCCCCAAATCCCCACGCTGAGTGATCAAGAGGTGATTATTTTGTTAAAGAATAGATTATAGAAAACATATCCTTGGGCTGGTTTCCAGGATTTCAGCTCTTTGGAAATTCAGGGCGTTGTGTTGCTATCCATGTTGCTATCACATATCATTTTTTTTCTTATTTTTATGTCATTGATCTCTTAAGTAAAAAGTATTACCCTTCGGTTGTCATTTTTCCTTTCTTTTCTCTTGTAGGCACCCGAAGATTATGCTGAAGCTGTGTTCGCTTGCTTAATACTTTAATTTTCAAGTCACTGAGACTCAGTATCTGGCTTAATATCCGGACTAGGTATCAAGACCAATGGCATATTCTGCTGAAGTCATCATTTCTCTCCCTACCTTTTAAATAAGGAGAGGTTAAGGCCAAAGAATTAATTTCGCCTCCTCCCTGGTGCCATTGATCTGTGGCCTGGCCTAGCATTCTGTAGAACTAGATTTCCCTTGAAAGAGAACTATTTGAACACATAAGAGATTGGAAGAGATCAGTATTGACAAACCCAAATACCTGGTAGCCTAAATCAGGTCCCCTGGGGACTATGGAGAATTGGGGAACACACGCTCCATCGACAGGGAGCACATGCTGCCACAGCTAGCTGATGTGTTTTCCGCAGGGGAAAGAGGATCCACTATTACCAAGTCTTCTGATCTTCTTGAAAAATGAGATACCTGAATTTTTGCACAAAATTTCCTGGATGCTAAATATTCGCAACCAGTTTAATTTTGCTTCCCATTGCAACACAAACAAAACATATCTGCACGGACTCACATATGGCTGCTGGCCTGCAGCCTCTAGGTTAAAGGAAGTCTCAAGGTCAATCCTGCCATTAAAATCTATACTTCTGAATACAAGAACAACTACCATTATAAATTCTGAACTGAGTGACAGCCCTCTAGAAGGATCTTAGAAGATACAAAGGAAGTTCCAGATTGGCTGAATAAAATGAAGACTCCACCACTGCTTGCTCATCTCCGAACACTACACCTAAGGAGAAGTTCTGAAATTTGGCTGAAACAAATATTTCACAAGAACCAAGTTAATGAGGAAAGAAGCTTCTGTGGAAAAGTCCCGTACTCTACAGGGTATGCTGTTTCCGTTGGATGCTAAGAAAAGGTAACAGTGCCCTAAAACTTTTAGCTGAAAAGAATCTTAAAGGATATTGGATGCAATTACACAGCCAATGCTTCTGTTTAAGGATGTCCATACCGTTTATTCCATGTCATGGTCAGTGAAAGAGTCAGAGACCCGTGTTTGACTTACAGCTCCAACGATCACTGGCTGATGGCCTTCTGTATATCACACCATCTTTCTGGGCTTCAGTTTCTCTATTTTGAATGAGGTCATTGAGTGCATGATTTTTTTTCAAGACCCTTACCCTAAGAATATACAGAAGTCTGCCTAAGATTATGTAGCATTTCAACCCATGGGATGAATATTAGCACTGTTGTAACAAATTCACACACACACACACACACACACACACACACACACCACAATATTTCCTTCCACAACTAAGAATGACACAACCTTTTGAGCATGAAGGAAAAAAATGATAGCTAAAATTAGCATCTTAAAAAATAAACTACCTAATCACTGAAGATGAGATTTTCTTAAAACTGTAGAACAATAAGATATAATGATAGCTGTCGTAAGAGAGGAAATTGCAAGAGTCAATTTGAAGGGATTTAGGGGGTGTTTTCCCCCCTGTTGAGATCTGCTTTCCCATATATCACAGTAAGACTGCAAAGCTAAATATTTCCCCAGGGCCTGTGTGATCTATGCCTCATAATGCTGAGGCTGACATTAGGCGAGTGTCATTCATCCCAAATGAAAGCCTTTCAACACACACAGCTAGAGCACTTTTCCAGCTCCATATAGTCATCCTCCCTCATTTGCATACCACTTTTCAATTTACAAGGTTCCTTTACATACATGTTTTCATTTGTTCTCTAAAAATAGCCCTATTTGGTGAAGCTTATATATCATTATAAAGTCTCTCTCAGATGAATTCAAAAATATCCCTCCCAATCTGCTTGCAAGGAAATAACATTTTTGTTTGCTATTAGACAGTTCAGGAAGCCCTTTCTCTTCTCTTGGCTTTTGGAAATAAGGTATGACCTGCTGGGTGCTATAGTAGAGGGAGAGAGAAGGAGGAATCAAATCTAATCTTGACCTTAGCCTGCTGATCAAACTCGAACAAATCACTTCAGTTCACCAAGCCTCAGTTCCCTAAGCCACTGAATAGAGGAAATTATACTTATCCCACTGCGCTTATAGAGCCGTTAAGATCAAAGTCAATATATAGATAAGTAGGTCAAGTGACTGAATAGGCTGAAAAATGTCGGTCTACAAAGCTCATCAACTCTGGGCAGTAAAAAGAGTGGAGGACTGCCATATGGTCCTGGAAAACTATGAGCCTAGATAGAAGTGCAAGGCAGCGGTGGGGATGACCAGACACTCAGGCTAGGAGACAGGAGCAATGAGCTCATAGACAGAAACCCCGCCTCTTTGCAGAACTGGGGATGAGCCTCCTGGCCTTACCTGACGAGGCTGTGGCCGGTCCTCAAGTCTCTTCTTCCTTTTCTTTGATGAAGGGGCTCTGATGACAGACAGAGGTCAGTGAAGGCGGGGTTAGCTCAGCTGAAGCCAAACAGGAGGGTGCCCTGGTGCTGCCACTCCACACAGTGTGAATCTCGCTGCCCCGACTGGGCTCAGAGTGACATGCTCAATCACAAAGGGTCAATGAAAAGACCGAGGACGTTAACAGGGTGGAACTCAACCTGTCAGAGACAGGGAACTGGGTGTGTGGGTGGGCCCTTTCTCATTCTACAGTGACACACCTCTCTTTCTTGTCCTCCCTCTCCTTTAAGAAGTCCTGGGTTTCTCTGCCAGCTTCCTCTTTGACTGAAATCTTCTGATGAGGTGAGCAAACACAGCCTTCTGCCCATTCCTCCGTGGCGTGGGTGTGCTCCCAATTAGTTGTAAGAAAGCTTACGTCTGAAGCCTATATTCCTATTATTAAAATTCTTTGATGATGACTTGATTTATTGGATATTTGTGATTTTGAGCATCATCATCACTTTTGTATCAGAGGTGTAGAGGGCATGTAGAGCAGTATGTCTCTCTGAGAACAAACAGAAACACAACATGTGCACGCAGACCCTGGGCAGTAGCAGTAATCCTATTAGAGCATTTGCCACAGGATATTGTTGTCTAGTTAAGTCTGTGTCCCTCTCCCTGGACAGTGAGACCCTTGAGGGTAACGACAACATCTTATTCTCCCAGATAGTCCCCACGAAGCCCAAACCATATTTTTACCATTCTAAGCTAATATTTTCAGTCACCTGTAAGTTGGGGGTATCATTTCCCTTTCAGAGATGTTAAATTTGAAAGGAAGCTTATGAAAATAAACCTAGAATAATACTTGACATAGCAACAATTGTTAAAAAATGTAATGGAATCTTAATGAATTGATTTCGAAACTCATATAAGAGTTTTCCACATAGAGAGCCAGTATAAACGATGAACTGTGAAAAGACATCATATGTCCTCCTGTCTTTTACATACCTCTACATTGTCTAGAATACAATCAGTTTATGCTTTTATTCAACGGGTAGTTAACTGAGCAAGTATCTTGGCCATTCTCAGTTTTTAGAGTAGATATTGATAGAAAAATAAACTAGTCATAGTCTCTAGCATAAGGTAGATTGATGGAAGACAGAAGAGGACAGAAAACAAAGTGCTGTATATGTATGATTGAATTTTAAAATTTTCCATCCTGAATTCTCTGTTCCATTCAGCAGAATCTGGCCAAGTCAGATTATATTTATTTGATGACTGAAGAAACTGGGGTACACCAGGGGCTAGTCTGGTTGGATTCCATGTTGTCATTTTCCTCTTTTAAAAGGAATATTAAAAGACACACAGCCTTCAAAAAAAAAAAAAAAAAGAAAGAAAGAAAAAAATATTTGTGCACTGTTCTGGGCACACTGAGGTCATGCAGAGAGTCCACAGGAAATAAGGAAACTGCCAACTCATCTCAGGCACAGAGGAGCGGTCCCAGTGAGTAAACAGTCTATTTGCATACCTCTACAATGTCTAGGACATAATCAGTTTATGCTTTCCTTCATCAAGTAGTTAACTGAGCACTGCCTTGGCCATTCTCAGTTCTCAGAGTAGATAAGAATAGAAAAGTAAGTCTCTGGCATGAGGAGTTCAGGAAGATGAAATATGTAGAAAATGAGGAGCACCAAAGATAGGATCAGAACAAACGCTGTGGGAATCCAGAGGGGGGAGCAATCCAGGGACGCTTCACAGAGGAAGAGGCAGCCTTAGATCTGGCTTGTTAAGGAGACCTGGCATTCCAAAAAGTGAAGACAGTGAGTTACATATAAATGTCCATTGGGGGACACAGGGAGATGCTGTTCCCTGATCTGATTTACCTCCTCCTTTATACAGACCCCAGGATGAAAACGGAGTTTCACATAACTGGTATCTAGGTCACTCCGCTTACATACCACAAAACTACAAGGCAATTAGAAGTAATTGCGAGACAAATACTGTTCCCACTCAGCTCCAAGTGTCTTTATGATGGTTCCGGACGGGGGAATGGTGGGGGAAAAGCTGAAAGATGCTGGATTCCAGCCTGGTCTCTTAAGAGTGGGACCAACGGATGCATTGCTATTTGAAGTATGTTATTTTAAAGGGCAAGAGACTATGTGAAAAGACATCACATGTCCACGTGGCAGCTATCTAATTATCGCTACATCTCCAGGGGCTGCTGAACGCTTCTTCTAGCTCATGCTGTGCTCCTGTCACACTGCACCCTGTGACAACTGGAGCAAAAAACAAGGCATCCAGGAGAGGCACAAGCAGTAGAAAGAATGTCACGCAGAAAACCTGGGCTCCTGCCTCTTGTCTGCCATTCAGTAGGATCTTCCCCAAGCCTCAGTTGCTTCTTCTGTGCAATGAGAATTATAATACAGACCCACCCACCTCTCTGCACTGCTGAGGGTGCAAATAACATTCTGGAGGGGATATGAGTTTTGTAAATGCTAAGTATCGGCATGACTAGGCAGCACTATTATGATGGGACATATGATGACACATGGGATTCACCTCATATCTACCAGTTCCAGTCATATCGTAGGAAATGTACAGTGAGAGACTTGCTCAATAGCTACAAAGCAGAGAATCACAGAAAAATTTTATTACAGCAGTGTCTTGTCCCTTCTCTCTCTTCTGTGACAGCCTTTGCAATGTATTTCACTTCCTCTTCTACTGCAATCCTGCTATCCCTGGAAGACAATGTAGGTTGTTGCTTATTTGGGTTAGAAAACACTGGTTTATGAGAGCTCCTCTGCTCCTACGACTTTTCAGATGAAGATGGAGTGACATCCCAATCCAACGATCACACAACTGGCTCTCTCCCTGGCCTCAGTAGGGCTATTCTCCTGCCTATATGCCTAGGGTAGCTGATGGGCAGGAGAAAGTACGAGTATACATGGGTCCTCACCAAGTCTGAACCAGAACCACCTCCACCCCAGGATATCCCCCTCGAGGGGCTGGCAAGAAGGATTGGCACATAGGTAGGTATCTCCAGGGTGAATAGGTACTGTCTAGAAGAATCCCACATCCCGACTCCCTAGCTATGCCCCCTCCCCAGGAGTCTTTTGGGAAAGAGGAGCACAGTGATGGTGAATAGATACTGGCTGCAGTTGTGAAAGCAAACAGGAACCTGCGGGAAGGTTATCAACTGAGAAATGTAAGCAATTTGAATTTCTCCTTCTCTTGAGCTCCAGGAGCACACAACACACATCATCAGTATTATGATTCGTTCTCTCCCCTGACACATATCTATCTATCTGCTCTCCTTAAACGTAGGGGTCATGTCTTAAGTATTCTTTCTAGGATCTAGCACAATACAGTATTACCAGAGGTGCTCAAGGAATGTTGGATGGATGGATGAATGAACAAATGAATGGATATGTGAACTATTCTGTCTCCCTTCACAGTCCCATAAGGCCCGGCCGCTGGACGGATGACAAGCAGGAGAAAGAGAAGCAACGAGTTTCCCTCTGATTTCCACAGGGGACTAAATTCAGCCTAAAGCATCTTTTTTTCTTCTCTCTATTTACTCTGGACAATCTGTCCCTTATCAGATGAGCTCAAGGCTGGTTGGAAATATGCGTATTTTACTTGAAAATTTCTTCTTGCAGTTTTGTTTTGCTGCACAGACATTTGTCTGCTTTGCTGTATGTTGTATATCACATAGGACTCCGACAAACTGCTTTGGCTTTCTAAACTGTTTTGTTTTCTCTATTCAGTTCTCATTTATCTCATTTCCCTTCCTGCATCTCACTCATATTACCAAGCTCCAGTTTAACCCACGGCAACGGAGAAGAATTTCATGGTTACTCAGTTTCACGGAAGGCTCCAGAGGGCATGGGAAATAGACGGCCTGAGATTTAGTCCTCACCGCCACTAACAAGCAGTGTGATCGTCCATTGACCACCTTTCCTACCTTGGCCTGCTTTCCTTTTGCAAAATAAAGTCTGCTTTTAACCGCTACTGATCTAATAGCTCGAAACTTTCTGGACCCCAAGCTGTAGTAACACTTGTTCCATATTTTACATTCAATGCAGCTGGAGAAGAATTGTTGTCATTTTTGGCTTTGGTTCATGGGAATGATTGGTGTCTACTGTCCCAGTGAAGACTCACCTCACTCACCACCCCAGGTCCCCATCCCACTCCCTGATTCACCCCCACCCAGGTGACTTCGTGGGTGGAAAACATGCAGTGACTGCCCAGGGCCCTGAATACAGAAAGGACCCATGCTTGGCTTAGCTCTGCTGTCCATCTTGAAATTCGTAATACATTTTGGATAAGGGCCCTGCATTTTCATTTTGCACTGGGGTTTGCAAACTATGTAGCCCGTCCCCACTCTTACACCCCCAAGCCCCCAAATTAATATAGAAGAAGCATTAGGCAGAAGAAAACAATGGCACCCCTTTGCCAGCCACTAATGAAGGGCTTCCCCCATTAGCAGAGCCTTGCTATGGAAATCCCTTCCCTAAAAATATAAAACCAAAGAAAGGGCAAGGTGGGAGAACACAAAACTCATCACAGGCCCCGCCCTTATCAACCTTCCCCATCTTGGGTGGATTGGGGGCCTGACTCATGGCCAGGGTGTGGCTCACCATTCCTGCTAAGCACTGGGCTCCTCCCTGCTCAGAGAGCTGAGAAGTAAAGTGGGCTGCCCTGGAGTGGATGTGGAAACCATCCAGTCACCATCCCACATGACAGAGCTAGACGGGTTCTTAGGGCAAACCTCAGGCAGCCATCACAGTCAACCTTCCCTTTTCAGTAAAGCAATTGCTCTAGATTAGAGAATGGAAGGACCCAAGTTCACGCCGTGAGCCCATTTCCCGTGCTGCTCTCCAGGTTAATTCTCTTTTGAATTACTCCCCCTTTCTATATATTTGGGGTCCACAGGGGAAGAACTTCCTCCTCTGTCACACAGGTAACACAGTCCCACACCCAGTGACAGGCAGATTCTGATGCTAAATACATATCGATCAAATGAAACTGAAGATGGCCCTGATATTTTAGAACCGCAGTACAATGAAATTATTACCATTGGCTCTTTGCTCCAATCCAAATTTCTTCCAATAGCCTGAGTCATTCCACATGTCTCAGCAGGGAAGAAGTCAAAGGAGGGAGGTGAACCTTGACAAAATTTAAACATGTACATAAAGAGCACATCATAAACTACACTGTAAAGAAGACACGCTTTTGAAACATTGAGTCTCCAAGGAAAACAGCAAGGGGACTAGTCAGGAGGAATGGTATTACATGTGGTATGGAGAGTTACTTCTGAGCCATAGTTTGCAAACTCTCCGGGTGTATTTGGGTAAGTATACACTTGGAAAGTTTCCCTTTCTGGCCTTTGGTTTCCTCGTCAACTCGATGAAGAGGATTTTTAGGTGTTCAAAGTGAGGTGGATCCCTTCTGGGGCTGACATTCTGTGCTTCTAGGACCAAACTGGTATCGTGTTTATATCAATGTCATGACTACAAGACTAATTTTCAGGGTAAGATTATATTTTAGAACCTAAGTTGGCATGGCAAAATAATGAAAGCAACAATTCAACGAAAAAAAAGTTGAGTGCTGACCAGAAGAGGTGACCCAGAGAAGAAGCTGCTACAGAATTCTTCTGATGCCACATAGAATTTTAACTCTGATGTGCCAGAAACACATGGGGGTGGGTAGGTCCCCAGTGTCTGAGGAGGGGCCTTGGGGCAGTGCGGTTCCCGCTCCCAAGTGACTCAATTTAGACTGAACCCCACCCCCAAGCACTGTCACTTGAACAATCATTCTGCTCTATTGGGATGTGTGAAGAATGCAGGGGATGGTGGACGCTAAGGCCAAGGCCATATTAATAAAGATCTTGAACACTAAGCCAAGAAGTTTGTACTTTATTTTCATCTTTACTACATATTGGGGACAGTGCTTGGTGATTGTCTTGACATTTGATGAGTTCCTGTGAGCTGGAACCAGACTGCAAGCTGACAGCCTCAGATATTTGCCCAAACCACATGGGGAAGGGGTGGGAATGTTTCTTCTGTCTGTCTCAGTTCCTGACCCAGCCACACGCCTGCCTCTGCTCCTATAACATAAGAAATTTTGCACATTCGTAATACTCTTTCCATCTGAACCAAAGCCAGTCCCACAGTTTGGGTTTCATAACTCGAGTCTCAGCCCAGACCTTTATGCCGGTGCATCCTTTAGTGCAAGGACCAGGAAAGGTAACCCTGAAGACAGCATTTGATGTGCAGGCCATCCTTGGACCACCTGCCTGAGAATCTCTTGTTTAAAATGCATATTCTCAGGCCCCATTCTTCATTTACTAGGTTAGAATCTCTGGGTTTGGGCCGAAGAATCTCCATGTTCAGAAGTCCTGCCAGATGGCTGTTACGAACATAAAAGGTTGAAAACCACAGTTTTATACTTTCTCAATCTACTGTCAGGAAACCCCAATATGCAACAGGGTGTACAAAACCCAGGGGCAGGAGCTCATAGGATGAATCAGTCTGACTGCAAGGAGGCAGTGGTGAAACCTGTGTGTCTGGAACATTGGGTGGTAGGCAGAGTGGAGTGTGTGACAGAGTTAGAAGACAAGTCATTTGGACATAGGTGACACACAATCCTTTCATTGCTGCCTTGCTCCTGATTGTAGGAGATGAGTGTTCCTAGGTAAAGTTTTAATAGCCCCCATCCCAAATTCCAATAGCTGGTTATCTGTACCTTCACTTACTTATTATACACACATAAGAGAGGTGCTTGCTTAACAGCAACAGGGAAAAACAATGGAAAGGGACAGGGGCCAGATGAGCTGTATTATGCAAAGGTCCACAAAAGAGAAAACATGAGGTTTTGTGAACGGAAGAAGTTGGCAAAGGCTGTCCTCGCTCTAGGGAGATAATCTCCCACTCTCTAGCATTTCCTTAAGGCGTGTTTGGGACCCCAGGTAATGTGGGAACTGCAAAGGGAACCTGCCACACAACATGCCATATCCGTTTTCAGAGGATGTCAACACCCTCCTTCCCACACCTGCTGTTCCCAAATATCACAACCTGATTTTTTTCTCCAACCTCCTGTCTTGATGATGATGATTAAATATTCATGGAATGCTGTGTTGCCAGCATATTTTGTGAAATTTCAGATACCTTTTTTTAAACGGAAGGTTTTTGTTTTTTTTTCTTTCAGATTATCCCAATTTTGAAAAGAAGAATGACAAATGCCAGTGATTCAAAAAGTAGAAACTGAACAAAAAAGCTAGAGTCCTAAGTTTTCGCCATTCTGTTTTGAGCCCAAAGTGCCTCACTTTACGAAAAGTAAAGCACAGAATTTAGAAAATAGAGACATCAAAAAGTGATTGTTTATATTACCAAAGAATTTTTCATTTTACCACAGGATCCATTGAAATAGCAAAGTCTCTAACTCTGTAAAATACAAGTACATTTGTGTATGTATGTATGTATGTATGTATGTATGTATGTATATTTTATTTATTATGCTCAAAGAAGTTCTTCTTATTAGAAAAAAAGGTATTTTTAGAATCACAGACTATTAGCTAAAAGATAATGGTCTCATCTTACTCAGTTGTTTTCAGAATGAGTTTCAGGGAGCCCTGGAGTCCCACAGACGTGCTTTCGGGATACCATGAGAGACAGACTGATCACAGAGAGTAGAGCTAACATGTACCCATCCCAATTCAAGGAGGGCACCTCTACTACTACCTGATTATATATTAGAGGTTCCATAATATTTAATTTTAAGAAGTGGGGAGGCAATAGTACACACAGAAGCCTAGTACCTTAATTTTACATTTTGGAAACAGAGACAAGACACAGAGAAAAGTGACTGTCCCCAAGTCATATACTGAGTTTTAGCTTTAGTCCGGTATTTCCTTTTCCATTATAACTTGTTGTCCCACAGAACTCTCATAATTGTATTAAAGAAGCTTGATGTTATGGCTTAAGCCTAACACTGGTAAATCATGAACATAACCAGAACAACTGTCTATGAAATAATCATAAACCAAAGGTAAGATGCAAACCTTTTTGCTTCCCGAACAAGTCTGACATTCTCAAAGGTCTCCAGATTAGCTGAATAATGTCAGTGTTGATCACAGCTCCATCTTGAGTCATAACACACAGAAGTTGCACTAGCACATTCTAAAATTGTATTTAAAATTCCACCTAAAGCAAGGTGTCATCAAGTTGAATCAACGCCTCAGTGAGAAGTAGTCACTCAGAGGAAAAACTACTGAAAAAAACCCCTATGTTGAATCAACTTACGTCTTATATTTATTTCTAATTATTTAACAAATACCCATGTAATGCTTACTATATGCCAGAAACAGTTATAAGTGCCTTAAAATATGAATCATTTAATTCCCACAACGACCATGTGGGGAAAGTACCAGTATACAGTGTCGCCATTTTGTGGGAAAACTGGACTCAAAGAGACTAAGTAACTTGATGACTATCATACCGCTGCTCAATGTGACAAGTCTCAAAGATGCTCTCCTAGGTCACATTCAACATAAAGGATACTACATCACCATCAGGATTATTTCACCAAACTCCCTTATAGTTACTCCAAGACCTCCAAGGAGCGGAGCCAGTTAGAATCTGTTACTAATTTCATTATTAAGAAGCAGCTAATAATATTACCTAATATTATCACCTGGTACTCTGCCAACACTGTGTTCATGCTTTACATGCATGCCAGTTTTATTAGGGAGACATTGCCATTAGTCCCACTTTGCAAGTGAGGGAAGAGACTCCGAGAGGTGATGGAACATGCTGAAAATCATCAGGAACTAAAAGGTGGCGATGGAATTCAAAACCAAACTTATCTAACTACATCATGTATGTTCCAGCAGAGATCTTTAATTGACTGGTCACTATAATTGTCTGTTGCTAGAGCCACATATAAACACTTCTGATACAATCTATTGTATCTTCTTTGTCATAGTACTTACTCTCATGCTCAAAACAATCTCTCAGTGTTTCTTTATTGCAACTTGAACAGAGTACAAAATAATCATCCTGTCATTAAAGACTCTTAACACTAATGCCTCACCTTATCCTTCATTATTTCCCTTCACATAAGAAATACTCCAAACAAAACTATCACCATTCCCCCAATATATCTCATATGCGTCTATACCCATGCCTTTTCTCAGGATGTTCCCTCTGCCTGGAGTCCCTCCTCAACATCTTCACAGCCCCAAGACTCTCTTCCAAACGTACCTTCTCCATGGAGCTTCCTTCAGGAATCACCATCCTTCCACCATTCAGATGCAACCTGCCTTGACTTTGACTCCTCACATCTTTTTACCTCTTTTACAGTACATACAACATCTCTCTTATAATTATTTCTATGTTGTGCCATTCCCTGTCTAACTTGTGAGCTCTTTGAGAGCAAGAACTGTCACATTAATCAGCACAGGTCCCCATAGTTTATGGCTTTTAGTAGGTGCTCAATTAACATTTACTTTAGGGAATAAAATTGTATAAAATAAATAGATAAAAGGTGAAAAAGATGGATAAAGCCTCGAGGCACAATCATTGCCTTTAGACCTACTGCCAGGCTTTTGAGTCTAGAGAATGGAATATTTTGTAGTCGTGCCACCTGAAAAAAGTAGTTAGTGATGGGAAGCAGGAAAATACAACTAAGAAGAACTTACTATTTATTAAGTGAGGGGGGCAAACACTCTGTTAGGCACTTACCACATTTGTGTCATTCAGTTCTCACAATATCCCTCCATTTAATGGCTGGAGGAACCAAGGAGAAACAAGAGTAAATAACTTGACTAAGGTTGCACAGGTAGTCTGATTGTAAAGCCCGTGCACACTGCTTCTATAGCAAATGAGAAGTGAGAGAGGTCATGCTCATTGCCTCTGACCCTATCCCCGTCATGATCTTATACGAGATCCCCTCAGCGGTTATATGTAATAAGAACAATGATAATAAAATATAACACCTCCTAAATGCCTAGCATGTATCAGTCAATTAATAGGTGCTTTATGCACATTATCCCATACTCTGCCAATCATTCCACGACGTGAGTACCACAAATCTCATGACTGGGAAGGAAAGTGAAGTTCAGTGATGTGTCCAAGGTCATGACACAGCGCAAAGTCAAAAATCTAATTCAGGTCCCTATCAGGTACCCTTTCAATTCTGCCTCATTGCCTCTTCTCCACAGATGCTAACCATAAGTGGTATATTAAAAGAATTTGCAAAAAAAACAAAAATCCTTGAAAACAATTGCTACTATGAAGAACACAACGAGAACTTTCCATTTGGTTATTGAAATCTTCGTCCCTCAGAGAAGAATATACCTGAAAACAGTTCTGTCAGGTGAAGAAGGTGGGGTGACCTCAGCATCTCAACATTTCTTTTGAGCTTTTACCTTTCCCTCGAGTACTTTTATTTTGATTTCTGTTGCCACCACCAAGCTAAGTCCCCAATTCCCAGGGTTGAAGAAGAAGGTAAGATGAGAGAGAATGCTATGCTTCTTTTTTCCTCAGTTCAAGGTAGACATAATCTTTCTTCTTGTTTTCCTTAGCACAACTGAGATACGCTGATATATTCTAAATGAAATTTACCAATCACTGAAAAAAAAAAGAAAATAACAACAGCACAAAGTAGATGACTGATCCTGAGACTTCTAATTAGAGAAGGGGTTTACTGAGCACCAAATTCTATCACATTTCCCCAGCCAAAGACTATCTTAAACAACTTACAAGCACCTTCCATGGGGTCTCTCCCTCTTGACTCCCATGTGGGTTCATCTTCCCACCGTGAAAAGAAATCACCCAATCAAATCTCCAGACTGACCAACATCCTTCCACTTAATTCTACTTTCAGAAAATTCAACTCATACGTCATTTGCCATGAGGTGCTAACTGACATCAATAAGTCCCAGTGAGGTCTGCAGACCCTCTCAGCTCAGGCTAACAACTCTGCCCACTTCCTCCTCAGCACTCAGTTGACCCCCGCCCATCTACCTACTCATCCACCAAGAGGTGTCCCTTTGGAATTTGAAGTTTAGTATCTGTTATGACATTAAATATAAAGCAGCAGTCTCTGAGAAGGCCACGTCGTATACTCTTTTGCAAGGCTGAAAAGAGTGGATCTTTGGAGCTCATGAACCCCACAGAAAAACACTCCATGAAAGTGTCACTTACCACAAGGACATTTCCCCCAGGGGTGTGGGTATGAATATGCAGAGCGTGGAGTAAAACAGATGACCTATTTCTCATTTCCCATCCCACACTGTACTCCAAAGACCTAGAACAACATACAAGATAATCAAACCACACCAGCCGCTGAATCAGATCGTCCCTGTTTGGGACTCATGGCTGACTTCAGGTTGCTGATAATAACAAGAGGAACACATAAATAACAACAGCAGAATTAGCAAACATTACTGCCTTATATTAGTGCAGTGCTCTCTAGCTATTGGGCCTCCAGTCAGTTCTAAGAAATCACCAGGACGGGGGCTATAACTGTGCCCTTCCCTTTTCCCAAATTACTCCTCAAGAATTTTCTCTCACTTTCCCTCAGCTTCCCTCTCTCCATTACCTTGACACACCATGCCTGTTTATACTTCTCTACTTTTGTCTGTCCTGTTCCCTTTACCTGAAACACCACCTCCAGATTTCCCATCTCCTGGTAGAGTACAACATCTTCCTCAGACCCATTCCTTGGGAAACCTTTTGTAATTCTCAGAATTGGGTCTGCCCTTGCTCAACTCTTTACTTAAAAAAAACTAGAAAGAAACTATTATCTTTTTCAAGTGCATTTCTCAGACTCATTACCATTGTGAATATTTTTTAAAGAGTATACTGTGATTCATAGTTGAAATAAAAATTTCTGAGTACCAAATGACACAAATCCAGGGTGGCAAAGTATAAATGTGGAGTGAGAGGAGCACATTTTTATCATTGTAGGAATAACTGAAATCTACTTAGAAGAAAATCCTGGTGACAATAAACTTTATTATCTTAACAGCTTTCACAATCATTCTTTTTAAGAAGAAAATTGCCTTTGTCTAGGGCAAAAAGAAAAAAATACCTTGATAAGCTTGTGGGATAGAAAACGTGCTTTTGAGGACAGCTTCAGAGAAGTAGGAAAACATCTGTGGTGAAAATGAGAGTAATTTGGTTTTATTTCTTAGAAGGGGGGGGCGGTGTGTGTGAAAAGAAGACAACAGAGCTGTGAAGTATAGGGAAAGAGACATCCACCAAGACGGAGACAAACTAAACTAAATAGGGTGAGACCAGTGAAACTAGATGTTGGTGGGAAAGCTGAAAGATATTTTAAGAAAGGTGATTCCTGCTCTTTCCATCTGAAAGTATTAAAAGGCTTTAGATCCTCTCAATCTCTCAGAGCCTCAGTTCCCCCAACTGAACAAAGAGAATAATAATGAAACTTATTTCACAGGGCTGTTTTGGGGACTGAGTGATTAAAAAAAAAAATGGATGAAAGAACAATTTGGAAACCATAATGTTGGTTATTATTTTCTATATGAGATGGTTTGAGGGATGCTCCAATGTGGGCAGTGAATGACTATGAGGTTGACATTCAATATCTCTTTGATTATAAAAGGTTTGGCCAGAGTCTTTGTTTCATGAAAGACCCTGAGAACCAAAAGAGTAATGTAACATTTATAAAGTCTCATAGTATATAGATAATATCTTTTTAATCCATTTGCTTATTTATTCAAGGCTTTATTAGTCTAACATGCATTGCACCATTCATGGCACCAGTAATTGTCTTTGATGTTAAGAGACAGATCAGGTTCCCTATAGCCAGAAAGGAGAGAGAACGGCAGAACTTATGAGAACACCTACCACACAGACCTAGCAGGTTTCAGCTCATCAGTGTGTCCCAGGGAGGAAGAGGAGAAGTACGTTCACAAAGCAGATTTGCCCATTCTCCTGGTAGGCAGTAGTACCGTGTTTGATTTGTGTTTTCTTGTCATGGAAACCTCCCCCTGACAGGGTAAATGATGCCTGCCACACTCCCTGAACAGACTAACCAGTTCCTTCTTTGCCTTTTTTGTTCTTCCTTGCCTTTGCCAAAAGCATCATTAGGCAAACCAGAACAGAAGGTGGCCGGAACCTGGCCTGTGTGTCCGCCTCACAGAGCTCCAAGCCAGAAGGAAGGTGCCCCTCACCGAGTTCCTGGCATTTGATGTCCAGTCTGGAAAGGAAGCATAGCCATCTGTCTTGGACTCCGTCAAATGGAGTCTGTCCTCACTGCTTCATCCCGTGGACATGTGAATCATAGACAAGTTGGAATGGAAACAAACTGTCTAATGCAGCCTGAACAATGACAGCTCTAGGGTCAGAACACAGCCCAATAGGATAGCAGGGAAGAGAAGACGAGAGAGGTGGGTCGTTGCCTACTCCTTTGGACCCAAGACCAAACTTGGGTGCTGAGACCTTAGCTGACTGAACACTCATTCCAGCTTCTCACCAACACACACAACTGATATCAATGAGAGACAGAGAAGCAGGCTCAAGGCGGCTCATGGAAGACCCTGGCTCTAGTATCCTCAATTTACAGATGACGAAACTGAGGCTCCAAAAGAGAGAGTGATAACAGATGAGTAGCGAAGCCAGAGTCAGAATCTGGCGGTCCACCTCCCTGGCTTATAGCTCCTTTCACTACACTAACGCATTAGCTGTCTCCCACCACTGGCTGAGGACAGGCAGAGAAGCGCGGCAGTTTAAGTGACTGTCTCAGAGATGATCAGTGTATGGGATCTATCCCACAGCCTGAAAACCCCAGCAACGGACCATCAACAGGCCTCCAGATAATACACTTTATTATGTCAAAACAACTTTTATTTCCTGAGTGTTTTCTCAGCTGTGCCTTAAAATAAAATATATGTGTCTAATCTCATCCAGCTCTGTGCTGCCTGCTGCCATCAGAGAACAGTGAGGAAGTGCCGAGAGAAGAGGCTAGAGAGTGTGAAACTCTGCTGGGAAATTAGGAGAAGGGTGACGGCGGCAGAAAACCCACCTGAGCAGCTGAGCTGGGGGCATCTCCTGTGAACATCGTCCTAGCTCCGCCCCTTGGCGCAGTGCGAGTGCAAAGGGCACAGTGAATGAAGTCATTGCACTGAGCCTCGGTTCCCATAACTATAAAATGGGGGGCAGGGGGGAATCCCCTGCTTTTCAAGTTCTTCAGGAGGTGTTCTGAACATCTCTCAGGTTGTGCCATCCAGCATCAAATCCCTTTTCTTATTCCTGAAGAGTACTCCATGATGTGGATTATTGACGAGATGCAGTATTGATGAGATCCATCCAAGAAAAAAGACCTTCCTTATCCTCTCTCCACTTATCGGAGTGCAGGTAATGAACAGGACTTGGCCAACCGGTGCTTCTCTCTAGAGGACTGGCTTTGGAGGGCTGAGCAGAATTCACTCCCAGGAGCTGTGGCGATGTCTGCCAGCGGCTTCAGTCACGCGATGGCTGGAAGATACTTACTACACTCAGAGTCTTCTGAGACTTGGTTCTCTTGGTCCTCTAACACTGCTTTGGCTGCTTCCAATGGTCCAAACCTCGTCCTCCTGCTGCTCAAATCAGTTAGCCCTGTACACCTTAGAATCGGTTACTTTTTTTGCCTGTACTAGCCAGAGTTTCTGTTGCCTGCAGCCAAACTATCTGTAGTAGGCTGGGTGCGGGGAGATGGCGGGGGTAACCTCTAGAGTAGATGTTACTGTTGCCCCATCCAGATCCCACTTGCCAGCTGTTGCACCCATCTTGCAGATGCTGCAGGTACAGCAGCCAACAGCTTACACACTCAATTTTCAAAGAACTGCCCAGGAAGGATGGGCGCTATCTCACTAGAGACACTTGGGAGGTTATAATACTCCTCACTGCTTACATCCAACAACTGACTGGCACAGGGGTCAAAAAACCCAGACTCCTTGCCTCACGTTGGGACAACTCTGTGGTATGAATTATACTCCAGACATCCCCTGAATCAGAACAAGTCTAGATATCACCTGAATTGCATTGTTGCCCAGAAGTTTCTGTCCCTACCCTGCTTTCCTCACTTCTCTGGAGATTTTTTCTGAAGAGCGTGCCCTCAATAAACCTTGTGCATCTGAATCCCTTCTCAGTTTCTACAGAGAACCTGAATTAAGAAAGATCTAAACTGATACCAGAAGATGAGAAATAAAGTATTTATTTAAAACGATACTAGCCTTTGCCTGGCACATAAATGCTCAGTAAGTGGTAATGATGATATTTGTGAAAGTGTGGCAATGGCAGACTCACTTTCTGATATAATCTCCCTCTCCATCTACCTTGTGTTATATCACTGAAACATATATTTTTCCTTAAGATAAAAGTCTTTTCCCTATGTTTATAATATTTTTCTGTCCTATTTATCTCCTCTAGAGTGATCTAAGATATACCCGATACCGTTTTTTCATAAGATAGATGTGCAAATAATAGAGAGCCACAATTCTAGTCCTTCTTAGGTATTCTTGCCACCAAATAAAACATTTCCAGGGCAGCAGAAATGACTGTCGCACCATCACACATCCCTTAATAAAGGAAACTGCCCATGCACAGTCTTCACTGGGAGATGGGATTTCCTCCAGCGTAGGAGTTGCCATGTTTATAGGCTAGACCCTGCTTCTGGCCAAAGCTGATTGGACTAGGAAGTCCCCATGACCCAAGGGTTGCCAAAGGACAGACTAATCAACAATGGTGCCATGACTTGAAGGAAAAATCTACCCAACCAGGGGTTATGGTAAATAACCACAGCAATGAGAACATGGCTCTCCAAATTTTATAACATGGAGTAAATAAATGGTACAGCCTGGCAGCAAGAAGAGTTAGGACTAGCTTCTAAGAGGAGCAGAAACTGACAAAGTAGCGGAGTTGCACTGAAGGTGAAGCACAGACCAATGCTCATTGCTCTGGCTCCTGCATCTCTAGAGCAAATCCAAGTAAATCTGTTGGATTTAGATCACCTTGCCATCCCAGGCACTATAAGGCCTGATAGCCAAGGTTTGCTTGGCTTCCAGTAAATCCAGAGAGGCCTGTTTGCACATGTGTGTGTCCTTAAAATAAATCTTCCATTACTTGATTTAACTCAACAGAGTTTCCCTTTCTTATAACCAAGAGAGCTTAACACTTTCAGTAACTGAGTACAAAGTAATACCCTATTTCAAAGCCCTTTTCAATGCCATGGTTTTTGCTATATTTAGGGTCAAATTTGTCTGTGCAAAATACATCTCCAATGTACTCAGATTGTGAAGCGAGAAGACTGTTGCTGGGATATCAGCTCTATCTCCCAGCTCAGATCGGCTTTTTCTATATTGGTGAGTTCCTAATAATACAGTGTCCTATAACTGCAAATCCACTTGCTTTTCTGAATGTCTGAGCTTATTGAACTCCAGCACAAGCAGTGGTAAGAGACTCACTTTGGAGGTATGCTTGCCATTTTAATTATTTGTGCCTATCTTTACACAGACATCTTTCGAAGAGAATGAGGGTGAACACTGGTCTTTTACTAATTGAAAATTACTCAGCAGTTTCAATCAAAAGATTAGGGCTCTTTCAGTATCTCAGACAAAGCCAAAGTAATCCAAGGCACTATCAGAAATGGAAGGTCTCAGGGAGCCACATTCCCTCCTTTTACAGATGGGAAAACTGAAGCGCTGAGATCAGTGACTTACCCAGAGCCACACATGCAGGAACTGGGAGAGCCGGGACTGTATTAGAGATGTTATAACATTCCACCCCAGCTCGCTCCATTAATATCCAGTCGTTCTTGCACTCAGGGAGCTACGGAGCTACCTGAACAAGCCCAGACAGCACGTGAGTATCTCTGCACCGTCTTCACCATTTTATTGATTTCTATTCAAAAATGCTTCCAGAAAAAAATGTGACCATGTGGTCTTGGGGAAACTTTACTGAGGTCTCAAATGTCTTCAGTATCCAGATGGATCCTTAAAAATTACTGAAAATCCATTGAAAAAGTAGTTCTGATCATGTACTGTAAGCTAGGTCTCAAGCCAAGCATGGAAGGTTTCTTCCTCCAAGGAGTTCACAGTTTAACAAAGAAAGACAAGCATAGAAACCAGCCGTTACAACTAAATGAGGTAAGCGAGCACTAGATATCCACACAAAGCGTGCAAAGTGTTCCAAGACACTGCTGCCTGGCTGCTCTTGTCAAAGACAATAGGCGAAGTTACATTTCCATTTTCTCTAATAAAACAAAGAACAGGCCCAACCCATTCATTCTAAAGTGTGATATTCACTTGGTTAATGTTCATTGAACTTGGCACTGGGAATATAAAAGGACACTGGTCAGTGCACCCTTGGGAAAACAGCAATTAACCTAAGTAATGCAGGCGAGAGTCTGTGCTGAAGTAGTTGTTCAACCATGTGGAAAACACTGTGCACTTAATCAAGTGCTGGGGAAAGTCTTTGAAAGTTAACATCTTTTTGTGAAGGCCTCTAAGAAGAGGTGGGCATCCGAGTTGGAAAGCGGTGGCAGATGTCAGCTGCCAGATGGCAAGAAGGAGGCAGTTCTGGACACAAGCTTGAAACAGAGAAGTTGGTGTGAGAAAGTGAGAGCAAACTGACCCCATCGTGCAGAGCAAGTGGGCAAGGAAAGAAGAAAGACAAGGAGCATGAGAAGGAATTAGAGGAAATGCTGTTGGGTGGGTGGAGGTTGTGTTTTGCATCTGAAAGCGTGGGTCTGAAAGGGCAAGAAGATAACCACGTTGGTGGAACAAAACAGCCTTTGGCCATCAGGGGACCAGTCACTCTTGATCAATTCTTGCACTGAAATCTCTCTCCCTGTGGAAAATGCCATTCGGAGGCTACATGTCTTCACAGAACAGAAAGACCAGCAGATCTTGATAATTCAGCCACTCATCGGAAGGCTCTTGATTACTTCCCCAGAGACAGTTCTTGGAATGAAAGCAACAGTTTGCACTCTCAAAGGGTTCATTTTTGGAACTCCCTCATAGACGATCTGTGGGTTCAGGATGGCATGTATGCTATAGATAGTGAATGTGAATGGACACATCAGGAGGCAGACAGGTGATGCTTTGTAAACACTGCAGAGATGGATGGTCTCTATCCACCTCCCTACACATGCCCTCCAGTAACCTAGAGCTGGGGACCAGGGACCAGATGATATAGGTTGTGTGTTTAAGAAAGTTAATTTACTCATAAAGTGAGGCTTACTATAAAATGGGGCCTCCAAAACTATAAGCAGCTCTAGCAAAAGGGATAAAAACAAGATGTCAATCTGAACAGGCTCCATACTGTATGATTCCAACTACATGACATTTTGGAAAAGGCAAAACTATGGAGACAGTAAAAAGATCAGTGGTTGCCAGGGAGTGGAGGGGGAGCGATGAACAGAGAGAGCATAGAAGAATTTTAGGGCCGCGAAAATACTCTGTATGATATTATAATAATAGATTCATGCTATTTCACATTTGTCCACGCTCCCAGAATATACAACACCGAGAGTGAACCCTGATGCAAACTATGGACTTTGGGTGATAATGTGTCAGTGTAGGTTCCACAATTGTAACAAAAGTACCACTCTGGTGGGGATATTGATTACCTATGTGTGGTGGCAGGGTATAGGCAGGAAATCTCTCTACCCGCCTCTGAGTTTTGCTGTGACCCTAAAACTATTCTAAAAATTAGTCCTTAAAAAATAAAAAATAAAAATAAATGGCAGAAGAAAAACGGTTCAAATCAACTAATTCATTTAAAAGATAGGAAAATATCTAGAACCCAATTTATGAACACCCATGTCGTACGAGGGACAGGCTGTAGACTCTTCTAAAACCAGAGCAGGGATGGCCGCGTTAGGTAAGGAATTCTCCACAGTGGTAGGAATCAATCCAGGTTCGGCTGGGCCTTAGGCACTGTCCCAAAGCATCCTGTACCAAGAATGGGAGACAATTCATCAGGCTCAGGACCTCTACTTCTGCTTTAGTCAGAAGAGCTATGATTTCACCCAGTTCACATAACGCATTTCCTTCTGTGAGACATGTCAAATAATGAGAGGGTTCAGAATGCTTGAAAGTATGTTCTCCATATTAGTTTACCATCAAAATCTGATCCCATTGTTTTTCTTGCTAACTAGACCTGAGTAGACTTGTTGTTTTAGTCATACATTCAAGGCCTTTCACCTACTTCCAGCTTTCGTCTATTGCTTCTTTCCCCCATTCCTTACTTACCAACCAGACGAAAAACATACCTCATACCTGCCCATGCTGGTGCCGGTGTTCTTGCTCCTGCCTGCTGGGTTAACTACAAGGGATTCATATGGGTCGACATTAAAAATAAAAGAGCCAGTCATTTTACCAGCAAAATGGGTTTATTCAGAAATAACCGAGAATTGCACTATGAGAAAAGCAAGCTTTGGCAAAACCATCGGCAAGTCCAGTGAACAAAGGAAAGGGGCTTGTGTTTATTAGATTTTCGGAGGAAATAGGGGAGGGATGTTTTGAATAAAAGTTGTTTGGAGAGGAACAAGAGTTGGAGGTTGTGGCGTTTTCTCACCGCCTGCAAGCAGTGGTCAGTGCATTGTTGCTGGGGCAGGAAGCTCTCTTCCTCCTTTTTCTTAAAAGCAGGAGATGAAATTCCTATGTGATCAATGTCCTCCCTTGTTAAAATAATTTGTATCTTCTTCCTTCCTTCTGGTTCTGTAGACTGCAACCAGGGGTACTTGCTGAGATGTTCCCCCTTCAGGGCTTCCCAACTCCATTTTAAATGAGGTTTTCTTTATTTTCGCACATGCTTCAAGACCCAGCTCAAAGGTGGGCTTCAGTAAGCCCTCAGAGAGAGGTTCTTTGCTTTGGTAACACTTAGCGCCTTCTTCTTAAAATGGTACTTTTTACGTTACAATTATTTGTTAACACGTCGATTTCTCCCATTACATTAGGAGCTCCTTAAGGGCAAAAACTGTTTTGTTCATTGCTGCTTTGTTCAACTGGCAGAGACCCTAGAACCTTTCAAGTGTTTGTTGAGTGAACGCTCAAACTGCAGTGACCTGTAGTGCCCACCAGATGGCAGTATGTGGACATTTTTCTCTTACCAATCAGAGGGAGGGGATGGATTCATAGCAAGATGCCTTTCATCTCTGTCCTTACAGACAGACAAACAAATCTCTGCAGACACCAGGACTTTTGACTGGGCAGTATAATTCACACCTCTGAATCAGAACCTCAGACAACCATTGTTTTCCCTAGATACCACCCATTTTTCTGAAAAACATTCCTCATGTAAGCTGAGAAAGGATTATACTGTCCTGTTAGGACAGAGGAACTTGGAGTTGTATTTGATCATCACAGGCACAGGGTGACCATTTTTTCAGCACTTAGGAAAAACAGTCACCCACACCCACTGATTGCTGCCATCTGTTGAGGTTCCTTAACCTCCTGCCCACCTCCATCTGCCAGACTCAGGCAGCAAGAGAAGTCAGCCAAACATGCCAGTTTACTTTTGAGAACAGCATCTCCCCTGGGTTCCTGCCTCCTTCCTCTCTGGGCTGGGTCAGGCCAGGAGATCTACAGGTGCCCAAAGTAAAGAGCCCATCGCCTCTTTATCTGGGACCCTGTGCTTAGCTATGGAGCTCCTCAGAAGCAAAGGAATCCCAAATGGAAGACTTCCTCAGTCCAAATGAAAACCAAAGAGAAACATCTCAAAGGATCCCTCTCAGACTAAAAAATAAAAGCCGAAAGGCAGACAGGACCTCACCTTTTCACGTCTTTGTGTTTCTGTGTGTCTCTTTCCTTGCTGCAATCTGGAGGGCAGGACCCTTCTCTTCTTGCTACTTTGTAATCTCCTGTGTTGTCTCCACCACCATTCATCATGCTCTAGCTCCTCCAAACCTGTCCCATTTCCATGGACTTCTTCTTTCTCCACCGCTACAGCAGAGGTTATAATGGGATGAGAGGCAAGACACTGGAGAATTCAACTTCTTTTAACCAAACAAGGATCTCAGGTCTGAGGGGTTTAACCCTGGATGAGCCTTACTGGCTAACTCTGCCCCATGCTGGGCAAAGTGCCTCATTTGGTAGATAATAGCGTGGTTAACACACAGGCTCTGGAGTCAGCAGAATTTGGTTAAATTCTGGTTCTGCCACATCCTAACTATGTGACCTTGGGTAAGTTAGGTAGCCTCTCCAAATCTTAGCTTCCTCGTCTATAAAATGGGGAAAGTACATACATACCTCAGAGGGCTGTTATGCTGATTAAAAGATAAGGTGCGTAAAGTGTTTAGCACAGAGTCGTGCACAGGAAAATAAATGTTAGCAACTGCTACTAGCATTAGCAGAAATGCCCTGCAGAAGACACAGCTCCGTAGAAGCGATACTCAGTGTTACACTCAGCACAGCTTCAGAAGCTTCTAAGAACCACAGACCTCCTCATAAATCATACCAGGACCCATGTTTCAAAGATCTGTATTGCTTTTATTTATTTATTCTTTCACTCAGCAGAACTTATTGAGAATATAAGTTGTGGCAAGTTCAGGGAAGGCCATGAAGATACAAGGATGTGCAAGACATGGTCTCTGTCCTTAAGGTGCTCACAGTGCATCGACCAGGCCCACCCACAAGCAATTGTCATAGAGCGGGATCTGTGCTTTCAAGTGGGTACACACAAGATACAATAGATGCAGAGGAAGGAGCCTGAGCCCCAACATGCCTTACACGGCCTGTCAGGTTCTTTATGATCTAACCTTTGACTCGCTAACAATGTCTACTCCCAGAAATAATTGTCTTCCGGAGAATACATTTTGATGTGTCATACCTCCAACCTTGGCACTGACTGTTTCTGAATGGATTACCCTCCTGCTAGAAAACTCCTACCAATCCTCCAGGTTTCTGCCTGAATGTGGCAGCTATGAGAAGTCTTTCTCACCTCCCCCAAGGACATTTAGGGGCTCCTTCTCTGCACGGGCTGTGGTATCATTGAAAGAGGAAACTACACACTTTTACTTTGGCCTCAACACTTGACTCAGAACCCAACACGAATTGACACGCTGTAATGTTGATGCACAAATGAAGCCTGCCTGGATGCACCCCTCTGCAACCAGCACTGCCCACGTTTTAGTCAGTACAAGGAGAACCAGCTGATCTGACAGAGGTCTCTTGCCCGCCCCACGTCACACAGATCCATTATAGGAAAGGTCACCTGCTATAGAAAGTTCTCGAATGTCCTCCAAAGTTTCTTTCCTTGTAACTCCTACTAATTTTGGCCTGGATTTGCTCTTTAGAACAATGCAGAATAAATATGTCCATATTCTTTTCAGCGTAGCAGTCTTTTCTACATATGAAGACATCAGGCAGATATAACATCAGTATAAGATCGTCCTTTGTGGTTTTACTTTTCAAACACACACAGCTAATTAAGCCATCATTAACACACATTTTAAGTGCCTAACATATGCTGAACACTTTTTAGAAGCTTCGAGTGTCATAAATTTAGTCCTGATATCTTCAACACCACCCACATACCCATACCTTACATTTTGATTTGTTTCATTATGTTGGTTTCAGTTCTGTGTTCTGGAAGCTCTAGATCATTTTAGATATTAATCTTTTATTATTGTTAGTGACACTGAATTAATTTCTTGAAAACCTATGCCAAGCAGGATGTTAGGCCTCTTTTTAAATTCCCATGTTGAACTAAAAACAAAAGTGACCATATTACTTCTTTGCACAGGGGTGAGACGTAATTGTCAGACAGATTCATTCCTGTTCAATGTCACCTTGCTGGTAAGTGTCAGAGGAAAGAGGCAGAGCACTCCAAGGCCAGTGCTCTGTCCACTACATCATGCCATCTCTTTGTGCCAGTCTGTAGGGTTGGACTTCATTTTAGTTTGATGTTGTTTGCAAATTTGGATGTCCCTTCTTTCAGATAACCTTTCAAATCATGAATTAAAAAATACTGACCAGAAAAAAGGCTTTGATCCTCACCAGCGATCTCTTTCTAACTTACATGGAGCTGTTCGCAGACCTTAAGAGCCATTTTTCTTACCCAACTGAGAAACCAAGTGACTGCAACAGGATCCTGCTCAGATTTCACTATCTTGTGTACAATTACACCACAGGAGTCCGTGTTAAGTCCATTGCTAAAATTTCCTTATCCTGCTGATTTACCAATTTAGTGGCATGATAAGAAAAGGAAATGTAGTGTGTCTAGCCCGACCTGTTTGTGGTAAACTAGTATTAACTGCTGCTGATTAACTTATTTTCTTCAAAATGCCCACAAATCAATTGTGCAATGATCTATTCCAAAATTTTAACAGGAACCTAGATGAAACTCACACTATTTCCTGGCTTCTGTGTTTAGCCCTGTGATAAGATACAAAGTAAACCCCTTTATTAAAAGGAGAAACCTTTAAGAAAGTACCAAAATATTATTATTCCCAGGGCTATTGAGAAGCATCCCCTCCCACACCCCCAGTTACCTTTTACTGCTCAGTTCAGTTTAGCAGAATCACCTCCCACCACTTTGTTTTGGATTGTGAGTCACGTCAGTATTTCATGTACCTTTTTCCTTTTCATTGCCTATATGTCACCTGGCAGAGTGTTTGGCTAAACAATCCTAACCCTAAAATTAAAGGTTAAAAACTCTTTAGAACTGTAGGCTGCCTATGAGGTGTGTAGATCTCAGAAGTACACTTACAGGAAACAGCTTTCTTGTCACAAACATGTTAAATCCAGGAAGGCATGGGTGACATCTGATTATTCATCATTGTATTCCCAGTGGCAGGAGTATAGTAAGTGTTCAGGAAATGAACTTGTTACAGCAAATGACAAGAAGATCATAAAAATATATACGCTGTGAGAAGACAGAATTCAAAGTTTTAAATTCATATGAAAACATGTTTGATTGACATGAGAACCTTTCTAAAAAGCAGATCTGATCATAAGACTACAGGAAGAGTTCCCAAAGATTCCTAAAGGAGGATGGAAAAGCCAGAGAGAGAAAAAAGGGAAGAGAAAGACCAAAGGGTCAGGGAGCTGTGCTGGAAGCAGTGGAATGAGCCATGACTTGGGAGAAGAGGCCGAAGGACCAAGCCCCAAATGTTCCAGCATGAGTAATTCACCACTGAGTAACTCTCACACCTTAGCACAGCCCCATTGCGTAAGCGACGTGACAGAGACAAGACGTCACATCTCACAGAAGTGCTGTGAGCATCAAGTGAGGTAGAGAACATGACAGCACGTTATCAAGTCAGCATCACCGATCCCTAAATCTGTGTTGGGGTTAGCCTGCATAGAAGTGAACAGAACTGCACATTGCAAGAATATATCTAGGATGGAGTAAGAGACTGCTTCCTAACTGTGGACTTTCCAGCAAACTCAAAATATTTCTGACTTAAGAAAAATGTTGACCTCCACCAGGTTGAGACGACAGTGCTTATGCAATATGGGCATGGCTGAGAGACAAGGCCATACAAATATTTATCCTGCTTCAGGTTCTCTCGTCAGCTAAAAGTCAGCACTTCCTAAACAGAATTCATAATCCTTTGCAGAGAGCTAGTCATGCCTATTTCTGGTCTTGACAGAACAGCCTCTCAAGCCACTTGTTCCTGAAATCTGTGTCAATATTGTCAGCACTTGTACCACACTAAGGGGAGAGGACAGAAGAGACTTCATGCACATACCTGTCATCCCGAGAAATCTTTTAACTGTCACGAGCCCAAAACTTTCATCTGTCGGATGGAGATAATACCACCTGCCCTCCTTTGTTTCAGCATTTTATGAGAATCAACGGATTGATGTAAAAGCTTTTTGAAAACTGTAAAGTACTACAAAAAAAAAGATGCTCTTAGTAATTGCAATATTATAGGACTACACCTGAATGATTTTGTTTTGCCTGTACATAGAAAATTGAGACAAAAACACCTCATATTTGGTAATACCAAAGGATACCGTTACAAAGAATTGTCACTACCACTTGTATAACTGTTCAACTTGTTCTCTAGCTGAATAGTTTGAATCTATGGAGTCTGATGCTGTAAGAATTAAGAAAACCATTACCACATTAAAGGTGCAAAATTTTTAAGATATATATTAATGATGTTGTGGGAAGTGAGCTGACAGTCAAGTAGCTTGGGAAGTGTTTGGTTTCCTTAATTAAATGGAGCTAATGAGTTTCTCCACAGAGCATGAGGGCTGGGCTAAGCAGTCTAACAAGCCTGGGATTTCTGTGATCTCAATAAAGGATGGCCAACTGGCGGCTGAAAATATCTGCATCCTGGTGTGATTCATCCTTCACACCTTTGAGTGAAACCTTCCCATCAGAAAGCAGAAGCAGGTCGCAAGCACATGCGAGGCTGAAGTTAGATGCTCTGGGACCTTCAGAAGCTGCGGACTCCTCAGCTCCTCCTGTCAAGAGACCTTAGCCCCACGTCATGACACAGTACAGAGGATCGCAAAGTGACAGCCACCACAGATCACAAATCAGAGCTGGGAACAAAGTGGCAAAGAAGGAATGGAATTTCTTTTAAACCACCATAATTGAGCATGGAAGTGGGGGTGAGATATGGAGATACACAAGTCATGCCCCTGCTTTCCTCGTAAAACTTACGATCAAGTTGAGGAGATAGATATCATTAAAAAGTAAGAGACAATTTAGGACATTCTCATGCTTCCTTGGTGTCTCCAGATATAATCAATCCCTTGACATAGTTTATGAAGCCATTGCCGACATAGGACCCAGGCCACCTCTTCATTTCTCGCCGTTCTCTAAATTTCTCAGCCCCCCACCCCCCTCCACACACACAAACACAAAGGAGCGTGGATGGAGCTTCTCAGACCTGGCATGTCCTCTCCGGCCTCCACCCTCCTGTGTGTGCTGCCCCTTCCACCTGAAATGTCCTGTCCTTCCCTCCGGGTATAACCAGCCTTCCTTTGTGGGGCCACTTGGTCCGGGAAGCCCTTCCTGACCACTTCCTTCCACTGAATCCCTGTTTCTTCAAGTTGTTCAAACTCTCTAAACTCATTCCCTCTTCTGGATCTGGGCACATGTCCTTTATTTTATCCCATTCATTCTGATTCATTCTTATTTATCTCATTCACTCATCTCTCAGGTCGCCACTTGGAGACTCATCCCTTGATAGAGCACCCACATCTAAATCAGGACTTCATCTTGCTTCTATTAAAATCCTGTTGTCTGCCTTTCTAACACTTATCACAGATGGTAAGTCATAAACACATAAACAATAAATTCTCTGCATGTACTCGTCTAAAGTCCACACACACAAATACTCAAGACTGTAACTCGGATCAACTTCAAGGGCTACCTGTTTTGTTCCTCAAGACTCCAGCACGTGCTGGTGCTCAATCAATATTCGTTGAACAAATTCTCTCCTCAAAGTGCTCAGAGCACTGTGTATAATCTTTAAATATAACACTTACTCCATAGTACTGTAATTATTTGATTGCATATTTATTGTCTTCGGATTTTGAGCTACTCAAGGCTGGGTGAGGTGGTCCCCAGAGCGTCCTACGTTTGGCAGTAGGTAGTATACAGCTTATCATCCTGCGGTAAGATCCTAACTGGCTTCAATCTATCTGCCCGGAATGGACTGTTTGCCATGACATCCCAGCTTCCTACCACTGTGCCTGGCACATCAATAGTTTTTTAAGGGAATGAATGAATGAATAAAAAAATTTCTTTCCTCATTTTATCCCTACCCTCCAAAGTACTCTTTAAGTGTTGGAGGAATATTAGGTCCCAGCACTCTGAGGTCTCACACACCTTCTGTGCATGTCATTTCCTGCTTGGGGCGCATTCACTAAAACCTATAAAACTTCAGACTTACAGAATAGATGCACAAAGAGGGCATTATCTTCTTTGGGAAAAAATGCTTTTCTTCTCCACAAAATGATACAGAAACCTGCAGGCATGAAGCTCCTCCCCACCTCACCCCTGCCCCCCCCATACACACATACTGAATGTAAAGTATTACATGATTTCTTGAAAACTGCTATTTGGGAATTTTCCAAGGAGAGGCATCTTTTGTAAAGCTCGATGAAATTCCACAAATCGTCACTGATCACCAGGTAGGACCAGGTTGATAACACACCCCCTCCAAACATTGTGCTCGGTGTGGCATAGACATACCTAAGCCAGCCCAAGAAGGGGGCCAGGTGAGTCAGGGGACTCAATGCTACATCAACCACGGAAGTGTGAGAAACAAGAAGTGCTAAATGAGAACAGAGAATTCTTGTAAGGTACATATGACCTGCCCAAACATCTGAAGGGCCACCACCCAATTAGACATCTTCTGTCCCAGAAGAAAGGCTCAAGGTGGGGATGAGATCTGTTTCACGTCAGGAAAAACTGCTTAACAGAGTTGCACAGGAGAGAATGGGCTGCCTTACAAAGAACTGACATTCTGGACCCAGAAGGGTACAAGACCAGAAAAAGAGCACGATAGTGGGTGACGTTGTGGGCATATTTACGTATCTGATATGGGAATGGGGATGGTAGGGAAGAGGTCCTGAACATTGATGGCTATTGCTGATTGAGATAGGAGCTGTGCTTAGGATTTTAATCCCGCACAGCATCCTGAACTCTCATTACCCTCCATTTCACTGAAGAAGAAACAGAGGCACACAGAGCTTTAGAATGTGCCTGCGGTCACCAAGCTAGGGACAGCATCAGGATTCAAGCCCAGATTCACCCAACTCCAGAGCATGTGCTTCTGGTTGTAAAGACTACAAAAGTTCCATGCAAATCTAACATTCTGGGATTCTTTGAATATTGAGATATCAAGAAAAAAATCAATAAACCGATGTCAGATGTACCTCAGGGAGCTGAGTCCTTCGCCTTCTCCTTTTCCTTTGTCCTCTGGTGTAATCCCTGTGCTGTGAGACAGAGCACCTAACTCGGATTCAAATTTCCTGTGAGTCTCTGTGTATGTGTGTGCATGGATCTGACAGGGCTAGTTCATTTCAAGTAACCAAGTATGACTTTGGACAGCTCTTGTCAAGATCCAATAGAAGAGCCAATTCCAAAAATATGTTCCTTTAGTGGTTTTTTAGGGTTCTCTGCTCTGCATGGATTGACAATGTGGTAACAAGAGACATTCTGGAGACTGGATTTAATGCAACCATATGCTAGACAGAATGAGAACCCATATTGCAGCAGACCAGCCGGTACATTTCCATGTTAACAGAAGCTTGATTGCAAATTACATTTAGTCTCAACAGCTCAGTTCACTGCACACAGATGCCATGGGGGACTGTAAAGTTAGTGAGTTGTGGGGGAGTACAACTAACATTTTTTTGAAAAAAAAAAAAAAGCCTTCAGCTGATAGAATGCCAAGGAGCATCAGCGCTGATGCTGAAAAGAAAATGCTGCTATATTTGTTTTGCCAGGAAAGGAAAAATAATCATTGTCGCGAGTTGTTAGTCAAATTATGAATACGAGTTCGGCTAGTAATTGTCTGATAACACAAACAGGGCTGTCAGATTCTGCATGCACTGTTTGACAGCTAACATGTACATGCTCTCTGAACGAGGAGTTGGTTCACTGATTCCAAAAGTCAGGCAGACAGAAAGGCGGGTGATAGAGGAGAATTTCCCCAGGATCCTGGCCTCATGTCTAGGCCTGGATCTAGGTCAGCTTCCCAGACTGTGGTCAGCAGGTCCTCCCATGCAGAGGAGGATGTGTGAAGTTGTGGAAAGAACACAATATAGATTTGAGTTGCAGGTCTGTCTCTTACTTGCTGTGCAACCCTTTCACTTGCTGTGAAACCTCTCTGGACGTAGATTTCTCTACTTCTAAAATGGGCATGATAATTCTCAGTCAATCAGGTTGTCCTCTCAAAATTACTGTGATGACCAGCTGAGAACAATAAACACAGAGTGCTCCATAAATACTGGGGCTGTAAGTTGTCTACTTGGTTGGGATTTTTTTGTTGTTGTTCTCATTTTACAAGCTGAGCTGAAATGATTTCTTGTTTATTTTGTCATGGCTGGAGCAGAATTTTTCCATCTAGCTACAACCTCCTTTCAGTTAGAATCTTCCATCTTCTTTTTTCTGAGGAGTCTGGCCACAGGACACCTCTCACCTAGAGCCCGCCCTGACTCATTTTATCACACGCTTGTTTTCTAGAGAAGCTAGAAAGCTTTCATCAGGTCCCAGCAGGTATTCAAGGTGCCCTCATTCTTTCCGTCCTCCTGTTCTCCAGATTCCAAGCTAGGGTAGAGACTGTTCTGCTCAACAGTACATGTTCTCCCCTTGGCCTCTAATTCTTAAGACCCTTTGCAGTTAAGTGTGGCCACGTGGCTAGGTTCTGGCCAAAGGAATATGAAAAGGAAAGAAGTACACAACATCTCACCTTCACTTTTAAACTATCTGCATGCATGATCCATCCTGAGTGTCTTTCTTCATCTCCCACCCATGTGGCAAAGACTCAAGGACCTATGGGAGGGCAGAGCCACAAGATGGAAGAAACTTGGGTCCCTGAGTGATTGCCTGGAACATAACCCCCCGCCAACCTGCACTGGGCTCTGGAGTGAGAGAAATGAAATTCTGTTCTTTTAAGCCACTGAGGTTGGTTGGTTGGTTGTTAAAGAAGTGAGCCCACCTTGAAACCCAATCGTCTATTTTATCTCACTACACAGACTTTGTTGTCACGAGAAACACAATCAGCAGCTCATCCAACACTCCTTGAAAACACCATGCCTTTGCTTACATGGTGACTTTTCCCTGCCTCCCCCACTCCCCTCAACTCCAGCTACACTTTTCTGTTGAGAGATCTCCTATCTCTAGGATTTATCTCCGAAGCCCCCACCCCAATGGGATGAATCACCTTTCTCCTTTCACGAAACGTATACACGCCTCTGATTCGATTGTAACGGAATTATGGTTTACATATGTCCTCCTCCTCTTGAGGCAGGTCCCTGTTTTATTTAAAGTCTTAATGAATGTCACTGCCTGTGGGAGTAGGTGTCCTGGGACTATCTCTTTCAGCTTAAAGAGGGAGGGACACGGAGGTAAATGTAAATGCCCATTTAACATTAGATCTCTTATTACAGCTCAGGAAAAGAGATCACATCTTCCTTTCTAGGCATCCACCGACCAAGGCCAGCACTTGATACATACGGGAATGTGGGGAGGGGGAGTGCTGGCCTGAGAGAAGCAGACATAACGTGTTGTGGGTGTGGAGGACCTCCTGGGAATGGAGGTCTCCTCCCCCTCCCTGCTCACCCCATCCCCCCTTGTAACTGCACTGGGACCCCTACTGATCATGCTTCAAAAGGCAAGAGGCAAAGCTGTGGCCCATTTACTTGAGACCAGCTCAGCCAGTCAATCAGGACTGCTGCTTGAAAAATACAAACATGGAGTTCTGGTCACAGAAGGGCTGCTATGCTCACATCACATACCACTTCGTACAATTTAAGGACACCCTGCTGGCTTCTAGCTTTCAGGGAACAAACCATTCCTTGGTTTTGTTTTCCAGTGGCTGCTGCTGGTCTGTTGTTCTTGTTCTGGTTTGGGATCTGTCCCTCTCCCTTCACTTTGGGGTTTTCCGAAGCTAGTTTATTGCCCTACTTTCTTATATTTGACACTTTCGGCTTCTTTATTTGTTACTCTGCCATCCTCGTTGGCATTAGATATCTTTTCAGTTAACTCCTAGAGAGTGTTCAGGGATTGTCCAAAGGCAGTGAGGCAGAATGGTAGCAAAATTAGAGACCTGAATTGGGAATGGGAAGCCCAGGTGGGTCCTAGCTCTACCACCTATCTGGGACAAATCATATCACCACAGTCTCTTTGTCTCTAAAATAGAAATGAAAATAGGAACACTGTCCCTGTAGACTCCATCTGCTCCATCAGGGCAAGGATTGTGTCCATTTTGTTCAAAGTTGTATACCTAAATCTATCCTGTGCCCAGTATGTTATAGACCCTCGATAAAGGTTGTTGAGTGCCTGACTGAATATTGTGGAGATCAAATAGGTAATAATGATTTGCACTTTGGAAGTCCTGTAGTGGTGAACATGGGGAAGTGTTATTATTGAACAGATCGAAAATGTATGGACGGTCCCCAAACTGAACAGTTACTTAGCTATTTGAAGATATTGGAAGATACTTTGGCAAATATATCTCAAATATGCATAATATCCTTGGTGTGGCCCCGGTTGCAGTTTAAATAGGAGACAGGGCAGAAAGGTAATTTCTGTCCTCACAGAGATGAGGACAGGAGAGGCAGTATGTGCTAAAGAGGACTGGAATGTCCTTAGGCAGAAAAGTTACACGTCAGAGGGGAATCTTATACTCACTTTTTATTACAAACAGCTTTTATTGTCTGGCCAAGGTCATTGGAATCTAGAGTTGGATGTGAATTTTCCCAAGGAGTCATTATTTCCTAATGTGTTTTATATTTATTTATAACTCCATCAAGTCTGAAAAATGACTTAAGACAGAACTGTCAAAGTAGCCCATACTAGATGACATTTGAGCGGGTCGAATCTTTCATCTCATAGATGGGAGAATTAGGGAAATGATGTGTATAAGGTAACTCAGCTAGATGTAATATTCAGTGCTAGCCACGTTCTTAACACAGCTTTCTGAATCGTAAATAGCTGGAAACACAAAGAATACTGGCCTCTTGCAAGAAAGAAAAATAAAACAGACACACAGAAAGAATAGGACAAAAGTAGAACTACTTCTTGGATTTCCTGTAGCTCTCCAACCCCTGGTTCTAGTTCAAGACCTTGTTACTTGTCCTTGGATTCTGACACTCCCGTATCCTTAAAATAAATTTCTCTCTGTAGCTCAGCTAACATAGTTAGGTTTTCTTCATGGGAATAAGAAGGTATAAGCAATCCATTAACAAACTAGAAGGCCCTTGAGAGTTCATATATCCCCACAGGATCTAGGCGAATAGCCTACAGAGTGGGTGCTCAGTAAATGTAAGATGTTGAAACTGAAGCATCCAGAATCTTCCCTAATATCTGCTCACCAGAAGTGGCTCTCCTTTTCCAGACATCCTCTGCCATGAGGCTCTTGTACTATAATTGCCTATAGACTTGTCTCATCTTCTTCTCTAAATCAATGCTCCCAGCATAACCCCCAGCGGTTCCCATCTAGACCCAGGTAGTGACAAAAGTGAAGAGGCTAGAAACCACTGTACTAGAACTGTAAGCTTGTTTATTGCATCAAGTTCATCAAGCTTCAACTCTATCAATGTTAAAGGAAGTAAAAGAGAACAGTCACCATTCTAGACTTGTGACAGAAAGATGAGTAAAATAGAGTTCCCAGCCCTTACGGAGCTTAGAATGTTTGGGGAGATAGACACAAATAGGAAATAATTGAAAGGTTATAATAGACAATTAGTCAGTCCTCTAAGAGCTCAGGGGTTATTCTGGGGTGTGGGATCAAAGAAGGCTTCAGAGACGAGGAGACATTTGAATTGGGCCATGAAACATGTAGAATTTCCCCAGATGGCAAGAGTCAGGAAGAAGGGCATTCTGAGCAGAGGAAATAACAAGTGCAGTGACAAAAAGGGGTGGACAGATGTGATAATAATTAGGGACTATAATTCATCTGGAATGGCTAGACCAGCATTTCCCAGAAGATGCTCTGGGGAAAAAAATGTCCCATGGTCAATAAATATAGGAAAAGGCATCCTATATTCCTATTAAGAAATTTAAATTGTATGTGTGCCTATCAAATGCTCTGGGAAATCAGTTATGAGGCTACATGGATAGTCCAGAGAAGGGCCTGAAGGGGAACAGTGGACATGAGTACAAACGGGATGCATGTTAGAGAGACTTCAGAAGGAGCATAATCAGGACTTACAAATGCAGAACCAGGATAGGTTTTAAGAGACCAGGATGTAGCTTGTTAGACTGAATTGGTAGCAGTGCAATTTGAGAAGAAAAGAATTTGGGGAAGATAACACAAGTTTTGCTTTAGTGTACTGAATATAAGCTGACTGTGGGGCAATCATGTCAACAGATGGCTGACAATCCAGGTCCAGAAATGATGTTGTAGTTCAAGAAGATGGTGGGCAATCATTATAAATGTAAGAGAAATGATCAAGCACTAGACAAGTCGTTAGATTGGATAAGCTCCAAGGTCCCTTCTGGCCCTTATTTGATCTCCACAGCAATCAGCCAGAGGAACTCTGAGGAGTATAGATGGTCCAGCCTCTGCCTGCAGACCATACTATCTAATTGCATAACCTCCTGCAGCTGGTCATGAAAGAAAAGGCTGCAAACGGGAGCTTGACTTTTGCATTCCATTGAAAGGAGCTATTCTTATTAAAGAAATGTCTTTCACAAGTAAAACTTTTCAATGACCCTAATACAGTGGTTCCCTTTCTTTTGACCTGACCACATTGAGGAAAAACAGTAGAAATACAAGGTATTCAAGAAAAATCGTGGAAACTGAGAACTCAGTTCCTTGAACTGAGTACGTTCCTTGAATTGTACTTCAGTTACTCTTCCTAGGCACCAGTGCAGCCTGGGAGAGTGGAGAGGCACTGGGGCTATGAGTCAGGTGGCTGAGTATCTAGTTCCCTTGACTATGTCAGTAAATCCCTGTATGTCCTGATCTAGTCCTGACTACACATCAAATCACTGCATGTCTTTGTGACAATTACTTACCTTCTATGTGTTTCTATGCCTCCATTTACACATCTCTAAAATATGTTTGCCCTGCTTATTCCTAGGGATGTCAGGTTTCAACGAAATGGGATTATTTTCTGAAAGATAACATTGGTAATGGAGACTGCTTGTTCTAAATATACACCCTAAAATACTGGAGCTACACGGGACCCTGGACACTGAATAATATAATATCCTCATTTTGCAGATAGGACATCAAGACCCAGAGAGGGCAAGTGATTTACTCAAGATCAGACAAGCAGCAGAGCAGAGTCAGCAGTTAGACAGGTGGGTGCTCTTCCTTCCCAGCACCACTGCCTTCTAAAGACCAAGAGTTGGGACCATGGCTGCAAAAACATCATAGGCTTGAATGAAAATGTGGTTGAGTAGCCAACCTATTGTATTTAGAACCCCAAACATCAGATAAAGCCTGTGGTACAAGTAAGCCAGCTAAAATGATTCGCCCCATATTTCTCTATAAAGTGGGCAATATGCTTTTGTTTGTGTTCAACTGAGTTGGCCCCAGGTCAGCCTCTCTGACCCCTCAGCTCAATAACTTTAACATACACTAAACCACTTTATGATGTTGAATATTTTTATACTGATATCTTCACTGACTCAATTCGAAGTTCAGCTATAATAACTTCACCCTTTCCTAAAGATGCTCTCCTCTCTAACCTCAGATTGAATGTTCTAAGTGAGGGACAATGGGCAGTTTGCACTCACATTACTGAAGCATGTGAGAGGGTTGCCCTCTCCAACCAATTCTCCAACTGTCTAACACTAACTCAGAGTTAGCGTAGACCCCACAGGTTCATTTCCACAAGACTACCCCCACTTCAGATGCCAGTCTCGCCACCTGTACTTCTGACCCACTGGTTGTTAATTCAGGGAGCTCCCACAACTCTTTCCTCAGGCTTAATATTTTGCTAGAACAACTCAGAAGACTCACGAAAACACTTTAGGTTACTATTACTGGTTTGTTATGAAGGATACAAGTCAGGAACAGCCAGATGGAAGAGATGCATAGGGCAAAAAATGGGGAATGATCATGCAGCTTCCACAGACTCTGATGGCATCCCCCTCCCAGTACTCGATGTGTTCATTAACCTATGAGGTCACCAAAGCCTAACGTTTAGGGATTTTTATGGAGGCTTCACTATGTTGGCATGACTGATGAAATCATTGGCCATTGGCGATTAAGTCAAGCTCCAGCCCCGATCCCCTCTCCACAGAATGGGAGATGGGACTGAAAGTTC
The DNA here is from genome assembly GCF_004115265.2 of Rhinolophus ferrumequinum. Classification (NCBI taxonomy): domain Eukaryota; kingdom Metazoa; phylum Chordata; class Mammalia; order Chiroptera; family Rhinolophidae; genus Rhinolophus; species Rhinolophus ferrumequinum. The sequence goes on from NC_046285.1 coordinate 56,886,664, forward strand.
CAACACTCTAATTATACTTTGGTCTTTCTGGGGACAAGCCCCCATCCTGAAGGTACCTAGAGCCCCCCAGCCACCAGTCATCTCATTAGAAAAAAAGACGTTCGTAGCATCCAGGATATTCCCATGGATTTAGGAGCTCTGTATCAATAGATGCTCTTATGACCCCTGTCACTCAGGAAATTATGAGGGTTTCAGGAGTTCCATGCCAAGAACCAGGGACAAAGACCTTATAATAATATCTTTAATTATGCCACAAGGGTCATAATTTTTTCCTTCCTGAACTGGGGCAATAGTCTCCTAACTGACTTTCCTGTATCTTGCTCCTCCTTTTTTTTGTCTTCCCTAGAGTTGACATTGTATTCCCAGAGCGTTCCTTCTTCTCCCCTGCCCATCTCCACAGCATGCAGCACGAGGTCCAAAACCTTCATCCTGGCATTCATAACCCTGCCAGTTCTGATCCCACTCTCTCTTCTGAGCTTTATTTCTTCTACTCCCTTACCAAGCACTACTTACCAAGCTAAACCTGGACTCATTGCTAAACCCTGAATACACGTAGACCTTTCTTCACAATAGTTTCTTAATCTCGTAGACCATTTGTCAAGGTCCACCTCTGTTTTCCATGTACCCTAGTGGTCTCATGTCTTTCCCCTTTTCATCACATTTTTTTTCTTTCATAAGATCATGATGTGCGTACTTGTCCCACTTCCTCATAGATGGTCCTCACGTTAATTCATCTCTCTATCCCCATAGTGCTCATTGCAGTGCCTAGAAACCAAGTCTCAGCCAGAAAAAATAACTTACATTGTTTGAGGAAAAGGAAATACCTATAGTATGCCAAACTGAAGACCACTATACAAAATCAAACAAAAACAAAACAAAACAAAACAAAAAACAGCATTGGATAAAGATGAAAGCATTTACACGCAGCTTCAAATCAGAGTTGAGGAGCTGGTTCTCCAGACAACCACTTGGAAAAATTGTTTTACCTGTGCCCCCTCTTGTCTGTTCAGTTGCCTAAGTTGCTTTGAAGTCTGTAAAATGGCCAATATCTCCAATCAAAGCAGTGTTTCCTTTCCAGACAGGAAGACTGCTGTTCAGTAGAGAAGTCACGCTTGTTTTTGCGGTCTGTGCTGCCATGGTGACTCATCCAGTAAAACCAGAGGCTGTCTATTTTGATCTTTCTATGTTCAGAGTCTATTTACAGTTATAATTTTCTTTCTCTCTCTTTTTCCCTTCCTGCCTCTGGTGACTTATCAGAATGGTCACACACATTAGACAAATGGAACCTGTATAAGGAGAGAGAAAGAGAGAGCATGACTGAACATGCTTTCAGCTAAAGCCCACGAATGAATGCTTATATTTACAGCTCTGATGATAGGTTCCAGTAATGACTTGGCCTTTTTCTCCTTGATTGAATATTCCCCTGGGCCTGCCAGTCTGGGCTTCTGTTATTTAATGAGGACATTGGAGCACAACCTCAAGATGTCTGCAAAAATGACCTTTTCTTTGGGCTTTTTCCAAATGCAAAGACAAGTAGAGCCCAAGTTAGACGGGGAGCTTCTGGAATACAGCTTTGGAATTCACTCTTTCCTCCAGAAGCTTAGAAGCCTGGAATCACATATTGTCAGAGCTGAAGAGAACCATAGAGATGGTCTGGCTACACATTTTCATTCTGCAGCTGGAGAAGCCCAAAGCCAGGGGGGAAAGCAGTTCGCCATAAATCATATGGCAGGCACAGTCACAGCAAAGGCATGCTTGGAACCTAAGTCTCTAAGTTGTAGTTGGTGTGCTTTTGAATGGTTTGAGATAGAAATTAACAGCTGGCTAAATGGTTGCTTAAATAAAGGAAAAGCTTTTCTCTGTTGCCTGTGTGAAACCGTTGGCAGCATTACACTCTCCTTTCCCTGTGCTCAAAAAGATGAGAGACTAGCAGCACAAGCAAAGGAAACCTGTTAAGAAAGAAAGCACTAAGAAGAGAAATTTAACTTTTCCAGGTACTATGTATAAGATAATTCCCAATTTCCTAATGAGAAGGGATGCTTGAATTCTCTGAAGCCTCATAATCTCTTCCAGGAAGGAAAAAAAAAAAACCATGGGCCCCAAGGGCAGTCAAATGGTTATTTTCTAGTTGAGGTCTTCTCCCTATGAATTAGGAATAAAGCTATAGTGCTTATAAACCTATTAACTAAGGCCGCAGGATCTCCAAACACAACATGATCATCCGGCTGGGGATGTTCTATACGACACAAAGCTGACCTTGAAGTGAGTGAGGGCTTGATAACTGCATTATGATATACTTGAACTTGCCATAATCATCGATGTAATCATTTATCAGTTCAAAATTCAACTGAGAAGTTTTATGTTCCTTTTGATAAAGAGTGCTTTAAGTATTCATCTTTAATTTATCAGCCTTTTTGGGATTTTTCAGTGCATTTTTCTTTTCTTCACAGTACCTCACACAATGCTTTGTGTAGAAAAAAGTGTGTGTTCATTATTTGGGAAATGAACAAAATATTCCCAGCCCTTTTCCACTTCACACCTGAAACAACTATACCTTTACAGTAACCCAAACTCTTACTTTTTCCTTCACCTGTGCTTTAGTGAAATGAGCAATAAACTTTGAATTACATACCTGATTTTAAATGGCAGTGAAGCTATAATTTTTTCCTAAAGAAGAATTCCAATTAATAAATGTGGAAGGAATGAGAAAGAAAATAACTAGAACATCACAACAGTGATGGCAGCAAGCAAGGTCTATCAATAGATGCTAAAATTAGTGGGTGAAAGTTTAAGTAGAAGCGGGATATCTGTATAGTCTCAAAGTAATCTCCTTTCATAATATTTAGTACTCACAAAGGAAAAATAGTAAATTTACAGTGGAGAAACCCAGCAGATGCCATCTTTACAGGTGTTCAAGGTGAAGGTCACCAATGGTGCATACCAACATAATCTGATACACCTTGAGAAGGACACATCACCTCTGTGGTATCCTTCTCAATGTCTTCAATATAATTACAAGAAAACATCAGTCAAATCAGAATTGAAGGACATTCTACAAAACAACTCATCAGTACTCTTCAAAAGTGTTAAGATCATGAAAGACAAGGAAAAACTGTGAGGAACTGTTCCAGATGGTGGGAAACTAAGGAGACATGACAACTGACAGTAATGTGGAAATCAAAACTGGATCCTGGGAAAGAACAAGACATAAGTGGAAAAATCGGAGAAACTTTAATCAAGTCTGCGCTTTAATGAATAGTGTTGCACCAAGGTTAATTTCTTACTTTTGATTACTGTTCGAGTATTATATAACATATTAATGTTAGGGGGAGTTGGGAGAAGGGTGTATAGGAATGTTCTGCATTATTTTTGTAATTTTTTTTTTTGGAAGACTGAAATTACCTCAAAATAAAAAGTTTAAAAAAAAATAACTGAGCTTGAGTGCTTAACAGGACCACCATCCGTGGCATTTCTTAGGTAAGTGACCTAAGTTCTCTAAACCTCACCTTTCATCATCTCTAAAATGAGAGGAACAGTACTTATCTTTTGTTAACGTGAGGTCAAAATGAGGTAAGAAACCTGAAGCACTATTAAAACTATAAAATCTTTCTTTGAAAAGACATCATTTTTATTACTACGTAACCCCCTTCGCCTTTCCTGCCCCATCCACCTAAGGTTACCAGATAAAATACAGGATACTCAGCCAGTTAAATTTGAATTTTAGATAAACAGTTATTATTTGAACCATGTCCCATGTAATATCTGAGACATACTTATACTAAAAATCATATTTTCGTTTATCTGAAATTCAAATTTAACTGGGTGTTCTGTATTTTTATTTACTAAATCTGGCAATTCTACCTCACCTAACTTCCGATACTCTGCCCCTTCCTTTAAGACACTTCTTCTTTCCCGTGCTCAAACTCTCTTTACACAACACTGATGTGCTCAGCTCTGAGAACCCTCTGGCACAAGGATTCCATCTAAAACTATGGCAGTCCGCAGTCCATGCTCCTGCAGAGACACATGAAGGTTAGTCAATAACAGGGCTCTGTCTCTGACAAAGTGAGTTCTCGGGGAATGTGTGACTCAGAGGAATGTCCCTTCTTTGACTTGCAATTGTGCAAAACTTACTTTAAAACTAGGGTGTTTTTATTACCCACCTCTGATAACAGCCCAGTGATATGTCTTATGCAGATTTTTCCTCCACAAGTTAAAATCAGAACCACCAACAACTCAGAAGACAGACCACCACTTGGGACCTGTGGTGTGGTTTGGGGGAGGGAAGGAGAGAGAAAAAGAGGGAGCATTTGAGCACAACACTTTCACATACATCAGCTAACCACATAGGGGAACTGTGCCTGTCTCACTTTCCTGAGAAACTGAGGCTGAAGTAAGATGAAGAACTTAGACTCTCTCTACCTCATAAGGAAATGATTTTTTTTTCTTTTCTGTTTTCTTTCTTTTTTCTTTATTTTACTTTATTATTATTATTTTTTTTATTTAGGCCACTCATTGCATCTACTTCTTATTTCTTTTCCAAAGCATCTGATCATCAAGGTTCTGCTCAAAGGCCACCTTTTTTTGTGAGTTTTCACCCCTGATTCACCAAATCAGGTATGGTTTGTTTTTCTCTGACTCTCCACATTACTTTGAAAAGGACGAAGACTTTTACTTGGGGTTGTAACCACATGTCCACATTTTATCTTCTTTTTCAGTTTTGAGGGCAGCAAAGATTGTGTCATGTTCATGTCAAGATTTCTTACAGCACCACCAAAGCAAAGGTAAAATCTTCTAAATTGGGAGTTGAGAAGCCCAAATCCTGGTTCAGATTAACCACTAACTTGGCACATTCATAACGGCACATACTGTCGCAGGTACAATTTCAACATTGGTAAATAGCTTCTGTTTATTCACATATATAATTGTCTAGATGATTTCTAAAATCCTTCCAGTTCTGACATTCTGCCCTCTGGGGTCCTGATGTTTGATGGAGCAGGTATCTGAGTAACAGTCTTGTATTACCAACACCTTCCTGGCTTCTGAAAACAATTGCTAGTGGGTATCACAATTTTCCCTTTTAGTTGACACTCCCATGTTTCCTTCTCCCCACCTTGGGGGTGTATCAGAAATATTAAAAGGAAGGGAGTTCTGTAGGGGATATCCCAGGCTCCAAGGGCTCCAATGAGTGAGCAGTAATAGGATTTCCATGAATCAATGGCATGAAATCTCGGGGTATATTTTTCCCACAGGAAGTTTTCAGACTGGATGTCTGCTGCTTCAAAGGGAAGATACAGTTTTATTCTAACCAACAGTAGTCACAAGCTCTAAGTTTATATGTGGCCTTCCAGGATATTCCTGCTGGATTTAAATAGTGTAACACAATTCATCTCTCTGGGCCTCTGGTTACCAACTGTTTCACAATGGAAACCACGTAAGAGCTGTTCTTCTTTCCTCACAGCATTTGGTAGAAATTAAATAAGACATTAACTAGCAACCACATATAGAGTGCACACCACACGACAGGGACCAAGCACTTCACATGTATGTCCCTGTAACTTTGGTATTACAATTCCCATTTGAATCATGACAAAACTTATGCAGTAAGTTTAAGCAAATTGTGCAAAGTCACAGAGCTGAAAAATAATCAGAATGTGCTTCACATACATATAGCTGCCTTCCCCAAACCATTCTCTTAACTACATACTCCTCACTTTTCATGTGAAAATGCTTTAAAATCAAAAAGCATCATGCAACACATACCATGTTCATGTACAGGAAGAATTAATATAGCTAAAATGTCAATACTACCTAAGGCAATATATAGATTCAACGCAATTCCTATCAAACTACCAAGGACATTTTTCTCAGAAATAGAACATATAATCCTAAAATTTATATGAAACCATAAAAGACCCCGAATAGCCACGGCAATCTTGAGAAATAAGAACAAAGTGGGAGCATCACACTTCCCAATATCAAATCATACTACAAGACTATAGTAATCAAAACAGTATGGTACTGGCATAAAAACAGACACATAGATCAATGGAACAGAACAGAGAGCCCAGAAATAAATCCATTCATATATGGTCATTGAATATATGACAATGGAAGCAAGAATTTACATTGGGGTAAAGGCGGTCTATTTAATAAATGGTGCTGGGAAAACTGGACTGACACATGCAAAAAAAATGAAACTGGACCACCTCCTTATACCATATACGAGAACAAATTAGAAATGGATTAAAGACTTAAATGTAAGATCAGAAACCATAAAACTCCTAGAAGAAAATATAGGAAGTAAATTCACAGACATTACCCATAGTAATATTTTTACTGATATATCCAATTGGGCAAGGGAAGTAAAAGAAAAAATAAACACATGGGATTACATCAAACTGAAAAGTTTTTTTTCACAGTAAAGGAAACCATCAATAAAACAAAAAAGAAGCCTACTGAATGGGAGAAGATAATTGTCAATGATACATCTGATAAAGAGTTAAAATCCAAAATTTATAAAACACTCATTCAGCTCAACACCAAAAAAACAAGCAACCCAATTAAAAAATGGGCAGAGGACATGAAGAGACATTTCTCTAAAGAGGACATTCAGATGGCCAACAGACATATGAAAAAATGCTCAACCTCACTAATCATTAGAGAAATGCAAATAAAAACCACAATGCAATACCACCTCACTCCGGTCAGAATTGCTATCATCGATAAATCAACAAACAACAAGTGCTGGAGAGGTTGTGGAGTAAAGAGAACGCTGGTGCACTGTTGGTGGGATTGCAGATTTGTACAGCCACTATGGAAATCAATATGGAGGTATCTCAAAAAACTGGAAATGGAACTACCTTATGACCCAGCAATTCCATTCTTAGGTATCTATCCAGAGAAATCCAAGACATTAATTCAAAAAATATATATGCACCCCTATATTTACTGTAGCACTGTTTACAATAGCCAAAACTTGGAAACAACAGAAATACCTATCAGTAGACGACTGGATTAAGAAACGGTGGTACATTTATACAATGGAGTATTACTCAGCAATAAAGAAGAATGAAATCTTACCATTTGCAACTTTATGGATGGACCTAAAGAACATTATGCTAAGTGAATTAAGTCAGTCGTAGAAAGACAAATACCGTGTGATCTCACTTATATGTGGAATTTAAAGATCTGAATAAATGATCAAATAAACAGAGACAGTCTCAGAGATATAAAGGAAAAACTGATGGTTTCTAGAAGAGAGGGGGATGGGAATGAATAAGAAGGGGAAGGGATTAGACAGCCTAAATTGATAACTACAATACTGCCATAGGGTTATGAAAGACAGTTTGGGGAATATAATGAATAATGTTGTAAAGATTTTGTAGGGTGTCAGATGGGAACATGTCCTATTAGGGAGGCCACTTCATGCATAATGTAGATGCTTGACCACTGCACTGCACACCTGAAGCTGAAGTTGAATAATATTGTATGTCAGCTATAATTTAATATATATAGTCACGGGATATGGAGTATAGCTAAGGGAAAAGAGCCAATGGAATTGTAATAAATACATACAATGTCAGAGGGGCAATGGATTGGGGGAGGGGGTTATGACTTTGTGAGGGGTGAAATAAATGTCTAACTATTGCATTCTTTTGTACACCTGAAACTTAAAAAAAAAAGCATGCTGCACATGAAAAAATTATCATTTGATCTTTGCAACACAACAAGGAATAATAAGGCAGGTATTTTTATCTCCATTTTATAAACCTAAATCAGACCTATTATCATCTACCTAGTAAGTGGCAAAACTAGGAGTCAAGCCCATTGTCTGGTTCTATGACCAGATTCTCTCATCACAAGAAAGAGGCATAATGTTCCAGTTCTGTTTGAAAGAAGAAAGGTATTTAAAAAAAAAAATACTAGAAGATCATACCACCTTATAAGATTATAGCTCTACCTTCCAAGTGTCTCCTGAGTTAAACTTACTTATTTTATCTGGAACAAAGAGTTTTCCCAGTGTCAGCACCTCATAGTCCAGAATGGACTCTTCCCTGTCTCATGCATCATCCCCCAAATGAAAATTGCCAGCGAAGTCCTGCTTCCAGAATTTTTATTATCTATAATAATGCTGTGAACTAAGGGAAAGAGACCAGCTCTGTTTCAGGCAGCAGCTCTGCTTATCACACTGACAGGGAGACATCCAGCTTGCACTTAGTCAGGGAAGTTAATCTGATATGAGACGATAAAGATGGAATGCCATCAGGGTGATGTTCTTGCAGAAGCACTTTGCTGATCATTAAAAGCATTTTAAAAATACAATATAAACAAAGCAAAACAGAAGCCCCATTTTCTGAGCAGGCAATGGAATCTTGCACTGGAAAAATAAGTAAATAAATAAGTCTGCCACGAAGAATTCTGTGAAGGAGAAGGAAGGTCTTCTCTGAGATCTGAGGCCGTCAAGCTGCCAGAATCCTAAGGTGGGTCTGAAAGGTGTTGCTTCATTTATACCTTGTGAATAAGAAGACATATGAATAAGGAGACTAAAGAAGGACTAAGTGGGAGAGGATTTGTTTATATGAAAGCTGTAGCTTTTTATTTCTTTGCCAGTCTCCCACCTCAAATAGTGGGCAGGGGTGGGAGGTGGGCAGGAATTAATCAACTACAAACAAACAGCCCTGGAAAAAGATCATATGGCTTGACAGGCCCAGGGCTCAATGAATAATAAGCACCTTCATTTATGTAGCACTTTATAGTCCACAGTGCACTATCCATTAGATCATTTCCTTTGATCCTCCAAAACAATAAGTGAAGGTCAGCTGGCGTTAGTATCCCCATTTCACACCAGAGAAAACTGAAGCCAAGAGAAGGGAAGAAACTTGCCCCGGAGGATAGAAACAGCTAGTGTGTAGCAGAGGAAGAATTTGAACTTCTTTTTCTGACTCTGGAATACTGTTTCCCCCCACTGTGCCACAAAAATATCATAAAGGAACTGTTGAAAACAGAAACACCTATTTTTTGAGTATAAGCAGACTTCTTTATATAGTTGCATAGAAATTGGTTACGTGAATAAAGTCTGCCTTTACCATCCAATATTGAAGAACCAAAGTATAAGCCAACATTTAGGGTGGGCTTGTACCTAAAAGGTCACTTGACTAAACTGAATTAAAGCAAATCACTCAGAATCTCATTGTAGGACCTAGTATTGCTTAGGTAGAAAATATATTTAACTTTTAGGATAACAAACTAAATGTTACGATTTCTTTCACCTGGATATTCTATACAAAGATAGGTCTAGTCTCTGCCATCATTCACCCGTTTAACAAATATTTACCTTGCTCTGTGCCAGTTGCCGACCTTCCCAAATTGAATGTGAAAATACTTCAGTAGGTTGGTCTCATGGAGGAAGAAATAAGGATAACTATTTTTAGCATTAACCATCAAATCACAAACATTTATTTAAGATAAATATTATCCTTATTTGTAAAATGGGGAGGGCCTTGCCTCCCACTACCAGGACTATTTATAGAACATTAAATGGGTTAAAAAAGACCATTTATATGGTTTGTCTGTATTTTTAAAAAAATAAAACCCTTTGTTCTAAAACCATCATAAGAAATACCCATACATGAAACAAGTAAAAGAGGAAGTCTCCATTTGAGGGGGTTGAGGGGGGGGGGCAGTGGTTGCACTAGAGCCATCTAAGTTCCCTCTGTCTGCAGCCTTTCCCAGCCAGAGCCGAGGTCGAGAACCCACTGCTTCACTCACTGTAGAAGAGAGAGCTCTCTCCACCGCTCTGAGCTCGCAGGGCACTTTGCACCTCTTTTCTAAGCAACCATGATTTATTCTCATAAGGAATTTCCCTGTGAAGGGCTTCAGAACAGGTCTCCCCAACATGTACTACTTTGGCATGTGGATTATTTTGAGTTGAAGGCAATTGAGACCCTGGGACTCCAGAGAAACTTTTACTTCTCCTTTAAAGAATTTAAATTGTTATAATAAGAGTTATCAGCAGAAATGACTTTTTTTATGACCTACCTGTAGGGCAGGGCTGACTTCTAATTATTGAACATTTGCTTGTTTTATCGTCCGGCGAATTGCTCTCCTCCTCTCTGAAGCCCCAGGTATCTTACCTCATTCCTTGGCTCAGGATATCATATATACCTCATTTTCCTTTGCCATGTCTGAAACTCTCCTGCATGTGGGGTTCTCGTATGTACATATGTAATTAAATTGGGTTATTTTTTTTTCTTGTTAACCTTTCTCATGGAGATTTAATTATTAGACCAGTTGAAAGAGCCTAGAAGGGAAGAGGAAGATTTATTCCTCACCACAGTTACCTACCCCTACCCTAGCTCTCCTTCAATACAGGCACTATGTCTTATTTCTTGACCCCACTCCAGAGCCTTCCCCACACTGCCTCCAACACATGGGAACACATTAATTCATGTGTTCTGAATAAATATATGAATTAGTGAGTGAGCAAATGAGTAACATGGATCTTTAAGAAGGTAATAACATTGAAAAATCTGATCAGAACAAATACAATTAAGATAATTCTCTCTTGCATTACTCTAATGCATTTTAAAACCTAAGCGATCGTAGAATACCATTCTATTTTGTACATGGAGGAGACGCCAGCCTTGATGGGCCTGCCAAGGCCAGCAAATCAGGGTCAGAATGAGAAGGACCCAGACGTATAGATCCTAGGGACCTTCCCAGTCCGAAGGAGAATCCCTGCTATCTAGTCCTGATTACCAGAGGTCAAGAGAACATGCAGCAAACTATTTCCCTGCTGGCTAGGCCGAAGAGAGGCTTGATAGAGTGCCAGGAAGTACAATGAATGCTTCACCTTACAAATTCTGTGGAGAAAACATGTTTCTTTTAGCATTAATTGCTTCATTCAAAAGAAGCCATTTAAAATCTCAGTCTGGTCTTTTTCCTTGGTGAGGATTTCAGGCTGCCTACCAAAGCTTTTGTTTGTTGAGAGGAGAGAGGAAGAGAAAGCATTTTGTTAAGGCATTTTAATTTTCATATTTAATGAAACAGATTGGGTAGCAGGTTCTTTTGATTTTATTTTTCTGTTCCCTGAATACCTTCTCGTGTGTTACATATTCTGCTGGAGCTTCCTGCAAGAACTTTTCAACATTTCACAAGTTAAGGCTGTCAAATGTTACCCACTGAATCAAAGATATTTCTTGCGCCAATATTCGTTTTTTATTATTATTGTAACAGACTAATCATAAATCTCAAGGCTGGAGAGACTAGGAACATGTACTGATGTTTCCCCATATTCTCTTGAGCACATAAAATTATATAACTCTCTGAAGCCCTCGTTTTATTGCTGCATCTAAAATGTTTTGTATTCTTTACAGGAAACGTTCCTTAAAGGGGTTACTTCTCCATAGTAAAAGACAAATGGCCAATCAATCTGGATTTTTATTTGTTTTAATTAATTAACAAAATTGTAGAGATAAGCACCACTGGATTGGAGTCAGGAGGCAAACTCACTCATTTCAGCTTTTATTTATTATAGTGTTTTCTTTCTCTTTTTCTATGATTAAAGGAGGGCACAGACTGTCTGTTTTGTTCACATATAGAACAAAATGAGAATAGTGCCTCGCTCACAATAGGGGCTTAATCAATATTTGTGGAATAAATGAATAAGATAATTCAAGAATTTGACTTGGTTTTACTGGGCCCCAATTACTTGCTGATTAAAAAAAACCTAAAGGGTTAATAATGTCTGTGTTTCCTACCTCACATAGTTATTGTAAGGCTCGTATGAGATAAACGATGGCCTTGAGAAACTGCTGAGTTATGCACATAATTAAAAGAGTAACATCATTAGTAATCGCAGCAGTTCTGCACCTAATCAGCCATGTGACCCTTGCCAAAACATTTCCATTCTCTACGCTTTTGTTTCCTCATCTATAAATGCACAGGGTTGAACTATATGATCCTTAGATTCCTTTCCAGCTCCAACCAAGATCTTTAAATCAGTCAACAAAAACGGTTAGTACCCACTCTATGCAAAATGCTCTTCTCAGAAAAAATACCAAGGAATAATCGAAGAGATTGAAAAAAAATAAAAACAATAGCTTTTAAAAGTACTTCTTCCTGGTTATCTTTTGAAATATAATAGTAGGCCATTAGGAAAAAGCATGGGAAGATGTGAAAACCAGATTTCACAAGAAAAGTCATTTGGGGAAATAAAAAATTGAGTTAGCTGCTGGTATGTATCTTGTGGAGATCATTCTGACCTTCCAAACTGCTTGTGCAACAAACTTGGATTTGACATTTGGTGTTGGCTTTTACAATCAACCTAATGAGAAATATGTTTACAAAGAGTAAGAGTGGGCTTCACAAAAGGGTTCAGAAAAATGTAGATTTGGGGGGAAGGTGAACCAAGAAAAGAAGTACCATAAATATGTTATTGCGATTTAAACAAACTACTTCTTTTGAGTGTGTGGACAATTCAAGGCAATTCCACAAAAAGAATCAGCATCTTTAGAGCTCTCGGAGTAATTCACTGACTCAAAGAATGAAAAAATTTCCTCCAGAATTCAGCTGATCCAGTGAAGGAACAAACCCATCAACAAACATAAATGATATATAGATAGTAGATACTATAGGGAATTAAACATATCAGACTACGATTCTTGTCCTGAAGGATTTTTATAAAAGCATCCATGTCCAAATTTAAATATCCTCCTAACATAACATGTCCAAAATTAAATTCATACTTTTAATAGTCAAACCTACTTTTTGTCATTTGGCCTATCTTGAAAAATTCCATCACAACTCATCACATTATCTACACAAACCAAAAAACACAAAAAGCTTATTTATTTATTTGATTTCTAATCCCTCCCTTCCTATACCCAAGGAATTATCAAGATTTATTGTCATAAATGAACTCCACAAAATCCAAAGGAGGCCATATGAAGACCTCTAGGAGGAGGAGGAGTACATTTGTCAGAATAGACCAGGCTATGCTTTATAACAAATAATCCCTGAAACATCAGTGGCTTAACATAACACACATTTGATTTTTGCTCATGTTCTAGTCTGATGTAGATTGGCCTTACTCAGCGGTTCTTCTAAGCCATGATTCAAGGATTCGAGATGTTTCTGCTTTTTAGCTACAAAAAGTATAATATTGTCTTCTAGATTCACCAAGAAAAGAGAAAGGGAGACAGAATATAGAGGATATTTTTAAAAGCCAAACTAAGAAGTGGTTTACACCTCTTCTGCTCACAAACAATTGGCCAAATCTCAATCAGATAACACTCAGTCCTACTCTAATCTCAGAGAGATTGAGAGATGTAGTTTTCTAGAGTACCCAGGAAGAGGGAATTATGTGGGGAACTCAGAGCATTGTCTGTCACAAAGATTCATACCTAAACTAGATTATCTATTCTATTTAAGGAGATTTTTTAGGCACTGAGATTGACAAACTCTCAGGGTTCTCTACCTAACTGAAAAAAAGCCACTCATAATAAAACTTGTCCTATAATTCTTTTGATTTCATACTCTAAGGAAACAAAAATTTATAGATGTGTCTTTATTATCACCTACTTCATTCCGGAACAAAAGACTTTTGTTCATACAAAAGTCTTTAATTTACTTTTCTAATAATTTACTTTTAGCTTTCTAAAGTCTAATAATTTACTTTTAGCTTTCCCACAAGTGTTCTCCTTTCCCATTACAGAATAAAATGCTTTCCTAATCTCTAAGTTTTCCCATTCTCCCATACTCCTTTGAAACTAAACCTGGGCTCTTGTACAGGTGTCTGATCATGGGGAGAAATTCAGAAGATTTGCAAAAATCCGAAATCACTCAACCCATACCATCAAGATTGACCAGGTCTGCCTTTAGCTATGATTTAGCTAATTTTTACCAAAATTTCCTGAGCTGTCTTAATACTCTTGCTCCTCTAGCTCTGTTTAGCCAACCAATCCTCATTCATCTTTCAGGTCTATACCTAGATATCACTTTTCTCTAGAAGACTTTTCTGGCCTCCAAAGTCAGTTGGGTGTCCCTTTTAAGGGCATATAAAGTACACTGCTCTTACCTTTTTCATGGCCCTTGCCATACTCTGTGTTAGAAACAACATTTCTTTATTTTTTTGAGGGAGAGTGTCAATGTTCCTCAATGAAGTATAAGCTCTTTAACATAAGGATCGAATTGTGGTGGTGGTAGTGGTTGTATCTCTGTCTCCTAAAGCTATTTAGATCCTTAAAATCATGTTTGTTGAATGAGTGAGTGAGTGAATGAATTAATGAATGCATGCATGAATAAGCGGAAGTAGCAGCTAAATAATTTTGGAGTAATTTAAGGGAGGCCAAACAGTGTTGGCAAGTGGTGACCACAGTTGAAACCCTTGTAGATGGAAATAAGAACATTTCAGAAGGATTAACTATGGAGAAAGAAGGTGTCTTACAAGACAAACCTGAATGTCACTTCTTTCACGAAACTTGTCCTGGTCACCTCAGCTTAGAAGTGCTCATACTCCATAATTATAACACCTGTAATGGTTTGAGCCTTTTTTATAGCACTGAACATATGTGACTTTGTGTCACAGTGTCTTTGTCTTATGGCTCTAACTAGATGGTTAACTCTGGAAGACAAGGAATGGTCTCTCTCTCAGTTTATTTCTCAATACTTTGTTCACTGTCCTATGTACAATAGGATTCCTGGATATCTATTGTAGATATCGTACACTATAAATGTATGTTGAATTAAGTGTACATATAACACACAGCATAAAGTTATTATCTGAACATACAATAGAATTTTGCATCTTTAAACCTGCCCTGTGTGTCCATGTTGTTTCAAATCTTATCTTAAGGACTCTGTTCTTGGTCTGTTTCTCATTTCATATTCTTGTTTAGGAATATTAATGACAAGTAGTTTACAGAGTATAAATTAGATATGTGGCTTTGGGCAAACACTTATTCTCTGTGTCTTATTTTTCTCTTTTGGGAGTAGAGAATAGTAACCTCGGTCCTGGCTAAATGACAAAATGGTACGTAAGTCAAATTGGAAATTGTACATTATCACACTGTAGCATGGGAAAGAATTGAACTATTTCATAATCTATTACATGCTACTCAAACGCAGACTGCCTGTTCTCTTTGGAGAAAGGGACCAGCAGATTATTGGGATGATATAGCTCCCTTCATCAGATAGTTTCCCCAATCAACCAACCTGTTTTTTTGTGTTCTTCCCTGGGGTTAAGGTGGGCAGTTTTTCTTTTGCCTATAAAACACTCAAATGGCTAAAAAGAGTAATTCATACTGTATTCTAGATCAAACATCCTCTTGTTACTCTAAATTATTCTCTCATTCATATCACCCGATATATATAGGGAAAATGAGATCAATGTCAAAGTAAAGATTACATTTTAAAAATGCAATATTAAAATATTTCATATTTGAGCAATAACTTCATCCCATTATCAAATTCTCAAGGAGAAACTGAGGTCCAAAAATTAACATCCTTTCCCATTTTGTAAAGTTTGTGCCAAGAAAAACAATCTTTCCTATTTCTTTTTCTCTTTCATTTCAGCCAAAGGGTCAGTTGGCTCAGAACCCTGGCAGAATGTGGGTTCCTGTATTGCCCCCAGCCTGAGCTCTCTACTAATAGAATAGGTGTATTTCTTTAAATGCCTTCCAGATTAAACTAATTTGATCAACCCTTTCTCATTCCCATTAAAAATACCAGGAAGTTAATAGATACAAATGTTATCACAATGTCTGCTCCATAGCCATATATGTATGTCTATATTTAAAGTAAAAAAAAAAAAAAAAAAAAAAAGTAAATTTCCTACCCATAGAACAAAGATCTCAGTCAAAATGATACTCTTAGAGCTCAAGATCTGAAACACCAAGACATACTTAGCTGTTACCAAGACCCAAGCAGATAACCAGAATATTTTTAGTACAGGAGAGTAAAAAGAAAAAAATATGTTCATACCTTTGAGCCTTACTGGTCTGTTTGTTCAGAGCTTACATCTTAGAACTTAAACTTGGTGAGAATAAAATACTTTATTATTAGATTAATTAACAATAAGAATATTTACCCTAATTGCAGGTGGGGAGAACTAACTTGTGCACACTCTCAACTTCTCTTCTTCAGAGAGTGACTTTCTTTTAAAAAAAAAAAAAAAAATTAGAAATTTTCAGTGGTAGCAGCCCTAGTCGTTGTTGAGTTTGTTTTTTTGTTTTCTTCTATCTAGCATATTAAACCTCTAAAAATATCTGGTTCAGTTTGGGGCCTGTGTTCCTAGTACTTCAACATTAGATTGAAAGTGACGTAGCCTCCACACTGTATTTCACGGAGGTGTTCTTAGCATAGCGGTTATTGCCACTGCCTCTGGCAAACACTGATAATTGGTGGTTTGCTTGTTACGGAAGCTAGTGTTACTTACCCTTACTAACATAGGGACCCCTCTCCATAGTGAAAGTTATGAAGTCATGAGTTCAGTTTTAGCTTTTGTAATTTTAAAGCCCAGACCACTAATCTTGGCAGAATACATAGTGCAGGGAACCATTCACTGGTCAACCACTAATACATTGAAGGCTTGTATAATGAAACACAACTGCATTGGATTCATCTATGCCTTTTTTGGTCCAAGGTGAGCTACTGAGGTTCATACCATGGAAATCCAGCTGTATGGATAAAACGTGAGCCACTGCCCATCACCCGGGTCAAATACTCAAGAGAAGTTGTCCTACCAATATATCAAAGAATATATCCATTGCCTTAACTACTATGTACGGTTCAACTTCTCTGGGAAGTCATCCTCTAAATATCAGCCCTTGCAGCTACATGTCAAGCTTCCCAGCCAATGTATCAATGTGTTGGAGTTTGCAGTGGGAGGCTGTAAATAACCCTCCTCTCTGCCCTCAAGACCTTATCCATTTGAAAAATGACTCAGGAGTTATCAAAGATCAAAATAGCCCTCTTGTAAAATAAAAATAGCTTTTCTTCTTCCTCAGTTTCATACTCTACTACCTGACTTGAACACATACATCCTGCCTTAAGCAGAGCTGGACAGTACAACAAGAAGTTCCCACCAAGCAGAATTTATGTGTGTCCTGGGATCAAGTCTCTCCACGAGTGAGTGAAGAGCAAGGATAAATGCTCTCTTTCTTTTACTTCTGCAAAAACAGAAGTTCCTTCTATATGTACTAAGAGAGATACAGTAGAAATAGAACTCTCCTTATATCTTCCTTCAGTCACAGCTATCGTTTCGCTCAACAGTTCTATTGTAGTTGAGATTTTTCTATGAGCCTTGCCGACCCTCAAGGGTATAACTGAGGAACCCAGTCAGTAGTCTATTTGACTCTCATGTACCCCTACTCTATCTAGAATTTTTGTCACCCACCTTTCTAGGCAAAGTACCAGAAATTAAGGCTTAGACAAAATGGAAAATGGAATACTGGACTCTTTCGCAGTGACATAGGTCAAGCCTGAACCTACAATCAGTACCACCAGTCCTCTTCTTTCCAATGGTTCATCAAACTGTTATTGGAGGATGTTTGGGGATTGGGGCAAACCTCTTACCCTATGTGTCACTCATGGAATAAACTCAATGATCCTAATCCTCCAGACCTTAGCACTACTTAAAGAAATATTTGAAATTAAAACACATACATTTTACCTTTTCAAAGTATTGCCTTTTTCTTTCAAGAAAAGTTATCTCTAGTGTCCGAATGGTGGAAAATGCTTTGGAAAGCATAACAGAATTAAAAATATTTCTGTTTAATATGTCCAAATACTATTTTGCTGCATATGAAAATAAGATTAGAAGTTTCCAGCTGATAAAATTTATAAATTATTTTTATTTTTTATTTAAATTTTCTATAACAATCATGAATTGTCTTTAAACTTAAAAAAGACGGCTAAAAGCATTTTTTAAATATAATATAGTGCTATTACTTGGTCAAGTTCATATAAGAGGAAAATTTCCAGATTTTATGAGTTACTGTTTCCTCACCTATGAAACTGGAGAAATACTCATAACTATTGCTTAATTTCTGAAGACATATACGCTGAACACATAGCATCTAGGTGTCTGAAACAAAGTCTGCACCCTAAAAATTAATTTCTTCCTCTAAAATCATCAATGCTTACCAAAGAGCTGGTGCCACTGGAGCTGCATTCACTAGTTCTCTCCCAAAATACACCACAGTAAAATTATCTTAATAGAAGCTCCCTCATATAATAAGGGGTATTGGTACTTTAACTGCCTTCCAGGTAAGTGAAAAATTTTAACAGACAAATATCTGGATTTTTTTTCATTGTGAAAAGTAGTTAAGAAAAAAAAAGTTCTTAACCAATTGACACAAATTCTTTTAGACTACAGAATAGTAGGGAACATTCCAACTCATATTATGAGATCAGAATTATCCTGATACCAAAACAAGACCAAAAAAATAGAAGAATTAAAGAAAGAAAAGAAGGAAGGAAGAGAAAAGGGAAGGAAAGAATAAAAAAAGAAAAGGAAAAGTAAGTAAGATACCAATATTCTCTCATGAACATAGAAATATAGATGCAAAAATTTCATAAAGTACTATCAAATAGAATCCAATACCATATAAAAATAATAATACATTGTGACCAAGTAGAGTTTATCACAAGCCTGCATGCAAGGCTGGTTCAACATTTAAATAGTAGTCAATGTAATTTATCGTACGACCAGAATAAAAAGAAAAAACAATAGATCATCTCAATAGATACAGAAAAAAGTTTTTAACAACATCTGACATCTGTTCCTGATTAAAAACAAAAATCTCAGTAAACTTGGTACAAAAGGGGACTTCTAAAACCTGGTAAAGGGCACCCACAAAAGAGCTAAGCTAACATCTTACGTGATAGTAAAACACTGAATGCTTTTTCCCCTAAGACCAGCAACAAGACAGTGATGTCCATCCTCTCTACTTCTATTCGACATTGTACTTAAAGGACAAGCCAGGGCAACAGGCAAGGAAAAAAAAAATCATACAGGATAGAAGGCAGAAGAGTCAATTCACAGGTAACCTAATTGTCTAAAGAGAGAATCTCAAAAACAGACCTATACATGCTCAACTGAATTTCAATAAAGGTGCAAAGGCAATTCAACAGAAAAAGGATAGTCTTTTCAACAAATATTACTGGAACAATTACACGTCCATTTATAAAAATAACAATAACAAAAAGGAACATAGATTCACACCTTATACCCTACGTAAAACTTAAATCAAAATGATCATGCACACAAATGTAAAAATTATAAAACTTCTGGGGGAGAATAAGAGGGGATCATTGTAACAGGCAAAGAGATCTTGGATACTACACAAAAAGTAAGTCATAAAAGGAAATTTGATCTATTTGACTATATCAAATGTAAGAACTTTTGCTCTGATAAGAGAGTACTATAAGGCATAGCTGGGAAAAATATTTCCAAATGGTATGCCTGATGATGGAATTGAGCCAGACTATATTAATATAAAGAATTCACAAAATTCAACAACTGAATAAAAAAAATTAAAAGCAGACAAAACATTTGAACTGATAATTTATCAAAAATATAAAAATGGCAAATAAGCCATGCAAATTAAAACCACAACACGATATCATTGCATATGATATAATAACAAATAAAATAACAAATAAAAACTGACAATTCAAAGTAGAGAAAGTAGAACTACTCATACACTGCTGATGAGAGTGTAAATTGTTACAGCCACTTTAGAAATGGATTTGGCAGTATCTTATAAAGTTAAACATAAACCACACAACGCAGCAATCCTACTCCTAGATATTTACCCAAATTAAATGAAAACATGTTCACACCAAAACGTGTATAGAACTGTTTATACCAGCTTTACCTGGAATCGCCAAAACCTGGAAACCATGATACATGCATGTAGTCAAATACTACTCAGTAATAAAAAGGAACAAACTACTGATACACACAACAACTTGAGTAAATCTAAATGCATTATTCTAAGTGACACAAACTAGACTTGAAAAGCTTCAATAATGTATGATTCCATTTATACAGCATTCTTGCAAAGCCAAACGTATAGGGACAAAAACAGATCAATACGTATCAGCTCCCTTGCTGCGATCTATTGAAAGTCAGCCCTCCACACAGGCTTCTAAAAAATAACAAAATAAAAATAATGAAAAAGAAACCAAAAGAACATTTTAAAAAGAAGGAAGAAACAACAACAACAGATCAATACCTGTCAGGGGAGAGGGACTGACTACAAAGAAGTACTAGAAAATCTGGGGGAGTGAGAGAACTATTCTATGTCGTGATTGTGGTGGTGGTCACAAAGGAAATGTTTGCCCAGACTCACACAACTGTGTATTGAAAGGATTAATTTTACTGTATGCAAATATTACCTTAATTTTTTTAAGTGAGAAAAACAGTTCCTGACTGTACAGCAAGTATGCCTCTCCAACCACACAGTTAGGTGTACCATAAATAGTCATTTTCTATAATTCAATGTAATATTTCTATCCTAGTTTCTAGTCTGCTGGGTTGGTGGACAAACTTATAGAAAGTTCTTCCTGCGACTTCTTCCAAGCTATGCTGTGGTTAGGATTCCACATACAAGGTGGGACAGAAATTGCAACGGATTCCCAGTCACAGGTCCAAACAAGCTGCTGCATCCATTGTCCAGTGCTGTGTGGCCCATTATATTTGATAACACCACCCCCCATTTCCCTCTTGGAAAAAGGGAATTTTTATAACAAGGCTGTTGTATATCAATTTTCACATTGTATTCCATACACAAGGCCACCATCTCCTCCTTAGGATCTAGTTACTGCTACATCAGCACTTCTGGGAAGTAAGGGACAGGATCCTTCTCTCCGGACTACAGAGCTCTCTGAGTTGTTCTCTCTCTCTCTACCCACGCCCTTACCCCCACCTCTCACCCCCACGCCTCGCACCCATTCTCACACCTTCACATCTACACACAGTGCACAGAGGAATACCGTGGTCTCTCCTCTACTTGCTTTTGGCCAACATACTTTGTCTATACCTTTAAATATCCACCTTCTCCCTTTTCCACAAAACTTCCCTGAAGCTCAGGCATTTCCATGACAAATATCAGAAAGACAAGTAGGCTATTTCTGAAATTCAGACCTTCACTGCCTCCCCTGAGGCAATCAAATACAGAACTGTGTTGAGAAGCTGGAGCTAGTGTTTTGAATTAAGAATATGCAGATTATGACCCATTGAATGAGGGGTACAAACCACCCATGAAGGGTCTGCAGGTAGCTGCCTCCTTATCTGAACTCCCACTTAGAGGAAGTGAAACCTACAGGGTCATTTCTATTGAAGACGAAGTTTAAACACACCCACACAAAGGAAGTAGAGTCACAAGATTTATTACTTATAGATCCCAGAAGCAGGAAGGGGTGGGGGCTGTGGAAGGCAGTCTTCCATCCCAGGTCCAAGTAAGCAGGAGATAGAGAACAGGGTAGCAAGCAAGCACGTATTATAGGACTTGCAAGGTGGTTGGGCAGGAGGTTACTAACTTTTCAGGGGCTTAAACTCTAAGTGGTTATTTCAAAAGGTATCTAAAGGTCAAGATTCTGGCTGTGAATAGGGTTATCATACTGTAAAATGCCTAGGCAGCAACTATTAACAAGAGTTAACTACACTACAAGGGTGCAGTAAAAGAAAGAGGAGATGGAAACATTGGGAGAAAAAAAACAAACAAATTGATTTAAAATACGAGTATCACGCCACCTCATTTGGATACAAAAATTTAAAGGTGCTTTTATGCCAGTTTTCTTTATAAGAAGATGGAAATATCCGAGCAAACTACATAATTTTACAAGGTACCATAAATGTTGGGTTTTTATTTGACTGTTAAAATTAGGTTATTCTACAGAATGCAGAAACAGAAAGATTTTTGAACGTATGAGGAATAATGTGTGAACCAACAAGTGAAAAAGAATGTGCATAAAATTATACTAAGAAAAAGTGTGGCTCTATCCACATTCTGGACAGTTGTTCTGAAGTAAAAAAAGAAAGAAAAACAGACTCTAAAAAATAAAATTTATCAAAACTGTGCTGCCAAACGTTAAGTAAAAAATAATCAGTGAAAAGAGTAATTCATTCCCATGTTACATATTCTCCCTTTGTAATCCTCCCAATGGCACTCATGTGCTTTTGAAGGGGACATCTGGAACCCTAAGCTCACTTGAAACATTCTCTTTCTAGCAAGCAGCTGGCCAGGAATCTCAATATTCTGAAAGCTGCTGTCAGTTTGCCGATGCCCCAGCCCCAAATGAAGGCAGCCCACCTTGCTACCAGACAGTCTAAACAATTGCACGTTGGCTCCAATTGCTGAGCACACTCCCCAGATGTCCAGGTTTCAGGAAAGCTCCTGTTCAGACATACATGAAACCCTATATTTCACAAGCCAGCATCCTGGTTAGAGGGTCCACTTTTAACTGGTTAGGTAACCAACCTGGTTTACCCTGGGTTCATACAGAAGTGAGTTGGGGACTTCCCCATCATGCACAGGATCCAAGCGGTGAATAGATGACTTTGGAGGGCATACTGCAGAGGGGATTCCGAGGCAACTGATCTAAAAGGCCTATAAAATCTGCTACCCTAAGACCTCACGATTCTATGAAATTTCCTTTTCTCACAGAGGTGAATAAAGAATACTACATTATGAAAAACTTCTCTTCCTCAATGTGTCAGAGTTTGGCTGATTCCTTAGAGAAGAGAAAACAAATGTTTTTATACTCATGAATGATGTAACCTGACATGTAAATCAGAGATAGTCTGTAAATTAGGGAATATTTTAAAATTATATGTCACTTCAGGGAAACACTTGTAGTGAGATATACCATTTTTCCTTTAAAGTAAGTTTGTGTGATATGACTGCACTGGGATTCTACGATTTTATGAATGCAGGAGAATGAAAAACAGACCTTACTAACTTGAAATCATGAAAAAAGTGTAGTATGATTCAGTGGGGGAAAGTATAGAATTTCTATAAAGGGATGATGTTGTGTTGCGTTCAAGTCTACGTGTTATCACAAAGGTAATAATGAATAAAGCAAAGTAAATCAATAAAAAAGCATAATTTATAATAGACATATTAGGAAGCAGAAGGTATGTTTGAAGGAATTTTTAATTTTTTAAGCCATTGGTTTGACAAAAACAAGCATTTTCATTTTGACCAATTGCTCTCATAAGAAAATATACTAAATATGTTCAAATGGAGAAATTGTTTTCTGCCTTTAGTCAATCTGTATTACATACAGCCTGTCTGAAGTTCTGTGAACCCCAAAATTACGGGATTAAGTCAGTGAGATCTTCCCTTCACGTTCTTCTCTATAGTAGGTCACGTGAAGAAATCAAGTCATAAAACTTACAGCATTGCAGCGGACATACGGAAAAATCTCTGTACCTTTTGCTCAATTTTGCTGTGAATCTAACTGCTCTAAAAAATAAAGTGTACTCAAAAATAAAAATTTAAAAAGAAAAAGTTAGGGGATTGTGTTTTACTTAGATCTTTCCAGGAAGCAGATACTATTTTTTTCCAATATTAAAAAAAAATTCAAATTCAAAATGCATTTGAATTATTTTTAAAAGAAACTCTTTAACTTTATTTTTTAAATTACTAATGGAAAGAGCACTAGACTAAGAAACAACAAGCAGTTTCAGCTCTGATCACACCTCCACAGACCACCAGCTGAGTTTGTGTTAGTTCCTTTTTCTGGACCTCAGTTTCCTCAGAAAGAAATTGGCACAATAATAACCACCCTTCCCTACCTAAAATGACAGGAACCTGAAAACCCTTTGAAAACAGCAAGATCTTATACAAATGTAAACAAGGAAGAAAGAAAACAGTATGCTGCAGGAATCATTCCTTTATTCGTTCATTTATTCATTCATCCAACAAATATTATGTGAATTTACAAGATAAACCATCCTCTCTGCCAAGTGCTGGGAATTTTACAGGAAACAAAGCAGACAGAATTGCAACATTTCTAGAGTTTATAATCTGGTAGGCAAGACGGGTGCTAAATAGTCATACAAACAGACACGTTTAAAACTGTGATGTTTGACACAAGGAAATTTAAAGGCAGGTTGGAAAATAATGATGGGTCATTTGATTTAGATGAAGACTGAGGTGGGGGGTAAAGAAACCAAGGAAAAGTTTCTCAGAGACTTGAAGCCTGAGGAGTTGGCAGGCAAATATTTGAGGTTGCAGAGAGAATTCCAGGCGAAGGAAAAAGCCCTGCAAAGGCCTTGAGGTGACAAAAACTTGACATATTCAAGGTTGTAGCAGAAGATCAGGGTAACCATTGATGGTTTTTGTTCGTGCAACTGTGATGATGACCTCATAGTGCTTTTGAGAATCAACTAGAACAATTATGAATATTTTTTTACTGAGGCTAAACTTTCTATTTTCAACAAGTGTTTCCAATTTAGAATGTCTCTATCTCCAAAGCACATCCCTAATTCCTATATATTTAGTATTTATTATGCCTGAAGGACATTTTAGAGTCAGCTTGTTAAAATTAAGAATTCTAAAAAGAAAATTGATAGACCAGAATCTTTCCTGGGAAAAGCTAAGTGGACCCAAAACCATAACACATAAGCAACAGTTGAAAGTCCTACGGTTGGTGGTGATGGGAAAGAGAAAAGGAAGGAGGCACAATTTTGATCCCACACACCTACTCAAGCTGCCATGTAGAGAAGTGGGGACACTGACTGTCTCCAATAGTTACCAGAAGATTTTTGTGGTTAAAATTTGCAGGAGGGCAACATGTTCCTTGATAGGTAAATAAAGAATTGGATAAGAGTGGGAGATATATAATTTGGCAGAGGGAAGAAATAGATATATCTGTACTAGTTACAAATAAGTATTAAATGTAAGTACAGATTTGATTGCCTTTTGGGGACACTTAGGATTCAGGCATCTTTAAAGACTGATGTAATAGACAACCTCTAAAGTGTCCTCCAGCAATGAGAGATGTCATTGAAAAATGCCTCCTTAACAGAAAGACTTAAGAAACTATTCTCAGTAAAAGAGAATTTGCATTTCTGAAAACTATTAATCATTTAGGAAACTGGCACTGTGATCAAGAGTGGGATGCCCTTAATAATACTGCCCTCAGATTGTTGTAGAGAGCTTTGTAAATTATAAATGTTTCCACAAAGCATTTATCATGGAGAGAAAGTTTCATTCATTGGAAATCTTTGGCATCACCCAGCATGAATTTAGAAGAAACAGCTTGGTGAGCGAATTGGGGTAGGAGCCTCAGGTTCCTGGCTTGAGAAGAAAAGTTCTGTACGAGGTCTGGGAAAAGCTGTCTCATGATTTCTGGAGGAGGATGGGGATGTATCAGGAAAGTTATAGAGCCAGAACAGGTGTGAAGGTTGAAGAGCTACGCAGGTGAAGGTAACAGTGCAGAAAAGGGCATTTCAAATGTGATAAATGTGACTCAAGTGAGAAGGCACATTCAATTAAGTGCAAGAATCAATAGATCAGGTGTATGTTGTGTGAGCTAGTTTGGTGAACAGGTGAAATAAAGCGTTGCTCATGAAAGAATAAACATTGATTCAGTAGGTCAGAGATACTTAACTTTGAGTTTCTGTTAGCCTTCTGAACATATGAATATAGTCTTTTATTATTGCAAATAAGGGCTTTGTTCTATGATGCCCTAAAGTTTCTCTTAGTGAATGTGGCAACTCCGACTGAGCCAAGGGAGAGTCCTGGACTTTACTTATGTTGACTTAAATATGACTAGGAGACCCAATGAGATATAGAGATTTTTATCAGACCATCATGCTGATAGAATTTTAAAAGGTGATCTACTAGGATAAATTCCTCTTACTCCCCCTCCCAGTTCCAACCCTGACGAGGAATTGGAAATTTAGATAGCATTTACTACCCTGTTTCCCCGAAAATAAGACCTAGCTGGACCACCAGCTCTAATGTGTGTTTGGAGTAAAAATTAATATAAGACTTGGTATTATATTATATTATATTATTATATTATATTAGACCCGGTCTTATATTATAGTAAAATAAGACTAGGTCTTACATTAATTTTTGCTCCAAAAGACACATTCGAGCTGATGATCCGGCTAGGACTTATTTTAGGGGAAATACGGTTAAGTGTCTTTTATCTGCTAAGTACCGCGTGCTTTATTCTCATCACAAACCTGTAAAATAAATGTTATTCTCTTCCTAACAGTGGAAAAAGAGACTCAAAGAGTTAACTCCTTTATCCATTTCATTCAGTCACTCATTTATTGAGTCAACATATATTGGTTAAGTACCTCTTATGTGCTACTAAGGGGGACGGCTACTAAGAGCTACTGGAGGGGAAATCTACCAGGAGCTACTATAGGGGGTATCTATTGCTTTTTCTGTCCAGCACCCCTTCTTCTTAGAACAGTATCACTTCTCTTTTTGAATCTTTTTCTTTCCCAGTCTATCTATATGTATCATTAGAACTTTCATTTTTTCACCCAACCTCTACTCCCTGACCATAAGTGATGGACACCTGACTTAATATTTTGGGATTTGGGACTAAAAGAAAATCAGGACAAGGTCTGGTCAATGGCTGAAAAACTATAAGATGAAATATTCAGGAGTTGTGATGGGTCATGATGGATCACGGAGGAAATCCACAGTGAAAGAGAACAATGAAGCCGATACAGTGAAAACCAGCAGAGACGTGTGACAGAGACAGAATCCTGATGGCAGTAGGCTCCACTGTGCCTTTCCCAAAGATTGGGTGTTCACCTCTTCCTGAGATTCCAGAGTACATCCAAGGATCCATCAAAAATTCCTTCCGCTAAAGCTTGCCATTTACTTTTACTTCTAATAGTTTTTTACCATGTTAGGCATGGAAGACACAAAGATGAAAAACACACAGCCCCTGCCTCATGACACTCTTAAGTTTCGTAAGGACACATGGGTGGACATAGATCATCACAACATTCTTAGTGGGGTGGGGTGAGGTCATGACCTCCCTACAGTATATACATGAATCATCCAACTTCTCCTTGCCGTTCATCCCCTGCAAGATCATGACCCACTTCCTCCCTCCAGGCATGGGCATCTCTGACTACGAATCTGGCTCTAGTGATACACAGTAAGTATGCAAGTTCAAGGATCTGCAAACATTTTTGGAAAAGGACCAGATAATCAATATTTTGGCTTTATGGACTATAGAGAGCCTTTTACAACTATCCAGTTCTGCTCTTGTAGTGAAAAAGCAGCCATGGAGAATACTTACATGAATGATCATGCCTGTGTTCCAATAAAACTGTATTTACAAAACAGGTGAGAAGCCGGATTTGGACCAACCCTAGTTCTAGGTCCTTGAGGGCAAAGCGAAGTTAAGAACTGTGATATGGACTTCTAATTGACTGGCAGAATTATGTGCCAGGTGCTATTGAAACTCAGGGGAAGCACCAAATTATACCGTGGGCATCAGGAATACACATTTCTGCAAGAGACAATTCCTAAGTGGAGTCTTTAAACACAAAGGGGAGTTAGCCAGAGAAAGAAGGCATGCGTAGGAAAAGCAGCATGTATAAATGCAATGAGCTCTAAGAGACCCCGGCATTTGAGGGACTGCCAATAGTTATTTCTCTGTTACTGGGGCAAGAAGTAAGTTAGGAGTGTGGAAGAAATAAGACAAAGCAGGGAAAGAAGAATTTCCGAAAAGACTTAATATGCTAAGAAATTTAAACTTTAGAAAGCTATGGAAGAATTTTAGGAAGAACAGAACAGACATCATCAGATTCCTTTTTTTTTCTTTAATAATCTTTCAGGACCATAAAAAGTAGAGGCAGGGATTCCAGGTAGGAAAACACTGCTATTGTTCAGACGCAAAGTGTTAAGGACCTGAATTTAGGCAATGGAGTCAACTTAAACATTAGAATCAACAGGATCCAACTTGCAGGTAGGTTATATGCAGGACTATGGGGAGAAAAATGATTACCCATAGGGCAATTGGGTGGATAAAAGAGCACTGTCTCCAATATTGAAACATTGGGGACCTGGTGAGTTCATTTTGATATATACTGAGTGTTGTATTCCTCTGAGACATTCAAGGAGAGACTTAGGAGAATGATCAGATGGCTATGAAGGTACATCAGCTTTTTACATACATCTGCTTGCAACATATAGCCCTGCGAGGTGCATGCTATTATTATTATTCCCATTTCACAGATGAAGAAACGAAGGATAAGTAGAAGCCAGGGGAAGTGTTTTTTTTACAATAACTCCTGCTGGCTTTCTCATCTCCTGACCTGGATTATAGATTTAGGAGTTAACTGAATATAGAAGCAAGTGACAAGTTCATTTAGAGAGAATGTAGGATGAGAATAGAGGAAGACTGAGCCTGAAAAGCCAGGAACAAAAACTTTTAGGAGGTAGTGATAGCAGTGGCTGGCTGTGGTGGTTGTGCCCCCACCCTCGAGTTCAAATCCCAATTCAGTTGCTTATTAGTAGTTGCATGATTTAAACAATTCATTAAGACAGTCTATTCCTGTTTCCTCATCAGCAAAGTGAGAGTAATACCGTGTTTTCCAGAAAATAAGACCTAAGCAATGAGACTCTAGCATGATTTTTCAGGATGACATCCCCTGAACATAATCCCTAATGCGTCTTTTGGAGCAAAATTAATTTAAGACCGGCCTTATTTTCGGAGAAACATGGTAATGGCACCTGCCTCCTAGGCTGTGTGTATGAAGTGAGTGGATGTATGTAAAAACCTGACAATGTAGTATGGCAATTAGGGCACCTCACACCAGTTAAAATGGCTATCATTAACAAGACAAATAATAACAAGTGTTGGAGAGGCTGTGGAAAAAAAGGAACCATCATTCCCACTGTGGGTGGGAATGCAGACTGGTGCAGCTGCTATGGAAGGCAGTGTGGAGGTTCCTCAAAAAATTAAGAATATAATTACCGTATGACCTAGCAACTCCTCTCCTGGGTATCTACCCAAAAATCTAAAAACATTTATCTATAAAGATATATGAGCTCTGATGTTCATTGCAGCTTTATTTATGGTGGCCAAGACATGGAAACAACCAAAGTGTCCTTCAATAGATGATTGGATAAAGAAGATGTGGTATATATACACAATGAAATACTATTCTGCCATGAGAAAAGATGAAATAATGCCATTTGCAACAACATGGATGGATCTTGAAAGTGAAATAAGTGAAATAAGTCAGACAGAAAAAGTCAAGAATCGTATGATTTCATTGATATGCAGTATATAAAACTGAAAACAACAAAAGAACAAGACAAACAAATGAAGGAACAAAAGCTCATAGACACAGGCAATAGTTTAGTGATTACCAGAGGGGGCGGGGGCAAGGGGGCGGTAGATGAGGGTAAAGGGGGTCAAATATGTGGTGATGGAAGGAGAACTGACTCCGGGTGGTGAACACACAATGTGATTTATAGATGATGCAATGCAGAATTGTACGCCTGAAATCTATGTAACTTTACTAACAATTGCCACTCCAATATACTTTAATTTAAAAAAAAAGAAATATTTCCAATTATTGTTATTAACTTGAAAGGGAAACAAAAAAAATAAATGGTAAAATTGGAAAAGATACTATCCTAGAAAGTAAGGAAAGAGAAACTTCAAGAGACAGGAAGTACACAAAGCATCAAATGCTGTAGAGAGGTCAGGAGATAGGCCTCAGACAGATCTGACTGGTTCATCTGCTTCAAGGTCATACACAGAGTAGTAGAGGCAGCAGCCAGGCTGTGACTGGTTGAGGAAAGAGTAGATATTGAAGAAGTAAAGTCAATAATAGCCAAGTATACTCTCAAATGGTTTGTTGGTGAAGAAAGCAGGGAATATTGGCTAAAGAAGATGTCAGTGGGATGTGGTTTTTGATAAATGTTGGTTGCTTAGGTAGGAGAGCTGGGTAATTTTCTATGCTGAAGACAAAAAGCAGGGAACAGGAGAGAACTGCTAGAACAAAGTTCTTGAGAGTGAAGAGGTAGGTGATGAAATCTAGAGCTTAGGGGAAACTGGCCTGAAAGGCAAAGAGACATCTCTTCCACAGAGGCAGGCGTAGACAAGGAAGAATCACACCTATAATTCTCATCTGAGAACATAAACATCACCATGAGGTGGCAGATATAATACACTATTGAGAGTGAGAGAGCAATGGGACAGAGTATTTGAGCCTCTAGAAAATTCTAAAATGTTTGTAATAGGGAATAGGAGAAAGATCAAATTCTGGATACATAAAATGTATATTTTACAGGTGTCACTGAGGGCCAGACTGAGGTTGGAATCATGAATTTATAGTGGCTCCAATACATGCGGTATCATGATTTTCCCCAATTGGCTCAGAGGTCTAAATGTAGGAGCAGAGAAAACAGAGTGGAGTTGATTCAGAATGTGCAATGGCCAAGGAAAGGGATTTATGATACCAACAAGGGAATGGCCATCTAGATGGATAGGATTAACAGATGAACAGGAAAAGAGAAGGACTGTTAGGTGGAGGAAGGTAGACATAGACAACACAAAGAGTCCCAAAGACAGTAGAGAACAGGTGAAGGAAGTGAGAGATGGAATGATAGAAATTCATGGTCAGGGAAGAAAATCCTGAGTTTGTGAAAGTCAAGGAATTGGATAGTCTTCTGTATACTGACCACACAGAATACCAGTAGGACTTAAGGAAGGAGACAGAACTGCAAGTCATGTGCCTAAGTCATCAATGAATGTGAAGAGAGACTAAGGGGGCCATGACTGACAGTGGGATTTTGGTATGGGTGTGGAATGTGGAGGTTTGGGATGGTATAGCCAAATAGCATGCTTCTTTAGAGAAATATGAAATTGGAGGAAGAATAATGATTTGAAAGCAACAATGAATAAGTATGAGAAAGGTCACATTGCTCTAATTTCAGGGTAAGACTTAAGAAAAATATGTTGGTATGGAGGTTCCTCAAAATTAAAAATAGAGCAACCATATGATCTATTATAGCAATTCCACTTCTGGGAATAGATCCAAAAGGAAACAAAAACACTAACTTGAAAAGATATTTGAAACCCCATGTTCAATAACAGCATAATTTATCATAAACAAGACATGAAAACAACATAAGTGTCCACCAGTAGATGAATGGAAAAAGAAGTTATGGTATACATACAATGGAATATTATTCAACCATAAAAAATGAGGAAATCCTACCATTTGTGACAATATAGATGGACCCTGAAGACATCATGATAAATGAAGTAAGCCAGAGAAAGACAAATACTGTATGTTCTTACTTATATGTATAATGTAATTTTCAAAAAACACAAAACCCATAAAAAAAAAAAAACAGAACAGATTTGTGGTTACCAGAGGTGGGGGGTGGAGATGGGTAACTGGAAGAAGGTAGTCAAAAGGTAAAACTAGTTATAAGATAAATAAGTGTTAGGGATGTAATGTATAACATGACGACTATAGCTAACACTGATTTATGATATATAGAAAAGCTAAAAGAGTAGATCCTAAGAGTTCTTATCATAAAAAGAATATTTTTATCCTTTTCTTTTTATTTTATCTATATGGATGATGGATGTTAACTAAATCTACTGTGGTGATCATTTCACAGTGTATGTAAATCAAACCACCATTCTGTCTGTACACCTTAAACTTATACAGTGCTATATGTCAATTATTTCTCAATAAAACTGAAAAAAAAGTAAATAAAATAAATGGTTAAAAAGAAGAAGGAAAGGAAAATGTGTTGGAAGTCCATCTAAGAGAAACTCCAGGCAAATGATACCCCCTGGGGAAACCAGGTTTGAGTTAGGGCAGAAGACAGGGACAGAACTCTGTGGAGACTAAAAATATGAGACAGTTTGTGGGCATGGACAGGAAAGCTCCAATGTTGTGATGCAAAGGGTTGAAAGGGGTGGTATTTGGAAGGGAAAAGGGAGAGGAATCAAAGAAGGACAGGGATTCAGGGATATGCCTAGAGGAGCGGTAATGACACAAAGGCATTGCTGCCAGGGTGTGATGTGAAGCCTGGCAGAGGCCAGTGACTTCAATTGTCCAAAAGAAACTTTGGAATTAAGTTGTTTTGATGCTAGAAAACCATGGCATTTGCTCAGGGTTCCAAACAGTATGTTAGTGAAAATATGTTGCCGCCAAAATAATATTTTTCCGGGTGTGCACAGTGGAATTTTCTTTTACCAAAAATGCAACTCATGGTGGAAGTTACAGTGACTCCACTGATAAATAAGAGGGCACAGATCTCTCCTGGTGGCACCAACTACTGCCAAAACTGGTCAATCAAGCTGCCCCAGCTCACATAGTCAGCTAATGATAAAGCTTATATCCAACAGCTTTACCTGATGGAATCAAAGTCTTGTACCAGCTTGGCTCTATATAAAGCAGACCATCAATAACTCTTCTATTTCTCAGGGTCATGATAGGGAAAGAACAATTGAGTTAATATTTGCAAAAGCAATAAACTTTGCTAGTGGAAACACACCATACAGATATTAGTCAGTACCACTACTAAATAATTTATGATATGTAGTTTAAGATACATACTAGAAATAAAATATGAAGTGCAATAGCAAGGGGTGGAGAGGTAGAGCCAAGCCCCATGGGGAGTGATTTGGCAAACATTCTTGGAGGAGGTGAAATTGGAGCTTCCTTCCAATAATTTGTTTCGTCTTCCCCAATGATATCTATGTTCTAGATGCTCAGACATACCCTCCCTATCTCCATTTGAACTAAGCTGAGGTAATTCAGCCTTCAGTAGAGAATGGGGTGGGGGACCAGAAACCAGGCAAGGCTTCACTAAACTCACTTAAGCCAGGTATGGGATGGAGGAACAAAACCCACCTACCTCACAGGCCATAATCTTCCCTTGACAAAAACATTCCTTCCCGCTCCAGCTCAGCTCTTGGGACCTGACCTCCTTTTCAAGCTTGTGGTCAGCTGCTTATCGGGCCTGACCTCCTCCAGCTGGATCTTGTTTTTGACTTGGCTCCTTTCTTTTCAGCTGTTTCCATTTTAGGGCTCTGTTCCTGATTCTTGAAAGCAAACTATCCAAGCCCCTTCCCTCACTGCAGCCAAAGGCAAAGGGATTGTCTGGGGGCATCATGGACCTAAGTGGGACAAAAGATAGGTGTCCGTCATGGGTTTTCTGGTAGAGTCTTCATTTCAGTAAAGCTGCGCCGCTTCTAGGCGTCTGAGACTCAGAAGAACAGGATTAGATAACCCAACATGTAAGAACAAGGCAAAGTGAGATTTCAGCAGGAAGAAAAAAGGCAAAGGCGTTATTTTCTCAGAGTGAAAGGCAGGGATGAAAGGTAGCAGAACCCTGAACATCCATTGTCCACTTTCTTTCAATTTTGAGCAGTTGAGCTACTGAAGGGCATTAAGTCAAGCCACATCTATTAATACTATAGAGCTTTTATCCAACTATGAGGCCCAGCACATACAGAGCCAGCAACCTCCCCATCCTGCCATATAAACAACAAAAACACCAGAAACCTTTCCCAAATTTCTGTGCCACAGATTTGGGGGTGTGCCTCCACCTCCAGGAGCAAGAGGCTTCCTGGAAGGCTAAAGGGGACTTAAAAAAAGCAAGCCTGCTTCTTCTCATTGCCCACTCTCATGCCACGGCAGGGCCTCCTCCCTCCCCCTTCCCACCCACAGCCCCACCTCCTCCCCAAGGGGCC
Source organism: Rhinolophus ferrumequinum (assembly GCF_004115265.2). Classification (NCBI taxonomy): domain Eukaryota; kingdom Metazoa; phylum Chordata; class Mammalia; order Chiroptera; family Rhinolophidae; genus Rhinolophus; species Rhinolophus ferrumequinum. The sequence goes on from NC_046285.1 coordinate 56,920,396, forward strand.
ATATTGGAGCCAAAATCCACTTTGTCAGTGCAAGAGCAGCCCTGACTTCTCTTGCTCCACACACCATGTGACCCTGGAGAACCTCCAGGGCATATTTCATCTGGCATCAGCACTAGAGGTCACCGTGACCCAAAACTTCCTGCATTCTCAGGCCTGGCAGCCCCTGCCAAAGCCAGTCGTGGCGGGGGAAGGAGCGCGCCGCTTGGGGGGAGCCGACCGACTGTGGCGTCGGCAGCCCTGCCTGCCAGCAGACAGCAGCACTGGTTTTCCACTGCAGGCCCTTCATTGGACTTGGCCAGCTTTGCTCCTTTCCTGGGACCAAGTCAACAAGCTGAGAGCTGAGGAGCTGTGGCTCTGGCACACAGAGTGAAGCCATTTCTGTTTGCATGCACACCAGGCAGCAGCAGCTGTGCCCAGTGGCCCCAGGGCCGGATTTCCCACCTGTCCTACCTGCTGGGCACTGCAGTAGGACAGGGTTAAGGAGAACTTCCAGGGATTACTGTTCCTTTTTTTTTTTTTTTTTCCTATATAGGGAAAAACAAATCCTTAAAGAGGCCAGAAGCTTCATGTTGAATTTGCTCAGAGTGAAAGACAATGAAAGTGAACCTCTGAGACCCAAAAACTATGTTAGTATTGGTTTACAGGGTCCCCTTCCATAAAAGAATCATAAAGTTTTAGGGCTAAGAAAGATCATAAATCACCCAAGTCAGTAGTTCTTCATTCAGTTTGGTAAAGAGACATTTAAGTAACTGATGAAAACAACCCACTCCCTGCCCTGGGGGAAGAAAAATAAATCCAGGGACATACAAGATATTGCCCACAATTTTGGAAGTGGAGAGACTCCTGGAGCCCATCTGTGGTCTTGTCTGCCTCCGGTACCGTTCCTTCCCCCAGCAGCTCTCTCATTTTGCAGAAGGGGAAATGTGACACCCAGAGAGGATGCTGACTTTTTCAAAGACTAAGGCTGGATGTGGTCCTGCTAAACTCAGATCTGACTCAGAGTCTTTATGGCAGAAAGCGTCACCTCCCCTCTCCCCTGAAGCCCCTCTTCCCTTTGTCTTATTTGCTTTTACTGTCTCTCCTTTTTAAATCGTTTTCCCTTTCTTGCTTTCTCTGATTAGTTCTTCTCTCTTTCATTCTCATTCTTTCTTTTCAAGCCTTGTTTCCTTACCCCACTCTAGTTTCTTCTTTCTTTCTGCCCTGTGTCTCAGGCATCCAATCAATTGATCAGCCTTAGCTCTGTGGTCCTGTGAATAAAGTCACTGGCTTCTACTGAATTAAAAGGTTTAATGTTTATACAGAGGAAAGAATGAAATTGTAGAAAGTAGTGAAATCAAGGAGAAAATCTTGTCTCTCTCCCAAATCTTCAGTATACAACTAGTGCAAATGGGTCTTTTCACCCTTACTAAAGAAAAGACAATACATAAAGGGAAAGAAATATAGAAATCAATCCTGTAGAAAATATCATCCAAGGACCTTTGGGGAAACTCTGAGACAATTTGAGGGGGTCCACAGGTCAAAACTCTTTTCATCATAATGCTAAGATATTATTTGCCATTTTTCCATGTTAACGTTTGAACTAATGGTGCAAAAACCACAGTGGTAAAATTTGGGGAGGCCTTAGCATATATCAAGCCATTGAAACCAAATTGGACCCATAATCTTACAATCTTTATTTCCATGAACAACAGTATATAAAAAAATTAAATTTCATTTAAGAATGTACTTAAAGAAGTTGTTAAAATAATTTGTGTTATTAAATTTAGAACCCTGACTACACATCTTTTTTCTATTCCATGAAAAGAATAGGCACACACTGCCTGACAGGAGCAATGGGATTCAGAGGCGAAGTGCATAAAGCACTTCTGCATACTTACGTATAACAGTTGTCTCAAGGAAAAGTAGTTATGCAATTGAGATGTAAGCTATACCAATTTTTCTTCCAGTTTTACCTGGAAGAATGACTAACAAAGTATGGTTGTTTAAACCTGTGTATTTGGCAGATACTCTCTTAATCATAAACAAAGTGAGGTTGTCACTTTAATGGCACAACTGACAATATCTTTTGCCGATTATAAATTCAAGCTTTAAATCAAAAATGATTAGACTGTTGGAAAATGTGTATCCACCACCATAAACGTAACTGCTTCTTAATACTTCAATCTTTTCTGATTAGATCTGTGATAATAGTGACAGATGTGATTATTTGCATTTTGGAATGAAACGTGTCAATATTTGAAAGATCAGTATGTCAGTGAACCAATATTTTCCAAATGACCAACGTATGGTGTTATAGAACCATTCATGGGAAAAACATTGACTTAAAATGCAAAATATGCTACTGGACTTTAATATAACTGAGTACAAAATGTTCATTAATATGGTTCCAGATGCCACAATGCAACTAAATTTTAAGAAACTACCATGTAGTGAGTTTTTATGTCTTAGCAAAGAAAAATGTCTACAGTGATCTGAAAACACTATTAAAATATTCCACCATTTTTCAACTGCATATCAGTATAAAGCAGATTTGTTTTCCTCTACTTTAGCTAACAACATATTATTACAGATTGGCTAAAACAGAAGACAAGTGGTAGGTACTCTAGGAGATTAGCTCTTACAGTCTAGATCCACCTCACACTCTAGTAGGAAGATAAGACATTCAGGTCAACAAAGGCACAAGTACAGGAATGCCACTGGAGAGAAGAAATGAAGTGCTACCAGAGCTCCACTTGGGTTGGAGGAAAGAAGGGGTAGAAAAGTCTTCCCAGCAGAAATAATAGTAGAGAAGTCTCAATAAAAACTGAACATTAAGGAAACAAAACCCAAAAAGAGGCAGATGGGAATGAGGAGAGGTTGGTGCTGCCAAGACGAGGGAGAAACATGGGGACAGGAGAACAGAGGGTATATTGAGTAGAGAACAAGCATTCCATTAGGTGCAACTGAGATACTGTCTGCAAAGCCTCATGGGAGAAGCCTCTTATACTGTTGGTGCTCAATAAACATTTACCAGATGAGTCTACATATGAAAGCAATGATGAATAAGCCATGGGTGGATTTAGCTGTCTTATCACCCCGTCTTCCTACAGTATATGTGAGAAAATTTTGTGGATAAAGCTGATAGAGGCCAAGAAAAGTGAGAAGATTCATACCAAGTGCAAATCAGAGGCAGAGCTGGGCACTGACAAAACTCCCTTCTCCGGGCTTCAAAGTCTCCTTCACCAGACAATTCCTTCTGAAGTCAGGCATCTGCCCCAACTTGGGAAGGACACTGAGTGAATAAAGAGATGACAGACACGAGCCTTGAGATTCATCATCTGAAGCATTTCTCCTGAACACACACTGCCTGATAGGAGCAATGGGATTCAGAGACAAAAAAGATGTCACTCTTATCCTCACAGTCTCTAGAATAAGACATTCAGGGGAGAAAGATCCATCTGACCACGATTGAGCAAGTACAGTGCTATTCTAAGTGCAGAACACAGAGGACCTCCATCTAAAAGCTGATGAAGCTTTCGAAAGGGGATAGAGAAGACAGAAGTGATTCAAGAGGTTTTTAAAAGATGAAGACTGATTAGATATAGAACGCTCATTCATGAATTTGAAGGCTCCTAAAGAGCTATGAGTCTGTTTGCTTTGTCTCTGGATCCCCAACACCGAGCACAGTGCCTGTTACAGCAAAGACATTCCATAAATATCTGATGAGCTATTCTGAGGGAGATATGGGTGAGAGAGACATGCTTCCAAGACCTAACTTTTTTTCACCTTTATTGAGATATATTTAAGGTGCACGACATGATTTGATACATGTATATATTGCAAAAAGATTGCCACACTAAGGTGAGTTAACACCTCCATTCCCTCATATAATTACCATTGTGTGTGTGTGTGTGTGTGTGTGTGTGTGTATGTGATAACATTTAAAATCTATTCTCTTAATAACTTTCAAGTATATAATGCAATATTGTGAATTACAGTCACGATGCTGCCTATTTGATCCAAAGAACTTATTCCTCTTGTAGCTGGTAGTTTGTACCATTTGGCCGACATCTCCTCATTTCCCCTACCCTTCAGCCCCTGGCAACCACAATTATCTTCTCTATTTCTCTGAATTCAGCCTTTTTAGGTTTCACATGTAAGGGAGAACATACAGTATTTGTCCTTCTATGTCTGACTTCTTCCGCTTAGCATAATGCCCTCAATGTTCATCCATGTTGTTGCAAATAACAGGATTTCCTTCTTTTTATGACTGTATAATATTCCAATGTAAATATATACCATATTTTCTTTATCCATCCAAACATTGATGAACACTTATGTTGTTTTCATGTCTTAGCTATTGTGAACAATGCTGCAGTGAACACAGGCGTGGGTAGAAATACCTCCTCAAGAGAGTGATTTCATTTCCTTTGGCTGTATACCCAGAAGGGTTATTCTGGATCATAACATAGTTCTATTCTTATTGTTTTTGATGAACCCCCATAATGTTTTCCACAGTGGCTGTACCAATTCACATTCTCACCAATAACGCACAAAGTTTCCCTTTTCTTCACAGGCACATCAATACTTGTTTTCTCTTCTCTTTTCAATAATAGCTATCCTAACAAGTTTAAGGTACATCTCACTTTGGTTTGGTCTACATTTTCCTGATGATTTAGGAGGTTGAACATGGTTCCCTGTACCTGCTGTCAATTTCCAAAACCCAAATTGGAATAAGCTACACATTAGCTATGCTCTTGTGGACGACTCCCCGTTGTCCCCTTCCCCACCATAGCAATCATGTCAGTCATTGGCACCCACATCGGCCACTGGCAGACAGCCTCTCCTGGACTGGCAATCAAAAGGTAAAAGGTGTCCTGTTTCACCAGACAGAGCCTTTTAGATACTCAGAACAAAGAAGCTCGTAGCCACTGCAGATCAAGTCTCTGTTTCACCTTCGTGCAGCCTCTCTCATCTCTCTCTCTTTCAACAGGCAGGGGACAAAAGAATTGCATTGGCATCCTAGTCATGAACCAGAATCTCTGTAAGAAAGGCTACAATCAATATACATGACACAAGACTGATATGATGCCCTGGAACTGAGGGAACATCTGCAAAACTAATACCAATCATTTCCTAAGGTCACGCATTACACTCCAACAGGATGGATGGGCCTACTCCCCACTTCAACCACAGCAAGGAGGAAATCTTCAGTGATGGATGATCACAAGGAGATTATCATCCCTGAAGGAGGGGTATTACGCAGTTCTTCCACCACTTCTAACGGCACTGACATGCAGAGATTCAGCCTTACCCATTATCTCTAAAAATGCCCATATTTAAAACACTTCTCCTTTTGGGATTGGCTGCCAAGACAAGTGACACCATGACAAAATTAATTAGGCCTGGGTGAATTTTAGTGTCATAACTCACAGAGCTGTGTTTGTCAGAACAAATGACACAAACTTAAGATTCAAGCAGAAGTCATTTAGAAGGTAGAGGAATTTCAGCAGGATAAATAGCCAGTCAAATTCCAAACCCAGACGTGAAGGAGGCCAGTCAACACAAGACTTCCTAAGCACCCTTTAAAGGGGAATCTCAAAGCATTGTGAATAGACATTTTTTGTTGTGAAACAAAGCTTTAAAAGCTGGGCATTCAGAGGGCTAATAGAGTGAGGAGGAGAAGGAGGGGGCAGTTACGGAGTGTTAGAGAATTATAAGAAAGGATTAATTATACTGGAAAACGTCTACTCATCCTGTGAGATCCAGGTGGAGGTTGTCTGTCCTGGATTTCCACTTACTCAGGCAGAGTGCCGCCCCCTCCCTACTCACCTCACATAATATCCTCTACATAGCCCTGTTATAACACAAAATATGTATGCTATTTCCCACTCTGTCTCTCTGTACAAGAACTCTGATGGCCCTGAACTCAGAGACGGGGTAGAATTATCTTTGTGTCCCAAGGCTTGAGCCCAGGGCTAGGCTCATGGTAGGAGCTCAGTATGTTCAGAGGTTATATTTTGAGTGAGACTCAAATGGCAAACAGAATTATGAACAATTGATTAAAAGTCAAGTAGACCTAAACAAAACCACAGCCCCAAGGGCCGCTCTGGCCACGCCCTTTGTGTTAGTTATCTTTCTTTACCAAGAATAATACTGTGTGATCTTAATTAAAGACAATTAGAATGGCTCCTGGAGGCACATTAAATATCAAACTCTAAAGAAAGAGATTTTGATAAATACAGAAAATTGGGATTGTGGTTCCTTTGTAAAATAAATACTTTTAAAAAGAGGGGAAACATTTTTAGGAGTGTGAGCTTCAAATTTCCCAGATGCCATCATATGGAAAATAGTGACTTGAACCCAAAATAGAGATGGCTTCACCTGTCTTTCATTGTCCATCCACATTCTGAAAAGTACAGAAAAAAAAAAAATCCTTGAGATGAAAGATCACATTTAGCTGCAAATTCAAATCAGTTAGTTTCCAAGATTTAAATGGCTTCCTCTTTGGTTTCTAAGTAAAAATTGGCAGTAAAACCCTTTGAAGCCCACAAAATAATAGACAGTTTTGTTCGGCTCATAGAAACAATCCATACAACAAAGAACAAGATGTCTCTCCAATAAACTTGTGAAAATCTGCCTTTTTGCAAGCCAATATTAATATTCTTCCTGTTCTCCTGGGTTATGTCTGTAAGGTCACTGCAGCCAGTTCTCTCTCTGAATGGTAAAGGCTACTCAATTAATCTTCCTGTTTGCAAAGATTTGAAAGCATTTAAAGAAGGGTCAAAAACTAACACCAAGCAAGATGCGGCTAACTTCCCCACTGTTGTGTAATTTTTACCTTCACTCATGTTTTTCTTCCTCTTTTCCATGTCCTTTCTTTAGTTACTCTGTCTCCCTTATATCTCTTTTTGATTTCTTCTTTCTTACCTTCTCTTTCTCTCTCTCTCATTATTTTTACTCTGTTCCCTTTCCATTATACAGGGTTTGGCTTTGGAGTATTATCCAATTATCCTGGAATAGTTGGGCTATTTCGTTCAGACAAATGTCTGTATCTTCAGCATCTTTCCATTTACTCACAGAAGTGAGAAAGAAAAGAGGATATGATTGGAATAAATTGTGTTCCTCAATCCAAATAAGTTAAAAGGTACTAAAAACAAAGACAGGAAGAGTTGATGTGGTTTGGATTTTCAAAGTTTGGACAAGTTCCATCCATTAAATGCGTTAATACACGTAGCACTTACAACAGTACCGTTCATGCCCTGGGCACGCAAAAGTGTTATTTCATGGTAATTATTAGCTATGCTGGTCAGCCCTACCTCCATCTTGTGCCAAACAGTTGGTAGCAGTGGTTTTTCCCAGCGGCTCACAGCAGTGAATATCAGCTCTGAAGATACAGGGACCAAATATAGAACCTCCATATCTGCTATTCAAGCTACTGTGCACTACTTTGAGCAGTAGGCCTGCTCCTCACCCACAGTTACAGAGGCAGATAAGCAACTAGTAACTCTGACAATCAAGAATTTTAAAAGGAGAAAAGAAAAAGGAAGAAAAATGAAAGAAAAGGCAGGGAAGGGAAACTTAAGAAATCCAACACCAGAAAAGAGAAGACACAAACTTAGTGTTATAGTTATTCTCATTTTACATATCATGTCTCAATAATACTAACACAAATATTAACACTCATGAAACAGAGGTAATAGAGCATACAGAGGAAGACATCTAAGATTAATTATTAATATCTTTAGAATGATTAAAAAAGGATATCACCTCCATGGAGAGGTAGCAGCTAGATCTTTGCTTCTCAAAGTGTGGTCCATGTCCCCATGACTGGGGGAGCTTGTTAGGAGTGCAGAATCTCAAGCCTCATCCCAGAATGACTAAAATAGAACCTGTATTTTCACAAGACCCACAGGTGATTTGTATGCTCATTGCATACAAATTAGTAGAACACTGTGCTAGAGGGCTTGGCATTTGAAATTTCAATTATTGAAAAAAAAACAAAGATTGGTAGTTGGAAAAGCAGAAATAGATTCAACTGAATTGAAAATTAGTGAGTCAAAAGCCCCAGTTGAGGTGGTGTCTTTTATTACTGAATCTGAGCTCTTATTGGCAAAAGAGCTCTTATTGGCTCTTATTAGACATTGGGAGAAAATAAAGGAAAACATAATTTTTTTAGAATCCTATACTTGATATATGAATGACCAGTGAAATAAAAGAGCAAAATAAAGATGTATTTAAGATTGCAAAGATTCAAAAAACTTACCACCCTTATGCCCCTGGAGATGGGGCGGGGGGAGGGAAGGTGTGGCAAGGGGGATAATGAAGATATTTAAAAGAATTGTGTGAAACACAAAATAAATGAAAGAATAAATAATGTACAAGATACAAGAATGAGTGGTAAGTAAATAAAGTGGAAAACCTACAGTAGGTTTAAATAACACTTGATGCATCATTTGAAAATATTTAGAAGTAAACATTTGTAACTAAAACCCCAGATAATCTCAAAATGGCACATAGCAAAGGGAAGAGAGAGAGGAGGGAAGAAAAACACTACTCAGGTTCTTGTCTCACTTAGGAGATAACAGACATATTGAGTAACTCTAAATAGTAATGGCAAAATATGTTTAAATGTGTATGTCATAAAAGTCTGAATACTGCCTGAGTCCATCTATGTGTAACTCTAGAAAAGACAAATCTAATCCATAGTGACAGAAAGCGTATCAAAGACCTGGATCTGGAGTGGGGTGGGGAGTGGGGCATGGAAGATGTATTGTATGGGAAGTGGTACAAGGTATTTTGGGGTGATGAAATGTTTTACATCTCAATTGTAGTGATGATCAAATAGGTATATAAATTTGCCAAAATTCATTAGAATGTATGTTTAAAATGGGTATGTATTATATGTAATTGATATTTCAACAAAGTTGATTTGTTATGTGTTACATATGCAAAGGTAACCATTAAAAGAATAAAAATTAAATGAAGCATTTTTAAAACACTAGAAGAAAGGGGCTGGAGGGAAGCTTAACTAGCTCAACAAATATAAGTGGGGTGGAAGACAATGCATAATAATAATAATAGCTAACATTTATTCACTTCTCACTCTTGCTCAGGCAAAGTTTTAGATACTTCACATATCATAATTTTCTTAATAATCCCTACAACAAGTTGATGAATTAAGCATGATTATAGTCATTCTCATTTTATTGATGAATAAACTGAGGCACATAGGATTTATGTAACTTAACTCGTGTTGAACATCTAGTATGACAGAACTGGGGTTCCAAACCAGGTCATATAACATTTTGCTATATTGCTTTTCGTAAGTAAATAGAAAACATAAAGGAAAATGGAAGAAACAATCACATATATATCATTAATCCAAGCAAAAGCGTTTGTAATAAACTTTCCTATTATAAGTTAGACACTAAGATTTGTTGAAAAAAATAAAGCTTAGTTATAAGATATTTACAAAAGACCTACCTAAAATAAGATCCAAAGCAGTTGAAAGTGATATTGAATGTATTTAAAAGATCAACGAGGTAAATGCTAAAAATGAAAATAGGCATATTAATGTCAATATAAAAGACAGAATTCAAGGTGAACATATTTTAAGATATTCAAGGAGGAATATATTTATTTGATAAAATATATAATTAACCAAAATCTATCATTAATCGTCTATGTACCTAATAACACAGATTCAAAATATATAATGCATAAACTATGACAAAGCAAAAACTTAGTGAAAGATTTCAATACCTCTCTCTCAAATTTAGGTAAACCAAAAGTATATAAGAACCTGAATAATTCAACTAACAAAATATATGTTCTTTCTAAACATTTTACATATTCACAAAAATTAGTCTTTTATCGGGCCACAAAGAAAGTGTAGTAAATTATGTAATGCAATAATTATATATAGATCAGATTTTCTGACCGTAATGCAATGATGTTACAAAATAATAGCAATGTGTACCGTCTTCTTCAAAAAAGGAACATATACTTTATCCAATCATCTATCAACCAAACAACCCAAGGACACTTTGGTTGTTTCCATGTCTTGGCCACCACGAACAGTGTTGCAATGAACATAGGGGTACATATATCTTTATGAATAAATGTTTTCAAATTTTTTATGTAGATACCCAAAGGAGGGGTTCCGGGGTCATATGGTAACTCTAGTATAACTGGTGTGAGGTTGTATCTTGTGATTTTGATTTATATTTCCCTAATAGCTAGTGAAGTTGAGTATCTTTTCAAATATCTGTTGGCCATTTTCAATAAATGGTGCTGGGGAAATTGGAAAGCTACATGCAAAAGAACGAAACTGGACTGCTATTTTTTACCATACATAAATATTAACTCAAAATGGATCTAAAACATAAATATTAGAGCTGAAAAAATAAAATGCATAGAAGAAAACAGGTACTAAACTTATGAACCTTAGTCTTCGAGAGGATTTTATAAATTCGACCTCAAAGGCAAGGGACACAAAAGCAAAAATAAATGATTGGAACTATATGAAACTAAAAAGTTTCTACACAACAAAAGAAACCATCAGCAAAACAAAAAGGCAATCACCGAATGCAAGAAGATATTTGCAAACAATGCCTCTGCTAAGGAGTTAATATCCAAAATATATAAAGAACTCATACAACTCAACAACAACAAGTAAAAAAAAACAATCCAATTAAAAAATGGGGAGAGGACTTGAATAGACACTTCTCCCGAAAAGATATACAAATTGTTTTTGTTTTTTAAATAGACAGCCTCCTGTTTTATTCTATAAGACTAGCAAATTATGATTTTAAGTCATGGAGCGTTAGTTCCAAAATTAGTCAGTTGGACTTATGAACATAGATGAAGAAATCCCAGACAAAATGATCCTAATGGTACCTTTCACAAGAAGGCATTACACATCTGAGAGAGAAAAAGAAAATATGTCACGGATTGGAGAGACCTCAGTGTTAATTTAGTCTAATCATCTCACTTTAAAGAAGAGTTTGATTTCAAATGGTGGAAATTATTTACTCAAGAATCACAGAAAATGACACTAACTTGCCCTCCTAAGTCAATTGTAAGACTTTATTCCCTACATGAGAGGTTCTTTCAAGTCTTATGTTCCTCCCTTCCTCTCACCTCACACATAAATCACAAATACTCTATGTATAAAGATTGAGTATAAAAAATGGCCTGAAAATATACAGATAATAGAAGATTTATTAATGGCTTAAGAGCATTTACAAATAACTGAAATAAAGTTGGGATTTTTTAGAAACAACCCTTACATTGGAGTCAAAGAGAATATCCGTGACCTTTCTCCATTATAGTCAAAATACTAGGGTCCTTACACCATGGCTCTGATTTGTTGTAAGAATTAAAATGTTCTTATGGGTATCTGGAAGTCTCCCAAATTTTCTTGGCATGTGTTACCTGTCTTGATTTCTTTTCCTATTCTGGCAGCCAATGGAGAACGAACAAAATTTCTATATCAAGAAAACTTCAGAGTATGTGATATACTTAAAAACCATGAGATTCACAGCTTAAAAGCTGTAAATAACTTTCCAGTGTCCGAAAAGCAGAGGGAAGTGGAAAATAGAGAAGTTAGGATACAAATACTATAGGATCAGAGAGTAATACTTCCTGACAATTAAGATTAAAAATCTGTGGTTCAACACCATTGCTGTTTTTATTGACTTATTCATTGAGCAAATTAATTTGGAGTATGCACTATGTACTAGGTTCTATGATAAATGTCATACGATGTAACAATTACAATTAGTTACATCCTTTAAAATATGCTTTTTTTCTGGATAAAATTCAAGAAGCAGAATACAAATGTTTCCCATATAGCAGTGATTCCTGTAAACACAAGGTTCTCCTGAAGCAGTTTGGTCTTTCTACAGCAATGGCCGAAGTGGACTTGAATCAAATCTGATATAGTCCCCTCTCTGAAGAGTCTGCTATTTGGTAAGAGGAAAAGACACAAATAATAGCAACATAAGAAAGGATGAGATTGGCATAAGTGAAAGAAGTGTTCAGAAGAGGAGAAAGACTACTTTCTGCTGGAGAGATAAGAGGTTCAAGGAGAAGTGGGATTAGCAATGACCTTAAAGAATAGGATTGGAGGGCAGTCGGTGACCACAGGATGGCCACGGGTTTGAAAATTAATCTGGGGAACGTAATTTGGTGGTTACCAGAGGGTAAGGGGGTTGGGGGGTGGGGGATGAGTGTGAGGGGGATCAGATGTATGGTGGTGGGGGGGGAGCTGACTCTGGGTGGTGAACACACAGTGTGATTTATGGATGATGTGATACAGAATTGCACACCTGAAATCTATGTAATTTTACTAACAATTGTCACCCCAATGAATTAAAAAAAAAAAAATGAATAGGAGATGAAGAGAAGTGTTTCAAGCCGATGATCCAGCAGAAACAAACAAAGAAAAGACAGGAATAGGAAAGCACAAGGCACACCCATGTACTCCATTTAAAAGTTATTAGGGGATAAAATTAAAAATATAATTTGAAAATAGATCATTGAGGACCCAGAATGCCAAGCTGAAGGTGAAAATGTTACCATCTAAATTCATCTTATATCACCTCAAGCCAAGGAACAAATCACTTATTAAATACTTGAAGAAAATCTTACGTCTTCATAATTCTTTTTTATTAAGATCAAAATAAATGAAATAAATCCTTATAGCCAAGCATGGGTGAATTTTTTCTTCAATTAGTTTCCTAAAGGTAACAATATTTCTCCCTTCCTACTTTTCATTGTGGATCAGGTCACTTATTCTTAGGCAGGGAAACTCTTTCAACTATAAAGTTACTGGTGCTATTCTTAAACCGGAAAGAAGGTTGGGATCTCAGTATAAATGTTTACTTTAATTAGTCCACTATTTGAACCCACTTTTCAGATGACTCTTGAATAAATTAAGGGGTGTTAGTTTTTAGTCTTTGTTGGGAGGGGACTATGTATTGGAAATCTCTCAGAAGACAATGAGCCAGCTCATCAACAATCACTAGATAGACTGGGCAATAGTGCGGTATCCAGCTGCTGGAATTCTATTATAAACATACACACAAACACACTGAAAAGAATACAGAACATTAATGCCAACCATGCGCCCATCACCACCAGCCATATTTCCCTTTTATTCCCAGATACTACGAGACAGACTGCATGTCTTTGGATGGTGGAAATAGCTTACTTTGGAGTATTTCCTTGACAGACTTACACACCCTAAGGCATTCCATATCCTTCATACTACTCCACCTGTAGACCATAATTTACATATGCCCCACTTGGTAATAAAGCTGATTACTTTTTTGTTTTGTTTTTGCTTTTTAAGTCTAGGCTGTACTGCTTCATAATTTACATAGTTGTGCACAAAATTAATCTATGTGCCTTCTTTTGTTAAATAGCCTAATAATACTGCATTCGGAAGACCACCATATGGATCACTTGAGAAAATGCTTGTGACGGTACTTGCTAAAGAGAGTGCACATCTTATCTGTCACTGCTATTTAATATACTTTATTAAGCAGCTACTATTTATGAGGTGATAGACAAAAATGTGGTGGCCTTCCTCCAGGGATGTAAAGTCTCTCTCGAAACATTGGGTAAGATCAAGGGTTGTAAATTATGTGTAGCACCAGTGTAGACTTATTAAGTACCTTGCTTTGTTTGACATCAAGTAATTAAATAAGACAGAGAAACGACAGTTTTATAAAACTCATATCAGTTTAGGCCACATCACAGTGTTCTGACTGGGGAGTGGGAGGAATACAAAGCCTCAGAAAAGTAAAGGAGAGATGGCAATTCTGAGAGAGCAGCACAGTAAGAGAAATCTTACTTAAGAAATAGCTTTCTTTAGAGGCTGATTAGGAATAAAAGAAGTTATATTTAGTCTAATTAAGCAAATGCTACTTTAATTAGTTTGAAGAAAATTTAAGTTGCAAAGGTGGAGAAGACCCTTGGACTTTCTTCATATTTTTGTCAGAGAAAGAGATGGGAGATCTCGCTGACAGAAACGTGAAGAATGACCGCCTGAGAGGAAAGCTGAGGCAAACGAGTAATAAAATAGCTAAAGAATGGTGTATTTTTAAAGGATGTCTCCTTATTTTTATGATAGACTATATATTGAGGAGAAATTTTTGGGGTTTTGCAATTTCTCTTGACAAGTTCAAATTTATTGGTCATTTCTATTTTGTACACTTTACAAAGTTAAATTTTTATTTATAGATAGATACTGTCTGTTTTCAGAATATCTAGTTAATAATACAATAATAGCGGGCACCACCTACTGAGCTCCTCCTATATGCCCGGTGCATTATATGTTTCTCTTTAATGACGTGTCACTATCCTCATTATACAAACGAGGAAACTGAGGGTGATAGAGATGAAGAAACTTGTTCAAAGTCACACTGTCAGTGAATGATAAAAGTAGAATTTGAAGGTGGACGTGCCAAGCATCACAAGCAATGACATCATTATAATTCCATGTCTAGAATTTATCAATAGAAACCTGACATAGACACTTGGAAAATATTTGTCTAATTAACTGGCAATAGAATTATAAATTTAGGAGATGAATAATGTTGGACCTAAGAGGGATCTTTCAGGTCAAATCCAAACATCATTTCACAGACTGCAAAATATAGATCTGAATAGAGAAGATGACTTGTCCAAGGCAACAGAGTAAGTCTGTGACAAAGCTGACAGAGAAATGTAAGACTCGTGACTTCCACTCCAGCTGTTCCTGGGGCTCCTTGGACAAACCAGGCACCAGGCCTGTGAGCTGCTCAACCAGCCACAGTGACCATGAAGCACCTACCCTGGACTTCCCTCTCCTTCTCTGGGTTCTGCTAGGTCTCCTCTGTTGCCTCACTATTGCTGCTCCAGCTCTTGTTAGTAGCCAACATCCAAGCCAGAGTCATCAAAGTTTCCAGGCCTCTGGTTCCAGGGCTGAGCTGGCATCCAGGCAGTGCCAGTGAGAAGTGCCACCTCCCTAGCTCAGTGCCACCCTTGGTCACCTGGACCCCAGCAGTTCTGCTTACGCCAGGAATCTCACAAAATATTTTTTAAACAGACCTGTCACCCTCGGGCCGCCCTCCCCCCACCCCCACCCTCGTTAATTATAGGCACTCAAATCCAGTCAATGGAAAAATATAAGACATGAGCCATGCCATCTTCTGTTTGTCTCTTTTATTTTTTTCCCCCCAGGCTTTGTTCCCACCCAAGCTTCATCTCTCTTACCCCAGTTATGCATGTGATTGAACACAAATATAGGTAAATATCTGCTCTGTGTGTGTGTGTGTGTGTGTGTGTGTGTGTGTAAATGTAGCAGGGATGTTGTAAGCAGTAAAATTTCCTGCTATGCTTGGAATTCATTTGCTGCCCTCACACAGTCACACAGTTAATGGCTGCTACAGCTGCGTTTATCAAAATTCTAACTACTGGAGTTTACCTTTCTGAGTTCAAAAAATTCAAAGTAAATTGTAAAGCTTGAAACAGAATCAGTCCAACCAAATCCCTGTGAGTGGCAGGGCACCTGAGAGTACCTCTCTCTGTTGCTCAAGTATAAAATGGCACAGTCCTGAACTGGACTTAGAGTCAGTCGTAGGTGTTACTGTAGGCAGAAAGAATAGGGCCGCAGGTAGAGTGGGAGAGGAAGGGAAGGAGGAGGTAAAGGAGACAAAGAAGGAAGGAGATGAGGTCATCCTTTAAAAAAAGTGCAGCTACCAGACCAGCTAGAACTAGATTTCGGGCAGCTGAGAGTAGACCCAGGATGCCAAAATGTCAGTGTAGGTGATCTTTAACTAGTTATAATGGATTATATTATTAGTTGGCAGCCAAGAAAAATCTTCACCCCGTGTGGCCATGACAGTTCTGACAAGGGTCAAATAAAGACAAAAATCCCTCCTCCCAACAGGAAGAAATGGTCAATGAGGACCCACCTACGAATGCCTATAACGCCACCCCTAAATCCTGAAGACTCCAAGCCCTCATTTTAAGAGTAATAAAGCTCTTTATTCTTCATATCAGCGGCTCTTCTCTAAGCCTGCCCACTCTCGTCATCGTGAGAGTGTACTATTCTTTCCTGTTGCTTGCTTGGCTTATTTCATGCATCCTTGAATTCTTTCCTACAACAAACACCAAGAACCCATTTTTTCAACATATAAGGGCTCCATTAACAGGGGTGCAAATGGATAAAGCCCAGAAAACTGCCTGCAGCCTTGAGGAGTCAGACAGCGGAATTCACCAACTCTTTAACAGTCTGGTCTTCCATCAATAAGCCTAGCATGTTTCTAGGTTTTGGTCTCCTGGATGAAGTATATTAAAGAAAAAAAAAATGTTCATGCTTTATTCTCCACACATTCATGTTCTGGCTTTTGGAAAGATTTGGTTAATCTTCCCAAATCATGTAAGGCCCAGAGCAGTTAATGACCTGTCACTCACCACTGATAGGCTCCTCCCTGGAGAGATAGATACGTGGTCTGCTGTTGCCACTGAGCTGAGTCCAGGTGGAAAGCTTATCATCACATGGTCTCCAACTTTTTATAAACGACTTTAATATCCTTCAAAATCTCTTTTGATCTGAAAATAGAAATGAGTTGAACCGAGATGAATTCCAGGCAAATTCCAACTCCACAAACAGATAAATACTACTACAAAAAGAAAGTTTCACCAGTATGGAATTACAGCCAAGGAAACCTAAAAAATGTAGCACCATTAATGTTCTAGGACATGATGTAAATCGTGGCATACAGTTTTCACAAGGAAATAAATAGTGGAAGAGAAGATAGCTATACTGAGTGTGTGTGTGTGTGTGGTGGTGGATTTTTTTAATGGAAAGAAATGCAACATTACATTTTAAGAAAATTTGAGAGTAGAGAGATAATCTTTGTCATTAACTTATACGGAGTGAACCTAGGGAAGTGTTTTCTTGGTCTGTATTTTCGTAATCTTTTCTGTTTCATGTAACAATTTGTCTTCTAGTCTTCCATTGAAGCACACATTTTGGATTACCCATCACATGAGCATACCTTGCCAATTGAACCATATTTGTGTCCCTGCACAATATTGACTCCCCAGCATGCCTGACTTGTCTTTTCACTTTCCTTCCTAAAATTCTATCTGTCTTCCCACATTTTTAAAAGCACTGTGTTCATTTCACTGACTCTTCTTCCTCCTTCTGTCTTTTGTCTCTTGCCTCTTCAATGACATTTGCCAAGACTGGGCCTTTGCTCTCATATCAATCCCTCTCCCATGCATTCTTCCTCCTCATTCATTCTCATGGCTGGCTGATACCCTCCAAAACCCCATTCCCACTTCTGTTCTTTCAACCATATTCCAATAATATGTCTTCATTGTTTTCCTAGATTTGTCTTTTCATATCTTTCCATTATCTCAAATACAACTCGTCTTCTCTCACCAACTCATCTCAATCACAATTATTCTTCCATTTATCCAGGCTGAAAAATTGGCACCATTTTTAACTTGTTCTTCATATCCACCTCTTATAATTTGAAAATTTTGCTAAACACTTAAGTCTGTTTATTCTTCTCTATACCTGGTGCCATTACCTTGACAAGACTTCCTGGTCCACATGTGAATCATTGCTGTGGCTTCCTTTACTTTGGTCTTTTGTCATTCCAATCCACCCTGTGTGTCCCTGACAGAAATTCTTCCTTCAACACCATTTCATCATGTCACTCCTCTACTGAAATATTTTCAATGATTCTCTTTTTTGCTTAACAATTCTGGAGTTCTCTGTCTGGTTTTCAAAGCACACCATGTCATGACCTAATCCCATTTGACTCATTTAATCCTGGTACCACTCATGTACTTCCTGATCTACCCAGACTGAGCTCTGGAAACAGCACCTCCTCCCTTTGGCCCTTCCAATCTAGTGATGATTCTTGTTCTCTGGGTTGCCTTAACAGCCTCTGTTTGGTTTCTGTACTCTTCTATCACGGATGTGACCAATTTCCCATATTAAAATTCCCTCTGATTAAAGATCTCGCATGGTTTCTGTTTCCCTGCCCACACTCAAGGAGGGTTGAACTGGATGACTTTAAACATCCTTTCTAGCTCTAACAATCTTTGTCCATTACTACATGATAGAGTCCTTTATTATATACTGGTTAATCATGCAATAATTTTTCTCATTCATTCATTCATGTATTCATTCATTCAACAGATGTCTATTTAGCTATACAATGTACATTCAACCACACCAAGTCTTGAAGACTGAAGGGAGGACACAAAAAGAGGTCAGGTACAAAGCATTTATAATCTTGGTGGTAGGAAAAGATATCCATAAACAAGTCAAGCACCAACATAAGGTAGTACTTGGTTAAGTGTTGCGTGAATGCCGCAGAAAATGTTCCTGTTCCATATTTAAACTTTTTGGTCTCAGAAATGAGGTCTTAAATATGTGCTTAGAGGACTGAATTTATGTCTAGAAGGTCAATAAATATCTACTGGTTTATTTTTGCATAAACAAGAAATGGAATGTGGTAATATTATGGCATGGAGAGTATAGAATGTCAGTCAAAACCTAGAGAAACAAAAAGATTTTTAAAACCAAGACTCAAACACAAGAATCCTTTACTAAAGGATTATTATATGTTGATATTGGATTAACAATGGAAAGCGATCCCCAAAATGAAAAAAACAAAAATCATTTATTTAGTATTGTTGAACTATGCTAGGTACTAGTGAAACAATATATAAGTCCTAGTTTCTGCCCTTGAGAAGCTTATAGTCTAGTATGGGACACAAACAAGTAAGCAAAAAATAACAATACAGTAGGATGATGATAATTATGGCTACCTACTATGTACCAAACATCACACTGTCACTTTACTTAAGTTATAAAAACAAAACATTTTAGGTAGATATTATTATCATATATCACATACTATTATTGCACAAAAAATAAATAAATAATAACAAAGACTCAGAAACAATGAAAACTTGTTTGAAGTGACACAGCTAATGTGTGGGGGAGGCAAGATATTTAAACACAGCATACCTAAATTCAGAATACCTACATAATGCAGCATACTACATCCATCTCCCCTAAATCATTGTCCTTCATACAGCTGTGAATTTATACAGCAGTAAAGCTCTTACAGAATGTAGTATGACAAAGGAGTTTAGATGGCAACCTAGCTAGGGCTAAGAGTTTCATTGCTAATTTCATTTTTCCTCGTCTCCCCTCATTCAGTAAGAGGTATACAGAAAATAAAGAATGCATCTGTAGGACATTTTAACTACAGAAACACATTTTTTAAGGAAAAGCATTTCCGGAGAAATGTAATGAGACCAACAGTGCTCCTCAAAGCAGATTGGTTGGTGAATGGCTCCATGACCATCTTTGTTGGGAAGAGGTACTTGCTTTGCTTGAGGCACACTACATTAACTTTGAACCATTATATTTTTGGTTCCGTTTAGGTGCATAGCCAACAGTGCAATTTCTCAGTTCTCCAACTAAAACAAAGTCCAAGAAAATATCTAGTATGTAAGAGATACTTTGTATTTCACTGCAGATTAATAACTATCTAACTCAATACTGACTGCTTAAAAAGTGTGATATATATGTATTTCATTGCAATGGATAGGCTTGACTGGATTCAGAGCCTGAAATCATCAATTTCTCTATGGTTGTTTTTTAATTGAGGTATTATTAACATAAAATAAAATGCATGAATCTTAAGTCTTCAAAGAGGTTTGACAATTTAATACACCTGTGTAATCACTTCCCTAAACAAAATATTGAATGTCTTCATCACCCCAGGAAGTTTCTTATATTCAGTCAATCCATCCTACAGAGGCAACAACTTTCTGATATCTAACACCATAGATTAGTTTTGCCTGCTCTTGGACTTCGAATAAATAAAATTAGGTAGCATGTATGTTTTTTGCATCTAGCTTTTTTTCAGTTAATATTATATTTTTGATATCTATCCATGTTGTTACATATAAGAGTAGTTTATTATTTTTTATTGCTAGTGGTATTACATTGAATTAATATACCACAAGTTGGTGTTTTTGTTTTTGTTTTTTAATCTGTGATGGACATTTACAAAGTTCCCAGATTTCAGTTCTTATTAGGTATGTTAGAAACATTGTTGTTTAAGTCTTTTGTGGACTTATGTTCTCAAATGCCTTCATCAAATACTTAGGCCTGGAACTGCTCAGTCATGGGATGTATCCATGCTTAATTTTACAGGAAATTGCAGAACACATCTCTATAGCAACGTATCATTTTATACTCCAATCAGCAATGCCAATTGCTCCACATTATCCCTGACATTTAGTATCAGTCTTCTTGATTTCTGCTGTTTATAGTTTATCTCATTTTGGTTTTAATTTGCAATAAGCACTTTCTCATGTTTTTATTGGTTATTCATATATATTCTTTTGTGAAGTGCTTGCCCATTTGTCTGCACAGATTAATCTAACTTCTTTTCCAATCTGCTTCAATGTCATAATAGCCAAGTCTTAATGTGATAGTTCAGGTATTTAACTATTATTTCCAGAATAAATAGCGATAGATTTGCCTAGTGGCCCATTAGTGTCTTCTTAGAAACTAACGGGCCTGTTTGGCTTCGTTGCTTTACCTTGTCACTCCCAGTAAGAATCTATGCATTTAAAAAGGGCAAAGGAGAGATTATTATGCCCAAGGCTGAGCAGCACATTTTCATATGGAACCATTAAAACCACTTACTCTCCAGCTGCTCGTGGTGATGAGCCAATTTTGCTTTATTATGGAGTGTTTTTTGGAAAGAAGAGTCTCAGAAACACATAATGCTTAATAATTCTTAAATACTTAATAATATGTTTCAAGTATAAGTGACATCCAATCAGCAACTTACAGCTTGTTGAGAATCAGACAGATGAAAGGTGCACTCAAAGATCATTGCAGCTGACCGCGAACCTAAAGTTCATTTCAGCCTATCACTTAATGTTCTAGAAGAGAAAAATGAGGCCCAGAGACTTACCTAATTTCCTAGCCAAGAACAGAACCCAGATAATTTTACTTACAGCCCAAACTCCCTTCTACTAAATCATGATGTCTTTAGAGAGGAAAAGAGCTCTCATCTCATTTACAGTCTAAATTAGAAAAGAAAGTCCAAAATCAATAGAAGTTTAGAAAAATACTAAATGGAAAAATGAAAGTCAACAGAAAGGCTGCTTGGAGTTACTAAAAAAATATGGAAACTGAAGCCAGGAAAACTGGATTTGAGTCCCAGCACTTTCAGTCATTAACGATGGGGCTTTAGACAAGTCATTTCATCTTACTGTTTTAATATTCTCAACTAAAAATTGGAGTTGAAGATAAAAAATGGAGTCACATTCAGAAATGGAATATAAAATCAAATTGGGACGGAGCATAGAAAGAGAAAACCTGCTGTTCTCCAGAGCTAGAAGCTCAAAATCAGTTATAGAATAATGGGATATAAATGTTCCGTACAATATAGGTGACAAAAACTAGACTCACTGCTTGAAGCTAGAGATTTGCAATGTATCCTCATGCAAAAAAGGGAATAGAAAAAAAGGTTGCCAATTTTATCCTTCAGGCTATTGTTTATAGGAAGCTGTGGATTCAAGGAAGTAAGATTATAAAAACACAGCCTAACGTGGAACTGAGCTAGACAACTCACTGACTCAAAGACTGGATCTCGATGTCTTTAAAATCACCATAGAGCTGAAACCTCAAAGTACACTTATAAAATCAGGCTTAGTACTGGAATTATAGGGCAGGTAGTTTCAAATGCCTTCAAAACTACAAAACTACTGAGCAGGGATGAAGAGAGAGAAAAATAATCCCTCTGACACACAATTGGCCCATCTACCCAAATTTTAAAACTGATGAAGAAATCTAGAGCTAAGAAAGACAACCAGTGAAATCACCAATTACAAAATTAATTTACTCCTTGTGAAATTAATTTTGAGACAGTATGACAAAGACTTTAAAATAAAAATGTTAGGATAGTCAGAGATAAATGAAGAAATAATGTAATTAAAATCATCCTAAGACATGAAACAGAACATAAATAATTCAAGAATAGGTGGACAACAGAATTAAAAAATGAACATAGTTGAAAAGAGAAAAGTATGGAGATAAAGAAATAGAAATTTGAAACAACAGTTAAGAACCATGGAGAATAAACTGATATGCTCCAACATATATCTAATTGGAGTCACGTAAGAGAATGAAAAAATAATTAAATGAAACATCAGAGTAGTTTCCACACTTAAAAAAATAATAAATCCTTAGAATAAAAAAACCCTCCAAATAGCAGTGTGAATTAATAAAACAAATCTATACCACAGCACATCTTAATGAACGTGCAGAACTTCAAGAACTAAGACAAAGGCCAAATTCCACAAATAACAATTATACTAATGGCAGATTTCTCATCAGCATGAATAGAGTCCAAAAATTAGGGTAATATGTTAAAAGTGCTGATGAAAATTAACTGTCAATTCACAATTTCATTCCCTATTAATCTATCATTCAAAAATCAGGATAAACTATATGAAGTAAAATGGAGTACAACCAGAATGTCTTGGTAAGTATAATAAAGAAAGCATAAAAGAGAATAATGGTAGCATATATACTATTTTTAGTATGTATAACAACAACATACACATTAATTTTGTGTATATTTTGCATGAGAATGAAGGAGAAATAACACACATTTGTGTTTATTTTTACTAAAAGAAACATTGGAGGGCTAAACCAGAAAATCATGAAATTGCTTCCCTATACAGGATGTAATGTAAGGGGTAGGGGAGACTGTGACACTTCTATGATTATTCTTTCTTTTAATGTTTTAACACATGGGTTCATGTTAATTATTTACAAACTCAAAACATAAATTTAAATCAACAAGAATGGAAAAGGAAACAGTAAAACCAAGTACAAAAAGAAACAAATGAACATGAGTGTATATGAAATAAATAAAATAACTACAATAACTGAGTAAAAGAAGTATTCAGGTAACCTTAATTACTTTGTCTATACACTTTTCATCTGAAGAAAAAACTGCAAGCAGATCTTTAATTCTTTTTTAATTGGTTTGTTTTCATAGTGTTAATAATAGTATAGCAATATTGAAATAATGTTTTTCATATGTTGCAAAATTGAACAAAAGAGTAAATATACTGATATTGTTGTGAAATAGGATTCTTATTTGGAAAAAGGGAATCCAACTAATGGAATGGTGAAAGGCAAGGAAGAGTTCTGTTGGGGTGGAAAGGAATTGGAGGAACGAGTATAAACTTATGATTTCATATGAATATGTCTTTCCTAGATCTATCCACTGACAGATGTTAAAACAATGATATTCCCCTAAAAATGAATACACCTAGCACCCAGGTCTTGGTTTCTAAATACCATGCCTACAAAAGAAACGGATGCTCCTTGAAAAAAAATGGCTGATTCAAGATCTGGAGCAGGGAAGGTACAAGATAAGTATGGAACATATTCTTGTGCCAGAAGGTAAAAAAAAAAGAAAAAGTCTGAAAACTATAGAGGCATATACCATAAATATAGAAGCCTGCTTGAAAGGACTCTTACGGCAAAATCTAGGACAATTTCAGTGTCAAAATTAATAAAGACTATTGTGGATTATAACAGGTTAAATATAATAAGAAACCCTGAGTCCATACTAATGATAAATAGATAGATGGATAGAAAATCTGGAGAGAGAGAGAGAGAAGAACTACTTCCTTATAGCCAGATACCAACTAATAAATATAGAAAGAATAATCAAATTAGAAAATAGTGATTTGCAGTCATTACAGTAAAAATTAAATTTAGGCAAAAAACAAAAAAACACAATGGCTCTCAGTTAGAGGAAAGTACTTTTGTGAGGAACAAGATACTTGCAATATCTAGAAGTATATCATTACAAATTACTTATAAATCAAAAAAGGAAAAAAAAGTGGGGAAACTGAACACTTTAACCAAATGGTCAAAATAACATTACCAATGAAGGGCAAACAGATATCATGTGTCTCTGGATGTGATGCTCCAAGAAAGAAAAATATAGTTTGTGGAATAAACAAGCCAAAATGGAATATCTGCATTTTATCATGAAGAAATATCAGACAAACTCACATTGAGGGACAATCTTTAACACATCAGGCCTCTATGTTTCAAATGAAAAACTAATAGCAGCTGTAGATCTCTTTCTGATTAAAGAAAAATAAAGATACATGACACCTAAATGAAATGTATAGCCCTAGATTGGATTCTGAGTTGGGGTAAAATAAGAGTTATAAATGACATAAAAGGGTAATTGACAATTATGGAATAAATTGGTAGATAAAAGTATCGTGTCAATGTTAAATATCCTCAAGACATTGATGAAAGAAGGGAAATCCTTGAGTGATAGGCCCATTTATCATGCTTCTTTCTCCATATATTTTAGAATCCAAGTTCAGTGAGAATATGAAATACTCACTTTTTTCTCCCTTCATCACTATCCGGTCTGCCTGCTGACTAGGCCCAGTATCGCCACCATTTCATATTCCCTGATCACTACTCCTCAACTAATTGAAGCTTAGCATCATTCTTTAGGCATATTCCAAGGAGGAGAGAGATAACAAGAGGCTCTAACAACAGTCTGCAGCCTGCCTGAACCCAGATCCATGGAGACTCCTTCATAGACATCCAGGTCCTAATTCTATTTATGGGAACCCGAGTTGTACTGAATTGAGCACAAAACCTAATTAGCAGATTTTGAACTTTAGAAACCTTCATTATGTTATAATCCCACATTACCTTTTGAAGCTCAGAAAAAAATATAGCTCTCTTCATTAACGTATTGCAATAAGTACATCATCTTTGCCTTTGAATATTCTGAGGCTAGTGATATGCCCAAACGTGTGATGCAGAGAATGACTCATAATAGCTTTTCTTTTAGGGAGATTATTCTGTATGCACACACAAATACTACCATGAATGAATTTTTCTGTACCTGTGTGATTACCTCTTTCAGTTGTGTGTGTGAGTGTGTGTGTGTGTGTGTCCAGATACACACTGGGGCTTGTAGGTACAGATTCATGTTTATGTAGAAGTGTGTGGACACTCCTGTGTGGATAATGCCTCTGTGTTGCTATACTTCTGTGTGGTCATGTATATAACTTACAAGCTGCTGAGTTATTGTTTAGATGAACAATACAGCTGTTAAAGATCTCTTAATTTCAAGCGGCATGAAACTGAACTAAAAATTGTTAAGCAAAAAGGAAATTTATTGGCTCATTTAACTGAATTGTCCAGAGTTAGCTTTAAATTTGCATTTGAAAAAGATTATCAACATTATTAGCTATAAGGGAAATGCAAGTCAAAAACACAATGAGATATCACCTCATACCTGCTTGAATAATAAGTGTTAGAGAGGTTGTGGAGAAAAGGGAACCCTCATACACTGCTGGTGGTAATATAAATTGGTACAGCTAGGATGGAAAACAGTATGGGACTTCCTCAAAAAATTAATAATAGAACTACCATATAAGACTCAGCAATCCCTCTTCTGAGTCTACCCAAAAATTAAAAAACAAAAAAAACAAAAAAAAACTTATTTGTAAATTTATATGTATCCTTATAAAGATACATGACATCTAAATGAAATATATGGCCCTAGATTGGATTCTGAGTTGGGGTAAAAATAAGGTATAAATGACATTAAAGGGCAATTGACAATTATATAATAAATTGGTAGATAAAAGTACTGTATCAGTGTTAAATTTCCTCAAGACATTGATAATTGCAGCATTATTCACAGTGACCAAGACATAGAAACAACAGAATCATCCTTTGACAGGTGATTGGATAAGGAAGATGTGGTACATATATACAATGTAATACTTCTCAAGCATAAAAAACATCAAATATTGCCATTTGTGACAACATGGGTGGATCTTGACAGTATTAGGCTAAGTGAAATAAATCAAACAGAAAAGGACAAGAACCGTATATTTTCACTCATATGTGGGATATAACACAAAAAGGAATAAACAAACTCATAGATACATACAACAGAATGGTGGGTACCAGAGGGGAAGGGATGCGGGGAGTACAAAGAAGGTAAAAAGGGTCAAATATATGGTGACAGAGGAGACTAGACATCAGATGGTGAGCACACAATAGAGTATACAGATGCTGTATTATGAAGTTGTACACCTAAAACTTATGTAATATTATTCACCAATGTTACCCCAATTAATGTAATTTTCAAGAAAGCTAAAGTAAGATGAGGAGATCCAAAATGGCGAAGTTGATAAACACTGTGTCTGCTTCCTTCCATGAAAAAAATTGGAATTATAATTAAATTATAGAACTATCAACTTGGAGAACTATCTGAAGTCTGGCTGAACAGAAGTTTTATAACTAAGGATATAAAGAAGAAGCCACATTGAGACGGATAGAAGGGTCAGAGATGTAGAACTGGCTAACTTCAAACCTCTGTGTGGTGGTTGAGAACTGGGAGTGATATCTCTGCTGTGAAGATCCCCCTCTAGAGGAGTGAGGGATCCCAACCCCACACCAGCCACCCCAACCCAGAGTACTGGTGCCCAGAAGAGGAGAACCCAATGCTGGAAGTACTTTCTCCAAGAGTAGCCAGCCCTTGCCTGCATTGCACGCTTTCTTAGAAAACTATCAGAGACTGACAGACCACAGGCGTGACAACTGGCCTCAGTGTGCTCTGAGATTTTGCTGAGTAGCTTCAGGCTCAGCACTGGCACCAAACCAGAATCTACATTAACCTGGTGACCACTCTTCCCACTGTAGTGACTCCCTGAGACCCTGCTTCGCTCAACTTATGTACTGCCCAAGGCTTTATCAGTGGCAGAACCTTAAGGTGGCCAGCAGGTGGTAGCAGGCATCAGGGTGTCCTGACATTTTATGGAGCTGCCCTGGGCCTGGTACTGGTGGCAGATGTCCTCGGTTTGCAGTGTGGCCTCCAAGGTTAACACAGGCAGGGAACAATCGTAGATTGCTTTGTAGCTCTTACCAGGTAATATCGGGCTGATCATAGTCTTTGGATGACCTGGGCCTTCACTGGAGCCCCTCCCAAGAGGTCCCAGAACCAACATACTTGGAGGTTGGCTTCAGACCAAAGCAGAGCACCATCCAATTAGCCCCACAAGTGGTACACCTAAAGGGTGGTCTCAACAGTCCCCAGAGCCCACTGGGGCAAATCCCACTCAGTGGGGTAAGCCCCCCACACAGCAGCCTGTAAGCTGTAGAAATGGATAAACCCCACAGCCAATCAGCCCAAGGGTCAATCCCACACACTGACATGCCAATAGCAACCAAAGCTTAACTATAACAGGAGTGCACACACAACCCCCACAAGGGACACATATCACCAACAGACACTGCAACCTTGGTGTCTGTCGATGGAAGAACGGATTAAAAGGAGGTGGAGCGTATATACAATGGAATATTGCTCAGCCAGGGAAGGGAATGGGTTTTTGCCACCTGCAGTGGCATGGATGGACCTGGGGGGTATTGTGCTGAGTGGAGTGTCAGAGAAAAACAAATGCAATGTGATTTTGCTTATATGTGGAATTTAAAGAGCAAACTAAATAAAACAGAAACAAACTCTTAGATACAGAGAATATATTGATGGTTGGCAGATGGGAGAGGTATTGGGGGAAGGGATTCAGAAGCACAAATTGGTTGTTACACAATAATCATGAGAATGTAGGGTATAACAAAAAGAATACTGTAATATTGTAATAACTATTTATGGTGTCAGATGGATACTAGATTTGTTGGGGTGATAGATGGGAGGGGATTAGAGGACAGGATGAAAAGGTGAAGGGATTAAGAAGTATAAACTGATAGTTCCAAAATAATCATGGTGATATAAAGTACAGCATAGGGAATATAGTCAATGATAGGATAATAACTATGTATAGTGTCAGGTGAGAACTAGACTAGTCAGGGGGATCATTTCTTAAAATATACAAATGTCTAACCTGAAATGGTGATGCTGTACACCTGAAATGAATATAAATATTGAATGCTAACTGTAATTGAAAGATTGAAAAAGGGGACAAAAGGTGAAAGGGAATAAGAGGTCAAAATTTCCACATATAGAACAAATAAGCTATGGGGATGTAATGCACAGCTTAGGGAATATAGTCAATAATATTGTGATAGCATAGTACGGTGTGAAATGGTTGCTGGACTTACAGTGATCATTTCTTTAGGTATATAAATGTTGAGTAACTATAATATTTATACCCCTGAATCTAAGATAATATTTATGTTAGCTACATTTAATAAAAATCTTTTAAAAATAAAATAAATTGGGAAAAAAAAGCTAACGTTAAAACAATTTCCATTTGGGAAAAGGGGAAGTAGGGAACCACACCTAGTGGTGAGTGCTCTTCATCATATATAATATTAACACTGCTGAACAGGAACGCTCAGGATTCCCTGACCTGGGGTCTTTGCTTTGGTCAGCTGATCTGGGGGCCTCCATTGAGCTCCCCCCAGGTCGCTCTCCTTTTTTGAGTTTGAGAGTCTCTTTGCTTCCAATCAATTCCTGGGGCAAATAATAAATCTAGAAGTCTTATCAAGTCATAGTATTTGAACTCCGAAACTGGTCTGGGAATTTCTGTTTCCTAGCAACGGGCATTTCTTCACCCACTTCACCCTCAGCTTTGTGGCCTATATCTTGATCAATCAAAGGCCAATTTGAAACAATGGCCATCCAGGGAATCAAACTTCTCCAAGCTCTAGCTCAATCTCCTGCCATGTTTCTTGGGTCACTGCCTTTGCTCACATTCACTGTATATTGGGGTTAAAAGCTGCTTTTCCAACACTGTAAGACTCTGGAATACCTGGGTGTTCAGATTTCTTTGATTTCAGGCTTGAGGTAGAAAGGACTTTCTCAGCAAAAGTGTATAATCATTCTCTCTTTCTCTCTCTTTTTTCTTCTGTTTTTAATAATTTAAAGTTTTATTGAGGTTATTGTCAATTCACAGGCAATTGTCACAAATAATACTGAAATATCGCTCAGACACTTTTCCCAGGATAATATCACAATCAGGATACTGACATTGAAACAATCTACCAATCTTATTCAGAGTCTCCCACATTTACTTGTAATTGGGTGATATATGTGTATTTGTGTATGTGTATATGTATGAAAGCTCTTGCCAGTTCCATTTCCTGGCTAAGAAGTCGCACTCTCTTTCTTTTTTAGAAAAAAGATGGAATGTGAGATGACATGCTAAGTGTTTGAGTTAATTTATATAAAGTGCTGAGAAATATGACTAGTGCGTAGAAAGTGCTCGGTAAATGCTAATTATTCTTACCGTTACTGTTAAGACCTCCTTATGTGCTGGACATTTGGGACTATCTCATGTAACCCTCACAACAATCCTGTGAATTAGATGATATCAGTATCCACATTTTAGATATTAGGAAACCAAGGCTTGAAGAGATTAAATAACTTGGCCAAGATGACAGTTAGTAAGTACCATGTTTCCCCGAAAATAAGACCTAGCCAGACAATCAGCTCTAATGGGTCTTTTGGAGCAAAAATTAATAAAAGACCAGGTCTTGTTTTACTATAAGACTTTAATATAATGTAATATAATATAACATAACATAACATAATATAATACTGGGTCTTATATTAAATTTTGCTCCAAAAGACGCATTAGAGCTGATTGTCTGGGTAGGTCTTATTTTCAGGGAAACACAATAATGCAGCCAAAACTGGTACATATCTGCCCTGAGACACCCTAATGACCCTTGGATCGATACTACTCAGGACAAAACTGGATATGCTCATTAAGGAACATTGTCTAAATAAGACTTCCCCATCAGAGTTTGCTCTGTTTTACTTTTGAACTGGTCTCTGAGCTTCTGGGTCTTTCTCAGTGCATCTGAGAGTGTGTCTTCCAGTTACCGTATTTTGAGGTATATTTCACCAATTCAGCCTGAGCAGTAAAAGCATAAATTATCCATCTCTTCCCCAGCCTCAGGGATAAAAGCTACTGTGTGTTCCGTATACAGCTGTTGTAAGTTAGCTACTATATTCTGGGTAAATCACTTTTATAGATAACCTATTTATTTCCCAAGAAAGCATCAGCTTTAAGAAACCAACATTAAAGATTATTTTTCTTATGGCAGAGTAGTATTCCATTGTGTATATATGTACCACATCTTCTTTATCCAATCCTCTATCGAAGGACACTGGTTGTTTCCATGTCTTGGCCACCATAAATAAAGCTGCAATGAACATTGGAGCACATATACTTTTATGGATAAATGTTTTCAGATTTTTGGGGTAGATACCCAGGAGAAGGATTGCTGAGTCATATGGTAATTCTACTTTTAATTTTTTGAGGAACCTCCACACTGCCTTCCATAGCAGCTGCACCAATCTGCATTACCACCAACAGTGTATAAGGGTTTCTTTTTCTCCACAGCCTCTCCAACACTTATTATTTATCTTGTAGATAATAGCCACTCTAACTGGTGTGAGGTGATATTTCATTGTGGTTTTTATTTGCATTTCTGTGATGATTAGTGATGTTGAGCATCCATTCATATGTTTATTGGCCATTTGTATGTCCTCTTCAGAGGAATGCAAAATGGTGCCATTTAGCATAAATTATTATGCTAAGCAAAATAAGTCACACAGAAAAAGTCGAGAACTGTATGATTTCACTGAAATGTGGGACGTAAAATTGAAAGCAACAAAGGAACAAGACAAACATAAAAAAACAAAAACTCATAGACACAGACAATAGTTTAGTGGGCACCAGAGGGTAAGGGGGGGAGGTGGGTGGTAGATGAGGGTAAACAGGGTCAAATATATGGTGATGAAAGCAGAAGTGATTCTGGGTGGTGAACACAGAATGTGTTCATATAGATTTTATATATATATATATATATATATATATATATATATATAAAATACATATATAGATCTATATATAATATATATTATGTATATATAGATCTATATACAGATGATCTATTACAGAACTGTACACTTGAAACATATGTAATTTTACTAACCATTATCACCCCAATAAATTTTAATTAAAAACAAATTATTTTTCTTAAAACAGTTTTATGATGCATGCATGTGTATTGGGGGTATTTATTTGTTGAGACTATCAATCCTAACACTGCTTTGACCCTTCTAAATTCATGGATCTAATGAGATGCTTTATGGGCTCACAAAGGGGTACATACAGTTATAAATACACAGAATAAAAGATAATTCATTTAGGTTGGGTGTTTGGTATCACGTTATAATAACCAGCTAAAAATTTCACTTCCTACCTGACTATTACACTGTCCATTGAGGCCAAACTACATTGTGGAGACTTTCTATATCCAAAGATTACAATCTTTGATCACACAGAAGGGATCCATTGTTAAAATGGTCAGAGGAAACTTCAAGGAGAGCAAAACACTGGGTAGTGGGAAGATCCCAGAATGCTAGGTTAAAACCTTGTCTCTAGCAAATACTGAAATTACTTGTCATCTCTGGAGCCTCATTCTTCTTGTATGGGTCATGTAGGTGGGAGTGTATTAGGTAATCTCTAAGGTCCCTTTCTGGCCAATAGTCCATGGGTATAGAATTCACTATCCAGGTAATGGGTTACCCAAACCAAATTGGTTTCAATGAACTCACAATGCAAAGAAAAACTTTGAAGATCGAGAAGAAATTCCTGCCATACATATATTCTTATTTTAATATACGTACAGCAATATGAGCTGTTCTTCAGAAATGAGAATATCTCCCTATTTTCTATCAGTGGGTCTGCCCCCCCCCGGTGTTTTACTTGTTTATGTATGTATGTACGTATGTACGTATGTATGTATGTTTCAGTGAAAGGATTGCTGATAGATTTTAACATTTTTTTAACTTGGGTTACACAAAATGGTTGAAGACTTTCCAGAAGATGATGGAATTATAGAAATGAGGCCACAGAATGTGTAAAAAACAAAAGCAACAATCATGCATCTGTAGGCAGTATATCCTCTCGCACGTGCCATCTTATTATCATCTCTGATGATTTTCCTTCTTTTTATTGCCTTGTGTCTAGACAAAATAAAACTGTTGGAGGTTGACGAAGTGATTTCCAATCCCAAATCTTCTTTTTCATGTTACAGCCCAGAGGGAATATTTTCCATTTTAATGATTAGACCTGAGAAGACATGGTACCATTGCAAACACATGCAAGTACCTCATAGCAGACTAGACATCATGTGCTGGCAACACAAACAGTAATCAGCCCAGGGCCTCAAATGCCACCATGTATGGAACATTTTTTGATTCACTCACTGATTCCCAAGGAATATTTTCTTACTCACCCAGTATTTTCTTACTGCACCACATTCCCAGCAACTCCCCAATCCTAATGGGACTTAGAGAGCTGAGAGAAAACATGATAGATGTGATGTCAAAAAATTAATTTAGCAATGCTTCAAAAAGGAAGCAAGAGGGATTAATTGTTACACTTCAGAAATTATCCCCTGGGGGGTGGGGAGAAATACCGCAAGATGCCATTGAAAGAGAAAAGAATGAGTGGGGGTAAAAAAAATCTCAGGCACTTAGGATTATACATCTTCTTTGTGATATTCACATGGCGTCAATGCTTACCAAAGGTTCTGTCATCACTTGGATTAGTAACCCAAGACAGTGTAACCCCAAAGGAGTAGGTGTGAACAAGACTAAAAATGAAAAATCCCACTCTGGTCCAGGAATATGTATCCAAGCTGTTCACCTGTCAGCACTGGTTTTGACCATTCCAATTAGCATTGTGTGAACCCCTATCATATTAAAAAAAAAAAAAAAAAAAAACCCACATTAGGCTCTGTCATGGGGAATTCAACATGATTCTTGACCACAAGTTGCTTACAAACCAGCAGGGGATTTAGCACATGCATATAAAATAGTACAAGTCAAAGAAAAATGAGGTAATCACAGAGTTCAGAGCAGAGATTACTTCAATTGGACTTCAAAAGGGACTTGAAGCTCTCTATTCATTCATGAACTCAACGTTTACTGAGGCCTATGTTTTGGGACCAACTCTCTGCTGAGAAGGAGTTACACCCGAATCAGGCAGAAAGAGAAAAAACAGCAAGAATCCCTCCAATAGTACAATAATGGAAGCACATATGAAACATCCTGGCTTGGCCTTCTCTTCTTGCAGGTCTCACTTCCCAACTGCTCTTCCTGTTGTTACTACGGACACTTCCTTAACACTGGCTTTCATGTGAATTCTTGCTTCAGGGTCTGCTTGGGGGATCCCAACCAAAATGGGAAACATGAGGAAGTTTTTAGAAAGAAGAACATGGAATGTGAGATGACACTTGTAGTAAGGCAGCCTATTGTGGCAGTGGCAGCTTTAGACTGGGAGTAGCTAACTGGTAACCTTGGAAAAGTACCTCCTATTTCTGGCCTAAGTGTCCATACACAGAACTTTCAATTTGGAACAGAAGAACTATGTAACTATACGCCAGGTGTGATTTCACTTTAAAAGATAGTTTAGTTAAGGAGAAATCGATATTAAAAAAAAAAAGACTATCCACTCAGCACCCCCCACACACACACACACACACATGTCTCAGTATACATGTTACATCTCTTACTTTGATATCAGTTTTATAGCATCCTTCTCCATCTACTTGGCCTTAACAGAAAAAGTCATACCCATATTTTCAGGAAGAAAGACAAACGAAAGGAAGGAAGGAAGGAAGGGAGGGAGGGAGGGAGGGAGGGAGAGAGAGAGAGAGAGAGGGAAAGGAAGGAAGGAAGGAAGAAAGGAAGGAAGGAAGGAAGGAAGGAAGGAAGGAAGGAAGGAAGGAAGGAAGGAAGAAAAAAAGAAAGAAAAAAAGAAAGAAAGAGAAAGGAAGAAAAAAGAAAGCTGCTTGGATTCCAAGATGTTTCTCTGCCTTAAACAGGGGTGTTACTGGTCCCAATACTTTGCCTCTTCCCCTCTGTGTTCAATGAAGACTCATGTATTTTCATATCAGTTTCTCTTGGTGGTAACCTGAGGTGGTGGTCAGGAAGACAATTGAAATAGTTGACTAACAGCCATAACAAAAAAATTGTCTTTCCTGTGCCGCTTCTACTACAGGAAACACACAATGGAAAATACCTTTAATCGTAAAAAACTTCTTTAAAAGAAACCAGTAAATCTTTTAGAGAACCTTAAAAACCCTGTTGTGATGTTTTTGTTACACAATCTTTCAATTTTCCCTGTTGGTCAGATGAATCATTCCCCTTTCCCTCTATTTCTCTGTTGTGTTTTTGACTTAAAGAATCCCCTACATAACTAACTATTCCCTACAACTCAGGCCAGGAAAATTTTCCTAGATATTTCCCAGAGAAATAGCTAACTCTGCCACACATATTCAATCACTGGATCTTTGCAACAGTCCTGAGCAGCAGACCTCACCGTCAGCCGTACTGAACTGTGTCGTGCTGTCTGAGTCCAGGCAGGCTGTGCATAACTCAACATCTATGAAGGGCAGAAGTTTACTCACAATCTCTGTCTACAAACCAATGGACCCTGAAATTAAATTTCACTGTTATTGAATTAGAAATTCAGTTGCACAGGATGAACCGTTGAACCCCAACCAAGACTCAACTGGGCTTTTGCCTTGGTTTCCTCAACATCCTGGTCCCCACATTCTGCCTCTTTGCCAGGCCCTGGAAATCTGCTTAAGCTCTCCCCAGTTTCATTTCCAGAAAATGTTCCCTAGCTGAGGCCCCACGCTCCCTGGATTCTACCTCTTCCTCTGACTTTGGGCAGCACCCTTCTGCTGCTGGATTTCCCTTTAACTTTTACCCACCCTCTTACTTGGCCTTCCCTTTCTGGCTCAAGACCCTTCCTGAACTCAGTATGGACAGTGGGCCCTTGAATGCAGACCACAGCAAGTCTCCTCAGTCTCCAGCCCATTCAGTTCCAGGCTTGGCCCCTCCTCTTGAGTCCATGTTGCTGTGATCTAAGTATCCTGGGAACCCAGCATTGTTTCAGTTTTCCTAACAATGCGTTTTTACTGCATGGCTATGCAATCTAGGGTGAATATGTAATATGAATGACATGAATAATGATTAAAATAGCTACAGTTTAACAGATACTTACTTTGTGCCAGCTTCTATTCCATGCACTATTCAGATATTTTCCCATTTTACTAAGAACTGAAGTTTAGAGAGGTTAAACACGTGTATCCGGTTTTAGTATAACTACTAATAATCGACAGAGTCGAAATGGAATCCAAACATCTAATTCCAACAACTGTCCTCTTTTCCACTCACATTATACCATAAAATGTATACATCCTGATCTTTTTATTTAGAAGAACTTTTTTGAAACTTATAGTCCTTATTTTCCCCTACTGATGAATAGCAATTACACAAGTCATTTGCCCATGCAGATGAAATGGAAAATTGGACCAGAATCTATTGTAATTCTTTCAGTAGAGTGCTATTAAATTGGCAATTAGATTGTATTAATGCTGAAAATAAAATCATTTTTGTTTGGGAAATTCTTTAGTATTCTTAGAACTGAAGTATCATGTTTGCCACATGTTAGATGTACTGCTTTAAAAAAAATATAAAAAAAGAAATATATATGATCATTGATTAAAAATAGACCTTACCCAATGCAGGGCATGGTTAAATAAACTCTCCAAGGGTACATTTCTGCTTATACTAGATAAATTAGATCTTCCAGGGTAGAAGAGTTTTATTTGGTCATTTTCCAGGAATATTAATGAGTACTCTGCCTGAGAGAGTTCATTTTCTTCACCCAGAATGAGCATTACACTTTCAAAGAGCAAATCATACTTTGACATAAAATATAATATCATGGCCCTTTCATGGTGTACATTCATTATAAATTTAAATAAATTAACTCTAATCCTTTGCTCTGGTCATATCATGCCGCTTCTCAAAAACATCCAGTGGTTCCTCATTTTCTACCAAAGCCCAAAGAATTTGTCATTCTAGTTTCTTCCCAAGAAGACTACCAACTGATCTTCCCAAACTTCTTCTCCACTTCATACATCCTAAATCATGGCTCTTTTCTACACACAATAGTTCCTTCCTGCCTTTGCTTATGCCCTTTTTAACCTTCTTAACCTCTCCCTACTCCTTACCATCCTTACATACAAAAAAACATATCTGTCTTTCAAGGCTCAGCTCAAATTCCTTCTTTTTCATGATGTCCCATTTAATCACTCCAGCTTTGAAGTCCCTTGACTTATTTCTACTTGACTTATCTCTTTCTTACAGTGCAGGTCACAGGCTACCTTATAGTTATTAATTTATGTGCATGTCTCCTCTCTTTCTTTACTGTTAATTCTTTGAGGAGATGGACTAATTTTAGACATCAAGATTCATTTTTGTATCAAACATTTCTGGCTACCTGTTTTGTGCCGACTACTTATAGGAGACATAGACACCAAAAAAATATTGATACTGTGATCTAAGTATCTAAGTATTTCTTTTTATTAGCTAGAAAAATGAGACATGAAAAAAATTAAGTTCCTTGTGTTAGTCGCTATTACTGGGTATAGTTCAAATGCTGTAGATGGCACTCATCATGCGTAGACCTTATGATTTCCAGAAAGCCAGCTTTCTCCTCTGGTAAGGAAAGTCACTTCTCTTAATGACATCCTTGTGGAAACTTTTGGCTCCAGTCAGTAGCCATCTTTGGATCACAACCCAGCTACTCGTTTTAAAGAGTGATTCAACCACTAGCCCCAAGCAGAAATGCCAATGTCACTGTGCCCTTCTCCAATTCAAAAAGCGGGCATCACAGAACTCCAGTGCCATTCCAGCCTGAAACTGAGGTGGTAAATGGCATGTTCTCAATATACACAAGCCAGTC
Organism: Rhinolophus ferrumequinum; assembly: GCF_004115265.2. NCBI lineage: Eukaryota > Metazoa > Chordata > Mammalia > Chiroptera > Rhinolophidae > Rhinolophus > Rhinolophus ferrumequinum. Next base: position 56,957,299 of record NC_046285.1, read on the forward strand.
CCTGGAGGAAGTTGTCGCCCAAAAAATTTCAACAGGCTAAGCAAAGGATTGACTTTGGTGATGGTCTGCTTCTTAGTAAGTCAACAAATTGTTCTTTCACCTACGGTGAAAAATATGAAAATAAAGAGAACACTTAATGTCACAGAAGGTCAAATCCCATAAAGGGCCTGTGTGACATGTGGTCCAACAGTGTCATTTTGACTGGTGGAAAAACTGAGGCTCAGAAAGAAATTGCTTGTACTAGGTCACAAAGAAAGCCAGTGGCAGTGTGGGAAGGGAGACTCTGAATAAAATGATACCCCTAATTTTCAGTCTTCGGGACTTTTCAGTGCACTTATTTTGCCCCTTTTCATCTGTACCCTCTTCATATTTTTCCCTCGAAAAAAGAATCTTATTTTCATAAAAACTCAGATACTATTAGGCCTTATATTCAAGTCAGTATTTTGTGCTTCATATTGACCTTACCTCATGGTTTGGAATTAGTCTGTATATGTTTTCCTCTGTTTTCTGAACAGGACCCATTTAATTGTGACTTTAGAAGCCAGGTAAATGTAGAAGGGTCTTATAGTTAGTAGATGCCACAGTCTTCTCCTTTGCTTTACAAAACATTTGGATAATAAACAATGGATGAGCAGTACAGTCAGTGTCACTAGTCACATGTGGTTATGGCAGCCAGGCTTACTCCGGCTTCTTTCAGCTGTCCCCTTTGTGTAGGTCTTTGTGTCAAGATCAGGCTTCCAGTGCCAGTCCTGCTGGAGAGCCACCATGCATCACTTGTTAGTAACTCCTTTTCTAGAATCAGTTTCTTCATATGTAAAATAAGTTTCCTACCAGCCTTAGCAGATTACATAATGTGATATGTATCTAAATGCCAAAAGAAACAATTTCATTTTCTATTTTGTTGCACACTTTTCTTTAAGCAAGACTGAGCTTATGTTGTAAAGATTTTGTAGGGTATCCGATGGACATGTGTCCCATTTGGGAGACCACCTCAGGGATGATATATTTGCCTGATCACTGCACTGTACACCTGAAGCTGAACAATAATGAATGCCAACTATAATTTATATATATATATATACATATATATATATATATATATATATATATATATATATATATATGTATGTATATACTTACAAGAAGCGGAGTACAGCATTTAGGAATAGAGACAGTGGAAATGTAATGGCTCTGTGCGATGTCAGAGGGATAGTGGATGGGGGGAGGGGGGTTCACACAGTGTGAGGGATATAATGATAAACGTCTAAGTATTACTTTGTCTTGTGCGCCTGAAACAAAAAAAAAAAAAAAAAAAAAAAACCAAAAAAAAAAACAACTGAGCTTATTTTCACCAGGAGTCATCAAGTGTTCCCCAAGCATCTGAGATACAGTATAAAGAAGTAGTCAGAAGACTTGCAAGTGAAGGCAAGTTCTGACACTTCTGCCCAGTGATTTATAGAACCTCTCCAGGACTCTATTTGGTCATCTGCAGAAGTAAGATAACACCTTCCTCTTTGCTCTTCATTCAAAACCCATGTTTTAAAAATCTACAGTGGACCATGGTTGGTGTAAAATTTTTGAGTTGTAAGAGCTATGTAAGCAATCTATAAATTATGAAACGCAGTATAGATAGAAAATATTACCAATATGTTTATTCACCTCTGACTTAAAACTTCTTATATGTCCAACAGACTTTGATGACACAAAGGGGGATAAAACACATGCTATGACAGTAGAAAAATAAATGTAACCCCAAAGCAGAGAATCAGGAAAGACATTTTTTCTTGATAGTTCAAAAAAATACATTAAAGTTGTCAGCATGGGGAAACATTTATCTTCCTTTGACTTTCTGATATTTATTTTATGACTTAAGATTTTTTTCTGATTCCTAAATGGGGAAATTTTTGTTATAAGTTTTCAATACTTGGGTCCTTTTAATGACTTAATCAGTCCTGATATACAGCAGGTAACAACATTCACTTCAACATTTGTTTATGGAGAATCCCACTGATTCAGAAACGGGCCTCTAAAGTTGGCATTAACTACCCAGAAGAATCCCAGGTTTGAGGGAAGGGAAGTTGATTTTTACATCAGAATCCAATTTATTAGGCTTGAGATTTATGTCTGGTTTCATATTTGACATTCAGCATCCTAAGGAAATACAGACCTGCAACAAAAGGATGGGACGGTTCAGTGTGCAAATCTAGAGCTCTGTGCAGGGCAGGTGTAGAATCAGCTGGGTTCTTCCCCCATTTGAAAGCTGATCAGAGTAAGCTCAAGTTGTCCAAAAGAAACTACACTCTCCTGTGCCACCAGAGGGCCCCATCACCAGCTAATAGGGCAGAAAATTCCTGTTACCTGAAGGAATGCCTCAGACCAGAAGCTTCCACCTCCCCACTTGAAGGTGGCAATTGAAGCCATGAGCACCTCAGCCACGCCCTGTGTGTGGTTTTGGTTAGCTGCTTCGTTAAAAACAGTACTATCCCCTGTATATTGGATGCTATGTGACATATACTACTTAATCCTCACAATAGTCCTGTGAAGTAGGTACAATTGCTATTCTCATCTCACAGATAAGGAAACTGAGACTGAGAGTGGTTAAACAATTTATCCAAATCACTCAGCCAGATCAAAAGACAGAGTCAGGATTTGAACCTGAGGTTCTCCAATTTCAAAGTTCAAATTCTTAGCTGCAATGTCGTATTTTCCCTGGTACCTGGATAACTCAAGCAGCTTTTAGTTCATTATCTTGCACCTGGCAGTGAGTTTAAGGAATGTAAGGACCATGCTAAGTGAGAATTCAGATAGTAAAATTATCCAGTTTCCTGAGGGAGGTGGACTCCTCCTTAACTGAGAGGGGGGCAAAAAAGTGGAGAGAAGGATGGGAGAAGAACTAAAGGAGCTTAGTGGTATCCTAAAATGGCTGTGGCTGGTCTGCACGGCAAGCATTCCCCGATTCTGTTTTCTTCTATCTGTCTAGAGCTGTGATGCCATCCAGATAAAGTGAAAAGGGCAAGCTGTAGCTGCTCTCAGCCTAGAATTGAGACAAGTCTGGGGAAGCCGGAAAGACCCGTAGAGGGGGTGCTTACAACTGAACAGACCTGAGGAGTCTCCTGGGAAATCAGTCAGTCAAAAGAACAGTTACAAAGCTGGGCCAGAGAGGCCTGAAACTGCCTCTGAGCTGGAGACGAGGAATGTCAGTTATTGAGAACCACCCAATGTCTTTCCCTTATATTCCACCCAGCTCAGTCCTTAGGGATTTATGCCCAAATCCTAGGGAAAGAAAACCGGCAAATAAGACCTGAATGGGGTGTTTTCATTGTGTCTTTAATGCTTTGGAAGTAAGGGGGTCACACCACTGTGGGACCTCTGTAATAGACTACAGCACAAAGGTGAGAGAAAGGTATTGTCCCCATTTCCCAGACATCAGCAGCAATAGCACCAGTTTCCACAGTTGTGCTAGCTGTCTCAGGTAGGCACTGCAGTGCCCTTGATGGTGCACTGAATGGTACTGTATGAAATTCCATCAGAAGATGCCAAGGGCCTTAGCCAAGGCAGGAAGCAAAGCAGGGGCCTGAGGTGGGATTAAGAGAGCAAGAGAAGACAGATCCCTTTTTATAATAATCTTGGCACCATCCACAGGGCACACTAGCAGCACGGACAGTGACGAAACTACCAGGAAACAGGCATTTTGGTAACCAAGATTAAGGAGGCTTATTTGTGCATCGATTAATGTACCTCTGGGGACAACTGTATATAATTGAGAGGATGGTTAGAGAGAACGAGAGGTGCAATATTTTACTGTTTTCTTGAATTTCTAGCGGGAGAGAAAAGTCTATTTAATTTTCATTAAAATTAATTCATGTTAATTAAAATTTATTTCATTCATCCACCATAATGAAGACATCCTGGAGAAGACAAGATTTATAAGGAACATGACCTCTCACTTCTGAGTTTCGTGGACGGAAGCAAGATTCAAGAGTTATAACTTGGTGTTACAGTAGCTGGGAGGCAGCTTTCCAGTCATAGCCTCTATCAGGAAGAGCTTACACAGCTCTCTTAAGAATAAGATGATGTGTCTTAAAGTAATGGATCCATGATATGGTTTCATTAGATTCTTGAGGTTATCTTACTAGGGAATGGATGTTTTTGCAGAGAGAATTGCATAGTGAGCTAGAGTTATATTAGTTAACTTTTTGGAAGCTACTTCCAACTCTAATGTTCTGTAGTCCTTTCAAAACTCAAAAAATCTGGAGAGGTATATATCTGAAAATGATACCTTCCGAGGTGACCTCTGAATCAGGAGGTCACCTGGCTTTCTGGAACTGACAAGAATACAAGTGAACATACTCTATTACTTGGTGTTCAACACTAGAATTGTGCTAAAATGGCAAAAACTTTGTGGCTCTTGATACATGTTTTCACTGCCATATTCACTTAACGGAATTTCTTTCCTTTCACTATGTCAAAGGAACGAACAAAAGGTGTCTCCAAACTGCCATGGAACCTCCAAATGTCTGCACTCAGTGATGTCATGGATTTATTTGGCTATCACTGAAACCTGTATTCTACCATTTTCTCCCCTGGTTAAGAATTACTGTCATCCTGGAGTAACATCCACTTTTTTAAGTGCTTCACTGAATTCCTAACACTTTTCAGTTATTTAACTTCCTAGATATAATACTTTTCCCAACACAGCACTAAAAATTCTGGAGAGTGCCAGGGACAGGGGAATATCTGGACCTGGACACTGCTCTAGGACTGAGGTGGAATTGGGCAATCATTTTTTCCTACATAGTGAAGATTCAGCAATGAATACAAGCCCACAGACCCAGCCAGCTCTAGCTTTACTATGCTTTGCATCATTCTGTAAGTTTTTATAGAGTAACACCTCTCTACTCAAACTAGAGTGCTCTGACTCTCCTTGTATATGTCACCTATGGTCATGTGTAAGTTTCTCTAGGGCATACATCAGGAGAGAAATTTCTGGGTTATGGGATACACATATACTCAATTTTTTGACAGGCTGCTCTCCAGAATGGCTGGCCAGTTTATGCTCCCACCAGCAGTGCATGAGGATTCTTATTTCCCCACATCTGTGCCAACAAGGGTACCATCTGACTTTCTAACTTTACCAATCTTATGAGAATAAAATTAGTCTCATTGTGGTTTTAATTTATATCGCTCTGATTACTTGGGATGTTGGGGATTTCATCATGAGCATGTAGGTAATTTGGGTTTCCCCTTCTGTGAATTGCGTATTCATATTCTTTGCCAGTTCCTCTCTTTTTCTTGTTGATTTGCAGGAATTGCTTAATTATTTTAGATATTAATCCCTTGTCAGTTTTAAATGTTGTAATTATCTTCTCCCAGTCTGTCTCCCATCTGTTACCTTTTTCTACAGTGTCCTCCATTGAACAGAAATTCTTAATTTTTATGTTGTCAGATTCATCATTTTTCCTATTATGGTTTGGACTTCTTGAGTACAGCTCAAGAAATCATTTCCACCCCAAAGTCACCAACGTATTTCTCAATAATTTCTTACTAGCTTATAACTTATCTGTACATTTAAATGTTTGATGAGTTATAAATTTTATCAATTTTCATTTTTCCTCATTTGTTAAGCCACTTTTGACAATACTCTATGCTAAAAAAAATCTTTCTTCCACTGAATTATTATGTCAATCTATTACATATAAGGATATCATATAATTTATAATCCAAACGAGGAGAGATTTGAGAGTAACAGAGGATATTATTTGTAATTTTGCTAGGCAAATAGACATAAAGTAGGACTTTCTTGGGCAAATTCGAATAGAAAGTCACCTTAGTTTTATACTATATTCCATATAAAACTGTTTATGAGTCTTTAATCTTTTCTACTGTTCTATCTGTCTGTTCACATTGCAGGCCACATTCTTTTCTGTTACGGTTATGTAATAATATAGGATAAATATTCCCTATTGCTCTTCTTTTCCCAAATCATCCGTTACTCGTGAATTTTTATTTTTCAAAATATATTTTAGACCTAGTATTTCAGGTTTTTCTGGAGAAGTTTTGACCGGAATTTCATGCATTATTTATTTAATTTGGGAAAATTTAACTTTTTGAAAATGTTATATCGTCCTATCCAAGGACATGGTTTATCTCTACATTTATTCAGATCGACTCGTATGCCTTTTGATAAAAATATTTATTTTTCCAAATCATCTTGTACACTTTTTATTAAGTTAATATATCTATACTTTAAGTTTTATATTGTGAATGACAAATATGTTTACCTTACTTATTACTGCTGGAAGAATACTGTTGGTTGATCCTATGATCAAAATAAGATCATATTTTATCCTGAACTAGGGTTCTGCACCAAATAGTGTAGTAGTTTATGTTAGTTTCCATAAATGATTGTGTCATCTGAAACTCTTTTCCCTTCTAATATGGATGTTTCCTGTGTTTCTTGTTTTATTATATTGCTTATATTCTCTAGCACTAGGTTAACTAGTAGAGGTAACAAGGCATTCTTATATGAAATATATTTAAAGTTTCTTCTTTAAATAGATATTTGCCAGAATTTTTTTTATATTTGCCTTTAACTAATTAATGAGGTTCTCTTCTAAGCCTTTTAGAAAATTGTACTATTAATAAGAATTAAATTTTATGACTTTTTATCTCTATTGAAGTAAGCACATAATTTGTTTACTTAGTCAATGAATGTGCTATGTTACATTGATAAATTTTCTCATGTAGAAAACTTGAGGTACTGAGATAAACCACATAAGATATATAAACCATATATATTTCGTGATCTTAAAATATCTCATCTATGTTTATATATAAAATTGGCCTATAACTCTCTTTACAGATAATACATTTATAATGTCAAACATCAATGTTACACTAGCTTCAGGAAATGACTTAGGCACCTTAGCCTCTTTTATTCTGTCATTGTCTAAGAAACCTATATAAAAAGAGGATTATTTGCTTCTTAAAAGTTTTTTTATGATTTTGTTTTGTTTTCTCTTTAAATCAGTTAAGCCTGATGGTCTTCGGATTTTGGTGGAGGGTAGAGAGAGGTTGGGATTAGTTTTCTGATAATCATTTCAGTTTATTTTATAATTTTTGCATTTGAACTTTTTAATTTCAAATTTTCTATTTCTTTGGCTGGTTCTGAAATTTTTTCAAAAATGTATTCCACCTAGGTTTATCAGTTTACAAATCTTATTAATAGCATTCGATGTTTTTCTAGTCTCCATTACACTTATAATTATACTTTATAGTTATATAGTACACCTGTAAATATAAGTATACATCTGGACACTACATCTATAGCTCTATCATTTTTTTCATTCTGTCCTTTCCTACTTCGTATATTTTTTCTTTATTTTTTTTTTTCTTGGTCAGTATTGCCAGTATTATCTGGTACCTACATAGATTACTCATCTTTCCAAAGAATTAAAATATATTTGTTTGTGCTCATTTATATATTGCTATTGGTTCTTATTTTCTTTATTTTATTTTCTCTTTTATTTTTTTCTTCCTCATATCATTGAGATAATGTTATACTGTTGCTATTTTTCTAGATTCCTCAGTGAAAAGAATCTTTAATTTTTATTTTTATATATGTTTTTATTAGGTTGGACAATTAAGTTCTCAAACTCATCCAAGAAAAAGTGCTACTTATCTCATTGCTGAATATCACTATGGTCACCGTCAAAGTACTCCCCTTGGGAAGCTATGCACTGACGCCAGCACCTCGTCTACCCGTCAAAGCAATTTTGGAATTACAAAATTACAAAGCAATTTTCAGGAATGGCCATCAGAGCTGTCATCGCATTACACTTGATGTCCTGCATGTCATTAAAATGTGTTCCTTTCAATATTTCCTTTATCTTTGGGTAAAGAAAGAAGTCAATGGGGCCCAGATCAGGTGAGTAGGGAGGGTGTTCCAATACAGTTATTTGTTTACTGGCTAAAAACTCCCTCACAAACAATGCCATGTGAGCTGGTGCAGTGTCCTGATGCAAGAGCCATGAATTATTGGTGAAAATTTCAGGCGGTCTGACTTTTTCACGCTGCCTTTTCAGCACTTCCAAATAGTAAACTTAGTTGTTTGTTTGTCCAGTTGGTACAAATTCATAATGAATAATTCCTCTGATATCAAAAAAGTTTAGCAACATTGTCGCCACAAGTTCATGAACTTAATTGTCAGACTATCGTATATCCTATAAGGTAGGTAGAAATTGTCTTGCCCAGTTTTTAACTTTAATGCTTTTCAGTGTACCTTTTAATTTTTTATCGAATATTTTCTCCGGTAATCAGTGATGGAGTGCTGGCATTGATGACAAAAACCCTCTAATATTGTGGCTATGGACACAGACACTGAAGCCAGATAGTCTGGGTTCAGTTGTTGACTTTGTTTTTTACTAGCCATGTGCTCTTAAACAAATCACTCAACATTTCTGTGTCTTAGTATCCTCATCTGTAAAATGGGATGATGATAATAATAGCTAATTCATAAGATTGATGAGTGAATTAAATGAATTGACAACATAAAGTACAGAAATAGTTTCTGGCAAATAATAGGCTCTATTAAAAAAAAAACGTTGGCATTTGTGAAATCTTCAATCAAGATTAAATGAATGAACTAAATCTTTCTTTTCTTAAACTTTATTGTGAAGTTTGTATGAGCAGGAGCAAAATGAAATCCATCCCATCCCAAGAGAGATGGTTACAGATGGTGATCTGCTATTAATACTTCTTCCTGTTTCTAGGAGTGGTGGTCTACTCCCTGGGGTGGAATAGGGTGGGGAAGGGATAGGGGACAGGACTGGAGTAATGTTTCTAGCTCTTCACTTACTCCCCTGCAGGGAGACTGCCTGAATTTAATTTTTAGTGAATTTAATTGGGAATAATGGTTGAAAGGATGAGCAACTGAATTTGGTTTTAATTCAAAGCTACATTATCCAATCCAGATTATTATGGAAAATAGAAAGCTGAATCCAATATGTTTTGATTCCTAAGTCCAGTGACTATTCAAAACTTATGTTAGCAAGGAGTATGATTGACATTTCAGAGACAGCGTTGCCAGGTAAAATACATGGTATCCCAGTTAAATTTAAATTTAACTGTGTCTTCATTTTGCTTTGTTTTTGTCTTTTGCTAAATCTGACAACTCTAGTCAGAAATTCCAATTATCATCTCATCCAGTTCCCTCATTTTATAATGGGAAAACTATGAAACCAATGATGAAATAGAGTCTTCTACATCTAGTGAATGGAACCCAAGTGTCAAATCCAGCTGGGTCTTATGATGTCTTTTCTTAAGTGAAACAAAAAAACATGTCAGAGTATTCAGGTAAAAAAAAAACAAGTAAAAGGGGAGGAAACATATCTGGTTTCTACCGCCCTGACCCACTTACATAAAAATATCTTTCTTAAATTTGGAATCCAGCTTCGAAGTCATTTGTGAAGCCGTATATTACATTACCTTTTTGTTTTTGTTCCTAAAATCATTAACCCATTCATTAAGATCGTGTGGGCCTGCTCTGCAAAAGCTTATTGAGGAGGTGCTTTTGTCTGTTCAGCTATAAAGGACAGCACAGAGGCAGGTGGGCATTAATTACATTAAAATCCTGTTCATCTCTATTGATGTTACTTCATGTGGAATGTTTTAGTACATCGACATTTTATACTGTTTATTCTCTGTTCTTTTTATCGGAGGCAGCAACATCATAAAACATTGCAGCTCTAAATGAATCGTATTTCCATGTGCTTGTTTTTGGCTGTGGAAGTCACATCTCACACATAACTGATTCCTATTCTTTCCCCTTGAATGAATTTAAGTTTCAGAAAAAGGTATTAATTTCTCTCACCCTCTTAGCACAAGACAGCAGACATTATCATATAAACAATTTCAAAGTAGGAAAAAAGGCTCAATTTTCATTGATCCTCTTCCCAAATTATTCAATTTACCTAAAATAAATTTTCACACCCAACCTACTAAGTCACTGTGTTTTTTTCATTAAAAACACTTGTGGAAGAATTTCTGTTAACGCTAGCCTTCAGGCAGTTCTCAAGGATGGTTGTTCTGTAATTTAGTTGTAAATGATATGGTTGTATGAGGAGGTGAGTACAGCTTATACCTACTCTGCCATCTTGACCAGTAATTTCACTTATATGTGGAAATGGAAAAAAACAAAATAAACAAACAAAACAGAAACAAACTCAGATACAGAGTACATTTTGATGATTGCCAGACGGGAGGAGGTGTTGGGGAGATGAGTGAAAATGTGGGGAGGGATTAAGATGTACAAATTGCCAGTTATAAAAACAGTCTCTGGGATATAAAGTACAACATAGGGAATACAGTGAATAATATTGCAATAACTATGTATGGTTTCAAATGGATACTAGCCTTAATGGGGCAGTCATTTCATTCTTTTGTTATGTAAATGTATAATCACTACATTGTATACCTGAAACTAATGTAATATTGTACAGCAATTGTAATTGAAACTTTTAAAATTTTTTTTTTTTTAAAAAAACACTTGTTCAATTTTATCTTTAATAGGAAATAGACCATAATATGAGGTGGAGAGAAAGTTAACATAGTCTCCCTCCCTTGCTCCTCTATTTCAAAGCATTTGGTCATTTTAATTAAAATGCTTATCATAATCTGTTCTGCAGGCAAGTTATTTATGTATGTGTCTGGCTTGTCTGCTGGATTGAGATCTCCCTGAGGGTGGTAGGCTATGTTGAACCTTAACACATACACATACAGCAATAACAATTTCCTACACGTGGTTAGCAGTTCACTGCTTACAGAGATAAGTGATAACGCTACTACCGTTTATAAGGCCTACCGCAACGTAGGCAATGTGCTCAGTACTTATCCGCAGTACATCACAACAATACTGAGTAGTAAGAATACTAGCACTTCAATTACAGGGTTAAAACAAAACAAAACAAAACAAAAAACTGAAGCTTAGGGAGAGAGGTGATTATAAACAACTGCCAGAAAAAGCTAGAGCAGGAATTTAAATCAAGATGTCTTTGCAGTGAAAGTCCCTTATTTTCTTAGCCATTAGCCACACTGGGTGAAGACCTCAGATGTGACTGGCCATGATCACGATCCTTCTTCATACCCTGCTTAATACCAAGGAATCCATAAGCAATGCATGCTTTGCAAGGGCAGCAGAAAGTGACCCTATGGCCCTGGAGAACTGCTCATTGTGATGACATTGGTCATGTTCTTGATTCTTTGGCCTTTCATTGTTTTCCCCACAGTGAACAATGTGAAGAATACCTAAGGGGCTACCTCAAGTGCCAGGGACTGCAACGAAGATTAGGGAGCTGGAAGCCTAATCCTGACATACAATTTACTGGAATTAGGCCTCACTTGCCCCGTATGTAAAGTTGAACTGTATGATCAAAGTTTCCTACCAGGTGTATCTTCCTATAATCCACTGGAATATGAACTTCCTAGGAATCTCCAGCACCTGGCACATAGTATGTTCTCAATAATAAATACTTCATAAAATAATGAATAAATGAATGAACAACAAAAATCCCCCTACCTTTGCTCCCAGGAATCATATTACGAGGTGTTCCTTCACTTGAAGGCGTGAGAGAGGAAGCAAGCTGACTGTTTGCAATGCTAGCACTTGAAGCTTTCCAACGCACTTCCATCTGGCCCTGATTTTCCATTTTCCCAATTTGGAACAACTTTTCCCATTCATTGGAATCACTTCCTTTCTTATGTTTACAAAACAGATGATTTGGGGATTTTACATAATTCATCCTAAACATATACTAACTCCAAGTTACCATCCATCCACCAGCAGCATGAACATTACATTGGATGTAACATACAGGACTTCTATGCCTTTGAAAACCTAGTCAGGAACTTCAACCTGACGTTATTTTTAAGGACAATACTGTTAGCCCTGTGGGTTTGTTTGTATGCAACCTGCATGTGTTTATATTCCTATGCAGAGTTGAGAGTGTTTTGGTTCATAACAGTCTGGATGTTCAAGTGAATGAAGAAAAATGAGAATTTTTAACATAGTTCTGACTTTCTATTTACATACCTTACTTAGTCCAGGTGTAAACTTTGAGAATAGCTGTATCCCTTAAATACAAATGATTTATTGGTTGCTTATAGGCATCTGAATGTTGGTGGGGTATATTTTGGGTTTCTTTTGGCAGAGTCAGGGGAGGAAAAGTGGGGCAGACTGAGTGGAAATCTAATCGTCTACAAAAGTAGGTCTGAAATACAAATGTAGTGGAAACCACAGGATTCATTAAGTGAAAAACATTTATTTTAAGTTTTGTCAAGGAAAAAAGAAAGTCTTGATTTGGGATTTTTGTGTAGTGCTTTCCTACTTTCAATGCATAAACAAACAGTTATACAGCATTGCATTCCAGGTGCTTTACTAATCACCTAACATATATTGACTCACCTAAACCTTATAACAACTTCATCTACCCCATATTACTTACAAAGAAACAAAAGCCCGGACAAATAGTCATGTGCCTAAAGTTATTTAGTTATAAAAGTGGCATAAATCAGGTTTGAAACCACATAGCCTAGTTCTGGAATTGATGTTCTTAACAACCACACCATGCAAGCTGTCTTTGGAGTATCTGTCCTTGATTATTTCAGTGACTTCCTAACTGACCTCCTTAACTCCCATCTTATACCCCCACCTTCTAACCTATTTGTTCACCAGCATGATCTCTCTATAATAATGTTTTGATCCATGTCATTCCCCAGCGCAAAACTCTTGAGTGGCTCACAGCTATCCTTCCAAATCAAGTGATCCATCCTCTGCCTGCTCCTTCAAGATTCCACAACTTTGTCCTAATCTTTCTTTTCGACCTATTTCCTAAATTTCTCCCCCCATAATCTTATGTTCCCACTAAACTTAAATGCTGCTTGCCATTCCCAATACATGGTTTTGACTTTCTTATATCCATTCCATGGATATAGTGCCAAGGCTAATATATACCTCCCCCCTGCCCTCCAATGTACAAAAATCACATGCTCTCTCTGTTCCCCCAAAATGTATATGTTGAAGCCCTAACTCTAATGAAACTGCATTTGGAGATAGGGCCTTTAAATGAGGTAATTAAGGTTAAATGTGGTTGTAAGGATGGTCTAATCCAATATAACTGGTGTCCTTATAAGAGGGGGAGGAGACATCAGGGAGCACAGAGGAAAAGACATAATGAGGGCAAAACAATATGAAAATTAATAAACAGAAACCTCATAGTCAGGAGGCTAGAAGAGAGAACTCTCACACATGTGTTACTCAATACACATTACTAACCCCAATAGAAAGAGATGTACCTTGCATCTCCGACAGGAAGAGGTTACTACCTCATTACTACCTCAGCAAGAGGAAGAAAAGATTCTGCCTTGCCAAGTAACTCAGCCAATGGGAGATTGCCATAATTCAACCAATGAAAAATCACTATACTTCAAACTTTCAGTTTCCTCCAATGGACTCTTCATTTACAACTGTTCCTCCTAAATCCATTAGGAGTTTGTCTCCTTTGGTTCTCTGGCTTTGCAAGTGGATTGCCGTTAGACTGCATGTGTCCCAAATTGCAATACTTTGTTGTTCCTAAATAAACCCATTTTGCTAGAGAAATAAAAGGCAGCCACATTCAAGGCAGGAAGAGAAATCTCACCAGAAACCAACCCTGTTGGCACCTTGATCTTGGACTTCCAGCCTCCACAACTGTGAAAAAATAAATGTCTGTTGTTTAAGCCACATGCTCTGTGATATTTTGTTATGGCAGCCCAAAGTTACTAACACACTTTTCCTTTTTCTTTATGGTAGGAATTCTCTATCTTGCATACAGTGACTGTTTCTGAGCCCTGTAAAATTTGGTAATGCATTAACAAGGGACTGAAAAATTGAAGGAATAAAGCTCAGAAAAAATCACTTTTAATGACAAAACAATCACTTCTGAGAAGGAATAATGTCTCTCAATGTTTTTTATAGTTTATCCCCAGTTATTGCACTTTTCTGGGTATTGTATAGCACAGTGTTATTGTAGACATGTTGACTGATCTGAGAGTGCTTTCCTAAATATTTGAAAGACACCATTTTCACATATTCTAGAGAACATTTTAGAATGCATGTACAGAACTCATCATGCCATATCTCTGCCCTCTCACTGTCAGTAAGTTACTCACTGCTCTCCCTCTTATTTCAGAAAAGATGTCAATCATCAGAGTGTGTACGCTAGTTATACCACAATTTGGTTAACACATTGTTCACATTTCATCAGCACCCCTGAAAAGACACATCGGCAAACTGATTTAGAATTATTGCATTTGGGCATTGATGATCAGAGAATCACAGGACAACACTATAGGTAAATATTAGAAATAAATACCAAATTTATTTCTGTTGGCAAAGAACTTTGCATTCATAAATGAATTGAAGGATATTTTGGCTGTTTCCATGTCTTGGCCACCGTAAATAAAACTGCAATGAACATTGGAGCACACATGTCTTTATGGATAAATGTTTTCAGATTTTTTTGGGTACATACCCAGCAGAGGTATTGCTGGGTCATATGGTAACTATTCTTAATTTTTTGAGGAACCTCCACACTGCCTTCCATAGCAGATGCACCAATCTGCATTCCCACCAACAGTGTATGAGGGTTCCTTTTTCTCCACAGCCTCTCCAACACTTGATATTATTTGTTTTGTTGACGATAGTCATTCTAGCTGGTGTGAGGTGATACCTCATTGTGGTTTTCGTTTGTGTTTCTCTAATGATTAGTGATGTTGAGCATTTTTTCATATGTCTATTGGCTATTTGTATGTCCTCTTTGGAGAAATATCTACTCAGGTACTCTGCCCATTTTTTAATTGGATTGTTTTTTTCTTGTTGAGTTGTATGAGTTCCTTATATATTTTGGATATTAGCCCATTATGGGAGGTGTTGTTTGCAAAAATCTTCTCCTATTTTGTTGGTTGTCTCTTTATTTTGTCAATGGTTTCTTTTGCTGTGCAGAAGCTTTTTAGTTTAATATAGTCTCATTCATTTATTTTAGTTTTTACTTCCCCTGCCCTTGGAGTAAAATTTATAAAATCCTTCTTGAATGAAAGGTCCATAAGTTTAGTACCTATGTTTTCTTCTATGCAGTTTATTGTTTCAGGTCTTATGTTTAGGTCTTTGATTCATTTTGAGTTAATTTTGGTGCATGGTGACAGATAGTAGTCTAGTTTCATTCTTTTGCATGTGGCTTTCCAATTCTCCCAGCACCATTTATTGAAAAGGCTGTCTTTTCTCCATTGTATGTTTTCGGCTCCTTTATGAAAATCATCTGTCTATATTTGTCTTTGATAGAGGCTTGAATAAAGAAGATGTTGTGTATATACACAATGGAATACTAGTCTGCCATAAGATGAAATATTGCCATTTGTGACAACATGGTTGGATCTTGAGATTATCATGCTAAGAGAAATAAGTCAGACAGAAAAAGTTGAGAACCATATGATTTCACTGATATGTGGGATATAAAACAGAAACCAACAAAGCAAGAAGATAAACAAATAAACAAACAAAAACTGATAGACACAGACAATAGTTTAGTGGTTATCAGAGGGTAAGGGGGATGGGGGTGGGAGATGAGGGTAAGGGGGATCAAATATATGGTGATGGAAGGAGAACTGACTCTGGGTGGTGAACACACAATGGGATTTATAGATGATGTGATACAGAAGTGTACACCTGAAACCTATGTAACTTTACTAACCATTGTCGCCCCAATAAACTTCAGGAAAATAAATACATACATACATACATACATACATACATAGATACATACAAAAGATTGGAAATGTTGATAATTAGAAGGAAAAATTACAGAGTGATTTTAGTTTGCAATTTTTTTTTAATGTCTCTGAATATCCAGCTTTTTCCCCCCTAATGATCAGGTATGCTTTTAGAATCAAAGGGAGAAAGAAAGACATTCTCACTGAATAGACTCCCTAGCTATCCAGTCTCATGGGTCTCTTCTTATAGGCTGTCGGTAGAGCTACTTTCTGCACTTAGCACCATTCTTGCCCTGCTCTGTGGTCTAGCATCCACCCTCTTCTTAAGCACCATTTACATTCTCTGAGTCAATGTTTTTCCCTCAGGTCAAATAAATTAACCATATTAATGGGTGCTAATGAGTTAATAAGATTAAGAGCTTCACAACCCTAGTTAACATATTTGAGTTAATATATTTGAATTTTGAAATTTGAATTACTACATTTGAATGTTTTCAGAAAACATCCCCCAAACTTGGACTCTCTAATCCTGGAGCTACCCAGTGGGCCATAAAAGTGTGGATGGGGCTAGATCAGCCTTCCAGTTACTAACCAGAATGTGGTCACTGATTCAGTAGTCCTAATCTGCACTTGAGTAAATAATCAGTCCTGTGGTGTCAAATGGACAGCTACAGCAGCATAACAAATTGCAAAGCCCTGGTCTGTTCCCACACCTCTCTCAAGCACCTTTGCTGACTCACTCACTCTCAATCTGGAAGAGTAAGAAAGCTTTTGAAAGAAAAAAGAATGTAAATATCAAGATGTCCATGCCTCACTGGACTGGGAGTAAATACAGAATAATACTTCAGGGCTCTATTCAAACACACAGATTTTATTTTGGTTTGTTCTACTTAATATATCTTAAATTCCAAATGGATTTGCCCCATGACCATTTCCTTTTCTATATCCATTTGATGATTTCCCAAATCTATAAACTCTGTAATCCATTGTGCATGGAGCAAGAACAATCTCTGAAAGCAAAGAGCAAACCCAAAACAAGAACATCATTACTTCAGAGCCTCCAAGGCACACTCCCAGCCCAGGAAGACCATAAAAAAAAAAAATTCTTTCTTTAGAAGAAAGAAACCATAGAATACCAAGTTATTTCTCACTGAGACATTCCAGAATTTAGTTAAAATAGTGCCAGAGCTTGGGTTAGAACTATATTTCAGAAACCCAGACCAGAGTTACTTCCTCTATATTAATGATTCGCAAACTTGGCTGCACACTAGAATCACCTATAAAGCTTTAATAATTACCTATGTCCATCACACCTCACGAGATTCTGATTCAATTGGTCTGGAGTATGGCCTGAGCAGCAAGAGTTATTAAAGATCCCCCAGGTGATTCTGATATGCCACTGAGCTTGCAAACCACTGATCACGGAGTGCTGCCTCTCCTAGTGACGACCGGCCAAGCAGCTGGGTCCCTTGGACAGTGAACACAGAAGTTGATAGCAGCCACATTCTTCATCCCTTCCTGCCTCTTCTGCCTACTCATATAAGTACAAATACATACTTAGCTTAAGGAGTTGTTCACTTAACTAATGGCTGCTATCTCCTTTTAGAGCAGGATTCCTTAAAGAGTTTCTTAAAAAACAAGATAGTAAATATTTAGACTTTGTAAGCCATACAGTCTGTGTATGTATGTGTGTAGAAACAACTCAACTGTGTCACTGTAGCAAAAACATAGAAGCCATAGAAAATATGTAAGTAATGGATATGGCTGTATTCCAATAAAACTTTGTTTATATAAACAGGTACACCAGTCCACAAGCGATAGTTTGCTGACCTCTGATTTAATTTCTAAGTCATATAAAGCAGTTACTACATTTGTAAATGAGACTGCAATGATTCTGAGCCAGTCGTCTTTAGAATTCCATTACAGTTATTGGCATGTTTTTACCTGCCAGAAGGAAAGACTTGCCGCAGAATATTTCACCTCTGCCCATTCTTGCTACTGAATAGAACCACTTTTTCAGAGCAGAGGCCATGGCTACTCCCCAATAGCCCATATCCACAAATATTTAATACTTCCCTCATATACCAATAGGGAGGTCTCTCTCTCTCTCTCTCTGGGTATCTCCAACTTCTTCTCTGAACCTGTTTCGCGTCACTTGTGATTTTTCACACTATTATTTTACATGTTCTATTTGCCATTCTAGATCATAAGCAACTGGAGGATAGTTACTATAAGTAATATTACTACTAATTATTATTATTGTTATCATTTGCATGCGTATGCTGCTTTACAGCTCACAGTCACTTTCACATTCACTAGTCTTTTTAGGACAAAGACTCCCTGGGAGACAAGTAGAGAAATGATGACCACCGCTTGGATGTTAAGATGAGAAAACTGAGAGTCAACAAGATTATTGAGCGTTAAGAGGCATAGTCTAAACTTGAATCCGGATGCTGTGATTGCAAGAAAGTGTGTTTAGAGGAGATGGGGAAACTGCATATAGATTCAGAGAGAGCTGTATCCAAATTCACTTGGTATTGGCCATGAGGACGATAGAAAAATAACATACTTGTGTTCATTGCGGACGTCACGGCCACTGAGCACCGTATTCAACAGGCTGTGAAGAAGCTCTATGACACTGACAGGGCTAAGGTCAAAAACCTCCTTGATCAGGCCTGATGAAGAGGAAAAGGCTTATGTTCCACCGGCTCCTGACTATGATGCTTTGTATGTTGCCAACAAAACATGGATCATCTAAATTGAATCCAGCTGGCTAATTCTAAATATAAATAACTTTAACATAAAAAAAGAAATTCAACTGGTAGTTTTGTAATCTTGAGGAAGTTAAAATTTTTGTTTCTTTAACTATAAATATATGAGTGTCAGTAAATACCTTTGAGTATTAATTTGAGAATTAGACACAATCAAATTAATGTTTCTGGCGTTAAGTGTGCAATAATGGCAGCTACTGTCACTGGTACAATTAATACTGTTGTTGTTGTTACAGATTATCTGGGGTTCTTTCCATTTTGTGCATGTTTCCAATTACTGTTAGATGCTTCATTGTATTTGGTACAGTGTCTTTAATTTAATAGGTGTTCAATTAATGTTAAGTGAACTTAATTAGTTTGTTTACTAATTACTTGGTTGTATAGACCTCTATTTAAAAGTTATTTCTGCTATAAGCCTTTTAAAAATAATGAAAATATCCCCAAAGGTATAGGAAAATTTGATGACTCCCTTTAAAAAAGATGATACATAAAGGGAATTTCCTTCCCATTTCAAAGTGAATCTCCTTAGCCAAGTGTACTTGCCCAGAAACACTTTTGTTAACTACTTGAAATAAGGGAACACAACCCCCAACTGATTTTTTATTCCTTATGGAATCATTAGTGCTTAAAAGTCAACAAAAGCAAAGCTGTCAGCAGGATTTTCTGGATTAGTAAATGCTCAAATTTGGCTGAATGATTAGTAATAATGGTAAATTCCTCTTGATTCACAATTTTTCTTGGAACACACTCTGAAACACCCCCAGAGAGCTCTGGAGAGGGTCAAAAGTTCAGCCTCAGAGTTTGATTTGGAGATTCCTCATTCGAGCTCCCCAACCATGTCTCGCCTGCTCCACTGAGAAAGTAGTGAATTGATTACTTACAACATACTAGTACCCACTATGTATCAAACACTTTTCTGGGCACTCAGGTGATGAAAGAGGCAAAAGATGTGGTCTACGAGTTAAGCAGTTTATGATCTGCTGAGTAAGAACAGATGTACTTTTCTGAACAGACTCTAAATTATGTTATGGAATATTCGCTTCAAATTCTACAGAGGGAAAGGAGGAAGAGGAGGAGGAGGAGAAGGAGAAATATAGAGACGGGGGGGGTGGGTGGGGGAGAGGAGAGAGAGAGAGAGAGAGAGAGAGAGAGAGAGAGAGAGAGAGAGAGAGAGAGAGAGAGAGAGAGAGAATGAGAGAGCGCAATGCTGGCCAGGATAGCTAGAGAAAGCTTCCAAGGGCAAATTTCCAGCCTCAGACTTGTAGTGGTGTATGTGTTTTTACTGAGTACTGACATCTGGACAGGCGAATGCAATGGCTAGAAGAGGAAAAGCTTTACCAACTGGCTCAAAAGGAGGTCTGAATAGCAGAGTTCTCCATGCACTCACTGAGGGCCCATGCTATTTTGTGACTCTCCCCTCCTCTAAGTCTTTGGAGTCCTTAATATTCAGCCAGAGGGTGAGTCTAAAAGAGAAAGGATCACATGAGGAAGGTTTTTATGGGCCAAGCGTGGAAGTGGGCTGATCACTTCTGTTTTTACTCCATTGGTCAGAACTCAGTCATGGGGTCATGCTGAACCACAAGGAAGATGAGGAAAATGTATCTGCTATGCTCAGGAAGAAAAGAGTAAATCAGTACGAAAAAGCACTAGCAATTTCCACCACAGTGTGCTATTCTAGCCATCAAACTTCTGGTTCTCTTTTTTCAACATATTCATCACATTTACTTCCTCCCCAAAGGACACAACACAAAGTTCCATCAAGTCACTGAACCAAACTCAAAGTCCAGGATGTCTGAATTTGTCCTCTCTGTCAAATCTGGATATATCTCCTTATGACTCAGTGACCTATGAGCTACATGGAGCATATAATGGTGGAATAAAGAAGGGTTACCAGAGTAGAAATGCTCATTCGGAAAAGAGAAGAATGGGAGAGATGCAGAAGTGATTGATCCATATTAATTCCTAAGTCCCTCTGGGAAGATATTTTGTAATCCCACATGTTTATTTTTTCTCTTACTTCCCTCATGTGAGAGGATATATCAGTAAAAATCTTACTCTGGGTAATGTCTGTGAAGTTTCTTCCTATATTTTCTTCTAGGAATTTTATGGTTTCAGATCTTACATTTAAGTCTTTAAGCCATTTTGAATTTATTTTTGTATATGGGGTAAGGAGGTGGTCCAGCTTCATTTTTTTACATGTGTCTGTCCAGGTTTCCCACCACCATTTATTGAATAGACTGTCTTTACCCCACCGTACATTCTTGCTTCTATTGTCATAGATTAAATGGCCATATAGGCGTGGATTTATTTCTGGACTCTCTATTCTGTTCCATTGATCTATGTGTCTGTTTTTATGCCATACTGTTTTCATTACTGTAGCCTTGTAGTATAATTTGATGTCAGGTATTGTTATACCACCCACTTTGTTCTTATTTCTCAAGATTGCTGTATCCAGGGTCTTTTATGGTCCCATATAAACTTTAGGATTATATGTTCTATTTCTGTGAAAAACGCCGTTGGTAGTTTGATAGGAATTGCATTGAATATGTATATTGCCTTAGGCAGTATGGACATTTTAACTATATTAATTCTTCCTATCCATGAACATGATATGTGTTTCCATCTATTTATATCTTCTTTCATTCCTTTCTTCAGTGTCTTATAATTTTCTGAGTACAGATCTTTTACTTCTTTGGTTAAATTTATTCCCAGGTATTTTATAGTCTTTGGAGCAATTGTAAATGGGATTGTTTTTTAAATTTCTCCTTCTGATGTTTTATTATTGGTATATACAAATGCAACTGATTTCTGAATATTAATTTTGTATCCTGCTACTTTACTAAATTCATCTATCAGCTCTAATAGTTTCTTGGTGGAGTCGTTAGGGTTCTCTATATATAGTATCATGTCATCTGCATATAATGACAATTTTACTTCCTCCTTACCGATTTGGATGCCTTTTATTTCTTTTTCTTGTCTGATTGCTGTGGCTAGAACTTCCAGAACTATGTTGAATAGAAGCAGAGATAGTGGGCAACCTTGCCTTGTTCCTGATCTTAGGGGGAATGGTTTTAGCTTTTCCCCATTGAGTATGAAGTTAGCTGTGGGTTTGTCATATATGGCCTTTATTATGTTGAGATATGATCCCTCTATTTCCACTTTCTTAAGGATTTTTATCAAAATGGCTGCTGGATTTTATCAAATGCTTTTTCTACATCTATTGATATGATCATGTGATTTTTACTTTTCATTTTGTTAATGTGGTGTATCACATTAATTGATTTGCAGATGTTGAACCACCCTTGCATACCAGGGATGAATCCCACTTGATCATGGTGAATGATCTTTTTAATGTATTGCTGAATTCTGTTCACTAATATTATGTTGAGGATTTTTGCATCTATATTCATTAGAGATATCGGCCTGTAGTTTTGTTTATTTTTGTGGTGTCTTTGTCTGATTTTGGGATCAGGGTGATAGTGGCTTCGTAAAAAGTGTTTGGGAGTCTTCCCTCCTTCTGGATTTTTTGGAAGAGCTTGAGAAGAATAGGTGATAATTCTTTTTTGAAGGTTTTTGTAAAATTCACCTGTAAAGCCATCTGGTCCAGGGCTTTTGTTTGTTGGGAGATTGTTGATTACTGATTCAATTTCCCTGGTGGTAATCAGTCTATTCAGGTTTTCTGTTTCTTCTTGAGTTAGCCTTGGAAGGTTGTATGCTTCTAGAAAATTGTCCATTTCTTCGAGATTGTCAAATTTGTTGGCATATAGTTCCTCATAGTAATTTCCTAAAATTTTTTGTATTTCTGTGGTGTCTGTTGTCACTTCTCCTCTTTCATTTCTTTTTCTTCCCCAAAGAATTGTTTTCTTTTTATTTAAAATCTAAACCTTTACAAATATATGTCTTGGGGTTGGCTATTCGAGGTGGGTTTTCCTAGGCTCAGGGAATTTCATTTAAATATGTATATTTATTCATTTCTTAGTTTATGAAAGTTTTCTTGAATTAGTAGTGTTTGGCCCTATAGCTTTGGTTTACTTCTTCAGAGATTCCTGTTATGTAAAAGTCTCTCTCCCCCATGTTCTAGCTCTATCTTTTTCTCCCAAATCTCTTTTAAAAAATATTTTTCTTCATTTATTTTATTTTTTTTTTTGTTTTGTATTTATAAGTTTATTTTTGTTTGCGAAACTGAATGCCTAATCAGCATTCCCCCACATCGTGCTGAATTTGTTTCTTCCACCATCTTCCCCATGTCAGGAACTGGCAATTCCATCTTTCCAACTGGGTAGGTCCAAACTTTTTTTTTTTTTTTTTTTTTTTTTTTTTTTTTTTTTTTAGTTTCAGGTGCACAAGACAAAGTAATACTTAGACGTTTATCATTATATCCCTCACACTGTGTGAACCCCCCTCCCCCATCCACTATCCCTCTGACATCGCACACAGCCATTACATTTCCACTGTCTCTATTCCTAATGCTGTACTCCGCTTCTTGTAAGTATGTACATACATACATATACATATATATAAAATCACAGTTGACATTCATTATTGTTCACCTTCAGCTTCAGGTCATCCTTCCTGAGGTGGTCTCCCAAATGGGACAAGTGTCCATCGGATGCCCTACAAAATCTCCTCTTTCATTTCTGATTTTATTAATTTGGGTCCTCTCTTTGTTTTTTAATGAGTCTGGCTAAAGGTTTGTCAATTTTGTTTATCTTCTCTAAGAACCAACTCTTTGATTCATTGATCTTTTGTATTGTTTTTCTAGTTTCCATTTCATTTATTTCCGCTCTGATCTTTATTATCTCCTTCCTTGTACTCCCTTTGGGCTTATTTTGCTGTTCTTTTCCCAGATCTCTTAAGTGTGAAGATAACTGTTGATTAGAGATGTTTCTTGTTTCTTTAAGTAGGCCTGCAATGCTACAAATTTCCCTCTTAGGACTGCTTTCACGGCGTCCCATAGATTTTGGGTCATCATGTTTTCCTTTTCGTTTGTCTCGAGATATCTTTTGATTTCTTCCTTGATCTCCTGGTGGACCCATTCATTATTGAGTAACATGTTATTCAGCCTCCATGAATTGGTGTGTCTTTCAGTTTTTTTCCTGTAGTTCATTTCTAATTTCATAGCACTGTGGTCAGAGAAGACAATCGGTATGATTTCAATTTTCTTAAATTTATCAAGGCTTGTTTTGTGGCCTAACATATGGTCTATCTTGGAAAATGTTCCATGTGTGCTTGAGAAGAACGTGTATTCTGCAGCTTTGGGGTGAAATGCTCTGAAAATATCGATTAAATCCAAGTGGTCCAATGTGTCATTTAAGACTGTTGTTTCCATATTGATTTTCTGTCTGGAAGACCTGTCCCTTGTTGTCAGAGTTGTGTTGAATTCCCCTACTATGATAGTGTTGCTGTTGATCTGTCTTTATCTCAGTCAATATCTGTTTTATATATTTAGGTGCTCCTATGTTGGGTGCATAGATGTTTACTAGGGTTATGTTCTCTTGTCGGATCGATCCCTTTATTATTATATAGTGCCCATCTTTGTCTTTTAATATGTTCTTCATTTTAAAGTCTATTTTGTCAGATATAAGTATTGCAACTCCAGCTTTTTTCTCATTTCCATTTGCATGAAATATCTTACTCCAGCCCTTCACTTTCAGCCTGTGTGTGTCTTTTGATCTGAGGTGAGTCTCTTGTATGCAGCATATACAAGGGTCTTGATTTCTTATCCACTCAGTCACCCTATGTCTCTTAATTGGAGCATTTAATTCATTTACATTTAAAGTGATTATTGATAGGTACATAGTTATTGCCATTTTTAAATTTGTAGTTAGATTGTTTTCATCTTTCTTCTATTTACAGAAGGCCTTTTAGCATTTCTTGCAATGCTGGCTTGGTGGTAATAAATTCCTTTAGCTTATTCTTTTCTAGGAAGCTCTTTATCTCTCCATCAACTTTAAATGATAGCCTTACTGGATAAAACAATCTAGGTTGTAGGGCTTTGTTTTCCATCACTTTGAGTATCTCCTGCCACTCCCTCCTGGCCTTCAATGTTTCTGTAGAAAAGTCATTATATAGTCTTATTCGGAGTTCCCTTGTATGTAACCCTCTGTCTTTCTCTTGCTGCTTTTAGGATTCTCTCTTTGTCTTTAACCTTTGCCATTTTAACTATAATGTGTCTTGGTGTGGGCCTGTTTGGGTTTATCCTGGTTGGAATTCTCTGCACTTCCTGGGCTTGTATGTTGGTTTCCTTCATCAGGTTAGGGAAGGTTTCGGACATTATTACTTCAAATATGTTCTCAATCCCTTGCTTCCTCTCTTCACCTTCCAGTATTCCTATGATGCACATGGTGTTGCACTTGATGTTATCCCAGAGGTCTCTTAAGCCATCCTCATTGTTTTTTATTCTTTTTTCTTTCTGTTGTTCTGTTTGGGTGATCGCTGCTAACTTGTCTTCTAAGTCGCTGATTCGATCCTCTGCTTCATCTAACCTGCTGGTAATTCCTTCAAGTGAGTTCTTTATTTCAGTAATTGTGTTCTTTATTTCTAACTGGTTGTTCATTATGATTTCTCTATCCTTCTTTATGTCATCTCTAAGCTCCTTAAACATTCTTATCATCAGTGTTCTGAACTCTGTCTCTGATAGGTTGGTTACCTCTGTTTCATTTGGTTCCATTTCTGGAGGTTTCTTCTGTTCTTTTATTTGGGACATGTTTCTTTGTTTCCCCATTCTGGCTGACTCTCTGTGTTTGCTTCGATGTATTAGGTAGATCCCCTAGAGTTCTTAGTTCTTTTATCTTATGGGTTATCTTATGTAGTATGTGTCCTGTATATTTGACTTGCACTACTTCATTCTTCTCCTCTGCGTGTGCTCCAAAGGTGACTCTTGCATTGTATATACTGTCCTGTTAAAGAAGATCTTTAATTGTTTTTCGCTTGTGAGTAGGTGGGGTTAACTCCTAGGCTGACTAGTTGTGAGACTTGGCTCTGCCCACCGCAGGGTGTTCTGCTGCGTGAGGGTTGGCCACTTAAATGTGGTTTGACCTCTATGGGCTCTTGTGTCTGTAGAGAATTCCCTCTGGGTGTGTCACTTGTAGGTCAAACGCGGCAGTACTCTGGTTTGGTCTGGAATTGGCCTCTGGGTGTGTTGAATCTTGTGTCTCTTAAGCTGGGCCCTGATAGGGCAATTTCAGAACAAAGCAAATCACCAAGCACAACAACAACAACAACAACAACAACAAAGAAAAAATCAAATACATTCACATGTAGAAACAACCAACAACCCCCACTCAACACAGGCAAAGATATCAAAGATACAAAGACAAAACAAAACAAAAAACAAAAAGCAGCGCCAGTCTTGGCTTAAGCCCACCAAGTAATCTCCAGGTTATCCTCTGCTGTACAAAAGAGTCCTCTACGTATTGTGCAGGCAGAGCCGGTCACCTGGTGCCCAGAGTGAAGTTGGAACTGCAGATTTAGATGCGTGGGGCTGAGGGATCTGGATGGTAGTTTCTACAAAGTCAGTGCAGTTTCTGCCCTTGCCTGCACATATGCGCACTGAGAGTAGCACCACCAGCCCTGTGTCCAGTTCTCCTAAGTCTTAGGGCACTTCTTCCGTGTGTGTGTGCGTGTGTGTGTGTGTGTGTGTGTGTGTGTGTGTGGCGGACAGGAGATTTCTGAGCTGCTGAAAGCCCAGAGCTGTGTCTGCCGCTTACTGCTGATCCCTGGGAGTGCCTCTGCAGTTGTAATTGCCCCGCCCTAGGCAGGCCAGAAAGGGTGGGGGCTGGGGATGGAGGGGTCTTCTCTCTCCCAGCCCAGCAAAAATCACTCTCTTCCCAGCCTCTTCCCTGGGTCAGAGCTGCACGCCAGTCTTCCCAGAGCCTGAGCACTAAGGCTCCTCTGTAATTTGACACTACTCCTCAGTTCAGGGGCCAGCTTAAGTCTCTGGAAGGGTGGGGGTAGGATTGGAAGAGAGGGGGTGCGGGGCCCAGGTATGGAGTTTGTGTCCTTTGTCCCACCTAGAGCCCAACTGGAAGTCTCACTGAGATTATTGCCTCAAATGCTGGATATGCTGCCCCCTCTGCGGGAGAGATCAGCTGTGGGACACAGGGAAAGAGCCCACCTCCTGGCTTTTGTGTTCTCTGTTCCATCCTGGGATCCCCTGCGGATGCGGGCCGCATTTCCACCGCTGCAGATGCGGGCCGTGTCTCCACCCCCACAGATGTGGACCGCGTCTCCATTCCACTCCCTTCCCTCTTCCCCTGCTCACCCAATTTGCCCACTTTCAAGTAATCCTTGCACAAGTCTCTTAGCTATTCTGCATGATGAGCAGAGAGTCCTTTGATGGGTTATAGATGTCCCGTTTGTGATAAGATCCGGAGGAGAACTCAAAAAGTGTTCCCCGCTGTCGCCATTCGTATGACTTTCCATTGGGAAGGTATTTTGAGGGCCTCCTACTAAGGGGTTGGGGAAGATTTATTGACTGGATGTTGATGCTACACTTGGGACGGCTTCTCCTGTCCATTGGTTTCTATGCCCACTGTCTCCCTCTATGGGAAGATTTTCCTCCTCCACTATCTTCTGGCCACCTTTGACGTGAATGTTTGTGTCTTTTTGGAGCAGTCCAAATTTCACGGTTAATTTCTTGCTGGGACAAATATGAGGACCTGAAGAAAAAAGAGCAGCATTTTCATTGCTGGATCATAGTTTCTTTGACATTACAGTGTACTAGAACATTTGGTATGTTTATGATCTATGAGTATTTGCTGCTTGTCAGTTTCTCATATAAATATACGCCCTTAAAGTATTTCCTAGATAGAGGAGAGTATGAATATTAATGAGCATTACTGGTTTCCGCTATAACTACTATTGTGCAAAATAGGGGAGAAATAAGAATATGCATTTATATTTGCTTATCATTTTAAAAATAAACAGTAGAACGATAAATACAGAGAGCAAGGAAAAACAAAGTCAATGGAGACAGGTGGGAGTCATATTTTCAGTTTATATCAGTTAGCATTGTTTGGATTTTTAAACCACATAACTGTATTACTACCATTGCCAAAAAAAAATAAAAAATTACCGTTTCCAAAAAAAGAGCAACTTTTAAAGTGAACATAAAGAAAACCTTGTGCTCACATGCATCCAAACAGCCTGTCTCTCCTTAGCTCTTCAGCAGCGTCAATTCTTTCTGTGGGTTTCAATGATAATGTTTATTTTCACCAGCTTTTGTCAGACAAAATTGTGAGCAGATTGAATCAGAAGAACAGCCACATGGTAAGATTCACTCCTAAATCCTCAGCCCAACAGTGTCATTTTCCCCTGCTCCCCAGAGAATAGTTATGTGTGTGTGTGTTACATGCCATTGAGTCAACTCAGACTCCTGGAGACCCTACAAATGAGTGATATCCAGATGTCCTGTCCTAAATACTCCTGCTCAGCTCCTATAGATTCATACCCATGGCTTCTTTTATGGAGTCTTTCCATCTCATATTTGGTCTTCCTCTTTTCCTGCTGCCTTCTATTTTTCTCAGCATTATTGTCTTTTCCAAAGAACTCTGCCTTCCCATGATGGGCCTGAAATAGGACAGCTTCAGTTTTATCATCTTTGCCTCTAGTGATGTTTCAGGCTTAATTTGTTCTAGGACCCAGTTGTTCATTTTTCTAGCAGTCCAGGGAATCTGTAGAGCTCTCTTCTGACACCATATTTCATATGAATCATTTTTTCTTTATCGTCCTTCTTCATTGTCCAACTTTCACATCTGTACATAGTAAATTGGAATATGAGTGTGTGGACGATCTTAGCCTTGGTCTCTCATGACACATCTTTGCTCTTGGTGATCTTCCCTAATTCTTCCATTGCTGATCTTCTCAGCCTTCTCTTGATTGCCTGAAGTCTCTCTCTCAATTGCCTTTGTATTGATGATTGAACCAAGGTAAGCAAAATCTTTATTAATTTCAATGTCTTCATTGTCTATGTTAAATATGTATTTTTTCTGTAGTCATGGTTTTATAGATACATCTAAAAGAATATTACAACAAGGACAACTCTGAGGGTGGGGAATGAATATAAATATTGAATCAGGGCATTCTCTGGCATATATGAAAGATCTTTAAAAAGGGGTCACATTTGGGTAAGTAGAAGGGCGAAGAAAAACTTCCCAGACCAGCCTGTGAGAGAGAACTGTAGAGAGGAAGGGAGGGAGGGAAAGAGGGAAGAAGGAGGGAGGGAGGGAAGGAAGGAGGGAGAGAGGGAGAGAGAGAGAGAGAGAGAGAAAACTGCAACCAACCATCTAAAGATCAAACTAAATCATTGGTTCATACTCGGCCGCCAGATAATAAGCAGATGATCAGGAAACACAACTTGGCTTTCAAAGTCGGTCAACGTATAAGGCACAGCTCTACAACTGCATTTTAAGTGATCAGCTATAATAGATTTCCATAAGTTTTGAAGGGCATTCTTAAAAAAGAGGCAAGGATCTTGGTCTGTATGGTGTCAGAGAACAGAACTAGAAGCCTGGATGAAAGTTCCAAAGTTAAAATTTGTCCTTAACTAAGAAAATTTTAAAACAGATATTCAGAAATGAGGAAAGACTACCACAGAGACATGGGAGTGTACTCACTGAAGGAGCTGTAGGAACCCTTGGGACCAGATGGTCTCTCAGTCCTTTCCAACCCTGAAGCTCTCTGACTCAGTGCTTTGTGGATGACTTGGGCACTCTCACTCTCTCTCATTCTCTCTTCCCTGTGCCACTGCTTGAAAAATATGAATGGGACATGGTGTGGAGCAAGCAGTAAGGAGCACACGAACACAATCATTGTCTCTGAAACCATAGCTTCATGTGAAAATGGCAAGTGGAAAAAATGTGTCTGTTTTGCCTTTAACACACTTAAGGTGATAAGCTGTAGGGTGCACATTACAGAACTTCATTTTGAAGATTCAAAAGCCATTAAAAAGATAATAATAATTATAGCTAATATTTATTGAATTCTTACACATATGTGCTAGGTAGGTGTGGTTAAGCGTTTTTTTTTTTTTTATGTATTGAGTCATTTAATCCTCTTGGAGGAGGTGGTCTTTGAGCAATTTGCTTAAAAAATAAATAAAACTAACATGTCACCATACTGGTCAGGTAGAATATAATGACTGAGTTCAAGTCCTAGATGAAGACTGTTGGTTCAGAGCAAGATCCCAGTGATGTCCTCCAATCCTGGAGCATTCTAGTTCAATATTCATCAGGTGAAAGGTGATGTCTGCAGACATGTGGATTCAGAAAACTCCTTAAGCTAATCAATTGTCAACATGCAGCTCCAGTGAGATTTTTTTTTTCTTTTCTTTTTAAGTTATGGAGTTTGGAGAAGTTGGTATTAAATATTGTGTTCTGTAGCTGGAGCTGTTAAACGTTTAGAGACTTAAAGGATTTGGTGTGGCGGTTGAGCGTGAAGGTAAATAGATTGAGCCAACCAGACAGGCAAGACTCTCCACATTTTAACAGCTCATATCTAAGAATCTGAAATACTCCATATCACAAACTCCTAAGAGTCTGAATTCTAACTGCAAGGGAGACTGGTAAATACAGGGACTAGAAGCAAAGGAATCCTGATCTCAAGTCCAAGATTTACCACAAATGTTGGCAACACTCAGACAAAATCTCCAGTCCTCACATTCAGCAAGACTCTTGTGATGGGTATAAGAGAGGCACAGCCTTGACCCCTTTCAGGGAAAGACTTCTTGTCCAGTTTCTGGGATAGCTGTCACAGACAGCCCTCAGCTGTCAACCCTTCAGGAATTGCCTCAAATGCAGAGCTGTCTTGCCCAATGTGACTCCCTTCTTGGTGTGACACGTAGGCAAGAACTGATGGAGGTTGGGCTGTAAAAACCTGGACATTGCAGCAAAAGTACAGTCAATTCTGGTGGACCATTTTAGCTCCAGAACTTTTTGTGGTGTTAGCTGAAGCTACCAGGCAATGTAGTTCCCTTATGGCAGCTCCACTTCTCCCTCTGTCCAGTCCTGCATTCGCCCACTCTCTCCCACGGGCATTGATCCCAAGGACACTTCCTAGTAAATATCCTACACACTAATCTCTGTATCAGCATCTGCTTCCCAGAGAACTCAACCTTTCACAGGTTGGTAGTCACTGAACTAGAGGTTACGTGCATCACCTTTCAAAAACCAAAGGAAAATTTGCATGGAGTGACCTTTAAAAATTAATTTACTTCTTTGGGCCTCAGTTATTCATTTATAAAATGGGGGCACTGCATAAAGTCTCTTTTATATCTATGAACCCATATATTCTATGGATTCTGCCCAGTGGCAGGCAGAATAGAAATGCCCTAACTATATGGTATAGATCCAGAAAATGAAAAATTCATTTTGATTAAAATATTACATTCCCAATTCAGCTCTCTGGTGCCTACAATGTTACATTTCCGCCCTACGATTCGATTTTAAATCTGGTAATAGCTGAAATACAAGGAAGTACTTGTGAAATTTACAGATGTATCAGTTCTTTTCACAATGGGTTTTGGAGAAGGAAAGTAACAAGAAAAAGAAAAGAAACACAAGAACTGTGACCTCTGCAGATGAGAAAAGGGTTTAAAATGTGGGAAACAAATTGCAGTGAATCAAGTATATGCATGGAGGGAAGGGGCACTAGTACATGAGGCAGGGAATTTCATGTTTAATACTCTTTGATCTAAACTCATCCTTTTCTTTCTAAGCACAACCACTAGGATGAGGAATAGTATGGAGCAAGCATTAGAATTCAAATGACCGAGTCTTGAGCCAAGTGTCAGCTTGCTGTGCCACCCAAAGCAACTTGGGCTCTGAGGTAAATTACTCCTCTGTAAAATGAACATTTTAACAATTGTCCTGCCTTCCTTCAAGGGATAAAGGGAATATAACATAGCATGTGAATATGAAGACACTTTGAAAAGTAAAATAGCAATATATACATGGCTATATTTTTGTCATTTTTTTGTATTTCTAATTCTTATAGTAAGAGCTTCTGGCCATTGAGCTTATCTTATCTTTAGCATCTTTCAGTAAAACAAAGTTCAAAATTTCCTCAAGAGACAAAGGACTCTGAGAAGATGGTGGAATAGGAAACAGCAGGAATCATTTTTTTTCCAACTTAGAAAATAATTGAATTGGCAGAATCTGTTTGATATAACTATTTTGATGTAACTATTTTGGAACTCTGGAGTCTATTGAAGGCTTGCAACTTCTAGGGGGAGTCTTGGAAGATAAAGGGAAGTTAATTTCAGTCAACTTCAACACAGCACAGTAGCAGCCACCTATACCCTACCCTCAGCTTGGAGGCAGGCAGTTATGAACATGTTCCTGGAGCTTCATGCATACAACTTAACTCCATCAGAAGCCAAGATGGGGAAAAAAGGGCTCTGTCCTCCAAATATCTGGAATCTGTGCTCTGATCACTTATTGTTCTTTCTGATCACAGTTCTGCGGACAAAGAGGTCGGTGACCATTGTTATGGCAACTCCTCCCCTTTGTTGCTAAACCCTCCCCTCCAATTGAAGTGACTTTCAGGGGATTTAAGGGACCAGTGTCCTTTTTTTACCTCCCTTTATTTTTCTCTTTTTGCCCTTTTGGGGGATGAAACATTAAAGACTAGGACATTCAAAAACAACTGAATATACTGGGAAAATTAAAAAGTGACTTTGCATGCTCAAGGAAAGATACAGACTCAGAAAAGACCTGAGAATACCTTAAGTTTACATCTCATGATGGCTAATCCTTGACACAGAATACCTACAATAATCAAAAAACAAAACAATAGCCAAAAAATAAAGCCCACAGGGAATGACAAAATCTGATTTTCAGAGTTACCACATTATTAGATTTTAACGTCCAGTTTACAAAAAAAATTATAAGGCATATAAAGAAATAGGAAAGTATAGCAATTCAACAGAAAAAAAATCAACAGAAACTCTCCCTGGAAAACACTTCATGACAGATCTACTGACAAAGACTTATTTAAAACAACTCTCTTAAAGATGCTCAAAGAACTAAACAATAATGTGGAGAAGTCAAGAAAATGATGTAGGAATACAATGGAAATATCAATAAAGAGAAAGAAAACTTTGAAAGAAACCAAAAAGAAATTCTGAAGCTGAAAAATATAATAACTGAAATTAAAAAAATCACTAGAAGGATTCAAAGGCAGATTTAAGCATGCAGAAGAAATAATTAGCAAACTTGAAGATCAGACATGGAAATTATTGAGTCTGAGGAGCTGAAAAAAATAGGGCTAAAGAAAAGTGAAAAGAGCCTTAGGGATATATGGGACATCAACAAGCGACCAACATACACATTGTGGGATTCTAAGAATGAGAAAAGGCAAAGGGAATATTTGAAGAAATAACAGTTAAAACTTTCCAAATTTGATGGAAACATGAATACAAACATCCAAGAAGCTCAACAAAATCCAAGTAAGTTGAACTCAAAGAGAACCATAGGGAGACACATTGTAATCAATTTGAAAGACAAAAAGAATTCTCAAAGCAGCAAAAGAGAAGAAATTTGTCACATACAAGAGATTCTCAATAAGACAATCAGCAGACTTCTCATCAGGAAGTTTGGAGGCCAGAAGGCAGTGGGCAGCCTATATACAGCTGATCCCCAACTTACAATGGTTCCACTTAATATATTTTCACTCTATGATGGTGCAAAAGTGATATACATTCAGTAGAAACTGTACTTCAAATTTTAATCTTCCCCTGAGCTAACAATATGCAGTATAATAATCTTTCACGATACTGGGCATTATAAAATAGGCTTTGTGTTAGATGATTTTGCCCAACTGTAGGCTAATATAAGTGTTCTGAGCATGTGTTCATGGTAAGCTAGGATAAACTATAATATTCTATTCTGTAAGTTAGATGTATTAAATTCATTTTTTATTTACAATATTTTCAACTTAGTACAGTTTTATCAGGACATAACACCATAATATGAGGTCTGACAAATAAGTTCGCAAACTTGTTGCAACAAAATTGCTAACCTTTTTTGGTATCAGAGGGATTATTCATTATGAATTTGTACCACCTGGACAAACCAGTTAACCAGGTTTACTATACGGAAGTGAAGAAAAAGGCTGCATGAAAAAGTTCGACTACCTGAACTTTTTGCCAACGATTTGTGGCTCTTGCATCACAACAATGCACAAGCTCACATGGCACTGTTTGTGAGGGAGCTTTCAGCCAGTAAACAAATAACTGTGGAACACCCTCCTTACTCACCTGATCTGGCCCCCAATGACTTCTTTCTTTACCCAAAGATAAAGGAAATATTTAAAGGAAGACATTTTGATGACATTCAGGACATCAAGAGTAATATGATGACAGCTCTGATGGCCATTCCAGAAAAAGAGTTCCAAAATTGCTTTGAAGGGTGGACTAGGCATTGGCATCGGTGCATAGCTTCCCAAGGGGAGTACTTCAAAGGTGACTGTAGTGATATTCAGAAATGATGTATATAGCACTTTTTCTAGGATGAGTTCGCGAACTTGATTGTCTGACCTCATAAGTAGAGGAACATCTGTATTCAAAGTGCCAAGAGGAAAAATGATCAACCAAGAATCCTATTTTTGGCAAAACTCTCCTTCAAAAGTGAGGGAGAAATTAAGACATTCCCATGTAAACAAAAGCTTATGGAGTTTATTACCACTAGGTCTGCTCTGTAGAATATTCCAAAGGATGCCCTGCATGGTGAAATAAAAGGACATTAGACAGTAACTCTAAGCCATATGAATAAATAAAGATCTCAATAAAGATAAATATATGGGCAATTATAAAACTGGTATTATTGTAACAATGGTTTGTAATTCTACTTTTTGTCTTCTACATGGTTTAGGAGACTAATACATTAAAAGATATGAATCTAAAAGCCAGTGTTATTGCAATTTTGGTGCTTAATTCTACATTTTTTTTCTATATAAGAGAATAATGAATTTTAAAAATATATATTTGTCTATGTTTTGGGGCATACAATGTGTGAGGATGTAAGTTTATGATATCAACAGCCAAAAGGGGTCAAAACAAAGCTGTAAAGGAGCAGTTTCTATATGTTATTGAAGTTAAACTGATATAAATTCAAGTGAGAATGTTATAACTTTAGGATGTTACATGTACTCTCCATGGTAACCACAAAGATGAATAGCTATAGAACACACAAAAAAATATAAGAAAAATTTAAACATTTTGTTTAAAAAATTAAACACAAAAGATAAATGTAATGCAGAAAATGAGGGGCAAACAAATGTATAATTCATATAGAAAACAAATAGCAAAATTACAGAAGTTCTTACTTATCAGTGATTAAATGTAAATAGAATCAATCTTCCAATCAAAAGCCAGAGATAATCCGAATGGATAAAAACATATGATCCAACTATATACTATCTACAAAAGACTCATTTCAAATCCAAAGACACAAATAGGTTGAAAGTGAAAGGATGAAAAAAGATATTTCTCACAAATAATAACCGAAAGAGACCTGGGGTGGCTATACTATATAAGACAAAATAAACATTAAATCAAAAATGTTTACAGAGACAAAGAAGTATTGTATATATTAAAAGGTATAATACAGCAAGAAGATATAACAGTGGTAAACATTTATGTACCTAATGACAGACCATAAAAATACACAAATCATAACAGACAGAATTTAAGGGAGAAATAGACAGATCTACAGTGATAGTTGGAGACTTCAATTCCACACTCTCAATAATGTACAGAACCATCAGAAGATAGGTAAGAAATTAGAGGACTCAATACCATAAATCAATGTGATCTAACAGATACATACAGAACACTCTACTCAACATCAGTAGTATATACATTTTTATCAAGGCACAAAGGACATTTTCCAGATAGACCATATGTTACACAAATTGTTTTAACAGATTTTAAAAGATAGATATCATAATCACAGTTGTCTACTCAAATCATAGCATCATGAAGATGAAGTGAGAAATCAATAACAGAGGTAAAATTGGAAAATTCACAAGTTTGTAGAAATTAAACAACAAACTCTTAAATAATCAATGGATAAAAAGAAGAAATCACAGGGAAATTAGAAAATACTTAAATATGAGCGAAAATGAACACAAACAGATCAAAACTTATGGGATACATTGAAAGCGGTGCTAAGGGTAAATTTTATACCTATAAACACTTACATTAAAAAACAAGAAAGATCTCAATTCATCAACCTAACTCTAGAATTTGAGGAACTAGACAAAAAAGAATAAACTAAACCAAAAGGTAGCAGATGAAAGGAAACAATAAAGATTAAAATGGAGATAAATGACATAGAAAATTAAAAAACAATAAAGAAAAATCAACAAAAGAAAAAGTTGATCCTTTTTTAAAATAATGAAATTCACAAACCTTTAGCTAGCTGGACTTAGAGAGAGAGAGAGAGAGAGAGAGAGGCCTCAAATACTAAAATCAGATACAAAAATGGGGACATTATTATCTATAGAAAAAATATAAAAGAGTACTATGAACAATTGCACTGACAAATTTGATAACCTAGATGAACAAATTGTAGACACACCAAATCCATAAACATTAAATCATGAAAAAATAGGAAATTTGGATAGACCTAGAACAAGTAATGAGAATTAATGAGATTGAATTTAAAAATCTCCCAACAAAGAAAAGCCCTGGATTGAGAGCTTCACTAATGAATTACGTTAAGCATTTAAAGAACTAACACTAATCCTTCTCAAAATTTTCAAAAAGGGAAAAAGAAAATGAAGCAGAGGGAACACTGTCTTACTCATTTTATGAATCCAGTGTTACTCTGATGCCAAAGCTAAACACAGACACTACCAGAAAAACAAACAAACAAACAAACAAAAAAAACACGATAGATCAATAACTCTTATGAACATTGATGCAAAAATCCTCAACAAAATACTAGCAAACCAAATTCAGCAGCATATCAAAAGGCTTATACACTATAACCAGTTGGGATTATTGGAAAGCAAGCATGGCTCAACAGATGAAAATCAATCAATATAATACACCACATTAACAAAATGAAGAGAACAAAAAAGAAAAACATGACTATCTCAGTTGATGCAGAAAAGCATTTGACAAAATTCAACACGCTTTTATAGTAAAAACACTGAACAAACTAGAAATAGAAGGAAACTATCTCAACATAACAAAAGCCATAAATAAAAAACCCACAGTGGACATCATACTCAGCGGTGAAAAACTAAAAGCTTTTCTTCTAAGATCAGGAACAAAGCAAACGTGTGTTTTCACCACTTCTATTTAACACAGAATTGAGAATTCTAACCAGAGCAATTAAGCAAGAAAAGGAAATACAATGCAATCAAATTGGAAAGAAAGAAGTAAAATTATCTTTGTTCTCTGATGATATGATCTTATATGGAGAAAACCCTAAAGATTAAAAAAAACAAACTGTTAAAACTAATAAATGAATTCAACAAAGTAGCAGGATACAAAATAAACCACAAACACCACTTGTATTTCTATATACTAGTAATGGCCAATCTGAAAAGGAAATGACAAAGACAAGTCTATTTCCAATAGTATCAAAAAGAACGAACTACGTAGGAATTAACTTAACCAAGGAGGTGAACTACTTGTACAATGAAAACTATAAACCATAAAGAATAGATAATGACTTTAACAGGAGATAAACTTTTCCTAATAGACATCTACTTACATCGTCTTTGGCAGACTGTATTTATGGACATTATTTGCTGCAAGAGAGACTAGTAAATAAAGTTTTAAAGCAATATATAATATATTGCTGCCCTGAACATATACTGTGTTTCCCCGAAAATAAGACCGGGTCTTATATTAATTCTTGCTCCAAAAGATGCATTAGGGCTTATGTTTAGGGAATGTCATCCTGAAAATTCATGCTAGGGCTTATTTTCCGGTTAGGTCTTATTTTCGGGGAACTAAGGTATCCAGCTTCCATTAATAATAATAATAATTTATTAAAAATAATAAAAATAATAAAATATTTTTAATATTTATTAAAAATAATAAAAAAAAGTGTGGAGGGGAAGGATTATGGCTATATAACATATGGCTAACAGTGTTGGGTACTAAATTGTTACACTTGGACTTGATGAATGAACTGATGAGTATGTTATAAAACTGTTAGGGCATCTAGAGATGACATGTACTTAAAATTAAAGAAAATTAATAAACACGGCAATTGCTAACTCCAGGGAAAACAAAAAATTGTACAAAAACTCAAGCAATCATACTGTTTTTCTCAACCACCATGTTTCCCTGAAAGTAAGATCTCACTGGACAATTAGCTCTAATGCGTCTTTTGGAGCAAAAATTATGAATATAAGACCTGTCTTAAATTCTGTCTTATTTGTGGGGAAACACGGTACAAACCTTATTTTTATCACCATAATAATATAAACACTGAAGTCTTTCTGACTTCAGAAGAGAAGGAAACCATTTCAAACACAACCTTTAAAGTTCCCATTTTTCCATCCTTACCCACCCTCTGGGCTCCAGGTTACAGTACATCAAGAGCCTCCCTGAGGAGACTCATAAAAGAGTAATATCGTAGACCCTCTGGGTTCAAATGGATTTCACATCAATTAGGACAATTCACCAGTTTAACTTTTCTCTAGATTATCCCTGACAAGTGATTACTTGGCTTCTGCTTGAACATATCCGCTGACAGAGAGCTCACTACTCCTCTAGACAGTTTGTTCTATTTCTGGATGGCTCTAATTACTGCCAAATCATTCCCTATAATAAGATTAAGGTCAACCTACTGTAACTTCACTCTATTCATGCTTTCATATTCCCTAAAGTCCTACAGAACATATCCAGTTCCTCTTTCACAAGAAGCAATCAGTTATTTGAATACTGTTGTCAAGCTACCCACTCACAAACCTCCCCAGGTCAAACTCTTCTCCAGGCCCTCCAACCATTGCTAAATGATATGGTTTCACATTCCAGTGACATTTGGACTCCTCCTTTTGGATACACTTCATCGGGTTAATGTCCCTTTTAAAAAATGGAACCAGAATAGAACACACGACTGCCAGGTGGAGTGAGGAAGAAAATATAAAAAACAAATTTCTGATTTTTGCATCACATTAGGCAGTATCTTGTAATATGTTTTCTTCGAGGACCTTAAGTCAAAAGATAAGACAGTTAGTCTTTATAAAAACTTACAGAAAACTGCATTTCATCCCCCAGACCTTTATCAAACACACCTGTCCTCATTCACTGTCC
Source organism: Rhinolophus ferrumequinum (assembly GCF_004115265.2). Taxonomy (NCBI): domain Eukaryota; kingdom Metazoa; phylum Chordata; class Mammalia; order Chiroptera; family Rhinolophidae; genus Rhinolophus; species Rhinolophus ferrumequinum. The sequence goes on from NC_046285.1 coordinate 56,996,149, forward strand.
ATAATACTAAAAAAGTACCAAAGTCTAGGCATGAAGTAAGATGGAATGGGGTTTGGGTGAGCCATCCTCTCCTTAAGGAATCAAAGAAGATTTGTAAACTAAGATTCTTTGTAACAATCCTGAATATCAACTAACTCCAGTATGAGATCTTTTTCCAATACCCTGCCCTACCCACAAGGAGAACGCGTCCCAGTTTGCCGGATTCAAACAGCCATGCTCTGTTTCTGATCTGCAGTCTCTGTCAGTATTCTCTACTCATTCCTCTTCTTTATACTCATTTAGAATACACTAATGGAAGTAGCCTGCCACGTGGCTTTCCTTTTTGCCACTTTTTCTCAGGAAATGTGATTAAAGAACTTGGAGTGGGCTGTTTTACGCACAAATATTCAGACAGTCTCTTAGCAATAAATGGCTGTCGCTTCTATTATCTGTCTGGCTTTGAGTTCTATTATCTGTTGTGAATTGGTGCAGGGCTCTGTAAAACAGTTTTTAGGCAGCCTCATTACTCCCTTCTACACCTTCTGCTCCATCTGAGAGTGTTGCTGCTGTGATTGCTGGATAATGTTTGCCATTAGACAAGGCACATAAAAGAATGAAGCTATGACTAATTCACTTGATGGCCGTGTGCCCTGTGTCGTGCTCATTATCACCTCTCAACTCACTTATTAAAGGGAGTCCCAGAGCAGACCTCCGCCGGCTCGCATTTAGGGGGGCTTTCTTCTCCCATCTGAGCCACGTCCTTATCACTGACTTGTCCTGACCACCCTCACCTTCTACCCCAGGCCTATTCGACCCTGTCACCCCTAACCAGGTCTTTCACTGAATAAATGAATGCTTATTGGAGTCTGTTGCCAAGGGAGGCCTTTAGATTGCCTGGAAATAGGGGTTTATGCCACATGAAGAATCACCCATTCAACTTTCCTATGAAAAGTCATCCAGAGATGCTCCTGGTGGAAGTCCAAAGAGAAAATAATAACGACACCTGAACATATTAAAGCATCCTCAGCCCTTTTGTAACTATTATTTCACCTAAGGTTTACAACAACCCTATGTGATAATTTGCATAAATAGTACTATAGCGTTAGTTTCAAGACTAGATTTCTAACTCAAAAGATATATACAAAAGACAAGTGATCCACTACATTGGACAAAAGTGGGGGTTGGGGGGTGTGTGGGGCGCTGTGGAGAGGCACTACATTTTCCTAAGTACTGATTCACAATATTCAGCCTTAAGATTATAGTGGCATCATAGTTAGTTGCCTTAATCATTAACTCTAATGAATAGTCATAAATCCATATGGTAACCATTACTATTGTTCACCAATATCTAGGTACCCTCTACTTCTGAGTTCATGGAGGTCCCTTAAAGTTGAGAATGGCCACATTATTTGATTTGATCCTGAAATGTGAGTAGAAGTGACGTGTCAATTCCATGTGGAAGCATTTGATTGCAAGTGCTTGATTGTATAGCTTGGCTCTTTCCTTGCCACAGGAATTGTAAAAGCATACATCCATATGGATATACCTTAAGATCTAAGTAACCTAAGATACTAAGTTACCACATGGGGGACAGTTGTCCTGCAGAAACACATGGACTTTCTCTAAAAGTCCATATGAGCACTCGATGAAATTTTATTATGCTAAACTGGTTTTGGAAATGTTGGTTACCACAGCATAACCCATTCTATATTGACAGATATAGTCTTCACTTTTTCTAGATGTATCATAAAATTAAGCCAATTGTGGAAAGGAAAAACAGATGTAGCATGGCTGAATGAGAAAAGACATAACTGAACTTAAAGTCAAAAGTTAAAATCCAATCTAAGACATGAACTCTGCCAGGTAACATGTGATGGTTGCCAAGGTTGTTCACTGCACAAGGACAACAATCTGGTGAAGACAAGTGAAGTCTGAAATCTCATCCATGCTCTGCAGACCAAGCTGCGCATCCTGGTTTATGGCTGTGCCCAGCAGCTTCCCTTACGAATTCACGCAAAAGTGCTTTATGTGAAAGCTCAACCCCTGAACTCAGGTCTCACTTACTTTTTAGATGTCATATGAATCATCACTTAACTTCTCTAAAGCTTCCATTTTTATTTTATTTTGGTTGTTAGGAGATTCAAGTTTAATAAGATATATAAAAGTGTGTATGTAGTATCTACAACATAGACCGATAGCACTCAAACATGAAGCATAAACTTTGATAGCTGAAAGATTCTATCAGTAAATGTGCAGGTAATGTTTGTGAGTAGAATAAATGACCACTTTCCAAAATAACTGTTTTGGGACGCTTCACCGATATGAGTTATATTGCACTTGTTCCCATGTTATAATAATATATGTTTCCAAGGGATAGATCTGGTATGAGAGAGAGAGAATGGCAATTGCTTCACATAAACAAAACAAGATTTGAATAAGCACACCGTGAGAGGTGAAATGGGGCACATTTTGGAACAACTAGAATGAAGAACTTAAACATGACCACATCCTTCTCTCTTTCCATGTTTTTTTATTTTTTTGTTCTTTTGTTCTGTACGTATCACTTTCCTTCCCTTGCATTGCAAATTGTCTTTTTCCAGATAATAGGAATCATACCTGACACGGGTTTTTTATTTTTCCAGCAGAAGACAAAGACTCTTTTTCTCACATCTCAAGAAAATTTGGAAATAATTCTGTTTGACTAATGTGATCAGGGACCCATCTTTAGACCAATAAACTGTTTACAAGGAACAAAACATTCTTATAGGTCCAACTTTAGTAATACGCCATCCACTGACCAATAAACTGTGGCCAAAGATGGATCAGGGTCATGGAAACTCATGGTAGACCTAACTTAAACCAATTGATTAGAATGGGAGAACAAAGAGTTTCCAGAAGAAATGAATGGTATAAATTAGACAACAATATAGAGGTCTTCTTTAGATAGTAACTTAGGGTGAATCAGTTGGAAAAGTGAGGATAACAAAAACAAATTCATCATTCTTTTGGGAAAGGGAGAAACAATTATCTCTGTCACGTATCCAGTGGCAGAATTTAGCAATGTATTTCTAACTATTAGAGGAATTTTCCAGAAAGACAGATTGCCGGTGTCAGCTGGATGCTTCCCCAATCATTACCTCTCCTATTGTAGGGTACGATTCACTCATCAGGGAGACTAGATAAACCAGAGCCATCAAACTACATTTCCCAGAATCCCCTTTGTTATGTGATTCTATGTTAGACTTAGCTGATAAAAAAACTCACCTGAGATTTTGGAAGGCAGAAGTGATATGGGAGATCAAGGTGGCCACATGAGTGACCAGAGGCAAATTACATAGCTAGTCAAGAGTGTTGATTGGGGGCTTTCCCTGAGACTCGAGTTGCAGTAGTTTCCTAGTAAAATTTTTGTAACTATTCACTAAAGGGTTCCAGGCTGCAGGTTGTTTCTCTGATATTTTGATTGCAACCTTCTTGAGTTTTCTTTCCCAGGTAATTCCTAACTTTTTAATTAAAATATTATCCCCTGTTCTATATAGAATTCAATATTCTATATAGTCTATATTTAAAAATACGGAGGGTGCCAAAAAAAATGTGTACACATTTTAAGAAAGGAAAAAACTGTATTAAAATTGTAACACTCAATATATACCAATAACAAAACATGAATACAAGCCATGTGTATACATTTTTTTGGTACCCCTGGTATTATTCCTGCATTACTTAGAGTGACTGCTTTTCTGTCTTAGCAAAGACTGGTACAAGTAGAGATTCATTTAGATACAAAGAAATTCTAGGCTAGTTGACTATAAAATACCTTCAAAGATCAAGAATCAGGCAAGCTTGATATAGAAAAATAACAAGAGAGAAGTAGAATTAGAAGATTGTTCACCCAGTAAAATAATACAGCAAATCTCAGTGTCCAACATGAGAGGATATATGAGGTCTGACAATTAAGTTCACGAACTTGTCACAGTGCACTTGCACTGGCAGCACTGCCCAAAGGTTTCATAACCTTGGTATATCAGTGTCTCACAGATGTGTTTGTGTTGACATGTGGCAGTGTCCTGCTGAGTGGCATTCATTATTGTGGTTGTGTGTTTTTGTGTGCAGTCGCAAAAATATCTGAGCTTGAATTAGAGCAATGAACAAACATTAAATTTCTTGTTCAACTTGGCAAGAGTGGAAGTGAAATTGGGGACATGTTAGTCCAAGTTTGTGGAGATCATGCCATGAAGAAAACGGCAGTGTACAAATGGATTAAATGTCTTTCTGAGGTGAGAAAGGTGTTACTGATGAAGAGAGGTCAGGGAAGTCTGACAGAACTGAAGAAAACCATTGCAAAAATTTGTGGAATTGTGTGTCAAAATCATCAGCTGACTATGAAAAGCATAGCAGACCAAGTAAACATTGATAGAGAAACAGTTAGGAAAATCTTAACTGAAAATCTTGTCATGAGAAAGACGTGTGCAAAAATGGTCCCAAAGGAGCTCTTGCATCACAACTGCACCCGCTCACATGGCACTGTCTATGAGGGAGTTTTTAGCCAGTAAACAAATAACTGTATTGGAACACCTTCCCTACTCTCCTAATCTGGCCCCCAATGACTTCTTTCTTTACCCCAAAATAAAGGAAATATGAAAAGACATTTTAATGACATTCAGGACATCAAGTATAATACAATGACAGCTCTGATGGTCATTCCAGAAAAATAGTTCTAAAACTGCTGTGAAGGGTGGACTAGGCACTGGCGTCAGTGCATAGATTAGCAAGGGGAGTACTTTGAAGGTGACTGTAGTGATATTCAACAATGAGGCATGTAGCACTTTTTCTAGAACGAGTTTGCGAATCTAATCATTAGACCTCATATGCTGCCTACAAGAGACTCACTTCAGATTGAAAGACACACACAGACAGAAAGTAAAGGATGGAAAAAGATATTTCATAAAAATGGAAACAAACAAACAAAAAAAGCTGATTTAATAGTACTTAAGCCAGACAAAGTAGACTTTAAAACAAAGGCTGTAATAAGAGACAAAGAAGGACCCAGTAATCCCACTTCTGGACATTTATCCAAAGAAACCCAAAACCGTACTTTGAGGGACATATGCATTCGTATGTTCCTTGAAGCATTGTTTACATTGACCAAGATGTGGAGGCAGCTTTGGTGTCTGTAGATGGAAGACTGGATAAAGAGGAGGTGGTCCATATATACAATAGAATTACGCTCAGCCATGGAAAGGAATGGGTTCTTGTCATCTGGAGCAGCATGGTGAGACCTGGAGGATGTTGTGCTGAGTGGAGTGTCAGACAGAGAAAGACAGACGCAATGTGATTTCGCTTATATGTGGAATCTAAAGAACAAAATTAACAAACAAAACAGAAACAAACTCATAGATACAAAGAACATTTTGATGGTTGACAGATGGGAGAGGGGTTGGGGAATGGATGAGAAAAGGGGAAGGGATTAAGAAGTACAAATGTATTGTTACACAGTAGTTATGGGGATGTAGCGTACAGCATAGGAAATTTGGTCAATAATATTGTAATAACTATGTATGATGTCAGATGGTTCCTAGATTTGTTGGCATGATAGATGGGAGGCGGTTGGGGTAAGAGTGAAAAAGTTGAAGGCATTAGGAAGTACAAATAGGTAGTTACAAAATAGTCATGGGGACGTAAAGCATAGGGAATATAGTCAATGACGTGGTAATAACGATGTACAGTGCCAGGTCTAGTCAGGTGATCACTAGTCAGGTGATCACTTCATAAATTATATAAATGTTTAACTACTATGTTGTACTCCTGAAATTAATAAAATATTGAATGTCAACTGTAATTGAAAAATTAAAAAGTGGGGGGGGGAAGGAAGGTGAAAGACAATAAGTGGTCCAAATGTCCAGGTATAAAACAAATAAGTCATGGGGATGTAACGTACAGCATGGGGAATATAGTCAATAATATTGTGATAGCGTGGTACAGTGTCAGATGGTTGCTGGACTTATCGTGGCAGTCACTTTTTCAAGTATATAAATGCTGAATAACTATGGTATATACTTGATACTAATATAATATTGTATGTTAGCTATATTTTAATAAAAATCTCTAAAAATATTGTATCACTGTCTGATATAAAAATATATGTGGAGAAAATATTTAAGAAAGTTGTATTGTAAGTGGGGGATGGTTGAGAAATATAAAGACAGGTAAGGTCTGTATACTTCATTCAAACTGGCAAACTAAAACCAGTAAACAGTTTTAAGTGATATATATATATAATATAAAAGCTAGAGCAACTACTAAACCATCTATACAAAGAAATAACAAACTATATTTCTATATCAAAATGGAATTCTGATAAATATTTGTGTGACCCAAAAGATGGCAGCAAAAAAGTAAACAGAAACAAAAATTAAAATAAATGGAAAACAAAGAATAAAATAACAAATTTAATCCTAAGACATCAATAACCATACATCAATAATCATAGCAAATGTCAATGGCCTAAATACACTAATTAAAAGACAACTTGACAGAGAAGACAAGACAAATAAAGTGGTAGAAATCACCTGATATGAAGACTTAATCTATACCTACCATTATCAATATAGTTTGGTATTGGTAGAGGAATAGACAACATACATCAATGGGACAGGATAGAAACCCGGAAATAGATTCACAAAATTATACTCAAATCATTTTTTGACAAAGGTACAAGAAGAACTCAATGGAGGAAAGACACCCTTTTCAACAAATGATGTTGGAGTAATTGGAAAAGCAAAGAAACAAAAAATCTAAACCTCACATCGTATATGAAATTAATGCAAGTGGTTCATGGACTTAAACGTTAAATGCAAAACTACAAAACTTTTATTAAAAAATTAGAAGATAATCTTTGGCATCTTGGGTTAAGCAAGAATTCTAAATAACACTAAAACATGACCCCTAAGAGGAAGCAAATGATAAAGCAAACTCCATCAAAATTACAAATTTTTGCTCCAGGAAAGACCGTGTTAAAGGGATGATAGAGCAACGTACAGATTGGAAGAATACATTAGCAAACGACATATACAACAAAGGACTATTATATGGAATATATAGAAACTATCACAACTCAACAGTATAAACAAGCAAACAGCTAAGCACATGAAAGGTATCCATCGTCGTTTGCCATTACAGAAATGCAAATTAATACAACAATGAGATATCACTTACACACCTATCAGAATGGCCAAAATAAAAATGCTGGCGAGGCTACAGAAAAACTGGATCACTCAAACATGGCTGGTGTAAAATGGTACAGCCACTCTGGAAAACACTTTGGCTATTTTTTTAAAAAAACTAAACATTCAATTAGCATAAAAACCAGCAATTGTACTCCTGGGCATTTATCCCAAAGAAATGAAAACTTGTATTCATTTAAAAACTTAGACACAAATGTTTATGTCACTGTATCAGTTTGCTTGTGTTGCTGTAACAAAGTACATGTTGTTTAAAAAACAGAAATTGATTGTCTCACAGTTTTGGAATCTTGAAGTCCAAAATCAAGGCATCAGCAGGGTTATTTTCTTCTGAGGGCTATGAGTGAGACTCTGTCCCATGTCTGTTGCCGAGCTTTCAAGAATTGCTGGCAATTCTTGGTGCTCCTTGATTTTTTGAAGCATCATCCCAATTTCTTACTTCATTTTCACATCATCTATTTAATACCTGTGCCCACATGTGTCTCCAAATTTACCCCTTTTACAAGAATACCAGTCACATTGGATCAGGACCCATCCTAATGATCTCATGTTAACTTGATTATTTCTGTAAAGACCCTATGTAAAAATACAGTCCTATTCTGATATACCAGAGGTAAGGACTTCAACATCTGAATTCTAGGGGAAAGAACACAATTTATTTCATAACAAGTACCTTTAGTTGTAATATCCCATAACTGGAAACAACCCAGATGTTTTTTAATAGGTAAATATTTAAACAATATCATGGACTATTACCAGTAATAAAAGTGAAGAAACTATTGATATACAAAACAACCTGGACGAAAACCAATCCCAAAAGTTCACATACTGTATGATTCGATTTATACAACATTCTTGAAATGACAAAATTATAGAAATAGAGGACAGATTAGTGGCTGACAGATTAGAGGTTAAGGAGGGGTGGCCAAAAGGGAAGTGGGTAGGGCTAAAAGGAGACCAAGAAGGATCCTTATGACGATGGAGTATTCTGTATCTTGACAGTATGAAAGTCAGTTCCCTGACTGTGATATTGTACTACAGTTGTGCCAGATGTTACCATAGATAGAAACTGAATAAACAGTACACAGAATCTCTGTATCATTTCTTACAACTGCATGTCATTTTAAAATTATTTCAAAATAAACTTTTAAAATAAATAAAAGCTTATAATCTTGTTTTCCCAGATAATCACATATGATAAAATAACTAAAAAATCACTCATAATATAACATATGGTTGAACTGTTATTTCTAAAATGTAATGATGTTACAATATACATGCAACCTACATGACAACTGCGATTACCCTGCCCCATAAAGTATGGGTAAGGCTGAGTCTAACACATTCTTCCACTCATTTCCCTTTCAGTGTTCCGTAAAGATTGAAACAGTCTTGCCCGGAGTTAGGAGCAGCAAGTGCTCCTAACTCCTGCTTTGGCTGAATCAGTTCCATTTGGGGATCTTCTGCCAATTCTCCTCATGACATATCCAATGCATTTGCAGCCCAGCCCCTTTCCTAAAACTCCATTCTCTTGAGAAAAGTGCACACTTAGTATGTTTTACTGATGATCAAAGGAAGGTGACTGAGGAGGGAACTACATCACACTAACAAAAATATATTTAAACTGAACACAAAACTCCTTTTTTCTAGGAAGACTTTGGTTTGCCCACAACTGTGTATGATTACTGTCCACTTTTCTCCCAAGATCTTTAGCCTTGGACTACCTCCTAGTGTCTCGCATTTTTTTCTCTTACTCCCTCACTCTTCTTCCCCCACTACCCCAAATTCCTGTTTGATTCCTCCAAAGAAGTTTAGCCTTCTCTTCTGTTGTCTTGGCTCCTGCTACTGCATGACCTCCGAACATCACTTTCCTGCTCAGCAGCTTGTCAAGAATTGTTCTAAAGCAAGACGTCTTCTTCCTCAAGAGAAATTCTTGTCATTTGTTAAGAAAATCCATTTATTTCTCTTACTACACACTTGCTAAAGAATATGTTCCCGGTGTATACAGGGTGGTCATGTGTTGAGGGACATAACTAGTGACAGAGATGATCAATTAATCCTGATCTTTTGTTTCCCTCAATCATTTCTAACATTGGCCTCTTAAAAACTGATTACAGTCGAGGAAATGAAGGCATCTCAACAAAGATTACATGAAAAATAATAATGCTAACGAGGAAGAATATCTGTGAAAGTCATTCTTCCTTCTTTCTTGTTAACCAAATCACAATGTTGCTTGAGCAGTAATATGTCAAATCCCAGAGGATCAATCATAATGGGTATTATGTGCTGAACTGTGTTCCCTGAGAACCTATATATTCAAGTCTTAACCCCCGTTACATCAGAATGTGATTATATTTGGAGATATGATCTTTAAAGAGGTAGTCAAGTTAAAATGAGGTCATTAGGGTGGCCCTTAATCCATTTAAGACACAGACACACCTAAAGGAATGACCATGTGAAGACACAGGTAGAAGACTATACAAGTCAAGAAGAGAGGCCTCAGAAAAAATACAATAAACGTCCTATACAAGCCAAGCTACACAGGACCATACAAGCCAAGAAAAGAGGCCTGAGAAAAATAAAATAAAATCAACAAACCTTGATCTTACGTGTCTAGCCACGAGAATCACGAGAAAATAAATTTTTGTTGTTTAAGCAACCTAGTCTGTGGTACTTTGTTATGGCAGCCTCAAGGAATTAATACAATGGGTCTAAGTCAATCATGGAAATTTATTTATACTTGGCATATGGCACAGTTATGAAAAATTAGATATAATGGGAAGTCTTTTCAGTTTTTCAAAAATGTCTTTTATGTTGTGCTTTAGACACTATTCTATGAAGAGCCGATGCTTGAAACTATAACAGCCATCTTGAAAGCATGAAAAAAGAAAATTTCAGGACACTGATTTTCACCTTTGACATTGATGAGTTGCTGATCCAACTTGAGAACTGTTAATCTCTGGACATCTTGTTTTGTAAGTTTTATTAATACATCTGAATTGTTTGAATTAATTTTGACAAACACTTTCTTATTTGCAGCCAAAAGCATCAAATCTGTAGCACCTACAAGCACTGCATTAACTGTTTTCATATAAAGTCAGTCCAATTCTTTGTCTGAAATCTGGAAGACTCATTGTCAGAGGTAATATTAGTATAGCAACCACAAAAATGAATTTCATCACATCAGAAAGTGGAGGGAAACAGATAGAGGTACATTAGGAAAATACCACTAAAATGTATCTAGCATCATTTGGTAGAAAGTACTCTCTCCCTAGCTTTGGCGCATTAATTCCTTCATTCAAGAAATATTTACTGAGCATCGACTACTTATACTGTGCTTGATGCCATTTCCATTGAAAGGGATATTGGGCTTATTTATACTTTTTCCTGAATTCCATTCAAAATCATTCACTGTGTATACAGAGATTAAATATTTTCGCAAGATCCATTTAGCTGATGAATAGAACCAAATGAGTGAGGTAAAACCTGGCTTGTTGCCGTTGGCTCCAGAACGAGCCAGACAGTGTCCTTTCCACTTTCTGCCCAATGCCATGGGAGAGAGTCCACCTATAATAGGAAAACCAGTGGTCACATTAGACAATACCTGAACAAACAACGTCAAATGACACAGACAGTTGGTAGCCACAGAGAGAATGTGCAGCTGCAAGTCTCTGATCCAGAAAGCAGCCTGCTGGCCCAGGCTGCTGTCCAGAGGGCAGTACAGTTTGTAAAAGCATGCTGGCGCCACTAAGACATGGTCAACTGCCACTCACCCTTGAGCCATGCTGCTCCAGAGGTGGGGGAATGGCTAACACAACTGGTGGCAATTTAAATCATCTCTCTGAACCACTAATTCATAACTGAAGTGAGGAAGAAAAGATAAAGTCGGCCTTGTATTTTTGTTTTTGTATGTATATGTGAGATGACAGCCTAGGACTCATTATTTTCTTGCCAGGTGCTCAATAACTGAAAAGCCACTTTTGAGGGTGCCAACATTACCATCTCAGTATTGTTGTTGCCCCACTGCAGGGTGGGTATGGGCTGGCAGTGCGATAGGCTGTATTTTAATTGGCCTCCTCCTCGAAGGGAAAGAGCCAAATGTTTGCGGGTTGATTATTGGAGCCAGTTTCAGAGTAATAAAAGTGCATCTTTGATACACAGAGAGTTTATGCTCTTCATAAAAATGCTAATTGCAATCTTTGCAGAAAGGAGTGGCAAGAATGCTTTCCCTCTTTGGCTTTTTAATATGAATATGGTTGTACTACATGGATGACCTTGTATTCATTAAATAGGGGCAAGGCTTAAGTCTTCGCTACAGCCTTTCAAAACCCACTTTAAGGATTCTTCCACTGTGAATCTGAAAGCATTCAAGCTCTTTTCATGGAAAACTGGAAAGCAATTTATTTGTTTCTTTAAAAAAAAAAATCTCTTAATACAAATACACAGAGGGAGCTTAGAATATTTTTTCCTTCAGTTAGTATGTTTTTCCAAGGTCAATTTGGAGGTTCTTCCTATTTGGCTGAGAAAAACTGGAGCCCCAATAAGTGCGATCACAGCCCTCACTGCGGCTTGGAAACCTTCCCCACCTACCGATGCTACAAGAAGTTGCTGACGTTTTTCCAGGGCCCCACTGTTTGCTTCTCTCGCTTACAGAGAAGGAAGACAGGGTGATGAGTGAGATTTTATTTGTCCTGCGGGATGACTCATTCAGCAAGAGTTTCCGACCCAGAATTCTTGCCTTTCTTGATTCATCGCCCCCACCTTTATTTTTCAGTCTTTGGGAAGGTTTCCATTGACCATCTCTTGTCATCTCGCCCTCAAATCTCAAAAAATTAATAATAAGACTTTTTTTTTTTAAGTGAAATTTCCCACAGTTGCACTCAATTTACTCTGGGAACTCGTTTAAAGGGCAGGGGTTTTGAAACATGATCAGCAAAATAATCACTTCTGGGTTACATTAAATAACATCCTTCCAGACTGAGCCAAGCCTTAAGAGGGAAAACAGCTCCCTTCAATCCCTCCCACCATGAAAGAAACTCTGTCTCAGACATTTTTTATTGAATATTTCCCAAAACGATGTCTATCTTTACAAACGGGAGAGTGTGCAGTCTTTCTCAGAACCCAGTTCCATCTTCGATCCAGCTGCAGGCAGGTGTTACTCAACAGCCGTGGGCTGCTCTGGTGCTCACCCTGTCTCCATGGTAGATGCTCTGTGTCCTTGGAAAGGTCCCTCACTTTTTGAAAAAGGGAGGGATGAGGGGACACTAAATATAAAGGAGTCAAAACATAATAGACTAACTGGACAAAACACCACGCCATCTAACCAAATTTCATGGCAGGCATGCAAATCCAGAAGAACTAATATCAAAGTTTATGTTCATAAAATGTGATTTCTAGCATCTCTAGCATTTCTCCTAATTTATTACAGTACATACAAGACACTATTCTTTAAGCATTACCTTTCCCCTTCTGCAAATCAGACAAAGAAAAGAAACACAGAGTAGTAACATTTCTCACGAATGTGCTGCTGCTCTGCTTTATAATGTATTACCCTTTTATCCTAGGTCACAATAAATAGTCATATGGGAACTGTCTTTTCAGTCCAGTACTGAGCAAGGGGCTCAGGTTAATAGTGGCTTCTGGGGACTGCAGATTACAGGAGGCAGGCAAGAGTGATCACATCGGGAGGGACCAGCAAATCAAAGACCACGTGTTAGTTGAAAGCAGGGGATTTTACTCAAGGAAGACTTGCTACAAATATCAAGTTTAGGTCAAGGCTAGTGTCACAGAATTAAGAGTTCCCAACCAGATTAATCAGCATCAAATGCTATGGCGCTGCCCTAAATGTATGAAGAGTGAACATGTACCTAATGGGTGGGATGAGACGTTGGGAAAGAAGCTGGTGAGTGTGTTATACTTCTGTGAGGAGTGGAGGGGTCTTCCCAGAAGTGTTGATATCTGCGTTAATGATGGTGTTTCCTCAGTTAAGCAAGTGAAAAATGGCTGGGTATAGTGAGGTGAAAAGAGGGTACGGCAAGAAGGGACCACATTAATGAGGGCAAGGAGACAATAAACAGCATGGTGTGAGGAAGGAGCACAATCAAATATGAATTATGAATGGATGGATAAATAATGGCATGAAATGAGTCCATAATAGCAGAGGGCATTGATGGCGTTTAAGAAGGAAAGTGACACAGTCAGATTAATGAATATGGTAATAGTATGTTGCAGGGTCTTGGGAGAGTCAGAAGACTGCGAGATTTGTGACTTCCTCTATTTTTCCCCTATGGTCACACTAAACATGCCATTTTATAATTAAACTTGTAATGTGTATCTTCCCCTGTGAGAGCAGGCACAGATTCTTTTTTATCTTGTCCACTTCTGTATCTCCAGAACCAGCTAAGTGCCTGGCATATAGAAGTATCCAATCAGTTTGTGTGCTGAATGAGTGAGTATATAGATAAATGAATACAGAGTGCATAAGAAAGCCTAGGGCACTGACCACTGGGATAGAAACAGAGGTAGACCCACGCAAGTCTTCATGAGGTGTTCAAATCAACAGCAATTGGTAATTAATCATATTTGGGACAAGAGAGAAGTGGGAGTCAAAGCTGACAGATTTAGGAAGTTTTTGAGAGAACGATGCTGGTACAGGTGGCGTGGGAGGCTTCATTCACAGGAGCCACGGCGAGACCAGATCCAGTGGAGAGGAGGTTGGCTTCAGTCCTGTTGTGTTAGGGTAGTGATGGCTATCTTGCTGAAATGTCTAGAGAAGCAGAAAATACAGAATGGGCACTCAGAAAAGAGGGCAAAGCTAGAGAGGTTTGCTTCAAACTGTAGAGAGGCATCAGTTAAGTTGTGGGCAAGGATGAACTTGTTCAGGAGAAAGGGCAGAGAAGAGAAAGTAAACAAAGGCAGAGCCTCAGGGATGGTGACAAGATGAGCTGGTGTCTGAAGTTGGGGAACCAGGTCTTGATCACCTGATTCAGTTATCTGATCTCTTCTCCACCCAGGCAACTCAGAAAACAGCACAGATCCCTTTCCTGCCTAGGGAGATCAGGCCTTTAAATACATGCTGCCTTCTAGCCATTAACTACAATCACCAGTTCTTGCATCAACCATTAACAGCTCCAGAGCAACTCAGAGATTGCCACTGGAGGCTGTACATTGCAAACTTATTTTTCCCTCTGATGCTATTTAGAATCTGATGATGGCATTAAAATGAAAGGACTTTTTTTTTTTAATGAGCTGGGAGGGAATCCACTTAACCAAATTGTTCGTAAAAGAAATAAAACACATCAAGACTCTTTGCTTTGCGCCAATCCACCAATATAGGATCCTGCCTTGCAAGAAACTTCTTATGTAAATATTTACAAGGATAGTAAAAAAGGAAAGTGGTTTGGGGAGCCACCAGATGGAATAATACAAGAACAAACTTGAATACAGTTAAAATGGGCCTCACCAAATACAGGGCGTCCTCTCAGAAATCTCCTATTGCCTGAGGTGAAGAAGGAAGAATACAGAGTTAAAGGAAAAAGCAGCTTCTGGCATAGCATCTCTGGAGCCCCATTTCAGTTCATCTCTGAAAACTGGGCTTTTGTTTTTATTAAAATCTTGATAAATTAATGATAATCAACGCCTTAATGATATTTAAGAATTAATTCATTATCCATCACTCCTATATAATCAACCTCTACTCTTTCCAAAAGTCTTTCCAGAAATGCCATTTTGAAGCTTGGGGATTCAGAAGCAGGAGTGGAGCTTCCTCCTGGGTTGTCCTCCCCAAGTCCCCAGGCTGGCCCCTTTGCAGGCACTTCTGAGGTTGCTGTCTGTCTGTTCATGCTGCTACCCATGGGTCTATGACGCTTTCTCAGTTTCCATTTCCCCATCTGACTTGGGGAGCCTGATTACAAAGAAAGGACCATTAACAGATACACCAATTACATAATGTTTTTGTAACTGCTCTCCTGCCCTCCCCTCACCTCTCTCTGGGCTCCCCTATGCAATCCTTTTGCAACTCAGAGCACATTTGAAGCAAACTTGGCTCACAATGCATTTTGCAAGTAAACCGCAAAATAACATGATTGTAAAAATGTTAGCTGCAAAAGTAATAAATAAGGAAATAAATAAGTGTGTAACCACAGAGGCTTGTCTGGCTCCTCAGCCCCCTGACCACAAGGGCCCTCTACTGTCTGTCCTTACTAATGGGGGGGGGCAGGAAAATGGGAAGACACCTCATCCTTGCCCAGGGGTCTCATAGGTGAAAGTTACATAGAAATAGACTTTTTTCCTCCCATTGTGAGCTAGACAGTGCTGTCAGAG
This sequence comes from Rhinolophus ferrumequinum, assembly GCF_004115265.2. NCBI lineage: Eukaryota > Metazoa > Chordata > Mammalia > Chiroptera > Rhinolophidae > Rhinolophus > Rhinolophus ferrumequinum. The sequence goes on from NC_046285.1 coordinate 57,011,688, forward strand.
CTATCCAACAATGAAAACCACTACCAGAGTGGGATAGATGGGCTGCTTGCCATACCTACCATTTTTAGAGCACTTAACAGGGGTCAGGCTCTGTGCCCAGATGCATTCATGTGACATCTCTTTAATAATCCTGGGAAGTGTCTATGATTAGTCCGAATATGCAGATGAAGAAACTGAAGCCCATCAAGCAACACGTAGAGGTCAGACTCCAACATTTCACAGATGCTATGAAATCTCCCTAATGATTGAAGTACCATGAGGGGAGCGGAGAAGAGATGTGTGTGATTTTTTTTTTTTTTTTTTACCTACTTTCCAGCCTGTCTATTGAGATGTCCCCATTTTCAAAGCTTTGGGGATTAAAAAACCCAAGTCTAAACACCAGGTTTGCCAAGGATTTTACTTTTACTTTGAAATCCTGATACCCCAAAACCCCTCTTCACCAGAAGACATCAGCGGCCGAAGGATTCTGCCAGGGGTATGACCAGTAAGTACAGTCCAACCAAAGATGAAATGAGAGGCTGAAGGCTGGGTCTGGAACTGAGTAATGGAGTGCAATTTTTTTTCATTTTAGGGCCCAGAATTCAGTTCAAAACATTTGATAATATTTTTTGCCTTGGGACAGGGTTTAGATATATAGAATACAAAAAAAAAAAAAACCCTGATGATTAATATTTATAGAGATAGCAGCGTACCGGGCACTTTGGTCATGGCCCACGCATCACACAAGATCTGAGGACCCTCTTCACACCACAGTCACACAAATAATGCCCCCCCCCCCGTGCTGTGCAGTGTACAGGAGCTGCTATCAGAACCATTCAAGACAGACTTCCTTCAGGGAGGTGGAAAAAAATAATAATAAAGGGACAATGAAATACCACAGGAAAAACACAGGCTCAAATAAGAGTTAACAATCAAATGAGGGAGACAGATGAGCAAGCGAGTGATAACTCGGGGTGAGGGTAGTTATAAGTGCAGTATGTGGACTGAGAACGAAACCACTACTCAATTTACCAATCTCACACCCATTAATGTCTTTGGTTTTTACAACATCAAAAAATAAGAGTTATTATCCTCATTTTCCAATTGGGAAAACAATTTCAAAGAAGGGAAGTGATTTTTCTAAAATCTCTAGATCTTAGGTAGGAAGACAAAACCAGTGTCCTGTGTCTCTAGGCCCCACTTCACGGGCTCCTGCCCCTGCCCTCTCACCGCCATATTGGGAAGGTTATAGAAAAGGGACCAACAGAAACTAGATGTGCCAGACTCAGGCTGCTGAAAGCCACAGTCAGGGAAGAGGAAAAGAAACCTTAGGAATGTGGGAGGCATAGAGATGATAAGAAGGGGACTGGACGAGAGGTGTACGGAATAGAATGACCGACTGCACTTTTGGATTTACTAAAAGTCAGAGCAAATTATTCCTTCTCTAAGATGTAGTACTCCAAATGCTGAAGGTTTATGGTTTTAATACAAAGTATATTATAACTCAATTAGGATGAAACTTTCTAAAATGAATTTTTCATTTTTGTCTAGACAAAGAATATAATCCAGCCTTTTTCTCTTTCTTTCTCTTTTTTTTTTTTTTTTTGCGGGAGACTATAGGCTGCCATTTTCTTTGCTGAACTCTAATGTATGATGACATTGTGGAGGATTCTCTAAATTTAAAGAACCTCTTGACTTCTATACTGCATTCAGATTGCTGCAATTTTTTTTTTCATTCTTGAGAATTTGTGGTAGGGTTTTTCTTTTTTTTTTATTGTTCCTGTTTTTGTCAAGCCATCAAACTTGTACTTCTCTCCATTTTCAGTAGCCTGCCTTTGGCAGCCCATTCTTCCATTGCTGATTTGCTGGTTTGGTCTCATACATATTTGTAGGTAACCAAGTTTATTAGCAGTTTTTATAAACTAAAATTAATCAAGCTCTATTAAACAAGGCCTGCCAATTAAGTTCAGGAACTCATCCTAGAAAAAGTGTTACATACCCCATTGCTGAGTATCACTATGGTCACCTTCAAAGGACTCCCCTTGGGAAGCTATGCACCAACTCCAGTGCCCAGTCCACCCTTCAAAGCAATTTTGGAACTCTTTTTCAGGAATGGCCATCAGAGCTGTCATCGTAATGACCTTGATGTCCTGAATGTCATCAAAATGTCTTCCTTTCAATATTTCCTTTATCTTTGGGTAAAGAAAGAAGTCATTGGGGGCCAGATCAGGTGAGTAGTGAGCGTGTTCCAATACAGTTATTTGTTTACTGGCTAAAAACTCCCTCACAGACAGTGTGTCCTGTGAGCTGGTGCATTGCTGTGATGCAAGAGCCATGAATTGTTGGCGAAAAGTTCAGGTTGTCTAACTCTTTTCACACAGACTTTTCAGCATTTCCAAATAGTAAATAAACTTGGTTAACTGTTTGTCCAGTTGATACAAATTCATAATGAATAATCCCTCTGATATCAAAAAAGTTAGCAACACCGTTGCAACAAGTTCACAAACTTAATTGTCTGACTTCATATATAACATCATGCATTAAGCTTGAGCCCTTCTTGTGGCTATGCCCATGTCCTTTGCTGATTTGCCAGATTTGGTTGTGTTTTTTCAATGAGTGGCCTTCAAGATCTAACTGAAATAAATCCTCCTTTAGAAAACAACCCATGAATCCCCCAGCAGAAATTATTTCTGCCTCTGAACTCCAAAACTACCGGGATGCACCTTGTGGGGAGGGAACCACTGCCTGTCTTGTGTTTGTTGTCAATAGGGTTGCTTCCTTTAATGCCATGAAAGTTTAAAGATTGGATTTACATTTTATTTGTGTTAATATCTTCCCCCAACAAGCGCTTTGATATAATTAAGACATAAATGTTGCCCCCAAAGGGATTCCATCCTCTTAGAGGGCCAAATAGGAGGAGGAGAAAGGAGAAAAAGTTGGTGAGGAAAGAAGATAATGGAAAGAAGTTGTGGAGAACGGGAGGAGGAGGAAGGAGGGGTAGAAGACCTTTTCATTCCTTAGCTTCTGGTATTTCCCGAGTCTCTTGTTAGATTCTGTCCAGTGACTGCTAGTAAATACAGCCAATGGCCATAAGAGCTAAGACTGAGGGACTTAACAAGGGCACACAAATGAGCCCCCAACCATGCCCACCAGAAAGGTCACCGAGGGCCAGGAGGCCCTGCTGCTTGGAAGTTCGTGGGAGGAGGGAGCAACCCCAGCTGACAGGAGACAACACACTCCTGTCGCTGTGGGCTCTGCCCTTTCCTGCCTCCCGGCAGCCTGGCTCCATTGCTCTGAGCTTGTCCTGGGGTGAACTCCTCAGACGCCCTCCTGCTTTCAGACAGGTATTCAAATGAGTGAATGTTTTATTTTAAAAGATTTTGTTTAAAAAATATGGTCTCAGAACTTTCTCTATTCCTCTTGCTCTCATGCTCACCAATGCCAGTATAAGAAAACTGGGCCAGTTTGAAATCAAAGCAATTAAACATTGGTTAGACTCCCAATATATGCCCTATGAATAACCCTGCGTTGGGACTTTCCACAGCCTGTCTTCCTTTAGATTTGCTGTTGGATGAATTGATATACCTCACTTGACATAGATTCTGATTCATCACAGGGTATGCAGCACAGTGCAGCCACGTAGAGTGTTTGTCCTTTTACGATCTCATAACTTTGATTGATAAGTCGGCCATGGTGGGTGCTGCAGAGCATCGCTGTTGTTTTGGCCTTTCCAGCACCTATTTCCTCCTATTCTGGCAATGGCACTTCACTTTTCCTTTAGAGAACCACTCCTCCCACTGTCAATCTGTGTGGTTTAGGAAGAACTGACCTTACTCCTCTGGCCTCCAATTATAGAGCAGACCCAGGCTTGGCCAATTTAACATATCTGACCACACTGGCCACAGTAACTAAGTTAGAGATGGGCACGTGCCCATGTCAGTCCATTGAGTCAATTGTGGAATGTTTGCCAAAATTACTTGGGGAAAAAAACAAAACAAAAAACTTTTGGTTAAGGTTTTTAAATCGATAGGATGTAAACATACAACTGCTGGAAAACACCAAAAAAAAGAGATGCCTGAAAAAGAAGCCAACACAGAAAAGAAACATAGCTTAGAGAAGTAGAAAAGCATAGTTCTGATTTTCTTACTTGATACCTGTTGTTATTATTCAGTTATGTGCCCAAAATGCAATTTATTTTTAACTACTTTTTTTTTAATTAGTTTCAGGTATACAAAACAATGTAATGGTTAGACATTTTCACCTACTTTGAGTTGGGTTTTTGTTAGAGTCCTATAACTGAAAAAGTCATGATTAATATAGGTAGAGAAATAAATGTAATATAAAATTTCTATCACAATGCTTAATAGTTTACAAAGTACTGTCATATGCATTATCTCATTTAAATATCATAACAATTCCAAACATTGGCTATTATCATGCTCCCTATTTAATACATGAGAAAATGGCCATTAATTTACCCAAGTTCTGGTAGCCAGAACTGGAATCTTGTATGCCTTCTCTAAATCCAGTGGCACCCATCCTTGTTCCAAGGAATTTACAATCAAGTACGGGAGACAAGCTAAGCCCATGTGTAAAGCTAAACAACAACAACCAGACAGTCTATGCAATGGTAAATTGTACCTAATGAGGCACTATTTGTTTGTCAGTAAAACCGATGGTCCTCAGAGCAAATGATTTGTGTGTTCAGAGGGGACAGAATGCTGAGGGTCGGCCAGCACTAATGTATGGAGGAGAAACGATTGCACTGTTGTTAAATTGCCCTAGAGGATTGTAAGGCATTTTGGGAGGCGAAATCTGGAAAGGCCTTTACAAATCTTTTAGTCTAATACCATCTTTTTACAAAAGAAAAGAAGAGAGAGAGGAGAAAAAAAAGAGAGAAAGAAAGAAGGAAGGGAGGGAGGGAGGGAGAGAGAGAGAGAGACAGAGAGAGAGACAGAAAGAGAGACAGAGAGAGAGACAGAAAGAGAGAGAGACAGAAAGAAAGAAAGAAAGAAAGAAAGAAAGAAAGAAAGAAAGAAAGAAAGAAAGAAAGAAAGAAAGAAAGAAAGAAAGAAAGAAAAGCAGAATTAATAAGAGGGGAAAAAGTCTTATTATTATTGGCCGTTCATTGACTTCTAAGTTCCAAGCTCCCCTTACTCACACTATTGCCAATGTTCACATCACCATTGCAAGATAAGTATTATTTAGATTTTTCCAGATTTGGAAAACAAAACTCAAAATTTCTTTTCCTTTGGTTTCTTTGTACAAACTGAGCTCTTATCTCAAATGTCCTTCCTTTTCTTATCCGATTGAACAGCATCTACTTGTCTTCCACGATATCCCTGAAGATCCCATCCATGAGGACATTTCTGTCCTTCCCCTTCACTGTTCTTCCCCCTATTCAAGTAGTAACCAGCTCCATCAACGCACACATTGTTCATTATACTTAGAGGTCTATGTGCCCACATCCATCACCCCTCTACCAAACTGTGGGTTCCCTGAGGTTAGATATTATGTTTTATTTGTCTTTGTATACCAGTGTCCAGCATAAGAGCTGGCATCAGAGCAAATGAGAGAAAGAAAGAAGAGAAAATGACACAGGCTTAGACTTAGGAAAATGTCCAAAGTTATGAGGCTATGAAAGAACTGGAGAAGTCCAGGATGGAGTTGTAGAAGAACCAGGGTAATATTGGGTCTCAAAAAAACACAAGAAGAAAGATTGTCAAAAGTATGCATGCTGCAGAGAGAAAGAAGAGAATGAGACTGGAAAAAAGTCAAGCAGTGGATACCCATGCTGGTTTTGCAACCTGCTGGTAATTCCTCAGAGAAAATTATTAAGAATTTCAGACTTATCAAGAGAATGCTTTTCTCTGCCGGCAATCTGGAGGATCTATGAAGTTGGGCAATGGTGTAATTACACTTCTATGTCTGGTTTGCATAAATGACCTAGGTTTAAAGACCTCCGGGGCATACAGTTTCCATCTTCAGAGCAAGAACTGGTTCTATCAGCTTAATTCTCACAGGGGAAAACCCAGCACAACGATGGTGAAGCACAGTATGCCAAGGAAATTACAATTCAAACCCAGAGTACAAGCAGAACTGATAATAAGCTTCACCAGGTTTAATTAAACTCATAGGTGCGAGATTCTTCATGATTATAAGAAATCCAGGGGCTACTCTCCCAATTTTGGTTGTTGCCGTTAGGGAAACAAACCAGGCTCTTCTCCAGAATGCTCTCCATGGCCAATAGCAGAGACCCAGTCCTGAGGTAGATTAGCCTTGGGTCTGTTCCCAGGAAGAAGAAAGAACAACAAACCAGAAGACCTAATTTTTTCATTCCTCCTTACAGCTGTGTGATGGGTGGGCAAGACATTTCCCGTCTCTGAACCTCTGTATTCCTAACTGTGAAGTGGGTAGATCATGATACCTTCCCCAGAGTTGGTGTGGGATCCAATAAGATACTGGCCTTAAAAATTATTTATGAACTCTAAATGCTATACCAATACTACAAATTTCCAGCATGATAGAAATGCTCTTGTTGCCAGTATAGAGAAAAGATGGAAAGAGCCCCAAATTTGACAAGCCTGCCTGCATAAGTCAACATTTTTCCGTTTTTTTTTTGTTTGTTTGTTTTGTTTTGTGTTTTTTTTTTTTTTTTTTTTTTTTTTTTTTTTTTGCCTGATGGTTAGGATTCATTAATCTCAGTATAAGTATCTGCTAACAGGGATTTTCTTTTGTATTCTTTCAGCACCTATTTATTGAATACTATTACATGCTAAACATTATTCCGGGCACTGGAGATATGCAAGAACAGCAACAACAATAATGACAATAATAAACACCCAGTGTCCCTCAAGTCGCGTTCCATATTGCATGTTTTATATTAAGCACTTGATGTCTACAGTAGCTCCCCCTTATCCATAGGAGATAGGTTCTAAGACCCCCGATGGACGTCTGAAACTGCAGAGAATAGTGAACCCCATGCACAAGTATACTGTTTTTTCCTAAGCATGCATATTTTTTCACTTAAAGAAAGCACTTTACCGCTTCTCTGTGGCATATCCAAATTTCCAGCATCACTACCTTTGCACTTGGGAACCATTATTAAGTAAAATAAGGATTACTTGAACACAAACACTGCGATATCTCAACAGTCGATCTGTTAACCAAGACCGCTATTAAGTAACTAACAGGTGGGTAACGTATGCGCGTGGGTATGATGGACAAAGGAATGACTCGTGTCTAGGCAGGATGGAGTGAGATTTCTTCATGCTGTTCAGCATGACGTGCAATTTAAAACTTATGAATTGTTTATTTCTGGAGTTTTCCATTTAATATTTGTAGATAGTATTTATCTTCAGGTAACCCAAACCATAAAAAGCCAAACTGCGGATAAGTGGGGACTACCATACTAACTCCTTTCATCTTTTTAATGTCACAGAGGGAGGCACATTTATTAACCTCATGTCACAGAAGAGAAAACTAAGACTTAAAGAGGTCCAGTAATTTACCCCAAGTCACACAGTAAGTGACAAAACCAGAGCTAGACATACGACTGGCCCAGGTTGCCAGTCCCAAATCCTATACACTTATCACTGTGTTAGACTGTCACAATGGGTAGGATCCTTACTCTCACAGAATTTATAGACTAACTGAGATTGCAGACAGGTCAACAGGTAATTACACTAACTGCCTCCATGGGGAAGCACCTTGGAAGAACAAACCCTCACAGAGAATGAAAATAAATAAGTCTGTTCATCAGTGCCTAGGAGCCAGGATCCGATACGCAAAGCAGCGCCTCACTTTAACCACATGCTTTGAATACTGAATATCTTTCTCTGAAATGCTTACAGCCTTTCACATCTACTCATCATATTACCCCTTGCATTTTTGAAGGATTGTATGACCTGTTTGTATTTTCAAGTTGGTATTTTAAACTCAATATCGCATTTGATCCTTCCAACAGCGATGTGAGATGGCAGGGCCTGAGACAATCGTGCCACTTTACGCCCGAAGAAACTGAGGTCTTGTGAGAGAAGGCTACGTGTCCCAAGTCACCCACTTAGTAAGCGGCAGACCAGGGACTTCAAACCAGATCCTCAGACTTGGGGCCAGGCCTCACTAACCTCCCGTCTCAAGAAAAGCCTCCAGCATCTTGGTTCAGAAGCTTTGACAAACTGAATTACGTCTCTGGTCAAATCTGTACATGTGTCATAAGAGATCTGAGTAGGGTTTTGAAGTTGTGCTTTCCACAAACATGTAATGTTTTAAAGTAAAGCTACTTTGTATTTATAGAGTGTCTTTTGTCACTTACTTTTGAAGTTGTGCTTTCCACAAACATGTAATGTTTTAAAGTAAAGCTACTTTGTATTTATAGAGTGTCTTTTGTCACTTACTTCTAAACACTTTCAGGCTCGGAATTTAAAGAATTTTGTACCGTTGGGATTACTTAGCCATTGACTTTGATCCCCCCTGAATTTGTCTGATGTGATCATTTTGTCCATTCTAAAACTTTGCTGGTCACAGTACATATCACGTAGGGAGGCCCGGCACATGCAGAGCATATTGGTGTCAGAAATGCATCATGTCTATTTCCCAGGGCACGGACAGCCCTCCAAGCAGATTCTTCTATGGGCTTGTGCTTAAGAATAGCATTAGGATATGAAATTGATTTCCAAACACCATGAGAAAGAGTCTTCAGAGACTTTGAACACATTTTCTATGTGCTGAGTATAGTCCATATAGTTTTAAACACCAGAATAATTTCTTTTTATTTCCACCTTCTCTCCCTGTCCCTCTTTTTCTTCATCAAAGAGCACCCAGCCACCGAGCCATGAGAAAGTCCATGCAGGCAGTTACTTTTATAGTAATTAAATTTGGTAAGGGACTAACTCTTGTGTTGTTCAGTGCTTATGAAGGATAAGAAAGTTGTGAATGATGGGGTTCTATAGATAAATTAAAATTAATATTTTTCAAACTTAAGTCCTATTCCCTTCTAAATTTTTTCCAGGGTTGTTCATCTAGCCAAATATCTTTGAGTTTTTTATTTCTTTTTTCTATTCTTTTTTTTTTAATTAAAGTTTATAGGGGTGACAATTGTTAGTAAAGTTACATAGGTTTCGGGTGCACAATTTTGTAATACATTATCTATATATGACAATGCGTGTTCACCACCCAGAGTCAGTTCTCTTTCTATCACCATATATTTACTCCTGGGTATGTCAGAGAGTTTCTGGGAATAACCAAACTGAACTATGCATTCCTCTTTTTCAGGAGGCCCAAGTTAAAATATATTGTGATCTTATTTATCAAACGCAAAATTTGAATATGTGATCTAAAAAGTCTGAATATCTTTGCAGTGACAGCAGAGCAGAAAACCAATGCAGCCTGTAAAACTCTGGGCATTTGATGATCACCAGGAGGAAAGGGTATGGAAGGGGAGGCCCCACCAGACTGCAATTTGAATGTACGTCTTGAGATGTCACGGATATCAGGAAAAGCCCCTGGGCATCATAACTATGTAAATGAGAGCTACTGAAATCCCTGCTCTAACCTCCAATGTTGTTCTTTGAAAAACACAGCTCTGATCATGAACCTCAACAATTTAAAACGCGTTTCTTTCTACCTGACTCCCGAGTGGTCCATGTTCCTCCTTATCTCCAAGTTGTTGCACATGCCATCCCCCCTCTCAGACATTTTCTCCTTGGAAAACTCCTACATCTTGATCTCTGGTAAGCTCAACTGTTACCCCATCTGAGAAATCATCCCTGACTACCAGCCCTTAGTGGCTCCTTCCTCGGTGCTTCCTGAGCACTTGGTGCTTACCTCTAGAGTAGCATGAAACATGCCGGATTGCAATTTTTTACAGGCCTCTCTCCTTTGCTGCATTAGACTAGAAATCATATCTTTTATCATCTCCGAGTCCTATGTAATGACTGCTACATAATAGGCACTTAAATGTTTGATGAAAAGAGAAAAAGGAAGAAAGAGAGAGAGGGAAGAAAGAAGGAAGGAAAAGACAGGGAAGTAGAAGGGAAGAAAAAAAGAAGGGAAGGGTGCAGGAGGAAATGGAAGAGAGAATAAAAAGAGCTTTTTCTTCCAACTTATAATCCTACTATAAAATGGGAATCATCTCTCCTCCTTCTCCACAGATATGGAGAATTCCTATTTATTTCACAGTCTCTCAATTAAGTTGTTCATTTGGATCTAAAAAGACATTTATTGACTCTTGGTTTCTATTGATTCTGAAGAGGCCCCTGGGAAGATTTCATAAATGTAGAAAAGATAAATAAATGTACAGGTAATAAACTCTACATTACATAAGCAAAACATTACTTAATTACATTCCTATTAATATACTGACTCTGTAATGAATTTTTGAGGCATTTAATTATCAATTTGACAAGTTAATCTAGGGGTAGTTAATGATTATACCAGTAAATTGTTTTTAAAAATCACTGACAATTATTAAGTTTCGTAACACATCAAATTAACTTGCTAAGCTGTCTGGTTAAATACACAGCAGTTAATTATGAGGTACTTACACATGCCTCAAATTTTAATATGTAAGTCTTGTTAATTGTGTAATGTCAAAAGTGTTGTGTAAGGGAACAATTTACCCATGGGGAATACTCAGAGTCCATGCAGTGTGACCACTGGACAAGCAGGAGCATGCTCTGTGATGCTTCACCTTGTTTTTCTCACTTTTTCTAAATCTTGGAAGAGAAAAGATAGAACGCCCTAAAAGACACAAATGATTCTCATACACAGTTGGTCCTGTGAGGCAAACTCTCTCTCTCAGAGGGAACTATGAAAAGTGGTCCGATTACAAAGGGTTAGGACAACGGTGGTACTTTTGCCACGTTATTAGCACTAGCTATGGGCCAGACCCTGTGCAAGGTGTTTTACATAGGCCATCGCTTTTAATGGTCGAACGAGGTTTAAAAATCCCACCTATATGCAGGTTTCCCTTGAAGTGCTTAGTGGAGAGGTGGAACAAGAAATCACACACACCAGAACACTGAGATGACTTAATCTTAGCTTAAAATGGCAGCCCGAGTCTGCTGGCCATATGGCTTAAAGCTGGACAGATGCAGTGGTCCCAGTACTGAAGACATAACCATAGTCAAAGACCATTTACTTTTCAGGGGTCCTGAGTACCTGTTTTCAACTCTCCCCCCACCCAGACTATGTGGTTCTAGGCGACCCCTATCAAAACCCAAAGTTCTTGAGTCCTACTCCTCTCTGTTAGCTCTCACACTATTTAGTGCACTGACTGCTGGCACAAACTAAACGTTCAAAAGACTCGTATTGAATCAAACTGGATAGGATGGAATGGGATGGGATGGGATAGGATGGGATGGAATTATACTGGATTCCATTGCATTAGACTGGACTCTATTGAATTGAACCTTATAAGGAAGGAAAACATATTCTAGAAACTTATGTTTCTTTACCTTTAAGCCAAGGTACTTTCAGTGATAATAAAACAACATGAAAGCTGTGCGTGGACTCTATGGTCAGACTACAAAGTCCTCAGTTCAAACCTCAGCACCACCACTTACCAGTTTTGTGAGTTGGGGTAAATTCCTTAACCTCCTTACACCTCCCTGAGTACAGCTAAGATACTAGTAGTATCTACTTTAAAAGACTGCTATCAAGAGTCCTTTCAATTAATTAATTCTTATAAAGCCCTTCAATAAAGCCTGGCACATAGAACTCACTACATAAGTATTTTTTAAATAAAAATAATTTTTAAAAATTACCTTTTTGAAACGTATTCCACTTTACATTTTATAAAGCCCCTTCACATATGGCAACTCACAACACTTATGCACAGGAAGGATTATCTCTATTAATCCACACCAGGCCAATAAGGAAACTGAGGCATAAAAGCAACTGAAGATCAAGAAGTCAAGCAGGACCTAAATGGTCATAGAACTTGATCCCAGTTCTGTCTTATTTAGGCTATTTTCAGTTTGGTAGGTACCGTCTTCTGATTATATCCCTAACAGTTTCCATATATAGTCCTGACTGTGATGTATACCACAGGTCACCTGATAGACAAGAATTATGTAAAGTCATAGCATCCTCAGTGTTATTGGAATAGGCTTTTTTGTGCCCAATACTCAGAAAAGCGAAGGATTGCAGCCTGAATTAAGATGACATGTTTGCAATGTGGTATGATAGAAATCACCCCAGTGAGGAAGTCAGGAAACCTGAATTCTGGCCCTCACTCAACCACTAACTGTTGTCATTTTAATAACTAACATTTATTGAGACCTTAATTTGTGCCGTGCACTGTGTTTATATCACTTAAACCTCACAACAAACCTTTATTATTTCCTTTTGCAGATGTTAAAACTGAGGTGTAGAGTAGAGAAGCAACTTGTTCAGAACCAGTTGCTGGTAAGTGCTATAATAAATCTTATTTGTAGAACGAGGGTTTCGGACCCATATGACCTCAAAGGCACTTTTCAACCCTGTCCCTCTATAATTGAGTGAGCTCTTGCCTAATCTTCACTCCTCTGGGGGATAATTCTGTGGTTCTGGGCAACTCTACATCAAACCTCAGACATCTCAGGGCCTCCCAGGATACCAAGTTTAAAAAACTGGTGAATCATTGCATAATGTGGGATTTTCTAATCATCGAAAGAAGGAGCCATAAGAGAAATTGGCAAAAGATAAAAACCCCAAATCTTCCCCAGCTCACCAATTTCATATACACATTTACTGCATTTGTAATCATGAGATTCATTCCATTTTGCATTTTTCTTTCTTTACTGAATACACTATCATAAACACTTTTTCAATAACTACTGCTGAAATTCTTCATAATGATCATTTTCATGACTACATAAACAACCATGAACAATTATCAAATGATATTTGGTCAAATATCATAATAAATTACCATTACTAAATATTTAAGTAGTTTTTGGTATATTTACTATTACATATAATGAATACCTTTGCAAAGCCCATTTTTTAAATCAGTGATATTGTTGCTATAGCATGAACTCCCCAGAAAAAGCTAAGCAAACATCACATCCATGTCTGTGTCTCACACTCTGAAAAGGAAGAGTGTAATGTTGATAGACCACAAATGCCCTGTTGAAATCTGAAGGCATTAAACAGTGGATCTGGCTCCAGATTTTGAATGAATATGACTAGTTTGCTAAGGTGAACAAACATTAACCTAAGAGAGGTTTTGAATGCTGAATTCTTGGCGCCTGGATCCGAGGCAAAGCTTACTTACTGTCAAGGAGAAAAGGGTCTGTGAGAAGAACCTACAAGAAACAGATTTACAGAAATAAAAAGAGATCTTACGGGAATTTATAAAGACCAAGCCCTCAAGAAATGAGCACTCAGGAGACACAAGTAAACCAGTTTTCTTGGACCTCACTTTGATGTTTTTTTATCTTAATCCTAAAGAAACATTGTGTTAGCTAATCAGAAAAGGTGGTTAAAGCTGGGAATCATATGAATGCATACATTTTAATTTAAGACATTCATTTGCCAGTCAGTAAGCCAAATCCTTTCTTCAAGCATGTGTGTTCCAATTCCAGAGTTTCTTCCCATTTTTCTTGACTAAACCATTCCCATAATGTATCCTCCATTATTTCCACTTTCGGGTGTTTTTGTTTTTACCTGTCAGCTTTCATTGTGTTTGTCTTAATGGAGGAAAACTTTAAAAACTTGCAGAATTCATTTAGATTTTTTTTTCTTTTATGGATACCTCAACCACAAACTAATTTTAGAGTATTTTTCAGCAACTTACCCCTTTGAGTCTTCCCAGAGCAATGAATTTAGTTTTCATTGAAACAAGGTCTCTTTATTCTCACACTCATACTTCATCTGTTTGCATAATATTTAAACTATATAATTATATTAACTAATACAACTGACATAAATAGGTTTGGGGGAGGAAATCAACTGACCCTTGGTAAGCACGCAGCTCAACTGCCGAGAGGAGACGGGCACCAGCACACTAGACAGCAGCGTATCCCCATGAGTATTTAGTATGCTAAGGGCATCTGTCAGATTACTTTACAAAGAGAATGGAGGGCGCTGGCAGCTAAGTGGGCATTACATCCACTGAATCATCAGTGTTCCTCAACACGAAAGAGAAGGACACAACAATGAGAACAGGATTCCTGAATGCAGAGGCAGTGCATATCTGCTGTCTCTATGTCACCAGGGGCTAAAGAGACACTAAGACTCACCATGGACTTAGAGCTAAGTGTCAGAGCTTGCGTCCTTCACTTTCTCGGAAACCTCATTTCACCGTCTATTTTAACTCAGTGGTTTTTACAAATTTTAAGGTGGTCCTAATCCATTCTAATGAAATCTAAGGAGGTTTTCCTCCAAGAAATTGCACTGATGTGTTAGCAAATACATGCCACTTCAGAGGGCTCATAGATCTGCTCAGGAAGCCTGATCCCACAGGATTCTGTTGATTCCCAGATTCGGGATCCCTATCCGAAAAGGGAGGAGTGCTATCGAAATGTTAACAGTTCCATCATTTGCTATGAGTTCTGAGCCTCTATGCAATGTATGCTTGAAAGTCTTAAACATTTGATCTGGACAAGCCCTTAGAGATCACGCAGTCTCCACCATTTTAATAAACTGAGGCTGAGAAAGGCCAGCAGTTTGTCCAAGGTCATCTGTCCATGACACAGTGCTCAGAACAGAACAGATTATTTTCCGATGCTCTATTAAGAAAATAACTTATTTTTAATGGCTAGTGAACAGGATCACAGGTATATTTGAAGCCCAAATATCTGGCCAGGCTCCAGCTTCTAGATTCACTGATGGTTAGAGATTCTGGAGGATGTAGGAATTGGACCTTGAACCTAAAGCACCAGAAAAAAAGTTCCTGGGTTCCACTTCAAGCTTTACTACAAAGTCACTGATGTTGGGGAACTAGTTCTATTCATTTGGTCTAAGATCTCTTGTTTGTAAAATTAGATCATTTGACTAGGAAATTTCTGAGGTGCATTTCCAATTCCAAAAACAAAGTCTGGTTGTCCTCATTTTCTTGGCTTTTTTCCCCTTCAGTACAACCCAGAGATGGTGACCACTAGGGGTCAGACTTGCAAGAAAAAACCTAAGTATTAGATTTTCTTTCTTTCTTTCTTTTTTTTTTTTTTAACTGGGAGGAAACCAGATCTTCTAGCCTGGCAAGTAGGGAGTGCCACATTTAAACCCTTTCAACATGTGAAACTCTGTTATGTTCTTAAAGATTTCTAAGAAACCAAGGTTTCACAACATTCTCCTCCAAGAAAGTCTTCCTTATATGTAATGTAGATCCCTCAAATATAATTTAAATCTATGTCTTATTGCGGTGTCTCAGTGTAGGCTGGTAATCAGTGGCTATTATTCTGGGTGAGATACGTCTTCTTCTGAGCAAGCAACAGTTCATGTCTCAGTTTTCATACCTGTAAAATGGGAGTGGGGGGGCAGCATTAGAGTTCCTCTTTCAATAACTAGCACCTTTGTACCTGGCACTATGTTCACAGGAAACAGCCATGGCCAGCCCTCAGGGAGCTTTGATGATCTCTAAGAGCTCTAAAGTTCAATTATTAAGTGAGATTACATGTCATTTTCTTAAGCAGGGTCTCATTTTGTACCTTTCAAAATAAGGGAGTCCCAGTAAACATCCCTTAAAACCTCTTATAGATCGATGGCTGTAACATTCTATGGCTCTACTTGCTGGGCTAGTCTACTGGTCCTCTTTCAGAATTCTTTCTTTCAACCATCTTCATTATCCTTCATACCTCTTCGCATCTCAAAACCTGTCCATATTCTGTGCCTTGAATGCATCTTTTCTCTAAGTATTCTTCTCATCCAGAGCTTGCCATCCCCACTCATTTTCTAGCCTTTGTTTATTCAGTAGCATGGAGAGTGCTCTGGCAAACGGGAAGCCAGGGGATGTGCTCCCTGCTAGGGCAGCACAAGGTGCTCAGCCATATTCCCATCCCATAAGGAGCTTAGTTTAGCTGTTGTTTTGTTTTTGAAATATTGAATTTATTTTTTTATATTTTAAAATTATGTGTATAAAACATTCCAACAATATGAAAGTGTATATTCAAGAATAAAGTTCCTCATTTTCTCCTCTTGCCCTGATTGCATACCTTGGAGATAAAAGCTATACACATTTTAGTGATTATTCTTCCAGAGTTTTTCTTTTTGTATATACACACAAGCTTTTTGTTTTTACAAAAAGTTCCGTGTTCTCAGGGAGGTATGTGCACCACTCACTAGAGATAGCTTTCTAGTGGGAATGAACACACGGCGAATACATAGTTATAAAAATGAATATCAAAAACATTACGTGAGTGAAAGAATACTTACACAGACAAGTCCATAATGTATTATTCCTTTCATATTAAGTTCTAGAACAGGCCAAACTAATCTATGGTGAAAAAAGTCAGAAGAGCGTTTCGCTCTAGTTGGGAAAGATTGGGGATTGACTGAGGGGACACATGAGAGAATTTACAGGCTGAGGTTAATGTGTTACACACCCTAATAGAGATTTGGGGTACACAGAGGCATGCATTTGTCAAAACTCAGTGAATGTATTATTATAATTGTGCATTTTATTGTATATATATTGTATTGTATATATATTGTATATATATTGTATATATATTGTATATATATATAGTGTATATATATATAGTGTATATATATATATATATATATGTATGTTAAAAGAAAAAACCAGTAAAGAAATATTGAACTCTAGCAAAACATATTCATGCTGAAAATATATAAGGGAACTGTATCGATGGCTCCAAGTTACTTTGAAATAAATAAAAATATAGACTAATGGATGGATAAAAGAATGGATGAAGGGGTAAATGATAAAGTCATTTCAGCAAAATGTTGATGGTGGAATCTAAGAAGTGGATATATAAGTGTTATACAATTATTTCATCTTTGCTATAGATTTGAAATTTTTCACAATAAAATATTTTAAAAAGTGCTTTGAAAAATTTTAAACACATATAAATAGAATAGATTATTACTGACAACAACAAGTCACCACATTTTTTGAACCAGGAAGAAATAGCATTAGGGCAAGAGGCCTAATGCTCTTCCCCAGATTGTCACAAATGAGTAGCTACATCATTCGTACAGGCTCCAGGAAGAAGAAACAATCTTCAAGAAATAATAATAGCTTTCATTTACTGGACAGTCCTGCATACTGTAAAGTTCAAATATGTTATGGCACTAAATCCTTTCACTTAGAAAAAATAAGTATTCGCATTCCTATTTTTAGGAAAACCAAGGATAATAAAGCTCAAAGCAACTAATGCAAAATTATATGACCAGTGAGTGGCTGGGCTAGGATTAAAACTGAGTCTTAGATAACCCCCAAACCCATGTTCTGCTCACTGGAATACACTGTCTCTCACTTCATGCCCTTCCTGGCCTCTGCCTGCTAGGGAGCACCCCAGACCTTACATCAAGGTATGCAGGGGGTGAGGAGAGATGGGCTCCCAAGTCGTGATGGGGCAGTCAGTGGAGCAGGTGCTTTGGTCACTCACACTACTGTGATGATGGGCTGGAGTCAGCTCTAGAAACCCTTGGCGTCTCTCAGTGTATGCTTTGACATGAAGCGACAAACGTCAGACTTTGTGGAGGGAGCTAAAGGCAGTAAACTCTAAGCCAATAGTAAAAATCAAATGTGTTCTGATGTGTTGGATCAAGACCTGGGAACCTCATGGGCTCCACCCTACCTCCCCACCATCACAGCTGCAAATGTTTATTTCTCTAACATCTGGCCAGCCCATGTGTAAACAGAATGAAGGGTCAGCATGAGGAAAGGATTGGAATGCCCCGTTTCTCAACCTCTTAAGGATTTAGTGACATGGGACAGAGCCTGAGTTAGGAAACGCTTCAATTGCATTAGGATCTGGGCAGCAGTATCCAAAGGCAATTTAGGATCTCTTATCTTTGGGTCTTTTCTCATGCCATTGTAAATAGGTGGTGTCGGGGAGTGGTGAGAACTCTGGATTGAGAATTAGATGACCCAGATTCCAATTTGGGCTCCTCCAATAACTGCCTGTGAACTTTTGAGAAAAATTTTCTTCCTATGTTTCATTTTCCCATTTGGATCATAAGAGAGTAAAACTTTCTCTAAGGTTTCATCCAGCTTGAATCTTGAATTTGGGGGCATAATTTCAGCAGCTGAAATATTACTGTCTTTCTTTTTTCAATAAGCTTATTCTTAGCCACTGCCTCTCCCATCGTCTACATGGCACTTCAGAGATTATCAACTCCCAAAACTTTTTTATGTCAAATAAGTTTCACCTTGCTTTCTCTCCTAAAGGACATGTTAGAACTAACCTCAATGCGAAAGATAGAATTCAATCTATTAATTATTACTTCTGTTTAAAAAGGTAATTATTTAAGCAGGGTCTTCTGCTTGATTCAAAATGATAAGCACATTAAGTGTTTGCTGAGCCTACTTTTTAATGTCAAAGGTATGACTTTGATATTCAAATATACTTTTAAAACGTTCAGTACATTTTCATTTCTTAAAAACTAGATCAAAGTAAAGGTCTCATTTAAAATAAGCATGTTCTTAGCCTTGATAAATGAAATGCAAACAAAATAATGAATGATGAATTTACAAATATATCTTGAATGCTAAGGTAAAGAATGTTGACTTAATTGAGTAGGTAATGAATGCTAGGGAAAGTTTTTAACCTAAGGGATAATACAATCTGAGATTACAAATTGAGTTATTCTAAGAAATTGGTCTTTGTAACCTAGCCATTAGGCCTCAAGAAGAAGGTAGAATTCATAATTCTGTGCCCACTTCACTAATATCCTGTTTCTCCTCTTTAAATCAATCCTATTTTTTCATCTCAAGATGATCTTTTAGGTTGAATTTACCAAGGTCAATTCTTTCCCTAATACTCATCAGCAAAAGACAAAAGAAAGAAATTGAAATTGAGGGAATGAGAAATGGAAAGGCAAGACAATGCCATGGAATGGATCCACCTTATTTTGCGCTTGTGTTTAAGTAGGGGCAGCTTAGAGCTTCCCTGAGTGGGAACCCCTCTCTCAAGGAAACCCAGACTTCCTTTTGACCCTTTGAGAGATCCTGTTGGTCCCACTTCCAAGTTGTTTGAGACCTCTGGGTCATGCTCCAATCCAGCAGAGGGAGCTCTTGGAGCAGAATTGGGGACAGTGGTGGGAAACTGGTAGGACAATCTCAACCTCCTTCACCAGAGGGCTGGCTTGATATTTCTGGTGACCTGGAAAGACAGATCATTGGTCCTTCTTGCCTAGCATTATAGAATTCTGCTCATAGTCCAGTTAAACTCTGCTGAAGACCCTGTTTTCCAGCTCTACCTCTCCTCCCACTATCAAGAAAAAAAAAATGACTAACTGATCTCAAGAGACAGAAAATAAGAAATGTGACATCCAGGCAATTGCACAGAAAAGCTGCTGAGAGCTGAGAAGTCAAGAAAAGGTTAATCAAGTTAGGTGTGTGTCAGAAATAGTCAAATCAGCTTAAGCAAGATCACCTGTCTACCACTCCCTATCTCACTGTCCACATGGGAATTTATGAATTTACAAAAAATGATGGCAGATATCATGGGCAGAGCCAAAATAATGACACGAAATCAACCTTGAACTAGGAATAGGTAGCAGAAATCCACAAAGGTTTTTGAGCCCAAGAGTGATGTAATCAAAGCTTAGCAACTGGGTTGCCTAGCAAAAGATTTATCCATTGCAACCGAGAGACCGAGCTCCAGCTAGCAGCGAAAACTGAGCACCCAGGAACAGTGCAGACCCTGGATCTGAGACTTGACTTTGTGTCTTGGGCCCAGTTCCTTGGGTAAGTCTCTTTAAGCCTCAGTTTCCTCATCTACCCACTGAGAGAGTTGAACCGTGCACCCTGTCAGCTTCATTTCACATTTTATATTGTGTATGGGTTTCTATCATCTTAGAATTATAACTTAAATTTTCTGTAGGGAATCCATGTACAGAAGGTTAAGGGGAGCTGTCCATTCATTCTGTCATTATTTAGTTAACACACGTCCTTCGGGGAGAAAAGAGTTTGTTTCAGAACTTCCAGTCGTATCTCCACTCCCATCCATATTTGCCCTTCTGCCAGCAGCACTGAGGGTGTGGTGTGGGGGCTACAGGTGAGGGAGAGGACATTAGTTTCTGAGCTGATTCATGGACTCCATAGTGGATTAGTGGAGTTGGATCAGCCAACTGATGTAGACTCTGACTTTTAGGCAAATAGACAACAAGTGCTAAAAGAAGCCTCAGAGCTCAACTGTTCTCCCCTTGTCGTTTAGTAAATGCTGAGACACACATCTCAGCCAAACAGTAACTGGTAAAATAAACCTGGGTTATAGTGTCTTTATAGGCTAAATGTAACTTCCGCCATATAACCTCCTCATTTGCCAATGCCATAACCTTACCAGGACTATTGAGATTTTCTTCTTTCCAAGTTTCATGGGATCCTTGTGCTGCTTAGAGATAATCACAAACCCCTTCAAGCCTTGTCATAAAACACTGCAACTCAAATGTAACAGCGCTAAGTAAATCGTTTGAGTAAATGTTGCTTTCACCTGTGATGCTCTAATATTTGGATCTTCTGCTTCAATTAAAGTTAGGAGGGTTTCAGTTAGTTCATTATTCATAAGTGGACTTACTTCTCCACTTCACGCACTGATTTGGGTCCAAATGAACACTTATTTGTTTATTTACTTATTTATGAAAATATACTTGAAAAAAATTGAGGAAGCTTACAATTAAAAGCATAAGTTTTTTACTTTAAACCCAACTCCAAAACAGGAGCATAAATGCAATTATTCTTGAACCTAAGGGAACTATTGCAAACATCAAAATGACCAAAAAAAAATTTTTTATGACATTTTCTTGTTTACTCTACGAGGTCACTGAGGGATTTTCTACGTGAGTCTTTATCATGTTTCCCCGAAAATAAGACGTTACCGGAAAATAAGCCCTAGCATGATTTCTCAGGATGACATCCCCTGAACATAAGCCCTAATGTGTCCTTTGGAGCAAAATTAATATAAAACCCGGTCTTATTTTTGGGGAAACACGATACATGAGAGCCATTAAATAACTTGTCAATATCTTGATGACACCTTCGTAATAAAGAAACTTGCATTTGTCAACCTTATTGCAGACCTTGGTAAAGTTCAAAAGTGTACTGTCAAATTGTACCTCTAAGGCAGAGTTCTGAAGCCCCACGCCACGGAGTCCTGGGCAGTAGACGGCTTCCTGGAAACCTAACACAGGATAGGGAGAAATCTGAAGCATCTTGAGGAACAGCTGTTTCGTAGGAAGCTCAATGCAGCCTCCTCAAACACCAGCTGTCTCAGCTGGACTAGGACGCAGAGAGCAGATGAGTCTAAACAGAGGTGGCTGACCTGGCCCTAAAGGGCAGGTGTGCTGTTTTGGGGCCTGAAGAAAGATCTCTGTGCTCTTTGGGCTCTGGGTACACAGGAAGTTCTTCAGACCTGGCTGAGATCTTGAGACTGGTCAGGTTTCCTCACTAGAAAACAAGGTCGCTGGACTTAGTTTTGTGTCTCACAGAGCAGTCACTTCATTCCCACCTCTTCCTCTCATCCAACTGCGCGCACACACACATAAGCTGTTTCTTCAGGGGCTTCACTGTAGGATCACAGCATGTTAGAGCTATTAGGTCTTCTTAGCCATTTATTTTATGGAGATGGAAAGTGAGGCTCAGATGGAGGGGCGCGACCATTTACATAAGGCCAAACTGGGATGTGACAGACGCGAGCTCCAGAGGCTCTCTCTTCTCTATCAGACGTGTGTCACTGAAGCACACTGACGACTGATCGTTCTAGGCCCATGCTCAGTCACTTCCGTTGCTATCCCACAGCGCTCGGAGAGAGGGAAATGTCCCAGCCTGGCACTGAGGCCCTCCAAGAAAAGCCCTGTTTGCTCTTTATCTCTGTCTCCCTGTTCCCTTGCTGATTGCGTATGTGACTTGTTCCCACTCAGACAGACCAAACTCATGCCCACCTGTCTCGAGACTGATTCTCCTGCCCATTTCCAGTTTCTGAGAGGCTGTCCTCAGTGAACGGAGGTGTCCTGGAAACTAGAGCAGCCACGTAACATGGCCTCCTCACACACCTCCACATGTGCCTCTCCAGAGCATCAAAAACACGCAGCACATTTCTACTTTTAATAATGTTTTTTTTGTGTGTAATGACCAAGGCCGCTTAAAGCCTCTGCTCCCTCCTGTGTGGTAGGAACGGCAAATACGCCCATTTTATAGGGAAGATGAAGGAAATGAGACTCAATGTCGAGAAAGGGCATGTGATTCATCCTCCAGAAAGCAGTGAGTCAGAGGAGAAGGAGAAGGAAAACTCAGGCTTCCTAATGCTGTGCTCCATTCACAAGGCCAGGCATTTTGCCTCCTTTATTTCCAAATACTTGATATCTTTAAGAATAAGTCAACAAACATTCACCCCAATTGGCTTACTTTTGGGAAAACTTTGTAGTATGATGCTAAAGGGTAAGGGACCTTGTATTCCTAACCTCCGAGCTGTACCTAGAATGTTAACATATTTTATAATAAAGCAGCTCTCAGCTTTCCAAGTGCTGACTTCCTCCTGAGGCAACTAGATAAATGAAGGTAATTCTGAAGAGTTAGACTGTCAAAGAAATTGGGCAAACTTAAAAATACAGATGAGGTTTAGATATGAGAGCTTCATCCTACAGGCCAGGTGACCTTCCCTGGTGTTGGGTATCTATTTCCAACATCCAGTGGCTTTCCTCTGTGAAGGGGCTAAGAAAGATGAAAAGAGTTGAGGTAAGCAACTTCTTGCTGGGTCAGAGCATTTTGAAATCCTGGAAAGGCCTGTCAAAAAGAAAGTGGTACTAGGTCCTTCTGTACTTCTTCTCCAGGGAAGAGGAAGAGGAACAAAGGGTTGCTTGCTTCCAGGGCTGGTGAAAAGGGGAGCGCCGAGAGCTCCAGGGAGCTGGGTAAGAAGCATTTCTGACAGGTTCTTCAAACCACTTCATCACATCTACTAATGTGGTAGATACTTGGATAGAGACCCTCACTCAGTGAGGTGACCGTGTATGTTATGACTCAAACCAGAACGCTTGAGGCTGAAAGAGGGAGTTATTAATGATGATACTAGGACAAAATGCATAAACTGGGAAGGCAAACCAGGATAGGCAGATGCCTTAACCTTCAGGGTTGAGACTGACAACAAAGGATTCCCTATCTGTAGAGAAATCTCCACTCCATAAAGATATAATAAGCACAAAGATGGCATAACCGTATGTTAAGGATGGCTGATTATATTCAGACATTATAAAAACAGCCCAAGGAAGAGTTGAAAGAGAAAGATATCACATCTAGAGAGGGGACTTGGCATTTTGAGCTGAGTTTTGAGGATTTCAAAGTATGGCAATGATTTTTTTTTTTTTAATCCAGGTAATTTTTTTTTTTTTTTTTTAAGCCTCAGCCAAGTCTTAGTGGCTTGGGAGCATGGGGCATTGTGAGGCATGGTGAGGAGACAGAATAGATCTGATGTGGCTGCAGTGGAAGGCATAGTGAGACCAGAGAGAGAGGAGGCAGGAAAGGTACTGATGCCCCTGTTGGAATTGGTTCTAATTTTGTGGAAACCACCAGGAATGAGCCGTCCTCCTTTCAAAAGCGGGGTTGCACAAATCAGCTTTCCTGTCTTGGACTTCGATTGAGACTATCCAGATGTCCAGACTTACATGGCACAGTCTGCTGCTGGTCTCACCAGGACAATTGTTTTCCCTCCAACAAGTAAGGGAGTCTCATTATTTGAGGAACTGCAGGACCTCTTCTAGTTTCAGTACCAAGCAGTTTCTCTCTCCATCCAGCTGCCAGAGGAGTGGGTTCGGACATTAGGGGGAAGTGTCTGTTTAGCAATCCAACAGGGCTAGACAGCTTGAGGGAGGTGGATTTTAGGGGCTATTCCCTTGTGAATATTCAAACCTTTGAAACTTCATGGCAAGACCAATTGTATTCTCATTTTCCAGGAATACACACAAGTCCAGAGGAATCTTGGACCTTGGGGCTTTCAAAGGGATGGAGGTCAAGGTAGGGAGATTATCGTTGATACTGAGCAGAGCTTTGTACTTTGTAAAACTTTCACATGTAGGCCTATAATTTTGTGCGATAGCTCAGGAAGGTGTTATTACTGCGAACAACTTACATATAAAGGAAGTAAGGCGCAGACAAATGGGTGACTCATCCAAGGTCACACAGCAAGTGACAGAACTCAAGTCTCCTAGAGCCAGGACATGTCCGCATGCACCAACCTGACAGCCTGCTCTCAGAAAGGAGACAATATTGAAGAACAGGAGGGGAAGAAGAGGGATAAATCCAGGAGAGGGATGACAAAACCCTTCCCTGTAGTTGTGGGGCCTAGGATGGACCTAGAACCTTCTTCCTTAATTCTTTCTCCCCGCGCCCCTTTCTCCTCTGGACTCAAGAAAACGGGCCCCAGGCTGTGCGGTAGGGAAGGGCTGCCTGGTAACGTCTTTACAGAGACGCGAGCGTGGCCCCGCGGGGTTGCTGAGCTTTCAAAGGCCACTTGTACACTGGAACCCGGTGCAGGGGCCGCAGAGGGCCCGGGTCGGGAGGAGGGGCCGGGCCTGCCTTTGGTGCCTAGAAATCAAAGCAGCCAACCTTGGGCTTTTTCTTCCCCTCACACTGAGGCACTTTTATTGGAGAGATGAAGGGAGGCAGACCGGGCCTACAGTCCTCGCTTTGCTTTTGGAGGTTAATGACCCAGTTAGCAGCTCTTGGCTGCGTTTCCGACATTTTGCAGACATCAAGCCCCGTGTCTCTGCCAAGTACATTCTGTTCTCTGGAGCTCATCCAATGCATCTCAGATTACTATGTAATGCGACAAAGAGGGAGAGGTGGCTGGGAGGGGCATCGGGGAGCAGGCGGGGCGAGCCGAGCGGGAGGGGAAAGGGCGGGATGCCGGAGCGGCGGGGCGGGGTCAGGGGGATGCCACTCTAAAAATAGCTGCCCCCCTGGAAACGCAGCCACCAAGGTGCTTATTTACTGCCCTACAGTGATCCCAAAGTGAGCGTACGGAGGGCCCTGGTGTCCACTCAGCACTTGCAGGAATCCTGAGGCTGAGAGCCAAGCTCCCCACCTGGGTCGGGGGGCCGCTGAGACTCCGGCAAGGAGAGGCAGGGGAGCGGAATGAGAAGGGGGAGGAGCTAGAAAACTAGGCCCCGCCCGGAGGCCTTCGCTTGCAGAGCCAGCGGCCACGGCAGCCTACGCGCTAATTATAGACGTGAATGGGAAGAGGCAGCTTTTGAATGATTGTGTTGCTTGCGCTGCCTTCGGAAGCTGAGGAGCAGGTGCTGCCCTGCTAGATGCAAAGTGATTCATTTAAAAGCCCTCTGTCACACACGCACACGCCCTGACGTACGAATGCTCTAGCTGACGCCTACCACCGCCCATTGGTGGATTCTAGAATTAGTTTAAGACACTTGACTAGGACCCGGGACAGAGACTGGGGGGCTTTTCCTATTTCTTTCACACCATCCTTAGGAAACTCCCCGTGCATGAGAAGAGCCCCATGACTTTTCAAGCTGATGGAAAACGCACGGTCTGTTTTACAGATGGAGAAATTGAGGCTGGTAGAGAAGCTGGGGTGTGCGGGGGTGGGGGAGGGAGGCGCGTAGTGAGTCCCTGCGAAGCTGAGAGCCTCTGTTTGCCTTCCCAGATTGGAACCTGAAGCAGGTTTCACTTCAATGACATTAATTTGCAGGCATGGATCCTTCGCATGAACATGCCCGTTCTTTCCCGGGTCAGCTCCTCCCCCATCCTACCCCTCACCCTACTCTCACACAGGAAACTTGCTAATGCCAGCCGCTTCTCATTGGTAGGTTTACTAGTTTCAGGCCTGAAAACTGGGTAAGGTGAAAACTCTGCCCATTTCCCTGTCACTTATGTGTGAGTCAGTCTGGTGCGCCCTCATCAGCGTAAGGAATCCTGCTGTGAGGAGGCGGAAGCTCAACTTGTCTTCCTCCTCAGTATCTCACAGGCACCAAACACTCACAGTTAGCCGAGTGCTCTCGTGAACATCGCAACTAATCCAGGCCACGCAAGCAGAGTTATACCCACTTTAACAAGTCCCTGTAGAAATGGAGTGTTGGATGGGGAAGTGACTTGTTCACAATCATGTGACAATGAGTGGCCAAATCAGGAGCCAAACCCAGAACCTCCACCCCCATCCTGGGCTGTGTCCAGTACTCACTAATGTGGTGGTCTGGAAAGCCGGGCAGGGGTCCACCCAGTCATAAAGAAGAGTTGCTCTAAGTGGGCCAGGGTATCTCCAGCCTGGCCACTAGCCTCCTCTGCCCATAGCCTTTGGACCACTGCTCCCAGACCCCAAGTTCATCCTAGTGCACAGTATGAAACTGGGCATGAACAGCTGCTGTCTTCTCCAGGCCAGAAATCTCCAGGCACTGCTCCTGATTCCAAATAACAAGGCCATTCCACTCACCTCCTGGACCTAGCCACATCCTCTCACTTTCTCTGACCACTCAGGACTTAATTCTTTTCCTCTGTTTCCCCGTTCCCTCAAGATCTCACCGGACAGTTGGATTAAGAAACAGCATGAAGTAGTATGCTGAAGGAAGAAGGGAGAGGGAGAATAGATATGAAGGATATTTTAATGATTTTTTATTTGCCTCTTAGACACAAGGAGTGTATCTTAGTCTTTGTAAGTCCCCACGCTACCCGACATATACAGAATCTAGCTCAATGCACTGAGCACAGCAGACACAAGGAAATGTTAAAGAACCATGAAACTTTACATGGCTAAGGAAATGCGTATATACCTAGGCTGGCCATTGTATATCTCTCTGATGACACAAATGAGTGGTTCCGAACATGGGCTTTGCAGATACAAAACCAGGCTGTGCCCTGATCAGCTGTACAATATTGGGAAGTTGCTTAATCTTTCTTGGTCTCTGTTTTCATCTGTGAAATGGGCAGTATTGAGTAGTGTTGAGAGTGCTGAGCCAAGAAGGGAGGGAAATACTCATATGTGAATGGTTGTCCCTGTCATCATGACCTAGTTGGAAGCCAAATTCAGCTATGAGACTTGGGTAACTTTCTTCACCTCCATAGCTACAATTTTCTCATGTATGAGATGAGGATAGTGAGCATACCTATCTTAAAGAGCTGTGTGAATTAAACGAGTTAATAGACATAGAGGGCTAGAAATAGTATGACACAGAGTAAGTGTTTAGTGCAGATGGCCACTGTTCCTAATAGGAAATGAAGATTGAATGATATAACATGTAGAAAGTTCCTAGCTTGACACCTAGCATAGTGTCAGCACTCAGTAAATAACTATTATTACCTCCTCATCTATAAAATAGGATTATAGTTTCTTTTATACAGGGTTATTCGGAGGATTAATTTAGATAATATATATGAACATTCTTTGTAAAACTACATACGTAGGACTACGAATATATTGGGGCATTGATTCAACAAATGTTGTTCTATCTTGACTGTACCTGGTCCTATTTGAGATAGAGACATAAATAATACCCATGCCTTCCAGGAGGGGAGAAGTAGGTAAGGCCCAGGATGGATATACAAATAATTATATAACACTAGACAGAGAGTGATGAGTGCTCTGACTAGCACAATAAATCAAATGCCATGAGACATCAGGGAAGGGCAAGCAGATACCCGGAGGTGGGGACAGGAGTTCAGGCATGGCAGCAGTGAGGATAAAGGCGCTTGAACACAGACTGGAAAAGTGAGCAGGATTGGGACAAGTGGAGACAGAGGTGAGAGAAAGACATTCATGGTAAAGGAAGGTAAGCTATGAGACCTGGCAGGGGAGTCCCAGGGAGCCAGGGCAAGTCCAGGAGTGCCTTGTGATCTTCCCTGATGACATGGAGGTCACATGAACAGGGGATAGTCTTGCAATGATGATTCACGATCAAAGTAAAGAATCTCATGTAGCAGAAGTGGAGACAGCAGAGTGCAGGAATGTTTCTCAAGGGCCAGAGCTGAAGTGATGGAAACTGGGGTGTTTGCACAGCTCCTTCATAGCACCTCTCAGATTTCATACTTGGGTATTTACATTTGTGTTGTATTTTTTACATTGACATGTAAGCCCATTACAGATGGGAAGGGGAGTCTTTTCTTCCTTATTTCTCCCTTGGGCCTACTAGAGTGATTGGCACATAGTAGGAGTTTAATATAAACTCTGAGCCAAAGAATGCTTCATTGATCCCAAGTCCAAAATGACTATCAAAGTGGTCAAAAATTGTCAAATGAATCTCCAAGGAGGTTTTTCTTAACTTTAACTTCAGCAAACAGGCAGACTCAAGGTGATGGAGAAAAGTTTAAAACTCCCTAAACAGGAATGCAAGACTTATTTCATGATCCCTCAACTACATCTGTTTTTAGAAAATAAAATCAGAAAGAACTGGGAAGAAAGGGAAAATAAGAAACCTGGAACAGAAATCAAATTCCTCCTCTAACTATCTCTTATTTAGTTAACTTAATTAGCCATCATCTATTTTTAGTCTGCTTTTTATGAAAAAAAGGAAAAGAAGGAAGGAAAGGTAAAAAGAGAGAAGAAAAGAACTTACCCAAGAAAACTATATGAGTGTGGGCCACTGGTTTGGTTGTCTTCTAAAACCCTCTATGACCTGCACACCTTCCCTGCTCAAGATGGGAAGCAAAAAAAGAAATCCAAATCTTTAACAACTAAAATGAGTTGGGACAAGCAGCTCACTGACAGAAGTTTGCCTACTCTCCTATTCTTGCCTTCTTTAAAATATCAATGCCATTGCCTTTCTTCATCTTTCTTGGGAAGGAAATTTGGTGCTGTGTTTCTTGATCAGAGGCACAGAATGCTGGACGTGGAACAAACAGAACATAGAGATTATCTGCTTCAACCCCTTTATGTTATAAATGAGAAAACCAAGGAAAAGGAGAGAAGAAATTAGTTGCCCAAGGTTGCCCAGCTCATTTGTGATGGAGAACAGGATCCAAGATTTCTAATTTCAAGTTTAGTGCTCTTTCCAAACTTCACAACACCTCCTTAAATGGAGTAACATTCATATTCTAACACATGACATTCACATTTCCCTGGAAAGAGGATAGTTTTGAGAGAAACAGACCTGGATTTAAATTCCAGCTTTACTGTACACTAGCTATGTTTAGGCAAGAAGCCAAATCTTCTGCAGTAACAAGAGCCATCATTGCTGAGCACCTAGTTTGAACAAGCTCAGAAAAGTTAAGAAACTGGTCCAAGAAGTGTACGTTGGAAGTGGTAGAGCCAGGGTTTGAACCCAAGTCTGTCTTATTCTAAATCCCGTAAGTTTTCCATTGCAACATAATGCTTTTGTATGCCTCAGCTTTCTCATCTATAAAATAGAGGATTCTTTTTAAGAATAAATGAGATAAAAAGTGCCCAGCACAGTACTCGACATACAGTAGGTGCTCTATAAACAGCAACTATTGTTATTTTGAACAACGCATTTTGAACACATTATACCTCAGATCTCACCATTTTTATTATATTACTTAAGAGGGTTAGTTATTATCAATCATCACACTTTCATCGACCTCCTAGTGTCAGCTTTTCTCTTTGGGAGCTGGGTCGCAAACAAGGAAGGTCTAAGAAGAACAGGTAAGGCAGGACGGGAATGAAACCTGCCTACTGGTGCTGGAATGCTAAGCAGACAGATCAGGTCTGACAACAGCCTGTACACCCACACAGATCAGATGAGCACCAGGCAACAAGGTATCCAGGTACAAGAGCCTGGTAGTTTGTCCTAAATAGGGGCCAGAGGACAGAACCTAGGGCTTCTGAACTTGACAGATGACTCTTTTTTCTCCTCTGATTATAAAAGCTAGTAAACAGCCATGAAATTGTCTTGGCCATAAGTTGTTGGTGGATACATTCACTCAGAGTGAAAGTACCAAAGCATTCATGGGAATGATATCCACCAAATTCAGAAGTGTTTTCCTCACTAGCAAGTAGGAGGGGAGAGAAGGAGAGAGAAGGAAGAAATGGAAGGTGAGGGCTTTAACTGTGTGTGTTACATTTAATTTCTTTTAAGAAAAAAGAAATCTGAGGACAATATGGCAGAATGTTAGCATGTGTTAGTTGTGATGGTAAGTATATGACTATATGATATCTGTTATATCTTCTCTGTATGGTTACATATTTAATAATTTAAATAAAAATATAAAGTAATCAGTATATTTAAAATTGAATAAACTGTATGAATAATATGTGGTCATTGTAGAAAATCTGAGGATTTTGTGAATAATAACATAGAAGGATAACAAGTTTTAAAAGTTATGATGTTAGCTAGCTGATATGATATCTCTCATATGTAACAACAGGTCTTATTCCAGTAAGAATTCATATAAGACCTTTCTGGTAGGATTTCATACTGATAGTCCACGTAGAAAGATTTCAGGATTCTTCCGATAATACTATCTAGCCAACCATTCCAGAAATACCCGATTGTTGAAGCCTAATCTGGCTGGCCAGAAAGTCCCATCTTAAGACAAAAACCAGGATTTTATACTCTCATACGGAAAGAAAATCTAAAAAAAACTTCTGAATAAAGTTAATGTTACAAATTTCACAAACTGAAACTCATGGCTGGAAATTCAGCAAGGATATGTAAGAACAGAGTAACACCATCGACCATTGGCTCTAACTGACATTTACAGAGCGCTCTGACCAACAAGCAAAGTACACATTCTTTTCACGTGCACATGGAACATGCACCAAGGCAGACCGTCTTCTGGGTCATAAAGCTTATGGATGTCTCCCATGAAGCAGAGATCTTTAGTCCCTCACTCAGAAACCGGTCTCATTTTACATAAAATTAATGAAGATCTGACCACAGCTTGACAGAAGAGAAAGAATTACTTCACAATGGGCAACACTCATCAGTAACAGCTGTCTGCCAAGCCATTGGGAGGAGTCATGCTGTAGCATATAGACGTGCGGGCCCAACACATAGCAGTCTGGTCCATCCGTTCAGGGGCGAAGCCTAACAAGCCCAGAAATGTCTGAGGCACTACTACACTGGTATGCTCAGTGCTTTAGTAGAAAGAGCATGGGAGTCAGCTGAAGAGGGTTTGGGCCTGGCTCTGCCACTAACCCACAGAGGTTGTGGGCCAGTCCCTTTCAGTTCTCCTTTCTGGCAACTAGCTTCCTCTTGGGCAAAATGTAGTCACTAGAACCTAGTGACTAGATCTCCAAGATGAGTTCCACTTCTACCTCTCTGTGACTATTTTTGTGTTCATTCTAATTTCCCTGGGTCTTCAAGGAAAAGATAAATAATCTTGTTAGAAGACAGAGGACAATGTGAAACCTCAGAGGGCATATTTGCTTCCATGCCCTGGCCTATTATCCACCCCGCCTCCTCCAGTCCTGGATGTGCTCAGAAGTATCCCAAAGGGTTCCACAAGGACATATTTACAAACAGCTTCCAAAAAACAGTAAAATGACAAAACAAGTCTTGCAAGAGAAATTCTGTATACCAGACCATTTAATTCTGAACAATGGACCACATGAGGGTGTATAAATAACTAATTACGCTGGACAACATGCACAGCTTTTTTGGATGATTGCAAAATTGGGGAGGAAGGAAATGTGATGGGTATTTATATATTTGAGCTTCAGTCAAAGATTTCATATTCACTCTTAAGCAATTTTCCTTACAAAATTAGCTCAGACTAGAACACGGTCAAAAGACTCGAAACTGGCAGAAAGTCTGCTCTCAAAGGGGGTGGTTTGTGTTCAAGCATTCAGGGATCTGGAATGGAGGAGTGGGTATGTGGGCCTGCAGGGTATTCAGTGAGAGGGGCCATGGTTTCCACAATGACCTACAGGAGTAGAGACTCTAGGGGCATTTGTAATCAGTATTTCAAGGGGAAGTCAAGCTCATCTTGTTATCAGGCAAGCACATATTCATTCCTAGACACTCAATTCATATATTTTCTGAGTCCCTGCTGTATGATCAGTACTATGCCAAGTCCTGGAGATACCGACTGGATCTCTGTAAGAGACATGGGGCTACCTGGCTCACCACTGTGTCTGGTACCTACCTCTGCCTCTGGTACTTACATGCTTGGTGCACAGAAATACTTGTTGGACCAATGAATTGTTGAATGAAATAAGTAACACATGGTCCTTCCCAAAGAGAATCCTCCATCTGGTGGGTGACATAAAACTGCGCAGTTCTCCCTAATATGAGCAGGTTTGTCAATTCACATGATCACCGAGGTGCAAAGGGCTCCGTGAGCACAGAGGAGATAGAGCAGTCAATTCTGACCTCAGGGATTGGCCAGGCTCTTCTTTCCTGCTGCAGGGCCCTCACATACACATTTCCCCACTGCTACTCTCTGTCTAAATTCTATGCATTTGCATAGCAACACTTCCAGAGAAGCTTTCTTTCATTCCATAGATGTAAGCTAATATCTACCCCCTCTCTCTTATGGCCCCATGTTCTTTTTATTCAAGACACATAGCATAACTGGTTACTAATACTTATTTATGTGTTTATTTGTGTAGATTTTCTACTCCTGCAACAAACGAAAGCAGCAGTGTGTATCTTGTTCGTGGCTATCTCACCATCACCTAGCACAGTGCCTGATGCCCGGGGTGAAGAGTAAATATTTTTAAATTGCTCATGAAATACATGAATGACACTTTACAAAGGAAGGAGGATTTTTAGCAGCAACTTGAAAAAGATTCTGACAAAGATATAGGAGAAGAGAATCCAGGAGAAAGAACAGCAGAAGCAGAAGCAAGGAAGAGGGAAAGTGCAGATAGGATTGACTGCATTGGTCACTAGTGAGCAGACCAGTGTTCACCACAAATGACACACTAAGGAATGGCAGGGGGAACCATCAGTGGTTTTGGGGGAAGAAAAATAAAATTACCAGAGCTAGAACTCTGAAGAGTAGCTCAAGAAGCATATGAAGCAATAATTGGTGGGAAGGGAAACTGGAGAGAAAGGGAGAATTAGGAGGCCACTAAAGTGATCTGTAAAAAAAGTGATGGCCGTCTGACCAGGGAAGCTCTAGTAGGAATGAAAAGATCAAAGACATGGCTGTGGAATGATTAAAAGGAATTATATGTGAGGAGAAAGGAGAAGGAAAACTCAGCAATAATGCTCAAGATTCTACCTAGGAGAATGGGTGAAGGGAATGGAACTGTGAGCAGAGACTGCAAACACAGCAAGAGGAGGAGGAGTTTGGCAATGAAGTAAGAGATTTGATATGAACATCTAGCTGGTGTTTTGAGGTGTTGAAGAACCATCAGTGGAAACTACCCAGAAAGAAAGAGATCAATACTAAGTTATGGGTTTAGGCGACACCTGCTCAGAGTGTGTACTGGAGTGGATGAGCCTTAGAACGCCCTGGGACACACCCCCTCCGTTTTTCCTGCACAACAGCTCCTCTTGAACCTCAGACAATGGCCCCAAAAGAGGGGTTCTAGAATCCTCCAGGATGCTAGAGCTGTTTCTGCTCCCTTTGTTGGATACTGGACAGCAGAGGCACACCCTGCTTGTCATTCCATTGTTGGCACAAATGCAGGCATTGTTCTTCTATCCTGGAAAATCACCTTCCTACCTTGTAGACCTTCTTGACTATCTCTCCTTCTGCTGTGCCCTACTAACCAGTGCGTGTAGCCTGAGCTCCCCCTGCCTTAACTCTCTCCCACCCCACACTCCTCCAAGTAGCCAAAGCTACGTTACCCAGGCCACATTGAGCCCTGTGTCCTCATCAGGGAAATGATGAACTTGAAAGAAAAGAAAATCTCACACAGAGCTAGAAAAACTTCTCTCAGTAGTAGAAACATTAGCTTTGACTGACAGAAAGATTATACCCCTAAGTGTTTCCAAACTTAAATAATGAAGAAACACAGCCAAGTGCCAGACTGGTGTGAAGAAATCTCCCAAGGTGAGGAGTACCACACCACTAGTTGGTCATGACAATGGACAGACAGCATTGTTTCTCTCCAGTCATGCAGGCTCAGGCATGGGGAGGCATGCAAGCATGACTAGCTCTCAAGGAGTTTTTCCTTGAAAGAGAACAAAACAAAGGCAGGATGAGAACTCAACCAGCTGCTTCCTTCAGGAGACCTGCTGCCACAGAAGTAGCCCCTCACAGATGTGCCGAGAATGAAGTTTTTAAATTATGACTGACTAGGACAGTCTGAAATTCCTAGAATCACTTCCTACTTGAGTCAAAGAGGAACTCGGGGAGAAAGGGCTCTGCTCTCAGGTGTGAGTGATTTTGAACCCTGGCCCACACTCTGACCCCTTGGAGAACTGGACCACCTCTGGAGATGAAGGGGGAGCCTGCCTAGTGGCTGACAATCAACATGAGTCATTTGTTCTTGTTAATGCCCCAAAGTGTTTAGCTTGAGCCTTCCCAAGGGAGCAAGAATATCACTGTAGGTGAAATGCCTCAGGACAGAACCACAGCACGCCCCTCTGCCTCTCGAAAGCGTTTCTCAATTTCAAAATTATCCCACCTTTGATGTTGATATTCTTTGCCTTCCCAGGGGAGGCAGCAAAATTGATGGGAAAGGAGCTGGGTTCAAAACGCTTACAGGCCTCTTGGTTTCCTGAGGCCTCAGTTTCATCAGGTGTCCAAACGAGGGGGTGATCTTCGCTTGAGCCTTCTCGGGTTGTTATGAGGAATAGATCATATGAGTGCATGGGAACGGGCTTTGTGATCCTGACTTCTCCACACATCAGAGGTTGTAATCAGACACTGACTGAACCTGTCAGGTGGATTTCCTTCTACCTCAGTTGCTGCTCCATATTCCCGGACGGTCATGAATTGTGGTGAGAGGCTGTCACTTGCCTTCTTAGGCTGTTTTCTCTTGGTTTCTTTCCACAATGGAACTGACATGTCTATGGAACACAAGACTACTCCGCTTCTCCAGTCTGTGAGAGCTGCTTGCACTGCTTATGTCAGAGCAAGTAAGACCAGAAAAGAAAGCCGACGTATCCCCACCATTAACAGTCCATAACAACGTGTAGCCAAGCTGATCACAGGACACTGGATCAACCAACCTCACCTAGAATATTCTCAAAGTAAGGCAGTTCATTCTGATGGATGGGAACTTGGGGCCAGTTCATCCTGGGTTCCAGTCTCAATGGGTCACTTCTTGGCTTGGTGACCCCAAAAAGGCCACTTAACTTTTCACAATTTCTTTACTGACACAATGTGGCTAATAATAACCTATGAAGAGTCATCAATATTAAATGAGGTAATAACTATGAAAGAGTCTATCATATAGTAAGTCCCCAGACATATGGGTTTCCTTCCTTCCTCATAGTAGCAGAGAAAAGCAATAATACTAATAGTAGTACTAGCTAATAATTATATAGCATTGATGATATAGAAGGCACTGTTTTAGGAGCTTTACTTATACTGACTCATTTAGTCTTCTCAACAATTGTTTTCATCTTCCTATCATAGGTGAGTGAGCTGAAGCTCAGTGAAATTAAATTAAGTCGTGTAGCTCACAGGGGCAGAATCAGGATTTAACATGAGCAGTCTGACACTGAAAGCACTGCACTTACTATTATGCTTCCCTTGATCATGGGTATTAACCTGCAAGGGTCCCTTCAGCGTTATTCTGAGGTTTGATACACAGGCATTTTTTCTCTTATTATTACAGAATAGCTCTCTAAAAAATATATATTTTAATTAGCTGTGTGTTTTTTTTTTAATATTGCAAAAGGTGTGTTCCTGTTACTTGTAATGGTTCAGCTTCTGACAAGCTGGTTAATTGAATGTTACTTTTTTTTTTCCCCTGCCTAAACTACCTTTGCAAAGTTCACACATATCATGAAGTTATTTATGGTTTGAGGAAGAATATCACATATATAAACAGAAGAATTGTTTATGAAAGTTAGAATTAACAGTGATTGATTTGATTTCACTGATTAGGTAATTGGGGAAATGAACAGGTAATTGGGTATTTACAGAAGAAGGTCAAGAGCGGTTTCTGGGAGGGACCAGTCAGATCCATTCCAGAAGTCTTAGCTCAGCCTTGCCTCCCTCAAAACCATACGACTGTGGAGCAGGAAGGAAAGCCATTTGTTTTTATGGCTTTGCATTCACGTTTCTCACGAAAGCTGCACCCTGATTTGATCTACTCTGACACCTTCAAAGGCACTGCTGTCTACAGAATAAAACCGAACCTAGCTGGGCCTCAAGGGTCGTCCACCCTTGCCTGCTTCCAGACCACTTCTCCAATACTGTCTTCCACATGCTTCAGACCCTACTCTTCCCCAATCACTCTCTGAGCTCTTCCTCCCCCAGGCCTTTACACAGCTGGGGCCCTCTGCTTTGACTCTGCCAATGTTCTAGTAAGTTTCCAGGACTGTTTAAACTGTACCTTCTCCACATGTATGACCCAGATAACCCCAATGTATAAGCAATCTTTTTTCACTTGAGTTTCCCACTGCATAGAATCATATTTCTATTTCAGAATTGATCACTGATTATCTTGCATTAAATTTTGTGCATATATCTGTTCCTTCCACCAGAACGAGCTCCCGGGGGGCAGGATAAAGGTCACCTTCATCTCTGAACACCCCACAATCCTTGATCAACACAAGTTTTGGTGAGAGGAAGCTTTCAATAATTTTCAGTTTACTATAACTGAGCTTCTCACACAGCAGAGAGGAATCACTTTGTGGCTATGCTTCGAGTTGAGAGCCCACCCACAAAGGCCAGGCCAGCCAATGACCTTCGTCCACAGTGACTGTAAGAGAGCACAAGGCGTCAATCTCAGAGAGCCAGAAGGAAAACGCAGCTTTAAGTATCTGGAGATTTTCATATCCAAAAGAGTCATTCCACCAGAAAGTATGATTAGGATTTCCCTTATTATCCAGAGTGTGAATAATAATCATTATAATGATAAATTAGTGGCAGAAGTCATTGATTTTTAGAAAAGAATATTGATAAATGTGCAATGAAATTTTGTTTATTGACTCTCATTCAGGTATTCTTTGCACATACTCCCTAATGAGAAATCACTCTACAGTACTGTATAGATGGTACATCAACATATGATTTCATCTTCATACCAACACAGAGAGAAGTTGGACTCATTATGAATCTGCAGATAAGAAAACTGAGGACCAAGCAGACAAAGAGACAAAGAATTATTTTGTGTTAGAGTTGGATCTCAAACTCAGGTCTTCGGACTATATCCTGGATTCTCTTCTCCCAGGCACTGTGCTATAGATTCAATCAATGTTTGTCTCCCCCACATAATTCATATGCTGAAATCTAATTCACAATGTGATGGTATTTGGTGGACCTTTCAGAGGTGGACCTTTCGGAGGGGATTAGGTCATGAGGTGGCACCTCGTGAATGGGATGAGTGCCCTTAGAATAGAGTCCAGAGTTCTATGCTGCTGCCATCTGAGGCCACAGTGAAAAGACAGCTCTCAGTGAACCGGGAGGCAGGCACTCACCAGACAATGGATCTGCCCACACCTTGTTCATGGACTTCCAGCCTCCCGTTGTTTAACCCACCCACTGGCTGGTCTGTTTGTTACAGTAGCCTGAACAGACTAAGACACATTGACAAGGGTCAGGAACCTGCTCAGGGTAAGGTTGTCACATGAGCAGCTTCCTCTCTAGGCCCCACAGGTCCTTGTCAGAGTCCTGTTACTGCCACCCTGGCCACCCACACACACTTTAGGTGGGTCAGTGCTGTGGAATTGTTCACTCCATGGTGTTTTAGTATCCATGGTTCTCTGACAACATTTCAGACTTTCGATTTTTTTTTATCCAAGTCCTCTGCCTTCAAGAAATGACCTATGACTTCACTCTCTAAGCTGCTCTTCCTGTCACTTTCACTTTGCACAATAAATGCCTTATTCCTTCCAATATTTTCTTGCAGAGTGAAAATTTTGACAGAACTGTACTCAGAGGGGTTGTTCTAAGTAAGCTATGTCTTCATCTATTTAAGACATTAATTCACAATACAAGCTCCCTGTTTGCCTAGAACTGAGCTTGACACAGAATGTATATTTATTGTTAAATAAAGTAAACAAGAAACAATAATAACAAGCATATTATTTAAAGTTGTGGAAGCAACCAACAATAAAAACTAGAGTAAGGATGGTTACGAGCCATTGCCTGTGAGTACAATAACTCCTGGTGGGAAGAGCATGAATGAGGCACTGTTGCGTTTAGTATATGCCTTCTGGAGTATCTGAATTCCAGGACGAGTCGGTCTAATCCAATCTAAAGCCTTTTCTGGGCCTTTCCACCTGCAAACTACACCCTCCCTACCTGAAAACTGCCCATTGGGAAGCACAAAGGCCCAGGGTCTGCACCTGTTTTAACCATGCGGCTTTATTATTTTCATAAAAATTAAAACATTAAATGTAGTTTACAAATCAGTCAGTTTTTATTCTTTGTGACTTGTGGTTTCTGAATTGCATAAACAAAGGACCTAAAACCTCCAGCAAGAGTTCTTTCTTCCATTCTCCTTCCTGCACCCTAGAACAAAGAGGAAAAGTGGAAGAAATAAACAAATACCAGCAGGGCACCACATGGCCTTTTCTACATGTTCGACAGTTTTTCTTTGAACATGGTTTGCTAAATCTTCTCCCCAACAATTCTCTCCTGAACCTGTGCTTCAACAGCCTCCCGCCCCGGCCCTGCCCCCATCTCCTGCTGTCTGCGCCTAGTCTCAGGCCTCTTCAACCCTCAGCAGCACCGCCCGTGCAGAGGGAGAGTCCTTAGGCTGGTCTAACAGAAAGAGCACAGGACATGCGGACATGGTTTCTGATTAGCCTGACACTGAGGCTGAGTGAGGATGGAATACCATACTGGAAATGACACAACTGAAGCCAAAGCTCAAAATAAATGTTTAAGCCTGAAATTAAAGAAGAAAGACAAAGGAGGGAGATGTTGGCTCTGGGCAGGAATCTGCTGCCAAGTGGCTGTGGGTCCCTGAATGAGTCACTTCTCTGAACTACAGGCGGCTCCCCCATGAGATGAGGACAAAATCCTGCCTTGCCAACCTCATGGGGTGGTTATGACAATCAGAGGAGATCCTGGGTCTTAGGAAAGCTATAAGACCCTATGTATTTTGAAAGGCTTTTTTTTTTTTTTTTTTGTTTTTTTTTGTTTTTTTTTGTTTTTTTTTTTGTTATCATACATTGGGCTGGAAGGAGGAGGAGAAATTTGTTTTCTCCCTGGTCTGGAACTTTGAGTCCCAAAGCAGCTAACTCAGCAACTTTGGGGCAGAGATGGAGAAGAATTCTGGCCTGCTGCCTCCTGCCCCAGTTGTTCAAACCCAGCATATTGCTCTAGAATAGAAATGTATCACATAGATGTGATCTTTAAAGCAAACCCAGAGGGGCCCACGTGCTGCTCTTCTGGCTCTCCCCAGTGGACCCCAGAGGACCGTTGTGCTGACTGTCTGAAACCAGTGCTTTCTCCCCCGCCTTAACCTTTCAGAACCAGATTCAGAAAATAGGCATTGAGGGCCTACTGTTTCTGGGAAACTTTCACGGCATTTAGCTGAATCCTAACACTGTGAGGCAAATGCTATTACCACCCCATTTTCAAGATGAGGACTGAGGTTGAGAAAGATAAAGTGAGTCACTAGATCCCACACAGATTTCAGGGCCAGATATCCTCTGTCTGAGCTCCTGGCCTTTGTGGTGATTGGACGTGGGGTCAGGACACCAGCCTGCCTGGCGTCAGAACCTAAGCCTCAGGCTAGGTTAGGCCAAAGGTAGGTAGACACACCACCATCCCCCCTCCCTATAAAGCACATCCTTTCTATGGAGGTTCTAGAGGCTTCCAAGAGGGGCTTCTCTAACCCTAACTATAATGCTGTCATCTAGGAGGAAAACTTAGACAGGCTTTGTCTTCTCACATCTGTTCGTGGCTTTTCCACTCCAGGGGGCCTGTTACACCCATGACAAATCTTTAGGGGTCTTCATATGCCAGGGGACCCTCTCCATGTGGTACACCCACCTCAGTCTTATTCAGGCTGAGTGGGCACAGCTTGTGCAGTTTCCAAGCCAGTCATGCCCTCATCTGAGAACATCCTGGTTCACTATAGGTGTCTGAGGACACATATGATAGGTTCCAGAAGGGGTTGCCTCTTGGTCTCTGGTCAAAGCAAGGCTCAGGAGAGATGGCTGTCATCCTAGAGGTGGGGCAATCATTATATTCTCTAAGGATCTCGGGAGGGCCTGTGATCTTGGTTCCAGAGTACGTTCTGTCCACCTCAGCCCTTGAGGATACTGGCTCTAGGATACCCTTAAGTTAGGAATTTTACTGACTCTCTGGATCTGGAGAAAGCTCTGTACCAGGCATGGTTGGGGAGAAGCTCCTGGAGGGCTGAAATCATGAGATGGCCAGCCCAGGGCGCTATGGGGGAAGAGGGGCAGAACCACTGCTTAGGCTCCTTTGACCTTGGTGTCTGGTCATTCAGGAAAGAAGCAGTGGGCTGCTAGGGATCTAATTCTGGTCCCTGAGTTCTGAAAGGGCAGTTGAGTGCAGCTGGGAACGGCAGGCCTCCTGGCTGGGTCTGTATGTGCAGCCAAGAAAGGGAACTTGGGGGCTAGAAATGGGCAGGATCTCCCCTCAACAGAGTGAAGCCACAGGGCTGGGGAATCACTGAATTTCAGGCCTTAGAGTCTGAGGTGTCTTGGTGGGTTCTGGGCACCAACCTGGTCTGGAGGTGGTTCAGGGAGAACATGTATATCGTCTAGCACCCAGTGAAAGGGAGAGGACTCGGTAATGCCTGGAACATGGTCAGGATTGGTTGGAGGGCTGCAGAAGCCACTTCCTTGCCTAAAGTCTCTGGAAATAAACCCATGGGTCTCTCGTTCTGGGCTTTCCTGGGTCAAGCAGAATAGGCCAGTGCTAGGCTTCCTCTAGCATAAAATCCAGGAGCTCAGGTAGAAGGACTGGGTCGTAAAATGTGGCTTAGAGTGGCTGTCCTGGTCTGATGGGGAGGGCGTGAACGTTCAAGTTCAGTCAATTGCTTCTACCTCCATATCCCTACCCCAAAGGCTACGAGTAGCCCAGACAAGTCTAGGCAAAGGCAGAAGTCTGCCAGGCCAGGTGCTAAGTTGGGAAGATCCTAGGAGTCTCCTGAGTGGCAAGCAGAGCATGGTAGCATAGTTGGGGACAAGCAGTGATCAGAGATTCAGGTAGCGAATGGGGTTAGGGAGCCTAGGAGCAGATATACGTGCCCACACCTGGGTCAGGCTCAGAGGTAGGCAAGATCCTGTTAGGAGGGGAAAACAGGAGAAGCAAGTCCATTAGCAAGAAGGTACGGCCCCACTCCAAGAGTTTCTAAAGGCAGGGTCTCAGGCACAGGGGGAACAGGACTCAAGCCAAGATCTTAGTGCCAGTAGAGGAACAGCAGCACGAGAGCTGAAGGGGGCAAGCAGCCAGGCTGACTTGGTGCTCACTTCCCAGAGCTATTGATCCAGGGCTTCCTAAATTCTAACTTACTTGTTTCTTAGTAAAAACAAGACTTACCCACCGCGGCACCTAGGGCCAAGCTGAGGTTTCACAGGGCCTGCATAGGTTACCGGAAGGAGCCTAGAGAGCCAGGACGGGCCCTGTAGAGCCCAATTCTATTGCTGAGTCCTTGTTTGACTTTTAATAACTCCCATCACCTCCGTGGGTCTTAGGACCCCAACTGTGAAATGAGGGTGTGGGATTACAGGAGAGGCTTCCACTGCTTCTGTGAATCCCAGTGATCTGAGAAGCAGCCTCACAGGAGTCAGATAAGAGGGAAACTCAGAAAAGGAGATCAGCAACTCCCTACCCCAATTGCCTAAAGCAGTCCCATTTCTAAGTTTAATATATTGAATTTCCATATGAGATTTTAGGCGGAAGTCACAGCAAGAAGTTAAAGGAAAGGACAGAGGGAATAAAGACTAGAAAAAGAAGGAAGGAAAGATAAATTAAGAGTGCTGGGCTAGATGTCCTCCAAGCCGTCTCAGTCCTGTTCTCTGACTCGCCATGATGCTTCCATGGCCACATTTTCAAGAACCACTTCTTTCCCTTTCTGCCAACCTTTCAGGAAAGAATCCATACATACGCCCAGAAAAGCCACTGGTTAGATCTCGTTGCCCAGTTGTGAGGACTGCTGGCTGAGAGAGGAGGAAACTGGGGGGTTCAGGGAGGAGATCTGAGGCCCCAAGCTGTAAATCAGGCTCAGAGGTTTGGGCTGCCTGCTGCGTGGCTTCAGATGCCCCTCACCACTCTTAAAACCGGCACACTCACACCCAGGCTGAGGAAGCGTGCCCAGCTCCCAGGCTGCCCCTGGAAGCTGGGCCCACTCTGCGGAGTTGTTTTGATTTTTTAGGAAAAAACTGTTCAAAGCCAAACCTTCCCTCCCAAGAACAACACAGGCAGGGGTTTTTAATGTACGTGGGAGACGAAGACTCTGGGAGGCCCTCTGCCATTGCCTGGCCAGTGAGACCCGCAGATGACACCCACACCTGAATCAGTATGGAAGTTCATGTGCTTGGGTTTCCAAGAACCTGATTCTAATCATACACTGTCACTTATTCATTAAGTCATTGTGCCCAAATGCTCCCCTTTCTGAGCTTTAATTTCATCATCTGAAAAAGGCTCAGCTACTAAAACAAAATGAAACAAAACCAAATAAGCAAACACCAGTGGTAGACATACTCCACACCTCAATCAGTTCATAATTGCTATTTCTTTTTACTCTAAATACCTCCCACTCTTGCCAAGCCTCTGGGCTTCCTGACATATTTTAAATAGCTTTGCTCGACCATTTTCCAATCTGATTGTGTTTTTGTACATCTCTCAATACCCAGCCCACAAGTCCAGGAATTTCACAAGAGCTTGTAGATGTGGCAAATTCAGATTGAGCTGAGGATTTCCTTTATGTGCACATACACCATCCAGCGAGAGCTCTCTGCTGCTCTCCCACACAAGAGGAGGATTAGTTGAAACTATCTGAGAGTGTAGAACAGTGGAATGAGCACTGGTCTGAGAGTCAAGAGTAGAATCCCCTAGAACCAGCATAGACTGGCCTTCCCTCTGTGTGAGTGAGTTACTTCCTCTTTCCAGGCCTATTTCCTGGTCTGTGAAATGAGGGGGATCCTTTACTCACTCCACTGACATTTACCACATGCCTGCTCTCTGGTGAAGTGGTCTTCCTGACCAAGGTCAGAGCTCAAGTAACAGCACGAAAGCCATATCAGACACATTAACTCTGGAGACCACTGGGGTCTCTGATGCCAAAGTCAGTTTTGCCTCTGGAAGGAAATGGATTAGATACATTCGTAT
Source organism: Rhinolophus ferrumequinum (assembly GCF_004115265.2). Lineage (NCBI taxonomy): Eukaryota > Metazoa > Chordata > Mammalia > Chiroptera > Rhinolophidae > Rhinolophus > Rhinolophus ferrumequinum. The sequence goes on from NC_046285.1 coordinate 57,055,066, forward strand.
CCTTCTGAAAGCTCACCATGACTTGTTAAAGGATAGTCACTTAACAGTGTAGTAAATGCTTTGATAGCAGTTACCCAGCTATTATAGGGACATTGAGGGAGTGGTCTTCTTAGAGTCTGTCCAAGAAAAGGTGACAAGTTGAATTTTAAAGGCTAAGCCACAGACAAAGGAGGGAAGGGAGGTAGAGGGAAGAATACAGAAAGGAGAGAGTTTGGTGGGTTGGAGAATTTCAAGTAATTCCCCGATGATGAATCATTGTGGCATGAGAAGGGAAGAGGAAGTAAAACATTAGGTAAATCACATCTCCACAAGCCTGTGTATGTCAGGCTTTGGGGTTTAGGTTTTGTTTTTGTTTTGTTATTCTTTCCTCTCAAGTTCAATAGGGAAACACTGAAATGTAGAGGAATAACATAATCACATTTGTATTTTAGAAATCTCACACTGGATGTCTTATAGGGATGTTTTGGAGAGGAAAGAAAAAAAAAGGAGGGTTGGGTGATCACTCAAGAAGCAAGAACAAGAGGTGAAGGTGTGGCAAGCAGTGTCAGGCACCATGGGGATGAAGAAGAGGGAAGTGAAATCAAAGTGTATCATAAGGGCCGTGACTAGATGAGCATTTTCCATTTCTAACTTTCTAGGACTCCACAGCTAAAGAAATCTCCCTTCACACATTTCACCTCCCATTTTTACCCATCCCTCCTCCCACCTCCCACACATTCCAAAGTCTGGCTGGCCCCTCCCACTCAGAGGCTTGGATAATAGGTGTGGCAGCAGGCCCAAACGTTCCCAGCCATCTTCTCCACCAGCATGTTCTGCTGCCTGAGCAGTTGGCTGCCACCATGAGTGTTAATTGGAGAGACATCTGAAGTGACCAGACTGGTTGTGATGCCGCCATGATAGACACACTCCATCTGCTCTAACAAGTCGTGCGTCTCAGTGCACACATGAGGCAAGACTGATTCCCTGTGCCCAGGACTTGGTAGAAGTGAGACTCAAAGAAGTTAGCTTCATAGGCTTTTAAAGTGAAAACTGTCTCAGAGGTTATTGAGTCCATGCCCTTTGTTTTCGTAAGGAGGAAAATAAGGCCCAGTCTTGCCCCGGGTCACACGCGGTATTCATGGCCAGGTTTCCTGACCTTTCCCTCTGTCTCTTGTAGGTGGGTAAGGTATGAAGCTGGGGACTGAACTTCTAAAATCATGAGCTGACCAATATAGTTCTCTGCAGAGATTTGCTAAAACTATCCATTAACTGGTAAATGACATGACTTGATGTTAGGATGGAATTTGGCATTGAATCAATTTCTTAGAAAGTTTTCACTTATGTTAGTCTATTATCTAGCTGGGGGAAACTCTAGAAATAGTCTGATGGTTTTCTCTCTAGTGGTAGTTGCTTATTTGTTTTTGTTTTGTTTTTATAGCAGAGCCTACTTTTTAGAGGATGAAACTGAGGCTCAGAAAGGGGAGCACTTGAGTCGGATGACATAATGAATAAGTAATGATGTATAATTAGAACCAAGTTCTTGTAATCCCAAGCACATATTTCACGTCCAATATTTTTTGGTCTTTACAACAACCCCCACTGCCACCCACTCCCTGCTCTACTGTTAGTGGGGACTGAGAGGAGGAGGGTTCCATAATGAATAAGTATCTATCTTATTTCACGCCCTAAAATCTGCCAGCACAGATTCTTTTCATATTACTTGATTGTTGTATGGCATTTTCTAATTATTCACATTCATATATATAATCCCATGTTCACTTGAGGAATGTTATATGTGCCCATTTTACAGAAAACAAAGAGAAATGAATTGTCACACAGTCAATAAATGGGAGAATCAAGGCCCACTTGTCTCAGTGCTGTGACCATATCCAGGTTCCCTTATTCCCTGACTTATTGCTCATCTGGATAGTACCCATGCTAGTCAGTTGCCTTTCTGGACTGAATTCCAATGGTAAATAACAGACCGCCCCTGTTGCTAAGCTGCAGATTACAAATAACATTGCTACTTCTGTGGTTATAGTTCATCAACAGGGGAGATGTAAGTTATTAAAGAGACAGTCTGGGACTTGCAAGTAAGCATCTTCAGGATCCAGCAACAATTGGAGGTCTCAGTGAAGAAAAGAGGGAATGCTCCCATCTGAAAGTCAAACAACACCATGAAGCCCCATTTTGGCTTTCTCTGCTGCCCCAGGTGCTGAGAAGGTAAATATGTCTGGACTAGCTCTGCCAAAAGGACAAAGGGAAACCTATATCCTTTATCCAAAGATGCTAATGTCAGCAAATTCTGCAATGCAGGTAAGATTGGATGCCAAGGGACCAAGGAGGTGTTCCTGGAAGGCCCTGGTCATTTGTGGGCCCAAGACACATCCTCCATTTGGATGGGAGAGAGGACCATCCCTAGGGTAGCCTCAGAACTGGGTCATCCCCTACCTCCAGAAGTAATTTCATAGTAGGTAAAATCTGGCCACAGTGATCCCAAGAGGGAGGGAAGAGCAGTGGAAAATGTAGCTATACATAAGGCCATGGTTTTTATGGAAAGGGGTCTCAAATGCATCCTAATTTAACATGTTTTTGATCATATGGTGATTGAGTCATTTGGCAATGACATCTGCCTAATTCTTGGAAGATGCTAAGAACTCTCCCATGATAATAACAGTGATAAAAAGAATAGCAGCAATAATTATTAGTATAAATATTGTATTAAAATAACTACTATTACCTTAAGAACAGTTAATAGACATAAAGAGTTTTAAGTCTACTACATTCTTTACTGTTCAGATTGCATTTGCTTTTCACAAAACCATTAGGAAGTAAGCAAGTCAGGAATGGCAACCACACACACTTTACAGGAGAAGAAATTGAGGCCTGAAACTAGGAGTGGGCTGCCCAAATCACGGGTAAATTAGCAGCAGAGCAGACAAGTCTTGGAGGTGGGAGAGTAGCGGAGGAACGTTTCCAATGAGGACGCATTAAATCCCTATGAAGAGGGACGCAGCTTGTTCATTCTTCTGGGCAAGCTGACGCTGAAAGCCTGCACTGTTGAATGTGGAGCCAAGAATCCCAGCAATCCAGCTGTGTATGTGGAATATGACTTATGAGGGACACTTTGAAAAGGGAGATTCTGGTCTCTGAGGCCAGCAGAGTGGACAATATTCAATTGCCTTGACTGCACTTACATGACAGAAGTCACAGAACCCATGGAAACAATAAGTGGCTGCATGTACACACCTCTCTCTCTAGCACGGCTCTTACAAGTCATGCTTCTGTCTCACCCTGTCTAATCCCTCCCTGTGCCAATGTGAGCTCCTTATTGTCCAGGACTTTATCTTTTTCTTCTCTGTGACCTTGGTGCCTACTCCATTGCCAGTCCCCCCAGTAGTTGTTCAACATGTGTTGTTGAATTCATGAACACCTATAGGAATAGACAAATATGTCAAGAGGCAACTGAGATTGAGACTAGGGGTACACTGAGTGCAACTCCTAAATGAAATAACCTGTTCCTTTGTGCCAAGAACTTAGTCTCTATGTGTCTTCCCCTATTAGATCACTGTTGTGCTGGGCGGCCTGAGGGGCCTCAGGTCCTGCTCCCCACATAAGAACGCAGGACATGGCTAGGCCAAAAAGGAACACCCACGGAGCTACAGGTAGGGGAGTCATACCACTATAGTCTCACTGGAGGCTGGAGTCACCCGACGTGCGACCTGCTGTCCGCTTTTCTGCCAACCGACCGACTCAACTCGACTCACCAACCAGCGCAGCCGCAGCAGTTATATCAGTGGCCAATTGGCTAACCGGTTACAGCTGACGGCCAACATCTACTACCCGAGCCAGCACCTTTCCACGTGAGGCCAAGAGCCTGGAACCTGTTCTCTGGGACTCTGTCCCCACAATCACTAATATTTACTCCCCTAGCAGCCTAACCCCCAAAGCACCACCAAGAGGGGAGGCTTAATAAATGCCACACCGATAACTTCCCCCATCCCATTAGGCCCGACAGCATTACTAACCTGAAAAAAGCCAACCACCTGAACTGATGCCCGTGCATCAATTCCAGCCCACCTGAATTCACATGTGCGATAATTCCACTCTAATTCTGGGACTTCACCCAAAAGGCCATTTGATTTAAATTCAAATATCCAAGAGAGGGCATTTAAATGAAAAGCCATATTAGGCACATATGTATGCAAAGCCCTGTCAGGCACCCAGAGGATAAGTCAATCGGATTTGTCTTTGCTTTCAAGGAGTTTACAATAGCGTGAAAGACAAAGTGCCAAGTGAGGAACAAATAAATGCTTAGTAGTGTGTATTAGTTTCCTATTGTAGCTTTAACAAATTATTACCAATTTAGTGGGTTAAAATGACACAAATTTATTATCACGCAGTTTTGGAAGACAGAAGTTTTTGGGTTCACAGGGCTGCCTGCATTCCTCCTGAAGGTTCTACTGAAGAATCTCTTTCCCTACCTTTTCCAGCTTCCAGAAGCCATCTGCATTACTTGAATCCTGACCCCCACCTCCAAAGCCAGCAGTGTTGCTCTTCTTTCCAACTTCCTGCCTCCCTTTTATAAGGATCCTTGTGATTACACTGGGCCCACCTGGATAATCCAGGATCATTTTCCCGTTTCAAGACCCTTAAATTAATCCACCTGCAAAGTTTCTTCTGCCCTGTAAAGTAACATGGTCACAGGTTCTCGTGATTAGGACACAGGCATTCTGTCAACCACATGAAGAAACAATGAGAAGCTTCGGGAGTTGAAGAAAGCCACGGTGAATTTCAAAAGGATCAGGAAGAGTGTCACAAAGGAAGCAGCATTTGGACTGCTCTTGAAGGATAAGGATAGGTAGGATTTTACAGGATAAGAAGACAGAGAAAACGGTGGCAAATAATCTGGTGAGAGTGGAATATAAGATATATGTGGGAGGGAAGCACTGGGAGAAGAAGCTAATGATATCGTCCAGGCCAAACTGAGGACGACTGTGAATGTCACCTGAAATCATATGTGTTCCTTACGCGAAGAGAGACCTCAAACATTTTTGAGATGTGTTCTTTCCTTCTGAAAGATTATTCTAGCAACATCACGGAGGATATACAAGAGAGGAAGGAGGTAAAAGGCAAGGCGACTAATTTGAAGGTGTTGCAGTAGCCAAACCAATAGGTGATGGCCATAACCATCATCTATGCTCATGGAAAGGGGGAGGACTTAGAGACACTGAAGAAGTAAATCTGTCAAGATTTGGTAACTAATTATACAGAAACCTGAAAGAGACGGAGCTATAAATGCAATAACTTGAACTGATACCCTTGTATCAATTGCTAATTAGATGAACCATTAGCCAAAATGTATATGGGAAAAGGAGCAGTCTGGCGAGAAAAGGAGATGAGTTCACTTCAGGACAGGCTATTGAGTCCAAGGTGCCTGTGGGACTTCCAGGTGGAGATGCCAGCAGATGGTTTCAGATGGTTTCAGAACTGGACCTTAACTGAGAGATCAGGACCCCTTACATCTGGCTGCCACCCATTTGTCTGGTAGCGTGTTCCCCAAAAAATAAGACTTAGCCGGACCATCAGCTCTAATGCGTCTTTTGGAGCAAAAGTTAATATAAGACCCGGTCTTATTTTACTGTAATATAAGACTCGGTCTTATATAATATAATATAATATAATATAATATAATATAATATAATATAATATCGTGTCTTTTGTTAATTTTTGCTCCAAAAGACGTATTAGAGCTGATTGTCCGGCTAGGTCTTTTTTCAGGGAAACACGGAATAAGGGTCATAGTTCATATCAGTTTTTAAAATGAATCTCTAAGACTTGTCATCACATGGCAGAAATTTCATTTCTTAAGACTAAGGGAAGCATGACCCACCACCACCCATAGGCTACTGATTCCCGGCCATCACATTTCCACATGACAAAATGAAGAGGTTATTGTGAGTGCTGTCTTCAGAGAAACAAGAGCAGTGCCCTTGTAACCAAAGACAGCCTGTGTGGGGTTCAAGCCTGTGAGCTGAGGCAGAGAAGAGTGGGTAAGAAGACAGAGCTCTCTACAGGGTGGGCTCACTACCCTCCATATATATGTACATGTTCTGACCAAACCCTCCTTCTACTTTCCTGCTTCCATGACTTATTACCTCTCCTACTTAGATTGCTCTCCTCCTTCCCACCAAGGCTCAGCTCAAATGGCCCCTCCTCTGGGAAGCCTTCCATGGGTCATGTTCAAGGAAGTAATTCTCTCTCTCCCTACCACTGGTTGTATTTCTTTTATGGTACTTATTACTTTGTATTATAATGATCTGTGTATTTAAGATTCTCATCCTCACCCAACTCAGAATTTCTTGAGAATGCAGATTCTGCCTGATCTATTTCTGTGAGCATGCTGGCACCCTACGTAATGCTTTGCACTCTATCAGTTCTCCATAAATACAGGATGAATGGATAAAAACGGTCATTTGTGCACTTATGTCCTCCCCTCCTCTCTCTCCTACCCCTTAATAAATAGACTTTGTGTGACCTTCTTGTCGTCAGGGGTCAGTTCTTAGTCAACTCTCAGAGTACCTCCAATGGCTATCTTTAAAGTGGCCAGAGCTCAGCAAATCATTGTTGAACTTGGGAGTATTGACAACTGTGACTTACAGCAGAGAAACTTGGAATAATGAGGCCTGATTGTGTTGAACCAATATGCCATGAGAGCTTAAGGATGTCTCAGCTCTGTCCCATTCTTGGAATCTTTGACACTGAACAGAAGAGGATCTGGGTCAGAAGCAGGTGAATCTTGGTGGACTGGGCTGACATATGGACTCAGGATTCAGGGGGAATACTAGCATGGATCAGTGAATATAACAAAGGAAGTCTCAAGTCCTGGATGCTAGGCCCATGTCGATTTCTGATTAGCTCTGTGACCTAGCAAATTTTTCCTTCATTATCTTTTTATCATTTAAGTTTCTACCTAAGTGTCACCTTCTCATCAAGGTCTTCACTGACCATTAAAGCTATAAAAGCGTCCTCCCACAGTCATCTTATTTTTGATTTTTTTAACAATGAGTACATGAAATTATTTATTTATTTGTTTATATGCTTCATTTCTGCTTTCTCTACTACAATACAAATAGGTGGAGGGCAGGAACTCTGGCTGGCTGGTTCATGTCACTAGCCTCACATTTTGTGTTTGCGATATTCCAGGTACTCAATATTTGTTGAGCGTTTAACTATAAGATAAAGGTTGGAGAATATGAAGAGATGATTTCTAAGAAAGTTCTGTCTCTCCTAATTGTACAATTCTACATTTCATTATGTGTACCTCTGATGCCCTTAGACATTCTGAAATAAAATGTAAAGTGAAGTCCCCGTCGTTATTATAATGGCTTGCTGTTTGCTGTATAGTTGGTGGCCTAATTCTTTCTCAAGTCCGTTAAACATTATATCAATAACGTGCCTTGCTTTTGTTGAGGACTGTAATTTAAAATGTGTTTTCTCATTGGATCCTACAACCATATGTGGGGGGAAGTATTGTTATTTTATTTTCCAAATGAGAAAACTCAAAGATTAGAAGGGTAAAGTGATTTGCCCAGGGTCACACAGCTTGGCTGTGGCAGAGGCTCCAGGCCTCTCGATCCCAATTTCTCAGCTTTCCCACTAGTCCTCACTGCATCTCAACCAACCTGTCAGGTAAAGCTCTCTACTATATGAAAGACAATGTGTGTAAGACAAATTCTCCAATCTGAAGTTGCTGACTTATCTATGCTGGCATAAGCAGGTAGATTCACTGGGCCATTTACCCCTTCTCTCTGCTAATGCAAGAGCAGTCTAACTGTGCCAAAACCCTGGGCTGTGAGACCCAGGGACTCTGGTCATACAGGGAAAGAATGTTACAATGGAAGGAGCTATAGTGTCTAGATAATCACCTAATTTTGGCTTTTTGCAAATAAGTGGAGAAACTGAGGCCCAGAAGAGGAAGTGACTTCCCAGTTCTCCTGAATCTGGGTCTTTCACTCGTAGTATCTTTATTACCCAGTGTCTCATGAAGATACAGGAACCGTGAAAACTGGATTTTCTGCTTTAGACAGGGGTGAGCCTGGTTTGCATGTTCTCCCACCTGGTGGGGAAAGCCTGAATTGATGAGGCAACAGTGAATAAGAGTACTTTCTCTCAGGGAGTTGAAGGAATGCAACTCGAAGTCTCTCAGAGCAAATCCCACAGCAGAGATGCTCTCAGGACACCAGGGAAATTGAAGCCGCTGTCCCCTGAGTAGTGAGTGTGACAGCCTGAGGGTCTCTTGCACCTAGCCACACGCTGCCTCTACCTGAGCAGGTGGGCAGGAAATAGGCCAGGCCCATAGGTAAACCTGAGTGGCGCTCCCAAGGGAAGACCTACCCCAAGAGCCCAAGATCTAAATGGCCTCCAGGGGATACAGGTGCCGGATTTGATTTTCCCTAAACTCGGTTGAAAAAGACAAGCTCAAATCCACCATTGACTTCTCAGTAGAGCGTGGCAGGACAGCTGGGGGAATTAAAAGTGATTTCATCTGTGACAGACACAAGCACATTGGAGCATTATCGTTTTATCTTTACTTTTAAAGAAGCCAACCACTCTCTCAACAAACAAGACAAGAAAGGAGTATTTGCTGATATTTTGGCATTAAACAGTAATTTCTTAGTGCTTAAAGCACTTGATACGCAAGCACCATTTTGTACTTTATTAGGTGTTTTCGTATTCATCATATCACTTCACCCTGCTAATAACTCTGAGGGAGGCAAACCAGGTACTCATTTATTCAGCAGGTGGTTACCAGGTAATTATAAAAACTTTACTCTGTGCTTGGAGCTGTCTTAGGTGCTGGGAACACACGTGCAGAATGTGACAGAAGGAGAAACTGAGGCTCGGGAAGATGAGGTGGTTTTGCTAAACACCGCAGAGCTATTCGGTGAGGAACTGGAACTCACACCCAGCTCTGCCATGTGGCTGGGAGCTCTTTCTTGTCTACGCATGCCTCCCTGCCCATTTCTGCGTGCAGAAACTCAAAGTGACGATCGTTCCTTGCCTGTCACTCTCTCCCTCTTCCTTTCTTCTCCTGATTTACATATTGCTAAATGATGAAATTATACAGTACATAATTCCACAGCAACTCTGCTGCTTTTTAAAAAAAATGGGACTGGAGTAATTAGGCAGAAAGGATTCTCAATTAGGCCATGGATTCTGTTTCTAAAGCAGTAAATGGGGAAGAGATGTATTTTCACTGTCTCTTGAATATATTGCCATGAAATGATTGCTGCCTTGAAGAGCAGCACCGCGGCTCTGAACTGGAACCCTCGGAGATGGCTTCAAAGCAGTATTTTGTATTGGAGTTTCCTGCCTAGCTCTAGATTTTCAGCTTTCAGAAGTAACCTCGCACTTTAGTATCTCTGGTACCAAGATAGGCAGTCACGACCACCATTTAATTCTAGGTGTCTTCTCTAGTTTTCTTTGTTTTAAGGTAAAACATGTGAAAAGCAACATCCATTGGCTTTGCCAGGATCCTTTGAGCTGAGTAGAAAATGATGGAAAGTACCTGGGTTTTCCAGGGTTGGTTCTAAATTCCTGATCTTCCAACTTCATTTTGGGTGTTCTCTGAAGAATTCCATCTCTCCGAGCCTTAGAGGACTAAAGAACATTGGGTAATTCCAACCCTGTACAATAATAGGGAGAGGATGGGAGGTGATGGCAGAAGCTAGTGTATTGTAGGAGCTAAGTGGAAAGTTCATATCTAGAATCAGTGGGTTGAAATTCAACTCAACTATAGCTCTGCAAAAAAAAAAAAAAAAAGACTTTTTATAGAGTTGTTACACAGTAGGGCTCATCAGAGGATGAGTTTCTCATCACTCAAGATAATCAAGCAATGGCTCAACAACTATTTGGAAGAGATGCTTTAGAGAAGATTCCAGTTGCCAGTAAAAATTGAACAATTTGCCCTCTCAAATCTAGGTCTTTTCCAAAGCTGAAGTTCCATAATTCTGACTGTGGTCACTATGCTTTTATAGCACGGGGGAAAGACCAGCACCTAGTTCATTTACAAGGGCTTGTCTCTTCCCTAAGGAGAATGAGCCCAGATATACTAACTTTTAAGATCCTGGCCTTTCTCCTTCAGCACTACTGCTATGTTAGGTTAATACAAATAGCATCTCATTCTGTTGCTAGGCCATAATTTCCAGGAGATTGTTAAAGAGAATCATAGGTCAAGTTTAGATTAAAGGTAAAGGAGTGGGCCTCCTGACCTCCTGTGTCGTTTCATGCAAACTAGACTCTAAAGGGCCCCTGTAACTATTCACAGTGGGATACTGGCTTTGCCGATATTTTATTTACTTGTTTGTTCCCCGGAAGACAAGTCATTTCTTGGGTGTAAACAGCAATATGGAGGTTCCTGCTCATCACACAAATGCTGCTTGTTCTGGGATAGACTGTTTCTTCACCACAGTGCCCAATAAAATCTGCCAAGTGTCTTTAATGGCTAAGCCTTACAAAGCTAGATAGATTTGATGCCAGACTTTGAGTGAAATAGAAAGCTTTACCAACCCTCTGAGTCGACACATCTTAATATTTTCAGGAAAAGCAGAACTTTCCCTATGAATTTCTTGGCAACTTTCAGTCAGACTGAAATTCATTCCAAGCACATGATGGGAGAACCACCGACAAGAATCATCCTTCACGTGGATACTTACACAGCCATTAATTCAAAACTCTGTTAATTCAAAATGCATGAGTACTTCCATTTTATGTCTAGTTACATGACTTCCTCAGGAAGGGATTATAGAATCCATATATGTAGGAACCAAGAGAATCAAAGATCATCTGTGGTTTACAAAAAGATCTAGTCCAAACACTTCAGAGGAATTAGCAATGCATCTTTTTTGTGAAGCAAACCAATGTAAAAAGAGGTGGCTGTGGACCTGTACGTAGACCAGATATTTGTAGTCGAGAAAGCTGAGTTAGGAAGTGACTCATTTAGGATCACACAATGGCAGAGTCAAAACTGAGACCTTTTCCAACTTGGTTAGGAAAGCAGGAAGGAACTGGCGAAAACTAAAGAGGGGAAGCCCAATCTTCAGGCTCTGTGGAAGCACTGGGCTCTCCAAATGTGTGAGAATGTATCACACATTTCACAGTTGTGGGCCCAGCTTTAGGACATCTGCGGTAGGAAAGAGTGCAGCAATGGAGCTTCAGTCACCAGGTTTGAAATGTCGACCTGGTCAGACTGACAAGAAGAACTAGACAGCCAGGGAAAAGCACCACTCACAGAAAAGGAAGCAGCAACAACCGCTGCCCTCCCCGCCCTCCCCCCGCCCTCCCCATACCAGACAATCAACATATGATCTTTAAGCACCTTCTCTAACACCAGTAATGATACCTTACATTTGCATTGATCTATAGTTTTCAAAGGACTTCTCATTCACTGTTTGGTTTGATCTTCACAACAATCTTGTAAATTAGTGGGGGCTGGTGTCATTATCCTCATTTTATAGGAGAGGAAACCAAAGCTTGGAGAGGCTAAGCGAAATTAGTAAATAGTGGTTCTTGATGATAACTCAGCTCTTAAACTCCTTGTGTAGTTCTCTTTCTACACCATGGTCTCCTGCTGTTTGGCGCAACATGTGAGACACAGAAGGGAGAAACTGTTCTAAACACATGCAGAGGCTATCTCTGATGTACTGGGATGGTTTACACCTCCCTTCATTTCTCTAAACCAGAGGCTGATGTTGGTTCAAAGAGTATTCATACCCCCAGCTGGTGACAAACACATGATTTTCATGAAAACCATTCTTTTTTCTTCTTTTCCTAAATATGATTAAGGAGGGAGTGGTGGGGTATGTCATGCAGGGGTACATAGGAGCGGGGATTCTGTGAGGCTCATCAATTTCTAAAGTTTATAAGCTTCTCTCACATTCTTCCCAAAGGAAATATAGACAACATGTCTGATCTTCCTAGGTCATTCCAAAGAGCCACGATTCTTGCTCTAGTTGGAGGGTACAAAACATGCATTCCAGAAACAATTAGAGAATATTTATGTGAAAAAAAATATATGTGTGAATGTGTATATATATGTGTGTGTGTGTGTGGTGTGTGTGTATATATATACATGTAAATTTCACATGCAGACAAAGCAAACTGGTCCTAAACGAAGATAATGTCTTATAGTTTTGCACAAAGCAATTATTTACAGTATTTATGTGTCAGCACTAGAAACTTCTTGTAATGTTACATAACATTTATCGTCTAGGCACTATACTAAAGGTTTTGAAGGAATTAATAATAATAATAATAATAATAATCACAAATACCATGTTTTTCATATACCACACTAGCCTGGCACGTGTGGGAGAGAAATGGTTAGAATCCAGATGTCAGAAGAACACAAGTCATCTCCAGAAAGATCTGAAATAAAGAAGGAAATGTCAAAACAGGAAATTAAATGTAATATGGACAAATAAGGGCCAGAAAACTGAGAGGGGAAGCAGATGGCTAAGTAGGACCACACATTAGGCAAGATCACCAAATGATACGGGTGGAAATAGAACCAAGCCAGAGGAAAGAGAGGGTGTACACAAGCACCAGAGCATCTACAGTACAGGTAGCCTCCTCGGGAAATTGGACTGACATAGCAATATAGCAGAAGGGATGGTTCAGACCCTCTGCTGGCCGGAAGCCTTTGTGGGGCCCTCTGCTGCCTGGGATTTGATGTGTGATTCCAATTTTACAATGATCCAATTTGGGAGGGTCAACTCTAAGTAACTTGATCAAGGTTATATCAAAGAGGATTTAGGGCTATAAATAGAGTCCTGGACTCCACAGGTTCTCCCCGATGTCTGAGGACTCCCAACTCTGCAGAAGACAAGGCACAGAGAGCTGCACTCAGGACTACGGATGTGGCGGGGAAGTGGAAACCAAGCCATTTGGTGTGTTGTAGCATTCCCAGCTCTGGTTTAACACAAGCCGATGTGTTTCACTCACAAACTGGCACTGAGAGCTCATTTACATTTAAATAAGAGGCTTGTTAATGCCAGCAGGAGGATGCTGTCAATGCCAAGCCTGGCTCAGGATTCCTGCCAAGGAGTTTCTAAGAGCATCGCTCTAGGAAACTCCCCCAAAAGAGAAGCAAGCATGCCTTCTCATTAAGACAACTCCACCACAGTGACATTTGCCTCAGAGTGGCAAGCCTTTGGCTGGGCTGGAAGCAAGTTATTGAGTCTTAGAAAGTTATCTGTTGCCAAGACAGTTGTTTAGCTTGGCTCCACACACACTCAGAGACCACCTGGCACATGCCGGGTGGCCTGGTGCAGAGGCTAGCAGGCTCATTCCTGACCTCAGGCCCCTCCAGTCATTTCAGGCAGACTGGGTGTTACTAAGAAACATGTGCAGAAGACCATCTTACAACACAAAGGAAGAGAGGGCTTAGTCCATTGCCAGACAACGCTTAATATTGGAAGTTTCTGGCATTAACAGGAAATATGTTTGTCTGTTGCAACGATGGTATACTCAAATGCCTACAGATGCCAAGCAGGGAACAGAGGAGTAAGGCAGGCTCTTTACGAAACCTTCAAAAGTTGTTGGGATTCTGGTAACCTAGAGTGTACCTAGTCTAATGGGGAATGCAGTATTTAGCAAGAACTGATTTGGGGGTTTATAAACATGGATCTTGTCCTATGTAGCTTAAAGACTGAAAAGGAAGTTAGACAATTAGAGAAGAATTACAACACAGTTAATATGTCCTATCACAGGAAGTAAAACATGCTGTAGGAGCACATGGGGATGATAGGGCACATAAACCAGAATTAAAGGTCGTAAAGGGATTGATGTGTAAGTTCAATCTGAGGAGCACAAGTTATCCAGGCAAAGATGGGGCATGGGGAGAGATAGAAGAGCGGTGCAAAGGTCCGAGGCAAGAGAGAGCACAGTATACTTGAGGACTCAAAGAAATGCTGTGTGGTGTAAAATTCAAGGTAGGGGAAGGATGGAGAAATGAATACAGACTACATTATGAAGCTTTCCAAGCCATTGAAAGAGTTTGAACTTTAACCTATGAGCAAGAGACCTTACAGGATGAGGTTTGATGCTGACTGACTCTCCTACAGGTTAAATACTTCCAGTTTTGATGAAGGAGGGCAGCAGAGTGGAGAAAGAAGAGCTCAGGATTTGGAGTCGGAAGGCTGTGGGTTCTTGTTTATAGCTCTGTGAACATGGGCGTGTCTCATTTATCTCTCTTGTGAAATGGGAAGAATATATACCAATGTTGGTGAAATAATAGGAAAAGGGAACTGCCATATCTTGTGGGTGGTATGGTAAAATTATAAGTTATTACTAAAACCTCTCAGAGTTGTTTGACAATATGTATCAGAAGCCTTAGAATGTGCATTCTCTTGGACACAGCAATTCCATTTCTAATATTTAGCAAAGAAAAATTAAATGTCGCTTGTAAATATTTAACTATAATGACATTCTATGTAGTGGTTGTTTGTAAGAGCTAAAAAAAAAAGTGTATTTATGTCTCTGCTGACTGGATATTCCTTAAGCCCTTTATCCTGCTGAGGTCATTTTGGCCTTAATAGTTAAAACGAGATTGACTCAGGTACTCATCTCATGGACAAGGAAAACCCTGTGACGCCCAATCCCAATATCTATGGTGATTCTTGTTTATCCTAGTTGCCTCTGTCTCCAAAATCTGTTTAGTCCTCCATCGCACTCTGTATTTGCACCTGCCTTGCTGTCCCTTTTCCGTAAGGTGCCACTCTGCATAATACAATCCTAACTCCCTCCGGTACCTTGGCCACAGGCAGAAGTATGGTCAAATTTTACTAAGAGTTTGACTGTAAAGGGCTTGACATTCATCAGACAGCTACCCCCTCCCCATCTAAGCCTCTTTCCATCTCCTCTCCTCTTTGTTTTCTAGGATCCCTCCTTCTTGGTCTCCTTGGCTACCCGTCCCTAAGTTATTTCCCTTCCCTTCTGTTTTTCAAATCATCTGGCTCTCTACTTCTCAATTCCTATGCCATTCTAACCAGAGAGGCATGGATCTTATCCATTAACAGCACAGAAGAGTTTTAAAGATTTCTCTCCTTTTCTTGCTCCCCTAATGGTCTCGTAAGTGGAATTTACGTGGACTTCTTGCAACATGTATATGCATTATGCCTACCTCTTTCTATTTTAGAAGGCAAAACAGGTATAATAAAACTTTGTTTTGGCTTTGTGTTAATATTCTTTCTACCCTTGCAAATAATCTCTTTACACCAAAAACTGGGGATGAAATAATCATGGTACAACTATGCAATGGAGCACAAATGGAGAGGTGAAGATGAGGTTATAGAGCAGGTATCAACACAGGAAATGTTCAGGATCTATGGTTAAGTGAAAAATGAAAACATAAAACACCGTACAAGGTGTGATCAAAAAATATGGTGAATGTTTAAATTGAAAAGAAATTATTATAGTAAAAGACATTGCCATTAATTCCCCTCAAAATACTCCCTCCCCTCCCCCCTCGCCCCGCTCCGCTTCGAACACACTTATCCCATCATTTTTTGCCACTTTCTGAAGCAGTTCTGGAAGTCCTCTTTTGTGAGTGTCTTTAGTTGTGCATGTCCTGGCTGCCTCAATGTCCTGAATCGATTCAAGACATTTTCCTTTCATGGTCATTTTGACTTTCAGGAAGATTCCAGAAGTCTTATGGTGCTAGATCCGGTGAATAAGCAGATGAGGACACACCGTAATGTTTTTATTTGACAGAATTGCCGTACCAGAAGTGATGTATGATACGGAGTGTTGTCACAATGGAGGATGAAGTAAAGACACTCACTAAAGAGAACTTGCAGACTTGCTTCAGAAAGTGGCGAGAATGATGGTATAATTGTGTTCGAAGAGAGGACGGATATTTTGAAGGGGATTAATGGCCATGTGTCTTTTACTGTATACAATTTTTATTAGGGTCCAGGTATACAAATGTAATAGTTGTATATTTGTACAACTATTACAGGTTGTACAAATGTACTAGTTGGATATTTTCTACCTCTCACAAAGTGATAACACCCAATCTAATAATTTTTTTTTAATTTAAACATTCCCCATATTTTTGATTATGCCAATATATACTACAACTTCATTTAAAATATGTATTTACTCATATGTATGCAGGAATAAAGAGTGGAAATGGCATCACTAGTGATCTCTAGAGTTCACTAGTGATCTCTATGGGAGTTGATTTTGAGCCTTGGGGTAGATGGTAATGTCTGGTGCCTCTTTTCCTTGCTCCAGAAGTGGAGACAATGTGCTAATGGCATCTGGTGGGTAAGAGGCCAGGGATTCTGCCAAACATCCTACAATATACAGGACAGTCCTCACCCACAAAGGATTATCCAGCCCAAAATGTCCATAGTGCTGAAGTTAAGAAATTCCTCTCTAGATGATGGGCTTATGAATACTCAAACTTTTTTTTTTCCTTGTTCGTATTTTCTACTTTTTCTACAATGAGCATGCAGTTCATGTACAGTTATTTTTAAAAACACATTAAGTGCACACCTCTGAAAACAATCTGGAGCAACGCATATATTTTTCCTGTGATAACTCTCAGGAAAAGTACTTAGCACTGTGCCTCAGGTTTCCTTACACCATGGTGCCTTTCTCTAAACCTGCCCCCTTTAATTAGGAGGAGAAGCAGGGGGCTCGATACCCCAGAAGTATTTGATGACTGTGCTTCTATTCATTCTTTCTACGTGGCCAGAGTCTTTGGGCAGTGGTTATCCCTAGTTGACCCAGTGAACTTGCTGTATAACTTTGTCACATATGTGGTCCCCCAAGGCATCTCAACAGAACCAGAGGTAGAGGAGGGGTCTGGTCAGAGGAGACGGGGGTGTCTGTCCTGCACACCCAGAGTTCCAGGATGCTGATCCTCCATTCATGGAGCCATGTCTTGGGGATGCTGTTCCCTTGGAGAACCTTGGCCAGGGAATGGGTCTTGTAATCAAAGTGTGTTCTCTTAGAAGTTTAATCACTTGGAGAAGTGGTTTATTGCCCCATAGACTCTTGTGCTGTGAATATTAGACCTAATTAGTAGCTGAAATAGTGATGATTTAGCAGAGCCTCTGCATTTGATGGCTGTGGTTTCTGGGCCACCAATCGCAGTTGAAAAGGAAAGGCAATCAATCTCTGCCATGTAATGATTTCTTCGTACTAATTCCCAGGAGCTGAAAAGACCCGTGGGGGCTGACTTTTCCTTTGACCCTAAAACTGGTGGAAATTCAGAGGTTGTAGAAATGACTCACACCCTGGAGAAAAGTGAATTCTACAGTTGCAAGAGGATTTGGTTGATTTTCGAAGAGACAATGTACCTTCTGTGAATGCATCTAGCTTTGTGCAATGAAAAATGCAAAATCTCAGAGAGGAGAGTTTTTCCTTTTTGTCCAGGAATAGCAGACTTTCTCTGAATATAGCAGAGGACAATAAACCCTTCTGCCACCTGATTAGTTGGAAGAGAGGAGAAGTGAGGCTGTTGATTGTTTAGAACCAAGCTTACCAGGTGGAAACTAATGAGGACTACAGGCCTTGGGTGAACATGGGCTGACATCTTCCAAGGTTTGGGAAGGAGAAAAGAAGTGGAGGAAACATTGGGACTGAAAGGCTTGGAGTAAACCATTTTGGCTCTCCATCATCTGCCACTGACATGGATGAGGGGACTCTCCGATCCTCCAAAGACACATGTGATGGGTGTCCTTCCTCCTTGTTTCCTCTCTTTGAAGACATTCCCAGAGCTTTGGTTCTGCTCACCTCTCCGTTTTCTCTCTGAAACAAGTCATTACCAATCTGTCTCTAGTGATCTAGTCCGCACGGAACAGGCTCTGAATCTCTTTACTCTCTAAAAACACCACTTGTTTCCCAGAAGGCAGTGCTAAAAGGGATAGTCTATGGGGAGGCAGAAGAAACTGCTGGCAGCCCGAAGGTCTAACGATTTGTTTGGGAAGAAACAGTGTTCCCTGAGAAAAAGAATGTTTACATTGAGCCTAAATGGCCTGGAGGGAATGTCATGGTGACATAGCAAATTTCAGGATGGGTAGGGAAAGTGTTGGCTCTTCACTACATGATCAGGGCAAGGCTCTTCCCAACTTGGAGTTTGATATTTTTTGTTATTTTTGTGAATAGTATAGGACAACAAAAATAAAAACAACAAAATCCAAGAACAAAACGCCATTCCTAAACCTTAAAGGACCTCTTGGGAGGCTTTTTTACCCGCTCTTCAATTTTTTTTTTCCTCTCTCAAGTGATTACGATATGCAGGAAGTTATTCTGTCCAGACAGCAAAGTATAACAACAGCCTGGAACTTTTCCATTCTACTGAGTCAAAAAAAAAAAAAAAAAGTGCCAGAGGAAGTAATATTAGTCAGTACTTAGTCACACTTGAAAACAATGGGATAGTTTACGTTGGCTTGACATCACACATTTGCATCTGGTTGTGGCCTAGATGAAGTCCTTTCAGTTAGCAAATTTTGTCCTGTGTTTGAAAGATTTGAATTCTCCTTCACTCCTGTTTTACAGTAAAGAATACAGAATGGTTCTTCACAGCCCCTGAGAACAAAAGGTTTTGCATGCAAATTTACAAAGACTTGGGAAGGGGAAAATATGGAAGGGAAAATCTCTCAGTGGCAAGAAGGACAAGTCTATACTGGTTCATCTTTCTCTCCTCCTCGAGAAGTGTAATTGCCTTCCTCCTTCTCTGCAACCACACCTCTCAGTCTCCAAACTCAGGGTGTAATTCAGATGGAAGTTTGAATAGAAGAAAAGTAAATTTTAGTTTAATATAATAGTACACATGCGTTTGAAGTTGTGTGGACTTACATACATAAGAGTGACAAATACCACCATGGAAGTCAAGGGAAGAAAATTTCTTGGAGGAGTAACTTGAGGGCTGGGTCTTGAAATGTGAGTAATGTCAAAAGTAAACAAAGCCAGACATTAGTTAAAGTGGTGAAATAGATTTTATTCTGCAAATACTAACAGTAGAGGAAATAACTGTGCTCCATTCTCATTTGTGTAGAGGTGACTGGGTATTTTAAAGGGGGAATGAAGCAATAGGGAGGGGCAGTGGACAGGGGCTCACCTAGGGTGAGGGAAGTAAAAAATTGCAAAGAACGAATGAGAGAGTTGGTGAGTAAATGTGATTAGGCCAGCTGTGTCTGTCAGTCATGAAGTTAGGATTCTGTCTTCCCACAGAGACTGGAAGACAGAGGGCCTATCATTTCCAATGATTACATTTCAAAGGAATGGCTTTCAGGTCCTTGAGGAAGACATTCCTGGGCTGTAGGATATAGTAATCATATATTATATAATAATAATTATACTATATTTTATGTATATATATATATATATATACACACTATCTCTCTCTCTCTCTCTCTCTATATATATATATATTATATATATAGAGAGAGAGAGAGAGAGAGAGAGAGATTAAAGATATAGATATATCTCAAAGGGATAGAGGAGGATTTACAGTTATAAACTTAAAAAAAAAAGTAGATTCTCTAACAAAGAGAGGGTTAAAGGCCTATTATCATGTCTTGGCCAGAACAAATGGTAACTTCATTTGACAAACTTGAGATATTTCAGACAGAAACTCATAGGGTGTCTTGGGTCCCAGGATGTGGCCTTAGTCTGCCAGCCTAAGGTATCGTTGGTCAAGTTTCCTAGTGCAGGCAGGGTTCTGAATACAGTTAATTGCGAGTTCTTTTGTACTTCTCAGTGAGTGCCAGACAGGAAGGGAAAGGGCCAGTCTAAATACAAGGAAGTGAGGACAAAGGCATGAAGAAGTGAGAAAGCGTGGTCTGTTTGGGAATGTTACATGGTTTAATGGCAGGATGTTAGGGGAGGAATAGGAGTAGATACGGCTGGAAAGATAACCTAGAGTCTTCAAGGTCATGTGAAAAAATTGAGATTGAATCCTGGGGGTGATGAAGAGACAGTAAAAGTTAGGATCAGGGGAGCAGTGTGGTTCGATTGGTGGTTTGATTGGTAGCAACGTGAAGGATATTTTAGAGGTGAAATTTAGGTGGTAAGTTCGGAAGACTGAGACAGGGAGATAAGTGTGGAACTTTGGCATAATTCCTAATGAATGAAAGCCTGGATTATGGCAGGGCAAATGAAGTGAGGGAGAGATGAAATAAGAAGAGGACAGAATGTGGGGGACATTAGATAAGGAAATGAGGAAAGGATTTGGGACAAAGTTGAGGTTTGGGTCCTGGGTGACCCAAAGGACATGACAGACTTTGTTGACATGGTTGTCCAGTGTTTCTTCCTTCTTCTTATCTCCCTGGCTTATTTTCTTATATGAGAAATGGATGGAAGAGGCTCTCGAATCTGAATTTAGGAATCTTGATTGTGCTACCTCATGCATAATTCTTTATCATTGTCTTACATCATCATAGGGATGCAATGAGTATGCCATTTACTTCCTGAGCATAATAGCCAAGGTAGAAAAGGTGAGTTGCTTGTTTTGGACCTGAATCTGGGGTGAAGTTAAAAGAGGATAGGATTGATTTAATTCCATTGAATAATAATTACTTACAGTTTGCAATGTGCCAGGCTGTACAAGACATTTTGAGGGCACCCTAAATTAATAAGACCATTTTCTTTCCAGAAAAATCTTGATAATTGTTTGGATATGCAGGACATACACAACTGAAGAATGCTGGCATGTTAGTTTGCACTAAAATGGGAACCCAGAACCAGAAGAAGGGTCATCAATTTCAATAAAGGAAGCAGTGAAGACTTAGTGGAAGAAAAATCTTTATAGAAGATGACAGAGGCAGAGAAATGTGGGAAAAGAGAGACGTGTCCTATAATTACAGGGCCTGCAATGCGTGCTTTGCTCCTCAGTTTCCATTCATCCTCACTTACATATACAAAATGAGTTTCTTCCAGGATTTTGTATAAAAAAGTGCTGAGAAATACTGGGGCTTCTCTTAGCGCTCTCCTGAGGCAGCCTTAATCTCAGATGTACTGGTCATTAAGAAGTATTGACATTTTCAGTCAAGAGGGTAGAGTAGGTAAATGCTGTACTCACGTCCTCTCAGGACCACATCAATTACAACTAAGCCACAGAAAAAACACTATTGAGAATCTGAAGTCTAGCTGAACCAAAGCCCTACAACTATGGACATACAGAAGAAGTCACCTCGAGACTGGTAGGAGGGGTAGAGACACGGAACAGGCTGGTCCCACACCCATGTGTGACCATTAAAAATCCGGAGGGATATCTTGGCTGCAGAGGTTACCCCCATCCCACTCCCCGCCCACCAGAAGTGAGGGGTCCCAGCCCTCCCAAGCCCAGGATTTCAGTGCTGGGGAGAGAAGTTCACATTATTTCTGGTTGTGAAAACCAGCGGAGATTGTGGCTGAATGAGATGCAGGGCGGCTGCACTCCCAGGTTTCCCTCATAAAGGGCCCGCACATGGACTTACTCGCTGACAGACTCACTTGTTCTGAGCTTCAGTGCAGGGGCAGCAGCTCAAAAGGCCCCTAGCCTTTTCTGCCTTTCTGTCTCTTCTTATTTCATCTCTCCCTCACTTGGGGAGGAACTGACTTCTCTGGCTGCAGGATGAGGGCTGGAGGGACAGCTTTCTCCCAGACGGAGGAGCTAGCGAAGCCATTGTTTCTTCGTTGAGCCCTCCCTCTCTCTGCGTGCAGACGCAGGCAAACGTCATATCTGAGTTTCCACCAAAGCGCCTTTCAGCTTTTCTCTGCCCCACCTGTTGATTACCTGAGACCACGCTCCACCCAATTTTCAGGCACAACCAATCTGCTTCCAGTGGCTTTTCCGTATAAACAGTCTGCCTTGGCTCATGCTGTGGACTTTCCCCAAATCTCTCAAAGAGTCACAAAACCCAAACAGTATCTGGCTTTGGTGTGTCCTGTACCTCTGGCTGAGCAGCCATTAGTCCGGCATTAGTGACAGCTGGCCTTGTTTTGTGGCTTGGCTTCTCAAGGCACCTCCAAGCACAGCATGGGCAGCAGCCATCTCTGGATTGCTTTTTGGTTCATGCCAGATGAACCCCGCAGGGCATAGACTGCAGCTGAACCTGGCCTGCAGTGGGTCCTTTCCTAGGAGGTTTGGGGCTGGCAGGCCCAGTGGCCAGCTTTGGACTGGGGCTGACCCTGCAGAGCAGGATTCACTTTAGCGGGGCTCTGGTGACTGCCTAGTATCCCTTTGGGTGTACTGTCCTTGGAGATGGCTGGGTGATGCTTCCTAGACAAGAAAAACCTAAAGGAGTTCCTCTCCACCAAACCAATATTACAAGGAATGTTAGAGGGACTTCTCTGAGACAAAAGAAAAAAAATATGTGAATAGTATAATGGCAATAATGACATATCCATCAACAGTTACTTTAAATTTAATTGGATTAAATGCTCCAATCAAAAGATAGCGTGGCTGAATGGGTGAGAAAACAAGACCCTTACATATGCTGCCTACAAGAGACTTACTTGAGATCGAAACACACACCCGACTGAAAGTAAAGGGATGGGAAAAAGATGTTTAATGAAAATGAAATCAAACAAAAAGCTGGGGTAGCAACACTTATACCAGACAAAATAGGCTTTAACACAGAGGCTATAACAAGTAACAAAGAAGGATTCAGTAATCCCACTCGTCAGTCATTATCTGAAGGAAACCAAAACGCTACTTCCAAGGGATGTGTGCATCCCTATGTTCATTACAGCATTGTTTACAATGGCCAAGATGTGGAGGCGGCCTATGTCCATTGATGGAAGGATGGATAAAAAGGAGGTGGTACATATATACAATGGAATATTGGTTGGTAAGGGAAGGGAATGGGTTCTTGCCATCTGCTGTGGAATAGATGGACCTGAAGGGTATTGTCCTGAGTGAAGTATGTCTGACAGAGAAAGACAGAGACAATGTGATTTCATTTATTTGTGGAATCTAAAGAATGAAAGAAATAAACAAACAAAACACAACAAGCTCGTAGAGACAGAGAACATTTTGATGGTTTCCGGATGGGAGGGGAATTGGGAACAGGTAAAAAAGGGCAAGGGATTAAGAAGTACAAATTGATTGTTACAAAGTAGTCATGGGGATATAGGATAAAGCATAAGGAATATAGTCAATAATATTGTAATGACTATGTGTGGTGTCAGATGCTTGATTTATTGGGGTGATAGGTGGGAGAGGGGTTGGGGGACAGTGTGAAAAAGGTAAAGGCATTAAGAAATACAAATTGCGGCTGGCTGGATGGCTCAGTTGGTTAGAGCATGAGCTCTGAACAACAGGGTTGCCGGTTCAATTCCCACATGGGCCAGTGAGCTGCGCCCTCCACAACGAGATTGAAGACAATGAGTTGCCGCTGAGCTTCTGGAGGGGCAGCCGTATGGCTCAGTTGGTTAGAGCGCGAGTTCTCCACAACAAGGTTGCCGGTTCAATTCCTGCATGGAATAGTGGGCTGAGCCCCTTGCAACTAAAGACTGAAAATGGTGACTGGACTTGGACCTGAGCTGCGCCCTCCAGAACTAGATTGAAGGAAAACGATTTGGTGTTGATGGGCCCTGGAGAAACACACTGTTCCCCAATATTCCCCAATAAAATAAAAAAACAAAACAAAAACAAAAAAGAAAAAAAAAGAAGTACAAATTGATAGTTACAAAATAGTCATGGGGATGTAAAGTATAGGGAATATAGTCAATAATATAGTAATAACTATGTAAAGGGTCAGGTGGGTACTAGACTAGTCAGGGGAATCAATTTTTAAATTTTATAAATATCTAACCACTATGCTGTGCACCTGAAATTAATATAAAATAATATTGACTGTCATGTATGATTAAAAAATTCAAAAGGGAGGAGAAATGGTGAAGGAGAATAAGAGGTTCACATTTTCAGGTATAAAATAAATAATTCATGGGGATTTAATGTACATTATGGGGAATATAGTCAATAATATTGTGATAGCAGTGTACGTCACATGGTTGCTGAACTTATGGTAATCACTTCTTTAGGTACATAAATGTTGAATAACTATTGTGTACACCTGAAACTAATATAATATTGTATGTTAGTTATATTTTAATAAAAATATTTTTTAAAGTATGGAGCACTTGACTTTGCACTGGAGTAGAAAAAAGAGTTATCAGGAAGCATTTCTTCCCTTCTTTTCTCTTTTAACTAGTATATTGTGAGGTATATAATAGATATATAGCTCATATTATAAGGTATAATAAAAATGAATGACTATGATCCCAAAATCCAACTAAAGAAATCTAATACTAATAACATCACTGAAGCTCCCTTGTTTTTCACAAATCATATCTCCTCACTCCTTTTATCCTATGTCTCTAGGATATCTGTCATCTATTTACCTATCCATCTATCTACCTACCTATCTGTCATCTATTTATATCTATCTATCATCTATCTACAACATAGTTTTTCTCATTTTTACATTTTCTATAAATGATATGATGTGTGTGTATATATATATATATATATTAGCATTAGAATATATATATATATATATATATATATATATATATAATCTTTTATTCTCTTCTCCTCTAAATTATGTTTCTGATAATTAGCTATGTTGTTTAGTCAATATTTCATTAATTTTCACTGTTATACATTATTCTATTACATGGTTATACTTTTATTTGCTCATCAGTTCCCTTTGATGGACCCTTGTGTTATCTTTGGCTTTTTGTCATATAAACAGTACAGCTCTGTATATCTTTGTACATGCCTCTGGGGTACGTGGGCCTGAGTGGAATTATTGGTCATAGGATTGGTATATCTTCATCTTTATTAGATAATGTGATTTTCCAAAGTGATTTTAGCAATTTACATTCCCACCAGTATTGTATGTAAATACCAATTGCTCCATGTCATCTTCAATATCTGGCATTATCAGATGTCTAGGTTTTTGTTGTTCTGGTTTGTGTGAAGTGGTAACTCATGTTGGTTTTAATTTGCATTCCCTTAATGACTACCTTAAGCATTCTTTCATATTTTCCCCTTCCATGAAATGTGGAAAATATGTTCTTGTGCCCATTTTTCTATTGAATTTTATTTTCGTTAGGAATTTTTTGTATATGCTGGATAATGATCCTTTGTCAGTTTTATGTCTGGCATATAGCTTTTCCCAACTGGAAGCTATTGTGAGTCTTTTGGTTAACAACATTTCTTAATTTTATTGGGGTCTAAATGATCAATTCTTTCATTTGCAGCTTTTGTGTTTCTTTTTTTAATTTTGTTTATGAAATATCCTAAAGATCATAAAGATTTTTTAATAGGTCTTAAAGTTTTGCCTACATGAGGCAAAACGTAACATTGACTGTTATTCTGAGAGACCAATTATCTCAGCATCTACCCTTCCACAGTGACCTGCAATATCATCCATGTCATATATTAAGTTACCATCAATGGATGGTTTTGTTTTAGGATTCTCAACTGTGGTCCACTTGTCTATTTGTCTTCTTTTATACAAATAATACACTATCTTATTTACTATAGTTTTATAGAAAGTCTTATCTGGTAAAGGAAATTATCCTTCCTTGTTCAAAAATGTTTTGGGGATTTTGCTGTTCCAAGTAAATTTTTGAATCAGCTTGTGAAAGTCCATAAAAAATTCTGATGGTATTTATGTTAGAATTCTATTAAATGTATGGATCAACTTAAGGAGAATTTACATTTTTGATATTATGTCCCTATCTTTGAATATGGTATATCTACTATATTCAGATCTATTTTAATGTCCGTCAGTAAAGTTGTATGATTTTCTTCATTAAGGTCTGTTACATTTAAAACATATATATATTCTTAGGTAGTTTACATTTTTGTTAGTATTATGTATGATTTATTAAAAATACATTATCAAACTCTGTGGCTGTTTCACATTCATAAAATGGATTTTGGGTAATGTTATATCTTGCAAACTTGCTAAACTTTTTAATGGTAATTATTTACATATTATTTTGGGTTTCTATATACTAGTTTTCTGTAGTTATAGCATCTATAGTTAATGGCAGTTTGGTTTCTTACATTCTATTCTATATATTTTATTCATGTCCCCATTATAACTACTGGCTAGAGTCTTCAGTACAAAGTTGAACAGAAGTGGTTATAGTGGGTATCCTTCCTTTATGATTTAAAGTAATTACTTCCAATGTTTCACCATTTGGGATGATTTTCACAGATAGTCTTTACTAAATTAAGAAAGTGTCTTTCTATTTGTAGTTTTCTATTTTTTTTTACTATAATTGCTTTTTTAAAATCACATTTTCTTCATCGATCGAGATATTCTGATTATAAGACTTTTCTATTTTGTCCTGTGAAAGTGGTGAATTACATTAATAGACTATTTAATGTACAGCTACTGTTGCGTTCCTGGGATAAACCCAACCTATTTGAGATTGAACTATATGGTTGCCACTTTCTTTGCTCACCATCCCTTGTTGCATCACTCAAATTCCTTCTTGGTTTATTTTCTTTCTTCCTGAAGTTTATCTTTTAGAATTTCTTTTACTTAGAGTCTATGGACATTAAGCCCTCTCAGTTTTTATTCATTTTTAAACGACTTTATTTTTCCTAGAAATGGAAATTAGAGATAAAACTCTTTTCCACATTATTAAAGTCATCGATTTGATAGCACTGGACTGAGATCAGGAGGCCAGGACTCAAGACCTAGTCTTGCCATTCAATTCTGATCTTGGGTAAATCTCTTCAGATCTCCGGGACTTAGTATTCCCCAGAATAAATGCTCTCTAAGGGCGTTCCTAGCTCTCACATTCTATGAATAGGAACAAATGAATGAATAGTTAGAATAGCAGTGTTAGAATAGAGAGAGCAGAGAGGGCCAAAGAACAGAATAATTTGAGAAATAGAAGGGAAGATAAAATTGCATGTTATATGCCCTTCGTTTACAGCTTTCTGGCAGGAAGCTATGTATACTCTGAGTCCCAGTGATTTAGCCTTCATTTGTTTATTCATAGATGTCTCTTGTGTCTGGCAGCTTTAAAAATGAGGGTTTGTCAGTTATCTGGTCTGTAGTTCTCAGGTCCCTCAGCATTAGGCTGAAACTGATGTTGGAGAGCTAAACCCAAGGCTTAAGTGGAAAAGAGAAGGGGTACTCTTCTGAATTTCAAGGAAGGAGCTTCATGTACCCTCTAGTTTTAGTCACTCTTAAGAAAAAAGAAAAGAAAATAAAAAAGGTGTTTAGTGAATGAATAGTGATCTTGGGTTAACTTCATTTCTTACATTTTCAGAATTTTCATCTATGAAGGTAAAATAATTCCAGATCATGGGCAGTTAAAAATAATATAATGAACAGTGATAGCTTGAAAAGGCTAAGTTACTGACTGTCCCATGTGTCTGAGTCTTTCTTTCCTTTCGCCATAGTTATTTGTATCCGTATCTATCAGCTGTACTATACTACAGGAAGTAGGAGCTATATGTCTGATTTATATCTGTATCCTGTAAGGTGCTCAGTACAGAGCAGACTTTCAGTGTTTAAAAAGTATGCATAGTACAGATGGAATCAAAGTGTGAAAAAGTCAGCCACCTGAGAGTAGAGAACACCCTGACCCCACTTCTAGGGACCCACTCACTTGGATCCAGCTTTAAACGAGAAAAATGCTTTACACACAAGGTTAAGACACAGAGTGGTCAAGTAATTTCAGAACACATTCAACCTTATGATCTTCTGTGCTAACAGTAGAGAGTGGGTGCCTGCATACTCTTGTTCGGCACTGTATTTGCTTTGAGAGACATTCAGAAGACCATATGGAAAGCAAATGATACAAAGGCAAATACATGTAATAAGAAGTTTATTGAATTTCTAAATATAATAAAGTAGTTGCAGTTCTTTTACAGAAAAAAAGGATATGATTTTCATATTCATTCTTATAGAGCATTGGAAAAAACATAATTGATAGAAAAAATGGATAGAAGGTAAATAGAAACATTTTAATATAGTTTGATAATACATAAATACAAAACACCCAAATCACTTGCTTATAACAGATTTTATTCTCTTATTTTCATAAGGAACCATGTGGATTATTTTGGATATGTCAGTGATGGTTCATGATGTAGTGGAAGAATGCAATTTGCTAAGAATAAAATAATAAATCAAAACCTACATTTTAGGGATGCCATGGCTCTGTCAGTATCACACATGTGAAAAAGGTATATTCTCTCTCCATATTTTCTGTGTGGCCTTCCCTAAGTCAGGCGATGTTATTCTGACTAGCAAGTGATTATGGCGGGGCTACGAGTGTACTTAGTTCTTGATCTCAGTAAACACATTTAGCGCAGAGAAAACAGCTTCTCCCTGTGTCCCCTCCTCCTCTATCCATCCAACTGTAAACACCACTTCATGTTTACATGGAAGCCTCTCTCATAGTCATGAGCATCAGCTTGAAACCTGGAGGAAAGCCATATTGTCTCTTTCCCAGTCCGTTGTGTTTCCAGGGAAGAAAACCTCTATATCTCTAAACCCCTTCTGACATTGTACAGAGATTTTTGAACTCTTATCTAGCATTCAAATCTGATTTTCTAAAACAAAGCAAAACAAAACAAACAGAAAATGACTAGTGTTGAAATTGGATAAGAATCATAAAAAGAACATTAACAGGAAGGGTAGTCTTTTCTAGTGAGGAATATCACTCTTTATCCAAGGAAACAACTGGGCTCATAAAACGATGACAACTAAAAGCAGGGTGGTCCACACTCTTGAAATTATGAGATAGGAATCTGTTTCACCCTCATCCTTAGTTTATATAGCGGGGGGCCTTATATGGAGAGCAGAATGGTGGACGACTGTAGTAGCAGGGAAAGCATCTTCCATAGCTTCCCCCCTTTACTTTCATTTGGGGAAACTGGGTGAGGTAGGAGACAACTTTGTGATTTAGAAGACATGAAGAGCTTCCTTGGAGAAAGGCTAACTGGAGGTGTCTTACTTTCCCAAAGCAGAGGCATGTTCAAGTGAACGTGGAGCCAACTAACTTAGAAGGAAAGAGAGAGACTTGGCAAGTATAATTTGCCAGCTGGTTGAGTCAGACGACACATTGAGGAAGATCTTTTTTGGAAGCATGTCCTCCCTTGAACCCTTTTCCAAAAATCATGCAGTGTCTACCTCGTCCTATTTACCTGGACCCTCTGCTATTGCCTCATTTGGGTAAGATTCCATCTTTCTAGGCTATGCTCCTGCTAGTTTTAATGTGACAGAACTGCGGAAACAAAAGCAATTAAATAGCATGTGCTACTATTTTTAGGAGTCAAAGTAAAGATGTTCTAAGGATCTGGCAAGGACATTTGGCCCCCTGAGCCTCCAATCCTCACAGCCAAGACTTTTCTTTAGTTTTCACTGATGTTAGCCTGAGAGATAAAAGGAGAAGAAATGTGCTGACATTCTAAACCCACCAAATGCTTAGTTTATAAAACATACATATGACACATATCCTAAGACAGGACCTGGCTCTATTCTCTCCAACAGTTTTTTTTCCCCCCTGGCTAAATGTTCCAATTCCATAAAGCATACACTGTCTTGAAGCAGAGTACAGGAAACCTCAGCAATATGCCACCATCCAGTAGGATACAAATAGAAACTGGCTGTATCAGCAAGGAGTGCTCAGGGAATGTGTCTGCAGCCCATTTCACGGTGTCACTCCACAGGGGAGATTGGAAATGAGTGACTTTCTTCCACTTGGCAAGGTTTCCTTATCTCAGCACCTACTCCTTTGGATGGTATGTTTCTGAAGGCTGCACAGTAGGACTCTGGGTACCGTGTGTACATACATATGTAAGAATAACGCTTATGTTTCTCAGAACAGGCACTTTTTGAAGGCAGTAAATCTAAAAGTTTAGTTAATAGAGCCTATATTTAGGCCTCATCTTCTCACTTTGCTGATGTGTTTGCTGAACAGAAGATCACAGATTTGACTCAGTCTCGCAAAGAGGCCGGAGTCGGCAAATGGCTATATTCAGAACTGGGGAAGTCTTGCCAACTCAACTGTAGCTGTTAAAAAGGCAGACTTGGAGAAGGTGCAATTGCTTTTCTCAAAGGTGACAGCACAGAAGGAGAAAAGCCTGTGACAAAGCCATGAAATAAAAACTTGTGTGTGAGGCTCAGAGAAAATTACTATCCTCAGGCTCTGCATCTTCATGTCACGTCTATTTCATGGCACAGCTTTGCTACTCAGAAAGTTCTTTCCCTTCCTTTTTTTGGGTGTGTCTCATGATTGCACATATTCCCAGTAAAGAGAGAGAGAGCCCCAAATTCGTTAAACTAATGATAAATTGAAGTTTAAACTACAAAACCAAACAAAAAACAAAGCAGTCCACTGAACAGATAGCATGGTAAAAGTTCAACACAACATTCAGCTGTGGAAATTTTTCATCAAAGTTTACATTTTTGTTTCACCAATATTAAATCACATGATCATTTTTTTCACTCTAAGGAATCAGACCATTAAGTGGCATCTTTAATTCCATTTGTTCTTTGATATGTTTCCTGAAAAAGAATGAGGGCATAATTCAGATTTTTAGGGAGGAAATTCTTTGTTTAATGGGAAATAATTCTTGGATAACTCGCTCATCAACTTTCCCAAGAGAATAAATGGGTAGTAAAAGAAAGTAATTGAAAAAGATTTTGCAACTACTTCATTATAAGCTATTGGTAACAAGATATACTATCCAGGGTTCTAAATCTTTTTCATCAAAGATACACCTCCTTGATGTTTCAGACATTTGAATTTGGGTAGAAAGCTGGCATGGTCTACACCAGTTTTAATTTGCTACCTAGTGAGAGAGGTCTAAGGCACTTTAACATTTTTTGGCAATTATACCCTGATTCGTTGATGTACTTGACATTAATCTAACAATTAACTAGAAGATATATAGAATTAGTAAAATGCAGACACTACCCAAATATTAGCTTGGCTTTATTATTTGAAAGTTAAAATATGAGGCCATTCCTACTGTTGATTATTTAGATTATAAAAATCCCTTTCCCTCTCCAAGTTTGTGTTTGAAGGAATGAAACACGCTGGCAGATATATCATAACCTGGCTAGGCGTTTCTTCTGCTTCTGGTTGAATATTATTAATAAGTGATCATCAATTGTCACCCAAGGAGAACAACAGAGAAGGGACTGGATATTTTTTTTCCCCTTATATACATAAGTCTCCCGGAGGGGGTGGGGGGAGAAATGTATCCAAAAAACCTAGCTTTCTCTATTTCGCTTTTTGTAAACTAGTTCAGAAATGGAGTTAAATAATGTGGTGAGGAAAAAGACATTCAGGCTTAATATTTACTCTTTCCTAATAGAGGAAATGGAGTCAAGAAAGCAACTACTAATCCTATGCCTTGGTGCGAAGCAAAGCAGGCACTGTACAAAGTGGCAACACAACACATCAGTAATAATGGCCCAAGAATAGTTCTTGACCTTCTTCCCAACAAATAGAAATATAAAGAATGAATCGAGCAGGAGAGATAACTACATTAGTTTCCATCCCCACCTCAAATTCCTTTGGAATATTTTAAGAGATAAATGGATCCATACAAAATTTAAATAACTTTCTCTTTTCTTTTTTGGCAGCTACAAAAATGGGTCAGGTCTAGGAATTATTAATTTTCTGGCCTGAAAAACCCAAGTGTTTAAAAATAAGTTTCTTTTTTGAAAGATCAGCTTTCTTGGAAGATGTGTGTGCATGTGAGTGTGTGCGCACGCGTGCATGCACACGCTTGGGTGTGTTTTAAGGACAACACCATTGTATTTCCCCTAAATATTGGGGACTATGCTGTATAGAATGGAGGAAAACAATTTTTTATTGATAATTTTCTTTACATTATGTAAAGGTATATCGGGGTTTGTGGCACTCTTTATTTTGTTAAAGAGCTGCTTTTTCATATCCACTGTCTCACTGTACTTTTATTTCCTCGAATAAGATGTCACAGGTTCCACCCAAGTGGGTCTCTACTCAGGCGTACTCACCTAGGTAATTCCGAGAAGTTCTCAAAATGTTGCTTCTATTAATTCCCTCCTGGGTAGGGGTACTCCATCTATTCTACATCGTTTTTCACTCCATCAGCCATAATATTTATCAAACCTCATAGAAAATGGGGCACTTTTCCAGACTCTGGATGTTGCCATCTCAACCAAGGTTAGTACTCTGCTGTCCCTGCTGGCCCCTCCAGCCACTCCTATATTTCCTAGGTATGAAGATTGGAAAGAGGTAAGAGGCCATTTGTTATTTAACTTGACCCTCACTAATCCCAGGGAATAAGCAGATAGATGATGAGACTAGCATGATGGATGGTAGACTCTAGGGAGGGAAAATGCCTAGAAAGCTGAATAGATAAGGTCATTTTAAAAGTTTCCTGCAGTAGATTTAACTCAGATGAAGAAAGAATATTTTCAATCAGTTCACAGATTTTAACCGAAAGCCAAACAACTATAAGAGAGAAATAGGATGAAATAAAATCCCAAGAGCACACATCAAAAGGCACAGCTTCCTGAGAGACCCAGCTCAAGAGAAGGAACAGTCGTTGTTGAACTGCCATGCAAAGCAGCTTCCAGAATAATACAAAGGCTTCCCAGTAAGTGTACTGGAAATACACAGGACCAAAGTCCCCATGAGAGCATGCACAAAATCACAAAATTACTACAGCCCCTGAAGCCTGCTCTAGCTAATGGCAAAGGTCAAATCTCAGAACCGCCATCAGTCCCACAGCATATGTTCACAGACATCTTAAGATCATGGGTTGGTGGACTGGTTTGGGACTGCATGATACAGTGACACAGAAAATGGGGGGGGGCCTCAATAAATGTGCACTGAGAGAGAGAATAAGATGCATTGTTTACCTACAGTAGTTTTGGCCTCTGTGGGGCATACACTGTGGCCCACAGGAGAGACACACGTCTTAAGATCAAGTCACCTGTGCACTCCACTGAACTCTAAGTGACAGGGTCTTGTTGATATTCTGAATCTCACAGTCCCAGAGAGTTTTTCAGTTAATGTAAAGTAAACCCACTATCTCTGGGGCAATGTGCTGCAGTGTGCTTCAGTGCCACAGTTGTTTGTTCTTAGCGGTGGCCTTTCCCCACTGACTTCATCACAGTGTCCATCAGACAGACTACCTAGTAGTTTCCCACAAGATGACACAATAGGTATGCCAGCTCTAAATGGTCTCCGACAGTGCCCATGTGGATTGGCCACCTGATAGCTAAAAAGTCTGTGTGAATTTCCTTGGATGCCTTCGAACAGGGGGTACTTTAGTCTGTGAGAAACACATACTGTGCTCTGAGGTATTCTGTGCCCTGGCAGTGGCCACTGGAGAGAGCACTGGACTTGCAAGATCGGGGTCCATCCCAAACTGCCACTTACCAGCTGTATCGCCCTTGGCAAGTCACTTAACGATTCTGAGCCGCAACTTTCTCTTCTAGGGTAGGGCTATTAATAACTTTCCTCTCAGGGCTGTTTTATGTGTGAAAGCAGTTTGTAAGCTCTCTTAGGAATTATTATTTTAGACCTCAGAAAGCCACCCCCAGGTCCTGCCCAGGAGACTGATGACAGGTTCTGCTGATAGGGCTTTCTAATTCCGAAATGGGGTGGAAGAAGCTGCAAGCTTTGTCCTGCCAAAGACCAAGAAATACTATTGAAACTAAATAGCAACCCAGGGCAATTATGAAAGCATTTATACTTTTCTACATAAAACTATAATGTACTATAGCTCCTTCCGGCTCAAGAAAGATTTCCTTTTGCACAGAACTGGCCAGAGGTAATGAGTTTTAACAGAAGCACTATCTTTTGCTTTTAACTTTTTCCTTGTTAGAATTGAAGATCACATACTGACATTTCCCAACATTTTAAGGTCATTATCAGCAGGCCAGTTAACTGGAGTGTATCATTAATGGGATAGGTATGGGGGGGAAGGCATAAAGCTACATAACAACTGGCAGAACAGTTTGTCTTTTGAATAAGAAAGTAAAAACAACAAGCAACTCATAAATTCTAAAACCTGACTCTCAGAAAATCCTTCAGACTATTTTTAAGGATGTCTAAAGATTTTTTTTTTATAATCAGGTAAAAATCAACATTTTATTTTGTAGTAAGGATTAATCTTGTGTAGCACCAAGGAGAACATAAGCCATGAAGGCTCGTTCTCTTTCAGAGTCAGAGGGAACTTAGAACAAAGTGTGATGGAG
Organism: Rhinolophus ferrumequinum; assembly: GCF_004115265.2. NCBI lineage: Eukaryota > Metazoa > Chordata > Mammalia > Chiroptera > Rhinolophidae > Rhinolophus > Rhinolophus ferrumequinum. The sequence continues at coordinate 57,089,295 of NC_046285.1, forward strand.
GAAACGGAAGAGCTGAAAGTAACGAGCTCCTGGATGCCGATGTTTAAGCAGAGTCTGGATTATCACTTTGCAATGAATCTGTCAGGGAATTTTAACACTAAGTGGAAGAGGTGACTATGGAGTCTTTTCTGATTGTGACCTAGAAGCAATAGGAAAATAGGGGGGCTTTGCTCATTCTCTTGCAGGGGTTCAAAAGACAGGTAGGTATGTTTGCTACAAGAGTGAAGTACGTAGTTATGAGCCAGTCAGAATGTACATTTTGTATCTTATGAATAAAGCTTCCTGTTCACACTGTTTGTGTTGTATTACATTTGGGCAACTCATACTATCTTCAGATGAAAATGCAAATAATTGAATCAGCCTTCCTTTATGCCTTTTTCTTCCCATTGACCCTGAATATCTGGAAGCCTTTGCTTCTTGTTAAGGAAATTCCAGAATCTGTGATACATAAAGTAGAGGGTCTTCACTGAATGTAGCCTCTGCTTTCTGTTGTTTCTGGTGCCTGAAATATTCTTCCCTCAACTCTAAATCAAGACAATGCATCAATTCAAGATTTCTTACTAAATTTCACTCCTCCATGAAGCCTCCTTGATGGTACTGGAAAGAAGTATTCTTCCTGTCACTAGATTTCTTCCTGTGGAGTAACGTTGAGCCTATTTGATCTTATTGTACTTAGCCTGAATCAAAGTTACTTAGGAGCTGGAACCAAAGTTAGGAGCTGATTCTATTACAGCGATTAGGAAATTAAACAAATGAGTAAAGGATAAGGATGTGAGAAAGACAAAAGTGAAGAGAAAATATGAACTCCTAGACACAATATCTAATCGATCATGTAGGGAAGCTGCTCACTTGGTCTAAAGTGCAACATCTCTGGGTACAAACAATTGAACCCAGAAAAATGGAACTGACCCTCCAAACCAGTCAGTCAGTAAGTATTTATGTTTAACCTATAAAGTATCAAGGACTCTTTAGTATATTTGGTATGGGAACATGGACTAGAACTGTCTTATTCTTGAGAGGATGGGGCAAAGGGAAAGAAAGGATTGAGGAGAATTTATGAACATCTACCTAGAAGTGGGCATCTAACGGATGGCATATGTACTAGCTCTTGGATTCAGAATGACTTTGAATGTGGCAACATCAAAACAGTACAGGACATAGAGTAAGAGGACTACTGTTTTATACACAAGCGAGATCTATCCTCATCTCGCATTCACTCTCCTGGGTCTGAGTCCTTGGGAGAAATATTCACATTGAATGTCAGTTTCTTTTGGGTGATTCAAATTCTATTTACTTTTAACACTGAAGAAAGTATTTTCACCTAGCCTGACCCAGTAGATTGAAATAAAATTAGAAAACATTTTTAGGTCCAACTGTTCAAAGGAAAAGCAGAAAGGTGTTTGGACTTGACACCACGTCAATAAATAAGGAAAAGTTAAAACAGTTATTGATATCTGACCTGGAGGCAAAGATTTAGATGTTAGAATTGCTTTGCATAGCTCTACAGCCAGATCTTTGTTTAACATAAAGAAGAACTTTTGTAGGAGAGTTGCCTTGATGGTAGAATGGACTGCTGTAAGCAGTACTACATACTAGCAGGTCTGAGATGTGGGATGGTGGCATGTCAGGAAAATAACAGAAAGGATTCAGAACCTTAAAGCTTCATGATTCTGTGTTTGTCTACAAATAGCCCTGGCGGCTGGGGTCAGCGATAGCCCTCCAAACTGGTATAGAATACAAGGTGACATAGCGACACCAGTCTCATTCTTGGTAAGTCATTCTATTCCAGGGGTTGAGAGCAGAATTAGAAGTTATGTTCAGTGCCAAGTTGACTGAACACATTTGTGGGTTGTTTAATAAAGCTCCTATTAGGGAAGATTAGGTAAACATCTATCATAGTTAGATAAATGAGGTTTTCTCTTGCCCCTAAAAGGATGAGTACCTTGGAAAATTAACAAAGATATACAGTAGGAAAGTATTAATGAAATCATCTATAGTTTTACAGAGGAATTAGCTGTAGGGTTTCCTCCTTTCTAGTATGCCTTCCTACTTATAGAATATTAATTTTTGTTGATAACAAAGGATGGAAATAGAGATATTTATTAGTGGGGTTAGAGACCGCTGTACATTAAATAATCAGAAATAAAGAGCAAAGATTTTAATAACCTTTTTGTAACTTCAAAGGGAAAATGCCACTGAGTTTAGTAAAAATGCATCTTTCACACAATTCCCCTCAAATAAACTACTTGCATGTTGGATAACTAAAATAAAGTCTTTTTGCACAGAGGTCAGGAAAGTAAAATAGAGAAAGGAATGTATCCTTCCTTTCTATAGTGAAGGGAAAATATGTCATTTTATATTTATTTTTCAAGTTAGTAAGATAAAATTAGTTTTCTGTGTTTGCACCTAAAAAGAGAAAACTAGTACAAATCAATCATAGTATTTAGGTGAGACATCACAGAAAGTGGACGATTAGATTTGAACGAGAGAACCACAGACCAAAAAACCTGCTACTTCTTGTGCTCACCAGGTAAGTACACTGAAAAAGGATAAAACATTGAATGTATGAAAACAAAACCCTTTAACCCACGCAGATGCTTAGCATGTAGTACAGTTTGCCTAAGACTATGTCAGAATATGTGTCATCACCTCAGAAAGAGGCGAGCTATACGCCCCTCTCAGAGGGGATGAGAGGTCATGTATTATAAAAGTTCAGGTGTAGTTATGGTCATGCCATGGGACAAGCAGTGCTCTCCTTTTACTCTCTTCTGACAAGGGGAAAATATAGGGTTAGCTATAGTGATTTTTAAACACCTCATAAAGTTGGAAAGTTAAATATTTTACCTGTTTAAATAACTACAACTGCTGATCCCTAAAACCCTTATGAAAATTCTCAGTTACACGATACAGGAACTCTGTTGTCGTAGTTTTAATTATAGATTGCCCCTTGTATCAAATTCCTCCTCTTCCTGAATCTGACTCTTCTGGAGGCAGGTTAGGAAAAACAAAAACAAAAACAAAAACAACAACTCTGTCTATGTATCAAAACAACATACTCACTGAGACTGTCATTAATTCTTGGTAATTTCATTTACGTATTGAATTAAGTATGTTTTATTTTCTTCATATGGGACCCTCCCAAATAGGAAAATCAGTGTCAACCCTGTGAAAACTTATAGAAAATGGAAGTGAGGATAGAAACCCAAACTGGAAATATATTCTTAGAGTTACCAGCCTTTTCCAAACAAACAAAGGGCCTATTTTTTTAAAAAAAATTTTTAACAGTATTAGCCAGACTTCAAAAGAATCTCAGACCCAAATTTTAACAAAATGCTTCAAGGAGGGACCCGGACTTCTTGTTCTCAGGTTGCTTTTTATAAGCAGGCTTGTAATCTGTGCTCCAGGAAAAGCTTTGGTGCTGACTCCCCTCTACAAAATATTGTGATTCAACTGTTAAGATTTAATATCACTGTCATAGGCAAAATGTTGGTATGTTTAAGAATTCCAGAAGGATAACAGTTTTTCCTTGCCATAAGAGAAATTATCAAGTTTCAGTGGAATAAAATAACATGCTACCACTAAACACATACTTGTTTTGTTGGTCAAAATGCTTTGGATTAAAAACAAAACCTAACCTAGTCTCAGAAAGATTACTTTGCATATAGCTGAGAAAAGAAGGGTAGTCATAAACGAATTTGCCAAGGACTCTGTGATCAGAGTGCCTAATGAAAACTCATTAAAATAAAACTGAAAGACTCTATTATCTCATTTTATGAATAAACACAATCTGGAAAATATGCCCTTTTAAAGGAAGGGTTTACGATTGCTACATATATTTTGTGGTATTCTTCTTCCCTTAATATGATTATAACACCATAAGGATTGTAATACATTGATTTGTTTATGGGAAGCCCAAGCAGGATAGCATTAATAGGTAGGATGGATGGAAGGAAAAAGGGAGGGAGGAAAGAGGTAAGAAAGAAAAGAAGGAAGAAAGAAGAAGAAAAGGAGGGAGTAAAAATTCTCACCACGTCTCATAGTTTTAACCAGATAATTTTTTAAAAGTGTCAAATAGTGTGCTAACCAAACAACAGCCTCATGAGAAAAATGTCATTCTAGTTATCTGTCAAGTAAATAACTCGACCTGTTAAGTTGTTCAAGGTCACACCATGATGACTCAGAACCAGGATTCTCATCGTGTTCCGTTCACTATTCAATTAAAAAAAATACATAAATTGAAAAACTATGGCAATTAAAAAACAGTGGACATGCTGAGTGAGGGTTAAAGGCTCAAGGTGAAGTCTTGTCCTTGTTACCTGACTAAAACCAGAGTAACACCAAACTTGATCACTGACAACATCCAGTACATCACTTCATGGCCATAAGAATGTTTCCCCAATTTAGGAATCCATTAAGGTACTTCCAAGAGATAAAGACAAAGAAATCCTATTAGGATAGATTAAGATGAAGAGTTCAGACTTCCCTGGATTTTGTTGGACTTTTGGATGAGTATATCTTTGAGATTTGGGGATTGTGAATGCTACAGGTTCTTCAGTGGGATATTCATAGTAGTGTGAAGATTCTTTAAAAATAAGGCACACATACGCGTATATGTTGCTGATTGTCTCCCATGAAAGTGCACCAAAAGAACAATCTCAGGAAAAGGACTCGAGGAACATTTCACAGAGGTATATCTTTTTCAGCCTACTGGTTCCCCACAGATGGCTAAAGCAGGGTATGGAACATGCTGTCATATTTCATAACACACATGTAGTGTAGCTGTAGGCAACAGATGGACAATCGCTTGTTTAAACTACAAATGTGAAATACTAAGGTAGTATAGCAATATTTCTAGAAATGTATATGGAAAAATAGCCTTTCCAAGCCAAGAGGAATGGTGCGAGGCTGTGAGGTTACATCAGTGTTTCCCTGATCTTCCTGGCAGCTGCCATAATTTCCCCAACACCCTTCAAAACTTGATAATGGAGGGATGGGGGCAGCTGACATAGATTTGACAAGAGAAGCCCAAACCATATCAAATAGAAATAACACTGTTATTCCTGGCTGGTTCACATTAATAGGATTTTTCTAACTAGGAAAAAGGTTGGGCGTTGTGTTTTCAGAGTCCTGTCTATATTCCGTAAAACGCTCTACGATAGCCCCATGGTAAAAGAGCTCTCTTTCTTCCTCTGGACCCAAATGAAAATACTTCTTTAAATGTAGTTAGAGTTTTACATACTTTAGACATCACCATAAGCATCTATGAAGAATCTTTCACAGTGACAAAACAATTATAGTGTTGATAACTCCACTGCATTCATCAGCATACACCCAATGAAGTAATTTTGATCAGAGAAGTTGCTCCTACAGAAACAATTTGTTAATGACAGGAAAAAGAACCCACATGTTTGAGCTGCAGAAATTTTCAGCATCTCAAAGTCTTGCTGCCTTATACTTGGGACACGTGACTGATTTTTAAGTTTTAAAGGCAATTTCATTTGCACATGAGACTGTACATTGTGTTAACATGAGCTGGGGATCCAGGCAATGAAGAAATCTGATTTTGAAATAGCCTGCAGAGCCCATGACAGAGTGGGTTTTTTTTCCCTTTTTCATGTCTCTTACGTTAACACAGAGTTACCAAATATTTGTGTTCTTGACAATTTTTTAAAACCAGTATATTTTTAACAAACATTCTCTTATAGACTCTATTTTTTCTATTATTTATAAATTTAAATGTCAACAATTAAGACAATATATCAAAAAATAATAGAATTATAATCATTAAGGTAATATGAACTTTATATCTCTGCTATAGGCAAAATTTCATGTAACTAAAACAGTAAGGAGTGATTGGCATTGTTTTAAAAGTCAAATGATTAATAGAAAAGACAAGAAAGCAATATAAATCATATTTTTAAGAAATCCTGGAATAAAATATTGCAGGATCCTTTCCTTATCATACCTTGTGAAAGAAAAAAATCTAAATCTAAATATTTCTGCATATGTATGTGTGTACATTCATTATATAAAAGTATATAAGTCTATATTAAAAGAGATTTACTTTAAAAATCTTTGGTAAAGATACTCTGAGGTTATGTGACAAAAATGTACTATAAAGATTGTAAGCAAGCAGTATTCTGGCAATGCCACAGTGATGGGTCTGTGACAGCATTTTATTATAACTATTTTTTTGGCTTGTAAACATTCAGTTACATAAGGACTTAAATGTAACAAACAAGTAGAATGTTATTGCATTTTTATAGTATAAATATTTCATAAATTCTTCCTTTTTTGGCAAAATTTATAATAATATGACTGCTATTCAAGAGATAAAATCCATCTTTCAATAAATTGCGCTCTTTGCTTTTGGCCTAAAGACAGTTTTTCCCAAGTGTTTCATAGAAAACAAGTTACTGAAGCAATTCAAGCAGATTATATTATCGCCCCCGTTGTCTAACAGTCAGTGCTCTTTGAGGTCATCAGCATGGTCTGGCTTTTAATTTGGAAGGCAGAAATTCAGAGATACAATCACCACTGTATCCTGAAATTCACATGCTGTGCAAAGTGGATCTTATTGTATTTCACATTATGAGAAATTTAAGATTAAGGATAGGAGTAGTAAGGTAAGGAGAAGACAGTGGTCAAAGGAAACTTTATAAAGCTATACCTTTGGTGGTTCTAACACAAAACTGTTTAGTGACCAAAGCAAATGAGCCACAAATTAACTTAGAAGAGCTATGGACTTAAGATTTTCTTATTGAAAAAAAGAAAAAAATGAACCATTTTATGATTATTCTTACTAAAGTAAAATACATGTAATTGAAATTTCTAAGGCATGGGTTGAAATTGAAAACATGCACAAATAATTTTTTATTTCTGTTCTGGGTGTTAAAAATAAAAATTTTAAAAAGTTGCATTAAAAATATTTATAATGGCTGTCACTTTATAATCATGAAAAAGATACTTATGGAGTCAGGGAAAGGTACACAGGGAAATGTAATTATATTTGTTATATTTGATTTCTTAAGGTGGGTGGTGTTACATATATATAGGGATTCATTATATTATTATTTATACTTTTGTGTATATTTAAAATATTTCATAATTTAAAAGCATATACTTGTGGAAGATTTGAAGTCAAGTTTAAGAAATCTCAATCCAAAATACTTGATTCGTTTAAAAAACAGCAGCCTGCCATTATTAAGATAGGTGTCTCTCCTTAAAAGAAACATGTTAGAACCTGACAAAGTGTGTGGTTCTACAGTTGGTAAGTAAGCATTTCACTGCCCAGTAGTTTGAATAAAGATTCCAGGCAGAGACTTTGCATATTTTTAGCTCAGAAAGGCATTTTTTTTTTCAGTGATTGCCTTTGAAAGTGTGGTGTAAATGTCACATCAATGATATGAAAATGTCTCCTGCAATAAGTAATTTGAGTTGCAGAAGGATTAAGAGAATAATGAAACTGTGGTTTCACAATCTTTTTAAGTTTTCCTGGCTTTTTAAAGCAAATTAAACAAAACTACACAATTTTATTTTGTGTGCCCTGATTTGCAATTGTCAGGCAGAAAGGACTTGGTCCTGGGGGGAAAAAAATACAATTTGAACTGCTCCTTATAGATATTTTTCACTATCAAAAAGAGTCAATTTTGGTAGTCATGTTTGAATATTAGAAAAAAACTTGTCAATATTACTGATATTGAACAATAATAGACAGTATAGAAAATGTTATATTCCAGAGAAAACTAAGTTTGTCTGTTTTATTATGTCCAGCCAATACGGAAAAGGGAAATTTTAAGAGAATATTGTGGGATGATAATGGACTTTTTAAACATACCCCTAAAATGCAGTACCCATTATATCCCACCTGTAATTTCTTCAGAAAAAGATTGAAGTTTGAATCTCTTTCACTAGTATCTATTTTCAAATGAGCCCCAACCACTGGTCACTATAGATTTTGAATTTGGATGGCTGCAAAGTAAATTTGGGCTTGTTTGAACCCATGTAATTTACAGCTTAAATTCTTTATAACCTAACATAAAAACTGTGAGTTTTTTTTCCCCCAAGGTACATGACCAGTTTAGAGAAACAGAAAGCTATACTTTTCAATACACAAAGAAAGCAAGGATGTCTTTTATGATCACAAGCAACGTGGAAGTAATAGGATGGAGCCTTCAAGCCTAAAAGCACCTGTGAGTTGGCAGACTCACCCAAGAAAAACTGTGACAGCAAATACCACACTAAAAAAAGCCATTCAACCAGATGAAAAGTGAGACAAACATAGGGATTAAAAGTCACAGGAATGCAGAAGTGAATGGGATGGAACATAATCTGTGTAAAAATGTGGAAGTCCTTGGAAACAAAGGCCATCAAGGTCCTACATGATTAAATGTGAAATGTGTATTTGGTAAGAATTAAAAAAAAAAAAAATCTCATAATCTACGTGTTTCTACAGAAAGGTTACCAGTAGATGAAGAACAGAGACCATCCCATAGCTTGATTGCCTTTCCTCTATTTTCCTACTTCTTTTCTTATATTTTTTCTTGTATTTCATTCTTCTCAGTGCCACCAACTAATCAGCTAGACGGGCCACTGAATTTAGAGATCAGTGCTAGCCTTGGCAGTCAGCACTCTGATGCGGGCCGAGTTGCAGGTCTTGCAGAGGATGTGTCCATCCAGAGGGTAGCAGCCTTGGTTATCTCCTTCAGACAGGAGACCACCACAATCCTAGAAAAACAAAGGCAGATGGAAACGATGTAAGTGCAAATGTAAGCTACGTCTGTGGAGACCAAATTCCTTAGGCTTCCATTCGAGGCCTCCATCATGTGACCTCTTACCTACCATCTTCATAGACCACCAGCTCCTCCAATCCTTCCCCAGTATATAATATAGTATATGTTTAATGAAATTGAATTAGATACTGAAGACATATATGAGAAGAGGGTAGAATGACCCCCCTAAGGTCACTTAATAGGAAATACAGCTACAGGAAAAGAACCCAAGGGTCTAGGCTCTCAAATCGTGGTTTTGCTCCCGTAACCCAAACAATAATAGCAAGGACAAGAGAAAATAAAACAAGACTAGATCCCTAACCATTAATTCATCGTTACCCTTTATCATCAGTTTAAGGATCTCTCAAAATGAATATACAGGTACAGGGATGACATTTCTTGGCCCTGTCTAGGCAAGAGCAAAGCTGTAGAGTGATTCCGGCTAGGAAGGAAGGGCCAGCAATGGGCTCTGCATTGTTGTAGTAAGAAAATACTACAGTTTCTTACTCCAGTTGTAGTAAGAAAATACAACCCTAAGGTTTGTGGGGAGCAATGATTTGTTGTGCTTTCTAAAGGAGATATCGTGGTGTAGAGGAATGAGTGCTGGACCGGGAGACAGACCCCTGGGCACCACAGACACTGCCTGCGTGTCTGCAGGTAAGGCTGATTGCCACTATGAAAACAATTGCTGCATTTCCTACCAAGTTGTTGGAAGGATCAAAGAGGATAATGGATGTAACATATTTTTTTAAAAAAATGCAGAAAGCTGCATAACTGTAAAGAATTATATTATTGTTGGTAGCACATCTGAGGGTCCATTCTGGAAAGTGTTATATAGCAGTTAAATGTTGGCCCTTACTTTTGGAGAAAACGGAAGTTTCTTTAGGAAAAAAAAAATGTACTTCATCTAGTGGTGTGTGCCCTTGATAACTTTAGTGGAAACTCTTTTAAAAGGCCATGATTGCGGCATGTCTCACCTCTGTTGTCTAGCATGACAGCTAGGAGGTCACTGGGGCTCACGTCTGCATTGCACAAATAATGAAATTTAAGTTCAGAAAGGGTGTTGCTCAGAATACAATGACAGCAGCAACAGCTGCACTAGTGGGCTCCCCAGGAAGGTCAGCTTTACCAAAATGAACAAGCAGGTATTTTGCAGCTCTGGAAGTATTCAAGAAAGTGAGTAATGGAACTCAATAAAGTGTTTTCATCATAATGGAAAGAAAGAAGGACATTTCATAAATGACATAGTTTTAAGCTTTTAATGAGCTACTATCTATTGTCACCTGGGTACCCTAAGAGCCTGGAGTTAACCACAATGTTGGAGCCATCGATGCCTTGAATCTCCCGGCCCAAAGGAGCCCTACGGGGTGTCCAGGGCAACTTCTTCGTTTTAGAGAGGGGAAGCAAAGAGCAGAGAGGGGATTGATTCATCCAGTGTGAGGGGGCCTCCATGGCAGGACTAGAACAATGGTCTGCTCGCTTCGGATTCACTGTTCTTCCCATTCTACAGTGTTTTTTCTAAAGAAACGCTCAGCATTTGAAAGCAAATTGAATTTGTACAGCTATCATTTAATCTGGGAGGAGAAAAGGTACATTTCATGCAACTCTTAGCATAAAAAACAAAACCATTAAATGTCAAAACCTCTTGGTATGTGCGTGAGGATTGGGAAGCCTCTTTGCTTTGTACCTCAGTTTCTCCATCTGTAAAATGCTCTCTAAGTATCTGTTAGCTCTTACACACTTATGACTCACGTCAGTTTTAAAGGTGATGGGTGGACATTGTTGTTCCTTTTCAATTGTAAAACCTTATGTGAAAGCTGGTCATTTTATCTTTTCTCATGTTAAGGCAACTTGAACTCTAGGAAACAACAAAGCACACTGCATGAAACAGGTGGTCTTTGAAGGCAGTGAGTGAAATGAATGCAGTCCCAGGGTGCCAGCCTGGGTCTTGGGTAGATCTTAGTGGGAATAGATGAGCCAAGCTCATGAAGATGTGGTAATGAGGAAATACATATTATCCCTCAGGTAGAAGAGAGAGCTGAAAACCGCTGTACTCAGGAGAGCTAGTAGAACACAAGAAAACGGCTTCAAAAGAGGGGGTCTGAGTAACTTAGAGAACCAGGACAAGACAAGATTTTAAAATCATTTTCTGAACGTAGTGCCCTCTTGAGACAGATTATAGGGGAAAGACATACTACCCTTTGCTGTATAAATGACTACATGTTCATTGGGCAAGAAGCCTTCTTTGTCACTCCCATCCTGGATTGCAGCTCTTGTATATATTCCCACGGCACCCTGTGCACAGCTCTCCTATAGCTCTTAGCAGTCACCTGACCTCTTGTGCGACGTGCTCAGTCAGTGCTTGCTAACTTAATGAATCTCCGTGACTTTGAACATAAAGTTTCAACACATGAGCGGAAAAAATTCTTATCCTTCTCAGGGTAACAGTGGCATCTTTGCCCCGTAGGCGTGTCAGAAACAAAGATAGAGATTCCGTATAACAACAACAACAACAACGATAATATTAATTATCCCAACAACAGTAATACCTTTTCCCACTAACTTTGCACTTTATGATTTGCAATGTCCTGTAATATACAAGTTTGCATTTTAGTTGCACAGCCATATTTGGGGAAGTTAAGAATGAGTCCTTTTTACAGGTGTGGAAATCGAGACTGAGAGAGGTAGAGTGACTTACCCAACATGAGTAGCATTAAATGTGCATATGAAATCTAAAACCCAAGTCCTGTGAACACAGGCACTAGTGGCTGTCCCAGACTTAATAATTACTATGCTTAAGAAAACACAACCATGGGCTCTAAAGGGCCTCTCAACGCCTGCCATACAGGGTATGGGACTGCTGACCACAGACCTCACACCGGTAGCAATGAACATGGAAATCGCGATCCAGAGCCACGATCCGGACAGTCTCTTCCTGGCCTGGGGCTGGCATGATAGGCTCCTTGCACACCGAACATCGGGGGGCAAATTTCCTGAAAATGGAGAGATAGTTTGTTAGATACTGAGCACAGACAATGACAAAGAGGTGAGACAGAGATTAAAACGAAAGGTGTAAACCGAGAGGACATCTTGTCTGCCATTCTCGTAACCTTGAGCAAGTCACTTTCCTTCTCAGGGTCTGCTTCCTCAACTCTAAAATAAGAGAGTTAGACTCAGTGACTGTTAAGGTCCTTGTAGATCATAAATTTTGTGATATTGAGTGAGGTGCGGGGGTGAGTGTGTGAATTGCTTATGCATGAGAGCAGTTATGTTGGCCACGTGAGATGTGGCATTGAATTCACCTGTGGATAGATTCAAACACAAACCCTGGGCTTGTGCAGGTCCCTACTTGTTTCGGACTTTTGCATGTATTCCTCGGGCCCTACTCAACTATTCTAAGGTTGATGACTTGGCCTCATCCCCACTTACTAGAGCCTATTTCTTTGATATGCGTCTTGAATTCTAAGAATTAAACCTCAAATGCCTATCTTTCAAAATAGCAGAGGTTAGTGAGTTTAAATACTCTTTACACCAAACTTACTATGGCCACGTCTGCCCTTCTTACATTTTGGTTGTGTTAAACTTGTTTGAAGAAAAAAAAAGTTAAACTGCTATCAAGTTCTTCATTCATTAAAGGATTTCAGCATTTCTGAAGGGTATGTGTATGTGAACACATATACAGACACATCCATACACATACACATATGATTTTGAAATTACCTGTTGGTAAGGAATTGCAATATTTCCTAATCTCTTAATATTCCTTAATATGACCGTAAATACCATAACTTTTTTTTTTCCTCATAACAGATTAATAGGCTTGTCATGCAGGGGACCCTGCTTGCTGCGCCATTTGTCGTGCGAGGCACCCTGTGGGGTCTCCAGTCCTGCTCCCTACATAAGAACGCAGGATATGGCTAGGCCAAAAAGGAACACCCACGGAGCCATAGGTAGGGGGTCATACCACAATAGTCTCACTGGAGGCACTATAGTCTCACTGGAGGCTGGATCCACACGACCTGCAACCTGCTGTCCGCTTCTCTGCCTGCCAACCAACCAACTGACCAACCAATGCAGCCATGGCAGTTATATCGGTGGCTAATTGGCTAACTGGTTACAGCTGATGGTCAATCAGCCACAGCTGATTGACCATCTACTACCCGAGCCAGCACCTTTCCACGTGAGGCCGAGAGCCTGGAAACTGCTCTCTGGGACTCTGTCCCCACAAGGCTGCAAATATAGGGCATGCATCCATCTGTATTTGTAGAGATTAGGGGTGGCATTTGTGAAGGTGTGAAATGAGACACGATTTGAAATGGGCACAGGTAAGAACTGAAAATATTTTAAAAAAAGAAAAACAATTTGTGCAACTCAGTTTTTTCATGCTAATGGTTTTAAGATTAATGATATTAAAATTTATTTATTTGTAGTGAGACTTAAAAGAAATAATGATAGCAATCTAATACTTTGCAGAGCACTTTATGGTTGTCAAAGCATTTTTACATACATTATACTATATATGTACACATTAATTTTCCTGGCAGCACCCAAAAGGAATCTGTATGGCTGCAATCTAAATAAATATGAATTAAACAGATCAATTGATTGCTATGAAAGAAAAATGAAAAAATCATGTGCAATTGAGTTGTTATAATTGCTATTTTATGCAAGAAATTTATATTCATTGACTAAAAAAAAAAAATTGCTTTGGATTACCTGATTATTTTTGAATCTCGGTCACCAGTCGTGAAATAACCAGGATTTTGGAATCAACTGCAAAATTTCCTTTCCCCAAACTCATTGTAACTGTAAATTCTGTGAGGTCAGAAATATGTCTTACCTATCATTGTGTCCATGAGCCTTATCCAATTTCCCGAGTAGGATTACTTACTCCTCTAGGATAAAATATCTTTCATTGCATATGTCTATATTAGTAGAAATTATTTGCATATCTCTGGGGAACACTAAACTGTGATCGTCCAAAAGACAGGATTTGCTCCATCTCTGAGTCCCCAGAAACAACCACTGTGACTGGTGCAGAGAGTAGAAATTCAGGCTACATCTGATGAAATGAAATATTTGCCATATTTCTCTACAAAAAAGTTGTTAGTTGGACCTTTATGTTCAATCTCAAGGTCCTTCCTCTTTGGAAAGGTATAAACTGTATTCTTGCTGAGTAATGATTCCTTCCTACCAATTGCCCTCATTTCCATGATGGAAAAAGAGCAAAGTGAAGAGACAGGAAGTAGTCTCCACAGTCCTCACAGTGTTTCTTGGCCAACATTTCAAGGATTGTTCAAAATCCCAGGTGGTGTATTTCAAGGTTCAGCTCACTGAGCAGATAATAATAATAATAATAATAATAATAATAATAATAATAATAATAAAATGAATTTGATAACACTTTTGATAGCTAAAATAGCTACCATTTATTGAGTGCTTATTATGTGCCAAGCTCTGTTAAGCACTTGACTTTATTTTTCTACTGACAGCAACATTATGGGAACTGCTTTTATTGTTTGTACTTTACAGTCACGGGAGCCAAGGCTCAGGGAGGGATAGTTTAATCATCTGGTGTTCCGGCACATTTCTGGCAATGAACAGATGGATGCAGATGAAACAAAGAAATGGATGCGTGGACTCTGCCTGATAGGAAAGAACAGATCGCAGATTAAAGGCTCAATACCATGAAAAGGTCAGTTAAATAAGCAACCTGCGGTCCGCTTCTTCTGGGCTCACTGTACTGGCTCTGGGAATACAGACATAAAGGAGGACTGCAGAAATCAGACTGGTGAGGGAATTCTACCTATTTCTGCATTTGTTCCATATCCGATCATACTGCAAAAATGATTTAAGCCAGTTCCTGTAAACTTTTATGGTGTGTGTGTGTGGGGGGGGGGGGGTGAGATACAGTCAGCCAGCCAGGGACTGAGTTTGAGCAGTCCTCTGAAATGATATACGGGGGACAGAGTTCCCACCTAATAGGCTGGAGGACTTAAGCCAACCTGGACGGAAGGTGAGTATGTAGGGGATGGCCCATTAATGAGGCCTCCCAAATAGCAGTTCAGAAGCTTGCTACTCAAACTGCTGTCCAAGACCGCCTGGGCCCTTGTCAGAAGTGCAGAAATTCAGGGCCCACCCCGGACCTACTCCATTAGAATCTGCAGTTTAACAAGATCCCCAAGTGACTTGTAAGCACAGTAAAGTTTGGGAAGCGCTGGTTTAAAAAAGACAGGATTATAAGCAGGCGAGATACATCCCTTCGCACAGGCCTCCAGTATCTCACGGGGAAACTTCCACTCCCAGGCTGCTCTGGTTACAGCCAAACCCATCTTCCTTGAATGTAGAGGAGCCTTTCCTGACGCCATGCTCTGGTTTATTGCTTGAGTTGCTCCTTCTGCCAGCAATCTCCTTGTTTCCCACTTAAAACATTCTTGAAATTCTGTTTCCAGAAGTCTGTCCAGAGCCCAGGGCAGAGCAATCTCTTCTGGCTCTGGCTCAAGCCTTTCCTTGTGCCCAGCTCACTGTATTGAGACCTTCCTGCCCGAGATCACACGTATTCTGCACTTTCTCCTCCTCCTGACAAGCTCCTTGCTGACAATGGCTTCCCTCCGTGTATCTGTACAATTTCCACCCACGCAATTTTTCTCTCCTTTTATCGCTGTCCTTTAGCACTTAGCATGGTAATGGGCATACAGAGGGCTCTTTGTAGATGAGGTTGAATTGAATTAAAATACATTTCCTAAAAGCTCACAAAGGGACACCTATTCAGAGTGACCAAGAACAAGGCTCTGTAAACACTGTCTGCAGGAGGTTGTATTCGCCTATCCACACTCTCTTTAGCCTTGCAATGCTTGCCCTGGGCTGGACTTTTAGCTGCTTTGTGTTCTAGTATATTCAGGGCTCAGAAACAGAGTTCTGTAAAATTTTCTTATATTTTCCTTCGGAAAATGGGGAAAATATCAAAAAGCTTCTCCCATATACTTGCTAATCATGCAAACTTAAAAAAAAATGTATTTTAACATGCCACTGAATTAGTGGTGTGGGGAGAGAATTGGGGGCTTGAGATTATTTTCCTTTTTAGTTGTTCAAGTCTGCTTTTCGGGAGCGTTCAGAACCACACACTTACGTCACCAGTCACAAGTTTCTAATTATGCGCCCCACTCCTAGAAATGAAAGATAAATGGCATAGCTATAAACTTACATTTGTTAGAATTGATTTCCTGTTTTAATTGAGGGTGTAATATATCAGTCTTTTCCAGCAACAGAAACATGTGTGCTCTGATTATATCTATCACTCTGTCTTAGATTAGGGTAAGTCTAAGAAAAGAGAGAAGCAGTGATAGAAACATACTCCCCATTGGTATGTTTTCACTTCCCTTAAATAGATGCAGGTTTTCTTTTTTCATGTGTAATTATAAGCTAAAAATATCAATAATGTGATGTACAATTTATGCTGTAACTGGCCTTTTAAAGGGAACGTTCCTTGTCTAATTCAAGTGGAGAATTTCTGTCTCTGGGTTTTTAAAATTCATTCAGCCTCACGTCTTTTGGTGAGGTTTTCACTTTCTTTGCAACTTGCAAAGTGGTCAGGAAATTCATTTTTATACTATGAGTCTTAGGTCCCCAAATTGCTTGTGGAAAGTAGCTCCTGGTTGTTGACAATCAACAGAGCAGTGAAAATTAACCCATCTGGAGTTAATCCATCTGGAGGCCCTAGAATAGATACCCAAACTAGTGAGCCATACAAGCTTCATGTCTTTGAAAGCCTCAGACTGTCCAGAAAGCCATTGCCCAGCAAATACAGTCTAGAAAGCCTCTGTGTCTACAAATCACATCTACAGTTTTCATTCAGTTCCTAAAAATATGTAACAAATTTGACGAACCAATTAACAGACTAACAAGCTGGCCAAATAAAAATAAGCAAAACACTAGCCACACAATTTTCACGAAAACCCCACTATAATAGAGGAAAAAGGGACCTACAAATGAGAGAATCGAGGGAGTGGGAATGTATTTTTCCAGGTCCATGAGTACATGGTCTTGACTTTGGGGCTCTGCTTTCTAATCCTCCTCAAAAGATGGCACAACACTGTATTCATGTATTTCTTAGAAAAGATCGTGAGAGAGAAGACCTGGTTGATGGAAGAGAGGAGGGGAGGGTATGAATGGGCCTCTGAGTGAGAGGTTTACCTTCATCAGAACGACTGACTTGTTCTCTGTGTCCCTCCCTCTATCACCTACTATCTACCGAGTGGCAGGCCACAGAGAGAACCCAGGGCTCTAGAGAGAACCCTCGTTGTTACAGCAGGAGAGCTTTAAGACAGGGTCTGGTCTAATGACCGAACAGAAGAGCTCAGAGAAATTAAGCAATGTGTTCAGTGTCACACATCTTGTTCATGTCTAGGCCAGGGAGGGCTAGCCCAGGGTCCTGCCTCTTTCCTAGACACATACTCTGCGGCTGAGTGAACTTTCTTGCAATTAGAGACGCACAAAGATGCCATGAACAAGCCCCAGGGAAGCGGTGAAGCAGAGGCCAAGCTGGAAAGACCACGTGGACTGCCTGATATCAATTCCTCCATTGGAGGAGGGGTACATAAACTCTTTGTAAAGTCCCACGAAATCCTGAGATTCTGTAGTTCAGAGACAGTATGTGGCACATATGCCATACAGTGAGAAGAGGCTCTAAGGAGCAGCAGGCTGGAGGGGCGGGAGGAGATTGCCTACTTGTGGAAGTCCTCGATGCAGTGGATGAGGCCGCCAGCATCCACGGTGAATGGGATGCCGTCCAGGCTGCGGTGGCACATCACACAGGTAAAGCAGTGAGGGTGATAGGCCTTCCCAGTGGCTCGGAGAATGCGCTCCATGATGGGTTTGGAGCACACGCTGCACTGCTCCAGGGTATTCTGCGGAGGAAAAGAAAAATGCCAATGATAAGCCGGGACTCGAGGCGCTCCATTTACGCAGTAATTTACAGCATGACAAGAAATGTTACAGAACACATTGGCTCATACGCTTATCACAGTCAGCATTCAGAGGAAGGCAGAGTGTATATCTTTAATATAGAGAAAAGGAAACACAATCAGATGAATCAAATGGCTTTCCTAAGGTCACTTAGGCAATACGTGGCAAATGTAGGATTTAAAACGTATCTTCTGACTCCTACATTTGTTCCTCTCCACTATAGCAGGGGTGGTGGCCAATTTTTCTGTAAAGGCCCATGAAATAAATATTTCTGGATTTCTAGCAGCAGCTCAATTTTGCGACTGTACCGTGTTTTCCCGAAAATAAGACCTACCTGGACCATCAGCTCTAATGCGTCTTTTGGAGCAAAAATGAATATAAGACCCGGTATTATATTATATTGTATTGTATTATATTATATTATATTATATTATGTTGTATTGTATTATATTATACCCAGTCTTATAGTAAAATAAGACCAGGTCTTATATTAATTTTTGCTCCAAAAGACGCATTAGAGCTGATGGTCCGGGTAGGTCTTATTTTCGGGGAAACACGGTAGTGAGAAGGAAGCCTTAGACAGTACGTAAGCAAATGGACTGGTTGTGTTTTACTAAAGCTTTATTTACAAAAGCAGGTGGTAGGCTGGATTTGGCTCATGGCTGTAATTTGTTGACCCCTGGACTATACAACCCAGGTTTTCCACTGGAAGAATGCTTCATTATTACTTCTAAAACTTACTTTATCATCAAAGACCTAGTGGGGTCACAAAGGCCCCTAACATTTTAGAGAGTGGTCCGTCTGATGACCTACTCAAAGAGCATGCTAGCTGCAGACCCCAATCAGAGCACAGTGCAATCAGTGAGGCTTTTGATCATTAAAATCCTTGATTTGAACACCATCTCCGAGTTCAGTGTTGTGAACTCTTAATGGAAATGTTGAACTGAGAGGGGTTCCAGTTTTGAGAAGTGAATTAAAGAATTAATTTATCTAGCTTTAAAAATATGCTGAGCTTTCAAAATACACACTCCCTTAAAGGGGACACAATTTATTGAATCAGGACTTGGAAAACTAGATAAAATTAATCCTTTATCAATCCTTCTGCAGAATCCCATGCTCTCTTACCTAACAGTCATGCTTCATATGTAATATGCTATATTCCAACTGAGATGTCTGGACTGACTCACCAAGTTTACAGTCTAGAGTAAACCTAGATGGGGCTCTGATTAGAAAGATGCAGAACTGGAAGGGATGTGAAAATTAAGGAGTAACTGCCCTCTTAGCATGAGAACGTTTAAATTTAGGCCAGAAGTGCCTGTAGCCAGATAGGTAGTGTGCTGATGTCTCAACTATTGCAATGGACTTCCCTTATTTGCATCTCTCTTCTTCTGTAATACTTCCCCATCCCCAAAGTGACTTCCAGTTTCCTTTCCAAACCACAGATGTGATCAAGTAATTTTCCTGTTAGCAAAAACTTATATGGCTCCACAGTGTATAAAGAGCTAGTGCCATAGCTGACATTCCACCTCCCTTGCTAGGCTGATTCTCCTCATGTCTCAAACTGTTCACACTTGCTCAAAACTATGAGAAACTTCCATACTCCTGTAATGGCTAATGCCTGGAATGAGTTGCAATTGGTCATTTTGACCATTCAAGGTAGGGGTCAGAAGGCAACTCTGCAGTGAAGCCTTCCTCGGTGTCCTCATTTGGAATAAACTGCTTCTTTCTCTCCCCTTCCTGATCACGTTATTTGTGCTGTTGGAAGCACTTACAGTATTCACATCATTTGTGTATATGGCTATTGCCTCTACTAGACTGCAGTTTCTTTAAGTGCCAGGACTAAATCTGAAGAATGTGTTTCCCTTTCCTATACTATTCTAGGTATTTTGCCTGGAATAAAAATAAGCCCAGGATGAATGTGTGCCTAAAGAATGAATGAAGGAATATTGTTTACATCCCACCCTGGCAGCATACTGCTGGCCTGACTCTGCTGACTCTGGAATCCAGCCCAAGATGCATTGGCAAATCCATCACCATCGTCTCCTCAGAGCTGCGGTTGCCAGAGGTTCTGAAGTTGCTTAGTACGCTTCTGGTCACAGTCTAAACTCATGGAAACTATTAACCTATTTTTCCCCTATTGTGAAGTGGTGAAATTAAAATAGCAGAAAAACATAATGTGAGAGTCTAGAGATGACGATGGTCTGGACAACGGGAGCCCTGCTACTTTTCTAGCCTGGTGATCTGAGCTACTGTGGCTGGAAACTCTCCTCTCAGTACTTGTGTTTTGTTCCTCTGTGGGTTTTAGATTTTTTTTTTTTTTAAAGGCAGCCCTATAATGGAGTTGAACAAACCAGACAATGCTTGACCAGAAAAATGTTTCTGTTTGCACTGAGGCTTGGCTGTAAGATTCAGCCCATTTACTTAAAACCACCAGCAACATATATAAGGTTGAGTAGGTTTCTAAGGAAATTCTTTACGGTCTATGGAAGCACTGTTTAAAGGACTGGTAACCTGACCATTTCTGCTACAAAGGAAAAACAGTGTGAAATATGCCTAAAGTGAGACTATTCTAAAATGCCCCCAAATCAGAAAATAAAGGCTCTAAGAACACAGCTGACTGGAAGCTTGGACTAGCAATGGTGGAGGAGGAAACACATATTAAGCTTGTCTAGCCAGCTCCCTTTACTGTACTCCTCTCCTTCCAGTCTCTCGTTGGTCCACTAGGACCCTTAGACATATCTTCTCTTAGAGAAAGGATAAAGACTCTTACAATGTCAGAGAGGAAGGCAGTGAGTGTCCTCTAGCCCAGGCCTCTGACTTCACAGACCTGGCATACGGATGCAGTTAGTATCCTGGGTCACGGAGCTCATTAGGGGCAGCGATGGGACTGGTATCACAGTTTCCCAACTCCCGATCATTCAGAGAGAAAGAGGGACAGATGTGATGAATTCATCATGTAGATGTAGAGAAAGAAAGTGGCTAGATAAGGAATATAAATTATCCTTCTGGCTTTGCCAACTTCTACTGTATGACCTTGGGTAAATAATTTCTTCTCTCTAGACCTGAGTTTGCTTGTCTGTAAAACAATGGTTAACTCTAACTCTATAATTTTAGTACTCTGTGATACATCAGTGTTAACAACAATAGGAAAAGGCCAGTTTTTATTACTAGAAACAATCGTAAAATCTATATTTTGGAATTTAAAAGGAAGGTTCATGTGTTAGAAACCAGGACTATATAACCTTTACTATGCCTTCTCACTGGGAATTCCAGAAGTTACTAATGCTGGAATTTCAAACACCATAAATTATTTTTGTGTCTTCTTACAGAAGGTGATTTTAAAGTCAGATGAAAAGATGCAGTTTTCACATAAACATGAGGCTTTTCTAAAGTAGGTTAAAATGAAATAGTAAATATTTCTCAAGAAAATAGAAAAAAAGATAATTAAGAAGTCTTCAAACAAAAATGTGGAAGCAGGACATTTCTACGTATATCTACTCACATCACATCTTACATGAATTGAGTAGGGGTGCTGTGTTTGATAGACAGGGAGGTGGGAGAGAACAAAATCCAGCATAAGAACCTTCAAAATTAGTAGCATGCTTTGTGAGCTGGCTCTGGAACCAACTCTACTGCTTTCGCCATGGACCCCCATCTTCCAGCTGTCACTGAGCTTTCTGCCATATATGTCTTTAACAAGCTGTATTCTTCTGTAAGCCCAGACGACCTCACATTCTTTTTTCCTAGAGAACACCTACTCATTCTTCAAAGTTAAGCTCAAATATTACCTCTTTTGCAAACTTTTCCTAAGTTTTCCTCTGCTATACTCCAAGAAAAATAAGTCACTTCTTTCTCTCCCATAATATTGTATGATGCTTCTCCTATGACACTGAATATAATGTACTCGATTTAATGGTGTATGTTAACGTCCCTGAGCAAACTGAGCCCACACCTCTGCCTCTCCCATGGAGCCGTAGTGATGGGCTGGGTTTCCTGGGAAACAGTTTCTCAGAGATTTGGACACGGGAAGTGATTGAAGAGTATCTTTGACATCAACACCTGCAGGAGAGTGCAGAAAGTTCCCGGGTAAAGGAAGCTGTTGCGCTATGATATGGTTACAACAAAGGCTTCTGATGCTTCTGTGGATGGGTCTGGAGCTGGGAGAGCCCTGCAGAGTTGCTTTTCCTTGAAACTAGGGAATGGGGCCTTGCTCTAGACATCTACCCATCAATGGATACAGGCTGCTCGCAAGAGGGAGGTGTGATCTTGGGTGAAGAGGTTCCCTTTAGTTGAGGGTAATTACCAGAGAGGGACTCAGCTATGAACCATCAGCTGCCACATCACTCCCATCAGCTGGGGGAATGAGAGCCTCCGGCTTACGGGGGATCTGGGCAGTGCATTTCAACACCTGTAACAGTAGCCATCCTTGCCCAGGGCCTGCACAGTCCATGGCACATAGTAGGCAACTGGTTACTAGTTATGAAATACCTTATCGTTCACACTGAATGAAGAATTCAAATTTTATTCATATATATATATAAATTCTAGACATTGTTTGAAGATTTTTTTCAGGATTTTTAGAAAATGTTTTGGGCAACTACTCTAATGAAAGTATAGTTAAAAGGAGAAGATGTGGGTAGCCAGTTGGCTCAGTTGGTTAGAGTGCAGGGCTCATAAAACCAATGTCGCCAGTTCAATTCCCACATGGGCTAGTGAGCTGCACCCTTCACAACTAAAGTGAAAACAACGGCTTGACTTGGAGCTGATGGGTCCTGGAAAAACACACTGTTCCCCAGTATTCCCCCCCGCAAAAAAAATTAAAAAAAAAAAAAAGAGATCTTAGAGTAGCAGAAACAACAACACAAAAACCCAAGAAATTAGCTGCTAATAGGCACAGCTTATAAACTTTTCAGAAATAATGGTAATACAATTTTGATTTTAAAAGTTAAATGGAAATAAAAATGAAATCACAAACAAATCTTGTACACAAAACTCCCCAAAGCAACTGCTTTTAGAGATACAATCTGGTTATATCTTTTCTATCCTTGGATATTGTATAAATAACTTCTCTAATTCACAGGCAGAAAAGCTGGAAGAATCATTTGAATATAAATGAAGCATTTAGGTAGCATAAGCATTAACTACTTGTTAGATTATAAAGAAAATAACATTTCTATAATTTATATATTGCATAGGTATATATGTGTTCAATGTTGAATATTTTATAGCAAGAGATACACATATTTGAAGATTTGGAAGACTATAAAGTGTTGCCATTTAGAAATGTTAAAATTTTCATTTCATAAAATTAAAATGTAATCTTATATTCAGTCTTTGTTTTTTCTTTAAGGTACGAAGGCAATATTGAAACAGGAAAGACTATTGGAAAGATAAAGGTGACATTTCACGTTCTAGATACAGTTTTGGTTTTGTTGGGCTAAGAATACAGAGAGAAAAAAAACGAGAGTTAAGAAAATATTAAACCTTTAAAAATCTTTAGTGATTACTGTAGTCCAGGAATTTTCAACTTCCCTCACTTGTCTCCCTTTCCCGTAATCCTTTGTTCAGGGAAACAATTTATCAAAGAACCACATCGAATGGAGCCAAAAATCACTTCTGGGTGAAGAGTGTGAAAGAACAGAGCCTGCGGGGATCTATACTGTACAGTTTATAAACCGTTATTCTAATTCAACCATCAAATTTAAGAAACAAAGATACAGAGAGGGAAAAAAGCTAGTGACAGATTTAGAGTTAGAATATGGGTCTCCCAATTCTCCACGCAGTGGAGAATTCCTCTCCTGTATCACATTATACCTATTTCATATTTCAGTAGACACACTTCCGTATGCAAACATAAGGCATTCCGACTATCTGCAAGTTACATGCATATAAATAAAGGGAGGAAACATGTCGAGATCTCAAGACAGTTTGTCTACTGTCAATTTCATAAGTTCTCACAGGATATGATAGAAAACTGATTGTTGGATCCCCAGCATCTACAGCAACATCCGGCATAAAATTGATTCTCCACCAATATGGGTTAGATGACGAATTACTAAACTTCAATAAGTACTTTATATAAAATAAAATTATTCTATTTTTTCCATGCAACAATTCTTTAATCCAGAGCCTCTCAACTGACAACCTAAGATGCAGCGTGCCTCAAGTGGGTTCCAGATGTGCCACGTTTGGGAAGGTCACAGGGGACACAGGTTTCCAGAGCCCCTGAATGGTCGCCTTGGGCCAGGAGAAGCCTCATTCACTTACTCCAGTGTGCTGAATGAATGCCATCATTTCCCACAAGAATCATGATGGAAAAAGGGTTGGGAAGCACAACTCAAGTATAGGTGTCGCCAAGAGAATAGCAATGGGAACAGTCAAAAGAGAACAAGGCTATGACCTAGCAAACCTCCACTGAAATGCCAGTGCCATTATTGAAATTCAAACAATTATATCACCTAACTTAAATGGGAATGCAAACTTATTCTTGATTCTAGTAATCAAGAAGGCTTCCCAAATGATGGCTGTACTTTTGGGTTTTCTTTGCAGAAGGAGACATCATTTTACCTTGGTATTCTCCCAACGAGCTTCAGTACACAAAGCTCCCAAAGCTCTGCCTCCCAGGGTGGGGGGTGCATACATTTCTTATTAAAAGTTTTCTTGCACTTTCCAAGAGTCCTTCACCTACTTCTGTATCTTAATCTTAATCTACAAGTATATCTGTATCTGTATCTAACATGTGTTTCAAAACAGACTGAAATAATGCTAATCCTAGTGTCATCCCGTCGCTATGACTTTCATTTTCTAATCAGAATCAAAATTCCTACCCCATAGATGAGAAGTCTAATTGTTCAAAATAGGAAAAAAAATTGAGTCAATTTATTAGATAGCATCAAACCCTTTAAAGGTATTTTCTTTTGATGTCATGACCTCGCACAAAAAAATGATCGTTATTAAACATGCAACTGAAAATTCAGTAAAATAAATTCAACTTTCTTGTTGTTTTTGAGACCACCTCTTTGCATCTGATGCCTATGTTGCCTCCGCTTTCTTATCAATCCCCTTTAAAGAAACTTTTCACAAGCTTCTCTGATGAGCAGAGCTGCCTCCCCACTTAATTTAACATAGCATTGCAGGAAGCCTAAAGAGTGGAACAAAGCCTTCAACATCCTGACAGGTACAGAGTAAGAGAGAAAAGACACCACCCCTGCCCTAGAGGTTCCCAGCGTAGTAGGAAAAGTAGACACTTCTATAAATAGCTGATCAGAGGCAAAAGGACACAATAAATTGCTATTATAGAGGCATGAGTAATGTGTGATGGGAACACAGGGAAGAGAGTAATTACTTATGAATGGTGCGGTGCAGGCAGTGTGGTGGGATGTGATTCTGGGAACTTCTAGGTGGGTTTGAATTAGCTCTTGAAAAAAATGCATTATGATGTTCTTTGGAATTAATATTACGTTATAACGAGAGTCGTCATTACCTAACTCCCAGAAACGTCTATACTGAAACAAAATTCACTTCACAGGAAGAATATTGTAACAAAATCAGCGTATTTATTGGGCAGCATTGGTGAAGGGGAACTCAACGTTGCCAGAGATAAACAGCTATGTGTCAAACTCACAAAATAAAAACACACGTATAGCTATTAACACAGAATTCAGGAAAGTGAAATTCTTACAAGATTTTTTGTTTATATTTGGACTGAATAAACTGAAATTAAAATGAAGAAATATGTCCTACAGCCACAAGAAAACAAGCCAATAAAAAGGACAAATAGATCAGGACAATTAGGTCATTTTATTTAATGTTGCCATAAGCCACAAATCACATTCTTCACAAAGTAAATAATGCCCTGCCGTTTACTCTAAAGTACTTGGATTGGAATTATGATCTGAGCTTTAGTAAATTAAAAACAACAACAAAAAACCCATTAAAGGACATTTAGTTTATTTATACCTCAAGGCCCAGAATGATGCTATTTCACCTTAAAATGTGAAGCCCTTGTGGTATGCTAATTCTTCCAAAACACTTCTCTTGAATGTTTCCTAACCCTTGAGAAATACAATGAGGGTGGGAGGCTGGGACTGGATAAGTGTGTGAAACTTTCATGCCAAGAGCAAAACCACAAGATCACAGCACTCCACTGAGACTACTGTGAAAGGGAAAAAAGGGAATACAATTCCTTTCCTTCTAAGCCAAGTCAGATCATAGATTTTCCTTTACATCTTCAAGGTACAGCCTGTGGGGACTTGTTAAGTCAGGAACCAGAGCAGAGTCTATCATATGTGGTAAGAGAATTAGTGATGGATCCAAGAGACCTGGGTTTGAACGTCCAGGCAATTTTCTTCACTTCTCTGGCCTTTAGTTACCTCTTCTACTAAATAAGATTGAAAATGTCTACATTGCAGTGTTGTGAGGACTAAGATCACATATATGTAAACAAAGACCTAGTGTCTGGCTACATTATAAATATTAGTTTTGGCTAATTCTTCTTATAAATTCTAAGGGGGCTAGAAAATATATTTAATTAACTTGTCATTTTTTTGATCATTTAATTGAATTATTATTTTAAGCACTACATTTCTATTTTTTCTAATTTTTTCATTTGCCATCTATTCTCCTATATTTTACATCTCTACTTTTTTTTCTTTTATTTTTTTAATAGGTTATTTAAGGAATCTTGTTATGATACTCCGGAACAACTGAATAATGTCATAATATAAAACGGGCTAATGAATTCCTAAGAGATTTTCCTCCTGCTTCCCTGGGAATTTGGTGCAAAAGCTGTTCTTACTTCTCTGTGAACATTATTACACCTCAAACCCATCAATTTCTTAGTTCTTCAGAAAAGTAATTTACATTATTTTACACACTCAAAACAAAAACTGACAACTTTCTCTTTTAGAGTCTTTAAAGTTTACTAAGTTTGCACAAACAGGACCTCATTTAATCTCTATAATGTTCTAAATCTATAATGTATAATTTAATCTCTATAGTAGGTAGCATGGTAGAATTCTTATCCCCATTACATGCCACAGGATTATAAACATGATCAGGATTTGAACCTATAGGATCATTCTTCTGTTTCACACTGTCCTCTAGTTAACGAGTTTCTCCTGTCTTTCTATCTAGTACTTACATATGATGGCAATTACACTGAATGCAGTTTTTGATCTTCAGCAAACTGTTGGGCTATAGCCTTTCACAAATGCATAGCTTGCTTGACCTTGAAAGAATTATCAAAAGTGTCTTCTCCAACTCTCTCACCTTATATACTGGGACTTTGCATTCTGGGAAGCTGATAGCCTAATGGTGTAAAGTAATCTAAGCTGAGCTCAGGACCCAGATGCTCTGGTTACTATAGGGTGCTCTTTTCCAAACCCCTCCCTAGATCCTTTTTGGAATATCAAAACTTCTCTTTGGTATTTTTGGCCATTGTTAGCAATAAGGACATGACAACTAATGCTGACGAGTTATTGGCATAATTATTTACATCACCAGTGAAAAAACATTAGTCTGAGTATGTTACATTACTTGGATTTTTGCCACCTTCAAAAGAAGGCTGTCACGAACAGCTAAAGATGGAGGCCCTCTGGCCAGTAACTCAGAAGAGCTACTCCTATTCTCAGCTTCATGGCACAATGTTTTAGGTCCAGACTTCGTAATTCCTGTGACTACAACTTGTACATAGAGGTTATTAATAGACACTCAGACCAGGGCACTGAGGCAGTCACTTTCCTGAATAATGGAATTTCACAGCGTCTTGAACAAAATTCCATAACGTGAGTGTCAATTTTCTCATCTATAGAATGAGATATTAATTATTCTGCCCCGTCTACTTCCCAGAATTGTGAAAATTGAGATAAATGTGCGATGCACTCTGTAAGAATGTGCATAGATTAAAGATACTGTTACAGAGTCATGTTCTCTGGGCAAACTTACTATTCCATGTGCCGAGGGATCCTAATTCAAAGTTTTGAAGTCTCTGACTAATCAGCTGATCCTACTTTCCATTACTCTTGCTATCCAGAGAAGCCGACAAGATGAGATGGCCACATAGGCATCCACAACCTTATGTATATTGAGTTTGGGAAAAATATGGTTTTTTTTCCCTTTTGTTTTGCTGTTTTGTATTCAACAGACATCTTTTCTTGTTATATTTTTCTTTAGTTTACATACCTGGAACCCGGTAAGTGATGGAACAGTTATATATCCTTCATTTGGAATGTGTACAGAGAAGTCTCATGGAGTGTACAGTTGGTTGCAGATATACTTGGCAGAGTCCATTTTCTTGACTTAACTATACTCAAGCCCCAACTAAACCCCTAACGCCGGTGCCTGGGAGGCACCATCTGGACAATGCTCCATCAGGTTTACTTCAATTTAGAGTGGACAGGAGGCTCCAGTGGGAAACACAGCTTACCTTTGGGTCACAATGCCAACCCCAGCACTATTTGAAACTAGAATTGTTGAAATAGATGTTTATGGAGACCTTGCATGGTATAGTGACAGAACAAATGACCTTACGCCAAGGGCGGTGCTCTCATCTTGTGAAGACAAGCAATTGGCAGTGATGCCTGTGAAAAGCTTTTGCTTTTCTGGGCCTAAATTCCTTCGCCTATGCAATAAGAGACTTAAGTTAACAGGTATCTTGGTCTCTTGAAGCTCTGTGATTGATTTTAGGACTGAACAGAAGTTTCAACAGGGCAGGGCTCTTTGTCTTGTTCACTGCTTCACCCCTAGTTCACTCAACAATGTCTGGCATGTGGAGTTCAATAAATAATTT
Source organism: Rhinolophus ferrumequinum (assembly GCF_004115265.2). Taxonomy (NCBI): domain Eukaryota; kingdom Metazoa; phylum Chordata; class Mammalia; order Chiroptera; family Rhinolophidae; genus Rhinolophus; species Rhinolophus ferrumequinum. The sequence goes on from NC_046285.1 coordinate 57,117,819, forward strand.
ATTAAGGAAATGAATGAGTGACTGGGAATGAATGGTCCAAAGAGTTATCCAATAGCACCTACTCCCATACACATACCCTAAATTTCACCACCATCCTTAGATGGCTTTCTGTCACCACTGTGTTTAAGCAGAGCCCCCTCCCGAGCCAGACTCTATCTCATTACCCTGTTATTTTCTTCACAGTCCTTATCTCTATCTGATATCACCTTATGCTTTCAGTTGCTGACATGTTTATTGCTTATCTCGCCACCAGTCTGTTTGACACACTACTGCATTCCCAGCGTCCCGAGCAGGGTTTAACACATCACAGGCACTTAATAAGGATTTGTTGAATGAAAAAATGTTAATGATATTAAACTACCTAACATCTAAGGTCTCTTCCAACTCTCAGGTTCTTTTATTCTATCTCAGTAAGAGCGTTTGTGTATGTGTATGTATGTATTTTATATATATATAAAATAGTGCTATAAGTTTTGCTAAGGATATAAATGATCTGAAGTTAATCACACAACATAGTAAGTAGGAGAATGCTCTTTTTACTTTAGTATTTGTCTACTATGGGTAACTGACCCATCCAGGGCAAAATCTAAAATCGGGATTTAAGCAATGATGTTTTCAGCTACGTGTATACATAGCAATGACTGCCTGCCTGCACATTTCAGATCACAATTAAGTCCATTGTGAATCATCCATTAGAATCAAGAGCTGCAAGCAGAGACTAGAAATGTCCCCAATACCATTCTGCTCCCATGTCAGTTCCCTTCCGAATTGCCTGAAACTCAGCTCTGCCAAGATGTTTATTTCTACCTGGCTTTATGAATTGCAATTACTTCCTAAATTATAGCAAGCCACAAAAGGGGTCTGAGCCAAACAACTAGGGTCACAGAAGGTCTCTCCTTATACTCCTGGGGATGATAGAAAAGCTTGTTTGAAACAAACTGGATCCTCTTTCAAAATAAAGGGAAAACTTTAAGCCTCTAACTCCTGGGAGTGGCAAAGAGAACAGCCAGAGGGCTATGAGCTAACTTCAATTCTCTAGAGATGAACAGATTTGGCTTCTGTTGAAAACAAACCCTTCTAATTATACTTGTGCCAGGGGAAGACAAAAGACAGCACCAAAGCTTAGAAAGGCCACAAAGAAATGCCAACATCATGGCTGCAACTGTGTAGCTCCTTTCTGAGCACAGCACTGTAAATGTGTATGTCAAACACCTGGCTCTGGAACCCATTCCCGAGAATGACAACTTCTGAAGTCGGAGAAGTGACTTGCTTCCCTTCAACGGGGTCTTGGCCGTAATATTTTCTGACACTTGAAATAAAATAATTGCATGTTTTGGTTCCTCTCACCACCCCCTCCGCGCCAATAGTGGTTTACATTAAGTAGGTATGAAAGGCACAGACAATGGGGTTTTCCATCCTGTAACTGCTGAAAGACAAAGGGGACAGAAAATCCAGATGTTTTCTCTTTACTGCTGCAGGAGGGAAGTTGGACTAACTCTTTCAGTGTCTCTGGAATGCAAATTTTTTGTCACAGTTTAGCAGTCTTTTTTGGATTTCAACAGTGAACTAACACTTTCCTGGATTCCAAGACCTCCAGAGAACCAGATGGAGGAGAGAAATTGGGAAAAAAGAACCCACACTACTTGAAAAAGGTATGAATTTCTCACTCTGCATCTAGCCAAAAGCTCTGAAAATTAGAAGAGTGAAATTACTTTCGGTTTGTTCAAATGCATGCCATCCTAGTGTTGTTTATGGTGGGTTAAAAAAAAAAAAAACTAAAGCGATTTGATGATTTAGAGTCTGTGTTCAGTTTAAGCTAGGAGGCAAACTTTCACAGAGATGATATGTTTACTATCAAAGACAGAAAGAATGTAGATGGAAGAGATTACTCAGGAGGACCATTTTATATGCCTGTACTATAAAACCAGTGACTGCTCCCCGATGCCGAACTATTTAACTTTACACTCAAGCTTCTTCAGGATATTGTCTTATCTCCCCTTTCCAGGCACCTATCCCATCATTCCCCCAACACAGTTTTCATTCCTGTCAACCCAAACTTTTTAACACTTCACACTTGTTCTTGCAGGCCTCGACCTTGAACACTTTTCTAAACAAGTGAGATGGCTTGACTTTTGAGGCCCAGGGCATGTGAATATCACCTCCCTTATTAATCATTTCCCTACTCTTCTATTCTTTCACAGCACTGCTTATACCTTCATTACAGCAGGGACACTGTGCATAGTGTTACCACTTATATGCCATGGGAAATGCTATGACAAAATGCACTTTCCAAAGATGGCGACATCAACACATATCCCATCCCACGTACTCTTCTTTCAGTGTGATCCTGACAGTACACCAGGGAGAGGTTGGGCCTGGGAAGACATCTGTAACTACCTGGCCAATGGAATGTGGCAGAGGTGATGTTAAGTGACTCCTGATGCTACTCATAAAATGTGATATGGTTTTCTTGGGACACACACCTTTGAAGCCCTGAGTTGCCATTTCAGAAGTTGAGTTATCCTGAAGCTGCCATGTGGGAGAGACTACATGCAGAAAGAGGGAGATGCCTAAAGAACGTCGGTTGTTCCAGAACAGCTGTTAAGTATTCCCGGTCCAGGCACCAGACATGTACATGAGAAGCCTATGAGAGACCTCAGACTCAGAAGTCTCATGAGAAACCCCAAGCCAGAATTTCTCAGTTGAGATGCTATCAAATTCCTGACTCACCAAATTGTAAGAGATAATAAATAATGATTATTCTTTATAGCCACTAAGTTTTTGAGTGGTTAGGCATGTGGCCATAGTAATTGAAGCAAAGGCACAGCTTCCATATTTGATTATGAGATCTTCAAAGACAAGAAATTAAAAAAAAAACACAAAATACATTTTTCCAGCACAGAAGAGGATAAGTGAAATATGGAAGAGACTATTTGTTGAATAAATTCTTGAATGAATGAATGAATGAATGAATATTAACATTTTGACATAGCCACATAAAATTAATGGGCTATAACTTCATGAAACTTGTTAGGTTTATTTAGCTAGTGTATTTCAGGCAACAATAATGCACAAACCATATGATTACAAGATAGATCTTCCTCCATATAGGGGATAATGCGGTTTTCAAATTCCACAAGCTGCTGTTTATTCCCAATAATAGCATGAGAATAAATTGCTACAGGAATATATGTATAGAATCCTTTTTCGTCAAAAGTATTCAGTATTAATTCTTAAGATCTCTGCTTGTAAAAAGACAACAGCTTTCTTTTCATGTGGGCATTGATTAAAGAAGCAAATTATCTATTTAATTGTATAAAGAAATTAAGGAGCTAGAATTTTGCACAGAATCATGGAGAAACTTCAGGGTGAGGATAACCTTAAGGACCAAGGACCATCGGGCCCAGTCAGCCAGTTCTCTCTGTAACATCCCCAGTCAATCAGTGCCTGTGAAACCCCTGGAACTGCTTGCCTCACGTCTAGTCATAGTAGACTCACACGGAAGGTGTGCTTTCCACTGGGAGGTCTAATTGTTAGAGCAGTCTTTATTATTTTGATTTAAATACCTCCTACCTCATTGCCCTACTGCCCTCTAAGGATAAGGTTATTGCCTGTTCTGTGTAACAGCCCACAAAATATTTTAATTCCATCTATTATTCTTTATCTTTACCATATTATTCCATTGTTTCTCACTTAGGAAGCACAGTAGCCTCCTAACTGGCCTCTTAGCTTCCATGTTTCTGCTCCAATACACCAACCATATTGATATGCCTACAACATAATAGCATATCAGACTCATTAGACAGCTGTAAAAACTAAAGATTACTGGGTCACCCCAAGACCAATTTAATCATAATCTGTGGGGTTGGTGTTCAGGCATCCATAACTTTAAAAAAGGTCTATGATTATACCAGAGCTTCCCGATTGACTCAAGATTGGCTGGAATTTGAATTTTTATAAAGCGAAAAAGAACACACTATGCATCTAAACATCTGGCGAACAGCTTTGTGAAGGATATAAATTCCTTTAAATTACTTTCTGGAAACCTAGTTCATCTTAGGGTTGAAGGAAACCCAAGGAAAGAAGGAGAAAGGAGACAAGAACTGACATTGGTGGCACTAGATATCTATTGGGTATTAAGTGCTGATCTAGGCCATTTCATTGATATTGTCCCATTTAATTCTCAAAATAATTTGTGGGTGATAATATTATCACTATTATAGATAACAAAGTCACAATTTGACACATGAGAATTAAACATGGATCTGCCTGACTTCTATCTAGAGATTAATAAATACAAATCATTTTGTAAGCAAAGGAGAAACACTGCATCTAGTATAGGCATATAAAATGATGAATTTGTACATATTCAAAGTGGTCTTATAGGCTTTAATTAAAGATCATATCTCTATGAAAAAAAATCTATGGTGTAGTAGAAAGAGCATTCAGCTGGGAGTCAGGAAACAAAACTAGTCCTGGAAATGTTAGTAATTTGCTGTGGTATACCTTGATAGTTGTTTCCCTATAGCTGTTCTTCCCTTCTTTTTTAGAACCTCCATATTCTAGCTAGGTAGATGGATGCCCAGAATAAATATCACATTTTTCCACCTTCCCTGCAGCTAAGTTTGGCCATGAGACTGAGTTCTGGTCAGAGTTCAAGGCAGAATGGATGTGTCCTCAGAGGGATAGGGTGTGTCCTCAGTATACTGGAATGAAGGAGCAGCCATGTTGGACCCCTCAATAGAAGCCACATGCTGAGCATGGCAGAGGAACACAGTAGGAGACCTTGCCCACCATTGTCCTGGATCACCTGTTTCCTTCAGTGAGATAGAAATTAACATTGTCTTATTTCATCATTATTACAGTCTTCTGTCATTCCATCTGAACCTAATCACAACTTATATACTTGCTTTGTGATTCAAGTCCAGTTATTCCCCATCCCTGAGCCTCCGTTTTCTTATGTATGTAACAAAGAGGTAGGATTAAATGATACTTAAGGTCCATTTCAGGTCTTGCATTCTCTATGACTGAATGAGACATGCCATAAGGAAGAGATTCTGAATTTAAATCAGGATCTCAAAGAGATATCTGCACTTCCATGTTTATTTCAGCAGTAATCACAATAGCTATGATATGGAAACAACCCATGTGTCCACTGACAGATGAATGAATAAAGAGAATGTGTTGTATACATACAATGGAATACAATTTAGCCTTAAAAAAGAAGGTAATCCTGCTATTCACAACAACATGGATGACTTGGAAGACATTATGCTAAGTGAAATAAGTCAGTCAGAGAAGGACAAATATTTCATGATTCCACTTACATAAAATATCAAAAAGAGTCAAATTCATAGAAACGGAGAACACAATAGTGGTTGCCAGGAGTACAAGGGAGAGAGAAATGGGGAGTTTTGTTACTCAATGAGTGTAAAGCTTCAGTTATGCTAGTTGAGTAATTTCTAGAGATCTATTATACAACATAATGCCTATAGTTAACAATATGCTATTGTGCGCTTTGAAATTTCTTAAGAGGGCAGATCTCATGTAAAGTGTTCTTACCACAAAACAAAACAAAAATAAACTAAATAAAAACAAAAGGACACATGGACACTCTGAGAGTTGTTGGACATTTTTATCACCTTGATTGCAGTGTTGGTATTGTGGGTGTTTGCACAGGTCCAAACTCATTGAATTGTACACATTAAATATATGCAATTCTTTGTATCTCAAGTAAACCTCAATAAAACTGTTAAAGTAAATAAACAAATAATCCAGTCCTAACAGTAAAACAAAAAATCTTCCTTCCTCCAGCACCTTGGCATGCTGATCTGCTAGTTGACTGGCCCTGTGAAATCCATGAGTACTAACTACATCAATATCAGTAGATGCTATTCCAGAGGGACATCCGTTTGTGCAGAATGTCGGTATAAACAGCTATCAAGCAATTGCCTACTGGATATTTCAGTGATATTCCAGGCAGCTCAGCCCCATGTGGAAACTCATGAGACAAGGCATGAGGATTTGATGGTATCCGCAAGTCTCAACCCAGAGCTTGTTCTGCCTGTATCACCCCATGGTGAGGATATACATAAGAATTAGAAAAGATTATAAATCTCAAATGATGAATTGTAATCACGCCCATGGAATCTCACAGGATGGAAAATAATAATTTATTATTTATGATCATTAACATTTATGATTTTTTTGTATGCAAAAACTCCACATCAGGGCTGGGACTAGGGTGAGGCACGTGAGGCTCCTAGTGAGCAAAATTTAAGGATGTGCCCACTTTCAGGTTCCTATAAGTGCCTGAGAATCTCCTTCAGTTTGGTCCCCAGAAGCTTCACTTTTCTTATCTTAGTCCTGGCCTGCTTTGTGTTTTGTATTCACTTTTTTTTCCTCTAAGAAATTCTACCTAATGGCTATAACTCATTTTAAAATCTGACCTTTAACATAACCCAATTCCTTTCACATCAACTGAACTAACGACTGTTTCTGCTGTTCCCACTGTAAAATATCACTCACAGTTAAAAGGCATTTCATGCATCCCCCACCCCATTTCCTTACTCGTTTTCTTCGTTTCAAGAACAGGTATACTCTTGGGGCGTTTTTACACTGTGTTCTGGTTTCATATACATGTTTGTCTGATAACATGTTAGAGTATAAGATAAAGTGTATGAGACAGACAATGAAAAAAAGTATGACTGCCTGGATCATAATGATAAGTTTTCATCCTTTAGCACAGTGCTTTCTAACCAACTGGCTACTGACCTAAAGTACATTTTCAACAGTGTTATCAATACTTTCCAAAGCCTTGAACTACAAAGGGCTACACTTAATACACTGCCATCTTTCCAAAGCCTTCTCTTTTTACAGTATTTCTGAATGTATGGGAATCCTACTCACTTATCATGCAAAATAAAAACCCCAGAGTCTTCGTTGACTTCCCCATCTCTCTCATTCTGTACACAGCAAGCAATCAGTAAGTCCATCTTTGTCCTTCTCGCCATCCCTATAGCTTGTACCCTAGTTAAGGTTTTCATAATTTCCGGCAGTACAACTGTGACATCATTCATCAACAGTCTTCCTGACACCAGGTTTGCTCTGGTCCAGAGGTCTCATACCCATATACATGATCTAGAAAGGTAGCATCAATGAATAACATCCTTTGTGCATAAGTAATAAACAGTGGGGGGCATAGTGGCAAATGGCAGAATGCACGCCCCAACCAAAGGGGTAAGGTACTTCTCTGTTCCATTTTTAGCAGAAGTTGGAAATCTAGAATTTTTATGTGAATTCTCCCCAATTTTAAAAGTATGCAACCAGTTCAAAAAATAAAAATAATTTTAAATTTATTTTATTTTTTAATTAAATGTCTTGGGGTGACATTGGCTAACAAAATTACATAGGTTTCAAGCGTACAATTCTATATCATCTATATGCTGCATTGTACGTTCACCCCCCAAAGTCAAATCTCCTTCTGTCACTCGTACGTGGGATATAAAACTGAAAGCAACAAATGAACAAGACAAACATAAAACCACAAAACTTAAACATCTTTTGAATATCAAACAAAATACACCTTTATGTATCTGGTCTGAGAGCAGCCAGTGTGTGACCTCTTCCCTACTGTAGTCAATCACCTCTGCTACCCTGTCAGAGCATATTTCTGAAGCACAGACAGTCCCGTAGCTCTCCCTTGCCTAGAAACCATAAAAAGATTCCCCTGTGCCTATAGGAGAAATCCAACTCTTTGGCAACACTGTAAGAACTTGCACAACTTTGACTGCCGAACACTCAGCCCTTCCTTTTCTGTACCCTACACTCCAGCCAAATCAGATTGATCTTGAACGTATCCTACACTTCTCCCCCTTGGCGCCTCTCTTCATATTACTCTGTCCACTTCATCTCTGACCGGAACGCTCCAGATGCCCGTCCTATGTGCCCTCTGACGCCTTCCAAGTTAGTCTCTCTTACGCAAAACTGGTTGCTACTTCATTCTTCACGCATAAGATGTTTGTAGGTATACTCTAGTGGCATTTTCATACTGTGTTCTGGTTTTGTGTACCTGTTTGTCTCTCCTACCCTATTCTGAGCTCCTTGAGATAACGGTCATGTCTCACCCATCTTTTGCTTTCCCTAGCACAGTGTCCAGTACAAAATGGTAGGTATTTCAGTAAGTGTTCCTTGACTAATGAGTGACTAAAGGCACAGATGCAAAAAAAAAAAAAAGCCTTTAAGCTGATTTTTGTTGAGGTAAACAGTGTGAGTCTTCTCATGGGGTTCAGCTGAGACTAGAATCCATAGAGTAAAGCTGGGTTTAGATGACAAAGGGAATAGCCTAGGACTACTGGCAGCAGTTATAACTGTTTTCCTTATCTGAGGTAAGCAACAATAACAAACACTTCATAGTCATGTAGCGTCTTTCTTGCATGAGCTCTCCACCCATTGCAGACATGATCACTACCTTGGGAGTGAATCAACTTGCTCCATGATCAGAGTCAATCTTTGGCCCAAACGACAGATGTAAGAACTTCCAATTCCACATCAGTGTTCTGAGTTCCAGAACCTGCCCCGCCGTTAACAGTGTTCTCCTTATCAAGGCACATCTACCAGAAGCAAGCTATGAAGGAAGATGGCTGGGACACCTGCTTAGATATGCTTCTCACGCACTCGTGTTCAATCAGGAAGAACAAATCACAGACACTCCAGTTACCACAAGACAGGACTCCAGTTACCACAGTATGGATTTTTTTGGTAGCTCACTAATCCTCCCCCAAGCCTACTGGCTGAGTTAGTTAATCTCTCTATTTACCATCCTCCCTTACCCTATACTTTCTAGTGAAGGGGTGTGATTTCCAGATCCCGAGGCTGTCTGAGCCTCAGATACAGAATCAGGAGACACATTTCCCCATACAGAGGTCTCATCTCTACAATGCAGCAGAGTGTGACCACTTAATAAACATTCTGATTATGCCCCTCTGGGTCCTTCATTGGAAAATAGCATGCAACAGACCTTGCAAACATAATTTTCTGGACCTAATCACAATTTGGTGAGATATAAGGCAATAGTGAAATCTCAGAAGATTTGAGTGTGAAAATGAAGTTTTACACTTCAGTTTAGAAGTTCCAGAGTTAGAGTTTGAAACTTTGCGCTTTACTTTTGATGTTATATAAGAGATGTAGTGGAAATGACATCTCCAAAGTAATTGCATTACCACCTTTACTGGGTGTATACCTTATGTGTCATGAATTTTATATGTAGTATCGAAGATCCTCAAAACAGCCTTGAAAAATAGATATTATTATTCCCAATTTACAGAGAAGAACACAGGTTAAGTGATTTTCCAAAGTTGTTCAATTGGAATGTAGCTGGGCCAAGATAAAAAAAAAAAAATTAGCCTTTCTGATTTTCCAAGTCCACGCTTTTTCCTGCCCACTGTGCTGCAAAAGAATATATCCAAGGAGATGGATAATGAAAATGAAAGATACTTCTCAGATCCATTTTTGCTTAGAGATGGAATTTTCCACTATATGTGGGTACATATATTAACCTATAAGCTCCTGTAGTATACAAAATAATTATATCATTGACTTAAAATAAGCTGGAAAAATATCCTCCTGTATTATTCAACTCCTTCCAGTTTATTTCATGCTAGAAACAGATACTGTTCTTTAAAGTGAAGCAAAGTTTGCCGAATAGAACAGAATAGAATAGAATTCATAGAAAGCACTTCCTGTAGAGAAAAGGATCATATTTCAAAGGCCCTTTCCCATAAGAATTATGAAGACAAGGAAACGAGGTATTAATAAGTTGAGTGCTAAAGTAAAATAGACATTGCCGAATGCATAATATTAGCCCAGGATTAGCTGAGATATAGGTAGGCCAATACTTTGACTACCTGGTACTTAGACTCAGATCACACAACTACTACTACAAATCAGGAGGAAGGAACTCAAGTCAGTAGTTTAGAAGCTATCACCAGAGACAATGATTAAACATGGGAGGGAGACAGAAAGAACAAATCCATAATGTAGTTTTGAAGTATGATGAAAAGTATGATAAAGTATGATATCTCTAATTAGCTTTGCAAAATAAGAGTATTCTAGGAACCTAACAGGTGAAAATTTAAGACTCAACACTTTTTAGGGAAATCTTTCTTGTAGCAAGCTTGTTAGACAACATTTCGTCTCTATGCTCCAAGCCTAGAAAAGGGAAGTGTGGGGCTTCGGAGAGAAAGAGGTACCAGAGATATTTTCTGGAATAATCTGATGCTTTGGATACTTTACCACAGAGATGCAAAAGACTGAAATCCCAAGATTAACTGAGAAGAATAAGGAGTCCAGAGGCCAGAAGGATTTTCAAAGGACCATAAAATGTCTGCAGTGAAAGAGGTGAGGGATTATCCAGTCCAACCAGAACATTTTACCGACGAAGAAATTGAGGCCTGCTGATAAAGTGGCCAGTTATGTTGCTAAGTGCGTGCAGAGCTCTTAGAACCCAGGTTTCTTGTCTCTCAGGACAGTGTTCCTCCCACTCCCTCTCGACACTGGTGGAAACGATACAGGGATAAATGGTGACTACAAGAAGCAAAGATATATGTCCAATAGTCCAGGTTGGTGTCAGGGCCCCGTGACAAATACCTGAGGCTCCTGGGACTGAACAGAAGATGGATTTGACCCAAAGATTGAATACTTATATCCACGTGTTTTCCACTTACATAAACTCACAATCAAATGAAAAAAAAGAAAAGAGGAGAATGGATAAATGAATTGGGACTTTCATGCAAGGGTATACTGCTCAGTAACAAAAAGGAATATATCGCTGATACAATGGCATGGCTGAAAGAATGAATCTCAAAAACCTGCATGTTGAATGAAAGAAAAACAGATACAAAAATAGATATGGTATGATTCTACTTACCTGAATTAAAAGAACAGATAGAAATAATTTATGATGACAGAAGTCAGAAATTAGTTGCCTCCTAGGGTGGCAGGTGGGAATTGGTTGGAAAGAGTCATGCAGGAACTTTCTGGGGTGATACATACAATTGTCAAATCTCATCAATAGTTTAGAGACTACCACCAGACACATTCATGATCTGAATATTTCACTGCATCTAAATTATACCTCAATTAAAAATGAGAAAAAGGCAACAAGAAAATAAAGAATTTTAACAAGTGATATTATAAATATATTCTTATAATATACTAATATATAATATGTAAACATGTAAGTAAATAAAGAAAAATAGGAAAAACATGAATTTTATAGCTCATTGAACATAGTGAATGACCCAGCTAGGCAAGGGTTTAACTTTCGAAGTGCAAACAAGCTAAAATTGAGCTTTTTCTTTTTTTAAGGACAGACATCATTAGAAAGTGATGCTCTATTTCTTTGCTGCCTTAAATAGCTCCTATTCATAACTTAATCTTTGTTTTCATAATGAGATCTGCAGCTCTTTCAGTCAGCTCTTTCAATCAACTCCTTATACAGAAAAGTTAAAGAACAATTTCAGAGGAGGAAGGGATATTTGAAACCATCTGGTCCAAAACATAATTGGGTAGTTGGAGAAAACATATCAGAAAGGGCAGGTGATTTTACCAGAAGAGGCAGGACTAGAAGCTAGTTTTCTAAGCTTTCGGGATGAGCTTTTGTCACTGTACCACATGCCCGGAGTCTTGAGAAATGCCTTAAAGTTAGCCCGTCTCCAGACATCAACTTTACTAAGCACTATCACCAAGAATACTAAAAGCAGAGAGGTACAAATTATAGAGCTTGTTTTTCTAATGTGTCTTCCACGTGGCTGACACAAAGAATCCACAAAGGTTGTGATTCACACACACGTTATCGCTAGGCTGGTCTTAATGAAAAACCTACAGTATATAACCACAGCCCTGGTGCTCTCCAAATTTTACTGAAAGGTCAGGGACAATCTGACTACCCCACAGCCCAAGCAAACCCTGTGTTAGGACCTGAGAGGAAGAAAAGCAAGTCCCCAAACAAAGTAGCATTTTCCTAAATGGTCTGGATGCTTGCCATATCATATCACTCCACTTTTAGTACAAACTGAGCCTGAGTTTACAGGAGGCCTCTGGGAGTCAGAAACAAGGCTGTTGGTGTAAAAGGAGGTTACTGAATTGGGGAACAGGCTGGGATACTAGCACTGGCTCATGCAATTTCATACCATGGGTGAGTCACCTCACTATAGTTTCCTCATCTGTAAAATGAGACAATAATGTTCCTTTGTGGGGTTGAGAGAACTAAATGACAATGGAAGTCCAAGTCCAGCACTCCACAAATGCAGGGATGCACTGCTATACGGGGTGGCATAATCTCTTCTCCTGGCCATGGGAATAACAATATGGCTTCCTTCTCCATTTTTAATATCTGACCCTTTAGGTCAGAGAGGAAGATGTCGTTGTATGCAGGTAAAACACAGCCTCCAGTGACCCCAAGTATCCCTTGAACTCAGAGATTCTGATTCCCAAATAGACAAGAGGTATGGCAAAGATCTGAACGTATGACTCCCTACGAAACCCCACACCCCACTACCAAAAGCTGGATAAAGTTAGAAGGAAATCTTAAGTTTCTTAGAATATGAGGGAATAGGAAAACATGGGACGTGGAAAAAGTACCTCTGTCTAGTGATAAATCTTTATGTCTCTGGGTGCTCTAGGAACTAGGACTAGAATAATACCAAGTACCCTAAATTAACTTGCTTGGTACGTTTTTCTCATATCTTACATGTAAAGCGTGATTTATCATTTACTATTTGTGGATAGTAAAACTAAAGTTCAGAAAAGTAAAGTACTTATCCTCATTAGGTGTATAATATTTTAGTGGTAAAGCTGGGTTTTACAGTCAGGCCTGTCTGATTCAATCCCATGGCTCCCCGCCACACCCCCCACTTTTTGCTGTTTACTCAAATAAATAACCCTTTTAGAGATGTGTTAGCCCAGGCTTTTCAATGATTACCACATTTATTGCTAGTTCTAGAAGTGATGTGCAAAATGTTTGTTGGAGCCTTGGGGTCTCTAACTATAGAATAAACATCACTTATCCTTGTTGACCTCATAAGGGAGCTGTTGGCCTTGAAATCTAACCTAGACTAACAACTGACACTTGCAGAGAGCTTTTAGATATTTAGATAAGACTCTATTAAAAGCACCAATAAAATCGTTTCCCTATTTATGCACCAGACTGTCCGCCAATTTCAGAGTTTAAAGCAGCTTTGTGTAGTCCAAATGCCATTCCCTGTTTGTAGGTACAGTCAGGCTTCTCTCTTTCCTAGAGAATTTTAGGCAAAGGAAGAAATCCTCTTTGGTGATTCTTTTCAAGTTGTGAGAAGAAAGAAGTGTGGGAGATGCCACAGCAAATCATGACTCCTATCCCCAGTTTTAACTTCCAAAGTCTTATAAGAAGCTGCATTTCAGATTTGCAAAAGGAAAATAAAAACCACTCATGTGAAATGGTACTGCTTGTAACCTAAGGCCGTACATGTTCAAGGAGCCAAGCTCATTTTTAGTGAATTCTGAGAGCAAGATGATACAGTGAGCGGTTCAGGGCTGGACAGGCCAGGCCTTTCTATTGGACTCTGGTTACATCACATGTTTAGGACCACCTCAGCCGTAGGGAAGGCCATGGGTTTAGGAGTTTCAAAATATAGGTTTAAAATCTCTCTTATTATTTAGAAGCAAACTTCTGTCACAAAGCTTATTATCCTCCTGGAATCTCTCTTTTTTTCATCTGTAGAATGTAGATCACAATGCATCCAACAGCAAGTTAGGACACTAAAGCAAATAGAACATGTATTTTAATACCAGAACAATATTAAATAAAATTAGCCATAAGATAATGATAAACAATCAAGTATATTATAAGCCATAAACTGCTAAATAAATACTGGTCATTATTTGAGATTATTTATTGGAAGCTACCTGACCATACAGGACTCGGAAGAGGAACCACTAACAATAGTTTTTAATAAGAGTTTGCATAGATTAATCTCTGGTCCAAAACTGTTCCATGCTTTCTCTAACAAGATAGATAGGAAGACAAGGTACACAGTTCCTGACTCTCCTCAAATCACAAATCCAAAAGGATTCAGACCCAGATCTTCTCAAACCAAGGCAAGGCTCTCCTCATTTCATTATCATTCTACTTCCCTTTCTTGATACTTCAGCAATGATCCCTTTATGGTTCCCAACTCATTCTTGTAAAGCGTATTTTTTCTCTAAGTAATGGCAATATTTAGAAAGACCTCAAATGTGAAAAAGATTCTGAAAAGCAAGACTGCTGGCATCAGAAAAAACAAGCAATGGTCTTGATATTTAGTCCCTGGCCATCAAACTTGAAATAGGGACAATTTCAAGATGGATCAAACAATACAAACAAGGGCAACAGAAGAGACTGAATTTCTCAATTGGCTCTGAGGGCGACTATTTTTCTCCTTTTCCCTGCCCCAAAGCAACCCAATTTAGCTATGAGCACAAAGAACAGAGGTCTTTCTTGCCTATCAGTAAGAATAGCGATGCTGGAAATTAAGCAGGTAGTCTAGATTATTTCTTAGCTCCTCTCTACCTCTAGAACCAGTCAGTCTAGGAACAGCATAAAACAGGGATACTATATTTTTATTGAAAAAATATGACTATACACATAGTATTTTGAAAAGACAGTGCAAATTCCTAATTCAGTCACTACCTATAAAGAATGAAAATATGTCAGATTCCTCATCTGTAAATGATAAGGATGTAGATAGGATCTCTAAAAGCCTGTGGTGCTCTGAGAGTTTAGGATTTTTATGCCACATGAACACAGAGTTAGGCAACCAAGCTGATCGTAAAACCTAGGAATCAAGTCTCATGGACCCAATGTCATTTTTGTGGAAAGGTATTGAAAAGATAAATTCCGTAAGTGGAACTATTTCAATTTCTATTCATTTGGGCTCTACTGAACCCATTTATAGAGTATTAAGAAGCAATAAGAAATATATACCAATTAAATGTCTTATGAAAACCTAGGTGGTACACCTAATAGAATTAGGCAGGTCATGGAAGCAAACTGGAAAATTCATCCACATATTCATTCATACACTAAGACTCTACTGTGTGCAAAGCAGAATTATAAGCCCCGCAGGGATACAGTGAGGAATCAGACCATGGATACTGCCCTTGTCAAGTTGCTCACACAGAAACAATAAGAAGGAATTCCATACAGGTTTGGAAAGTTGACAAAACAGAAAAGTCATAGAACACCAAATGCTTATTGTATAAGGATAGGGGAAATATGACAGTCTAAGACTGGCATCAATTATTGCTATAGAAATATGAACACACAGGAATGTTTTGTATTTGCCTTCCTCCAAGCTTGTAGACTAAAGAGAATCTTTTATTTTATGCTTAAAGGGACAACATCAAAGAGTTTAAAGCTCAAGATGTGGGAAAGCCAAAGCTCATATAAAGAGAAATCAAAACAGTAGTTCGGCCGTAAAAGCTTTTGATACATTTTTCTTTATTTCCCCCTTCTTTAAAGAAAATTAAAATAAACATTTCCTGAAGTTTCGAAAAACCTAACATGACCCTACAGTTTTGGACAGAAGTAATATACAAAATTTTGCTGAAATAAAAGCAAATTGCCTGAAAGCATTTGTTCTAAATTCTGACAGACAGGTGTTCACATGATACATAACAAGCCCTTATTTCCTTATCAAAGATGCAAAGGCATGCACAGGAGAAGATGTACCCGTGAGATAATTATAATGATTTCCTTGCAACATAAATCATTCTCCTTGCCTGTGAAGACTGGGTGGAAGGCTGGCCCTTGATTCAAGAACTGTTACCTACGCTAACAACAACATTTTTGAAAAAGAAATAAATAAATTGATCCCATTTTCAATAACATCAAAAACAATATAATACTTAGGAGGTGAAAATCTCTACACTGAAAACCACAAGATTATGGTGGGGAAAAAAATCAAAGACACAAATAAATGGAAAGTTATCCATGTTCATGTATTAGAAGAAATGATAGTGTTAAAATGTCAGTACTACCAAAAGCTATCTATAGATTCAATGCAATCCCTATCATGATTCCAATAGTATTTTTTTTAGAAGTAGAAAAAACAATCCTACAATTTATATGAAATCACAAAAGACCACGAATAGCCAAAGAAATCCTGAAAAAGAAGAACAAAGCAGGTGACGTCGCATTTTCTGATTTCAAGCTATATTATAAACTTATAGTTATCCAAACAGTATGTTACTGGGATAAAAATAGACAAATAGACCAATGGAACAGAATTAAGAGCCCAGAACCCAGAAATAAACCCTAACATATACAGTCAACTAATATTTGGCAAGTGATCCAAGACTACTCAACGGAGAAAATACAGTCTCTTCAATAAACAGTACCAGGATAATTGGATATTCAAGTGTAAAAGAATGAAACTAGACCCCTATCTTACACCATTCACAAAAATTAACTCAAAATGGATTAAAGACTTAAATGTAAGACCTGAAATCATGAAACTCTTCGAAGAAAACATAGGAACAAAGCACTTAGACATGGGTCTTGGTGATTAATTTTTAGATATGGTACCTAAAGCACAAGCAACAAAATAAAAAATAAAGAAACAGGACTATATCCAATTAAAAAGTTTCTGTGCAGCTAAAGAAACCATCAACAAAGTGAAAAGACAACCTATGAAATGGGAAAACACATTTGCATATCATATATCTGATAAAGGGTTAGTACTCCAAAATATAAAAAGAACTCATATAACTCAATAGCAAAAAAACAAATAACCCAATTTAAAAAATAAAAGACCTGAATAGACATTTCTTCAAAAGAAAATATAGGAAAGACCAACAGATACATGAAAAGATGTTGAAAATCATTAGAGAAATGCAAATTAAAAACACATGAGTTATCACCTCACACCTGTTAGAATAGCCATCATTAAACAGACAAGAGATAACAAATGCTGGCATGGATGTAGAGAAATAGGAACCCTTGTACACTGCTGGTGGGAATGTAAATTGGTACGGCCACTATGGAAAAGAGTATGGAGAAACCTCAAAAATTAAAAATAGAATTGCCATGTGATCCAGGAATTCCTTCTGGGTATATATCCAATGGAAATGAAAACAGAATGTTGAAGAGATATCTGCACTCACAGGTTCACTGCAGCATTATTTACAATAGCCAAGACATGGAAACAACGTAAGTATCCATTGATGAATGAATAGATAAAGAAGTTCCATTGTATGTATACAATGAAATATTATCCAGCCCTTCAAATGAGGAAATCCTACCATTTGTGACAAAATGGATGGACCTAAAAGGCAATATGCTAAATGAGTTAAGTCAGGCAGAAAGGGACAAATACTGTGTGATCTCACTTACTTGTGGACTCTAAAACAACACAGCACAAAACAAAACAAAAACAAAACTCATAGAAAAAGAGATCAGATGTGTGGTTACCAGAAGTGAGGGCTTGGGAGAATTGGAGGAAGGGAGAATTGGAGGAAGGGAGAATTGGAGGAAGATAGTCAAAAGATACAAACTTCCACTAATCTGATAAATAAGTACTAGAGAGGTAATGTACAACACGATGACGATAGCTAACACTGCTGTATGATATGTAGGAAAGTTGTTAAGAGAGTAAGAAAGAGATTGTTTTCCTTTCTTCTTTTCTTTTTATTATATTATATGAGAAGATAGATGCTAGCTGAACCTAGTGTGGTATCATTTCATAATATATGTACTCGTAAATCAAACCATCATGGTGCAAGCCTTAAACTTATATAATGATGTATGTCGATTATTTCTCAACGAACTGGAAAAAAAAGAAAAGAAAACTGCTGTCTTACTAAGAACATCTCTCCCTTTAGGTAAGAACGGCTACAGCCACCCTGCCCACACAATACCTCCACTGGTAGCCCAGTAATGAAGCTTTTCCTCACAGTAGTGGACGTCCTACCTTGCTGCCACCGCTGATGGCTGCTGGAGCTGTCTCACTTGCCCCTCGCTTATTCTCTAGTAGGGTCAGGACCCCAGGAACAATTATTTTATCTAACCCTGGGTGAAATGCACCTCCTGGTGGGGCTACAGTAGGCCACTAACTGGTATATGTGTCTGCGATAAAATGAGGACAGACAGTAAGAAAAATACACTGAACAGGATAGGAGTTACTTCTTCCATAAACTCTTCCAGGACTTTCAGCAAGGTGATGCCCCTCCTGTGTGAGCCGCCTCATCCGTGGAATGGAAAGGCTGAGTTGAATTCTGTTAAACTTTATGAATTGTAATATTCATTCATGTTATGAATTGTAATATTCATTCATATCTGGAATTTGGGAACTGACTATGTAAATTTTCACTGATCATTCAAATCCTCTCACTTAGTGTCCCAGGTGATACAGCAAGATCTAAGATTGCATTATCCGGTCCACGGGAAAAAATGTAACCGAGAAACATTTATTCATGTATGAAATTAACAGTTATGGGACATCAGCGTTATGCAAGGCCTAGTGCTAGGTACCTGGGGTTATAATGAACAAGACAAACAGTTCTCTGCATTGCAAGAGCTCACCACCTAGTGGGGGAAACTTAGGAATTAAACAGATAAATTCAAATTTCAATTGTAGGTTTTATGGTTGTTGGTAAAAAGTTGTCTTAGATCAATGATGAGAAAGCAGGTGACTTCGCTCACAGAAGGCTGGTAGCATGACATCTGAACCACTGAGATAATTGGCCAGAGGAACTCCAAGGAACCAGGCTCAAACGTTTCACACAAGCATTGGAATTAATTAGCCTTGGGCCTCATGACTAGACAGGAAAACAGAAACAAGCAAACAAAAAACAAGAAACACAAACTCCCAAACAAACAAAAAACAACCAAAAAATGAGAACTTAAATCATGAATAAAAACTAGGTTTGATGAAGGATGCAGATACAAAATACAGCACCAACAGCACGTTTCTATAGGTTCCTGCTACTTGATACCAGGACATGTATCATCATGCTGACAAGAAAACAGGGTGTGTACAGAGCTAAAAATTTAGACCAAAGGTAAGAAACATTTCTGTGGGACCAATATAAAAGACATTTGGCTGAGTGACATTTTTTAACCTAAGTTTTTAAAAGGAGGGTTTTGTGGAGGATTTTGGTTTTAATGACGATATTTTGGTCTTGTTCTTCTTAAAGTGGGCAAAAAAATATACAATAAAATAGCACTACTTTTAATAGTAATGTGAACAGTATAACAGAAACATATACATATATATAATATACTCTGAAAAATACATGTGTAAACATATTTTTCTCTTCCAAATCAGGAAAATCACAATATGTAAATTTTGTAAAGAATTAACAGTGCTTTCTGGGACATCATCCAATGGACAGATTAAACGTCTTCATAAGTTCTTGGGCTTTTGGAGATTGACTTCTTCGTGGTCCATGGTTGTAGGAAGATCTCTAACGAAAATAAATGAATTTGGGGCTGATTGAGAGGGTAACCTGGCCGGATTTGTAAGTGAAGACATTTTGCTTAGTGAAATCTTTCATCAGAAAAACTGCCAAGGCTCCAACAGCCCTTCAAGAACACAGAAACATGTTCAAACCAGTTTTGCCTGCAGACAGAAGGACGCTAATTTCTTTACCCAGATTCTCTTGAACCTTCTTGCATGCAGAAGCATAAAAATAGCCACGCTGTATAAAATGCCTCTAGGATCCAGCCCTCCACCTGCGGAAAGGAATTCAAGTTTCAACTCTGTCTTGCTGCCACAGGTTTGCTTTGGAGCCTAATTACCAGCTAAGTTTGATGACAAGGTAACTGGCTCCAGGGGCTTCTTGTTCTTCCCAAACAAAACAAAAAACAAATTCCTGAAGCAAGACCTGAAACGTACCATTGGGAATCCAGAATGAGTGATGCAATTCCAAACTGGCTGGTCTCCTCCTTATCTTCTCATCGGCACCTTCCCTGAAGAGTCTGTCTCCATAAGTATGGACCAGCTTTGACAGATACTTACTGACAAATGACGATTATTTTAATAATCGTCATTTGCAAGCATTTGCTGATTTACAGTCAAAAACACTCTCATAGAGGAGATCTCACTTGATGGCCACAACTCTGAGGCAAGTACGCAGAGGAGAGAGCAGGACTTATTAATTTATTTAACTGGGTGAAAGTCTACACTACTATAGAGTGGTAAAACTGGGAGCAAGAGATACAGTGTCACGGACCTGTCCCATGCATTCCTCTCCGGTCCTTTTTTATGAAGGAGGATGATTCTGGACTCTTAGCCACCTGGGACAGTCCAGGGCCAGGAGAGGCAAGATCACTCACCAACCTACCTGGGAAGCTACCGCACAACTAGGCTGCCTCTGCAGAGTGTATTACCCTCAGGAGAGTGGAACCTGACAACATGCAAACCTGTTTAACATTGAAATGGGCGGCCCTGTGAAATGGTAGCTCACATCACTGAAGATATAATCACTGACTTGGAAACTGTAGAGGAGATTCCTTTATTGGGTGAGGCTTTTTTAAACAGTACCTGTTTACAAAATACTGAAGAGTACAGTATTAGCTTTCACTTGCGGCCTAACAATTGTAGTGGCTTAAAACAGCATATGTTTATTATCTCCTAGTTTCAGAGGGTCCATGGCTTTGCTGGGTCCGCTACTAAGAGCCTCACAGGCTGCAATCAGGGTACTAGCTGAGAGGCATTCTTATCTGGAGACTAGACTGGGGAAGAAGCCTTTTCTCAACACATTCAGGTTTTGGCAGAATTCATTTCCTTTTGGCCCGCTGACTCTGGGCCTGGCTATTGGTTGGCTGTTAGCTGGAGGCCACCCTTAGGTCCTAGAGCTAGCCCGCAGCTCCTGGAGGCCTTGTTTCATGGGGTCCACCAACACGGTCACTTACTTCCTAAAGCCTACAAGAAGAGTCTCCCACTCCGGTATTCTGAGATGGGCTCTGATATAACGTACTGTAATTATGGGAATTACATCCCAGTGCCTTTTGCATCTTCTATTGATTAGAAGCAAGTTACAGGCCCCACCCGTACTTAAGAAGAGAGAGTTACACAAATAAGTAAACACTGGGAGGTGTCACACTAGAGCTTGTCCCCCACAAGTAACTATGTAGAAAATCTAATATCCTTTGTAATGTGCCTTCCAATGTCTCAGAATAAATATGACACCTTTCCATCCAGTGCGGCTCATGAAAATCAAAGAGATACATATGTAACACCATATTTATGAGACTCTCCTGTACTGTTCTGAGGGGAGGTGGTAGTAATGCTTATCCAGAATCCAGACAGTGGAATGCTTAGCCCATATGGCCTGTAAGAACCAGCTTTACGAAGCATAGTAGGGTCCATGTAGCTTGATACATTATCACAATGCGAGGAGGTGCTGCTTTCCCACAGAGAGCGAGCTAGAGTGAGAGTCAAAAGACTTGGGTTCTTATCACTTTTTCCCTTGGTCTCATTGTGTCATCATGGGCAAGCCATATCCAAATGTTATGATTCTAAAATTAAGTTGAGGAAATACCTGTAAATCTGAGAGATCTCTCTGCCCTGGGTCCCCAGCCCATCTATGCAGTGGATACCTAATGCAAGGAGGAGGTTGCTGGGGTGGGAGGCAGGCCCACAGGGTCCTCTGCTCGCTCTCCGGGCTCCCTGCTTAGAAAGTGTATGCTTGTCAGATGGCACAGAGAGGGAATGTGCCTGGCTATAGACCAAAAATATCATTTTAAATCCAGGCAGATGGGATGGGCTGAGGTCTGGCTGCTCAGTCCTAAAAGAATCAGGAATCTTTAGCAGCTGTTGGGACAACTACTACCCGGGAACTCTCCTCCCCTCTGATGTTGGACCTGAACCTCTTGAGCTCTAATCCCTAATTTTGCTTTCCGGATAGATGTCTAGATGGTCTTATCCATAGTACTCCATGACGCTTTTAGTTTCTGTACTATCACTGGTTTCAAAGCTATAGTGATGTTGCCATGTCTCTGGGGGTATGCTGCTCATCTTCCCCTCTCCATCATTGCCAAGTCTGATGATCTGGACCAAAATCCATCAGAATATGGAGCTCTTGCCTGGCACCATTTCCTAGCAGTCCCTTGTGAACTGTGGGGTGCATAACAGAACAATGATGGAGAAATCTCAGCATCCACAAACAGATTCTTTTGTCATCCAAGGCCACAGATGCCTGTTGCAAATATTACTCAATTTAATTTTACATAAATCTATGGAGCACCATTAAAAAATATAAAACACTATAGGTTTAAAATTCCACAAAAGTCTTTACACTTTGATTTTTCTAAATCCCAAAGGATAGTTGATATGCGATGCAACAGTCAGTTCAACAACAATCCAGTATAACCACGAAAACTGGATAGGTTCCTGGACTCGGCAATAAACTTGACCCACAATGCTAAGCCTCTTAGTGTAATAAGATCACTTAGCATCTCTGAATTTTATAGGTCAATACAGAGAGACCTTTGGGGTTTGCTCAATGCACTGGAAGAAACAACCTTCTTCACTATCTATGAAGTATGTGTGTTCCTTGGGAGTGACTGCTATTTTAAAATAATACTTAGACTCCAGGGGTTGTGCATACTCTATTTTTTCAGCTTATAAGTTTAAAAAAGCTTCTATGAATTCTATATTCTTTACTAGCAGTGTTGATGCTTAAATATGCCTGAAAATTCTGAAGAGCTTTTGTTTTTCTGGTACGTGTGGAAATCAGAAAAAGTGTCCATTTCTTTCTTTTGCATATATCAGTCATTATATTTTTACAGAGCTTACTCATACCCCTGACATTTCCACAAGACAATTTATACTTTCTGAAATTTCTTAACATGTCTTTTAATCTTCAAAATATTCTTGTGAGTCAGGGAGGATAAGAGTTTCTTCCCTTCTCTCTCTCTCTCTCTCTCTCTCTCTCTCTCTCTCTCTCTCTCTCTCTCCTCTCTCTCTCCCCTCCCTCCTTTCTGCCTTCCCTCCCTCCCTTTCCTTTCTATAAAAAAAAAAACTGAGACTTTAAGGTATTTTCCACGGTCACAGGTGACTCAATAGCAAAGCTGGGGTGAGAAGTCAGGTCATCCAAGGGCCAAGCATGAACTTTTTAAACTCAGTATTATCGATTCAGATAACAGGAATTCAGGTGTCGACTCTACCATTTGTAGCCATGTGTACTTGGAGTTTTCACTTTACCTCTCTGCACTTCTGTTTCCTTATTAAGATCATGTAACCAATAATATCTGAAATTTGTACCTCACATAGTTCTTCTAAAGACCAAACAAGGAAATGCATGAAATTGGATCTTCTACTAGCAAGTGTTAAGTGGTTGTAGAAAAGCATTATTACCAAAGGTTTAGGGCATGCATATAGGGTTTGGGAGGCGAGTGGGAGACTCCCACTGAACAAAAATGGTAAAGATTGTGTGAAGGTGGACAGAAGTAATAGGACGTAGCTGGAGCCACAGTAAAATGATCTATGAAAAGCTTCTGCGGAAGAGCACAGGGGTACGTGGGTCTGTGAGACAAGGACCATGAGTTTGGCTTTCTGTAAGAGGTGGGAAGGAATGGTGATTAGGAGATAGGGAGAGGAGATGGAGAGAATACAGCTCTTGTTTAGATGTGACACAAGAATGATGAGCATTAGAGAAGGAGTCTAAAAACTGGCTTCAGCAAAACATTATCATGTTAGGAAAGGGGTACATCTATTGGTTTCTAATTTAGCAAGCAGACAGAATCCTCTTTGTGCCAGGCTATGGCGAATAGAGAGAGTAATAAGCTATGGTCACTGCCTTCAAAAGTTCACAGTCTAGTGGGAAAAAGAGACACAGATGAAGATACTGGTAGTTTGAGAAAAATGGAATAGTCTAGGCACAAAGGTAAATGATAATATTATTCATATAACATGTATATATATACAACAAATGTTATATACATTATACACATAATACAATATATACAATCATATTAATAATAATACAAACTAAAATCATTAAGTGTTTGTAGGGAACCAGGCCCTGGTGGAGCTCTTTACATGGATCATCTCAATTAATCTCTACAACCACCCAAGAAGATACCAGTTTCCCTTATGATGCCTGACATACAGACAAGGACACTGAGGCCCAGGGCGGGGGTGGGGGAGAACGAGGAGCTTATTAACCTGCCCAGTCACGTGACAGAGAACGATGGAGCTGGGATTCCAGTTCCAGCCCACGCTGTCTGACTGCACTGAGAACTGTAGCCCCTTCTCCCTCAGCACTGCCTTTTCCTCCCAGCTTGCTTCTCTACCAGCACTCACTACTTTCTAATATTCTAAAGAACTTATCAGTTCTTTTGTTTATTGTCTCTCCATTCAAATGAAAGCTCCACAAGGCAAGGATTTTTGTCTGTTTGGCTCACTGTTTTCCTTACTGTTGTATTCTCAACAACTACCCTGTTTCCTCGAAAATAAGACAAAGTCGGACAATCAGCTCTAATGTGTCTTTTAGAGCAAAAATTAATATAAGACCAGGACTTATATTATTATATTATGTTACATTATATTGTATTATATTATATTATATTATATTAGACATGGTCTTATAGTAAAATAGGACCGGTTCTTATATTAATTTTTGCTCCAAAAGATGCATTAGAGCTGACTGTCCGGCTAGGTATTATTTTTGGGGAAACATGGTAGAATGGTACCTGGGACACAGTACGTGCTCAATAATATTTGCTGAACAAATACACGAATAAATGTTAAGATATTTCACATTATCCTATTCTGCATCTCATAGCTAGGGGGAAATTTCCCCAGGTGAAAACATTTAAAAGAATTATGAGATGCACCATGAAAAGATAGAGAGGAAGATAAGAGAATGGAAAAAGTTATGTAGATAAAGAAAGACTGAAAAGCAGGTGGTAGGGAAGCAGATGGGAGGAATGGGGTTGTTTTCAGGTCAGTGAGGAGAAGGACGATGAGAGAGATTTACAGTCCACATTCCAGCAAGCATTCAGCTCAGAACACACTCAAAGCGCTGAATTCACTCACGTAAGGCTGTTGCATCGTTGGAGAAAAGAATCTTTCCCCCACCCTACCATTTGGCTCCTGCCCTCATCTCTGGCTGAAGTGCAGGAGTCCCGATATTTCCTTCCTCTCTACTCTTCTCCCTGTGGTAGGAATGTTAGCCAGCTTAACTCCCACTTCCTGCAGTGCTGTCAGTGACCCAACAGCCTGAACTTCAGTCATTAAGTCTTTTACCAAGTACGAAATTGAGTCCGACTTATCTCCTTACCCAGGTTTCTGATCCAGCTGTGCAGAAACACCCTAGGATGGAAGTAGTCATGTTTCCCTCCAAAGCTGCTGCTATTTTGTTTGTATTATTTATGTCAGCAAAGAAGTAAACGCATAGGGTGGTGTGCCGTGGGGTGGGAAATTACCTTCCAACCATCACGTGTCCAGGCAATAGTATGTTTATACCACGATTATTCTAGCCTTGTTTCAAAAGAACGTGCTGGGTTGGATGCCAGATCCGAGTTATAAGTCCTAGCTCTCTTATTCCCGTACTATAGGATATGGACCAGTCACGTATAAACATTAGTTTTCTCATTTGAAAATGAAGATGATATGAAAAGGGAGGTTAGTGGTTAGGTTCTTTGGAAGTTTCTGTCAAATGTAATATTCTATACCATAATTATTAAAATTTCTCCAGTTTTTTATGTCGTCCATCTCTTTTCAATAGCCCCGTCAACGTAACTGCTTGCATTGGTGTTCTATATATGATTTCTCCCTTTTATTCATTTGCCTATTCAATAAGTGCTTTTTGAACAGTTACAGTGTGAGAGGAATTAAGTCTGTCCTAAATATGATTAGGCAAGGGGCAGGAGAAGATAGGATAGAATCCAACCATCATCAGGGAATTTCATATCTAGCAGTAGAGATAAAGAATATTTAACTACATAACAACACAGACAAAACGCGATTGAGAATATCATCAGAGAATGGGAGTTCAGAGGAGAGAACTATGACTTTCAGCCAGGACAATTAAGGCAGTATCTTTTTAGAGCAAAAGGTACTTGAATTGGGTCTTAAAAGGTAGGATATATGCTGGTGGTGGTGATAACGGGAAAACATGTCGATATACGAGTGGCGATGGGCAAACACATTGCTAATATGAAGGGAGTATGAAGGAGTTAGGTGTTAGGGGAAATAGAAGTCAGATCATGGAGAACCTAGAATGCCAATCCAAGATATCTAGATATTACTTTATGTGATAGATAACATTTACATTGCACATTAAGCCACATTCCGGTTTGTATGTAGTCTTCGACCTATCAAAATGTCTATTCTAGGATACACTGACCATGTAGGACTAATAGGGCAGAATTCTCCAGATGAGACCTTGAACTAATTATTACTGAAAGTTAATGGGGCAAGATTCTACACTGAGGATGGCAGGATGTCTCTAATATGTAAATTTGCAGAAACCAGAGAGTATTTTGTCAGCCTCACTATCCAATTCAAACATAAATTGGAAGCATTTGCAAGTAGCAAAAATACCTCAGTGTATGAGAAAGCATGAGCTGCTCTCTCTCAGGAGTAACCTGTGTACTGGAGAGTCTGGAAGTACTTGCAAGTGAACTGTTCTCTCCAGTCAGACCCCTGGTTGCTTTGCAACCAAAATAAGTGATAGGCTGTAGAGTATGAGCTGTACTCCATGGAGAGTGGCACATAAAGACCCAGGGGAGGGGAGAGTTGGCGAGAGGCTGAGGGGGTGGAGAGAGGAAAGAGAGGAAAGAAAGGCCAGGTATGATTATGTCACCAGGTATCCTTGGTAACCACGAAACATCTTGTGCATTCTGCTTGAGAGTTCAGTGGCACATGGAGGAAAAACGTGCCCTACTTCTGTCAACATCAATAGCACGGGAACAGGACATCTCTGTCACAGTCAAGGTAAGAGCAAAGATTTCCAAGGTCCTTAAATCTCAAGCATCTGGCAAAAAACAAACACAAAGAGCTGGAGTGAGTGTGTGTGTGTCTGTGGGGGTGGTGGGTGGTAGTGGATTGGAGTGTGGTGGTGAAGAAAGCTCTCACAGTGTGAAGTTCAGAGGGAGGGATTGTGAAGGTCCCACAGCACTGGGGTTAACTAGTTCTGAAGGCAGCGTCAATCAGATCAAGGGCTGGGTGGATATCCTGCAAAGGAACGGCGCAACCCAACTGGCTCACACTCTCCAAAGACAGGACATGAAGATACCCTGCTATCATCCTCAGTTTGGCAGACCACAGGTTCGGGGAAGAAAGAAAATGGACTTTGTGTGTCTACCAATGAGCACAAGAGTGTACTACTAATTATAGCTCATTTATAACTAGTACTTAGAAAACATTTATAATGTTCCAGGAATTGTACTGAGGTATAAGTATATACACATACTCACACACATATAGGCACTTAGACATGTAAACACACATACGCATATATGTAAATTAATATATATGTATGAAGATAATATATGTATATATGCATGCACACTGACACACATTCTCATTTAATCCTCATACCAATCCTGTTATAAGATCTCTTACTATCCTCATTTTATATAAGAAAACTAAAACACAATGAAAGTATGAAATTTTGCAAGATCACCTACCTTGCAAAATGTGTGTGGTACAATGTGTATGGTAGAACTGGAATTTGAACATAGACAGTCAGTTTCAGAGTCCATGCTGGAAAAAAACAGGTGAAACTGCCATGCATAAAGAAAAAAACATACTTTCACATATGTGAGCTCCAGTGGGACGCATGCACGAGTGTGCGCACACACACACACACACACACATACACACACACACACACACACACAAGAAAGTCGGGCAGTACTGCATCTACAAAGAAATGAAGCTCAGACTACAAAGGGAGCACAGATGGTCACCACTCTATGATTTTATCATAATGTAAAAAAAGTCATCGATGATATTACTAATCAGTCTAACTTTTGTATATGGTTTTGTAGGTCATAAAGAACTTTCAAAATCAGACATTTACATAGAACCTGGTGGGTAGCAGAGGCAAATGTTTTCTGCTTGGTATGCAGCTGCCTCTGGTGAATTTCTGTCAATCCATGACAGCAACATGATTCTCAGATGTCCCCTCACTCCTCATTCCCAGCACCGCTCTCCCACTCTACTGAGGTTTCTAAAGCTCAGTATGGCATCAACACCTTGGCCTCTGAGAGTTAAATTTATGAAGGAGACTGGGAGGTTTCATTTGGAACTCATAGGAAGCCAGAGAAATGTGCCAAAGACGACACTGGACATATGGTACTTAAAAATGATTCTGACGGAATTCAGAATATAAGCATGCTCACTGATTCCACTTCGGTGGTGATGCAGCTGACGTGCCATTCAGCACAAATTAACCACTCCCTTGTGCATGCCAGGTTCATAATCTCACATGTGGTTCAAGGAGAGCAGAATTCTCTGAGGACTGTACTAATCCCCGCAGCTCACAGAGCAGCTCCAGGAGATGCCACCCAAACTCAAACAGCAATTTTCAGAACTCAGGAAGGGGCTGTCATTCTAGACCAGCGCTGTCCAACAGAACTCTCTGCAGTGATGAAATAGGTCTGTGCTGTCCAATATGGTAGCCATGAGTTATCTGTGACTACTGATCATTTGCAATGTGCCTAGGGAGACTGAAGAGTTGAATTTTTCATTTCAAAAATTAAATTTTAAATGTTACTTAACTTTCATGAGTTTAAATGAGCCCCACGTGGCTAGGGGCTACCATCTTAGACAGTGCAGTTCTGAATCATCCGGACCAGCATATTCAGTTTACTCCTACCATGAGTCATCTCCTTATGATCTCAAATCACCCAATTGAGTGAACACACTTTTCAGAGGACAACACTGAGGCTACTGAAGATAAGTTACTTGCTCAAAAATCACACAGCCATTCCACAGCAGAGCCAGGATTACAATATAAACCTCCTGATTACACTGATCTTGCTCCCACTTAAACATCTATTTCTGAGATGAAGTTATGATAGAAATACTAAATAGATTACTGTGAAGCCAAATACCTCCGTGAACTGCCTATTTTCTCCTTAAAATTAATGACTATGGTAGTGGAATGTACTTAAGATCTAATGGTTTTAAGAATTAGCAACAGCAACAACAACAAAAAAAGTCAGCCACAGAGATTGGACAGAATATAAAAATTTACGACGAACAAGTAACAGAATCGGTGAGTTGAAGACATAATTTGAGAATCCTATATTAAAAATTATTATTAATAGCAAAGTCTTTTTGGACTAATATAAAAACCCCGTTAGAATCTTTGCCGACTACCATCATTCCACATCTTACCTCTGTTACTCGCTGACTTTAACTTCATTCATTCTTTGCCTTCCGATACTAAAGCAATTATAGATTGTCATAAAATCCAAAAGCGTTTTAGAGTCATCGAAATGCCAGAAAGCCTCATCAAAACAAACTATTTTAATTTGTTTTACTTGTTCTTTTTTTATTAACATTTGCAGCATAGAAATTGTGTTTGTTTTTTCCTCCCCTCACCCAAATCTGTACCCAATAAAAAGTGTTTCCAATCTGGGATGCCAAGTTTCCATTCAAATCCCATTTTATTTTATATCCCTGGGTGAACCCTCCTTAAAACAGAGATTTACACTGATATGTGGATGAGCTAACTGTTGAAACAGCAAGATGAACCACGCTTCAGCAATCTGAGTCCCCCAAGCTTTGGACGGGACACTTCAAGGGAAAAGGGACAGCTTCAGCAAGGTCTGTGATGTTCTCTCTCTGCTTACGTGGGAAAGTTGTCTATGATCCTGAAGACATCTACTCTCACCTATCTCTTCTAGAAAGAATGAGAAATTTCACACCTCTTTGCCACATTATCTTGATTATTACCCTGGCTTGCTCCTTTCTCGTTCATAGATTGGCTGGGAGTCTAAATGGCACTCTGGGAAGAAAATAATTTAATCATAAAATGTACAAGTAAGACCTTTGCAGAAAAAGACATGCCATCTAACTTGTGCTCAAGACGTTGTGCAGGACTGCTCTCCTCCTAAAAAGTCTACCCTAGATTATGGCTTACATTTTTCTATACGGGGATTTACTTTGGAGGAATTTCACACTGACATAAGAAAGAATTTCCTGTACATATGGTTCCCAATTTTAGACACAATGCATTCCTGGAAATTTTATAAAGCAGATAACCAGAGGGGAAAGCTGTGATTGTGCCTGCTTCTTTCATTCAACAAACAACTACTTCATGCCCGCTATATCCCAGGCACAATGACAAGCTCTGCCCCAGTCACATGGCCTAAAACACGACCTATGCACCAGAATGGGTAAGAACAGAAATAAGTGTTTATGAGGCTGTGTCAAATGAGTAAAGCAGCGGAGTGGTGAAGAGTGGGGATCTTTAGGACACTCTTTGGATCACTGGGTTTCAAACTTAATCATATACTACTCACCCCAAACTGTGACACATATGTTTTATGCCTGCCTTACTTTCCAAGCACACTATTAGCTTGGAAATTGTGAATATTTGCCATGTCAAACTTACATGACTCCTCCCATGGAATTTTCAGTGCTCTCATCAATCTGCTGTTTCCTCTCCCACTCTTGAGCCACTTCTGTCAGTTTGTCTCATACATTTCTGATGCCTTAAGCCTCCAAATTCAGGCTCACTTCTAGTCCAAGTAGATGATCAAAACTTATTATATCAGAGAAGATGGTGTTCATATGCCACATCCCCCAATATCTTTCCACATCACCTCAAACAGTCCCTGTTGTCATTTCATGACCTACTCTAGCTGTCTCAGAGGCGGAAGTGTACCAGTCATCTCCAAGATAATTGTCAATTAGTACGAACACTTTCAATGCCAAGGTTCAACGCTTCAAAACCCAGGGCAGTGCAGTATTAAGTTCTAAGTCTTAGGAAGAACAGAAAATCGTCATTCCTTCAAATGTCAGGAAGAAATGAGGCAACAGGGAGCGCTTAGGGAGCACCTACTCTCCTTCCTGTGGAAGAAAGCCCACATAGGAATAAATCAATGTCAGTTAATAATTCCCAAGGAAAAAATTGGATTAATATGCCCCAAAAGTTGTTGAGGATATTTTTTGCAAGCTTAATGTGTAAGAATAAAAGAATAAGTAAATCACGATGTAACTGTGTATTGTAAATGTTACAAAAGTATTAAGAATTGAGTTCTTAGAGAATATTTTTGGGAATATACAGGAAAATGTCCCTGGAAATAAAACTGATTGGAATAAAAACAAATACATATGTATTATAATCAACTTATACATAAATATGCAAATATATAAGCATAAATATATAAATTTATATAATATAAAACATACAATCATGTATAATCACATATATGATTGCAATTGTGTTATTAAAGGGAAATCTATTAGCAGGTTAGCTATTCCAAATTGCTTTTAGTGATTAAACACTGAATTATGGGATTACAGGTGATTTTGAAATTTCCTTATCTTATAAAAAATGTGTTTCTGTAAAAATGGTGGACGGAATAATGAAAAAGATTTAAACCAATAATTCTCAACATTGGAATCACCTAAAGAGCTTTAAAAAAATATGGGTGCCTGGAACCCACCTCCAGATATTCTAATTTATGTGCTGCCTTGGTATCAGAACTTTAAAAGCATCCAGATAATTAATCCTAAGGTTTAGCTATAATTGAGAACCACTGTTTTTAAAATGTTTCTTTTGACCATATGCTTTATTTATTTTAAATATACATGTTCAAAAAATAATTTGACTTATATTATAATTAACAGTCATATTTATGAGGATTGTTGCAACTAAAATCTGAAAAAAAAAAATCAGAGACTACAGAGGGGAATGGAGGAGAGAACTGTACCAGAACCCTTTTAGGGGTTCAGTCTGTACAGTAAGATAGTTACTGTAGCGCAGCATTAAATTTAGGCTTGAGCTTCCTGGCAGCCAGGACAAAGAAGGAAACTTAACATGATATAAAAATAATTAATTTCTGCCAAAGAAGTCTAGGACTAAATTCTAAGACAAAATTATCTTGTATATATAAAATATTATACTGACATAGTGGAAAACATCTTTAACATAGTTTCATAAAAAAATACAGAGACACCTTTTCTTATAGAAGTTTTTTATACTGATTTCTCATAATGGCCAAAGATAAAAAATAAAAGCAAAATGTAGTGTTAGATTTTAATTTTGTGAAAACATTTCAGTGGCAAACTGAGCTGTATGGTCTGGACTTGGATAATACTGTATATATTAAGAATAAAAAGGATTACTCAATAACATTGAAAACTAAAATGTGTACCTTTTCCTTTGAACTTCCATATATCTGTAACACAGAAGTTAATTTCTCAGTTTAGTACTTTCTGATATGTAAATTGACCAGATTTAGAAAATTTAGGTTGAAATATGTTGCGGAGAGGGGTGTAGTATGGAGAAAGAAACACAAACAAAAAATGTAATAATTCACACCAGCATATTATATTTGATATGAACAATATTTGATATGAGCTTTCGAGAGCTGCTTTCCACCTTTTATACCAATTAGCACACACAGGATAACGAAGACATAAATAAAAAGACACACATACGCGTATATTTGTTGTATTTTAGTAATAATTTCCAAAGTATATTTATAAACAGTTGGCATGAAATTTTCAACTTGAGTCTCCTCTGGTCTTTACTCAATTGCGCACGCGCGCGCGCGCACACACACACACACACACACACACACACACACAAGTTTACAGGGCAGCAAAACACACCAGGGAGTATATAGTAAGGAAGTTCTGAAGTGGAAATATTTTTGACCTTTAACATAGAAGCAATTGATTTATTGCTAACAGTACTTAATGTGATGGCTTTAGAAATGTGCTTACCACACTTCCTTGGGAGAATCTGCTAAAAACAAAACTGACCCCATTACACAACAGGGAAAATAACTCCAGAGTCTTGGGGAAGATGCATGAGTAGTTAAAGTCACAGACACTATGTAACCTTTGGAAACCTCTAGTCTGCGTTAAGTTAGGGCAAAAGCTCCCTTTTCATATAATATGGCCATATAAACAAACAAATGTGTGTGTGTGTGTGTGTGTGTGTGTGTGTGTGTGTGTGTGTGTGTGTGTACAATTAAATACCTTCAGGCATTTAAGTCAGGTTTGGGCATGCTACTCGAGTCCTCACAAACCTTCCTGTTGACCACCAGAGGTGAGTTCACCATTCAGGACCCTCCATGAACCAGCACTAAATCATCTTTCTACCTTTATTTACTACTTCTGCCCTTGGGCATTCCTGCTCCCCTGGCCAAATCATCACCACCCATGTGTTGATCTTTTCCACCTCTAATCCCGGGCTCAGGGTCTTCAATCTTTCCCTTCCTTTCCACCCAACATTATGTGTCCAAGACACTATTCAGTCTTTAAGATCCAGCTCCCACCTCCTCTACAAAGTATTCCCTGATCTCCTAGTTATATTCGCTTCTCACCCTATTTTATATTTCTATTATAACACCCTTCAAATTAAGCATTTATTTATTTATTTATTTATTTATCTATTTATTTATTTTTTGCTAGTTACATAGGCTTTCTTATTCCTCTTACAAACTTCCAGAGGACAGAGCCTTGTGGTATGGGTCTTCACAGAACCCTGCGATGAGGCATACAATAGGTATTCAGTACATATTTTAAAAAATGTATTTAGGTTTCTAAGACCAGGCCAATCAAAGAGAGTCATACAGAAATAACAGAGATGGCAAAAATTTCATAAAGTATACACATACACAAATAACATATGTGTTGCAACTCTTTAGAGACGAGGGAAAACAAATCCTTAAATTATCATCAACTGAATTCTCACAATTATCAGACAATTATCCTCATGACAAATTATCTTCTCTTCTTCCTACAACCCAAGCTGGGTTGAAAACAGATGCTGACCATGAAAATAAAAGGCTGGGAAAGAAGTTGGTTATGTATTATGTGTTTATAAGATGTCAGGAGCTTCACATTTATAATCCAATAGTAACACTACAAGGGAAAGACTTATCCTTGTTTTTTTGTTTTTTTAATTTATTTGAAGAAACTGAGTCTCAGAAAGGTCAAAGATTTGCCCAAGGCCACATTGTCAGAAAACAGTACAAACCCTGGGCTGTAGAACTACAAAATCTGTACTTTTTCCACTCCAACAAATTGCCTCTCATATATACATAATTAACAATTTAGCTGAAGATTAAAAAGAGAGTGATTCTCATACTACCTTATTTTTTTTTTTTTTTTTTTTTTTTTTTTTTTGCAGGGCTTTAGACTAACGCCTGTCCAACTGACAGGAATGACAAAACCCTGGACATGGTTAGAGACTTAAGGAAAGAAATAGCTCAGAGGGAAAACAGCAATAGAAACGATTACAACACTCAAAGAAAATGGAAATGATAAAATGGAGCATGCATATTTCTATCGCCTATTAAATAGTTCTGTTAGATTAAACGCGTTCTATGTCATTAGTCACAAAAAAGCATCAGTAGATGTACCAGAAAAATGAAGAGAGCATTGATTAGAAGTCATGAGATTTGGATTGCAATACAGAAAACCATGAATTTGCTGTGGTATCTTGAGCAAGTCATTTTCTTCGCTGGGTGGTTGTTTTTGTCCATTTGTTCAATAAAGCGGTTGATTACACATGTTCTCTCAGCCTGAGGCTACTAACTGATAGGCCTACAAGAGCTCACTAACAATGGAAAGAGATTCTGCTCACGCCTGGACTCCGAACTTTATTTGATGTGCATCAGTTTATGATCCACGCCACTTTCCTAAAAGTGTTTACTGCTCATTGAAGATACTAAGTTCAGAAGAAACTACAAAAATGTCAACTCGTAAAATACATGTCTGAATCAGGCAAACCCTTTGCTGGTTTCCTCTGAAGTGAGCCCAGGCATCGAACTGTACTGTAGTATCTGTTTCTTCACTTCAGGTTAGGATTTGGAATTTCAGTTTTGAGACGAACACAGGATCTGGTTTTCCATTTTTTGATTATACTCGTATACAAAGTGACGTCACAACGATTTTGAGTTCAAGCAGAACTCCTCTCCATCCCACAGCCCACAAGAATTTTTACAGGGCTGGGTTTTTGTTTTGGGGTGGGGAGTGACAGTAGCAGCAAACATACTCGTAAAATCAAGAAGGTGTGATGTGCTGTAGAAAAGAGATAAACTGCCAGGAGCAGCAAGGATGGGAAAACCTAGCATCCTAATTGAAACAGCTGCAGAGGCATGCAGTTTGTTATATTCATTTGTGTGTCTCATACTACAGAGCTAAGTGGTTTAGCAGCCCTTTTGAAATCTGAAAATGGGTTTCCCATTCATTGAGAGCTATACATTGACTCAAACTAGCTCTTGTTCAGAAAGTCATGTGGCAGTTCATTGACCATTGTACACTAGAGTCTGCATCCAATTTTGAGAAAGCTTTGTGAAAACAGGGTAAGTGCTCCTGGAAGGAACTGTAGAACTGCACCAGCGCTTACTCCAACCCCAACATTCTGGAAGCGAGGGCCCACAGCACAGGGTGTTCTTATAAACTACTACAGAAAATGAAGAGATGACAGAAAATAGACACATTTCCCTAAAAACTTTATGTTGGCTTCTGTAGTAGTTTATTTCAAACTTATTTGAAAACAGTCCTGTCTTTTCAAGGAGCCAAATTATCCCCCCTTGGTTATTTACAAGTGCCTGTTTCCATGCAAGAATCAAAAAGGCGAAAGAACACCAGGCACTGCTTACTTCTCACTGCTTAGTCCTGAGGGAGAAGAAAGAAGAGCAAAAGCAGCTTTTCCTCTATCAGGGAAGGGGTTGTTATCAATGTTTTATAAATAATTCAGATTATTGCAGTACCCCTCCCTACTGAGTGCTAAGCACTATGCAAATTGTGATAAGATTTTCACAGTATTTAGGAACACAAGATTAGCTAGTATATATAACTCAGTTTTGGCTTCTCAAATACATTCAAGTTCTGTTCACTCCCCAGCAAGTAAATACAAAACATTAATTTGTTTGGCAATGGCTCCAAATGGCACAGGATTTCAGAAGAGGGGTAGAGTAAATAAGAGGAAAGCTTTCGTTAATGTTGACTTTAATATATATGGAGGGAAGTACAAGCTCTGCCTGATTAAGGAGGTGGAACTGGAAGAGCAAGTCAGAAAAACTCAGCAGATAAGAAGGAGACATTTGTGCTGGCTTAGATAAAGAGAGTGAAGGGAATGACTATGAGGTACAAAAGTACCTATGGAGAACTTTAGAATTTATCAGTAATAGTATCTGATTTCTTATCAATTACATCATTTGAAGACTAGGTCAAAACTAGGCAGAAACGTTACTCAGTTAAAAAGAGAAAAACAACAAAACAAAACAAAATCCTAAAAACTCCTGTGGGCAAGATATATATTTTTCTTTTTTTTTTAAAGTGAAATTTACTTTTGGATTCTCTCTAAACAGAATGCAAACATAAGTGATCTATTGATGTGAAGACTTTTAGTAACCACATATGCTTCCCTGTGGACTGTAGGAGCCTACCTGCAGCCCCCTATTGGCTTGAGGCAGAGACAACAGCTAGTCTACCCTGAACAGTTGCCAAGGGAACAGCCAGCGTTTTATGACATTATGGTTGGATTAGGGGGAAATAGACTGGCCTGTAACAATGCCAGGAGAAGACTAGCTGCTTGGAAAATCACGATGATTAACCAGTTTTCTTTCAAAACATGCACACAACAACAGAAAATTCAAACCAACACATTTGACCATGAAAACAATAGCTTTTTCGACAAATCCATTGCGGAGTCCTCGCTTAAACATAAAAGTCAATTACCGCTTCTTCTTTTTTCATTTTTTAAAGCAGTTAGAATTCCTTGTTATTTTGTCTCATTCAGAGATATAATCTTAAACCCAGACTTACGTTATTTTAACCAACATCAGCCAGAAAGGAAACAAGGTTGTCGAAGTGCTTTCATAACAAACCTATACCTGGCTTGATAGTCCTTGAACACCCTGGCTCTCTGCACAAAATACTCTTGGGAATAGATGCAAAGTCTAATTATGCCTGTATCACATCAGTGTGTTTATGGAAATGCCACAAAAAGTTCCAGGTGGCCTAGGACTGGCCTGAATACAAGGGATAGGCTTGGATTTGGAACTAACTCCCAATGGCATAATAAAGCTTTGTTACCCATATGGTAGATATCAGCGTGAAGGGTTAGGGGCAATAATTCTAGTCCATTGAATAAGTACTCATCCAGCGCCTGGATCTTTGTAGATGTTTAACACATGTTGGCTGAAGATAATAACAACTAGTGTCTATTAAAGCTCTAATATGTGTGAAGCACTGAGTTGACTGCTTGGCATGTGTTTTCTCATTTAATCGTCACAATTACCGAAAGGGAGGAAGATACATTATCATTGCCCCCATTTCACAGATACGGGCACCAAATCTTGGAGACGGGGTAGAGTAATGTTCCCAATACTCCACACAGCTCACGGACAAGGAAATCTGCCTTCTGAGGCCTGCCTCTAAGGCTGAGAAACTAAAGCAATGCAAGCCTACCTGCCACAGTGGGTGACAGATGAACCACACGTTGTTCCTGTTATCTAAGAGCTTACAAAAGAGTCTGCATTTAAGTGCATATGTGTGTGTACATGTGCGCGTGAAAACGAAAGAGGGGTGGAGAATAACACACGTGTACAGGCAACTCTCATTCAAGCCAGAACAAATCTGAGACAGCAAGACCGGAAATAAGAATTTGGGGAACAACAAAGAGTAATTCTAATCCCACTTGACCTGGAGGAAGCCATTTAATTTATTGGAAGGGGAAAATATGGAGTCCAAGTGAGAAGGCAGTCGAGTGGGATTTCAATTACTAGAAGTGAATAAAAAGATGAATCCTCTAGCCCAGAGCCACTTCCATGAGTGTGGACTATAATACTGTGAGGGTATAAAAAGAAAGGAGGAGGGAAGATTATAAATTTACTCCTAGGGTACTAATGATCTTCACTTCTACTTCTGAACTGAGTCAGTGCCGTATGAATCATACTGGTGAAGGGAGGTTGTAAAATTGCTCCCAAGCTGACTCCTTATTGTGGCTCATCTTCTCAGTTACTATCTCGGTGCATATTTTGAGCAACCTTCTCATCTATTCAATGAGAGAGCTAAACCAGATGATCTCTCAACTAAGGGCCCCTTAGCATCTCCTAAGGTGATATTGGGATGCATTGTTCATGACAGATAATAAATAAGTGCTTGTTAACCAAATTCCCTTGGTTACCTAATTCCTATAAAATAAGCTAGATTTTGCTCAAGAGAGTCCTTGAACTCTGAAACAGCACGAACCTTGTGGAGCTCGGCAGTTCCAAGGGGCAGAATGTAGCCTTTGTGTGTTATCCAGTATTACATGGCTGTGAGCTTTAAAATACAACTAGAAAACGGCCTAGAACTCACCTGACACATAGTAGGCATCTAGTGTGATACTGAATGAACAAATGAGTACTGATGAAGAATGCATGTTCTGAAGGCATTACTTAGAATTAAATTTTACCGTTACCCACTAGCCTTTTAACTTAACAGTAACCTACTTTTCTCTTTCACTATCAAGTAAATGATCGTAATAATGATACTGATCTAATAGATCACTGGTACAATTAAATAAGATCAAGCACACAAAGTACTCAACAGAAAAACTAGCACAGAATAAAGCATGCATTAAGTGATATTACCAAAGAATCCAGAGGGACACGCATGATTGAATAAATGAGTGTCGGTGTTACCGCAATTAAATAACCAAGGAATTTTTAATCTCAGTAGAGACTAGAAAATTCATGAATAGGAGACTATATGCAGTATATAATTTCTTTTACTCAAAGACCATATTTTAATCCAATTCATGAATTCTGTTTATATCTGTGTGGCACAAGACTGTAAGCTCTAAATGTTACATCTGTTACCAGGACTGGCTCTAGAAATTGAGGGAAACAATAGAAAACTTCACACTGATTCAGAAGCTATGTTTTGTTCATGATCACCCATCAAGTTCCTATTCATTTGGGTATGTTCGCCTCTCCTTATTCTGCCCTCACTGACTGATCCTTTAATTTAATTGGAGAACATAAAGAACATAAAGAGAAGTATAAATTTTTCTCTTGATTCAAACCTGTGCCTATAACATTAGATGTCTGGAGTAAAATTTATTAGCTGTATTATACAAAAATAGTAAAATATCATTAACTTCCACGGTGGAGGGAATATTAAAAATTACGAATGAAAAAGGAAAAAAAAGTCACTCTGGGGTTCATCACTTTAATTATAATCACATCTATAAAAAAACACAATAATCTACCTCATCAGTGAACAGTTTGGAAACTACTTGGTTTTTAAAATAGAATCTTAAAAATCCTTAATATGCACAAGAGAAAGGGAAAAATAAACACAGATGCAAAAGAAACAAACTAAATTGTGCTTTTTTTGGGTCCTCCTAATAATCTTTGCAAATTCCTTTAAAGTACGCATTTAGATCTTTTTATGTTCTGATTATATTCACCATTAAAACACTGGGCAAAATCCACCACTGCTACCATCGTGGAATTGGAGGTTTATGCTATCTGCAAGAAGCTTTCAGAAGCTCTGGTTGCGTGAAGAATGCTGCCTGCCCACTGGCAGTGCAAGCACCAATGAAAGGAACTGGGAAGTATTATAAAGAAGAATTTTGTAGCTGAAACACAGAGAGGAAAAAGACCGTAACCATGATTCTCCAGATTGTACTTTATTCCCTGTTGCCCAGATTATCATCTGCCTAAGATACTCTTGATTTTGAAAAACAAACATATTTACAAAATAGTTAGAAACTTGCTCACCCTTGCCCTTGAACAGGTCAGAAGAAATATAAAGGAATGGGAATTTCTTTTTCCTTATTTTCACAAAGATCCACAAAGTACACCACACAAGGTTTCACAAAGAGTGAAGAGATGAGTAAGATAATGTTCCCCCACTAAGAGCTTTGAGTATAGTGTGTGTTGGGGAGGGAGGGTCCAACAAGTATATATCTCTCAACAGAGTGCAACCCTGGCAAGTCCTCTCTCTGGCCTCATCTTTCCCATCTGTTAGTGAGAGTTTTGGAACACGTGAGCCATACAGCTCCGCCATTCCTTAACATATGAGTCAAAGATTATTTCTTCCAGGGCAAAAGACCCAGATATCCTCCCTAATTTCTATAAAATCAGGACATATGTTTCTTTCCTGGCATAATCACTCTAAGTTCTATGAAATCTCTGAGGATGACTCTAAGATAAAATTCCTGTAGGACGTTGATGATGATAATGATGGCAACTAGCCTCTCTTGAGCTATTAAGATAGGCATGGCAGTGCATTATTTAATTTATGTTAATATTAAGATTATTTACATTTTTACAATAAGGAAGACTGATTTTTACCAGCTAGGATATGCAGAACTAGAATTCAAGCCCAAATCTCCAGATTCCAGTTCTTAGCTGATATGTACATGACTACACTCCAAAATGAAGAAGAATTAACCATTTCAGGCCAACAAAAACAGAAAGAGTATTAATTTCCAGCAGTCCTACACTGCAAGAAATTTTAGAGGACATTCTTTCAGCAGAAGGAATATGATACCAGACAGTAACCTGGATTTACGCACAGAAAAGGGAGAGTTCTGGAAAAGACTAAATAAATAAACTTTTCATATTTTTAATTGCTCTAAAAACTGTCTAAAACAAAATCTGCAGCAATATGTTGTGTGTTTATAGCATATCTACAAGAAAAAGAATGACAAGAGCACAAAGGATAGCAAGGGGATTGGGAGTATACTATTATACTGTCTTGCTACTGTCCATATATAATATTATATATTATATATAATATTATTTGAAGGCAGACTCTGATGAACTAAAAATGTATTTTGTAAATCAAAGGGAAACACTAACATTAAATCAGGAGTATAAATGATAAACATAATATTGTGAAAAATACCCAATCTAAAGAAAGGCAGAAAAAAGAATGGATAGAACAATTTTAAAAAGCTAACAAGATGATGAATATTAACCCAACTATATCAGTAATCTATAATTACAGTCATGGGTTTCAAAAACCCTCTCTCAGTAACTGGGTAAGCAGATGAAAGCCAGTGAAAATAGAGAAAATTGAACAATATTATCAGTGAACTGAACCTAATTGACACTTAACACAACACTCAACAACAGAATACACATACTTTTGAAATGCATGGAACATTCACAAAGATAGACCATAACCTGGGACATAAAACAGACCTTAATAAATTTAAAAGAATTGAAGTAACACAGAGTAGTACTATGTTTACATATCATAAGGAAACAAACTAGACGCCATTAACCGAAAGGGATGAAAAAAAGAATCCAAGTATTTGGAAATTAAACAATATACTTCTAAATAACCCATGGGTTAGAAAGAAATCACAAGAGAAATTAGAAAATATCTTGAATGAAAATCAAAGCACAACATATCAAAATTTACAGGATGGCGATAAAGCAGGGCTTACTAATTAAATGTTTATATTAGAAAAGACAAAAGACTTCAAATCGATGATTGTATCTTTAACTTTAAAGAAACAGAGAAGAGCAAATAAAACCAAGGCAAGCAAGAAGAATGAAATAATAGAGCAGAAATCAATGAAATAGAGAGCAGAAAAACAATAGAGAAATCTATGACAACAAAAGCTAATTCTTTTGAGAAAAAAATAAAATTGATAAACTCTATCCAGACTGATCAGGAAAAAAATTAGATAAGACATAAATTATAAATATCATGAATGAAAGGTGGAACAATACCTTAGTACCTACAGACATAAAATGATAAGGGAATACTGTAAACCACCATTGTGCCTACAAATGCAGCCATTTAAATTAAATAGACCAATTTCTTGAGAGATGTAAACTGCTAACGTTCACTTAAGAATGAATTAAAGTTGCAGATAAAAGCCTTCTAACAAAGAAAATTCCAGGTCCAGATGGCTTTACCAACAAAGTCTGCCAAACATTTAAAGAGTAATATCAATCCCCACAAATTCTTGCAGAATATAAGCAAGGAGGGAACACTTGTCAATACCTTTTATGAGGTTAGCATTACCCTGACACCAAATCCAGACAAAGAGACATTACAAAACAGAAAACTACAGTTGAACTTTGAACAATGCAGCGATTAGGGATTCTGACCCCCTCCACTCTCCACACAGTCGAAATTCTGCACATAACTTTCAGCTCTCCAAAAACTTCAGTCCTCCTTCAGTATCCACAGGAATTGGTTCCAGGACTCTGTCCTCTGCCCCATAGCAAAACCCACATATGCTCAAGTGTCTTCTATAGAATGATGTAGAACAATGCATACAGTTGGTCCTCTGCATCCCACTGTGAATTGAAGTACTGTTTTTGATCCACAGGTGGGTGAATTTGCAGATGTAATTCCCAGGCATACAGAGGAGGGATGACTGTATATTTATTGGAAAAAAAAAATCACGTATAAGTGGACCCATGCAGTTCAAACCTGTGTTGTTCAAGGGTCAACTGTATACATCAACATCCCTCATGAATACAGATGCAAAAATCCTCAACAAACTACTTGCAAATTAAGTCCAACAATATATAAAATGATTAGTACAACATGACCAAGGAAAGGGTTATGTTGGGAATACAAGGCTGCTACAGAATTATAAAAATTAATGCCATTCACCATATTAATAGGCTACAGAAGAAAAATATCATTGCTATATCAACTGAAGGAGAGAGTCATTTGAAAAAATTAAATACTCTTTCATGATTAAAACTCTCATAAAACTAGGAATAGCAGGAGACTTACTCAACTTGATAAAAAGATTCTACAATAACGCTACATCTCACATTATACTTAATGGCAAAAGACTCAATTCTTTCCCCTAAGACTGAGAACAAAACAATAATGTTCACTGTCTCTACTTCTATTCAACATTGCCCTGGAGGACCTAGACAGTGCAATAGGACAAGAAACAAAAAAGGTATAGATTTGCACGAAAGAAATGCAACTGTTTCTATTCACAGAAAATATGACTTTTTCCATTAACCAACCCTCCATGTTGGAAAAAAAGCTCTTAGAATAAATTAGTTTAATAAGGTTACAAGATACAGGATCAATATACAAAAACAAAACAAAAGAAAGAAAAAAAACACTCATTGGGTTGTTCTATGACTGCCATTTAATGGTCTTTTCCGTTGTGACTCAGTTCTTCATATATAAAATAACCTTCAACTAGACCATTTTGGTTCCTTGCTTAGAAGAAAGTGTTACTTTGATGTTTGTTAGGTTGAATTTAGTTGGTTTAATATTTTATACTTAAGACTGAAAGAATAAATAATTTGCACTTCTGTCATTAATTCTGTACATTGAGATTAAGTTAAACCTCACATAATATAATAAGATGCTCTTTAAATGGATCCTTAAAAAGGACCTACAAGGGTTCAAAAAGATCAGTGTTCTTTTCCCAAAATTACCTCTCTGATATTA
The DNA here is from genome assembly GCF_004115265.2 of Rhinolophus ferrumequinum. Classification (NCBI taxonomy): domain Eukaryota; kingdom Metazoa; phylum Chordata; class Mammalia; order Chiroptera; family Rhinolophidae; genus Rhinolophus; species Rhinolophus ferrumequinum. The sequence continues at coordinate 57,161,435 of NC_046285.1, forward strand.
TCTCCAACTACTCCCCAGTTTGCTCACTTATTCCTGGTTTCTCTGGACTCTCTGACGTCCCTCCAACACTGAAGGCACACTCCTGATGTAGTCTTTAGCACGTGGCATCCTGTCTCACATTTTCAACTTACCCTTCAAAGATCACCTTGTGGAGTTAGTCTACGTGACCACCCAATTAAAAATTGCAACCTCCATGTGTATTGCACTCTTGGTTCCTCTTACTCTGCTACTCTTCTTTCCATTGCATATATCACTTTCAAATATGCCACATAATTTACTTTTATGTTAGGTTTACTGTTTGTTGCATGTCTTTTCTTGCTAGAATGTCAGCACCAAAAGGCAGGGATTTCTGCTGTTTTATTTTCTGATGCATCCAAAGACCATGGAATATCTGCTGAATGAATAATTGTGAAATGACTCTACATAAGCAAAATTTTTTTTAAAGGAATAAAGGAGATTTTTGAATACGCAAGAGTAAATTATCTTGTATTATAAATATCCACCACTTTCCCATTTAACAAAAAATCTTTTTTGAATAAGTCTTTGAATAAATATGTTATAAGTCTTATTTAATGATTCAACTGGTGCAAAAAAGTCCTGTAGATGACTGCAGAAATTAGGCCCTTCTTAAAAGAACACATAGAGAGAAACATTCAAAAGAATGCCCTCAGGCTATTACCTTGGTATTTAGAGTTGTTACTTCACTCTTATTTCACAGAGAATGAAAGAATGAGAGCCTCAGCTACCTTCTTTTATTTTTTTCCTTTCAAATCAAAAAAAAAAAAAAAAAATGAAACTGGGAAAAACATCAAGCTCATTTCAGAGGAGACCAGAACTACAATATCAATGCTAGTCTACATGATATGGGAATATGCTAAAAACAAAACACATTTGATTACCATAGTGACTGTTCAAACCAGCAATTGTACTTTTAACACACAATAAAGGCAACAGATACTTGGATTGTTCCTCACATTTTTAGAAGGTGCTGTGTTATTCACAAAAGGTAAGTATATTCATTATCCCACCAACTCTTCCCTAGTCAACACGACAATGCATGCCTTAGTATTTTCCTTGAAAGAGAGAAGAAAGAAGGGAGATTCAAAGATGTAAGAAGATCTGCCCAAGATTGAGCAACAAAGAATGGCAAAGTGGGGAAAGTACACTGCACTAAGAGTCAAGACACTACTGATCGGGGTGCCACTCCGTTATTAATTAACTGAGCACCTGCAAAGATTTACTCTCCACTTACAGAATTGAAAGCTTGGCCCAAAAAGCTACTAACAACTGTGGGCAGCCGATTCCTGCTGGCCCTTGAGTTAGCAGAGGCCTCAAATGAATGTATCATCTATAGACTAAATAAAATAATGGATATAAACAAAGAAATAATCATCAAAATAATAATAAGTAAGCCCTAAGCATTATCGATAGATAGATCATACTTCTAGTTTCAAATATATGTTCAAGTTATTGTAAAGAATAAAACACACATTAGTATTAAGGTACAGAATTTGTGAAAGCTGTCAGCATTTTATATATGTCAATATATATTGACAGTATAGTTTGATACAGGTGTATGAAATAAAATAGGAACTTAACATTTCATCTCGCAGGGCTCTTTCAATTTGAAAATGCTAAATTGCAGAGACTGAGACAGATCACTTTATAACAAATCTAGGGCTCGTTCTCCCATAGCATTGTGTTTTTTTTGGACATCTTTTTATCTCCAGGAGCCTTTATTTAGTCAAGCCCCAAAGCCCAACATGAAATATGGGTTAAAAATGGGCTGCCATTTTTTTGATCAGTGTTTGTGTGTGACTAAAGAATGGGAGGTAGAGTCCTGGAGAGCTCTGCCAACCGGGCCTCTTCTCCCCACTCAGAGCCCTCACCAAGGAACCCACAGGGTTCTATGGAGCAGTTTCAAAATAACCACTGACAAAAGGTAAAACATAAATTCCAATACAGTAATAAGAAAAACATGAATAACTCCTTCAATGAAATGGACAAAGGTGCTGTTTAGTCTCGGCCGTGAAGTGCGATGACTAAGTGAACTCATTCGGAAAGCGTCACAATAAGACGCACATGTTATGCCACCAATGTGGCTCTAAGTCCTACCAACTTCATAAGTCTACTTGTGGCAAAGATGGCAACGCTACCAAGCAAAAGAGAAAGTATAACTGATGGCAAAAGCTAAAACACAAAATACCACTGGGACTAGTCAAATGAGGCACCTAAAAATTGTACACTGCAAATTCAGGCAGGGATTCCGTGAAGGAAAAACACCTAAACCCAAGAGTGCAGCTGTTGCAGCATCCAGTTCATCTTAAGGATTACAACGATTAGTCGCGCAATAAATTTTCTGATTTTAAAAGAAAAACAAGAGAAATGATCTAAGGATATAAATAGGCAAGTGGCTACTAAACATATGAAACGATGCTAAACCTACTAAAAATTATAAAAAAGCAACAGAAAACGAGATCCTATTTTTAGACAATCTTTTTCCTATTTTCAGACTATCTTTTCGGCAGAAATTGAAAAGGTGACCATGTTCAAAGTTAGTAAGAGTGTGTGGCATTAGATAGTCTTACGTTTGAGAAGAATGAACTGTTACCCCCCTTTTTGAAGGGCTATTTCAGTAGGTATCAAGATAAAATGGTAATGAACATACATTTTTGACTCAGCAAGCTCATTCTAAAAATCTATCATACAGAAGTTCTTAAAATTGCATAAGGATAATTGCATAAAGATACTTGCTTTTAATGGCAAAAAAAAGAAACAAAGAAAGAAAGAAAGAAAGAAAGAAAGAAAGAAGGAAGGAAGGAAGGAAGGAAGGAAGGAAGGAAGGAAGGAAGGAAGGAAGGAAGGAAGGAAAGAAGGAAGGGGAAGGGAAGGGAAGAAAGAAAGAAAGAAAGAAAAAAGAAAGAAAGAAAGAAAGAAAGAAATAAAGAAAGAAAGAAAGAAAGAAAGAAAGAAAGAAAGAAAGAGAAAAAAAGAAAGAAACTGTGTAAATACCCACGCAGAGAAATGACTATTATGGTTCATGCATCCTATAGAATACTATAGCATCATTAAAAAGACAAAAGAAACCCATATGTCCTATTATTTACAGAAAGATGCCAAATATACCCTGTCTGGGGGGGTGTGAGGAAGCAAGATGCAGAACAATATGTATACTACGGTCTGTGTGTATACATATGCACATATATGTGTTTATATTGCATTAAAATTCTGGATTCTGGAAGTAGATACAAAGAACTGTTAATAATGGCTTACTCTAGGGAGAGAAATTGAGAAGAATTCCACTTTTTATTTTAGATATTCTTGCATAATTTGATTTTTTAATAGCAGGTAAATTACTTTAATTATTAAAAAAGTAAGAACTCTGGATTGCATGGCATGCTGCTTTTCTGCACATAAGTTGCTTTAATGAGGAAACTGTAGCCTAAATTACACCTAAGCGCAAGATAGTATTCTGAACCCCACCTATGTACCCCTTTTCTGGTAAAGCCTTTAAAATGAAGGGGCCGGCACACTATGTAGGAAGCTCAGCACTTACACATTTTGAAGACAGAACCCATTAAAATACTTCTGATGATGGAAAGAAAAAGGATTTCAATAACAATAAAACAGGATTTAGTGGCATTAATAAAGAACTTCCTTAAAACAGTAAGTCACTGTCAAAATAATTAATAGGGTGAAGAGGACATGCAAATGAAAAGTAGTGAATATTGAAGCCTGGAAGTTTGCAGTGACCCCCACATCACGCTCCCACAATTCTTGAGAAAAATATCTCTGAGAAAAAGTGGATCAGCATACAAACCCATAAAAAAGAGAGGTTTACATTTTAAGTTGTTTTGTATCTGTTGCAAATGTAAAGGTTAAACTGGTATTAAAAGACCAATAATTCTTTCTTACTAAATTTTCATCCAAAGATAGAGTAAAATATTCAAAATGAAGTGAAGACCTTATTAACAGATGTTGTCAGAGTTAAAAATCTAACTGGCTGAGTAGGAGCTTTCATTTATTTATTTTTGAGCTAAAGGTGATGTTGTAAAATTGGAACCTTCTCACTCTGCCAGACTGAATGAAAACCTGTTAAAAGGCAGTTGACTAATTCTGGATTATTTTTATTATTGAGACAACTTGGCTTACACTGAAGGGAAAAGGAGCAAAACAACTACACACATGTAGTTGCACGAGTAATTAAATAATTATTCATCACAAATAGTTAATCACCCTTTTAAGTGAAGAGGGCGGAACCCAAGCTGCAGCTGTATTTTCCAATGCTGAGCAAGAACATTCACCACCAAGCGACAGAGTTCATACACTCTAAACATGTCGAGGCTCCATAGAGGGTGAAATCCCTTCTCTTAGGCATCATTCCCTTGTTTCTATTCAGCATCATCCCAACTTGGGCTTCCCAAGTTATTGTAAGTATTTGACCCAAGGCAGGGCTAGATTTATGAGATGCAGTGTCTACTAGGTAATAATTTAATATGGAGAAAGAATCAAGAAAGTCGTGTCAAGAGCACAGGTTCTGGAGTCTGACTGCCTGAGTTCAAGTTTCATTTCCTCTGATATCTATGCCAACTTGGGCAAGTTACGAAGCTTCTCTAAGTCTTAGTTTTCTCTTCTATGGAATAGAATGGAGCAGAGTACCCATCTCATGGGATGAAGTAGACCATATAAGTATTCACTAAATATTAAAATTACCATTATTAGTAAATTTTTTTTTGGTTTTGTATTTCAAATAAATATTATATACCAACAACAGACACAGAAATGTATGCAGATATAAAGTACTTTTTTTCCTGCTTATCTACCAAAAGTAAGGCCCCAGGCCAGGAGTTCTCCTATAAGTTTTCTCATTTATTCCTTACCCATGAGATACTCCCATTCTCCTGGTGAAGAATTTAGGAGGTTTAGATAGGTTAAGAAATTTGTCCAAGGTCATAAACAAATGCTGTAATCATACAGCTCAATTTGAACTTAATTCTTACTGACCTCAAAATACTTTTTCACACTAGAAGGAGCTCTGGGAAACAAAGAGAAAGATAAGCTACACAACCTTCTCTCAAAAGCTGTCCTGTAGAGAGCATAGAACATAAACATATAGAGGTGTACGCGTATACATGAAGATAACCTACTTTATAAAGTGAGCAGAAGAGGGAGTGATGACTTCCAAATGATAAGACACAGAGAAGGCTCAGGGATGCGGTGGTATTGGAGTTGGCCATGTACGATGTAGACGTGAAGATGTCGGGAAAGGCATTTTAAGGCATGGCACAGAAAGAAGAAAAGCAGGGGGTCAGAAAGGGTGGTCTTTTGGGGGACTCAGGATGACTGCAGTGTAGAATGTGTGAAATCAGATGAGACTGGATAAATGGGTTATAGGCAAGGCTTTGATCTCTCCAACTCTTCTATATCTAGAAGTCTAGAAGATTCCATGATTTTAATCTGTAGGAATGAATGTTACTAGACAGCCTGAACAGGATCAACTGGATTAACTGCAAAATGCCTTACCACAATTTTAACCATTGTGAACTTCAACCCTCTAGCACTGGATGCATTACTACATATGTGTTATGATACATGTGTTAACTACTCAGGAAGACCACTCAGTAGTTTCACCATGGTTTTCTGACAAATCCATGACAAAGATAGACTTTATGTCCTGTCAGTTTCTGTCTTCCCATGCTTTGTTAAGTCATCAAAGCCCACAATCACCAGTCCAGTGGTCAGTGTCCTGTTCCCAAGAAAACGATCTGAAGACAATCGGCAGCTTTTCTATTCAGTGAGAAGAAAGTAAAATCAACCTATTTAGACATGAAGATGTGGGGAAACGCATTTCAATGTATGGCATGGAAAGGGGAAAAGCAGAGGGTCAAAAAGGGTGGGACTTTTGGGGGAATACAAAGCAGGTCAGGGTAGATTTTGTGGAGATGGCAACTTTGATCTCCAGTTTTCAGTCAGTTCATTTTTAGAGGGAAAAGTTCATCTCAGTGGGGAGAAAAAAGGATGAAGAATAAGAGACCTAGTTTGGTCAGAAGGGATGTTTTTAAAATTATGGAGAAGGGAGAACTACAATTGGATCTGTGTGGATAAGTGGAAAGTATACTGAACCAGGAATCAGAAGGCTGTAATCTAGACCCATTTCTGAAAATAAATGCTGGAAAGTTGCTGATAAGATGGAATTGGCTAGCAGAGGGAAGGCCTAGAAATATGATTCCAAATCCAAAGTGTCTTCCTACTAAATCATGTAGTAGAAAAATGCAGACACGGTTCACATTTGGAACAGGAAAAACCTTTCACTCTTCAGGTTGTGCTTTTCACTAAGGCATGTTTCCTTCAAGCATGTCTTGCTTTTAGCTCTAGAAAACAATGAGGAGAGCTGGAGAAATGTAGAATACATGGTGTGTGGCTAAAAACCACACACTTAGGAAAAAAGGTTCGGCCATTTGCTTACTCATGATGTTCCTTCCATATCTCCCCTCTTGCCAAAGACCTTTCAGGAAAAGTCTGTGATGGATGAGTGGTGTGAGAGGTAATGAAATGGCTGGGCTTTCATTTACTTTTGGGAAAAAGGCCAAAACTTAGCACGGCCTAAGTCCTTCATGGTCTATCTCTAAAAACTCATCTTGCCTCATGCTTCTCCCTCAACCTCTGAGCCCTAACCACAGGGGCTTTTTTCAGTTCCTCAAATCATCAGGCCCCACTGTCTGAGACGTCTAAACTCCTACTCATTCTTCACAGCTCACTGAAACAGCACTTCCTCAGGAATACTTTCTTGTCCCCTCCATCTAGGTCAGGTTCATTTGCTTTACTTCTTTTAAGACGATATTCTTTTCACTTAAAATACTCTGTCCATCTCCCTTAATAGAGCACAAACTTCCTGAGAGCAGGCCGCTTGTCTGATTTTGCTCACCTCCACCAAATATCCAGTCACTGACATGTGGTAGTCTTTCAACTAATAATATTTGTTGAGTAACTGAACAAACATTTTCTTCTTCAAAAATAAGGTGTATCACCCAATTGTGGACAGGGAGGAGTTAGAGTTTAAATTATCTAGATAGGGGCAAATTGAATCTTACTTATTAGTCATTATTTTAAAACTGACCAAGATAGAAAACACACATAGGAATAAAACTTAATTGTATTATATATACATACTTTATATACTGTTACATACTGTTTTACATACTTTAAGCTACGTAACTTGGAAAGTTTGATTTGGCAAATTCCAGGAAATTATACTGATTGAAACTGAGCCATGATGATGATGATGATGATGATTAAAGCACGGCAGAGACTAGCCAGATATCCACTAAATCACTTCCTCTTCTTTTGGGGCACAGAGTGCAACTACATTTCCAAGCATGGTTTGGAACTGTGGCCAAATAACTGAGTCCCAGCCAATGGAAAGTGAGTATACAAGGTTCGACAATTAAGTTCGCGAACTCATCCTAGAAAAAGTGCTACACACCTCATCAGTGAATATCACTACTACAGTCACCTTTGAAATCCTCCCCTTGGGATGCCAGTGACTAGTCCGCCCTTCAAAGCAATTTTGGAACTCTTTTTCTGGAATGGCCATCAGAGCTGTTGTCGTATTATCTTTCATGTCCTGAGTGTCATCAAAATGTCTTCCTTTCAATATTTCCTGTATCTTTGGGTAAAGAAAGAAGCCATTGGGGTCCAGATCAGGTGAGTAGGAAGGGTGTTCCAATACAGTTATTTGCTGACTGGCTAAAAACTTCCTCACAGATAGTGCGGTGGGAGCTGGTGCATTGTCGTGATACAAGAGCCATGAATTGTTGGCAAAAATTCAGGTCGTCTAACATTTTCACGCAGCCTTTTCAGTACTTACAAATAGTAAACTTGATTAACTGTTTGTTCAGTTGGTAGAAATTCGTAATGAATAATCCCTTTGATATCGAAAAAGGTTAGCAATATCGTTGCAACAAGCTTGCAAACTTAATCATCCAACCTCGTAGAAGGAACACTATGTCGCTTTTCCCGGTCTGGTCCATAACCACACCCTCTCCACCTCCCGAGATCCTGAGGGTCTCTTTCCTCATCTACCAGATACAGAGAATCTAGCACAGAACCCCTAGGTTCTAGGCAATGGTAGAGCCAGTGGATGAAATAAGCCAAGGCCCGTGCTTTGCCAAGTGGAAGTCACCAGCCACATATCCAATTGGATTTTATCAGAGAGAAATAAACTATTGGGTTAAGTCACTGAGATCTGAGGGGTTGTTTGCTACCCCCAATTAATACATATGATACATTAAGAAAATTATATTTATTTTTGTAAGTGACCTTCCTTGATAATACTTGAGATGAGAGCATAACGTTAGATTTGATGAATCAACTCTGCTTCTAACATGGCTTTTTACCCAGTTTTACTGCTCCATTTTTTCAGCAGTTGTGGATTCCCAGGGCTGGAGAGGATCTGGGTCACAATTTGTCTAGCTCCTAACCAAGTAGAGAGCAATGTTTATCATCACACAGGTCATCAACAGCCTCAGCCCAAGACCTTTGTAAGAGAGAAGTACCAGGACCCCTTGAGGTAGCTCTTCTCAGCCTGTATTAATTGTTATTAAATCTTTCTTGTACTGAATTCCAAATCTTCTCTATGGCTCTTTCCATGAATTTTCTTCTAACACTTAAACTTTTTTCTATATGCCCCTCCTTGCCTCCTTATAAGAGTTCAGCTAAATATAAATTGGGAGGAAGATAAGCGTGGTGAGGGACAATCACAGAGTCACTTAAGCTAACTTGTAGAATATGCCATAAAATTTGGAAAAAAAAATCATCTAAATTCATTTGTTATGCGGGTGGTATGTGGGGACTTGGAAATTATCTTCCCTACAAATGAGTCATTAAAAGTTAGATTTCTACGTGATATTTGATTATTAAATGATTTGAAGTAATGTATCGCCAATGCCAGGGCCTTACTTTTAAAAGATTTTGAATTTATTGTTCTGGAATGGGAATCTGGGCACCAGAGTTTAAAAAATAAATTGTCCTGGTGATTCTAATGTATAGCCAGACTTGAGAAACAGTGAGATGCACTTCTATCTATCAGCTATTAACATAAATTATCCATATAGGAGTATTGCAGGGAATAAAATGTAATATCGCTTATCAAGATATCTGTCCAAAAGAACCTCTAAAATCAAGCCGAATTTATTTCTTTAAGAAAAGAGCATTATCTTGTCATGATTTTCACTCACTGTTGGAGTACCCTAAGTTGGAGACTGATGAAGTGTCTTGGTGGGAAATGCCTGGCTGGAGGTCAGTTAAAACAAGGACTTAGGTGCTGCACAAAACCTCCAAAGGAAATTACACCAACAAGCCACTTTATTGATCCCACAGGAGAAGCCTAAAGCCCCTTACAGACATGGGAAATGTGAACTACACGAGGGCAGGAACCAGGGCACCTTGCTACCAGCTCTGTCCCCACACCCACAGTACTGGTCCCAGCACCTAAGGGCGCAAATTCTCCTTAAAGGTTCTTTGAAAGATCTTGAAACTAGTCGAGTGAGAGACTAGAAAAGCTGTCCATGCACCCGTATGGGAAAGGAGACAGCTTTCAAGAGGCCCTGGCTATGCTTTGATAATTAATAAGCTCATACGCCTCCGTCTGAACAGGATTCAGTTAAAGGACACACTGGTGGTTACTCTGGCTTCAAAGCATCAGTGAAATGATTGCTTATATCCCACATCTGGACCTCAATTTCACTCTCAGAACAATGGGAAAGGGAGACTTGATTCCATCAGCTTTACAATCTTCCTTCTAGATTTCTAAACAAAACAAAACAAAACAAAACACTTCTCCGTGCCTCCGACTGCTGTCTGCCAGCCCCTCTGAAGCTAACAGCCACCACAGCTGGGCTCCCTGTGATGTGGACCACTGCCCACCAGAGGGACTAGAAGCATGCTCTCTCGCAGTCCACAGTCCTGACTTTCCCCCTCTGTTGAAGCCTCAAGGTGCTGTTGCTTCTACTTCTTATAAAAAGCTTCCAAAATGTGAGGAAGTTTTAAACTAAATGTAGCATCATCTTTACCTTACACTGTCCATGCAGCTGATAACTCAAATGCAGTACCGCCGGTATCCCAAAGATGGACGGCCGGTTAGCTCAGTTGGTTGGAGGGTGGTGCTACCAAAGGTCTTATTAGCAGGGTGGGGTGACAGAGCAGAGGAACGCGCTTTGACTTTACTTCTGATTTCAGCACATGCTATGAGTGAGTGTGGAAAAGGAGGGACAAAGTAATCTGATCTATTCTTGCTTGCCCTTTGCTGTTCCTACTCTGGTTCTGAATCAGCCAGGTGGGTTTATTTACTCCTTGAAGAAATCTGTAGATTTTTGATGGTTTCCACCGTTCTGCACTGCATTAGAAAAGGTGGTCCTGCCAGAGGAAAGTAGCCCTTCAGAAGAAGAGAGAAGGAGCAATTCTACAATTCAGCTGGTATAAATCTGAATTCTTATCTCAAGAGTTTTAACGAGAGGTTACTGAAACCTTAAACAGAAAGGCGGGAGTCACGGCCCTACTTCTCCCCAGCGACAGAACCAGCATGCCCAGCACAACCTGAGGTGGAGGCAGTGAGCCTGTGTTAGGTAGGAGGAGGAAGAGTTATTATGGTGCTGCTCCCCAAAGCCATAAATATTGACTGTCACATGCTGATGCCATCTGATTGGAGCTGAAACTAGGAAAGATGGAAAACAATATTGAAAGTGACAATCATTCCAGGTATTCCATCTTTTCCCTGTTACACGAAATCTTGAAGGATGTTAAATTGATAATTTGTATTCTATCCTAAAAACTCCACGAATAGGATACCCACAATTAGGCTGCATGCAGTGCTTGGGTTGAGGGGACAGAACAAGGGGAAGGCAGTGGGAAGAGAGCCTGGTATAGAAACAAAGGCAGGGTGCTTGGGATCAGAAGACATGAGGTCTTGTCTTGTCTAGAGGTCACTCACTCAGCACACACCTAATACAGAATCTACTATATGTGAGTCACCAGGTGATGGCAGGGGATATACTAGTGCCCTCAATACAGCTGGAGGACAGAAACTTCCCCTGACCTCAAAAAGCAGGGCAAGCGAAACCCAAATGCATACTAAAAGGTAATGGGTGCTTGGAAGGCAGACCCAGAGAGTGCTGTGAGCAGCACACATCAGTGGGACAAACAGTCTGGAGAGGGCAGGGAGGCTCCACGGAGAACATGAAGACTCAGCTGAAACCTGAAGGATCGGGAGGTGCTGGCCAGCCAAAGGCCGGGGAGAGAATATTCTAAGCAGAGAAAGATTATGCACAAAGGGCCGTGGGTAGACCAATCATGGTAGAATTGGAAAACTGAAAGTAGCACAATGTGATTAGAGCATAGAGTGAAGAGATGAGGCTGCATAGATCCAGAAGGTCTGTCTTATCTCAGCCACTAAGTCTCAGGAGCTCATTCATTCAGTCCATACATCACTGGCTCAAGGCCAGTGACAAAGGGTCACATACATAAGAATGCATTAAACTATGTTAAGGAGCTTTGATTTTATACAGAGAATAACTAGGGACAGGGAACACTGGGAAAAGGAAGCCATTGAAGGATTTTAAAAAGGAGAACAACATGATAAGGTTTGAATTTCAGAACGATCATTCATTTTTCTTTTAGGAAGGTATTTTGGAGTAGGACACAAGTGCATGACTCTACGTGAAAAAGGGGCCTGAGGGAGCAAAGGGAAGGGGCACTCATTTTTCCCAGATGCAGGACTTTGATTTGCAGAATGAGGCTATTGTGGAAAGGTGATGGGTGCCTCTCCTGGCCCTTCCACTCTGAGAACTACATTCCATGACTGGGGACTTGATCGAAAGGTGCAGAATAGGCCAAAAATTAGTTACCTACTTGTTATTAGGTTTTGGGGTGGAAGGTGGGATCTCTGACTTACTGAGTGGGATGATGATGATGATGATGATTTACTTTAAAAGTCATAAATCTAAAGCTTCTGAAGTATTTTTCTTTCCTTTAAGGTGTTTTAATTGGGTCAATCAAGTTGGCCAAACCAATGAAAACCACTGTAGCTCACTGAAATAAGAAAAAGTAAGCTAGATGATAACTTTTTAAATTTTTATATATGTATGTATATTCATCTTAAAAATGAATTGGCACAGAAGGATATAAAGTGAAAGGTAAAACTCCTTCTCAGAGGTAACCACCAAAAAGTTGGCTATTCCTACAAGTTTTCTGTGCCTGTATATATGAGGTCTGATAAGTTTGCCAACATTGTTACAACAATGTTGCTAACCTTTTTCGATATCAAAGGGATTATTCATTGTGAATTTGTACCAACTGGACAAACAGTTGACCATGTTTACCATTTGGAAGTGCTGAAAAGGCTGCGTGAAAAAGTTAGATGAAAACAACCTGAATTTTTGCCAACAATCATGGATCTTGCATCATGATAATGCACTAGCTCACACAGCACTGTCTGTGAGGGAGTTTTTAGCCAGTAAACAAATAACTGTGTTGGAACAAACCTCCCTACTCACCTGATCTGGCCCCCAGTAACTTCCATCTTTACCCGAATATAAAGGAAATGTTGAACAGAAGACATTTTGATGACACTCAGGACATCAAGGGTAACACGATGACAGCTCTGATGGCCATTCCAGAGAAAGAGTGCCAAAACGCTTTGAAGGGAGGATTAAGCACTGCCATTGGTGCATAGCTTCCCAAGGGGAGTACTTGTAAGGTGACCGTAGTGATATTCAGCAATGAGGTACTGTAACACTTTTTCTAGGATGAGTTCGCAAACTTAATTGTCCGATCTCGTATATGTGTGTGGGAGGCGTGGGAGGTACGCACGCACACATACACACATTCACAGTGAACATTCATTTGCAAAGTTTTTCTTTAAACACAAACAAGATCCTTTATGTACTGCTCTGCACCTTGTTTTTTCTTAAATTAGTTTTTCTTGGATATCTTTTATAGCACATATAGATTTACCTTATTTTTTTAGTAACCTCCATGTTAGTGGATGAATTTACCATATCTCACATATTTTATAATTTTACTTAACTAGTCTCTTTACACTTTTATAAACAATGCCACAATGTGTATAAACTTGTCAGACCTCGTATATACAGGCACAGAAAATTTGTAGGAATAGCCAACTTTTTGGTGGTTACCTCTGAGAAGGAGTTTTACCTTTCACTTTATATCCTTCTGTGCCAATTCATCTTTAAGATGAATATACATACACATATAAAAATTTAAAAAGTTATCATCTAGCTTACTTTTTCTCATTTCAGTGAGCTACACATTGTGTTCTGCCCTTTTGGCAATCTATCAAATAGCATATTACTGTTTGAAGTTAAATCATGTCAAAATATGTGTATAATTAAATTATTGAAAGATAATACTAATTTTTTTTCCCCAAAAGATTGCATTAATTTGTACTCCAATCAAAAGCACATAAGAATACGACATGTTTTCCCACATCTTTGTCAAAACCAAGTATCAAGTTTGTAAATCATTGCCATTCCAGTAAGGGGAAATGGCATTTTAAACTTCATTTCTTTAAATAAAATAAGGTAGAACATATTTTTATAAGTTTAATAGCTATTTTCATTGCTTCTTTTATAAATTGCTTGTTGATGTCCTATCTCTTTTTTGTACAATGGATGGTGTTTTTAAACTTAATTTTCATGAGATCTTTATATATATTGAAAATTATTGGCTCCATCATTTATTATTTTTGTTCATATGAACAAGTCATTGAGCCTCAGTTTCCAAATGTATAAGGATAAAATAACGGATGTGAAAGCACTGAGAACTATAAAGCGCTGTATAGATAGATGCATGTTATATTTTATAAAGATTTCTTCCCTGGAGTGTTTCAAATCATTTCACATATATAATTTGGCCACATAGTGGGACAGATTAAGATAAGTGCTTACTGCCATACAATGATAATAATAATAAATAACCCTTTAAAGGGACTCAGGATCCTGGGCATCTCTTTCTGAATGGACAGACATGGTCAATTACTCCAGGGCTGCCCCCTCGTCAGTGGAGTCAGGGGGACCCCGCTTTCCTAATTTCCAGTTCAATGTACTTTTCACTAAGCCAGACACGTTATAATAATGGTTAAAAAACCAAAAAGCGACTCACTATGGATGAGGTAACATGTTGGGTTGCAATAGCAATAAGGTTAGAGGGGCCACAGATGGGAGGATCAGCATGGCCCAATTGCGATAAGTCGGCCAGCAAAGTAGCAGCCACAAAAACTGAGAAGGGGCTCCAAAGACTGATGATGCAGCACTGAGAGTCAGCGTGGGCTAGACCCCGATTCATTCTGGTCTATACGACAGAGCTGGAGAAAACAACGGAAAAGCATACTGGCAAGATGCAGAGGAAATGACTAAAAGGTTTGGAAATCAGGGGCTGTGCAACAGGGTTATAGAAACTGGGATCATTTGTCCGGTATATAATCATTTACCCCACAGCCACCCCTTTAGTGCTTAAGGATATGGCTTTGTAGCCAGTGATCTCATCTTTGTTCAACTCAGTATATTCCATCAGCCAAGAAACATTTATTGAGTGCTAACTATGGCATGCAATGAGGAATAAGATATTTTCCCTGCCCTTAGGGAGAGTTTACAGCTAATGGGGTACATAAGATATAAATAGGTAATTTAAATACAATTTTCTAAGTGGTATGATAGGTGAGAAGCAGAAAGTGCCATCGTAGACCACCAGAGAGGAATAGGTAAAAGAATCACCACACTCACTCGAGGGGAAAGTAATGTTTAAATTGAAGCCAGAGGGAAGATAATTCTTGGCTAGGTGATGAAGATGGAAGTGAGAAATTTGCGCATTCCAAGAAGGAAAGATATTTGCCCAGCCCCAGACGTAAGCAACAACCTCCCCGTTTTGGAAGTGTGTGCATATGTACGGGTGCGCATGGCCACACACATGTACGCGTATGGCTAGAGGCTTTTTATATGCCAGTCTGAGGGGTGTGAACTTCATTTTGAAGGCAATAAAAAGTCACTGAAGGATTTCAAAGGACTTGACATGTAAATGAAGGTAGCTATAAAGGAAGCAAAAATATTACATCCGAATTTGGTGAGTGAATGGATAACAGGAGAGAGGGAAAGAAGGGCAGAAATCCAAGACAACTCCTGGGGCTTTGGTTAGGGCAACCAGGTGGTGCCATTCGCTGAACAGAACACAGGTGGGGATGGGTTTGAAAGAAAGACTCCTGGGCACTGTTTAGAAAGTGTGGAATTTGTGGGCCTATAAGCGAGTTTATGAAGATTGTCTGGTAAGCTGATAGATACATAGTCTGGAGCTCAGAGAGGGATCTCAACTGCAGATTGTGGCCAGAGAGGTTTCAGCACATAAATGATATTTATAGTCATGGGAGTAGATGGAATCACTTAGGAGAGTGTAGAGTGAGACCAGAAGAGGGATTAGGATAGAACTCAGAAAAATACTGAATTTAAGGAATGAAGAGAAGAAAGGAAATCTGTTAAAAAGGAGTGGGAAGTTGTGAGTAGAGAGGTAGGAAGGAAACCCAAGAGTGTACAGTATCACAGAAGCCAAAAGAAGAAAAAGTTTCAAGGAGATAGTGACAACAGTTTTAAATGCTGCAGAGGGCTTGAGAAAGATATGGGCTGAAGAGCCCTCAGTGTATTTAGCGTCACAGAGGCCCACGGTGATGTAAATGGGACAGTGTAGGTGGAGAGGTGGGGACTAGCCAGACTACAGGGAGCTGAGTGGTACGTAGGAGGTGAGAGAGCAGAGAGAACAAAGCTTATGTGTGTGTGCATGTACATACAAACTTGCACATGTGCACATATTTAAATCTAGGCAATTTAATTACACATGTAGCTTCATGTGCCTATTACCACAGCCAGGATACAGAACAGTTCCCTCACCACAGGACCCCTCCTGGTGCCCTCTTATAACCACATCCACTCCCATCTGTTCTTAGTCCCTGACTCCCCCCTCAACCCTGACAACCACCTAACAACCACTCAACTATTCTCCATTTCTATAATGTCATTTCAAGCGTATTATATAAATGGAATCACACAGCATGTAACCTTTTGGGATTGGCTTTTTCCACTCGGCATAATTCGTCCAAGTTATATTAATCGTCGATTCGTTTTTAATGCTGAGTAGTAGCCCAGGAGAAGACTGCACCACAGTTCAATTCTTTACCTGTTGAAAGACATCTGGATTTCCAGTTTGGGCCTAGATATGAATATGGCAGCTATGAACAGATTTTTCAGTAAACAAGTCTTCATTTCTCTGGGATAAATGCCCAGGAGTCAATTGCTAGGTCATATGGTAGTTACATGTTTAGTTTTGAAAGCAACTCCCAAACTGTTTTCCAGTATAGCTGTACTATTTCACATTCCCCCCAGCAAAGTGTGAGTGATCAGTTTCTTCACATCCATTCCAGCATTGAGATTCAACATCATTTGTCATTAGGGAAATGGAAATTTAAAGTACGAAATATCATTGTATGCCTACCAGAATGGCCAAAAAAAAAAAAAAAAAAGAAAAAGAGAAAAGAAAAGTAACAACACCATCAAGGTACCTATTTGACACATGTCGGCATACCAATGGTACTTAAAAGCTTGGGTGGACATGACAGTGATTAAAGAGAGAATTGAGGGAGAAAAATAGCTTAGAAAAACCAAATTTAGGGTCATGAAAGAGGGAGCAAGACAGCAAGTGAAACTGAGAAGTAGATGAACAGAAAATCAGAAGGTTGGAGATGTCAAGGAAGTGGGAAGGACAGCTTTTGAAGGATGACATGACCATCCTCTGCTGAGACGATATGTCAAATAAACACTAATATTGATCTAGGGTTTTGGCAATATGGAAGCCACAAGTCACAGATGTCCTCAGCCACAGTGGTTGAAGTAGGATTGGTGGTTGGAGGGGCCAGGAAGAAGGAAAGAGAGGTGAGGTAAGGAAGTGGAGGAAACAATGTAATAAAAAAACCGTCTGGAGTTTAGCTTTGAGAAAGAGAGACAGCAAGGACTAGAGAGAGCTGTGTAGTCAACGAAGGGAAAAGAGACGCCATGCTAGAAAACAACTGGATGTCAATGGTAAGAATCCAATCAAGAAGGAAAGAAAAAAGACGCAAGACAGAGAATGAATGACCTATGAAATGAGGGCCCCGAGAGGGTGCGGAGATGGGATCAGCATATATGTGCAGACCCACTGGCGCTTGATAATCTTACGGACTCTTCTGTTATTGGAACGGAAGGAACAGAGAGGATGGGCACACATTGCATAGCAGAAGCTGAGGGAGTGTCTTCTAGTGAAGAATGAGTCAGCCATCCCTTGAGGAGAAAGTCAAAAGTCGGGGTTGAGTGGAGAAGACAGGTAAGAGTTGAGAGCAAAGTGTAAAAATGTAAGCTGTGAAAGGGGGTCAAGGTTGTTTACAATTTCTAATGATATCAACGTGCCTGGCTATGTGCTTTTCTCTACCATGCAGCTGCTTTGATGAGCAAAAGACAAGTGGGTAGGTTCATCCAGATTGTAGTATTGCCAGGAGAGTGTGACAGAATGGAAAAACAAAGGATTGAGGGAAGAAATTATATTAACTTGGTGCAAAAGTAAGTGTGGTTTAAAAGGTTAAAAATAATTGCAAAAACTGCAATTACTTTTGCACCAACCTAATGATGTACATTCTCATGGTGTATTTATAATCTATTTGCTAGAAAGGGTACGGCATGATAAGAGTCCTCAGGGTGAAGCTGAGGAATAACAGCTGGCACTTATTAAATATCAATTATGGGGCAGCACTGTGTTTGGCACTTGACCCATGTGAACTCATTTAATCTTCCTGGTAGTCCCACAAGGTAAGTACTATCAACCTCCTCTTACAGACGAGAAACCCTTGCTTTAGAGAACTGAAGAAGCTTGACCCCTGTGACAAAGTGGAAAGCAGCAGAGTCTAGGTTCAAATCAACGTGTCTTTGATTCAAAGGTTGAGTTCTATGCACTGCCTTGCAGGCTTCAGGTACGTGGAAACTGAGCCAAGTGGCAACAAGGATGGTCCTGAATGTCACAAGACACTAAGTTTGGAGTTGGGCATCTTGATACTTCCTGATGTGACTCTACAAGTGCAGGTGAAGCCAAGTACCCTTTAATTGCAAAAGGCATAGTGTTTCTGCAATTATCTATTATTACCGTATTATTTCTACGGCTATATCTACTGCTATTTCTACTGCTGGTACATGGATAACTATGTTACTCTCAAAAAGATAGGACATATAATATAAAACCAGGTCTCATCTAACATAATTTAATGTAAGACCGGGTCTTACATTAATGTTTGCTCCAAAAGACACATTAGAGCTGATTGTCCGGCTAGGTCGTGTTTTTGTGGAAACAGGTATATGGGCTGGTGGTGCAAACAAATCTGGGGATTCATGTATAAACTTTTTCTGTGTTCCACAGGTCCTTTTTCTGTGTTCCACTTTCATGTTGGAAAGACCAGGTCATTTTCTCCACAAACCTATCCTTGACAAGTGTCCTGTTCACCACATCTCTGTTGAGTGGTTATCTAGTCTATTCATTTTCTTCAAGTGGCAGGATGTTCCTGTTTCACATGGTGTGTCCGATCTCTTTGGATATCTCTTAAGTATCCACTTCCTTTCAATGCTGAGGGCTGAATATGTCCCACAAATGGCACTAGCCACTGTCCCAAAAAGTTTTATTTGATATTTACAAAACCCTTACAGATATTGTTTTAGCCCTTTTACACAATGAGGAATTTGAAAGCCCTGTTTACCTCTCCCAGAGGGTTCTGCCAAATAAATGAATACACACAGGACCAGTTTAAGGGCCCTTTTACCCAAAAGCTCTGCAGTGCTGTCATTCTGGGTCCAGAAGGGTCTTTCACCATCCAGATTCATGCTTTAAATACAACTTGACAAGGGGATTGCTCAACTCCTTTGAAAGGGTAACCCATTGCCTAACAGCTGAAAGTGTCTCCTCCATTACTGGAACTGGCCGCCCGGTACAGGGATTACTGGAAAGGGATGTTATGATTGAGACACTTACTCAAAATACAAATTTTAAGGAACATTCTGAAAGGGATAGGGGGCTTCGTTTAATAAGGACGTGGGTGTAGAAAAAGAAAGAAGTGATGAGAAAGCAGGGGAGCAACGCTGAGGTGGAATGGCTGTGGAGCAATGGTGGTGAGGTCAGGGAGGCAGTGCGGAAGAGGTTTTATTTTACTAGAAGGGAAAAACAAATAGAAGCATTGGACTTTTACAAAAAGCCCAGACTAAGCATCACTTGGTCTGCTGTAGGACTGTGTCCAACTCACTGGAGTCTAGGAACCCGGAGCCTGAGCTCTTCCCCTTACTCCATAGCAGATTCATTTGGGAACATCATCCTCTTTACTGAAGACTGATTTCTACCATCCGTGCTTATGGATTTGGATACAAAATGAGTCTCTTGCTGGGAACCCTTAAAGAGGTTCCACTTTCTGCCTTAGTTCTGGCCCTCATAGACTATCCATTCTCATTGACTATTCATTCAAATGCATCTTGCGGATTCATTTTGGAGAGAGAGACTGCAATGCTCCAAAGAAATGCTGCTCTAACAGCTCCTGGAAGCTCAAAGCATTGCTTTCCAATTTACTAAAACCCTTGAATTTGAATAAGATCTCTGAGGAGGGTATATATATATATATATATATATATATATATATATATATATATATATATATATATAAAACAAAAAAACAAAGCACACCCTTTCTCTCCCCAAAGCATTTACAAATACATCTTATTCAGACAGGAAACTGACTTACAGATGTTCCAGTCTAAATGACAGGTTAGAGACACAACGCCTTGCATTCTCATCATCTGACCCATTCTGTGTTCTCGAGCAGTCCCTTAAGCCCTCTGAACCATGATTTCCTCATATTGAAAACAAAAACAAAACCCCTGTACAACAAGCTCAAATTTGGGTTGAAAATGTTTTATTAACTAGAAAGAGATTTATTATTTATTAACTAGACAGTGATTATTGTTATTGTTCCTTAATTCAACGATTAATGGACATCACCTCTACAAAGACAGTGCTGAGGGCTAAAGGTGCAAAGAAATGAATAAGTTACCTCTGGATGGCAATGAAACACATACTTTAATGTAAGTTAGAAAACGATAAATGTCATACACCTCATTTCACTTCTGCTTAAAATAGATTGAGGAGAGAACGAGATCTAATATACAACCTTAAAAACTTTACTCCACTAGAACTGGAAAATGGTTACAAAATTTTCCTTCAACTTTAAAAGATGCAACATAACATATTATATCTTTTAAATGAAGCTCTACATGACCCATTAGGCCAATTTCTTTATTTAAGGCAATTGAAATTTTAAGCACTACACTAGAAGACTGATACTGATATACTGGATGGATCCAAAAGAAAGTGGTCAAGATTGTAAGAGGCCTTGATATCAGGACAGACAGCAACTAGATGGAGGAACTAGAATTTAGTCAGCACGGAGAAGATTCAGATGGACTTGAGAACTTCAAATAACTAAAAAGCTTTCAAGTGGAAGATGTATTAGCTGTCTCCTCAGCTGTTCTCTCAGTGGACCAATGAGTAGATGTTGCAAGGAAACAGACTTCTGTCCAAAATAAGAAATAACTTTATAACCATTAGAGAATTCAATCTTTAGAGCTAGTCAATTTCCCATCACTGGAACTATACTTACTTAAAAGAATATAATGGTAAACCTACTGCAAAACAGCTCTGCAACCTCCATTGCAAAAAGACTCCTTTTGAAAAGTGAGTAAGCACCCCTCTGTTTGTTTCTTTTATAAATTGTTCACTTGGCTAACTGGCACAAAATGAAAGTAGACCTCCATATGCCAAGACCCACCCATAGAAAGTGAACCAAAGGGCATACTTGATGAGTTTGAAGGGGCCTTTTATGTACTACTCAGTGAGCCTCTGCCATCCTCAAATCTCACCATGATCCACATCCCTTCCTGATTTTCTGCTGTCAATTGTACTAGATGAAATAA
The DNA here is from genome assembly GCF_004115265.2 of Rhinolophus ferrumequinum. Taxonomy (NCBI): domain Eukaryota; kingdom Metazoa; phylum Chordata; class Mammalia; order Chiroptera; family Rhinolophidae; genus Rhinolophus; species Rhinolophus ferrumequinum. The sequence goes on from NC_046285.1 coordinate 57,182,518, forward strand.
TTCATTGTCCCTGAAGTCTGCTTTATAACGCAGTTTTACTCATCAAGGGAATGTGTATGCGATATACACTTTATCCAACATCCCTATCTCTTGGGCACATTATGATCTGGTTCTATTTCAGAAGGGGAGGTGGCAAATTATTTCAAACTGCATGAATTTCTATAAGTGCAATAACATTCCTCGGTTTTTAAAGGGCATTTTTTTTTTCTTTTAAAGTTGTCATTTGAATTCAAACTCTTTGGAAAACATGCATAATAATCTTAATGATCCCATTGAACAGTTTAAATTCAAATTGTGGAGCATTTGAAATACCATGCTGGCAGCACTTTCCATAAATTACTCTCAAATTCAATACATCCTTAGACACACACACACACACACACACACACACACACACCAGTACCACACTCAAATATCTTTAAATTACAGATTCTCTTTTCTCATTCCATTTATACTGTTATGTAGTTGATAAATTAGTACCGTAATGTCTGTTTATACACTTCCATATTATTTTTCAAGAACATAATTTTGTGGTAGGCATAAATTTTTATTTCCCCTCAGGGTAAATGAAGCTTTGTTTTGTGGTAAGTTTCCTGGCTTTGGTGTGATCTTGTGCTTGTGTTTGAATGTACACATGGGTGTGTGCCTTGGTGTTTGCAAATAAAGTTTGATTTACTCACTTACCTTGCAGTTCATTTTGTACATGAGGATTTTTAGAAATTTATTCATTTAACTTCCAAAGCATTCTGTATACCAGCATTTTTAGGAAAAGGCTGAGAGGCTGAATAAAAGGTCACTTTGGCTAGAGGGACTGACTGCTCACCTGGGATTTTGATAATGAGCTCCCATCTATAGCAAAATCAAACTAATTATATCTTGGGAATTTAATGACTAAAGGAAGCTCTTTTATGTATATGAGAGGAAAGATCTCATTTTCATTTTATTTCTAGTATTTTTGAAAATTGATATTTGTTCACAAAGCTTGTCAGTAAGATTTTAGAAACCAGGAAAAGCATATCAATCTGCTGGGAAATATTCTGTTTGTAATATATGGCCCAAATAAAGCAATTAAGAATGCAGGCATTGTGCATCAGAATCCCAAGCTTGTGCAATTCACAAATTTAATGACAACTTCACTCTGAGGGAAAATAGCCCCCCTAATTTTGAAAATATGGGTGTTCTATGCCACAGAATTGCACTGAAATCTATCCCCTTCCAGTGGAAAACAGTTGGAATGTTTGATACCACTTAAAATGTCAATGAAAGAGTAATGATTAGCTACTTGGGAATAATTAGAATTTTTTCTTAGGCTGATTAAAGGCTGTTTTGATGTGTTAACAGCCCCTAATGAAATTTACAATTCACTGATTGAAGAAGAGAACAGTTGATACAAGTGCTTTAGACTACAAGTGTTGGCACCAACTAGTTAAAATGATCATTACAGTACTGAGTATGTTGGTATTTAGAAGCTATCTCACCAAGTTGTTTATTTCCTTATAATGATTTTTAAAAGGCTAACTGAAATTTGTAATTTATAGTCTATTATATTCAAGGGACAGCAGAAAACCTCTCCAGTGTTCTAGGGGTCAGGAAACATCATCCGTATCATTATCAACAAACATTGACTGAATTTTCCCCGGATTGTGAGGCCTGCGCAAGGAGCTGAGGGGAGGCCGAGAGACACAGGACGTGGTAAGACACTTAACATCTACTTGGGGACCTCGGACTGTGACATGCTTAGATAAATAGCTACAAAATCAGTCCCTGCACCTCATGTGTGCTCCCCTGCCCAACCATCAAATACAGTTCATATACCCACTATGCACATAACATTCTACATGTTGGTCTGTCTGGATGGCTATCTCTTTCCAATGGCAAGTTCTTCAAGGACTGGGGATTGTGTCTCTTTCAACTTTGTACCCACAATGCACAGCACAATATTTGAAATTTGGAGGATGCTCAGTAACATCCCCTGGATTGATAAATGACTGAAGACCATGTAGGTAGGCAACTGAAACGTAAGAAAACTAGACTCATAGTAAATGATGTCAGAGCCCATTTTCAGTTGCTCAGCTCTATGGCCTATGTTCTCTGAGCCTCAATTTTCTCATGTTTAATCTAGGAGCAACACCTGCCTTGTGGGATTATTGCGAGCATCAGATGAAAAACAACCATAAAAAAGTTCTTTGGGCACACGCATTTAAGTATAAGGTACTATTATGCTAAACAATTGGTACAGGTGGTAAATGCTAAGAGATATATAATTAACATCGCTGGAAAACAGGTAGATGGTTAAGTGAAATTGCCTAATACCGTCCAACGGTAACGCAAGGAATTGGGAGTGAAGTCACTCTTTTCTGAAAAAAGCCTAATCAAGCATTTTCTTCCATGTGAAGGTAACACAAATGTCATACAACAGACTGGTTGTTCCATGTAGGAAATCCGCATGATTCTGTTACCTGGAACACTTGCACTTTTACTGGGCTTCAGTTTACTATTCTGCAAAACAGAGGGGCCTGGGTTAGCGAGTCTCCAAGGTCCTTTCCAGTTTCACTGGCATCCACGTTGACTCACACTCAGTTTTACTGACAAAATGGATTTAAAGTGTCTAGGGGCACAGTAGTGCTTCTTCCATAGCTTTTAAATATCCACCTTTTCAGAAAAGAAGGCCATCACCAACGTGGCTTTGTCCTTGCCTGCTGTTTCTTGTGGTCTCCAGACAATGGAATTTGGTCTTTGCAGTGCATCCCATTAAGGTGCTAGAGAAAGGTGATGCGTCCAAGACTGTCACATAGGCAGAAAACCTATGAACCTGAAGGTATTTTTAACCTCCTGCATTCCCAAATTTTCTGCAGAATAATATACACATGTAAGAATGCTCAAGAAATCCTTACTTACTGTTGGGAAGGATTTCTTTTCCTTTAAACCCAGAAGTTATAAAGGAGTTCAACATGAAAAATCAATGTTTAGAAATCAGAATTGTTCTTCTTCCTTTTTGACCCCCTGATCAAATCCTACTCCACTGTCAAGGCCTGGCTCAAATGCTGTATCATCTGGGAGGTCTTTCTGGGTGCTGGTCCTTTCCTCCCCGACCGTTTTCTCTGAGCTCTCACCATTGCCTGAATCTCTCTCAGTGATAGCTTTTGCCTTGTATTACAGTTGTGTGCATGTCTGATGCTCGCTTCTCATTTATCTAAGGGTTCTGTGAGAGCGTGGACTGAGTCTTCTGCTGCTCTGTCCCCCACAGCAGACCTTTGTACACAGTAGGTGTTCATGCAAGGTCTCTTACAATCAGCAAATAGTTTACTCGTCAATGAACAAAGAGTATATGTGTCCATGCTCACTTTTCCCAAAGCAAGGGAGACAATAATCCCCTCCATTTCCTGTATTCTCCTCTGTAAGAACTCAGAAACACCCTTGAGCAAAATCTGACAGCACATTTCACAAAAACAACCTTCTTCCTTTTATTTTACTTTGAACTTAATTAATAGTAATGCTTAACCTGCCACCTCTTAATTACCCTGGCAAGTGGGTGAGGCTTATTGATCTGTGAATGAGGAATCAATTCCAAAAGAGACTTTGACAACAAGCACTTTCTGAGAGAACACATCGTTATTCCAGCAGCTTTGTTGGAATGACCTGCAGGCACTGGCTGGCCAGACTCAGGCCAATCTAGCTTCCTGCCACTCGTGCCAATTTCCTAATGATCTAAGAGGAATGTACAACAACCCTCTAAAGAACAAAGTCTTTGTCTTTTTTCTGGTCTTGAAAATGAGGTAAGATGTCGTGGGTAAAAGAGCATCCTTGAAGGAAAATGCAGCAGGGTTGTACAATGTTTTAAACACGCATAGGGACCTACTGAGTGTCTAGCAAAATTCTTTAAAAGCAATAGAATGTTCAATAAACAACTGTTAATTGCCAAGTATGTAAGCTTCTGTATCTAGAAACATAGGATATTCTAATCACCACACTATCAATCAATGCAAAGAATGTATCCACAGACTTAGAGCCAAAAGGTGTAATTCATTGCTATGGACTAAAGTGTGTCACCGCCACCCCCTACCGCCCCCATAGGTCAAAGTCCTAATTCCCGATGTGATAGAATTTGCAGATGGGGTCTTTGGGAGGGAATTAGGTATACATGAGGTTATGAGAGTGGCACCTTCAGGATAGGATTAGTATACCTTAGAAGAGAAATACCAAAGAGCGTGCTATCTCTGCCCCCCGCCCTCTGCATGTGAAGACGCAGTGAGATGGCAACCTTCTGCTAGCCTGAAAGAGAGCTCTCATCAGAGCCCCACGATGCTGGCATCTCCCTTTTGGACTTTCAGCTTCTAGAACTAGGAGGAATACATTTCTATTGCTTTTTGCTACTCAGCCTATGGTATTTTGTTATGGCAGCCTGAGCTGACTAATACATTCTTTTTCTTGTAAGTACTAAATACCCACCCGTATGAGATGTATTGCTCTGACACTATTTTAGGAGATATGGAGCAAGGTCTGCAGATGAATAGGGAAGAGGAAACGTGCTTCTGAGGAGCACACAGTCTGTGTACATGAGGGTGAGGTTGTCTGCCACTATATGGTAGAAACAGGAATGGGTTAAAACAAAGGTGAGGATGAAATGAAGGCATAGATAAAAGCTCTGGGGATACAGAGTAGGGAGTGCTTGTCTTCAGCTGGAAAGGCACAGGGAAGGATTCTCAAAACAGTGGTAATCAAATTGGAGCCTGAGGGTTATTAAAAAAAAAAAAAGAAAGAAAAAAAGCCCTGCTGATTAAAAAAGAAAAAAAAAAGTCCTATCTGATGACAGGCCATCTGTTAGCTTGAATTTATTTCAGAGAAAGGTAGAGACGAAGATTTAGAGTGCAGGAGCTCAACGTTGTGCTCTAATCCTGCACTAATTCCTCATTCGCTAAAGCCCTTGGTTTTCTAAGCCTTGATTTTGTTACTTTGTAAAAAGGAATAGTAACAGTTTCCCACTCCTCTGTCAGGAGTGGGAAAAGAATGAATGTGTGGCATTAGGAGAAAACAGGACTTACCATACCACCCAGTGGCATAGGTCTGTCTCTTCCTCCATGAAGACTTTCGTATTGAATTCCTCTTTTATTTCTTTCCCAGTTATTTCCTCTGAGGCCCTGGCACATTTAGAACGATCTATTTTGTGGAAAAAAACTATTTGTTTACTTCTTATGCTTTATAATACAATTTAGAATCTGAATAACTAGATTAAAAATATAAATTTTCACTTTTTTATGGATAAATTTTAGAAGGTTGTTTTACTTTAAAGTACCCTGATGGCTTTATTAATATAAATTGCCTCAAATATCTTTTAGCAGTATGAAAGAGCCCGAAAAATAAAAATAACTTCTGTAGAAGATGTTTGCCATCCTTTCAAAAAATATTTGATATAATTTAAAAACTCATTACATATGTGTGCTTTTCTCATGCTTTAAAGAGTTCTCAGTTGTGACACACCTAAGCCAGTCTTTGCCCCTCTCTTGGCATTCTATTTTCCCATTTTGTAAATGTAGGAGACTGAATTATTAAAAAAAAATTCTTTACATTAAAAAAAAGTAAACAGACGTTTTTTGAAGACCTATAAGATACCATTCTTTTCAGCATCCAGTGTTCAGAAAGAGCACTTGTCTTACTGTAGTGATGATGCCACCTCAGCCGGCATCTCCTGACACTGTAGGCAGGTAGCAAAAGAGAGATCCAGGAAGCAGACTTCTTCTTTTTTAAGTTAAGCCTGGCTGTGAGAGGGAATTACTATGTCTCATTCAAAGTCATCAGAACATCAGAGAACTTCCATTCAAACTCCCTGGCAATTTTCATCTGCAAGTCAGGTCTGTGTGTTTGACCTTGAGTGCTGCAGCTCTTAGGATAATTCTAGGGCTGGAAGGTAGACAGCTGGCTTCACTTTCACATCTTTCCCTTCAACCTTTTATATTTACATTTCAGCAATGCCTGCTCTTAGGCTCCCTGAGCCAAGTTCTCTTTACTTCTTATACACACTAGAGTCCCAAATACAAGTTATATCTAAGGATAGAATCAAAGACCATCTTAGGGGACACTGGCATCCAGAGTGAAATACGGTTCCTCTCCAACTTCCCCACTGCTTCCCATAAATATCAAAGCAGTAATAGGCTCATTTATTGTGACAAGAACTATGGAAAAAATAAAGATGAATAAAATGTGATAACCCCCTAAACCAACCCAACATATACACTCTCCAAGGGTTTCAAATCAGTAAGAGAATGTGTCAAAGACTCGAATAAGTGTACCACCAGTTGTAGAGGTTAACTCCTATAACAGAGGAGAAAACAAAAACCTTGCATGTTCAGGAAAGCCACATCTATTTGGGGAAGTTCCAGGAAAGCTTTTTAAGTTTGGTTGATACACATGTTCAAACGATGGAGATGGGAAAAGGCACAAGGCAGGGAGCAGCCTGGGGATGCCTAGAGCAGACAAGATACTTAAAGGTATCCATGTCCAGGAGAAGAGGGTCCAGTTTGGCCAATTGTTGTAAAAAGAATCTGCAGCAGACAGATGGGAAATAAAAGTATTTGGGAACTACTTCTTAATGAGCTCCTGGAACACAGATGCATGGGCCTCAAACCTCAGTGTGCATAAGAAACCTCCCCAAGGGGCTTGTGAGAGAGGCACATTTCCTGGCTCCTTGTGCAGAAGTTCTAGGGACTGGTCCAGAACTTTTTAAATGAGGACTTTGGGGTGATTCCAAAGCAGGTGACCTCTGAAAAGATTTGGGAACACCAAGGTTCCAGAGTCCAGAATTGCAGCTGCCCCTCAGACTGTGAGCTCTCAAACCAGCAGCCTGCAGCTAACATTCCAGAGACTGAAATGCTGACTAATCACTGTCCTTTGGTGACTCAAGTTAGGCACAATTCTCCTTTGCAGATTCTGGTGCTTGACCTTCTGTAGCTACTTATTGCTCAAAGCCCCCACACTTTAATTTTTTTTGTTCGGCCCTTTCATCCAGTCTGAACCCTTATTTAGCCTCTGAGGTAAGAAATACTATTCTCATTCTATTTGTAGGGAAATTTAAGCTAAAAAAAAAAAAATGAGGTGAATGCAGAATAGTAGTTGGTCAAGCTGGGCGTGAACCAGGTCTAACTTTAAGTTCCATATTCTTTCTTTAAAATCATTTGCTGCCTCACACCAGATCCCCTAAGTAAAAAATGGAATCTTAACTAGGAGTCTTGAACTTATTTTCAGCTTTATTTTTAATATCAATTTCAAAGCATAATAACTCTCTCTCCTCTCTCTCTCTCTCTCTCTCTCTCTCTCTCTCTCTCTCTCTCTCTCTCTCCCTCTCCCTCTCCCTCTCCCTCTCCCTCTCTCCCTCTCCTGCCCCAATCCTTTTTCTTCTAATGGGAAATGTAAAGTTATAGACATTTTTCTCTTCTGAGGGTACAGAGCAGCTCAGAAGATCCTAACACAGATTCTGTGCTGTGGCTGGGAACTTACCATTCCTTTCTCCAGCAAGAGATGTAAGATAAGTATGAAAGAAAACGAGGAACAGACTCCTTCCCTATTTTCTTTCCGTCCTTTTATCTCTAAAGTAGGAAGTTTACTGAACCACTGCCAACAATTCACTCAGCCTAATGAAGTGTATAAGTAATAGGATTAAATAATCTTAAACCATTATTACAGTGGCCTGATGCTGACGTTCTTCCAAACTCTGGCAAACACTGAGTGGTGAGTTCATGCTTGATTTAAAAATAAACAAACTAGGGCAGTGGGAAGGTTCTAGCATAAAGTTTCAGAGGCATTTAACCTGGAAATCTGAGACTCTACGTCTTGGTTGGGGCTGAAGGAAACACTGTCCTATTTCTACGCTCTCCAACCAAAATTTATGGAATCCAACATTTGCTAGCGATGTTTCTCTGGAGCCTGGAGCCACATATGGTTAAACCTCTTCCTGTCAGTCCCAAAGCAAGCAGTTCTTTGAAGGCATCATCAAGGTTTATGGTTTCTATTCTTGCCTCTGCCATTAATGCACCATATAACCTCAGGCTAATCAGTCAGCTTTCTTGGGCTTTAGATTTTCTCAGCTATAAAATAACATTATTAGATTTCTAAGGTTCCTCTTGGACTTTAAAAAACATTCTGAATCTATGACAACAGACATTTATGTAGTTTGGGATAGGAACTGGAGGAAAGATTATGTTCAGCTAGGTCTCTTTTTTAAATTTTTAAAAAATAGTTTCAGGTGCACAAAACAATGTAATAGTTAGACATTTGTCATTTATATCCCTCACACTGTGTGTTCTCGGCATTTGACTTACAGGTGTGTCAATCAGTATCCCTTCCAAGGGTGCTTTGGAGCCTGCAGAGACATGGTGACCAGTAACTGAGATCAGCAAAGGGTTAGGGGCTATTTTGGGAAAAGGGCTAAATAAAGACCACTAGCAAAGGACAGTGCAGTAAAGCCTTGCTCTTGTAAAATTATAGGGTACTAATATGAATGCCTGCTGAAGTTGGGGTGCTTCCCAAAGCATATTCAATGCCCAAATAATTTTGCTCATGACTTAGTCATTCCTGTAAATTTTTACAGCATTGTTCACTTAGATCATTTACGCTTTCAAAGGTTTTCCTAGGTATTTTCTTTTCTTTATTGATTCTGTTTGAGGTGTTTTTCCTTGTTATAGTTTTTAAACCTAAAGTTATAATTTTTGTTTTGCCAGCTTACTAAACTTTTATTTTTCTAATACTTTAGATTTTTCTAGAAGAATCATATCATCTGTAAATATTTATACATCCTAACCTTATAATACTGAGTGAAAAAGGCTCAGCAATACTTCTATTTATTTAAAATTAAGAAACATTATATGCAAACAACACTATACACACACACACACACACACACACACACACACACACACACACACACGAGTGCCAAAAAAAATGTATCCACATTTTAAGAAAGGAAAACACTGTATTAAAATTACGCCCATGGTAGCCACTTTGAGCACCTCTTGTAATTGCAGAAGTCAAATGTGATGTGTATTCATCTTTGTTATTGTTATATATTATTACAATTTTAATACAATTTTTTAAAAATGTGTATGCATTTTTTGGCTATATATATATATATATATATATATATATGGAGAGAGAGACGAGAGAGAGAGAGAGGAGAGGAGAGAGAGATATGAAAATATAAACAAATGCATAGATCAGATTGAAAAATTAGCATAGTAAGTTACCTCTGTACAGAAGCTTTGAGATGGTGATTAAGGACAAGAACCTAAAGAATTTCAACTGAATTGCTAATGTTTTTATTTCTTAAATAATGGATACACAGAATTAAATCATATTATGCTTTCTTTATATTTGTACCTGTGTTCAAAATACTAGATAATAAATTGAATGAATATATGTATATACATGAAAGAAAAAGTTTATTATATTGAAATTATATATATGACTTTGTTTCCCAATTTCCACTAGAAAGGCTAGAATATTAAGAGCAACATTAATATAATAGCAGTGATCTTGTGCATAATTAGAAAGATTTAGTTTATTGTATCCTACTCAACCTGTTTTTTCCTTCTATTTTATTAGAGATTGTTTTGTGTTACTGCATTTTTTAAAACAAGAATGTGTTATATATTTCACTAAATGCCCTTTTACCATCCTTTATAAAGATGAAGTTTTTTAAAAAAATTGATGAATCAATACAATGAAGTGCATTACAAGGCTCCTAATATTGTCCTAACATAGCGATGACGAATAACCTGGGCTGGTTTCATTATGTGTCATTCAATTTGCTAATAGTTCATTTAGGATTTCTGCCTGGTAAAAGGTTAGCCCAGTTTTCTTTCGGGGGCAACCTAGGTTACGTAGTATTAACTGGGATCAGGCTACTTTTGTGAAATGATTTGGGAAGCTTATCTTTTGCTAGGCCCTGAAATTTGAAACAATACAGGAATCAGTTCTTTAAAGATCAGAAAAATCTTTTCAGTGAAATTCCTTGGTTCTTTCAAAGGTTGTAGCTCTGCATTTCATTCATGTTTTTGAGGTTATTCAAGTTTTCTTTTCCTGCTATTATTTATTTATTTATTTATTTATTTATTTATTTATTTATTTATTTATGTTTATAGTGCTTTATTTTTAAAATTATTTATTTTTTTCAGTTACAGTTGACATTCAATATTATTTTAGTTTCAAGTGTACAGCACAGTGGTACGACATTTATATAATTTATGCAGTGATTCCCCCAACCCGCATTAGTCTAGTAGCCAACTGGCACTGTACATAGTAGTTGCAACATTATTGACTATATTCCCTATGCTGTACTGTACATCCCTGTGGCTATTTTATAACTGCCAATCAGCACTTATTAATCCCTTCATCTTTTTCACCCAACTCCCATACCCCACCCTCCCCTCTGGCAACCATCAATTTGTTCTCTATATCTATGAGTCTGTTTTGTGTCTTGGTTTATTTTGTTCTTTAGAGTCTACATATAAGTGATGTTGAGCATCTTTCAATGTCTATTGGCCATGTTTATGTCCTCTTTGGAGAAACGTCTATTCAGGTCTTCTGCCCATTTTTTAATTGTGTGTGTGTGTGTGTGTGTGTGTGTGTGTGTGTGTGAGTTATATGAGTTCTTCATAAATTTTGGATATTAACCCTTTATCAGATGTATCATTGGTGAATATCTTCCCCCATCCAATAGGCTTTCTTTTCATTTTACTGGTGGTTCCCTTTGCTGCAAAAATCTTTTAGTTTGATGTAGTCCCGTTTATTTATTTTTCCTTTTGCTTCCCTTGCCTGAGGAGATAGATCAGAAGAAATATTACTAAGAGCAATGTCAGAGAGTTTACTGCCTATGTTTTCTTTTAGTTCTTCTGTGTTTGAGATTTGCACAGAAAATAGCCTCTTTTATATAAAACTTAAGTGCAATAATTTTAAAATGTCTTCTATAACTATACTAAAAGCTTTTTTTTCATTCCTAATTTTCTCTACTTTGTGTTTCTCTCTTTCTTTCTTGATTATCTTGACTGGAAGTTCATTTTATTGCTCTTTTCAAAGAATCATCTCCTATACCTAAAAATTCTAGTATTTTTCAATTTATCAATAACTGCCTTTATTTTAACTAATTCTTTCCTCCTTTCAGTTGATTTTGTTGTTGTTTTCTAGTTTTTTAGATTAACATATTTGCACTCTTTCTAGTTGCAATTAATGGTCCTAACTTTACTTAGAATTTAACTTGGGTTGCATTTCCTTCTTATTGCCATATAGTGTTATCATCACTACTTTCTAAGAATTCTTTACCCCAAGAGTATGTTTATTTGCTTATCCTTCTATAGATTTCTTGTCTTTCTGTACTGCGATGTGCAACTGTGTCAGCTAAAGTAGGAACTGTCTACATTTTCCTTTTAGACGGTGATGTAATGTTTTTCTAAATATTCCATAGAGATTTGGAAAGAAGATAGAAGCTCTTTAAATCAATCATATTATTCAACTTCTATAATTGATTTGCCCAAGACAGTAAGAAATGTGTTAAAGTTTTATAAAGAATATGGTTTTACCATTTTCATCTCATAGTTCATCATTTTTTATTATATATTTCAATGTAACGATATTTAATGAAGAAAGACTTAGTACTATTTCTCAGGAACTATAATGTTTATCAATAAAATCATGTTATTTGGCCTATTTAACAGTTTTGTCTTGAATTGTACTTTGTCTGCTACTAATACTGCAGTTAGTAGGTAAGTAATATTTTCTTGGGTCTGCTATTTGCCATCATATCTTTTCTTATCTCTTTATTTTTAACTATTAATTTTATTGGTTCATTGCTTATCACTATTTTATTTGCTTTGGAATTCCCAGACACACTGTATTTTGATTTATTTATTTGTCTGCAGAAATATTTCTTTGAGTCACATTTTCAAAAAGGTGATATACATTCTTTTTGAATGTCCATGGACTATTTAAAAGAAACTATTTCAGTAGATGGCAAATTTGATAGACTATTATGTAACAAAAACAAGTTACTAATTAGTACAGATGGCATGATTGTGTGTATGTAACCACATGTATAAATATGTGTGGCTATAGTTATAAACATATATCCATACACAGATACATTAAAATAGAAAAGGAGTGTATGCTAAAATATAAGCTGTTATAATATTTGGATGGGAGAGTCATGTACCTTTTTACATATTTTCTAATTTATCTCTAGTAAGCATTTAATACTTAAAAACACAGCTTTTTGAGAAAGAATTACTACCATATGAAAGAATATTCTAAGCACAGTATTTTTCTAACATGTCTAAAAATAAAGCAAAAGCCACATCTATAAAATTCAGTTTGGGTTCACTGTATTTCAGGTTTTGTAATACTGTAAGTCATAATTCACGTGCTCATCAACGAAAATGTTGGAAAAAGAAGGCTATAATCACAGGGGGCTGTCAGTAACTGTGTGTTTTTAGGAAGCTGAACATGAGTTTCAGGGTGGTAGTATGGACCCAGCAATAAAATGCAAGTTAGAAGATCTGCTCCTAATTTTCATTTTGTCATTTACTTTGAAAATATCAAAGCTGCTGTAAAATAGAACTAATAATCTCCCTTTTATCTATTTCACAAGGTTCTAATAGACGTGATGATGTGCAATAATAGATGCTCAAAAGCACCGTAAAATGTTAGGGGCTGTGCAAATGGAAGAGATAAGTATTGATACTTAGTAGCATCATTACATCTCTCAAGAGAATAGTTCACCTTTCTTGAACCATTTTTTTCCTTCCTGGGAGAATACTTGTGGGGTGATGACGTAATGATATCAAGAAGAAAATGCCTTTGCGTATGTGCGCATACGTATGTGGTGTGATAGAGACTCCTTGGAGATGAGAGAGCAGAGGTGGACAGTTAAGAAGAGGAGGGAAGTTCATGTGAATGTTTCAGGTTTAGTCCAAACGTTCAGTTCCTTTCCCAACAGTCACATGAAGGCCTGGCCATAACCGCTTATAAAACAATTTATAAGAAAGAATTAAGCATAGAAAAGGACTATGTTCCTCAAGAGGTACAAAATCTACCTTTTAGTATAGGCTGAAAAGTTAGAATGTTTTAACTAGTCATTTAGTGACATAAAGGAGCAAAAAGCTACTAGTGTGTTGGCCACTAATGAGTCACATTCAAGAACCTTACAGTTTTCAGTCTCCTGTGGAATTGGCCTCTTATTTCCTGAGGCCTTTTAATCACTTGGATTTGAAGTCTAATAAAAATGTCTGTACCACCTTCCACTGCGGGAGAGTTAGGAGTTGGATTTGATCCACTCTGAGTAAAAGCCCAGGTTGAGGGGAAGATCCTTGGCTGCCATTTCATAAACTGACTTGCTGAGAATCTCTGATGTGCTGTGTTAGGCCCAGATGCCTTGGCTATGCTAAGAACACAGAAATTCTTTTGTAAATCTACACGTATGGGTACACCTGTCTTCTTACGGGCAGAAGGATGCATAAGTGGGAGGCACTGTGGCTGGTCTTCATATTCCTACCAACATAAAAATCTTCCTAAGGAAAGCATGAACCTCTTCTCATATATGTCCTCATTTTCCTTCTATGACATCTATTTATTTCGGTATTTCCATAGCAACTGCAGTTATGAAATTACCCAAACTTAGAGGATTTCTAAATTGTATCAGATTATGCTGACGGAAAACGCAATGACAATAATGTTACTAATTAGATCAAGACCGTATATTAGTAAACGATTTCAGACTGTACAAAATATCACACTTGCTCATTTCTTCTTTTTGAAGACAGGAAAGAACTTATTGTCACTCTAATAAATGTGGATACTGGTACTCAGAAATCAAATGACTTATCCAAGGTCACACCGGCAGAGCAAGGACCAGAACCAATATATTCTGTTTATATCAATTTACTGCCCCAGGAAGCTTCATGCTCTTAATTTTAAGCTGTTCATTTATACAAATCCATAAGAATAATCAAAACTAAGCTTTGAAAAGATCTATCACTAAGTAGAAAATCATCTCATTGACTTTGCTAATAATGGCACAAATTCAAATTCAAATAACTATTGCATAATGTACTTCTTCAACAGTGGATAGGCTATAGTTTAACATATGTCTCATTATTGCAGGTGGTTCTGTAACGGAGAAAATCTTTCTCAAGAAATCTAGCAAATGTTCTCCAAATTGTCATAAAGGAAACTTGGTATATAAACCAAAGAATTTATGCTAAGAATATAATTAAAAATAAAATGATATACAAATTTCCTCAGTCATTTATAGGCATGATATTTACAACACTAAAACACTGGAAAAAAATCCCAATACCTTTCTATTGGCAAATTATTTTAAAATTTAGCAGGTAAACATAACATAAAACTAAACAGATAAAAAGCTAAAAGTGATAATTAACAATAGAAAAGCTATATAAGTATTTATAAAGTCAATCGATAGGAAACACAAAACATGTATAACATGATTAAAGGGAATTACAGTGCCTTACAGAATAAATGTGTTCAATTACAGCTATGTATACACAAGAATTAAGGATTTTAAGAGGAATATAGTAAAATGGAAATAATCATTGAAGCAAAGATGAAGACATTATTGGTATATTTCCCTCAAAATTATGTAAATGTTTAGTTTAAATATGATTTAAAATGGATCAATTAAATGGCAAGAATAAATTAAATTTATATCATGCTGGTCTCCTTCCTGGACTCAGAGCATCAAACTTGGGTGGGCCTTACACAGAAACAATTAACTAAACCACTATCTTCAATATTCTGATGCCATCTATTAAAAAAGAAGAAAAGGAAAGAAAACAAGGCTGAGGCCCAGGACCTGGGTTTTCTCTGCTTGGTACAGGATGTCTTTCAGACATCTGTTTCCACCAATGGAACAAGAAACAATTTGACTGGATGACATTGCAGGTGCTTGTTCTAAGAGCTTTCGTTCCAAGAGAGATACACCCAGCCGTAGTGTCTCCCTATATTTTATTCTCCCCGCTTTCCCAATCCCCTCAAAAGAAAACTCTCTACATTTCTAGTGTGGTGGCAACTTATTGGACTTATGAAAGTTCAGAAGAACTTAAAATGCTAAAACATCCATTTAAGGGCTGTGCTGCATTCGGAAATCAACATTGAAAAAGGGACTTTGAGTAAAGTTTAACTGAATTCTGATAAGATTTAAATTACATTTTAGAGTCACCATGGATAGAACTCATTAAAGAAGAAATCATGATTCAAGTTTCTTATAAGGGAGAAAAGTCAGAAAGAATGGTAAGAATTTCCATTATTTGAATTCAGCCAGGTCTTCCAAGGATGTGCCTGATTATCTCCCAGATAATGTTTCTTGTTGTAAGCATAGTACAGTATCAGGCAACCGAAGCAGAAGGAGCTACAGCCTAAAGAATCACCAAGATCCTATGCCTGGAATGGAGATGGAAACCTGAGCCCACATACTGTAGAAACCTGTCATTTAGCCAGATTAGATTTTCTACGGTCCTATCACATATTTAGGAGAGCAAGCAAAGCATTTAAAAATGGGAGAGTGAGATGTCTGACAAGCTAAAATCATTTCCTAAAGCCCAATGAATCTCACTACACATGTGAGGTCCTCATATTCAGAAATACTAAATAGGCCGAAAATCTTACCAAATTTATCTCAGAATAGCATTCATTCCACTACCATTCCTTGAGCAAGCCAAGTATGCTTGACAAGGATTGCCTCGTTTCATCTTCATAAGCCTCTGGGGAAAATCCTGAAATCATTCCGACTATATAGAGGAGGAAACCGAAGCTTAGAAATATCAAGTAACTGTCCCAAAGAGACAAAACATTAAGTGATAGAACCAAACTCAAACCCATTATTCTTCACACAGTATTATATCATATCCCAGTACCGTTCACATGATTCCTAGTTCTAAAGGGATAAAAAAACAAAAACAAACAAACAAAAAAACAAACGGAAGGAGGCTGCCACAAGAGTACTATTAAAGTAGCAGGAATCAACGTAGTCAAAAGAAGGATGGAAACTAGACACAAGGGCTACAAAGAAACACAGCGATTGGTCGTCACGCAGTATAAGGACAAAGAGCAGTAGGTGCTTCGATCGGCTCTGCGACATCACTGACGTCACAGAACTCACTGCAGTGAACACTTTCATGGCAGTGGTCCTACGTGAATGTCATTGTGAATGATAGTCCGCGCAGGCTTTTACAAAGCCAGGGACATTTGTAATGTTCTCTTTTCAACAAAACTTTCAAAGGGTGATACCTGAAATATTCTTTTTTATTACAGAAGTAAGCTTTTGGTCACTCGACTTTCCCTGTTATGTAATTGCTCCTTCTAGATCAACAGGACATTACTGTGTTTGTGGTTATGTTCTGGACAAACTAAAACCGTGTGGTGTTTGCACAGAACATGGGACAAGGAGTGCCAATGATTGAATACAGCCCTGGCTCTGACACTAACAACAGAAGATGAAAGTCACTTTCTTCCTCTTTGCGTCTCTGTATTCTCATTTCTAAAGAGAGAAGTTAGACAAATGATCTTTACAGTTTTTTTCCAGCTCCAGCATTGTGTGGCATTACAATGATGCTATATGTTGTTAAGTTGCCGTTGGGGAGGAAAATTAAATAAAAGTGAATTGAAGGAATGCAAAACAGTATTGAATCCTGCAAGATTTTAATCTTGAAGAACTTTCAGATCTGTGCTCCAGACTCCAGGGCTGCAAAGAGTTAGAGCTCTCAGGTTAAGGGAAAATGCCAACAAGGCCAGAAACTTCTGCAATAAACTTGAAACTTGGGGATCCGCAAAGCCATGTATAACTCCCGATATCTTGCACCCAAAGCTTCTTTTATGTTGCAATGCCTGAGCACTGAGGACCATACCATGGCTCTTTTGTGGGTTTGCAAAAAAAGCACTACTTTTTCCACTAACATGTGTTAAACAGACACATTAAAATCATGCAGAAGGATAGCAACGAAATTTACTTTAGATTAAAAAAAAAGTTTATGTTCATTCGTTAAATTGCTCTATCAAAAGATAGCTTAATGCATAGATTTGAATAGATTGGCAAAAAGTAAAAAAAAAAAAAGCGAATATTAGTTTTTTTAGTCACCCAATGATGTTATTAAAATACAGTTGTTGTGTTCTTTAAAAAAGGAAAACAATTATTAGCTCAGTGAGCAGTCATATTCATTCCCCTTTAAGGTGCTCTGTAATGAAGGGTTTCCCCGTTTACATCATTGAAAACCTGGTAGGTATGATAGTTAAGAAACATTCCAAGTAGAAAAGAGCTAATTCAAAGACCCAGGGTTTTGAAAGAGCATTGATAAGTCCAGAGACCCTACAACATTTCTTTACAAATACTGCCAACTTCAAATGCAGGGCGAGACCTAAAAACCAGAGGTGTGACCCTGCTATTTGGGAGACCTTCTGATGCTCCAGGAGGTAGGTAATCTGAGAGCTCATACACACATGCTTGAAAGTCACAGGGTGCTGATCTTCCCAGCAGACCATTAACTGAATGGCAGCCCCAACCCAACATACCTTTCTGACTTCATATGAACACATGGCCAAAAACAAGGTATGCCAATTTAAACACACATATTGTGAAGTCTGAGGTGAAGTAAAGATCTGACGTCTACAGTCTAGCTGCAGTGATTGGCACTTTGCCAAAGAAGGTATCTTTGCAAAGCACCTGAGGAGTAAATCTGAACTTACAATGTAGCAGGGCTCACAGTAGGCTTTCTTCTCCACCGCATAGAAGGGCTGCCCTCGGAGCTTGTTGTTGCAGACGATGCAAGTAAAACAATCCACGTGGAAGACCTGATCCATGGCAGTGCATCCAGTCCCTTCCCCCACTACATTTTCCCCACAGCGAGCACAGCGGCCTGAAAGATAAAAGAGATTGACTGTTAAGAACACACTGAAGAACACTTTCAGTCCTGCTATAGAAGCCAACATGGGGAAGGCAGCGGATTTGAAATGTTAGCATCAGCAGTAAGACTGCCACTATCGCCATCACTACCACAAGAAAGATCACCGGGATAGCCACCACTATGCCCTGTAAGGCCACCATGATGGGGATCCACCACATTGAGGAGTAGACCGTCACAGCCCAAGATCCCACAGAAAATGACAGAGTAGAACTCAAGTCTCCTGACATCAAGGCCAGTGCTCTGTCTCTTACTCTCACATGGAAGTTAGAGAGGAAGATGACTGATGAGGGGAAGCAGGGAAGGCATCTTCTAGGAAAGCCTTGCTCCTTAGAGAGTCTACATGTATAATCAGACTATGAGGAAACTGGGTCCAAACTCAAACTTCAATGGCTTTCACAAAAGCCCCAGTCATAATCCTCTGCATCCAGCTCTCAGTGACAGGCAGATCAAAAGGTAGTCCCTTTTATGTTTCCAGACAGCTCTGGTTGCTGGAAAGTACTTTCTCATAGTGAGCTGGAATGTTTCCTTACTCTAAATACTACCCAATAGTTCTAGTTCTGTGTTCTGAGGATTTATGCAAGAAGTCTCACGTCTTATATTTGACACTCTAAAATATTACAATTCAGTTAGCATTGCCCCCAAGTCTGTCCTTAGTTTGGACATCGTTAAATCCTGCAACACTTCCACATAATGTAGGGTTTTGAGTCCCTCATGGCCCTGAGTTCTGCAAACTTTCAATATTCTTAAACTGATTCGTGGGGCATCTGGACCACATATGGACATCAGGTTTAGCTTTTTAAAAATCACATTGTTTTAAATAATAACAATAAAACATAATTTAAGAAGAAATATTTATGTCAGTGAGAAGCATTGTGCAGTTTGCGATCTGTATTTATATCTGACTCCATCAAGGGAATATTAAGCCAGAGACCAGATCCGCATCCAGTTTCCTTTCTTATGCTTTATTTCTATTAAGGTAAAAAAAAGTCTTAACAAGTAATTACAGGTCACTGGGAATATCGGCAAGAATATCTAGGCTTTTACAGATACACTATAGCAAGCCTAGTGCTTCTTATGTCTCAGGCATTTTCTCAGTGCTCTATATATATTAACTCATTTCATATTCACAACCTATGTGATAGGTAGTGTTATTATCCCTATTATACAGACAAGGAAACTGAGTCACAAAATGATTAACTAACTTCAAAGTCAAGCAGTCTAGTTTCAGTGTGTATGGTCTTAACCATTATGCAATCTTGCCTCTGCCTAGTTCTATGCATCAGGATTGAAAGTAGACCTGACATTATAGAGAGATTTCTCACTGAAGATTATTTTCAGCACACCATTACATTGGACCAACAACCATTTCACACCTAAAAATAGGAGGGCTAAATGTTTCACCTTGGGAGAAAAGAGGCAAATATTATTTCTAATCCTCTGTGCTTGCATTTGTCCCTGGAAGAATTTCTTTATATTGAAGGATTTGAATGTCTTTACAGTATAACCCATCATTTTTTGCCCCTAAGGAATAAGAAATATCAAGTGCTGGGAAAGGAATTAAATTCTTGGAAACTGAGTTGCCTCCACTATAACTGATATATTGTGAAGTCTTGATATCATGTTCTTGACATTTGATGAAAAGTTTTGTATAATATTTGTAATAAACGTTCTGGTTGGATTTGCAAACTTCTATCCAAGAGTTAACTTGTAGCCTGTTTTTATTATAAGATGTATAATCTTAGAAAGGTGCCTCTAACATTTTGGATGCTCATTGCTCTTGGTAACAAAATGAGGTTATTTCATATGTCACTATTTTTGTGATTATTCAGAAAAAGATTAATTGGTTTATTAGAAAGTTCACTGTGCTATGTTTGAAAATGATGCTAAAATTCTGAGAGTTTCATGCCACTATCCGACAACATTTCATTATAGAAAACATATTGGGGATTACAGGTAAATGGGTCACCGACCCATAAAGTCTAATGTTTAGAGAGTCATCATCATATTTAGCATTCAAACTTTTCGCTTTTAACTGCCTGTGCAAAAATCATCACATTCATCATCCCAGCATATACAGAATCACTTCCAATATTTATACTGGAATGCTGTTCATTAAAATTTGCATTTGTAATATTAATCTGAAGTAGTATTTATGGTATTATCTTTATTACTATTTTTTCCACCTCCACTGAATCATATTCAAATCATGATCTATTTTTGCTGAAGAAATAATGCAATACAATAGTAATAATGAAAAATGTAGAGTTAGCAGCAGCAGAAAAAATACATCATAACGTGACATCAAAATACTCTGAGTGGAATGGCACTGTTAGTGAATGTTGGTTAACCGACACCGTTCAACAGACAGGCTTTGTGGCACATGTGCAATCTTTAAGAATGGGATGATTATTAAGAGCCCGTTGGATTCCTGTGAAAATTTTCATTTTCAAATTTCAAACTTAACAAATTTTAAATTTGTTAAATACAGGTCAACAAAATTAATTGTAATTATTTCTCTTTCCCTTTCTAGACATAAAACTGGACTCTGATAGTCCACCAGGGACTACCATGATATGGGGACCACACTTAGGGAAAAACATTGTTTTGGCCAAATGCTTTCGACCGTTTGCCATGCGGGTCTACAAAGCAGGTAGAAGTAGCAGTTACGATTCAGATCATGGCTGCCCAAAATGTAACATCTGGAATCTAAGAGTCTGAGCCTACAGGGCTTATGGAGAGTTTGAGAGCTACCCATGAGGACTGGGGAGAGATTTCAATCACTGATTAGACGGAAAGATCAGAGCAGAGCCCTAAAGGTCAGGCGAAAAGGTAAGTGCTGGATTTCTCATTCCATTCAACAGGCATTCTCCAGGTTTCTATTCTTTGCCCAGTACTATATTCTGTGTCTGTATGACATACAGAAATGGATTAGACAATATCAGTACATTTTACAGTCATTATGAGACTATACACATTCCATAATCACGTGACAAAGTGTCACATGAGAAAGTGCAATGGAAATGTGGAAGGAAAAATAACATCTGAGAAGGCTCAGGAAAAGTTTTGTGGAGAAAGAGGTATTTGAGCCCAACCTTAAAGGACGGAATTTTGACAGGTGGGTATGAAAGAGGGAAAAAAAAAAGATCTTAGTTTTTCCAAAGAGGGAATGAGTGGTAGGGCTTCTTGGATCCAAAACCCTGCCATGATTTGGTGCTGGCACAATAAGGCTTTGTCTTCTCAGCACTGAGAGCAGATGAACTGTATTCATAAGGAACAATCTTCTTCTTTAATTTTGGGAGAATATTCTTCCAGAGTGGGTCAAACTAATATGCTGGACGCAGACATGACCAGCTCTCCTGCCTCCCATATTTTTCCTATTCTTGGGAGGAATTGGGACACTAGGCTCGAGGGCAGTCAGTCTGGCACCTTTAAAATCACAAGCACAGAAAAAGAGCGAAGAACAAAAATTAAAAATAGCTCTACACATCCGCGGGACACAAAAGGTGCCCGAATGTTCCCTTTTCACATTAACAGAAACTTATACAAACTGCTTTTTAGGGAGGCATTCAGAATGGACAGAAAGTTACTCAAGCTTAGTGCATCCTTGCCTCTCCAGGGGCTTATGCTCCACATCACTGCAGGCATAGCACAGTCTACTAATGCCCTTCTGTTAGACAAGTAGCTCAGCATTTTTAAACGAGAACAACCAAGGGAATGGTACCAGACTTGAAGGCATCAGAGCATGAAGGAAACATAGTCGATTAGGGGCCGGTAAGAATCCAGGGTCAAGTTCAGACCCAAGGCTGGTGTGAGGAGCTTGTTGGCAAGGCTTAACACATTAACTTAAAAAATGCAACAACAGAGGATCAAACAGCCTGGGCAGGAATTTGTCAGTGAATTAAGACACCTGAACCAATAATAATAATAATAATAATAATAATAATAAAAAGCAAAACTTGTTTTTATATTATTGCTTTTTATATATGTTATTTTCTCTATGGACTGTGGAGAGACAGTCATAAATTCTTCTCGCCTTTTATCCCTGCTCGTTCCTCCAACTATAGCAACCTCTGGAACATCTCTGAAACTCTTCCTTCCCATCACATGCCTAGTACCTAAATTGGACTTATCTTTCATGGGCCATTGCAATGGCTTCCTGATTGTTTTCGCTATCTCTGATTTATTTCCTCGTGCAAATGGTAAGTTGTTATGAAAGTCTTAGTACTTGAGCTAAGTCTGGAAGGTTACATAGTTTTTGAACAAGTCATTTTTAGGAATGGCATAGGTAGACAGTGACATTGCAGGCAAACCAACACATTGAACAGTGGAGGTGGAGTAGTGGAACATGGGTTTTCATATTTAATGATTCCAGTTTTCTCTTTTTGTAATGGGAATTTCTTTCCCTTATAATGTGAAAATAAAATTTATTTTAATTTTTTTGTTTTCTGTGATCAGTACGTCATTAATACAAGAGGCCATAGACTCTCTTTTGCAAACACTGCTTGTTTTTGAGGTGGGACCGAAAATGTCCATAGCAATTTTGAGGGTTGGTGTCATAGTGAGCCCCGATGACATACTCCGAAACTTGTATTTTATTCAACATCAAAAGTAAAATAGCAAATTTATGTAGACATCAAGCCAGGTCACATTTGTCTTCATGTCCTCCTTGCTTGACTTATAATAGAAATTTTAGGCACAAGCAAAATTAATATTCTGTGTTTAATTATTATAAAGAATTGAAACTCTATATGCCAATTGTGCAATGTATCAGCTTTCTCATTAAACACCTTCTAAAATATATTTAAAAGTCCTGTCCCAAAACTTGAATCAATAAGGTTATATCAGGGTAGTGAAATGATGATAAAGTTTTCCTAGAAACAATTTATTCTACATATGGCCACTGTAACAATATCCACTGTATCAATGGCCACTGTATTAATCCATGTAATAACAGACAACCTGTTATTTAAACCTCTTAAGTTCTAGGACAGTGATTCTCAGTCTTGCTGATATGTTGCAATCATCTGGGAAACTAAAAAAAAAAAAAAATACTGATCTTTGGGTCCCTGATTCAGAGATTCTGATTTCGTTAGTCTGAGGTGGGATGTCCTAGGATGGAAGTTTTAAAAGCCTGTCTGGTGACTCTAACATTCAGTCAGTTTGAGCCACTGTTCCACGGGGTGTCTATTTCTGTACTGCTTGTCAGGAAAACAGCTGACAAGTATCACCCAAACAGGTTTCATCTGTATGCAAAACAGTTTGGGGCAGACTGGTAACAATGAGTTGGCTGGAAACAATTTTTTGTTCTGTGGCATCATAATATGTGTTGCTTTCATCAACAAGAGTAATCTCCCTTATGTCTTAGTTTGAAGAGTTTTCCGTGGCTTTCCACCCTTTGGTTACTACATGAACAGAATCCACTAAGTTTTCTCATAAACTATTTTGCTAGCACTGAGTCAGAGAAAGTAGTTCACTTAATTATAAGCACTCCTATGGAACAGGCTTCTTTTGTGTCACAAATTAATTTCTCATGTGGCATTGCTGTATAGCCTTAGACCATACAGAATCTACAAAGAATGTCAACTGGCAGCCATTTAAGGTGCGCTATCACATATTACATCATATATCAAATTTATTTATTGCTATTTCTCTTGGACTCTGCATTTAAGTAATGTAGCAATATTCAGTCTCTTATGGTTAGTGCTACTGAGCTCTGTGAATACTGGAACCCTTATCAGATTTTAAGAGCGGGACTGCAGAACACATTCAGTTCTGTCACTCTGGTTGTGTATACACAACTGTATTATACTACTTCCTATGTTATTGCTTAGGTGGCCCTTGCAGAAATGCTTGAAGATTCAATGGGTACATGGATGGCAGGCTGAAGGAGGGGGCAGACAGCTGTTTCCCTCTCTCTTTCTCTTCCCTATACAGTTCTCTCTCTCTCTCTCTCTCTCTCTCTCTCTCTCTCTCTCTCATGCATACATATGCAGACAAGAAAAGGAGCAGTGACTGCTAGGACCAGTGCTAGACATGTGAAACATGGTAAATGAGAAACAATTTATTGTCTCTCATTTCATTGACAGATAAGAAACAAAATAATAAATATTTTAAGTGCAAAATAAGAAATTAAGGTAGCGTGGCAACAAAACAAAAGAAAGCC
This sequence comes from Rhinolophus ferrumequinum, assembly GCF_004115265.2. Classification (NCBI taxonomy): domain Eukaryota; kingdom Metazoa; phylum Chordata; class Mammalia; order Chiroptera; family Rhinolophidae; genus Rhinolophus; species Rhinolophus ferrumequinum. The sequence continues at coordinate 57,206,635 of NC_046285.1, forward strand.
CCAAATTGTCAGAGAGAACAGTTCAGGAACGGGTAAACAAAGGCCTGGGCAACAAAGCTTATGTGACGGAGTGAAGGCTGAGTTACCGGTTGAGAAAAGGAAGTTATTATGAAGTCTAACCATGAGGTGATTCATTTACAGATATATATTTGCTTAGGTTGGACCTTCAGGTAAGTAGGTGAAATGGAGGGGGAGTCCCACACAGGTTGCGAAAAACAAGTATTTTTCACTAATTTAAATATACTGCATTGGAAAAAGTGTTACAAAAAGATAAAAGGAAATTACTGTGCTTTTTTTTCTCTGTACCAGGCACTGCCCTAAGCACTGCACATACATTGTCTCGTTTAGCCTGAGCATCCTTTATCGATACTTATTTGATAGATAAGAAACTTGAGTTTAAGTCACTTGGCCAAGGTTTCAAAGGTAGAATGAGGTGAGACTGGGATTAGAACCAGGTCAGACTTCTAAAACCCATCTTCTTATTCAGCACGTGCTTTCTTGTGAATACGTTTTATTATTCAGTCACAACTCTGATATTTTGAGCATTGTTTACGAGTGGGGCCCTTTCCCACTCCCAGGGAAAGCAGAAGAGCCAGGACAGCATCATTTCTCCAGACCCCTAGTCTCAGGAGCGCTCGGTCAATGTCAGGTCTGCTCCAGGTGGGGAAATCAGTAGAGGTGAGGATTCTTTAGAGAAGATCTTGAAGGGCTGAACCTCAGACTCTGGCTTACCACCAGGAAAACTTTCAAAACTACTGATGCCCATGATTCACTTGCAGAGATTCTGATTTATTTGGTGGGGCCCTGAAATAGCGGGGTTAATGCGCAGTGGGTGTGGGAACCATTGCTCTGACCCACTGCTCTGAAGGGAACTGTGCATTTATGTGTTCCACAAAGGACAGTATGTACTGGAATATTCTTAGAAAGCAATGACGGCTAGGACCAAAAGCCCTTGCCCTGTGAGCTACATCCTAGGAAACTGCACTTTGTTGGGACCATGTACCCTGGTTCCATCCTTCACGAAACTAATTAACCCCTTCTCAAGACAACCCCTTTCTCAAGACAACATCTATTCTCTGGAAAAGCAGGAAAAGCAAAACCCAAAACCAGATAACAAGAACAAACGCAAAAGAAAAGCAGAACAAAACATGACGTAGCTTTGCATGTTTTGTCTATAACACATGGTACCCTTTAAACAAAGTTACACATAACATGATGTAAAGGCAATCAGACAGAACTGGGGGTCCTCCTCACTAGCTATGGGAGCCTTGACAAGTTTTCAGGACCTCTGTGCCCGAGGTCCCTAGTTTTTAAAACATGCAACTAAGTCGACTCTCTGGAGGGACAGGTGGTCCCATTGAGTCATCTATCCAGCCGTTCTGTCAACCCCTCAGCAAACAGCCTTCCTGTGCTTCTATTCTGTGCCCAGTTCCGTGCCCAGTGGGAACTTTTCTCAGCCTCTATAACAAGGAGATGACAATGACGGCCTTGACCACCTGGCCATGAAAGTCAATGAGGGTAAGGGCTACAAAGTTCCTAGTACAGGTCCTTCTTTATCTCCCTCCAACTACAGGAGATGTAGGAAAACTTCAATGTGAAGAGCTCCTTATGACTCAGACCAGAGGTATATACACTCTGGACCGTCCTTTAAAAATGATAGTCACTGTGGGATCATAAAGGCAGCTGCCTCTGCGAGGCAGTTCTATAAGATTTGTATTTACCAATATGCTACTCACAGAATTTCGTGCTAGAAATTCAATCCCAAACCTGACAAAATGTGTGGATCCCAGAGAGATGATAATCATCAGTATTTCTTCAGCACATATTATTTGGCAAGCATTACATTTGTGAATGTATTAGCTCATGCAATCCTTCAAACACCCCGTGAAGTAGGTCTCATCATTGTCTCTAGTATAGTTGAAGAAATGGCAGCCTAGAGAGATTCAGTAACTTGCCCAAGGCTACAGAGTTAAATATTGATGTTGGAATTAGGGCCCAGACAGTCTGGCTTTAGAGCTCTGTCCTCCCCTAACCTGGTTTATTACTTTAGAACTCCAAAATTCCTAAAAACATCCGGTCTGGCAGAAAGCTTGTGTAAACCTTATAACATCCCTGACAGAAATATTGGTATTCATTTTGGCTAAAGGAAAAGTTCTTTTCAAGTTAATTTTTACACACGAACATTTTTCATATTCCCACTCTTAATTTGTAATTTCTTCTTCTATATTTCAAATTTATTTTGTGATTGATCTGCTAACAGTAAAAAAAATAATAAAAAACGAATATTTACTAGTGGAGTTACCATTGCTACTGCAATGATTATTTTTGACTTATGATTTGAATCTGCTGTATGGTATCTCTCATAGGAATTTGTGTTTTCCCTCAAGCTCCACTCAAAACTGAAAAAAACTTTAAATGTGGCCAGTTATTTTCAGTTTTTTTGGTGGGAAATCTCCAAATGTATTCTGGTTATTTAGGAACAAACCTAACACTGAGGTAAGTCAAGAGGATGTGTCTAAAGTTATTGTATTTCAGTGCTCAACAGCAGCCATGATTTTCTCCTTATGATGTTAACAAGCACTCTTTCTGTTTATACAGTGCTTTATAATACTATACACATTTTCTCACCTGATGCTACCAAAAAGAGCAAAAGGAAAATCATAGCTAACATTACTTCCTTTACACTTCTGATACATGGAGACTGAGAGTAATCCTGCAAGTTCACATAAAACATAATTTCCATATTCTCATTTGATTCTTACAATAACTGAAAGCTGGATAAGACAATTCTCCTTTTTAAACAAATAAGTTAACCAAGGAATAAACTTGTGACTTGAGAGGTAGACGGTAGAGTTGGAACTCAAGGTCAGCTCAACTGGCCCCAAGACTCGTGGTCTTTGAGCTGGACCATATTACCTGTACACCTGGCACTGGACCCAGAGATGGGTGGTATTTTCACCTGACACTATGTCCAAGGGAAGCCAATTAGTCTTACTTGGGTTTTGATTTTTCTACTTAGTGCTGAAATGCCCATAATGCATTGTTAAGAGGATTTAAAAAGTCCTAGAATGTAAGAGTATGTGGAGAACTTAGAAAGCAGCCAGTCAAACCTCATTGAAAGATGCAAAAGCAGAGACTCAGAGAGAGGCAGTGATGAAAGTTTCTCTAGCAAGCCGATAGCAGAGAAGGCTTGAATCCAGGCCTTCAGGCTCTCAGGGTAGTGCTTTTTCAGCTGCATAAAACCATCTCCCAGGTGTGCCACCTCGAGTTTAGTTTCTTCCCACTAGTAGGCACTGTTGCCTGACCTGAGCATGAGAAGTTCTCCCTCCACAGAAGGTAAAATTTCACTGTAAATGGGAGTATTGTGTGGGACACTGCAGTCCACCAGGATGACTCCCACATGATTCCAGAACAAAGTTAACTCCATTACCATCAGAATCAGCACAACTATCCCATGTCTGTCTGAAATACCCTGGCGTGTTCTGAATTTGCACATCTGTGTGTTCTGAAAATCAAAGGAATGCTGATAATACCAAGCTGTGCTGACAGTCCAGATTTTTGCTAAAGTCCTTCAACTTTGCATTGCCCCTGTGTACTATCTCTAATTATCCCACACTGCAGCGGGATATGGGTAGTGTGTTTCTCAGAGGTACCTCAGGGACAGAGCAGGCCAGGCTCTGGTCCCTGTTTGACCGTAGCTGGTCTGAATTGCTATGTTTTGCACATTTGAATTGTGCTTAATATTCACTTGATAGAAGGTTTCTGGTTTTATTTTATTTATTTTTTTAAAGAGTGAAAACCACTCTGTTGGAGTAAGACATAGATTTTTGTTTGAAGAACTGGATTCTATCCTTCCTCTACCATATATATGATCTGTGACTTTGGACAAGTTACTTCATCTATCTAAGCCAGTACTAGGTACCTCAATAGTAATCCCAGCCCCAGGTGACTCAAAGTGTTATTGGAAGGAATACACACACACACACACACACACACACACACACACACACGACAATAAAATATAAGAAATTGAGATATATCACTAAAATAAATTTATTAGGCATATTGATATAATTCGCATGCACAATAGAGCAGAAGGTACTTATATCTCTGGGGCTTCCATCCCCAGATCACATTCTAAAAAATTCCTATGCAAAATCCACAAGATGGAATGCAGTATTGGATATGAGTGGATATATTTTGAGGATCAAGCTTCTGGGAAATGCTAGCACTGCCATTTATCTTCTCAGTGGAGTGGGTAGATGGATAACATCAATATTTGACATACGATGCTACATCAGACCTCAGAGGGAGACCCAGGCACAGAGCCTTAAACCCCAGGCCACCTCCACCCTTGTGTGTCTGTAAAATCCTCATTGCTAAATTGCAGTTTGCAACCGATTCTTCCGGCACTTGCATAGCAACACTGAGCTCTCTGAGCGATAAAGTGACGTCTTGGGAACAGTTATTAATACACATATGTATGCACACAGTATGTAAAAATATGCATGATTGAAAGCGACTGGTGTATTACTTTTAGGCAATACTTCCCACTGGGACTATGCTCCTGGAAAAATTCTTCTTCCTCTCAAGAAGCTTGCACAATCATCTGCTATCACTTACCAGAATGTTTGGGATAAAAATGGTGTCAATTTTAAGGAAACACACTTCTCAATTTTCTTTGTTAACATCTGAATAAAACATGAGAAGCTACCTACTTTTCCCCCTCTTCCCTTTCATTCAGAGAATAAGTCCCTTCACAATCTTGCTTTGTGTGTAGAGGAAGTAGTCACTTTTCTTTGCCACCTCCCAATTAGCAGAATTCACTGGGTTTAAGAGTAGAAAAATTTAAATTCCATTCTAATAAACTTCGCTAGCTATCATTATTTCTGAAGTACGGCACAATGTTTTATAATAAGAACACAGCAAGAAATCCTATTTCTACCTTGTGGGAGCTTATAGCCCTATGAGATCACGAGAGAGCAGCAGGTGGCAGGCACAAGAACATACTATAGGCAGGATTTGGTTGGGATTGAAGGAACACTTTCTGAACCATATGAAAGTTTGGAAAATGGAACAATTCCATAAGAAGCCATGTACCTGGGCTGGACATGTACTTTCTATCTCCTTCTATAAAATGAATACACTTAGTCAAGTGTTTTACTAAGCACCTTCAATTTTTCATTCTGAGATGAAGTGAACAGGCAAATTGAAGTTAGATTAAGCCTGTTTGAGAGTAAGGAGAATCTGCTCAATGGTGATCTTTGGATAGCCCTTCAAGACCTCAAATTTGTGGAAACATTATAAAAGTTAAGCAATAAAAGTCATAAGAAAACCGGGTTATAGGCATGTTCTATTTATGTCAGCAGAGGAGTTCTGGGCAATTCCTCTTGTACTAATGTAGTTTCCACTTTTAGATTATCATAGTTGGTAAACACATTTAATTTTTACAGGATGACTAATACCTATGTGCTTAATAATCAGTGAGATAAGTCAAGGGCTCTCCCTTCCTACGACTTACAGGGAACTTCCAGCAACCATGTAAATCCAGAGAAACTGCACAAAAACAGATAAGCTAAGTAATGGGTTCTTGCATCAGCTTCTGCTACGTGCTTTTATTTGTAGTTCTGTCTTGGGCAAGAGATAGCACACAGGGGGAATGCAAAGTTGAAGGTCTTTAGCAAAAATCTGGACTGTAAACACAGCTTGGTATTATCAGCATTCTGTTAAGTTCAAAGAAGAGATAGTTACAACAAATACAGCTTGCTTTATTTCTGAAACAAAATTGTGCACATATTTGTGGCCACAGTACTAATTAACCTGTAGGTTGTTGCTTTCATGTAGTCAGTACGGTTTTCTCTCCCTGTTACAACATGTTGGGGTTATTTTTCCCCATCTGGAACACACTCAAACTGTTCTCTTCTAGGCACTACAGAGAAGAATTGTACAAATGATGAAGAGACTCGAGACACAGTTGTACAGAAAGATTAAAGGAGATATATATGTACATATAACGAGGCTGGAGGATGACTAAGGAGTGCCATGATGATGGTCTATAAATACTTGAAATGTGTAAACACCAAGGAATAATTTAGCTTGTTAAAGGTGGTAGAACTGAGCGTGATGGTGTATATTCAAGGAAAGGGAAGATCTCTATTAAAGAAAAAAACTTTACATGCAGACATTATCCATGGGATATAGCAAAATTGGAACAGAGAGTAGTTGAAAAAACAATAGGGATTAAGAGTCAGAAGACATGAAGTTGTATGTTGGCTTTACCATATGTAGCCCTGTGGCCTTAGAAAGGTTCTTTAACCAACATGGGCTTCAGACCACTCTTTCGCAAATTAAAGTATGAACCAGCGTTAGAGACTTCTGAAGTGTTCTCCAATGAACATTAAGAGTTCTGGGGCTCAGCTAGATTGTTGTCCTTAGAGTAGGAAGAAGAGTGGAGGGGAGCGGTGATTGACGAGAGCCCCCTTATCAGCTTCACTGTTATACCATCAACTTACTCAGAATAATGTTTCAGGAATTTACTGACTTACAAAATGTTTGCACAAGAAATACACCAACTTTAAAAGTTTGAAACAGGTATTAGAGATCACTTTTAGACCCATTCCTGTTCAAGACTCCTGACAAGATAGAAGACTCACCATGTTTCCCTGAAAATAAGACCTAGCTGGACCATCAGCTCTAATGAGTCTTTTGGAGCAAAAATATGATATAATAATATATTATTATATTAATATATTAATTATATATTATAATACATTAATATATTAATATAATATAAGACTGGATCCTATAATATAATATGATATATAATAATACCCAGTCTTATTTTAATATAAGACCAGGTATAATATAATATAATATAATATAATATAATATAAAGACCCAATCTTATTTTAATATAATATAAGACCCGGTCTTATACAATATAATATAAGACTGGGTCTTATATATTAATTTTTGCTCCAAAAGATGCATTAGAACTGATGGTCCGGCTAGGTCTTAGTTTCGGGGAAACAAGGTATTAAAGTTATACTTTCACAAAATGTTCACTGAGTACCTACCATGGGCCAACACAGCAGATGCAGCAGTAAGACAGATACATCCTCATGAAATTCACATTTCAAATGCAACTTTTAATATAGAATTGCCAAAAATTCATAAATAAAGAGGAATAAGTCACGCAACTCCCTGTATGATTTAAAATAATTCTATTGAACATTTATTAAACACCTAACTACCAGTCCTTAAGACTGGTGATGAATAAAATAATGTAGAGGGTAAAGATTCAAATTAAACAGATATTGGGTGCTCATTAAATGTCAGGCACCGTGTGTCAAACTAGGAATCCTCAGTTTCCATCCGAGTGGCCCTCAGTCATGTGTCTGTGCAAAACCAACACTGCTTTGAGCACAGCCTGACTCCTGCTCCAAACTGCTACCAAGGTCAGTTGCATTGGATCCTAACTCTACTCATACCATTTGAACTTGCTATTGTAATTATTTAATCAACTATTATGTAAATTAATAAAAAAGAATAAAAATATTTTAATTTTTAAAATCACATCTAAATAGAATGCTTTGGAAAAGTTCTATAAAAACATTTCACTTAGGAAAAAAAGAAGAGAAGCTGTTCAATTAGGTATGGATAAGCAACTTTAAAATATTAGGGACAAAACTTAAAAATCGAGAAGCGTACTGCACTCACTTTGTTTCACAAGTATCTTTAAGTTCTTGTTCTCCTTTAAAGAAACCCAAACTGGAAATTGCAGAGGTCCCATTACAGCTTTACTCGTTATAACTCATGTCAGACAAAGGCTGCCAGCCCTCATTCAAATATGCCTTGGCCATATATTTTTTTAAATGATGAAAATGCTTTTGTTGTTTATTTATTAAAATAAACTTTATTGAGATATAATTTACCTAAAATAAATAAACCCATTTTAAGTGTACATTTTGATAAATTTTAAGAAATTCATAACTACCACCGTGATCAAGTTCTAGAATATTCCCTTTACCCAAAAAAAGTTCCCTTGTGCCCCATTAGTGTTAAACCTATCCCCCTGCCTCAGAAAACCATTGATTGTTTTCTGTCACTATAGGTTAAATTTGCCTTTTCTAGTATTTTAGAAAACTGGAATAATATAGTATGCAGTATTCTTTTTCTTTCTTTCTTTCTTTTTTTTGGTTGGGGGAAGGGATCTGGCTCCTTTTATTCAGCATAATGTTTGTGATGTTTTCCCATGTTGCTGTACTTACTGATGTGTAGCACTCCATTGTAAAAATATAGCATAATACATCTTTTCACCTGTTGATGGGCATTTGAGTTGTTTCTAGCTTTTGGTTATTGCAATTAAGCTGCTAAGAACTTCTGGGTACAAATCTGTGTGTAGAAAAAGGTTTTCGCTTCCCTTGGGTCACTATATGGGAAGAGAATGCTGAACCATATGGTTAATATGTGTTTAACTTTTTAAGACACTACCAAACTGTTTTCCACAGTCGTTGTACCATTTTACATCCTCACTAGCAGTTAAAAGAATTCTAGTTGCTGCTTCTTCTAGTTATCACTCGGTGATGTCATTCTCTGAAATCTTAGCAATTCCAAGCAATGTGTAGAGGTACCTAATGGAATTATAATTTGTATTTTTCTGAAGACTATAGCTTTAGAGCATTTTTCATTTGCTTATTGGTTATTTGTGTAGTTAATTTGAGAAGTGTCTGTTCAAACATTTTGCCTACTTTTTAATTTTGCCTACTTTTTACTCTTTTCAAATTCTAGGAGTTCTTTTTATATTCAGGACACAAGCCCTTTGTCAGATACATATACACTGCACTTATTTTCTCCCAGGATATGTCATTTAATTTTTTTTAAATGGTGTGTTTTAAAAAGCAGAAGTTTTACAATTTTTATGAAATCCAATTTATCTTTTTTTTTTCCTTTTTTGGCTTGTGGGGTTTTTGTTTGTTTGTTTGTTTGTTTGTTTTTGTATCATCTCTTGAAAATATTTGCTTCCCCCAATGTCATAAGTATTTTCTAGGTAAAAGTTTTATAGTTTGGCTTTTACATTTAGATCTATGATCCAAAATATGTGTAAGATGTTTTCAATGAGAACCACGAAAACATTGCTGAGAAAATTAAGTAAGATCTAAATGGGGGGGGGGGGTATTCCATGCTCATGCATTGAAAGACAATATTGTTAGAAGTGTCATTTCTCCTCAAATTGATTTACTGAGCATAAATCCTACCAGATTTTATTGGTATAAAATGCCAAACTAATCTTAAGATTTGTATGTACATGCAAAGAATGCAGAATATGCCAAACAATTTTGAAATGAAGAACAAAGTTGAAGGACTTACATTACCTGATATCAATATTTGCTCTACAGCTATAGTAATTAAGACAGCAGGGTACTGGCACAAGAACAGACATAAAGAAAAAGATATTTAAATTAAATTATGTAATCTGTTCTCTCAACTGGGATTCCCCAATTCAAAGTGCATTCTGATAAGCTCATTGGACCCAAATGCATTAAATAAGATTCTACTGTATTTTTCTCCATAAAATTTTGCCATAAAATTTCAAGGTTTTAGTTTAAATAACATATTCAGGAAAACACCATGCTTCTTTTACTCATTTCCTCTATTATCATATTAAAAACTAGTGTTTTGACTTTTTTTGATAGTGCATTCTAGTGAAACATACTATTGCCTTTTTATTTATTTGCTCTTCCAGAAGGACATTTGTATATATCTTATCAAATAAATTAATGTTTTGCCTCAACCTGCTTATTTGCTAAAAAAAAAAAAAAAAAAATTGTGCATAGTCATGGAAACTAGGAAGAGGCAGAGGATCAACAGAGAGATTTTACATTTTGTCAAGAGATCAGAATTAGTACTTGGTTTTTGATGTTTAACAAACAAGAAAACCCACACACATTTTTTTTTTCCTGGTGGGGGAAAGATGATAATCATTTTGCAACTCACAAGAATCAAATTTAAAAGTGTTTCATTATGATGAAGTCACTCTCATGGATCACTACAGAAAGATATAAATTTTACAACCTGCTGAGCACATCAAATAAGTTTAACTGTACAATCACAATCTGAAGAAAAAAGACTTCTAAATGGTTCTTACCCTATGAATTCAGGCTTATTTTTCATTTCTTATCATTTATCGTGCCTGAAATATTTAAAGTAAGTTATGAGGTCTTAAAGTATAAAGCACTCCTTATAAAGGAATGCTCTTCACTAATAAATGAGAGTAATTTTTCTAACTCTGTGGAATAAAATATTCATAACGGATTAATGTGAAAAGATAAAGACACAATTAAATGTAATTTCTCTTTATTAAAATTAATGTCAGATATTGGGCTTGGATAGGTATCCTCTAACAGAAAATATGAATGTAGCAAAGCGTAAAACATATTACGTTTTTCTTGTAGACCTAAAATGCAAAAGTTTATTCTTCAGTTCACAGGTGGATCCACTTACTCATTGTTATTACCCCGAGAAAATTAAAGTTCAGAATCCATTAGGCTACATAGTCCCTATTGCAAAAGCAACATTTAGTAAACTATAGCAACAGAGTAATTGGCTTCGTGTGTCTGTTAATGCCCACATTAGCTCTCATATTGATAACCTGGAGGAAATTGCCTTACAGAGTCTATTAGTACATGGGGTTATATTTTGCCCTCGGGTGGACACTGCTGATTTCTGTGGCTATTCAGCCTGAGAAGCAAAAGGCAAACATTTTTTCAACTCTTTAGTATCAACAAACTCAAGCCTATGATGGTCACTGAATGATAGTCATTGATCATTTACCTTCATAAAATGTGAGACAGAAGACCTGAGAAGCAACTTTAAAGATTATTATAAAATGGCACTGTTGTCAGTCAAACTGTTACTATCAAGCAAACACAGGAACGACTCCAAATTCTGGAAAGATAGGATGATTGTAACTCAAAGGGCTATTAGAAATCCTGGTCTTTAGCAGTCTCATAGATAATATTGTTGTATCCATGCAGAGCTGCTTTATCAAGGTTATTTGTGACTCTAACGTAACTCCTATCTTGAGTTGGGCGGTAGCCCATTCTCCTGGATGGGAATCAATTTTCAAGAACTTTAGACTTGTCATATTCCCCTTTGCAATTTCCCCAGAATTTCATCTCCTAAGGACTTATGCACTGACATATCATTTGAAATTTAAAGCCCTCCATTCTAGGACTATAAAATGTAATCCGCATACATCTCCTAAGAATCGGGACAGATCCCTCCAATCTTACAGGGAGTTACATGAGTTTCCTTTATGACTCCTCTGTTTCTCAAGTGCTTCATGTTTTCCAATTTCTCTGTCTTTGCTTAAGTTATTCTTAGTCTCTTGATGCCCTGCATCCCATTTTCACTATTCACAATCATACATTATCCAATGCCTGCCTCAAATGCTGCCTTCTCCAAGAAGCCAGACAAGAAATAAGTCCTTTCCTCCTTTCCTCCTTTTCTCCCTCCCTTCATTCCTTCTCTTTTACTAATGAATACTGCAGTGTTTCCCCTTCTGTGAATTGCCCATTTAAAACTTTGACCCATTTTTCTGTCGGGTAGTTCACAAAGCCTTTCTTTATACCACGTCCCCCAAAAGTCCATATAATATCTCCCTGCTTCAAATTACTGCAGAGATTTTAACTTTTTAAGTGAACAAATGGATTCGTTTCATGCTTCCGGCATTTGTGTACCTGCCTCATCTCCCCTGCAAGCTCTTGAGGAACCTTTATGGCACAAATTGTGCTCATTTGTTTATGTGCTTCATGTGTAGCCTAACCAATGCCTGATACCACAGAGACTGCAAATAAATGTATGCAGTGGCAAGCCATCATTTTTTAAATGCTTTTTAAACTTAATAAGGACAGCAAATCTTTGCAAGACAGGAATTTGATATTTATGCCAGCTGATGTTCTCATAGTAAGAGTAGAAAGGTACATCGCTAATTGGTCTATAGGAATTATGTCTTGCTGGTGTCAAATGAAGAAATAAAATGAATGTAACTTTCACAACAGAATTCAAATATGCATAACATCAGTGATCCAATTAAATATTTAGAGCTGAATTAGGGGACGCCAGAAATCTTGGTGTACCAACTAAGGAACTATCTGCATTTGTGATTAAAAGTAGGCCACATTCTATTAAATGACTATGTCTGGAAATGGGGATCCCACACACCTATGTAAGTATCACCACAATAAAATAAATAACTTTAAATTTACCACTAGGGTAGAGTAAAATTCTCCCAATAGTTTAAGTCATATTACTACAGCTGAAAAAAAAGTACGGTTTCTGAAGTCATTCTCTCCCTTTAAAACCTGGTTCTGTCACTTACTGATTGTGTGTCTTTGGGCAAGTCACTTAACCTATTTGGGCAAAAGTTCCCTCAATATAAAACTTGAATATAGTCATACCTACTTAATAAGAGTTGTGTGGGAATTATAAACCAGTGCATAAAAAGAGCGTTGGATAGCACAGAGCACATCCGTAAATACCACCTTGATGGTTACTGTTCTTGCCAAACATCTGCAGATTCCCTATGTGACTGATCCTTATCATTTGGAAATAATACCGCTGAGGACTTGTTTGCTATAACATTTTATTTGCTTATAATAACAGATTAAGATTATGGACTAAGAACACAATTGCATTCCAAGACTATTGAAATAAAAGCATACAGGTACCAAAAATAATAACAACAACAAGTGGGGGAGGGGAAGAGAAAGAAAATGTATGTAGGGGAGGGAGGTTACAATAGACAAGATATTTTACTTAACGTCTGGAATGAAAAAAAAAATCAAATGCGAACACGTTGAAAATAGTGGAACAGGCCACGACTTATAATAAGGGAAGTTGGAGCTCAGAAAGAGGTAAAAAGAAGGCTGAACTGTAGGCCATTCAAGCAGCAGAGATTTTTCTCAAGGGGATCCTAGACACGATGACTACAATTTCTATCTGAATCATAGGGTTGGAAAAGGTGGACAAAGGCTTCCTCAGTCCCATACCTAGAGGGAAATGCCACATCTCCTAAGGCTACTAAACATTTCAAAAGTCCAAGGGGATATGCAACAACAAACCACAGCCAAAGTCAACCCAAAATCATTCTGGTGCCGTGGTGTCTGGGTCTAGAACTGCCTAAGCCCAGAAACATAGCTGAATATTTGCTTCCCCCATCTCATAGCTGAGGTCAAGTGGGAAGTGGACAGATGGCACTAGCTGATGGTAAATTTCTCACTTCTCTTCCAGAAACGTAAAAACGGTAATCAATGGGGAGGAGTTCTGAAATTCATCCACAGGAAGTTGAATCTAGGCTGCGTAACTGTCCACCAGGGTTGGCAGGACCAAGGGTAGAGTACGAAGGGCTCTTTTGTAAAACATAGGCTCATAAAATCTTTGAGCCAGAAGAGACAATCTCTGCAAGTTTCTCTAGATTCTAGATTCCAGGTCCCCTGACTTTCAATAGAGGGATCTCTTCACTATCCCATTCACTGGTTCTTTTGTACATTCTTATTTTGCTAGTTAGTTCTACTTCCTTTTATTTCAAGTATTTCATGATTATAAAAATAGCACATGTTCATTGTAGATAATTTGAAAATTAAGAAAAATTATGAAGAAAATAATATAATTCAATTACTGAGACATAGTCTATTAACATTTTAATGTTTTCTTAAAGACATTTTAGACATATTTTACATATGTTGATCATAACAAATACACAAGTTTAACCTGTTTTTACCCCACACAAGAGTATGTTTGTAAATATATTAAATTCTTCAAATACAGTATCTTAATAACTCATCATTTGGGATCTGCAATATTTTATAAAACGTACTTATTTTTGGTCACTTAGACTTTGCATTTGTCATTATAAATGATTCCTCAGTGACCATTTCTATAAATAGATTTTGTTCAAATTTATATTTCATTAGGATATGCAAGGGGCACCAAAAAATGTATGTAAGAGGACACTTTGGTCAACGTTACTCAAGCCGTAGTTCGCCATAATCAGAGTGTTTGGATACTGATGGTAACCACTTTGAGCACCTCTTGCAATTGCAGAAGTCAAATGTGACTTGTATTCATCTTTTGTTATCGGTATATGTTGAGTATTACAATTTTAATAGTTTTCCTTTCTTAAAAATGTGTTTACATTTCTTGGCACCCTCTGTATCTCTTTATATGTACCTCTGTCTTTCTGTCTATCTGGATTGAGAGATATGAAAATTTAAAGGTCTTGAGGAATATTGCCAAATAATTTTCCAGAAGAGTGGGGCCAATTTACACTCCCACCAGCTCCAAATGAGAGTCATTTATTTCCCTAACTTTTTGCTCATTTCATAGACCAAAAAATGAGACTTCAGTTGTTGTAATTTTCATTTCCTACTTGCGTGAACGAGATTTGAGTTAATCATCCATTTGTACTTATTCCTTTAAGAATTATATATATCTTTTGTCTTTCCCTATTGGGATTCTTACAATTGCATAAAAATTTTCATATTATATTTATCATATTTATTGCAGTTATCATATTTATTAAAAATATTATTCTCATTTATTTCTTAATTTTATCTTTGACATTTACATACACTTTAAAATCTTTGTTGTCAAACTTATTGATAATTTATTTTCTGATTGTTCCTGATTGCTTTATATGCTTAAAGGAAATCATTCCTTAATACCAGGTCAGATTAATATTTATATTTCTGCCTAAGGTTTTTGTTTTAAGTAGTTACTGTCAGTTTTAAAAGATTGAATTATGTAATCCATCTGGATTAGGTAGATAGTGTGAATTAAGGGAATATATATATATATATATATATATATATATATATATATATATATATATCTCCTTTTTTTTTTCCCCCCCTGAAACACTACTATTTTGATAAGACATAACCCTTACTTGTAAAGTAGCGTAAATTTTCAGGAGACGTTTGTCTACCTCTTCTAATTAGAGAGGTAATTCCCATTCTGCTCATCTAAACCACTTCTCCCATGCAGGGCTACCCTAAATCACAATCCCTCTAACTCTGCTGAGTTAGTAAAATGAGTCAGTTGCCTATTCCATTTTGCTATCTGGCCATTTTGACACCAGTGTAGACAAACAACAATTTTCCAATTGTTAGTTTGCAACTCCAAGCCTTTTAATCAAGCCATTTCATTGCCTGTGACAAAAAGGGAATAACCTCTGAGGAACATGGTTAGAAAAGCCAAAGTCAGTGGGTCAGGGTATGATGACCTAGCTTAAATAAAAGAATCAGACTCAACAGTATATTTAAATTTCTAGGTATGGACTATTTAGCTAGCTGTTAAAAAATAATTCTGCTTATGATCAAAGATCAGAACCGCTCCAATTTGAACTACATATGCACATAACTTGCAAGGGTGGAATAACTGATTGCCGGATTCACATGTGGAAGATGGCATTCGTGAATTCAGGGCACAGGGTGACCCTCAGTGGCTCCAATTTCAGAAGGCCTGAACACCCTCAGGCTCTTGACCATATGCTCCCTAAACCTATCAGTGTTCCTTCTGGACTCTTTTCAAACTCAGCAAATGCATCCTTTCCATTGAAGTCGTTGGGATGGATGACAATCTTCACAGGTCATCTAATCCGTGCACCTGCCTGTAGGCAGGGCTGCTCTTAAAACCACCCCAGACAGATGCTTCTTTGCTGTTCTCAAAATTCCCCAGGGAAGGAGGTTCCACAGGCTGCCACAATAATCCAATCCCATGTTTCTCAGTCACCCCTAGAACACTGAATCCTAAGCATTTAGTTAATAGCAGGTGGCAATGAGACAACTCTTTGTCTCTCCCTGAGGAATTGGAAATTGGCCAAATTAGCCATGGGGCAATTGCCAAAGTGTACAGGAACCCCAATGCTGCTGTGAGCTTTACAAATATCAAGTTAAGTGGAGGTATTTAGTGTTCCCAGCTGACAAAATACCAAATTCAGCAATAAGCTGGGCAAGTTTTATAATGTTCAGTCAGGAATGTATATATCAGTAATAAATTTGAAGGCTTACTTTCTTCTTTCTATTAAAAAATAGAAAAATAAAAAAATCTGGAAGTAAATGTCTAAGTAATTCTTAGATAAAAAAACAACTGAATTATAACAATATTTATAATAAATTTTTTAAAAGACATATTAAAACCCATGGGATGCAGATGAAGTCAGAGGGACATTTATAAATTTAAATACTTTCATTATTAGAGAATAAATGAACTAATATTCAGATTAAGCTGCTACAAATGAGTAAATAAGTTAAAACAAAATAAGAAGTAGAGAATAATAAAGCTAAACACTAATAGCAAGGAGTTAGAAAACAATCAAACTCAACACACATGAGAAACCTCTTAAGAAAGCTTAGCTAAGGGGAAAATAGGAAATCTAGATAAAATAGATATCAATGTAGACAAAGATATTTTGGAATTATAAGTAAATAATATGACTATGTCATGTTAACACAGTTGAAAATCTTGATGAAATGGATAATCATCTAGCAAATTATAAATTACGAAATGAAGTCTGATAGAAGTAAAACAGACAAACTTTAGTAGCATAATAATCACAAAGAAAGTTAATACTTTATTAAAGATTTACCAATAAAAAAGATATATAGCTGTAAAGGCCAGTTCACCCTAATGTTTAAGGAAGACATAATTTCTAAATGATTCAAACTGTTCTAGACTTATAAAAAAAATGAGAAGCTTTCAATCTGATTTTAGGAGGATAGCCTGTGTTTACCACCAAAACATGATATTGTGCAAAAAGCGAGGTAAGGAGCAATCCTAATTTATGAACATAGGCACAAGGATTGTAAGTGAATTGCATTAACTACTTGAAACTACCAGATCATTAAGTAGCATATAGTATAAAGTAGGTTTTATACCAACCATGTAGGATGGATCCACATTAGGAATTCTACTAACGTAACTCGTTTACACAGACATGCAGAAGGAGAAAATAATATAAGTAAGGTTTAGTAAATCTTAAAATTTAACAAAATGTAATGGCCATCCATTTCTAATTTTAAAAATCCAAGTAAGAGAGAAATAGATTGGTACCTCCTATATGAAAAAAGTAGTTGACTCAAACGAGTAGAACATATTACATCACAATATGAAATACTAAATGCATTGCTATTAAAATAAGAAGAGATGTCCAAATAAGAAGAGATCTCTATCATTCAATAATATATATTTGTTAATGTGGTAAAGCCAAAAGACAAGAAAATGATAGAAACAATGTAAATCTTAGGAAAGAAAAGACAAAATTGGTAAATAATACTACCATTAATCCAAGTGACCCAAACAAAAGAGTTATAGAACTAATAACATAAATCAGTAAGGTGTTTGGAAAAGTCAAGAGCTTCCTTTTATATAAGCCATAACCACTTAAAAATGGAAACAAAAAGATTGCACAATAGCAAAAACTGATTAATCTTAGAATAAAATTATTGAGAAAAGGTATACGACTTAGATGAAAATATATAAAAATGTATTAAGGAGCATGCAACAATTTAAATAAAGAGAAAGAATACCATAGGGGAGCCTAATTTAAAAATAAAATGACTTTACTGCAGATTTATGGGACACATTCTGGGAATACAGGTTTATGGCACAACATGCTAACAGCAAATTATTTTTCAGAAGTATTACAGAATTCATTACTTTTTCTACAGAACTTTTTCTATTTTAATTGAAGCCTATTAGCATGTATATATGTATACAAACACATAGTTTTGGTGAAGAAAAACAAAATTCCTAAGATAGGTTGAGAATTCTACTGTAGACATAGCCACTTTGCAGCACAGGAACATAGGACTGCCCCATTTCGATTGTACCTCTATGTAGTCACAATGAGATGGATTAGAATCAGGGCTGCTGTCAATGTAATCATCTCTAACGTAACAAGTTCGAATCATCTGTGGCCATGACAATGGCGGCAGTTCCGGCAATGTTTCACCGAGTTTCACTGCCACTTGGGATTCGCTCACTTTGATGCCAATCGCCTTAGTGGCTGGTCTAACTTTTCTCTCTGGCCCAAGTGAGAGAAAATAAATGATCTCTAAGGTGAGATAATAGAATGAAGGGGAACAGAAAGAATACCTTTTACTACTCTAATAGTTTAAGGAGCATTTTCACTGACATTCAGCTTAATCCCAGAATAGTGGGAGACACACTTTTCACCTTCATTTTATGGGGAAGAAATATGAATCTGATACTTTAGAAAACTTTGTCTGTTCTCCTTTTATTAGGATATTCTTTTATGATCTATATCGGTTAATCTAATTGTCATAATCAGTTAGCATTAATATGGCAATTTACAGTACACAGTGATTCCTAGAAGAGGGAATTCTGAAATATCAATCCAAGTGGATCCTTAGGGCTATTAGAACCCATCCCCTTAGTGCTCCTCGTATACACATAGAAAATTTATTCATTTCTGAATTGTGTTTGACTTGATCTGTTCTTATTGTTGAAAAGTAACATTTCTACTTGGGAGCCATGTTTGTTTTCTAATTTAGAAAAAAAAAAAAACTGTTTGGATGAACTTGTCCTTCCCCACAATATTTGTCACAAGATTCTTTAATTCTTGTTAATGCATTCCGTGGAGTTTCCTACCCAATTCTGGAACTCCTGTCTTAACTATTTTCAGAAAATCAAACTTTTTCATAAGACTGACCGGCATGGGGTTGGGGATTGAAAACCTTTCGTCATGACCGCTCCTCTTTAACACATGTATTTTCCCCTAATCTTTCTTCCCTTACTCCTTCTCCTTCCTTTCTTCTAGCACTTCTCTGTAAATGAAAAGAAGGAAACCAAGGGAGATAGGGAAGGAGAAAGGAAGGAAACACTGAAGGAAGGAAGGAAAGAAGGAAGGAAGGAAGGAAGGAAGGAAGGAAGGAAGGAAGGAAGGAAAGAAGGAAAGAAGGAAAGAAGGAAAAAAGGAAGGAAGGAAGGGGCCTGGGTGCATTAAATGAAGGATTGGACAAGGATGACCAATGTTTAGGAAAACCATAGCTCGGCTTCTAATAACTTATGAGTTTAAATGTTCCATCAAAAGGATAAAGCTTACTTGGGAATCAGCAATTTTTTTCTAGAGACCCTAGATGGACCTTCATGTGGTTATTAAGTCAGAGCAACCTTTCCCACAGTGGAGCTAGCAGTACCATAACATTTCTAGGCAAATCTCAAGCTTTCCTTTACTCCAAGATTAGAATCCACAGGAAAAGTAGGGCTCCCTAACAGTTTGACTTTTGGGGAGCACCTCCATGCATGTCCCAAGGACCAGCCTGATATTGTTATCTTTAGAAGACCTTGGAAATTTACCAGAAGAGCCCTGTGGTAGGCAGCATAATGATTTCCCAAAGATGACCACGTCCTAATCCTTAGAACCTATGAATATGTTACTGTACATGATAAAAGGGAATTCTCAGATATGTTTAAGTTAAGGATCTTGAGATAGGACATTATCTGAGATACCCACTTGGGCCCAATCTAATCACATAGGTGGTTAAAATCAGAGAACCTTTCCCGGCTGTGGTCAGAGGGGGACAGTGACGGTATGCTGTAGGCTTTAAAGATGGAGAACGGGGCCACAAGCTAATGCAGGCAGTCTCAAGAAGTTGGAAAAGTAAAGGAAATGGATTCTCTCTCTTGGAATGTCCATAAAATACTGTAGCCCTGCTAACAACTCAATTTTTGCCCATTGATATCGATGTTGAACTTCTGACCTAAAGAATTGCAAAATTATAATTTGGTATTATTTTAAGCAAATAAGTTTTTGATAATTGTTATAGCCACAGAAGGAGACTAACACAGGCATCATAAATTAATATTGACACAATCTTTTATGGCCAATAAAGCATCTTCATAGCGTATCAAACCAGTTTGGGGATGAAGAACTAGGGAGAAGGCCTAAGGTGTCTTCATGTTTTGTCCACCCATGCATTACTCAAAAAAAATGATTTGCATTAAAGTTACATATGATAAATCCAATCATAGTTCTTAGTCAATTACCCAAATATGCTTTTCTTATTGTTTCTACATTTATAAGTGAGTATCAAGATAATTTGTTACCTTGGGAAAATTCACTCAGTCTGTAACTACCACACACTGCAAATAAATGAGGCAAAAAGGAATTGGAATTTCCTGTGATAATGGAAAGAAACAAGTTTTAGCCTGGGTACTGCCTGTTAGTGGGTGTGGCTTAAACCCCTCTTTCTCTCTGGACATCATTTCTTCAACAAAAAAAAGAATTAGGAGATGATTTCAAGGAAATTTATAAATTCTTAAGTAGGCATCAGGAGTTTGAAACTTCTTGAGATTACCTGCATTTTGTTTGTAGGTGGGACCAGCACAAACAACAAACACACACACACACACACACACACACACACACACACACACACACACACACACAGATTTTTGGAGGATCTGCTTAATTTTTGAAACCTGAAAGTAATCTTTAAATCTGTATGTTTACTTTTAAAGTCTGATGGTCTGCCTTCAGTTGAATCTGGTGCATTATTCACATACCGTGTTTCCCTGAAAATAAGACCTAGTCAGACCATCAGCTCTAATGTGTCTTTTGGAGCAAAAATTAATATAAGACCCGGTCTTATTTTAATATAATATTAAGACTGGGTATAATATAATATGATATGATATGATATGATATAATACCAGGTCTTATACTAATTTTTGCTCCAAAATACACATTACAGCTGATGGTCTAGCTAGGTCTTCTTTTTGGGGAAACATGGTAGTTATATTTAGCAGTAGTACTGCTGATGTGCAAAAATTAAAATACACAAAAACACACCAAAAAACTTAGTTGACTTGACTTGCATTTCTGCATACCTAGGCACTTCCTGTTTTGAATCATGAGAAAAATGATAGATATACCTTTTTTCTCACCCCACAAGTCCCTTAAATCTGTTCTCATGAAATTTCCATCTCCATTATCCCCTGTGAAGTGGCTTTATAGGTTTATCTAGGCTGTTAGTACTATTACATGGCAATAAAAGTGGTTATCCCCTCTAGTTTTTTTATAGATCACTAATCTGATATTACCTTCTGTTTATCAATAGTCACCAATTTCCCATTTTGCACAGATAAAGACCCTTTCTATAGTATACCACACCAGAGCTTTCATCATTGAACCCAGGGTCTCTATCCTCCCATGTCCCACCACTTTTCCATCAGCTAAGCTTTGCTCCAGTCCCAGATCTGTTTTGCTGTCTGCAACACCTTAGTGGTCCCCAATTCACTGTGCTTTCCTACCTCTATTCGTTTGCACATGCTATTTCTTCTCTATGTGATATCTTTCCTCTCCTTCTCTACTTGGAAAAAAATTCAGTTCCTCCTTGAAGACTTGGCTCAGATATCACCCCTTAATATCCCCATTCACCCCCACGGCCCCCAGACATTCTCTCTCAGAGCCATATTTTCACAGCCCCTTTATAACACTTATCACATGAGAAAAGGATTATTATATTTTTTTTTTGGTCCTTAACCTCTAGTAGTCTATGAGTTTCTTGGGAACAGAGACCTCTGAATTTAATTATTTATGGCACATTTTTCCCCCAGCAAGGATTTATAGCAACTCTGATTCACCCCACCTAGGTCAGTGATGGACATATAGTAAGCTGTCAATAAACATTTACTTATCAACCAAATCAAATAACCTTATAATCTACTGTGTCATTACTAGACATACTGACTCACTAAAGAAGAGAGATCACAGAAAATTTAGAAGATAATTCTCCTCATGAGTTTCACCATCTCTGCTGTTTGTTTAGTTATCAAAGAAACAGAAATTGAAAACAGACACAAAAAAGCTATGCAACCCACAAAACCTACCATTATGAAAATGTGCATTCCGTATCGATGAGCTGGTACTTACCTAGAACCAAGTGAATATGTGTAGGACAGCATAATACATTGAATTTATCCTCTCTTAACCAACTGATGTTACAGGATCTCAGGCAAAATAATCACTCCCTTTGTTTGGTCTTGCATTCCTCTAGCACCAGGAGAACACAGTGCATTCCACAAAGGCAGTGTTAAGGAATAAATTTTAAAAAATTGCCTAACACTGAAAGTCAGAAGACACAAGTTCTATAGGTATATATGTCATTAATGAGCTGTGGTGTTGGGGAAGGTATTGCCACTCTCTGGTTTTCAGTTTTTATGAAAATTCATCACTAATTCTCATATCTCCCCCCTACCCTGACCCTTATATCAAACCCGGAGAATCTGGCACACTCTATCAGCTAAATTTTCTCAGAGTGACATCATTTTCTCAGTGCAGGTGGGCCTAGGGTTATGTCAGAATCACAGTGTAAGTATGAACAATGTAGGTATACAAGGGTATGTAGGTATAGTGATAAAGTTCCCTTAGGTGACTCTTAGTTTTTAAGGTAGGAACCAGAAAACTCCCTCCAGGTCCCTCTAGTTCCAACAATCTATGATTTTATAACTATGATTGAGTAGTAGGGATGGCACAGAAAGGACAACAGTGTAAAGCGCAGACTAATTCAGAAAATAATAACTGGTTGAGAAAAGTAACATCATTAAAATCAGATATATATGCTGAGCAAACAGGAACAGAGACTTGTTTTATGAAAATCTAGGCTGTGCTTCTTAACTGTCTTATTTTGTACAAGATATTGAATTGCCTTTGGACTGAATTTTCTCATCTGTAAACCCCAGATACTAATGCCTCCCTGCAGTGGGGATTAAATATGATTCAGCATGATGCCTGGCACATAGTCAGTGCTCAATAAATGGCTGTCAATAATTATGAGGCCAGACTGGGAAGGATATACATAAATGAGTAAGACATGTCTCTGTCTTTAAAGGGTAGGGCTCTACTTCTGGTTTAGAATCTCATGTAACTCAGCTCTAGATGGGACTAAAGAAAACTTCTGTGAAGGAAAGGAATATCAATGTTATTCTAATGTGTTTTCTGTTTACTCAGTGACCCCAAAATAACCAGTTAATATTTTAACATCTTAACTAGAAATCCCAGAAAATTTTATGTGTGGCCATCATCAGAGACTGGTTTCAAGTTTATGCACAGACACAAAGCCCAAGTAACCTACATCATGATGTTGTAATACCCTCAGTACTGCAATAATGTAGTGAACACTCTCTAAAAACTACCTGTGTGTCAGGAATTGCTATAAAGAATTTACAGGTATTAGTATTAACTTATTTAAACCTCAAAAACACTGTCATAAATACTATTATAATCATCACTATTTTACAAATGAGGAAAGTGTGCAAAGAGAGCCGAAACTCGCTCAGGGTCACTGTGGCAAAGCCAAAATTCAAATCTAGGATGTCAGACTCCAGATCCCACACACTGGGCCTCTCTGGAATGGTGCATAATGACAGGAACCCTAAATGGGCTACAAGAAAACCTGAATAGATCACCAAGATTTTAGATCTATCTTGGTGTCCTTGAAAAAGTTACTTCCTGGCTAGGTCCAAGGTTTCTCTGTCTAAGGGATTTGGATGAAATCTAAATTTCCCCAGCATTAAGAACATCAGAATTATTATTCTGGTTTAAATACTGATTAGCTCTCTCCTTTCCTTAGCTTTCCAATTCACACCATCCTGGGATGTGAACGACAAGGATTAGTGTCTGAGAAAGCTTCCACTCCCCCTCTCATGTTTTGTGATATTTAATTTTTTAGCTATTGTTTTTTTTTGTTTTTCCTGGCATGTGTTATGTTTGCAACACCAAACCGTGTGTATACATCTATATGTTTATAAATGTTTATGCTGCTATTGCTGTTGAGTTCCCTTGTTTAGAGGAAATAATTGACAAAACAAACACAAATGGAAAGGAAACAAAATTAAGCAGACCAGATTTCACCAACAATAGGAACCTCCCAGTCACACTTGTCTCATCATTTATAGTGTTATATTCCCATCTGCACCACCACTGCAGCCCTCACTATCCCTTCTCCTGCTTCATTTTCACTACAGGAGACACTACCATCTGACATATGACAGTGTTTTCCTGAAAATAAGACCTAGCCGGACCATCAGCTCTAATGCGTCTTTTGGAGCAAACATTAATATAAGACCCGGTCTTATTTTAATATAATATAATATAATATAATATAATATAATATAATATAATATAATATAATATAATATAATATAATATAATATAATATAATATAATATAATATAATATAATATAATATAATATAATATAATATAATATAATATAATATAATATAATATAATATAATATAATATAATATAATATAATAATATAATACCGGGTCTTATATTAATGTTTGCTCCAAAAGACGCATTAGAGCTAATTGTCCAGCTTAGGTCTTATTTTCGGGGAAACATGGTGTATATTTGACTTAGTTATGTGTTGTTTCTCCTGACTAGAATGGAAACCAAACAACAGAGGCTTTTTGTCTCCTTCATTCATTGCTGCTGTGCCCATGCCTATAAGAGTGCCTGCATACAGTAGGTGCTCAATAAACATTGATGAATGAAACTAATATTTTTCCTGATAAGGAGGCTCTCTGGGGACTAAACTATTAATGTCACTATTAAACTTCTGTGTTCTCACCTCACTTAATGTCATCATCCACCCAACGCAGAAGCCCAGGAATGAGCCTGCTCGTCCCTCTTACTCTCTATTGAACTGTGAGAACTTGAGAAGAACGCAAGACACCCAGACTGACTTCCAGTCTCTCAAATCCTCTCCTGTTTAACACCCATCCCCCCAAAAGTACCCACAGTGATCTTTAATTAATATCTATCAGATCAGGCTGTTCCTTTGTTTAAATCCTCCAAGAGTCCAAGACTCTAGAGTCTAGACTCTTCAGCAGGAAACAAAAAGCCCTTCTGACCTGACCGTGGATGACCCTTTAAGTCTCATGTCCCCTCCTGTACACTATTCTCTACTCTCTTTGTACCCACTGAATGGTTTATCTGAAATGAACTTAAAGTCATAATTTGCCTGGGAAATTCAGTCCCAACATAAGTTATTTAGAAAACCTTTCCCCAATTTTCCAATCATAGAAGCCATTCTAACTTCTTTTGTCTCATTGCATTTTTCAACTAACTCCATTAATACATTTGTCTTATCACAATTGAGTTATTTGTAAACATTCTCTATTTTGCAGACCCAAGTTTAATGGCAATGCCTAGTGCAGTGGTTGGTACATAGCAGGTCTTCAATAACTACTGAATAAATAAATGAAGAAGCGAATGAATACTATAAATTTCCTATCTAGAGATCCTTCTCCTCCTCGTTTAAAACATGTTTCTAAACGAAATCAGATTCCAAACCCTTACCAACAAACAACAAGTTTAGAATTTTCCTCGTCTTACCTAAACAATCTCGTGGCCTGTCTACAGTATCTCTTGACTTCCCCAGTGACTGCAGCGCCGAGGCCATTCCTTCCACAGGTATCTTCTTACGTAAACTCCCAACAAGAATCCACCTTGAGCCTAGTGTCCCAGTGAGAATGCTGCTATGAGAAAGTTCGGATTGGCAACTGCATGCACACACCTGAATTGTATTTTCTTGATCTGTTGGAGGAGAACCAGAAGCGATAGTATCCCCACGTGCCTGTGACCAGGGCTGTAGAGCATGGGAGATTCCAGGAGAGTAGGATGTGGGGAGAACTGTTCCCAGGATTGCTTTAGAAGTACAAGAAAAGTTTTCTTTAAAATCAGGGTGGCACAATAGCTGCCTGAAGACACCACACATCCAAAATTAGGAGTGGGAACTAAGTCGAAGAATCAGTTAATCAGTGTCTGGCTTCCTGAACCACCTTAATGAAATAAAATGCCAAAATTCACAGATACATTGACACTCCTGCTGACGGCCTAAAATAGCATCAACTTCCGACTGAGTGAGCCAATTGCTAGCTATTGCATTTACCTCTTTTGCCTGATGACATGTCAATAGGGTGACCTTATTTTCAAGATGAGTTCCCTTCACCCTCTCTCATTTCCACTTTGGCACTGAGACTGGACTTTGCTTTTTCCAAGGCTCACTAGACTAGAAGATGTCACTGTGAATGGATTTATAAAAATTAAAAGTAACTATTTCCGTGCATGAAAGGAGGCAGCACTGGATTGGGACAAAGTATTGGGAGAAGGGGATATAGATACTGCTAAAATCACAAGAAACAGGTTTCAAGTTCAAGAGGGAACAGAGGAATAGAGATGCATGTCTTTAGGGCTGTTAAAAAAAAAAAAGAGTATTACATTCTGCACTTGTCTTATCTCACTTGGAGTAAGTAGCCCAGCTGGGCACCATTACCCTTGCAGGGGAGCCGAGAGAGTGTTCCTGCAAGGCAGCTGGTGTGGTGCACACAGAGTGATGGTGCACCTGGATTTCTACCCACTGCCTGGTCAGGGATGGAACCCTTCATTCAAAGGATATCTAGGCATAGTTTTAAAATCCCATAAGAGAATTAGAGGGAGAAACAGAATGGGATTTGGCAGAAAAGTTACATGATGAGCACAGACTCTGTGGGCCCAGTCTTCTGCCAGGCCGGGTCAGCTGACCCGCAAGCTGTAGTCATACGCAAAGTATATGCTGGGGTTAAGAGCCGGCTTTGGGTTCACATTGCACCTCCAATAATTATCAGACTCTGGGAAAATTATTTACCTTCTCTTTGCTTTAGTTCCGCCTCTGTAAAAGAATAGGGCCTACTTCATAGGGGTATAATCATGCAATATGAGTAACATATAAAACTTGTGTATAGGAAGTGCTCAATATATGCGAGTCTTATTTTAAACAGAAACATTAGTGGAAATACTTAGGATCAAATCAGACTAGAGAAGCTGTACTTTAAGTAAAAGTCTTGGTGGAGTGGCATAGAGAGATTTAACATCTCATCTAGCTCTATGTCCTTATTTTGCTCTTTGGGGAAGAGTAAGATAAGGAAGATGTGATCTCTCTTCTCAGTGATCTTACAGTAAAGTAGGAGGTGTAGACATAAACATACATATATACATGTATATTATGTAGTGTATATATACATATATACATATGTATGTGTGCATATATAGATGAGCTATGAATATAATGATAACAAGAATTGGAGAAATTAATTGACTTAGGATTTGGAGGCTATGTTCTAGGGTAGGTTATGGTGCCTCTCTATTTGTACAAAATTCTTTTTTTGTCTTTAAAGCTACATTTGCAAACAAAGTACATTATATCTGGATCCTGGACCCCAGCAGGACAATATCTTCATTTTTCTTTTTCACATCAATAACCCAGGTGAGTTCAATTCAAGGAAGCATCAATTCCACCGTGGCCAGGTTTCTGCTGCTTTGCTGTTACCCTGCTCCCTACTGTCTGATAAAAGAACATTGGGATCAGATGTGGTCCAAGCTTGTCCAGACTCTGACTGGCCTCTAATTGTTCTATAGAGACCACGGGTACATTTCTGATTGGTTTGGGCAACAATTGCTGATGAGTCCCAAACTCTCCTTATTGAAATGTCTTAACCAAGGCAGGAAAAAAAAAAAAGAAAAATAATAAAAAAGAAAGACAATTTCAGCAGACTACAAAGAAAAAAATATAACTGGGTTTTCTAATACCTTCAATTCTCTAGTAGTAATGCATTCTTTGTTCTGCTGAAAAACACTCTGTACTGATTATGCTGACACTGACAGTAAAGCTGTGTGGTAGTTGGTTTTCTTTAATTTTTTTCAAGTTCGTATCTCAGATGAGAAAGTGGGTTATGATTCATCTTGCACAATCTGAGTCAAAATTCATTTTTGTCCCTTTTCAATTAGTTCTTCATTCCACATTAAAAAGCAAGAGTAGTTTGCTCAGCAAATGAGAACATTGTGGTATGCCTTTGTGTGTTGCTTTCTCACACACAATGACTGAAAAATATTTTTTGTATTATCAAATAATATTCCAATAGGAAAAAACACAATAAGAAAACACAAAGTACTAATTCAAATAGAGGCAGACACTAACATTAAAAATTCAGAGGGGATGGTTATTACACACTAATCATAAATGGCATAAATCAAATCAGATGCTACACTGGGAAGCGATACAAACATCTCTTAAATTTTTGAAATGTTACGGTTTAGAATGCATTTTATCATCTATTAATTTAAATTGATCCTCACATAAGCGTATAAAATAAATAGGGAAAATAATGATCTTTTTTAATAGGTGAAATAACTGAAACTTAGGAAGATTAAGTTATATAAAATTGCTGGCAGTACAGGTAATTTAATCCAGAAAACCTAAATTAAGAATTTCTCCCATTTATTAACCTGTCCTTAGGCAAGCTGATTTCTCTGGCAAAATGATAACTCTAATCTTAAAACTGCTGGAATAATATTTTAAAATAATGCATAAGAATATGTTCTAAAGCACACTGCAAATGTCACCGATGTCAAGTAAAGAAGATATAGGACTTACACTTGGATACCCTGACTCCAAATCCAGTGCTTTGTTTCATTATGCCATGTAATATATGATGAATTACTCAATTTTATAACAGTGTTGTCTTATCTACACTGAAGACCATTATCACATTAATGGTTACTAGTATTAATATCACTATGTATTCTAAGTACTATGAGAGAACGGCATTATTACTGACCCAGGAAAAATCCTTGGTCAAAAACAGTGATGCTAGGGTATCCAACTGAGTACACAGTATTCCTTATATTCTGCAGTCCTATTTTATTTTTATTAATTGCCACTTAAAGCTACTTTACTGCAGGGAACCTTCTCATAAACCTTAAAAAAGGAGGAACAATACTGAGTACAACATATAATGGTCTAGGGAATATAATTATTTTTCATTTTTTCTGTGGAACTCTGAAGCAAGCAATTTTGTAATTCTACAGAGTAACTGTTTTCCGGTCCACCTATGTTTTAATGGTACAATGGTAGAGGACACTATATAAACAAGTATTTGAGGTAAATAAATTAAGAGGCCAAAAGTTCCCAATAGATCATGAAGTCAAATCTCCTAAGATGAGAAATGAGGCCCATGGAAAATGGGCTGGCTTAAGATGCCATAGAAAGTCAGGGGAACAGGATCAGGCCCAGAATCTGTCCTCTAAATGCTTGATGCCGGGATCTTTACACCACTATACTGCCTCTCATGCTAACATGATGACTCTGGGTGTAAATAATTTTTATTTTGGAAAACAACTCAATGGGTAAGTAAACTTGAAGACATCATTTCACTATAGTGTTCATCAATTTGTCTTCTTGTTGAATTATATCCACATTTCTCAATATTTTGAACATTACGGTTTTCATGGATGAGCATTGTAAAATTTAATTATGGTATTTAGCTGAATTTCTTTTAGGGGAAAAAAGCAACAAGTACTTCAACCCATAAAATCCAATTATGGATATTGTTGACATGGATGAAGATAAAGTAGGTTGAAAATTATTTGATTTCAACAACAACAACAAAGAATAGGCAAATAATAGTATAGATAGTTTACGTATATGGTAAAAATTATGAAGGTCGCTTCGATGATGTAGGAAAAAATGAGAACCTATCAAACTAGACTTTTCTAAGTACCCAATTAACTTTGCCATCATCCTAAGGCTGAATAGGAGGTAAAAAGAGAGATAGTGGAGAATAATAAATGTCTTTCACTACCTCCTGCCTATTGCACCTTTAGCTTCCTTCAACAATTCAGTCCTGTACAGTGTTTTTGTTTTGTCTTGTTCAATTTTAACAAATGATGTTCACTTACAGATAGGAGTGGACCTGGGTCCAGTACTCGGCTAAATTGAAGGTTTGATGGAGAACCACATGAGGACCGGGATAAGAGCTGCGCAGTGGTCTAGTGGCTCTGGGAGAATTTAATGCAACATGACTGACATCAGTCATACTTACCGTGTTTCCCCCAAAATAAGACCTAGTCAGACAATCAGCTCTAATGCGTCTTTTGGAGCAAAAATTAATATAAGACCCAGTATTATGTTATATTATATTATATTATATTATATTATATTATATTATATTATAAAGACCGGATCTTATATTACAGTAAAATAAGACTGGGTCTTATATTAATTTTTGCTCCAAAAGATGGATTAGATCTGATTGTCCGGTTAGGTCTTATTTTGGGGGAAACACGGTATGAAGAGAATTGGAAAAAGGTCATTAATTTGGACCTGATTCT
This sequence comes from Rhinolophus ferrumequinum, assembly GCF_004115265.2. Classification (NCBI taxonomy): domain Eukaryota; kingdom Metazoa; phylum Chordata; class Mammalia; order Chiroptera; family Rhinolophidae; genus Rhinolophus; species Rhinolophus ferrumequinum. The sequence goes on from NC_046285.1 coordinate 57,236,878, forward strand.
GGGATTTCCCAGTTTATTGGCCTTGTATGTTTTCAACTTGGTTTTGTTTATGAGCATTCAACTGTCTTTGCTAAAAACTCTGACCATAGTCCATTGCCAACGGATCTCTACTGCCCAGAATGCTGTCCCTTCATGTGGACTCCTCTGGCATTTCATTTTGTACAGGTCAGCTGGTAATAATGGCAAAAGCCCCTGGCTGGATGAAAAAGAATGTGTTTTCCATCACCAATCATAAAATCTGTTTTCCATTAAAGCCCTTGGTGCTTGAAGATTTAACAAATGCTTTTTCTCCTTGGCCATGATGTTACCTCATTTCTATTATCTCCCATCACACAGACTACAATGATTGGTGTATAGTAGGCACTCAATAAATATTTGTAGATGAATGAATCTGTTCAATTAAAAATACAACAGATGCCTACCAAGTAGAACTCCACAGATGTTCGAACAATGGCTTTGCTGACAGTCAATTAATTATGCCTTCTGACAATTCTAATGTCACTTCAAAGTCTGGAAGAAGATGATTATCTGCCTGTTTTAGAGAAAGTTGTGGGGAAAGTGCTGGTGGGGGTGAAAAAGGGTAGTTTGGTGGAGAAAGGGAGTTGAGTTCACAGTTATCTGTATTTGTATGTTTAAGATCAGAAAATGCATAATTAGCACTTGTAGGTTCAGGCCTCAATTCTCACCAACTCTCAGTACAGAACCACCAGAGACAACCTACGAATGGAGTGCTTTTTGCCATTCACAATGTGTGCCCCCATTCTTCCAGAATGTCAAACTTGCTTTCACAGTTATTAGGCAACTGATGTTTGATTACAAAGTAGGAAAATCCCTTTTCGACTTTTCTTTTCACTCTCTGATAAAGAGAATGGTGGTCTCAATGTAAGTGAATGAGTGGGTGTCTGCTATTTGTATTTAAGACAGTATGAAACACAAATCCTGGGTGGTGTTTCACATCCTTGAAGGGGCATAGTGACCTTTCACAACTGGTTGCTAGGCAAAACACACTTAAACATGGGGGAAGAATGTTTCTTTCAATCTGATGCCCTGCCTATCTGAACCAATTAGATTAGAACAGAAAAAAACTGAGGAGGTAAGGAATTGCACTGGGAACCGACGACTCCAAATGAACTGCAGTGTGTGTGTGTGTGTGTGTGTGTGTGTGTGTGTGTGTGTGTGTGTGTGTGTCTTAACTACGTAAGCTATCCATTGACCAATTTCAATCCTTAACTTTCACAGAAAACACATGCAAAAGAGATCAAGTCCAAAGATGTCAATCTAATTTTGATTGAACTTCAATGAATGTAGCAAGCATGTCTTACTCTATACATTCTCCAGTGCCTTTAAATGATTAAAGAAAGGAATGAAAAAGTCTGAGTTATACTTCATGGCTCTGCCACTACATCGTTTGCGAACCTAGGAAACTTGCTCATTTATTTTCATCATCTCTAAAAATGAGGGGATTTTCCCAGATAGTCTGTAGGACACCCACCACCTGTAATACTTTCTGATTCCATAAGGTGCTAAATACATATCTGTTAAGTGAATGAAGTGTTTTCCTTCTATAGTTTCCTGTAGTTCATGTCCTGCCACAGAGAATATGGAATATCTGCTCACCATTTTCATTTATAGGTTCATGAATGAAACAAATATCAAACATCTCCCATGAGCCAGGCATTGTTGTAAGACTGAAGATGGGGCACAACCGTGACCTAAACAAAATCATGGCCTTCACACAGACTCACATTCTGGTGGGGAAGAGAGACAATACTACAGGTAAGTAATCTGATGAGGATGAGAAAGAAAGATACTGAGGATCTCCTCAGTTATTTGAAAAGGAGGGAGCTCAGGACAGAATCTACACATAGATCCGAAGAAGCTACTGATTTTTATTTTATTACAATTTCAAGGCAAAGTGTTCTTTACTCAAGTTTGAATAAGGTGTACCCAGGTCTGGGTTCACCAAAATAGCTGGCCCTCACCTACTTTATCACCTTTGTGCATAGCCCTGCAGGTCCTCCCCTGCTAACAAAGACTAATTTCTCTTCTTTAGTAAGAGGAAATTTGGCCACACAGTTCAAAACCCTCACAGCTGTGTGACCTTGAACGAGTCATTTGGGCTTCAATTTTCTGAAAAGTGAAAGGTTGTTTTAGATAGTTTCGAAGATTAAACTTTATAATATTATAAATCTAGGCTTTCAAATCAATGCATAAAAACACACTATGTAGCCAAATTAATTAAAAATTAACATGTGCTAAGATGGAACACATTAAAATGCTTAGGATTATTTATTTAGTGCTGTAAACATATATTGCCCTGAGTAGACATTTTACCAGAAATCACTACCACAAAAGGAAATATAACTAATATGTCTCATTAACTAGAAAACATTCTATTCCCACGACCCACAGATACCTTAAACAAAGAGCTGGAGAGAAACAAAACCAAGCAATACATTTTTTCCCCCAAATCAATACAACCTTTTCTCTAAACTACTCATTTTCTAATTTTTCTTCTAGTGTGGTTTTTAATTAATTAGGTCATATTTTTTGGTGAAAAACAATGCTTAAGGCCTCAGGTTCCATCTATACTAGAGGCAGCTGCCCACCTTGGGTCATTTCCCAATTTGTAATTGACAGGAGCACATTGGAAACCATTTTCTTAAAACAGAATAATAAAAACAATGAAATAGAAATTACTTAGCACCTCTCAGTTGAGACCCTCTAAGCACTTTTCAAAGCAATCACATTGTTTCTTGTACTGATGAGAAAGCTACAGCACAAATATGTTAACTGATCTATCTTACGTCCTTAACCAATCCAGGAACAGGGTCCTAAAAGAGGGTGATGGGGTGGAAAGAGAACAGGATCTGGGGTTAGCAGTCCTGAGCCCCAGTACAATTCTGCTGCTTAGGGTATCCATGCCTTGTTGGGGTGGTGGTGGCCCTAAAGAGTGGGGAGACCCTTAATCTGGACAGATCCTGTCCTCATATACCAAATGGAAATAAACATACGTTTTGCAGGGCTGCTTTTTAGCTCAAATAATATAATAAGTATAAAAGTGGTTTACAAAGCCTATGTACATGTTAGTTATAATCATGTAATAATAATGATAATGTTAGTGTACAATGGGAAATTGGATGCAAGAGGCTGATTCCCAGGCAAGTTTAGACACCTAAGACACTGAATGTCACAGTTGGGTAGTGCTTCCACGATTTAATCTCAGAGTTCGCGAGATGCTTGAATACTAAGTATCACTTCCCCGACAAGGGGGTATGGGTTTTGGCCTAGACTCTTCTAGGAACTTGCTTCTCTCTGTTTAAAAAGTTAATTCATTATACTGAATGGGAATTTGCCAGCTTCCTCGCACTTGCCTTTGTTGCTCACTTTGGAAGCACAATTCATTCCTTTTCCACATGGCAGTCCTCCAACAGCAACGAGGGTTTCTTTTCTCCATACCTTCAACTGTACCTCAAATACTGGTTTCTGAAGGATCTTAACCCAAGTTCTCTGGCCATGCTCACTATTGATTGGTCTTATTCGCAGGAAAAGAAATGGACTACCATCCTTGGTGTTTGGGGCACTGTGTTTCTATTCATGGACATTCAATGGACCCTCATTTTGCTCTCAGTTGAGAGGATACATAGTGTCAAATATGGTGAGTTGGTTCTATCAATAAAGTAATCATCATAGCACATGCCCACCCATGCCTTTCTTCTCTTGAGGCTTCCCAGGTGCCAGCTCCTTGCTGCTTCCCATCTCCTACTGCCCAACTGTCCTTTGAGGCAGTAAAGCCTAATTCCCCTAGAACAAACTTCTGGATGTATGCAAATTTTCTCAATATACCTCATTAACAATACTCAGGGACAAACAAAAAAATTCTTAGATAAATGACAAGTTTTGAGAAGAGAATTTACCTAGTGCTTTCTGGAGGTATAAGGATTCTTCAAATAGCTCACTAAACAATATCAGGACTCAGACACTTCACTGTTTTTTTCTTTTAAGAAGGAATAAGACAATACCATGTAAACAATGCCAAGATAATTATAGGTTGTGCTTCAAAATAAGCTGGTAGATATTCTCATTCCAGCTTATTCTAATATATTCTCATTCAGATATATTAGAGTATCCATTTGCAGAGATACTGCAAATATCTAGTGTTGTCTTTGGTTTTAGGGTCTGCACAGCCAAAACGCCACTATTTTGGAGAGAATCATGCCATGGTCACAGACAGAGACATGTGGATCTTTCCAAACATGGCCTTTCTCTTTCAAAATCTAAGAAAGCAAAAACCAAGAGACGTTGAGTGTATCAATCAGTATGAAAAACTCTCGGATAAATGCAAAGAGATATGTCAAGGATATCTAGAGACAAACTCGAATTCCTTTTAGATTTTACCCTCAAAACTGTCTAAAAACATAAGCTCCAATGCTGTCAACCAGCCCTGTACACTCCCCAATTTTCTAGCAATGATACCTTTTTCACCACCATTCATTTTAATAGCAAATTTTAAAATTCTCTCTCTGCTATTTTATGTCCTAAAATGTACCCTAACTTCTAAACATCATCCCTTGTTCTGTCTATGATCTATCTTTGGAACTGAGAGTGTCCTCTAGTATAAACATAGTTTTCTAGTCGCCTAGAGAAGCAGGTTGCTCTACTATGCAAGCACCTGACCAAGGCATGTGGTCTCGCTACAAATGATTTGGGCTAAAGACCTGTTGCCTGGTTAATTGAATCAGATGAGAATTTTCTCCTACGTCCACCCTTCTGTTTCCTTTCTTCCCAGTACGGTGCAGCGTTTCTAGGCCCACTCAAGGATTCCACTGCCAACGGAAAGGCACTTGGGAAACTGCTACAGCCCAAATTGAAGCCCAGGTAGATGGAAAACGTTCACAGCACGAGAGACTTTATCTTCACTTCAAAGATATAGACTTAACCAACTGCTGTAATAGAGTTCATTCTTGACAGCATTTACCTAATACTGGAATGCAAGTCACAGTTTTTGGTAAAGATGGAAGAGGGAGAGCATGGAAACACAATACGGAACAGCTTTTTAGAAGACATTATTTTTTTAAAAAAATACACGGCTGAGACTCAGGTAAGGTTCTTGCCTGTAATATTTTATCAAGGACTGGCTTGAGAAAACACGATGCGCTGTAGTTACCAGTGATGTGCCATCCCCTCAGATGAGCAGCAGTGCGACAGTCAGCTGACGTGCTTGACAGGGAGGTATTAGGTATGCTGTCCTCCTACCGTTTACATCTGGGCCATGGCCAAAAGCCCATGCTTAGTGTCACATCAGTTAGTTCCGGAGTTAAATACATAGTTAAAATATAATGTCAGTGACAGTGAAGTCCACGCCACAAAACTGATGGCCCTGGGCAAAGGTGGTCTCACATTTGACGATCATGAATTCAGGAAGGCAAGAATGACATGAGGCTGGGATAGCCCACTATTGACAAGCTGCAGGAATACATATGTCTGTGTAGTAGTCATAAATCAGAATGGACTTGAGACCTGACAAATAAGTCCGAATTCTGAAACTTATTAGCTTTGTGGACATGACAACTCACCGAGTCTCTCTGGATCTCTGTCACCTCACATAAAAAAGAAAGACATCATCACCAGATTTGACAGTCAGACCATGGCTATGAATAGGCCTTTTAAATTTATAGAGCTTTAGGTAAATATCAGTTTTTGTCTTCATTACCATAATGGTTATCATCTCACCAACAACGGAAAGGGTGTATGTCCTGTAGAGAATAAGAAAACATGCACGAAAAAGGGACGTTTTAATGATCCATTGTAGTCATTAAATAGTCAAGTTTAGAAGACACAGGAATATGCCCCTGTCTACTTTTACCATCCAAGAAAATATTCTAAGATAGTTCATTTGTGACAGTTTTCAATATATTTTTGGGAAAAACTAGTGACCTGTGTAGTGTGTAGTAATAGCATCTCTAGCTGTTTTAATCTAAAGTCATTTGGTCCTCTCCACAACCTCTCTCTCTTTCTCTCTCTGTATCTCTCTCTCTCTCTCTCTCTCTCTCTCTCTCTCTCTCTCTCTCTCATCTATCTAGACTGTTTCAAAGTTAGGTTTCAGACATCAGGTGACTGCACCCTAAAAACTTCAATGTGTTGCTCCTAAAAATGACATCATCCTATATAACCACAATGTCATTAAAATAGACAAGAAATTAACACTAATGTATTATCTAATATATAGTTCATATTCAAATTTCTCCAACCTTGACCCAAATACTTCATAGTTGTTTTTTTTTTGATCCCGAATCCACTTAAGACTCATGCTTTGCATTTGAATGGCATGTTACTTTAATTTTCTTTAATGTAGAACAGTCTCTTTTAACACTGGCCTTTTTGAAGAATTCAGGACAACTTGTCTTGAAGAATGTCACATCATCTGGATTTGTCTATGTCTTAATGGTTGGATTCAAGTCAAATATTTTAGCAAGACTATTACATAGGTATGTTGTACACTTCCTTTGATATCACATCAGCTGGAGCATGTTAATTTGTTCCACTATTGGTGATGTTAAATTTCATCATTTGAATAAAGAAGGTTTCCTCCTTGTACACTTGAAATCTCTGTAACTTTACTAACAATTGTCACCCCAATAAACTTTAATTAAAAAAAAAAAAAGGTTTTCTCCAGACCTCTCCATTTATAAAGGTATCTTCTTTGTACTTAAGTCATCTGTAAGGTGATCTTTTGATATCCTTCCTGAAACTTTTAAGCATATCATAATTACGGTTCTTTATTTAAAAAAAAAAAAACTGTTAAAAATGATAAGCTCTATAAAGAAAACAAACAAAAAACGAAAAATATATTCATGAATCATTTCACTTAATGAATAAAAAGCAACATGACCACAGGGGAATCTACTCTGTGTATGTACAGTTTCTTTCCTTTCACTCCCTGATGCAGCTTGTAATCTAGTAGGAGATCTTTGACAAGAAAGTCCTTAATGGCCTTTAGCAAATCAGCTATAGTATCAGTAAAATTTCCAGCATTAAATAGGCAAAGTCATGGGAAAAGACAGTAGGTTGATAGAGTTGAGGCACGGCGGGGGTTGATAATTTAAGAGAGTGGATTTCTTTTGGGGTGGTGCTTGGAAATGTTGTTTTCAACCCAGAATGGAACTAAGGTAAAATTCTGATAGAGAACAAGAGAAGCCTGTTATCCATCTCTCTTGGGTCGGGCCCTCCTGTTGTAAATACCCTGATATGTAGCTCTCCTTCCTTCATCTCCAGGAAGACTTATGGATTCTGTCTTCTACTGTCACGTAGGCCTCGAGCAGACAAAACAAAGCGCGGATATCTGCACTGACATCCCTTACATGTCTGCCTCTCTCCTGTCCTACCATCCCTAACAACACCACAGCTGGCAGGCATAAAGAATGTGTTCGGGAAATGTTTAATGTTTAGAGCAGAACAGTAAACAATAGTTCTATTAACTCATCCTTTGATTCCTGCCTTTACCTAGCCAATAAGAGGGAGAGCTGGCAGTCAAACCAAGGTATTTTGGCTTTGGAGCCCACATTCTATCCACTAGTGATGGAACAGTTCCCACAGCATTTGATCTCAAAGTGCAAGAGCTCAGTATGTCAAATAAGGTCCCTAGCCTTTAGTCAGGCATTAGAAGTCTTCTTCACACGGGTCCCAATTTACCTCTCCAAACTTACTTACCAATATTTTTCCCTTGTGCGTCACTTCAATGGTTGTGTTCCCTATATGTTAAAATTCCACTCATCAGAAATGACATCACTTCTCTACTGTTGTTCTACTTGCAAATCTTTATTAGCATAATTAATTCAAAGGTGAACTGCTCCATAAACACTTCTCCATTCTTGCCTTGGGATATCCTCTCTCCTTTTTCTGAATTCTCCAAGAACTTTGGCTGAACTTTAAGTCACTTGTCACTTGCTGTTTTGTATATAATTAAACACCATAACTCTGTACACATCCCCTATTAGATTATAAGCTCCTTTAAAGATAAGACCTATGTCTGCCTGTCTCCACACGCCTCCAGCACTCAGCGGAGTATCCTGCATATAATAGACACTTGATGGGTGTTTTCCATATAAAGTCAATTTTCCTTGAATAATCCTGGCCTCAACTCATATTTTGTTCATTCTATCTACTTAGAAGAGAATACCCTTCCATTATTTTCCATCTGTCCAAAGCTGATCTCCATAAAACCTTTCTAAATATCCAACCTAAACTTTTGGAGGTGTCAGATATGTTTATTACTTAGATTGTGGTAATGGCAATAAAAGTATACACATATGTCCAAACCCACCAAATTGTATACAGCAATTATGTGCAGTTTTCTTGTATACCTCAATAAAGCTGGGGAAATAGCTTTCGGAAGCAAAACAAAAATATGTACAGACCTAAAGTCTGGATTCTAATTCAGTCTTACAATGTATTAGCTGTTGATATGGGGCGGATTACGTAACAATTCTGTGCCTCAATTACCTACTCTGAAAATAATAATAGCATTTACATCACAGGGATAGATAGATATATATCTATATCTATATATGTATATGTATATCTATCTATCTATCTATCTATCTATCTATCTATCTATCTATCTATAATTTGTAAGAATGAAATGAGTTAATTCGTATACAGTACATAAAACAGTGCTGCCATATTGTAAATACTTAATAAAAGTTAATCATTATTTCACGTTCATTCTCAGGGTTTGTAATTCTCATTTGGCAATGATGATTTACCAGTTAGTGGCATATGTTCCATTTTTGGTAGGAACTTAAATGTAAGTCAAGTATCATTAATAGATGTTTGATGGGCATGCCCAGTTTTGCGTTGTTTTCTAATAATGTATGGGATAACTGATCATCGATCATATTCTACATGCCAATAACTTGGATAAGTGCTTTCTATAAATAGTTCATTCAATACTCACATTAACAATATAATCTAGCTATTATTTCCATATTATAAGTAAAACAAAACAAAAACAAGGATTTAGAGAGAGTAAGCGATTTTTTCAAGTTGTCTAAGATAGTAACAAGTAGGGCTAGCACAGTTCTTGAAGGCAAAGATAATATTTAATTCATACGTGTTTCCCAGAGTGCTTAATACATGTTCATTAAATAATTTTCTTTATTGCTATATATTTTTTTGCTATAATATTTGAAGCTATATACTTGGCATGTTAACTTCTCGTTTTTAATGTACTTTAATACAGATAACTTCCTTTTCACTTTTAACACGTCTTTTTAAGTTTATCTTAGAATATAAACTCTTCTCCCACATGGTATAATTTTCATACGTTTTAATATAACTATAGACTTTTTTTTTTTTTTTAACTATCCTCCATGCATTTGTGCTAATCTCTGTCAACTTATGTTTAGCTTCTAGCTTTACATTTTTTTTGGATTGATGCTGTTTCCATATGATCTTACCAGTGTTGAAAGAAATGCTAGAGAACATTTTTTTCTACATCTTTGATTTACCAAAGTGGGAAATGGGGCTCAGGCAGATGGGAAACGTCAATAAGAGGAAGAGGGATCAAACCAGAACTCTTCATTCTCACTATTGTGCTCTTTTAGCCTAGTTACACTGCCTCTAGCATAGGAGTACAAATAAATGTCATGTTTTAAATATCCTATCTCAGTCTATCTATGGCATGGCTTTGGACCAGTGCCCTCAGTTTACCTGTCATTACATATTCCCACATAGGAAGCAAGTGGGAAGACATGAAAATAGGAAATATGGGAAGAAGTAAAATCGCTGCACAACTTGCTACCTTTTTGCCTTTGCTCCCAATGCTCCCCAAATATAATGTCTTTCTTTATATGTCCTTAAAATAGTGCTACTCAAAATGAGGTGCACGGATGGGTGTCTTACTAAGAAAGGTTTATTACTCTGTTATCAGACAGTACAGAAATACAAAGTGAGTATTTAGAAAATATTACAGCAATTTAATAGAGTATTCTTATTGAATCTAATAATGGTAAAACTTGGTCTTCCATTTCGTATTCTTTTAATTTCATCTTCTTAATAACTGATTTTTAATTGTACTGTTGGTCTCCAACAGATTGGGGAGGGATCTTTCATAACAAAAAGCTTGAGAGGCAGTGCTTTAAAGAGTGTGGGTTCAAGTGCCACCACTTATTCTATAAAGCATTCCTCGTGTTCCTGATAAATAGAGATTTTAAATTTTATAACATTTGACCTAAGCAAGCCTATCTTATGCTTCTTATAACATTTTTTTTTTTTACCTAGGTTAGTAATTATTTGTGTATTTTTCTTACTGATCTCTTCTGAATAATTACAACCTCCCTGAGGATAAGTTACGTATCCCCACCTCATAATTGGCATATAACTCACAAATTCACATTACATTAATGACTGGATGGATTAACTATTCATAATTATTCACAGGTTTGGAGAGGAGAGAAGTTAAAAAAACAATCAAACAGAAAAACAATACAAAGGAATATCTTTTCCTGAACTTAGATAGGGAAAGGATCGAGAGTATAGAGTTCAGACACTACCCAATTCTACATTTTGTATACTAACATTTAGGCCAGAATACACACAGAAGTCCTATTTCTGTCTAATAAGAAGTTAATCAATTGTCAACAATTAAGTTTTAAATTAAATTTGTTTCTCAAGAAACTCTGCAATACCCCTGAGATTTTTATACAAACTAAGCAGACATCATACACTCAATGGCAGTCTCTCACAAAGCAATTTCCAGAACACTCAGTTGCGTGCACATGAATACCAAGTCCAATGCATCCAGACTAAAAATCTTTACCAGTGGAGCTGATACTACACCTAATGACTAATTAAGAAAAACGGAACAGGACATTTACTTCAGAAATCAGCTCTAGAGCCCACTCACCAAAGTATTCATCGGCAGGAGGGTTTTCCATGTCATACAGCATCTTCTTGGTCAGGTGCTCCAGCTCATCTTCTGGGCGGAATGAGGCGGTAACTGCTGGAGGCCCCTTTGTCCCAGTTTGTCCACCCTGCAATGCAGAAAGCACACAGTCCTTTACATGCAATCTAGACATCACGAAGGTAATCGGGTCGTGTACACTGTAGAGGAGGAAGCACTGGACACGGCCACGAGGAGACCTGGGTTTCAGAATCCATTTTATCAGTTATTCCGTGTCTGACCATAGACACAGTACTTTATTCACTGGCCTTATCTACAGGATCATCTACTAGCAGGCTTTAGGAATCCGTGTTTACAACAGGAGGGCTCTACTTCATTTAACAATTGCTAGTCATATATTTATTAAAACAATGAAGAAATTGAGCCTCCCTCTTATGGAGCTTACAGTCAAATGAGAGATAAAGGAACATTAATAATTAAAGACAAAACAACTGTGGAAAGTGCACAATCAGGAGACAAATGGGACCTCTCATGTGGCCAGAGAAGAATTCCAGAGAACAGGCGGTGACACAGACTAGGACTGAGGCAATTAAAGGGGAGTAAACATACAGGTTAAGGTTTCTCACATTCACGTGAGAAAGAATAAGCTCCTGGCAGTTGTGTGTTTCTGGACTATGTATAACATTGGAGATAGAAAAGGAAACACATCTTATTGATACGAGTCTAGACAGTGTAGGGCCTTGTGTTCCAGTCAAGGAGGCTGAGTAATGCTTTTCCCACCAGCACTGTAACCAGCCAGGTATCAAATGGGGAAGGTAAATCAGTAGCTCTGACATTGGGTTGGTGTTTAAATCAGTGGGTGAGCCAGAATTATAGCCATGTAAGGAAATCAAGTGACAGGTGAAAGAGCACTTTAAGGTGATCAACCAAGAATCCAAAGTAAGTAGAGAAAGAAGACATGCCAGATAGATGCCAGATGTAAAATTGTAAAACAGTTTTGTACTGTGTAAATAAAAGGGGATTTATTATATTTTCCTTTACCTATATTGTAACTGACCATTTACGATACCACACTCCAACATCCTCCATCAAAACATTAAAAATAGAAAGAGTGGCCCAAAGGGTTTAGAAATGATGATGATGTCCACCCTGGCTAATGGGCAGAGATGAGATTGGGGATGCTTTCCCCTGATGTTTATGCATTCTTAAAATTGTTGACCAAGAGTTTCTGCTTTCACGAATAGTTTACAAGAATCAGTTCAACAAAACTTGCATAGTCACTCACCAGTTATCTTCACTGTACTAAATGAGTTCTCAGATATGAAAATCCAGGAAAGTACAAATCCCTGTACAAATGTTTCATTCTTACCACCAACATTAATTTCAAAAACTCCACGAGGGGTATTATTTTATTTTTGTGAAATCTCATGCAAAGCCTTCTAAACATATTTAAAATCAACTGGTCACTATTTAGCCTTTCTCTATAATTATCTTCCATTTTTAGGTTTTTAAAAATGTACAAAAAGTTCAAGTACAGATGTGCAGAAGGATGAAAAGGCCAAGAAATATTTATGTTGCTCACTAACCTTATGCCTGGGATTTTATTTCAATCTGGACAATTTGGTTTGGAGATTCAAATCACTGAACACTATGAAATGTTCCACGCGGCAGACATAAAATATCGAGCTGCCTCCTGGGATCTGAAGAATAATTATCTCAATCCACTCAATATGATATAAGAAAACCAGGGTAGGGCTATTATAATAAAGCCAGGACATCTTAGACTCACTCATTTCCAATAAACATTAAATGTTAAATTTGGAGCCTCCTCTAAAGCACAAATGATGCCTGCCCTATAGAGTTAGTGTGAGTGTTAAAGATGCTGACAACTCTTCCATTTATTCTTTTGCTTATCAGTTTATCATTCTTACAGTGTCTGTTTTGTATACCCTCTGCAAGCATCAGGGAGGGACACAAAGACATATTATACAGTCTTTGCCTTTAAGAGAATTGAAATCTAGTAGGGGTGAGAAACATACATAAATGATCAATTGTAAAAAGGTATATTTGTGGGAGTAAATATAGATATGAACACTGGAGGAGTGATTTTCTAGTATGATTAAACTTTAAATTGCACATGCTATCCATTTCTAGGAAAATTTTAGAGATACTAATACAAGGACATAAATTTATATGACCAAGGCTGGTCACAGGAACTACATTTGAGAGAAGGAAAAATATTGTAATTATCCATCCATTGCTAAGAGATCACCTAAACAGACAATAATACATACATACAGTGGAATACGAACAGGCTTTAAAATAATACATTGTAAATCTATATGTAAGAGTATGAAAAGATGACCTCACCATGTTATCAAATGAACAGATCCATAAATAGAATATCTAAATGAAGGTCTCATTTTTATAAGTGCAGTTTAATTTCTGTAGATCTATACATGGTTAGAAAAAAAAACACAAACAACAACAAGAAAAACAAAACAAAACAAAACCCTGAAAGGACACATACACAAGTGTTTTGAAGGGGATTATCTCTGGAGTTGGAATCCTGGGGCAGGCTCTACTTTTAAAGTTTATGTTTCTTTATTTCACAGTATGTAACTATACTTCTGCAATCCATGAAATATAATTTTTAATACAATGTATCAAATGATAAAGATATGCTGAATACTAACAAAACCCTGGAACAGGCTTCTAACCTGGATCAAGTGGGGAACTCTGAGGAGCAAAAGTTCAGAGGTCAGAGGTCAGGGGCAACCTAGTGTGAGTGGGGAAAACTGCAGATGAATGGTTTAGTGTTTAAGAGAAGAGGCGGGGAGAGAGAAAGACTCAGCCAATAACTGCCATGCATACTGAGGTACTTAGGGCTTCTGCAGAGGCCAGGGCACTAGGCCTATGAGAGACCACAGACAACTCCGAAAATCTGATGAGCTAAACTCTCTTTAGCAAAGAATGATATCCATAGAGATGCACGTACAATTTAGTTCAATTTCAGAAATTTCATAGTCCACAGGAAACCTATCAAAAGATCCTGAGGTAGGAGCATCTAGGCAATAGAAACTGCAGTAGGGTTCCTCACCAGGGGAGGAAGCTAAGCAGATTCAGAAGTTTTCTCTGGAGTGGAGTGTTATGAGACTGGAGTGAGATGGAGAGTCGATCATAATATATCTGTGGCCAGAGAAAAGCGAAGGGATAAACCACGTGACAGTGGCATTATGGCTGAAGACAGAGATTAACTACAACAGGAACTTGATGTCCTTAGGTGAGATCCTGAACCTTTTATAACTTCAGATTCCCTTCTGTAAAATGGGCTTGCTAATGTTAACTCACAGTCTGTGTGAGAGTTAAAATGAGACCACTTGCAGCTCATGCCATAAAGAGCTTAACTACTTTCAAACCATGGTGACAAAGAGAGGCTCTTTGTATTTCCCAACCTGCCTCTGAAGAAGGGGATTATCCCAGCTCAGGTGATAAAGACGAATGAGGATGAGAAAATGACCTATATTGGTTTCCAGACTTGCAATAATGAGACTGAGCTCCAAATGTGATATCACTTGACTCCAAATTCCATGCATTTTTTCCCAACCAACCATTATTTCCCATAGAGAAAATGCTAGAAAAGTATGAAATATTGCCTCTGATATCAATGGTGCTGGCTGTTTTAATTTAAATCAACAACTATAAAAAAAAATACCCTGCTTCCTAGCTTAGGATGGACAGTCAGGGAATGGACACATTTTATCGTTGTCTGGGCCTGATAGCTGCTTTCCTTTTAATCTAAATAAAGGAAGCAAGAAGGCTAAGCCTGCCCTCTATAAATTGAAGCCAGCAATTCAGATTCTACCCTTAGCACTTACATTTCAAGTAGAGCTCTAATTTCAGAGTTCTTACCTTGTCAGTAATTCACAGATTTTAAGAAAAATATATCATTCGTTTCATTCTTCAAAAACTCCTTATTTGCTTGCAATACTGTTTCTGAAATAACATGTTTGGAAAAGAGCTTTTCTTTTCTTTTAGATTCTAATCTCATAATGCTGATCTTGAATCCCTGGTATTCCTTATGGGGAAAGATGCCAAGAGATCTTCTCTTCCAGTGTTTCTGAACTTTCCTCGGGCTACAGAACCCCCCCCCCCCAGTCTTACCCCCCACCCTCTTCCAGTGCATAATACTTAAAATCCATGGACTACAGATTGGTAAAAACACGGGTTCCTCAGTTTCCAGTTTCCTCACACCGAAGAAGAGATGGCCCGGGACTTTCTTTGGGATTCAAGTCCCGTTAGTTGTAGTTTAGTACTTTTCTCACTGGGACGAAGAGACCCCTATTAATTTCTCTTTCTCAGTAGCGCTTAGGACTCAGCATATTCTAAGAAAAGTTAATAACTGTGTCCAATTCATTTTTTAATAAGTAGCTTCTAGCATTTCAACTGGGTAATAGAACATAATTGAAAATGTGTGTGGTGAGGGACAGAGAGGAGATGGGTTGCATTATTTTATTTCTTCAAAAGTAGAAAGTTGAATAGAATCAGCAGTATATCCATCGTAGCATAATAATAATTCCTCATATTTGTGCGCTCCTTTTCAAGGTGCCTGCCTTCACATACATGCAATTTCAAGTGTTTACACCACAGCGCCATACGATCTGTCGCCCTATTTTATGAATGAGGGAACTGAAGCTCAGGGAAGGTAAGTGGGCAATCGCGTGTAAAGAAATACCCCTGAAAAACGGCAGAGCCCTGACAGAAACTGTGTGTGCTGAGTCGGGCGAGATTCTGCTACACCGCAATGTCTCTTAGGACTCCCATATCATCATTTCCAGGCTCTTCAAGCTCTATTATTCTGGAATATATTGGATTTTTATCTACTGACTTTATTATCTGAGCAAAGATATTTTCAGAGTGGAGGTTTACTACTAAATAGTGAGACAAAAGCTCTTCAAAGCAAATATAAACAAAGCCGCTAGACTTTTCTAAAGAAAAGACATTCTTATAAGTATCAATATCAATCACTAAATTGGGTATTCTTAGAAATGCCTGAACCTCCTAGCAAAGGCAAAACACATTACCTGACCCCCAGATGAGTCTTTGAGAAATAGACTTCAGAGGACTCCTTCAAAATTCTCTTAACATACATACCTTTTCTAAGAAATTGCCAAGTGCCAAGAAGTATCATTTTAAAGTCAAATTACTCAGGATTCCTGCCTCTGACAACTCACAGTTTAAGAAAAAAGAGCCATGAACATAGATAATTATAATAAAGTGCAAGTACTAAAACATGGGTATGAATTTGATGATCTGAGATGGGAGAAAGCTGCCAGAAATGAAATGCCCTTTTAGTTTGATCTTCAAGGTTCAATTGGATTTCAGCAGATATTACTAGGAAGGAAGGAAGGAAGGAAAGAAGGAAAACAAATGGAAGGGAGGGGAAAGGAAGGAGGAAAAAGAAAAACAAAAGGACAGAAAAAAAGTAAAGGCATTCCAAGAACAGAATTTATAAGAGAACATATATATTAGCAAAAATGTTAAGAAACAGAAGAGGAACAGAGCTAGGATGAAGCTAGAGAAATGGGTTGAGGTCGATTTTTGTCAAGACTTGCTTTTAGGTAATTAGGAAATTTAAAAATGAGGACTGACTTTATTAAAGTAATACTTTTGAAACATGCATATTGGCAAACATCTCAAACACCAAGGTCAATGACGCCTTGAAAAATGCAACCAGAGGTCATGGTCTTTCTGAGTAATTTAATGGCTAATATGCTTAAAAAGGATTCTGATATTTACTGAGTCAGAGACTGCTGCTGCTCACCCAAATCTGTTTGCTCTCTTTCTGAGCACACAGCTAGACTACGTTTTCCATTCACTCTTGTAGTTAGATGTAGCCATATGAGGTACAAGAAGGAAGGCACATAACCTGCGGAAGAGAGCCACCCACTGACTAGACTGGCCTGTCTCAAACTCTTACTTACAGAAGGGAGACTGGAAAGGAATATGCGCAAAGGTTAATGGTTGAAAGTGATGGGGCACTTTCTATTTATATTCTATTTATATTTCTCTATATTTTCATTGTTCAACAGTAATGTTTTTTCCCCCCCTCAGGCATGAAACACACACACACACACACACACACACACATATTTATTTTTTTTTCCTGACACAAAAGTGTCAGGAATCAGAAAATGTTTAAGTATCACAACTGTTTCTTCTCTGCCATGGTTTTCTTCTTGCTAGGGGCCCAGCTGATTATCATTCTAGAGCCAGCTTAATATGAAAACTGCAGCAAAATGTGAATCTAGGTCTCCAGTAAAAGTTATGGGTGAGACTGTGTAACAGTGTGGAATGCTTCTGCAAGCAAAATACATATGGGCAGAATCATCGGTGAGCAAGAAAACTACCACATCGAGAATAACACAAATAAACAATATCCGCTATTATTTATATAACACTTCATAGTATTCTTACATAGGAACCCATAAGTACAGAAGACCTATTTTTCTCTCTAATCTTAGCACTGCCTTTAACTTGCCCCATAATTTTGATCAAATCATTTCTATTCCCTGAGCCTCTGTATATTTATATGTAAAATGAAGTTTTCAAAGATTCCTTTGATTCTACTCTATCATATTTGTGTGCCCATAATATGCAGGGTATATGTTATTATGGATATTTATAGTGAAATCACAGATATTTACGGATGCTTTATAGTCTATAAAAACAGACACAATGAGTAAGTGGAAACCTCATTATTACGGAGATTTCCACTTACAGGAGGACTTGAGTCACTTGTCAGCATTCCCTGAAACAATCTAGAACTTCATTCAGCATTCTGAATCTGAGTAAGCCGCCAGCAGGTCACAGGGTTTCTGCAGCCTACTGAACTTTCACTATAAATGAGGCATGTAATCAAGAACATACAAAGGTCAACCACCCTATCCTACCACTACTGCTCCTTGGGTGGAGAAATAATTCCACCATCCCATCTGAAGAGAAAACGAAGGATGGTAAAAAGCCTACACTAAGGTACAAACAGGGAATCCCGCCGGCTCTCCACCCCTCCCCCTGAGAACACCCACTGCCTTGAATCTTTGTTACCGGCAATTTAACTATTTTAATATATGTGGTAAGAATCCATTTTACAAAATGGCTACCCAGTAGCTCTTGAGTTACTTTGGTATCAACCTCAGCGTGGGTCATTTTTCTCCCGTGAGTTCCAACCTGCTGTTGATTTCCTAGTTTCATAGCACTGGAATATTTGAACTTACTGCCAATCTGAACCTCACCAGGAAAGTTCCGCACAAGCAGATAAAATAAGGGGAAAAGGCAGCCACAATATTCAGAGACATCACATGATAATGAATACGCTATCAGTCTGGGTACCAGAGCTGCTCATTTTTCTTGTCCATTTGTAATGATGTACAAGAGGTGCCTTCTCTCAAAGGGAAAATAACTTAAATTATGCGTTTTTGAAAAAAGAAACATGGAAATTATCTCCTTTCAAAAGGTAGAATTAGCCCCATTTTGGAGCTGAAAGACTGCCAGAAAAAAATATATTTCTGATATTTTCATTCCTTTCCCCCTTCTATTTAACTGTGTCAAGTTTGCAGTTTGCAATTTCCTGAGGCTGCTTCTACTTTTCTGACTCTCCCTGAATTAACTCTACTCTACTCTAAATGTCTCACTGTTTGATGGAAGGAGAACCTTTTCAGACCAAGGACAGAAATTTACTGGATATCCTCTCGACTTCAGGTTAACAGCAGTGGGCCACAGAGAAAGAAGAGGCACCTATTAATAATGAGAAACCATAGGAAGAAACTGCCTATTAATAATTAGAAACCCGTAAATGAACTTTCCTCACAGCTTCATGGGAGCAGAAAAGCATGAACTTACTTCTTCTATTCATAAGTTCCATTTTCTTGGAGAATAGTAAGGACACAAAGGTGACCCAGACATTTTGACTTTGCAAGTTTGATTCTAGCTTAGAAACCCATTCCAGTCAGTCAACTTTCAAAAGCTTGATTGTCTTGCAATCTCTTTTTCATAGTCTCTTTCTCATGCCATGCATTAATGCCTCTGAATCACCTTCCCGAAGACAAATTTGGAATCACAGCCAAAAGTGATGATTCTGACTTACAGCCTAGTAAGGGGGCTGGATGTGACTGCAACCAACGGAAAGTGTTGGATGTCCATTAGTATGTCGGTGGTGTTTGCACACTAGGGCGTCCTGATGAAGTAGACTGAGCCGAGAGAAAGTGGCCTCTCTCCATGCCCACCGCTCTCAGTTTCCATGTGTCAAGGCAGACTCAAGAGTGTTAGGGCTTGAGCATGCTCATTTCTAGGCCTCCTGTCTAGGGCACCATTTCAGGGCCCCCAAGGTTTGATTCTCCATTATTGATTTTTCTCACCTATAAACTGGAGGATAATATCTACTTCATCTGAAGAAGTTTTATAAAATATTAAACATCAAATGCATGGCAGTTATAATGATCAAAAAGGACAGCTTACTGACCACTAACAAAAATGATTTTCTTCTTGGTAGTGGAAAGTTTGCAGAGTTACAACATCTCTTCTGTAACTCTCCATTTTCCTATTTGCTGATGAAGTACTGCAGTGTAGTATATCTGAATTTCACATTAATTGTTTTAGCAAGAGGTGTAATTACTCTGCGTTCTTTTAACTATAAGCCTTGGAATACATGACATTTGGTGACCATATGCTTTGCTGCCTCTCCAGATTGTCAACTTTTCTACATCCTAGCCTTTGGCACCCAAAGATAAATAGTAAAACAGGGCTTGTGTTTGGCTATTCAGAGCAAAGCAGCCTCCCTTGTGCTTTCCCACTGAGATGAGCTCCAGGCAGAAAAGGCACAACCACAGATGCTCTCTCACCTGGTAGGCAAGAACTAGGAAAGGCAAGTAGGAGGAACCTCAGAATCTCAGGGTTAGGGAGAAGCTAGGTCAAAGATCTCTTGCCAACCTAGTTCAAAGTACTCATTTCACTGCTCCTTCCTCTTTACTCCTAGGCTGGTCCCTTTAAAGGAGAAAGCAAGTTGCCTATGCAGAGCAATAACATTTCTCTCAATTTGTTCCCTTTTTTTTATACCCCTTAACGTTGTCCCTGCATGGGACTAAAAGCTATTTCCACAATACGATAGCTGTTAAAAACTGCATATATGTTTCCCCCGTTAATTGGGCTTTATGCATGTTATGCATAGTGATTTGATATACTCAAGGCAAGATAATTATAAGACATTATTTCCATTGGTAGGTTTCACCTCAACAAGACCCAAGATATGAAAAGTTGAATAAATGGAACAAAGTGTTGTTCAGGGCTGTGTTTTCAAACTAAACCAGGTGAAGGAAACCAGGTCGTGGTCTTTGCCTGTGCCTCACTAGTGTCTGGCAATGACTTTCTCTGAGAAGACATTTCATCTTTATCTGGTTGCCTGGAACAATGGAAAAGGCTAGTTGCTCCAACATTGGGAAAAAAGGTTTTACCACAAGACTGCTTTCTATGCATTGCCCCACAGAAAACCTATATTTAACCAGAAACTACACTTTTAATGAAGCTGTATCAAGCAGACACATAGTGTTTCTCTTACCAGGGCTCTGGCCCTAACTGTGGTTCTAATTCACTGTGTTCAAAATGAGGTTTAATCAATTCCTATTGCTAAATATTTACTTGTGTCCAGTCCTTTCTGTTATCATGTTTCAAACAGGGTATTCAGATAGTACATCTGATATTACAAATGAATAAAAATATATGAGCAAGAGTGCCACTGTGTGTGTCTATGCAGATATTAAAAAACAGATACTAGAAGGAAATATGCCAAACTATTAACAGTTCATGTAGAATAGTGGGATTCTGAGTGATTTAAACTATTTCCTGTACAATTTTTAAATTATCTAAATAAAATATAGTGAAAAATGGATGACCCTTAGAGAACAATAAATATCTGTTACAAAACATAGGATTTTAGACTTTTCTTTTGTATTTTATGGTATGAAGCAAGGAGAGAATGGAGAACCTGAAGTGAGGACAATTTGTTGAAAGGCACCTAGATTTTCAGTCTGATATGCACAGAAACACTTTCCTACTATACAAGCTATTTCTATCTAATGGGCTTGACAGATGCCTGAACGTGACACCAGACACTGAAATAACATGCAAATCAGTTTTCGGTTTTAATATGCAAATATGACACTTGGCACATCACTTTCCATTCCTGAGGTAAATTTCTGTTTTTGAGTTTTTCGTGGGAAATGCATACCAGCAAACAAATGGTTAACTACCCCTATTTCACCTGACATAAGGTGGTTTTCATTTGAGTCAGAAAGGTTCTTGCTCAGAGATCCAAGGTACTTTGGATGCAAAGAGAGGGCATGCATTTTTTTCAATAACAATGCCACCTGCAGCAAACAAGTCTATCCTCTGACAGGAGCACTGATCACACTGGATTTCTGGCCTGGGAGGTTGCGGGGGAAGTAGGCAAATTGTCTCAGTGAGAATAAAGAAAAAAGGGTTTTTGCTGGACCTGTGAAAATCAAAGTAACAACATGGTGGGAAGATTTGCTTCTGGCCCAAAACAAAGAGGAAGTAGTTAAAAGTCCTCACTTCCAGGGTATTACAGGAGTGCGGAAAACTATATCCTCTGGTGAACGCTACATTAAATTATCTACCAATACTAGTAGTTAGGCATTAAGGCAGTCATCAAGATAAGTGAGATAAACCCAGTTCAGGGAATATAGAAAACAGTCAGGAAATCAAGGCACATGAGGGAAAAGTAGAAGAGTGAAGCAAAACATTGACAGTAGACAGTAATTAGTGTGGCTTACTTTGAGGTCAGACAATTAAGTTTGTGAACTCATTCTAGAAAAAGTGCCAATACCTCATTGCTGAATATCACTACGGTCACCTTCGAAGTACTCCCCTTGGGAAGCTATGCACTGATGCCGCATCTAGTCCACCCTTTGAAGCAATTTTGGAACTCTTTTTCTGGAATGGCCATCAGAGATATCATCGTATTATATCTTTGATGTCCTGAATGTCATCAAAATGTCTTCCTTTCAATATTTCCTTATCTTCACAAAAAGAAAGAAGTCATTGGGGGCTAGATCAGGTGAGTAGGGAGGGTGTTTCACCAGTTATTTGTTTACTGGCTAAAAACTCCCTCACAGACAGTGCTGTGTGAGCAGGTACATTGTTGTGATGCAAGAACCATGAATTGTTGGCATAAAGTTCAGGTCCTCTAACTTTTTCATGCAGCCTTTTCAGCACTTCCAAATAGTAAACTTGGCTATTTGTCCAGTTTCTACAAATTCATAATGAATAACCTCTCTGATACCAAAAAATATTACCAAAACCATTGCAACAAGTTTGTGAACTTAATTGTCCAACCTTGTAGACACGTTAGAGTCTCTAAGGGCTATCTGCTTTTGGGTCTGAATCCCAACCCACTACTTACCAATTATGCAACCCAGGGCAATATGCTTCATTTCACTGAATAATAGTTGCTTAAACTATACAATGGCATCAACAGGATTTATTTCATGTGTTCAATGCAATGGTTATTGAATGCATTTAATGACATAGCATATATTTAACAGATAGGGCAAAAGTTGAGAGGTACAGGTCCTATGACTGAGCACCAGGGCTGAGTGACCAGCTTGCCTCTGGAGTTCAATCCTCTGCAGTTCAATCCTATCAAAACCATTTTGATTGTGCAGTAAGATGAAAATTTGTCATTACAATTCATTACAGTGACAGAGAAAATGCACACTATGTATCAAATAGCAAGGTAATGAAGCAAATTATAGCAGTATGGCAACAACACAAGAGCAAGTAACCATTAAGTAACATTTACTGCCTGCACTGATTAAGAAATTATTATTATCTTTAAAGATATGCTTCAAGATATGCTGTGCTGTATAAATATCACGTGAACATATCAACAGATGATATGGATACGGAAGAAAGAGAAGTTACCAAAACATGTAGAGAGGATAAGAATTAGACTTTGAGGGAAAGAGAAAACCTTTTACATTTCTATTCTCCCTTACAGGTAACAAGGAACTCTTGTGCGACACTCGCAAACACTAGTAGCTTTAATTTAATACTTTCCACAGCATGAGAGTGTTTTTTTTTTCCTTTTCTTTTTTTCTTTTTTTCAGTATAGAGAAACAAACCAACTTAGTGGTTTTGATAAGTGACGATGTTAAGTGACTTAGCCAAAATCACACCCGTTGTAAGTGGCAGGGCCGGGAGTTAAACAAGAGTCTTCTGATCCAAGCGTAGTGTTTTTCCACTAATTTACAGCTGCCTCTATATACTCATTTAGAAATATGAAACTTACATGATCTATCATAAAGGTTAATCAAGACAGGCAACCTCACTGATTAAAGCACGATGCTAATTATACCAGAGGCTGGAGACCAATGTGGCCCCTATTACTTTCAGAAACATTGATTGTGGTGTAACGGAGAAAGTGTGGGCTTCAGAAGCAGAAAGAGCTGGTTCAAATACCAAGCTATGCTACTTATTTTGTATAACATTTCACAAATTTTTTAAAATTTCTCTTCGCTATAGCTTCTTCATCTGTAAATGGGGATGGGGAGGGTAGGTGGGGGGAGGGAATGTCTCATTTCAGGGCCATTGTGAGTAATACCGAGAACAAGACATGGGATGTGCTAATATTTAATAATGGCTCATGTCTTGTATCAAATGTTCACAGTCTGCCAAATCTGAGCTCTGAACGTCTTTCAAATGTGGCAGGAAGGTGGATAAGGGAACATGAGCGACTCAGTGTCATTCGTTAGCACTACAACAGAGAGGTGAAAAGATCATGCTCTGATACCTAATTTTAAGACCGACATCATTTACTATTTCTTACTGACCATCAGCCACAGTTCAAATAATAGTAAATCTATTGAAGAAATATCCCTCTCCGTAAACTCTGAAAGGTAGAAATACATAAGTGCTAATTTATATATTTATTGATTTATAATTTATGAGACTGACATGAGTTAAGGTATACTTAGTGTTTAGCAGGGGTCAGATAATGTTCAAAATGGTTTACATTTAATCATTTAAGTCATTTAATCACCACAGCAACCCCAGCAGGCAGTTACTATTCTGATTTTAAAAAAGAGAAACTGAGGCACAGAGATCACTTCGACAGTAACCAGAAACCTGGGAGTTGAATCTAGTTGCTAACTCGAGAAAGTGCATGTTCTTTCTCGAGTTCTTTCTCTTTCACCATCACACCAATGTCTCAGGCCTCTTAATCCATCTGCGTTTTTTCAGAGGGCTTGTATGACCTATCTACTAATACGTCACACAATTTACAAGAATTTAATCGTAGATTATAAAGTCTTGACCTATCAAAGGAACCTTCCTTAGGGCCAAGTACTACTTTTTATGATATAATATTTCCTCTGTGTAGAAAGTGGCAACTAAAAACACACAACCAGCTTTCCCAGTAATTCTGATGGAGATGGACTGAGAACAAGAGTTTGAGAGACATGGTCGTTTTCAACAGCTTCACCAAAGATTCAGCAAGAGGGGTAGAATTGCTGTTCAAAAGACTAGTTCCTTTGTCAATTTCTGATACAAGCTGGAGGGTTAATGCTAAATCTTAAAATAGTAAAAGCTAGGAAACAATGCCATTTCCCAGTCAGCAAAGTAATGCTTTTTGTTGTTTTTTTCTTACTGGATTAGGGCCTGACCATGAATAAAATACTACAGAAATATTCTATTCTACAAGAACTTAGGCCTCTCCAAAATGTGCTAAGCATAGTCTATTGGGAGAGGTAACTTTAGATGCGCTGTACACTCTGAGAATTTCTGAAACAGAAGACACACTGGAGATCATTTAGTGGTAGGTAAATCCCTGCATTAAATGAAAAATACCAGAGTCAAGGAGGGGAACTGACTGAGTGGCCCAAAGTCATCTAGAAAATGAGGATAGAATCAAGAAGAAAGCTCAACTCAGGAAAGCAGGTCTCATTTGGTATTAGTTTACTCCTAACATGAAAGATCCTCTCAAAACAGTGATGCATTCTTGATGCCCTATAAAGTATGCCCGTTCTTGGCAACACATTTTGGGAGCCCTAATCTACATTTATGCAGCATTCTGAGATCCTGAGGTGGGAGTTGCTATAAAGTGAAAATCATTGCTGTTATTCTTGGCAAGCCTACACAGACTGACAACAGCTGGCACAAGCAGATGTGGTCCACAAAGGATTCTGTCAGGCTGTGCTGGCGCCATCCCCGTGCAAGTTTCCTTTTCCTCGACTAACAAAGAATGTTTCTCCTCAGTTTCTGCAGACCCTATGAGCTTCTTGTTACAGGTGAGTCCAGAACCCTAATCAAACTGGCCTCAATCTCACCTCTCTCCTTTCATTTTAACCACTATTTCCTAGGGACGTGCCTTTCAGAGAGAAATACTTCTGGAACATGGTGAAAATTTTCTTGATCCAGGGCCTTATGAAACGTCTGGGGATTGAAATAATAACATTCATGAATTCAGTACTCTGTACATGTATTATCTCCTTCGACCTTTGAAATACTCCAATGGCATAAGTACTTTTGCTCCCTCTCTTTACAGATGAGGAAACAGACACAGAGAAGCTAAGTAACTACCTCAAAAATCACAGAGCTGGTATGAGAAGGAGCTAGGATTTGTTTCTAACTACAGTGATGCTAGAAACTGCCACCCAAGTTTTAGTAACTAGAGATTAAGACCTGAAGGATGAGAGCCCGAGTGTCACTCTAATCAGAATGAAATGAATGTGATATAATTAAGCGTCATGGACACACAGAGGGCTATTATTATAACACCGTCATGAGTATCATCAAAAAAGCTATATGCTTCACCATCTCTATCATTCTGACTATCCTGGGTAATAGGTAGGGAGCAAGTTATTACTGGCTTTATTATTTTTCTAATCAAGAAATATAGTACAGTGACTGACTCAGGTCATTCAGCAATGCCTCAACTTCTTGACAATGCTCAATGTTATAGACTTAGCCTCCAACGTTTCTTGAATATAAAGAGAGTGTTTTGGAGAAGAACAAGTAACTAGATGTTAAAGTACACAGAAAACATTAAGAATCATTTTGTTTCACTTACGAGATGCAACCTAGCATGCTTCTGATCCACAGAAAAACTAAACATAACTCACGAAATGACAGCAAATAATACATTTATTCCAAGAACACTAGTTTGAGTGTCTACTAAGTACTAGTGCTAAAGAGATGATTGAGACATGGATCCTGACCTCTAGGAGATACAATAGGACATTTTAGACATCTGGAAATATCCAAAAGTAAAATATCCAAAGTAAACTCTTTTAATCATTACCATCACAACACAGAGAAAGAAGAGATGTCTCAAGCTGGAGAGATGAACGGACACTCATGGAAAAGGTGGGATTTTTAATCAGATCTTAGATGAAGATGGAATTTGAACATCCAGAGATGTAGCAAGAATGACATTCCAGGTGAAGGCCCCAAGAAGTACACAAAAGAGAGTCAAGTTGACAAGTTCACACCTTTTATTTCAGGTAAAAATACATGTAACTGACCTCCAACTCTTGTGTGTCCTTCTATTTTCTTTTGTTTATTTCATTGTCTACGCTGTGCATGAATGTGTCAGTGATATTTTAATGCAAGAGGGGAAACTGTCTGTTGGTACAGTCAACCCATATAAAAGGCTACATGGGGAAATATGTCTGTCGGTCAGCCCAGGACCGTGACACAACAGGTCAGCCGTTCCAGAATAGGGCAAACACTACACACTGAAATGTATGCTTTTTGCAGATCTGAAAAAAATGATTGCTATAATGAGAGGCTGAAGAAAATGAGCATCAACGTGGCTGTGATGATTCCTGATGCTAACAACTCAATGTTTAGAGGAAGACCAGGGCAGAGAAACAAGAGTGCCCTGGGATTTTGCTGCAAGCACTATGATGACGCGTAGGGGTGAGAATCATGATGGAAGCTGTTTTTGTTTGTTTATTTGTTTGTTTGTTTTTGCAAGTTCCATAGAGTACATACAGTCTTATAGAAAAGCATGGCTGAAAGTTTCCAGGAGTCCTCTCCATTTCCTTCATAGGCATCTATGTTCCAGTGGATGCGAGGCACCGTCACACGAAGTCAGTGTTATCATAAAAGACTTCTGAAAAAACTCAGTGTGCTTGACGGTTTCTGTAATTTAATCCACATCTCAGACAGTAAATAGGAATCAAGTACTTCTTTTTCCAATGAAGAAATATCTATTGAAAATAAAGACAGAGCAGCCTGGTTGTTCTGAGCTGTACATCTCTCTTTGTCACAAATTTGCTGGGTGCTCTCTAGAAAGTCATTTCGCCTCTCTGGGCCTGGTTCCCTTAAACTAGTATAATTTTCAGTCTCTTAATGTGCGTGATTCTTGTGACAAAGAAAACAGGGGACGTAAAATTACTCGAGAAATTTGTGGACAGCAACATGCCTAAAGGTGACACACAAACCATCCTCATCATCGTCATCGTCATCGTCATCAACATCACAGCTAAAATTTTTAAGCCAGGCCTATTTTAAATGTTTAAAATGAACCTCATCCTCCTAACCTCCTGATAGTTAGTTACTCTTAGTGCCCTCATTCAACAATGAAGAAATTACAACAGAGTTATAAGCATTGCTCCAAGTATTGCAGCCAGTATTCAAACACGACTACATCTCATGGCCCTAACCACTACAGCACATGTGGTGTTATAAGGGGTGCATTGTGGGTACTGTTTTCTCTTCTCTGCTTTCTAAATTTGGCTATGTTGTTATGTTGCTCTCATAACTAAAAATTAAAATGTGTTCATCCAAATTGTATTTACTGAGCAGGCACAAGGTGGCAGATACTGCATTAGTCAGCACTTTGATTATAAAGGTAAAGATAAATTTAGAAATGCAAAATACCCCATGACACAGTAGCTTAAATTGACGTTAAATGTAGCTGATATTATTTCCTCTCTGTGGAAAAGGCATGGATAGAAATATCCTGAAGGGTAAAACAAAGGGTCTTAGATGAAGATAAAGAACAGTGAAAAGAGGTAACCATAATTACCAACTAAAAATGTGCAGGCATTGTACTAAATGGATATTCTACAAATTGCATGTAATATCATTAAACCTCCTTCAGCAAATGAAGAAACAGAGGCCCAAGAAAGTTAAATAGGTTCCCTAAAGTCTTGTAGGTAGTACAGGAAGAGCCAAGACTCAAATCCAAGTCTATCTGGTTCTAGCATTTGTGTTCTTAACCATCAAACTACCTGTAGAAGAGGGAGAATGATATGGAAGGAGGAAGAACGCTTTGATTATTTTCTTATTCTACCTGGTTCTGACTACAGGATTTTGGTGAGTATTGCTAATACCCATCTATATTTTACACTGCTATTTATCATCCTTTAAAATGTGTAGTGCTTGTGCTCAAAGGGAACATAGAAATTAGGCCAACCTCTCACTTCTAACTAGTAGATTAAAGAAACTTGGAACATGTTTGGGGACATCAGAAAAATTAAAGGTAAAATTGGGAAATAAACGAAAGTTTTTCTTTAAGCAAGTGGAGCAGTCCCTTTGGAACAAAATATGATATTTCATTTCAAAGAGTAGTTCATACTAACATTTCTATGGCAAACATAGAAGCTTATAGGTTTAGGTTTACTAAACTCTAACGTCCAAAGGGAAAGCTAAACCCCAGCAAATAGCAAGGGGGTCAAATCAAAACGGGGATGTCACATGCGTATAGTATAATGATTGCTGGATTCAGAAGCCATAAGACTAGGATTTAAGCCCCAACCAGCCGCATACTAGTCACATGACCTAACATACGTCGTACAATCCCTCTAGACCTTGCTTGTATACTCTGGACCATGTGGGTTCTACCTACATGTCACAGGGTAGGTTTAAAGATGATTGCCCTTGGAAGCATTATATAAATGTTTAAGTTTGTCAAATGCAAATACTGACAGTACCTTGAATAGAAGAAATGACCTATGATAGAATAAGTTTACCTGTGATCAAAGTCATGGGAAGAGACAGTGATTTCACAGGTCAGAGAAGCATATTGGTCTTAGAAATCCAATTCTGAATTTCCCCAGCTCACTCACTGAGCCAAAAAAATGAGCTCACATCTCCTGATATACCATCACGTGCTAACCAGACAGAAAGTACTAATATCTTTCTCACAGTTTCTCTCATGTAACAGCAAACCTCTTATAAACAAATGACACAAGAAGCTCTGTGACTTTGGGCAAGTTACTTTACTTCTGTGGGACTCAATCACTCCAGTGATTGAATGAATATAGTGAAGGATACTAATTTCTGCCATGTGGACCTCAGAGAGACTTTATTAGGAAAGAGTGAGACAATATATTGTGAAAATGCTCTGAAAACAATAAAATGTCGAAGGCCAGGGACAGCCAACACCTCCTCTTTAAGCCACTGTGAGGACTCAGTCACTTGCAAATACAATTGATTACACAAGCACAAGCAAATCAACTTCTCCTGCCAAGATTTGTTGCCCTTGGTGAAATAATAGCATTTTGGCCAGACAGGAAATTTCGTCATTTTTCTTTTGACTTTGGCTCTGACTTTTGCAAGATGCCTGCCTGGAATTCAGGAACTGAGCACCTAGAACCCAACACTGGTCCGGACTGCAGATCATAGCCTAGAGAAAGCAACTTGATCACCAGTAAGCTGAGAGGAGATCTAGCTCCAGACCCCAGGCTGAAATCCTCCCAACCCTGAGACACCAGAGTCCACAGCCTCTGTAGACAGCCAGGCAGCAGAAGAGTGCTGAATGCCTACCACATGCCAGGCAGTGGGATAGAGAAAGAAACAGATTTACAGAGCTCCTGCTGTGTCAAGCTCATCCTATCCTCTCATTTAATCTTTCCACCTCCTTAACAAGGCAGGCACTATCAGGCCTAATTTACAGATGAGTTAACAGAGGTGAATACAGTCAAAGTAACAGAGCTGGGACTGTAATCCAGGTTTAACTCTGAAACTTGCATTTTTTTGTCAGTTGAACAAAAGTGCCTGCCCTCCAGGAGCTCACAATCTAGTGGGGAAGTCAGAAAGGCAACTCAATAGACTGTGAGCTCCTTGAGGGCAAGGACTATGTTTTATTCTTTCTTGTATCTTCAGAGCCAAGCATGGTGGCTACCATGGAGAAGGTGCTCAGTTAGTGATTACTGAATGAGTAAACCAAAATCAGACGTCTTCCTGCTTAAAATACAAATCTAATTGCATTCCTCCTCTGCACTCACAAACCGAAGGGCTGCTCTTTGCCAATCAATCCCTGCGTGCTACTTATAGGGCTCCTTTTCAGTCCTACCTTTATGATACCTACTTCCGTGATTCATTCCCTTCCACAGCCGCGGTGCACACTTCCATGTCTGCCAACCACTCCGGCATGGTGTTCAACAAATATTTATTGAATGAACAAACAGACATGAAAAGGGACAGATGTATGCTATCTATGAGCAATGGAATAAGAATACCTTGTGACCACCAAGGTTAGATTTACCCATTAGGAAGCTTCACAGAAGACAAGACAATTGATTTGGGCCATCTAACTCTAAGATCTCAGAGGCTAGATGACATTGCATAGAAAAAAAATCCAATCCTTTTTTACTATTAATTAGACAAATGACATCAGAACAAAACATTTTTCATTAAATTAGAATATGAGCAGTGCCAGATTCCATCTCCTAAAGGATATGGGTGTAGGCCAAAAGCCCATCATATACATTATTGTTTTTCTTCTCCTAAGTACTTAGGGAAAATTAAGTCTCATTTGGCATGCAGTGGCTCTCAGCAAGGTCATGGTTCTTCTGCAGTGGTGCCTGGGGCAGTTAAGGTAAGGACTGTGTTTTTAAAAAGAAGAAACTTCAGCGATCTTTGAAAATAAGATAGCTGGTTAGCCAGGATAGCATGAGAATATTCAAGGCTTCGGTCAAGAAATAAGAGTCAGTAAGAAAGTTGGAGACACTCCAAAGTTAGCCCTTCATCCTTGAACCCAGTATTGAGTGGACCACGGTGTACTTCATTAGGACACGAGAGATCTGCCTCTGTCATACTGTAAGATGTCGGGCATCACTCAGTTTGCTTATCTGTAAAATGAGGCAGCTGCAGTTGAACCAGATAATCTCCCCTAATTTGAAAACTGAAAATGAGAAAGCATGGAGAAAAGAGATAAGCTGTAACCAAGCATATATATCTAAAGACTCATAAGAATGCTAGAGAATGCTTTTATTATCTTCACAGCAAGCAAAGCAAAGAAAATCTCTGTCCTTTCAGAGAGCTTGACAGTGAGGCTCTCACATCAGTACATACATTGCACCTCACCACACATGCACCAGGTGCTTGTGCTATTGCCCAAGCTAAAGTCTTAAAGCCCCTACCTAATATCTTTTTGAAGATTAGAAGCAGCTTTCACATCCTTGATGTTGAGGTCCTTTTTTTTCTGTACTAACTGCAAATGCCACACTGAGATAAGAGATAGCGGAGAAGCAAAGCTTCCGCTAGACGAACACTTGTTGAGTCTGTTTTACACTGATTCCTCTCATGGCCTCCGTCAGAACATTTCCATTTCCTCCCTCGGCTTATCCATCCTCTAAGTCATGAGCTCTTTATCCTGGCTTCCCATCAGAATCACTTGGGGAGCTTAAAAAATAATAATGCCCACTCTCCCACATCCTCACCCAAGAACGAATAAGTTAGTATCTCTGGGGCTGATGCTCAGAAATCGGTGCGGTTAAAAGGCTCCTACGTAATTCTGATGAGCAAAAGGGGACAACAACAAGTGCCAGTTTAAACAGTGGAAGTGACACACCATGTTAACTTCTCTATATTTTCACTCTCTGGCATTTCTCTGAGGTAACGTCCATCCACCCTGCATCCATGACATCCATTAGATTTCTCCCAAGAGACATCTATCAAGGTAAGAGTTGCAAGAGAGGCTGTGGGGAGAAGTGTGAGCCACTCGCCTAGGTTTATAGAAGCCTAGAACTTTGTTTACCTTCCATTTATCATCACTGCCTTTGGTATAGGCCTATGGCGACTTCAAATAAAATCCTTCAGAGGAAAAGTCATGTACTTTGACTGCATGAACCATCCTCAAAGATTCATGTTGTTCTCAATAATAACAATGGATACATTTATTAGATACGTATTATATGCAGGGCACTGTGCTAAATATTTTATTTTATTGCACTTTGGGGCAAGAGGAGGAAGAAAATGTTATGGGCTCAGTGGATCAAGGAACGAGGAAACAAAAATGCTGTGAACAAGTATAGTTAATATCCTCATTATACAGATGAGGAAACTGAGACTCAGTGAGAAGACTGCATGATACACTCTGGCCAGGGCTGACTCCAAAGCCAGTAAGGGTATACATGGTGATACCCTGACTTAACCGCTATCACCACAGAGGTAAAGGAAGAATAAAGCTCTCCATATGTGAACAATTGACTCCACGAGTAACATGTCATCCTTTGGATCTCTTTATGTACTACCTGATAATATCCTTGACATTGGCCTAAATAAAAGCCAAACTGTGTGGCGAAAACGGGTGTGGTAGTTGGGGAAGGCGAGGGCATTTAAAAACCTTTAGAGGAAAATCAGTTGGTAACTTAAGAAATGTTTTAAGCATAGGTGACAAAGCTGGCAGCTAAACTCAACACAGGCAGTGATATCACATGTTTTCCCCAAAGATTCAAGTGGCCTCTGAAAAAGTGAGCTGTGCAGCTCCCAGGCAGTGGGCCTGTTTTGCTAGTTGACCAAACAAGCTCCATGGAGAAGGGAGGAAGAGCTATCGTTGTGTGGAAGTGCCTGGAACTGATGCCAAGGAGTGCCAAGATGCTTTCCTTAGAACTACGCCCTTCAGCGTGCCTTTTATTCCTGGCTGTCTCTTCTCCGTGGAGACGGAGCCCTATAGTAGGAAGGGGTAAGCCAGAAATCATTTTCTTTAAGAAAAGTAGAGAAGGTTGACCAAGGGATCAAGGAAGAGGCACACACTTCAGAATTCCTTGGTTCCCATGGAATGCAAAGTTGTACTAAAGCAAACAGGTGGAATTTGGGGAGCTTCCTCCACCAACAGAGAGGTGAATACTTCTTAGGGACATGATCCAGCTAGCTGAATTGGGTTTATGCCTCTGAGGTTGTTCTGTGTCAGGACAGCCCATTTTAGCCGTTAGCTTCTTGACTTGGAAGTAGAGCGTTGCTGTGAACACAAGGCATGCTCTTCTTGCCATGCTGGCCTCAGACCTCTCACTGCCTAGTGGCACCACTCAGACAATTCGATGAGGTAGAAGGGCTCTTTGTTTGACTTTCAAAGCCCCTCATATTCTGGCACTGAGCTTTGTTGTCAATCTTATCTTCCACTCAACTATACTTCCTATTCCAGGCCAGTCCCCTTGCTATACTCTCAACATAACCACAGAGCCCTTTTGCACTTCAAGGTCACTGCTTCTATTATGTCCACTGCTATGAATGCCAAGAACCAGACATTCCTGACCATTCTCTGGAGGGTCAGTGCAAATTTTAGTTCTGATGCCTCGTTCCTTGATCCACGGACCCCACAGGAATTTCTTCCTCTTCTTGCCCCTAGAGCACAGCACAGTGGGTAAGAGTGCACTGCCTGGACCCGCTGCTATTGACCAGTTGACCTTGTGCAGATTTCTTACCCTCTCTGTGCCTCAGCTTCCTCAGTGAAAAATGGAGATAATCATAGTACCCACATTTCCAAGGGCTCTTTTGAAGATGACATGGGTTAATAAAGTGCATGGAACAGTGCTCGACAAATAATAAGTGCAGCACAAGTACTTGAAAAATAAATAAGTGCCTCTTCTGAGGCACCAATTACTGTCTAGCCAGTAGGTTAGTTATATGCTTTTAGCACATTATGGGGACTCTTAAGTGTTTGCTTCGTTAATGGTGTCTGTACTTTCCATAGTGTGAGCCCAGCACCTGACGCACAGAAGACAAACAGTAAATGTTCATTGAATTGAATTGTGCTGAATTACTGAGTAGTCATACTATATTCCTATGATTCTGCAAACTGAAACCAAAAAAAGAGGCTTTGGCTAAGTTTGAGCACCTTCCTTATCCTATAGCATGTTCTCAGTAATGCAGAAACAACTAGTCAAAAGGAAATTGTGTTTTCCTTGCAGTGTTGTATAATTTTGGTCTAATATCAACATGCCTCAGGGAATAAAATATGTATTTACATAAAAATTTCTGGTAATGGAATCTTAAAAAGTAATTGAACGAAACAATAGATTCGATCTGCTGAGGGCTCTGTTTCCAAAGCTAGGTGTGTGACGATGCCCTGAAGTGAGACCTGGACAGCTGCTCCCCCCCAACAGCCTTTATCCATGAGCCACAGAGAAAGAGCTGGCTCACCTATGACTTCCAGAATACAGAGATATCTTAAGAATATGCAAAAACCTAGCAGACATTACATTTATTGACATAACTGCATGGGCAAGGTAAATATAGGTATTTCATAATGTAAGAAAGCATACTTTATTCCTCTTCTCTGCCAGTTGCGCTCTTGAAAAGAAGCTCGACTAAGAACTTGGAGAAGATTTTATAAATTGTCTAGGTTAATGCTTCTAAATCTGGTTGCCACTGGAGCCTACAGTGTCCATAATATCTGTATAAAAGAGAGTCAGGGATTGATTTCAAATTTTATTTAAGCCTAAAAATATACAAGCATTTATCTGGAATAAGACTGTTTATTGCTAGATTATCAATTCAGTGCAGTGACGTTGGTTATGTCACTCTACACAGTTCAAATTCGTCAGTGTGTATGTGCCTTGGAGTACAGAAAATGGAAATAACGCATATTTAATTAATAAATGCAGTTAGCTGTGCAGAATCTTCAGTACAAGGAGTCCAAATTACAATAATAAAATGAGGCCCTCTTGTTGATGAGAAGATCCAGGCTGAGATTAAAATGACACAACAACTCAGATTTCCTGACTTCAAGTCTAATGTTTCATTAACTACGTCATAGCTGATACTTCTGACTAGAATGTCTTTGCAGGGATGTTATTGTGTCATTGTGTCTACCTTTACATTTTATGTCTAATGTCTTTGCAGCTACATGATATGATTTCTTGGCCTTCCCACTGTTCATGTACACTGCCTTTCTGATTAGAATAGGCAAAATAGATGACTAGAAACACACAAACACAACCCATACACAACTATAATTTTCTAGCTGACCATTCATTTTCATGAACTTATTTTCAACAAATTTCAAGGGGCTTTCCCTAATTTTGGCCTTTTTGCCTTTCTGTCAGATTAAGAAATAATCAGGGTGTACAATCGAAAACCCAGACGGGCGAGGCAGATGGACAAAAAGCAGCAGTTTTTACAAACTGTTTCCCTAGGAAACCAGGCAAAAAGCGGGAGTTGGACCAAATATAGAACTGGCAGTCAAAATGTGGAAATAGAAACTTCAAGTCATGGACTGGTGGGAAACCCCAACACCCCATCTCTGCAAACCACATACAGGCGGTAGAATCAAAGCAGAGGCGTGTTTCACCGGGCGAAGCCAGTAAGCTTACAGGACGTGCACTTCTACAGTGATAATTCCGGGAACAGAAGCACACGCGGTTCTCCAGTGAGTCTCCTGAGTCATCGATGAGAAAGGAAAAGGGAAAGAAATGAGTTCTGCTACCACTGAGAAGCCTGATTCCATGGACGGCAGCCTGACTCATGGTCAAATGCAGAATCAGATTTGTGAGTTTGGATAGATGTCCCTTTCACCTCATTATGACTGGTCTGAGTGAATATGAAAAGAGGCCTTATGGAGTTCCTGGACTACTTGCTGCCATTGCCACAGTGTCTGTGACAACATGTGACTTAAGATCTCCTTTGTGCAGTTTTTCACTGACTCATCTCTACCCACATGGGCTTTATATAAAAATGAATGTTTGTTTTCTCTTGCACTTTAATGTAGGATCCTATATCAATGGGCACCTTATTCCCATTCATGGTCATCCTGTTTTAAGATAAAAGAAAACAGAGAGATACCTGAGCATAGAAAGCGATTGTTGTTACACCTCAATTTTGGTACCAAGTATGACCTATCATATCTCTCGTTCCTACCCTGCATTGGGGCCTTACAGGGTGCCCCTTTCCTGACTGATGTGTATGTACCAAATCCGTCTGCAATGACAGGGAGAGACTGCATGTGGTGCCTGGCTTCTGTTTCAGTAAAAAAAATGATACTTCATTTGAATTTCAAGGTCATTATTGGCATCCTTGGATATTCAGTACAACTCAGTAATTTACATGGGTCTTTACTCTGCTTGCCAACGTGAACTACAATTAGGGTGAATATAAACTTTTTGCAACAACAATCCAACCTAGTCCTACTCCTGAAATGCCTACTGTTCCACTTCCCTCAAGCCCTTTGCCCTTGCCAAAGTAACTATAACAAACCCTGCTGCATGTTGCTAGCAACAGCCTTGACAGGCACCGGGGATGGCGAGGGCAGGGAGAGCCTACAGGAGGAATTACCAAGAGACTGGAAAAGTACAAGCTGAGAGCTGCGTAGTGTGTGTGTGCGTCTGTATGGATACACATGCTAGTAAAAGGCAAGAGGATGGAAAAGAAAGGCTTTTCCTCCTAAAAATCACACAATCTGTGTTACCATTGGATTGAAAAGTCACTTTCTTGTGAACGCATCACAAATTTAAATTTGGAAACAAATTTTCCTGGTGTGACATTTCTTGCTTTGCTATTAATACAGCAAATTCCCAGAAGACAGAAAGAAAGGAATCTGAAAATAGAAAATCTGAATTCAAGTTTTGCTTTGGCCAATAACTCACTATGCAACCTTGAGCAGGTTTCAAGTCCTCAGTTTTGCTACTTGCCCAAAAGGAGGATATGGTACAAATATTGTATTTGCTTCACAAGGTTATGATGAAGATCAAAGGAGGTAATATCTTCGTTCATTCATCTCACAACTATTTATTGAGCTTTCCCTTTTTGTCAGGCACTGTTCAAGGAGCTGAGGATACTGTTGAATACAACAGTGTCCCTGCCACATAGAACTTACATTTGTGTGCATGCAATGTGTGTGTGTGTGTGTGTGTGTGTGTGTGAGAGTGAGAGAGAGAGAGAGAAAGCAATACATAATACATACATACATTAAAAAGGTGCACTTGCATATATACACTGTACACGCATGCACACAATATCAAGACAGTGATGAATGCTATGGAAATACATGTGAAAAAATTGTAAATAGTGAAAGGGCACACAAGTCAAAAATATTATTCAACATGATTGCATTAGGGCCCTAGATATAAGCTTTTTGTAGTTGTGATCTTTCCTTCCTTCACTTCCTCTCTCCCTCCCTTCATTCCCTAATATTGGTTAAGAGCGCACTTGGAGAACTGCATTGGGGTGCAGATCAATAAGGGAAGCAGACAAATTAGAAGCAGATCCTGCCCTCAGGAAGCTTACAATGGCATAAAAAGAAGGCATTATAAATTACTGTCATCCTAGGTACATCACAACAAAAGCCATCTCGGAGATGAGTAGGTCCAATGCCATGGAAATGCCTCCACAGAGAGATCGTTTTCCACTTGGGAGGGAAAAAGGTTCAGGAGGCATCTCCGGGAGGTGAGTGAAATGCAGAGCGTGGGGTGGGGAGGGCTGTCCCTGGCAGAAGGGAAGGAGTAAGCAATAGGAGTGTATCCTAACATGGCCTGGGGACACTGGATGGCTCCCAGTGTACTAAAGGGAAATGAACCTGGGAAGATAGAGAAGGGGGTCCTTCACCTCCCCGACAGTGGAGAATTGGCCTACTTAATGTTCTCAGCTCCATTTACAACTTAAAGGGAGAAAGTCCTCACTTCCACTGGGAAACTCAGCTCTCCAGCAGCCAAGTTCTGGTCTTAACCAGAGCAAAACAAGATTTAGGTTTTATAACAAGATTTTCCCTAAAAAATTTTGCAGATTTTTGGTAACTGTTATACAGTGTTCTTTTTTATAACAATGGCACAATGATCCTTTCAAAGATAATTTCTAAGTAAAATGAAAAGTAAAGACATCTTCCTCTATTGGGTCTGCAGCTCTTCTTACTTCCTAAAGATAGACTTTCAGAATGCCAAATCCTTTCTTACAAATTTAAGCAAGTGATTCTTTCTTTTTTTCTATTTGCTGTTTGAGTCTGAGAGCATCACTGTCATTTTCTGCTGTTGATTTGGGGATAAGGTCGGGTAGTAAGAAAATGTTCTTCCATTACTGTAGGCATCTGTAATATGAAGTTAGACAAGTAAGTTATGCTTCTTGGCTCTACTTCAAACACCCTTTTTATTATGAAGGGTGTGAACTGGAAGTAAAGATGTCTTCTTTCAATTGAAAGATTGTGAGCATTCTTGCTCGATAGTCCAAACAAATGGATGAAAGATGCCAACAGTATGTGGTTTCAAATCAGTTTGTTCTTAAAGCCACAGAGAACTGAGACAATCTGAAATGATTCAGTTTAGAAACACTCCTGTAATTGTTAGGAATTAGGAACCAAATCCGAGCAGAGGGTAAGAAAGCACATAGTCACAGTCCAAGTTTCAATTTCCCTGAGAGTTGGGGGGTAAAAAAAAAAAAAAAAAAAAATGTTGATGATGAAGAAAGGGAAGGAGGAGGAGCGGTCTCAACTCTGTGTTTGTAAAATAATGATTTAACAAGTGCCAGAATAAAATGATTCTTTCCTCTGATGGATGCGCCGTTAGTAGCAATAAGCATCCAATGCTTACCAACTCATATTCAACAATTCTCATGACCATTTTGCTGCTTCTTCCTCATACCAGAGGAGATTAGAACCAATAAACCTTAGAAGGCGGTGGGAACGACTCTGAGAGGCAGCACAGTGACAGCAGAAATGGCAGCGGACACCAAGAAAAATTACTGAATTTCAGCAGAGTACAGTAACAGATGCTCATGATGACGACCTCGAGTCAAGTGGTTTCCAGTGCTTAGAATGGCCTCTACGGAAGGAGAGAAATGTGAAATGCATTTTAATAAGGTTTTCATCCCAAACCATTCATATTGTTTATTATTATTATTATTAACTATCAATTTTGTCTCTGATAGAAGAGAAAGCCTAAGCTTTATGGAAAAGTCACAAGCTTTATGGATTGTCACAAGGTACACCACATCTGCACCATTATCTGCATTTTTTCTAACCATCTTGTAAAGCGGGCCATCCAATGATCACCATTTATACCTGCTGAGTCCGAGGCATTTACTCAGTTAGTAGGTGGCCCACAGTCACAAGGTTGCTGTGACTGGACCCCAGCTCCACTGGATTCCACCCCCCCCCCCCATATCTTCCTCTGCCCAATAGTACTTCTCCCTTAGCCAGGGGCTTCTCTGTCCAGAGATACACAAAAGCTGTTGTTGTTACTCCTTATTATGGGTTGCCTGTTAAATGCCAGACACTCCCCATGTTTTCTCATTCAATCTGTAAAGAAGGGATTATTAACCCCTATTCTTCACATGAAGAAACAGTTCTTGGAAGGGTTACAAATTACCTACCTATGTCAGCAGATTTATAATCTAATTGCATTTATTTTGTCTGGCCTTCTTTTTGTGTATACTGTTTTTTACTTCCTACAAAACTCAGGATTTAGACGATTTAATTACATTTCCTTGTAAGGGCACATTCTAAGCCTTATTCATCTGAATATCCCTCATCTTAGCTAACCTGGCTCATGGGACAATAGTGGTGCACAGAATATGTTAGATGAATATATGTATGTTAATAATGGGAAGAATATAAAGTTTGGAATCTGAAAGACTAGGATTTACATCCTTTCCCTGCCATTTCTGAGCTGTGTTCTTCGTAAATTTCTCAAACTTTTAGGAGTTCTCTGCCCACTAGTGATAACTATATGACATATTCTGACAAGAATATAACTAATACCTCCCTTGTTAAGGTCCAATGGATTCCCCCACATTCTTTTGGGTGACCCATTCAGAAATGCTTTAGGAATATTTTAGCAAAATGCTTACCCTATAAAAGTGAATCTGAGTTATAGGCAAAAACACCAAATGTAATGCCCTTTATGGGAAGAAGAGATTTGTCTATTACACTAACATTCATGCATCCACATCTGCCCATTCATTCATTCATTCATTCAGAATTGAGGGGAACCTGCTATAAGAGAGCACCTTCATGGAAACAGGGTCCAAAGAAGAAGAGCTCTGCTAATACTGGAACAGGAACTAGAATGATGTGATGGGAGTTATGAAAAAAAGACATATGATGTGATGTTTCTGGGAACTCTCCAAATAGCTCTTTATCTTCCAGTCAGTTGGGTGAGTAAAGAAATGCAAGAGCATAGTTGCGGGTTTGGCAATTTCCCACAGAAGTGGTTTGACGATATGGGGGACATGTTTGGGCTACTGCAGGGCTACAACTTGTTTTACATATCAGGATCCTCTGCCATTTTCACATGGTCAAGCTCCTGTCTTCTAGCATACTACAACAGGGTCACCGAGGTGGAAGACACAACCCAATAGAGACATCTTTAGCATTTAATGATTTTAAAGTTCTTAGTGTGCTCTCATTGCTCATTGTATTACATAGACACACATTAACTACTTTAACATGGCCGGTTGGGGTGCCTGCTCCACTTCTGTAACATTCTTTAAACCGAAGATTGACCTTATAAAATGGTTGCTTTATTTTAAGCCTCCTCTTAATGTGATTTTTAACTTAATTTTACTTGTATATAAGTGAGAGTTGCCTGAAAGATCATCTCTCTACCCCATTTGCCAGCAGGAGAACTTCTGATATAGCATCTATAACACAGTTACAGGAAGATTTCAGAGAAACACATCTTCATATAATTCAACTGGATTCAACAAGTATTTGTCAATGATTGTCAACCTTATTCACTTTCCTTATAGAGTCAAGGGACATTTCCCTTGAGAGATATCAGAAACTGAGGAACACATTTATGATGTACACAAAGCCACAGATAAATCAACTTTTAAAGTACCGTTAACAATTCTGAGGATGGGGTAACAAGCCACATTCACTTAGTAACTATTACGTAGAGAAGAAAAGATGAAGAAAATGGTGGGTTCTAAAAATAACATCACTGTATTATTATCTATTGCTGCATAACAATGAAAACTTCATGGAGTAAAACAACATACATTTATTATCTCACACTTTTTGTGGGTCATGAGTACAGTCATGGCTTAGCTGGCTTCTCTGTTTCAGGGTCTCTGTAAGCAAGGTATCAGCCTGGGTTGTTGTCTCATCATTAGGCTTGACTAGGGAAGGATCTGCTTTCAAGTTCACATGGTTGTTGACAACATGCAGTTTCTGCAGGCTGCTGCATGAAATGGTCAGTTCCTTTCTAGCTACTGACTCTCCTGAGCTCCTTGCCACATGGCAATCTCACAACATAGCAATGTTTCTTCAAAGCTACCAAGGTACAGAGTCTCCTCTCGGGATGGTGTTACAATCTTATGTAACACAATTAAGTACAAATCACCATATATATCTGTGCTTTATTCTATTGATTAGAAACAAATCATAGGTCCTGCCCACACTCACGGGGAATTTCATATACAAAGGCATGAATGCCAGGAGGTGGAGATAGGTGGAGGCCACCTTATCATCTGTCTGCCTTCATGACATTTTCTTCCTTCTGCATAAGCATTTTCCATGAGGCCACGTTGATCTTAAATGCAAGAGAGGGGCTTTCATACTCTAATTGAGAAGGAACATTAGCTTTCATGTAAATTTTACCCTGCCATAATTTGTTTGAAACAGAATGCATATATTTTTTTCCTTTGTCAACCACAAAGACAAAGAATGGTAAAGAGTGGGGAAAACACTATTGTTGTTGATGTTGTTAAAGTCCTTTATAATAGAACCCCTGGACAGACTTAGAAAACATAGGGGTATCTTTAGTTTTTGAGATGCATTAATCCTCTTTTGAAGTTAAACCCTGTACTCAACTTCAGGGCTAATGATTTGTTCTATACCTACCTTTTAATCACCTAAGAAGTGGGGACACACAGGGTAGGCAACTGAAAACGCTTACTGAAGAGTTGGTACAACCTGTCCTTGGGATAAACTATAACTATTTCAATAATTTGGTGCATCCTCTCAAGTACTATAAGGCAGGATATTACCTAGATCATTCCATGAATAGATAAATATACAAGGATTGGATTCCACCAGAATATGATAGTGACTGCTATCTATTTTCTCCCCAACATGTTCCCTTTTCTAATGCTTTCCTCTTAAAAACATTATATTTTTATCTAGTCTATCTCAAAATAAATACTGAGTTAGTTATGAGGAATCTTTTGCTCCTAGTACTCTTTCTCTTTAATAAAAAAAGGGGGTTTCAACTATAAAAACTTAAAACTGGCTTCCAATGTAAGAGGGGGGAACACTAAAGTAAAGACATTCAAGCACAAGAAGAAGAAAAACTGCAAATTAAGAATTCTGAATACATGATTCCAGAGTGTTTTCTATAACAAGGTTGGCCTTCAGCATTTTTAAGGAGAAACAGCACACCTCTCTTGATGCATATTAAGGTAGTTAGCACGTGCTCATGTAAAGCAGCGGGCAATTAGAGTACACTAAGAACTTTAAAAATCACAAAATGCTAGAATTGAAATAGAACTTTATGATCATTCAGCCCAATCTCTGCAATTCCAGAACACCGGAGGCTTGAGAAATTATATGACTTGCCTAAGGCTAGACAATAACTCAATGGTGGAACTAGAACTAGAATTATGGTACATTGGCTGCTAAACTAAGCATATTTTACCACCACCACTACTTGATGTGTTGTCCTTCATACACAAACATACATACATGATCCGGGAAATACAGAATTGAAGCTATTTCTCCAATGTGTTTGAGCAGTCTCTATCCCTCTCCTATTTCCTGCCCTCTCCCCCTTCCTTCCTGTGCTTTGATGTCAAGTTTGTGAACAGGTAAGGAAGCAAATTAATGAATTCAGGCTGCCTTATCACTCCTCAGGACTCCTTAAAACCGGTCGACTGCCTCTGGGAGGTCTTCTCAGTATATCTCAGTCAACACTGACTTGACACACTGCCTCGTCTCTACTAATAAATCTAATCAATGCCATAAGTCTGAACACTGAAGTGATTTGTTTCAATCCTTCCATCTTTTTATCTACCATCTGGTATGAAAATCCTCTTTCTTCATGTTATAAAAATAACTCAGCTTAATGCTAGGTATGTAGAAATTGCTTAAAACTATTTCTGAATTACTCCTATGGCCTCCTAATCATAATTATTATAAATAGCCAGGATCAAAAAGGAACCAAAAGGTAATTTTGCCAATGACTTACGATACCCAATTCTAATATTTCATTCATACCCCTCTAATTGCTAAGGTGTCGTTGTCACCTGTCCTCAGGCAAGGTAATATCTCTGGGCTTCAGATCCCATATTGCAAAGTGGAATGGTAATCCATACTAGCAGAGCTATCATGAACATTAAGTGAGAAATTACATAAGAAGAAGCGTAGCCCATGTCTGTTGCAAATTAGGTACTCATTGGATATTAGTTGTCCTTCCTTACGTTCACTAAGAGCATGGCACTAATTTAACTCAGCTTGAACACCTTAGTGTCAACAAAAGCCAACGAGGTTTACAAATGAAACAGTTCCTAATCTAAATTATATTGTAATATGCTAAGAAATTGAAATGCATTACTGTATACCCAAGGTGGGATGGAGAAGTGGGAGGAAAGACAAACCATTTCTGTTATGAACAAAAAGTGGGAAGAGAGAAGAAAAGAAAATTGAGCATAAAATAGTGAAAATTTACCCTAAGTGTTCACAGAAGAGACATTGGGAAACAAGGAGACCAGGAGTACTAGGAGGAAAGATTATCAGGAATTTCAAATTTGGGAACTCCTTTGGGCCAAAATTGAGTTAAAATATTTCCAATTATAATTTTTATAAAACTGCTGTATACCTAGTGCCCGAGAATATACTATGTGAACACTTAAACAAATATAACTGGTTCAGAATGGGGCAATTCAAGAAATAGGATGGCTTTTAGGTGAATTCAGTCAACTAAACGTCAATATATTCTAGAAAGCTGTTGTGTTTGTTATGACATGCTCATGCCACAATGGGTTGGGGATGTTCTTCCTTATACTACACAGAAATGAGATGCGAATGGCCCAGGAGGTATATTTCAGCAGTCATCTCCTGGAGAGAATGAATCTTACTCAATCTTCTTTGAAGGTAAGGCAAAGAAAACAATAATTACTTTAAAAAAAAAAAAAGGCTCCGATTTTCTTCAAGAAATTGTATTGGTCCTGGCCATATTCCAATTTGCCTCTTTTCAGTCATGCAAACAATGAAAAAAGAAAGAAAGAAAGAGACAGAGAGAGGGAGGGAGGGAGGGAGGGAGGGAGGGAGGGAGAGAGAGACAGAGAGAGAGAGAGAGAGAGAGAGAGAGAGAGAGAAAGAAAGAAAGAAAGAAAGAAAGAAAGAAAGAAAGAAAGAAAGAAAGAAAGAAAGAAAGAAAGAAAGAAAGAGATAGATTTTCAGCAGGGCATGCTAAGTTTTCACTTCCTGTCCTCAATATGGAGAAGGAGCAACTTGGTCCTTTCCCTCTATGTCAGGGGGGTCAGGAGGGTACACAGAATCCAGAACTGTAGCTTCAATGAAAAAAAGAACAGTCAAGATCAGCTGGTTA
Source organism: Rhinolophus ferrumequinum (assembly GCF_004115265.2). Taxonomy (NCBI): domain Eukaryota; kingdom Metazoa; phylum Chordata; class Mammalia; order Chiroptera; family Rhinolophidae; genus Rhinolophus; species Rhinolophus ferrumequinum. The sequence continues at coordinate 57,281,560 of NC_046285.1, forward strand.
AATTAATTCTGCCAAATGGCCTCACCCATGATGATTCAAAAGACTCAGAGAAACAGAAAGCATGAGTCTAATTATCATTGATATTGTTGATACAAATTTAAAATGGGGATGTATCATAAAGAAAGTGCTATGTCCATTAATTATAGAGGCTATATATTGTCAAACCATTTTATACATATTTAATAATTTATATTAACGTTGATGTGGGCGAACACACCACACCTTCTTCTTTCTTTGACACTATTCTACAGTTGTTTTTTGTTTTCTTTTCTTTTCTTTTTTTTTTTTTTTTTTCAGATGTAGGGCTCTCAGTCATTCAAGAGATGATGTAAACTGACCAAACTCAACAGGGGCTCTTAGAGTAAAAGTAACAAAAGGGGGCGTTCTTTATCATGAATTTGCCCAACTCAAATTGAACTTCTTCTGGTAGAAATAAGCTTTGTCCCATTTGAACCTCCATAGGTTCTTTTATTTGTAACTCCCCATAGGTACTTATCACTTGTAAAAACATTATTTATATGTTATTTTATTTCCTCTATTTGAACATATAGACCATGTTGTTTCCATATTAGTGCCCCAAATGGGACTGATGATAGCTTGGGATTCTTGGTGAATGAGTGTCTAACAGAAGCAAAACAAAACAAAATAACAGTTAAAAGAAAAAATAATTTTATCCTTGGATATAGAACTTAAAAGTTAAATTCTATGTAATGTAACACACAGCAATTCATATACTATATCAACTCAATTCCTCCAGTTGCTCTTCTTCCAAGGTCCAGACATTTAGAAGAGAAACTGTGCTATTTGTTTAACAGCAGTTCTGGAAGCCACCCTAAAAAGTGTTGTCAGTGCAGTAAAAGTAAAGAGAAGTGAACAGACTTCTTTTGTGGAAAGAATATGTGATTCAAGAGTAGGCAAGGTGCAAACCTTCAAAGGCATGGGGTAGACGGGAAGGCACAGGCAGCATGCACTGTAGCTCCCAGAGTTAGGGAGCAAGTTCACTGCACCAAATAGAAACAAAACGGTGCCTGAAAAAGTACTCTCTCTTTACCCCACACAGGAACACATGCTAAATGCGAGGAAGTGGAAAAGGCAAATACCATTTTTACTTTTAACATTTCCTATCTCCATACAATAACAACAACAACAACACAGCTAATAAGAAGAGTTACATATATTAAAACAAAACAAAACAAGAGCCTAGAATACAAAGCACCAAACTCAACAGAGTGTGCCCTAGGGAGTCAAGGGGGATATTGGCATGGTTCCATTTTTTCCTTCATTTACTTTTGCATTGGGTGGTTATTTAAAAGAAAACAACAAGAAAACAACAACAAAAAAATTTCACAACAATTTAAAAATTAAAGAAAAAAGCTCACTATAAACAACATGTGGAAAACGGACTTTTATTAGTACCTTGAAAGATTATAATAAACCTGGTTTCTGCCTCATTTCTACTCCCAGTTCTTACCTAGATGCTTCTACAGTCAGATCAGACTCCTTCAGTCCTTTGATCTTTAAAGTGCGAGCAGGACAGCATTCAAAATGCGAAAACGAAGATTAATGGAAGATTTTTAAGCACTTCTGTTTAAACTGTTTTGCACAGAATATATTCTTGCTCTTCTAAGGCAATGTTGCTGGAGACCACTGAAGAATACTATTCTTTTCCAACAAATGCAGCAAATGATGCAAAAAAGCACAATGCTCAAAGCTGTCATTTATGATTAAATAATTAATCAATATTGCATGTGTTGCTACCTCCAGACTACAGCCACTCTGGACAGGAAGGGCTCTCTACTTCCATCATATGTGGGGGCCCATCACAGTGCTTTGTTTCAAACAAGCTCCTTGTGTTCAAGTGAGTATAGGTCAACCCTTCTACACTAGTTACATTTAAAAGTGAAAATAAGGAACAGCAAAGAATTAAGAAGTTGGTTTCTCCCCCCACAAAATAACATATGCAACTGCCTCTTGATTACTTTTCAGTCAGTCACATCTTTCATTGAACCCCCTCCCACACACAAACATATGTACACACGTGCACACATACACATTAAATAAAAGTAGCAATTTGGTTATTTTCACTTCAGAAGGAAAATCATGTTTGGTATGGGGCAGATCATCAAGCAACTCTTTTGGAAAAAAAGGTGATATATAGATATTGAAATTACTTCACTCATTCATGAAATTTGCAGCTGTACATGGGAATGACACTGTGCTGTACTGTGTGTGGAATCAAAAGATAGAAGTGACACAGTGCAGGGACAACACAGTATAGAAGCTTTAACACAGGGCATCTGTGTGCTTTAGTTATCTTTTAGTCCCTGGGTTTTTCCCAAATCAAAATTACTACTGGTAATTCTGGACGTAAAATGGTGAGTGGTCTTAAACATCTATAAAAATACTACAGAAGCTCAGAAGAAGACAGCACTGTGCCAGTTACACTCAGAAAATGGTCACATATTTCATTCTTCTCTGCCTCTCCCACTGTCCACCCAATCCACTAGCAAATCCTGTCAGCTCTCCCTCTGAAATACATCCACTATCTAAGCACCTCAGCTGTTACCACCTTAGTCCCAGACACCACCAGCTCTTGCCCAGTCTATTGTAATAGCCCTGGAACTTCCCCCCTGCTTCTGGCCTGTACCCCTACAGTCTAGTCTCCACAGGGCAGCCACAGTCATCCCTTTAACATTAATTTGAAAAGATATATATATATATACCTCTATGTTCATTGCAGCATTATTTACAATAGCCAAGTATGGAAGGAAACTAGGTATCCATCAATAGATGAATGGATAAAAAAGCTGTGACACACACACACACACACACACACACACACACACACACACACACAAATATAGAAGAAAATCTTGCCATTTGCAACAACATGTATGGACCTAGAGCGTATTATGCTAAGTGAAATAAGTCGGAAAGAGAGACAAAAACCATATGATTTTACTTATATGTAGAATCTAAAAGGTAAACGAACAAAACAAACAGAAACAAACTCATAGACACAGAAGGTTGCCAGATGGGAGGTGGATTGGAGTGAAGGGATAAATAAGTACAAATTAGTAGTTATGGGGATGTAGGGTACAGCATAAGGAATACAGTCAATAATATTGTAGTAACTATGCATGGTGTCAGATGGGTACTAGATTTATCTGGATGATCACTTCTTAAGTTTTATAAATGTCCTATCACGATGGCATACACCTGAAACTAAGATAATATTTATGTCAATTGTAACTGAAAAGTGAAAAACATATTTTAAAATTTTGCATGACAGATGATTACTAGATTTAGTGAGGTGATCACATCGTAAAGTATATAAAAGTTGAGTCACTATATTGTACACCTGAAGCTAATATTATATAGTAAGTACAAAAAAAATAATACAGTCAGCTTTGCTGTTAAAAAAAAAAAAAAGTTGTTCAGCTCATGACATGCCTTAGCTCAGAACCTTCCCAACTCATTCAGCATCAAGTCCAAGTTCCCAGCATGGCTTCTAAGAACCTCCAGCGTCTGGTCTTGGCTGCCTCTCTGAACTCATCACCCGCCACTCTCCTCTATCACCGCACTCTAGGCACCAGGCCTTTCTTGTGCCTGCGTATTTCAAACATGCTTGTATCTCAGTACCTTGCATTTCTGTTCCTTCTACACGGCATGGCTTTCCCCAGATTCCCTTACATCTTATATATCATTCAAGTCTTAATACAAAAGGCACCTAATTGAAAATGGCCCTTCCATAAACTAACTCACTACATTCCTACTGTATTTTCTTGTTCTTTATTTTCCTTTTTAGCATTTTTAATCGTTGAACCTACTGTGTGTGCTATTACTTTTTAAATTTTATTGTTCTTCTCTACCCTCTAGAATTTAAGCTCCATGAACACGGGGACTTTATTTTTGTTCACTGTTATGATGAAAAACCTCAGCACCTAGGACAATGCCTACCTCATGGCAGGAGCTCAAAATGTTCTGGAATAGGTCGTTAAAAGATGGATGGATCTAGAACGTAAGGTGCAGAAGGAAGTAGCATCAAAGTCATTCAAACAGTAAACATAAATCAAGTTCCAGCCCTCTGAGGCCCTTCATGCATTCAAACTGTACACCGAATGTCAACTTTGTGTCAGGCACTGTGGTGCTCTATGCAAAAAATGGGAAATAAGTTTGCCTTTGAGTAGATCAATAATTACATAAACTCCAAGAGGCTGGGAGATGTTAAGACACCTCTCAAGGAAGTTGGAATCTAATTTACCACGAAGGTCTATGATGTCAGTTATCACATAAAAGGAGAAGGTTAACAGCCCTTGATTTATTAATTAACAATGAAATAAACCTGATAACCTAAATATTCTATCACCTTATGATGCCAGAGCTGTATGACGCTTCAATAACCCTCTTGACCAATCTTCAATTCTGGTAACATACAAGGCATATTTTCAGAACACGTCACTTTATTTCCACTGTTTAATCAGTCAATTCTAATGGGAAAGCTGTGAGATTTAACACTGGATCAGAGCTACCATGGCTGATTTCACGCCAATGTCACTCAGGTTTGAAGAGTGATTGAGGCCATAGTTTTAGAATTCATGCATTTGTGGGTGAAAGGGGCAATGGGACAAACTATTAACAAAAAATTGTCTCCATTGTCATCTCAAGGTGTAATTCTTTGTATTGTTATAAGGGCAAAGGGGAGGGGAATTGTGTTTTTTGTAGAGAAAATGGCTGATTTTTAAAAACTTCAATAAAGTAAATACTGAAATACGATAAACTGAAGGAAATGCTGACAGCTTTGCCAACACATATAGATATCAACTTTTATAGTTTTTAACTTGACTGCAAAGGGAGTCATGTAGAATTTTTAGGGATAAGGGATATTACGGCAAAAAAATGTATTCCTCATATACTTATTAAGTGAAATAGGCAGTGCTAGGTCCTAAGCGGAGAGTGATTATTAATACAAACTATGTCTCTTTTCAAGCTTTCGATATCTAGTGTCAGAATGATAACTATAATCCAAAGTAGACTTTAATCAATGCCATAAAAGACGTAAAGTGATTTTAGGCTGGATGATACATGATCTGAGACTTAAACATTGGAAGGATTTTGCAAGGTAGAGAGAGCCATCCAGGAAGAGCTAAACTGCATGAACAAATATGTAGAAAAAAGACAACTTATGTGGGGGGAACTGAAATTGGTCCATTAAGTTAGAAACATGCAACTGCTAAGAAGTAACAATGGGAGCCAAGGCCAAAATGGCATCAAAAGACAATTATAGAAGGCTTAGGATGTCGGTGGGGACAGCATTAATCACAGATTTGGCTGAAATAAAAAGGTTCTAGCCATGAGATGGGACAGTTCAGAATCCCTTGTCTTCACTTTGTCTCTCCACCCCCACCCCTTCTAACTATACAGTTTGGAGGCAAAGGAGGCTGCATCCAAAAATAAGTATAAATCTTCAAATAAGGTTGTGGTCAAAGCTTTAGCACCAACCACATGTGTTAGATCCAATACCAAAATTATAAAGGGGGAGAGGAAGTAATGTGTGTGCCCACATGGAGGTGAGTTTAGTTCAACAGGAGATCCCTCCTCATCTGGAAGTGGTTCAAACCCCACTGCCTGGCCTGAAGTACCCTTGGGAAACAGTGGACGTGAATCCAAACCTAAAAGTGGAGAGACTATTGGCTTGAATGACAAGAAACTGGGGTTCTCATCCTGGGTTTTTTATTAAAAAATATTAAACACCTAGGTGACCGCTGTCAAATCCCTTCCTCACCGAGACTCTTGCTTTTCTCATCTGTAAACAAACAGCTTTGACTAGAAGATTTAGCGCGTGTCTTTCAACTTCAATAATCTGACTGCACATGCTGCATGCTCTGAGTAGGTGAGATTTACCACCACGTCAGGGTAGACAGGGAATTTGAAATGGCCTTTTCTGTATCATGATCCCATTTTGCTGCCCAGTGTCAACAGGCTTTCTTCCCTTCTCAGTTTTCCTAAAACTATACCTTCATGTACTCCTTCTCTACTCGTCTATATTCCAATTTAGCATTCTGCGGGACTCACGTTTGTATTTGATACAGCTCCTAGCACGGGATCTTACAAATAATTCCCATTCAATAAATATTTGTGGAAAGAAAGAACAAATGAAATGTCAGAGTTTTTGAGCAATGTAACAGGTTATCGTCATCAAAAGAACTTCCAGAAGAAAGCTTAGTGGCAGTATTAACAATAAATATCAAGGAAGATCACACATTGCTGCTCCTATTATTTTTTACTTTTGGAGATTTCTTAGGAAATTGGCACAAAAAGAGGAAATAATTTTCTCATGGAAAAACAGCAAATCACTTAACAATACTGCACTTCTAAGTCCCAGACTGAGATTCCTGGCTAAAGGCTTGATCCACAGATTCATGCATCAGAGAGACAAGTGTGAGCTCTGAGGATCTAACTTCCACTGTCGCCTCTTATCCTCAAATACCTAGGAAGGAGGCCGACTGCATCTTGGATGTTTCAGTACCACTGCTAATTCTGGAATTAAAGAATCGTTCAGCACTGAAAATCACTTGTTTGGGCGTGATTACATACACTGCACTTTCTAAGTCATCTAACAAATTTTAATACGTAAAATGTTACATAGTTCACAGAGAAACCATATGGCTGAGGGCAGCATAGGACTTGGTCACCGGGTTTGCGACAAACACCTCCCAACACCCACTCTGCGTATCACATGGTAGGTGCAAACTAAATGACTTCCCATTGTACATTGTTCATGTTGCTGGCATAAAATCATGAGAGTTTCCATCTTCGGAGTCAAAAAAAGGGGAAATAAGAAAAAAAAACATACGAATTTAACACATCATATTTAAGAATAAATGAGGTTACAAATCTACATTTGGAAGAACAGAATCTAGTCCATATGTACCAGATACCATTTTTTTTTTTCCCGAACTCAAACTCCAGATTCCAAAATGTATACTCGCTCTATATACTGAGGCAACAGCTTGTCAGAGAAATGTGGCAAGCGGCAGCAGGACTAGCGCAGCAGATGGGTAGTATTTTTATACTGCCTTTTAAGTGATAATGCGAGTTTACATAGGGTCATCCTAAATATTGTTTAAGTGCACGGAATGACTCGAGTCACTGTCTAACCTTGTGTAGGCTGTTTTGCTTTCAGTTCTTGTCTAAATTTGCTACCGTCAAGGCTTCATCGAGAGAAGTCTATCTTTTCTTTGAAATAAGAGCTGCACAAATTTCTCAGAAACTCTTCAGATGTTTTCTACATGTTTTAAATTGTAAAAACATGGGAAGAAAACAGCTATCAAAACTTCTCTAGTTAACTAAGTGGACTAACTCAGTTTCCGTCAATAGGTCACAGATAATGTGTCCCAGGAGAAAAAAACAAAAACAAAAAGCACTAGATGGTGGTTGGGAGCCCTAAGTTTTAATTTCAGCTCCCCCATTAATTGGTTCCATAGCATCTCTAAGTCTCTGTTTCCATACCTGGAAGAGGTGCTTTCCAGTAACCACTGTACAGTGTTGCTGGGGTGGGAGGTGTCAAAAGCAAAAATAAAGCAGCTACCGAGACTTTCAAAGTTCACACCCTTCCAGTCTTGTGCCTGAGCCTAGTTCATTTTATGATAAAATGGAGAGAACAGATTTGCTAACCTTCAATTTTAATTTCAAAAGATTCTATGGCTTTTAAAACAATCCTATGTAACCAGAACAAAATTTCCATGTTGTTCATTCACAAATAATGTACATCAATCTTAAGAAAATCTTAAGAATGCCCTGAGATGAAAACTTTTATCAGTATTTTCTTTTTCTGTGCAGGAATACTTGAGGCATGTAACATGCAACCACTAGAAACAGTGGCTTCCTTTAAAGCAAGACTTCTCAAATGGGGATAGATGCATTGGACACGAGTAGTAGAATGGAGGTTTTAGGATTTTAGTAAGGTATTAGTTACTTTTGAAAAGCTGGATTGGGTCCCCCAATACAGTCAGAATGTAAGCACCCAGGAGAGGCATTTTTCATTATTGTTTTTAATACTGTACCCCAATGCAGAGAAAAGTGACTGGTAAATGGTAGGCACTAATAATATTTACTGAATAATTACTGAATAAATGACAGGCCCATTCAAGCATATCCCTCTCCCTCTTCCCTGCTGAAAAGTCAGTGTTCTAAAGAGATCGTGCTCTCCAAACTCAGCCTGCCTCCCCCTAACCCAAAGAAAAAAACAACAACACTGTGTTCAGAATTAAGCATCTTACCTAACTAAGTTTGCACATCCAGAGACGGCCTGAAGCAGGATGCCACCCCAGCTTACAGCTCCCTATTCTTTCTACTAATCCATACGGCCTTGATGAACCTTAGAAGTTGAAAGGCATGAATCAACTCCTTTGACCGTGAACAAGGCTGTGAATCCTTCTGACTTTTCAAGTTCCACACCTGTAAGGATGGATTGATAATGTAATACTTCAGGGAGTCACTGGATCAAAAAAGATCAAGTCATATGTGAGTAAAAGGTGAAATAAGAATGTGTTCTCTAGTCTCTTGGGTACAAATAGGAATATGTGATTTTGCTTTGTAAGTTTTAAAACACTACAGGAATAGTAATAGTTACTGACATTATGATTCTTAGTTTATAAGCTTCTTGAGTCAGGGCACTTATTCACTTACTTATGAATGAATCGACCAGCACTTGATAAATAGTGTCTGACAAAGTTGGCATTCTAAGACTGAATGACTGGATATTGAATAGAATGACTGAATCTTGGAGGGATAAATGTAAATGACTGCATTTCTGATAAAACATTAATTGTAGAATTATAGGATGGGTCAGATCCTACCAAATAAGACAGAGGTTAAGATAGAATTATGCATTAAGTACAAAACTCATAGTTCCCCATTTACTTTTTTAACAAAACGGATCCATGATACAAGGAAAAGACACGTTGGCCTCAAGACATGTATTTTTAAAATTGTATTTAGGCACAAAATAATATGTTAGCTGCGTAATGAGGAAATTACAATTTTCTAATAGAACCGTAAATACTCAACTGTGAATTGGAGAAACTATGATGAAATAAAGTGATTTCCCAGAACCCTTCTTTCCTTTGTCCTAAAAATCTTACCCTTTAGATTATCTGAAAATTTTATATTTTCTAGAAATTAACAATATTCAGCACAGAAAAGGGGCAGGTACTATTTTCAACAATATTCAACACATTCAATTCCATCTAAGTTATATTTAGACAGGTCACATAGCAGCAAAATCTGAATTGGAGAGAGGCGAGGGGAAAGATACAAACGACACACGATCCTCAGGGAAGCCTGAATCACAACCAGTCCCAGTGTACCACGATCTAAACACTAGCTCTCAAAAGATGCTGGAGTGAGAGGATAGTCCTCCAGAGAGCTTCATGCACTGCAGGTGTTTGGGTTGTCACAGTGGGTGTGTGTGTAGCAAGGTGACACTGGCATTTAGTGGGTAGAGACCAGGGATGCTAATGTCCTGCCATCCACTGGACATTGTCAAAAAACTGAGGCACTCTCTTGCCTAATTGTGAAGAGCACCGGTTGGAAAACACTAAGGTATGCCTCAATTTACTCCCCAGTTTTCCATGATTTTGGTCCCTGGTAATATTTGTACGGCTATTGTAGTGGTTAATTGTATGTGGCAACTTTACTGGACTAAGGGATGCCCAGATCGCTGGTAAAACATTATTTCTGTGAAGGTGTCTCTGGAACAGATTAGAATTTGAGTCCATCAATAGACTGAGTAAAGAACATGAGCCCTCACCAATGTGGGTGGGCATCATCCAATCCGCTGAGGACCTGGGTAGGACAAAAGTGCTGAGGAAGATATGCTCTCAGCTTGGGCTGAGACATCTATCTTCTCCTGCCCTCTGACATTAGGGCTTCTGGTTCTCAGGCCTTCCGACTCTGACTGAATTACACTACCAGTTGGTTCTCCAGCTTGCAGACAGCAGATTGTAGGAGTTCTCACAATTGTTCAGTCTCCACAATTGCTTGAGATAATTCCTATAATACATCTATCTGTCTGTCTATCTATCTATCTATCTATCTATCTATCTATCTATCTATCTATCTATCTGTCAGTATATATCATCTACCTAATTGGTTCCGTTTCTCTGGAGAATCCTGACTAATACACCTTTCACATTAAAACACAATCTTTAATCAAAAAGATCACTAACACAGAACACAAAACAGAAGATACTGACAGTCTCAAAATTATTTAAATATTGTATTGTTTCATATCACTAGACGGCTGAGCCTGTGGACCAATAGATCTCCCTCAAAGATGCACTAATTCTCTCTCTCTCTCTCTCTCTCTCTCTCTCTCTCTCTCTCTCTCTCTCTCTCTCTCATTCTCTCCATCTCTCCCTCTCTCTCTAATGGTAAGGGTAAGCAAAATTTTAAGAATTGTTTTCATCAGGGTACTGACTATATGAAAGTGTTAGAATACACAGGACTTGAAGTTTACAGTTGTTAATAAAAGCAGAAGTCTTTTGATACTCAAAGAAATAGGTTAACTTGAAACACTTGGTGTGATTTTGTTTGTTCATTCATCTAAAGAAGGTTATGAGACACATAGGTTTTAGGCTGTTAGCAGCATACCCAAATGAGTCAATAAACAAACAAACAAAAACCCATTTCGTTTTCATAGAGCTTTAAGAAGGGTGCTAAGACAGCAAACATATAACTTTAATACGAAGCAGAGGATTAAAACTTCCATTAAAGGTGAACGGTTAAGGGCAATGGGAATTCACACGGGGGCATGCCCTTTTAGCACAGGGATCTGAAAAGGCTCACAGGCAAGACGCCATCTGAAAACAAAATGTTCCTGCTCTACCCTCCCTGCCGCTCTGTCTGAGTACGGTACGTGGTGATAGGTGGCTGATAATGGATTTTAGTGTGCATACCCGGGAATATTTAATGGTAAGAATTCTACAGCCAATTCATTACAATACCCTATGCAAAACCATTTGCACCAATTGCAGTCTGCAAAAAAGTGTGTGAAGACACAAATGGCAGTACTTTGCTTCTCCCCACTTACACTAGCATTTCTTATTGCATCAGGAAAACACTAACATCGTATTGGGTTCTACATACATGTGTAATATTTACCATGTGAACACATACCACTTATCACAGCACCCTACTTGCTGCAGTTTTAAGCAGCAATGTGCTTGATACTTAACATGACAAAATAGGGTGGACGAGAGAATAGCAAAAACTGGTTTGAAAGAGTTTGTGTTTAATTTATTAGGTGCAAAGAATTTTAGAAGTCAAATAAAAAAAAAAAACATATATAGGCTCCTTTGGAAACATTTCATCTACCTAACAACTTGAAACACTTCATTTACCTAACAACTTGAAATCTTTACTGAGGACTATCTTTTCTATGAGGCTCCCACATGCCTTTTTGAGTTTGTACATTGCATTTAAAGGAAATATAAGCCTATCAGCCAGATACACCAGGACCCTTTAATGATCCAGATCTGAGATGCATGTACATGGCAGAAGAACAGGACATCCGCGCCCATACAGATTACTGTATAGCTTCCTGTTCAGACAAAGATGCCTTCTAGCGATTTTCATTCCCTTCAAACCCCCACCAAAACACACAGTGTTGTGCTTTTCTTTTCCTACCCTCTTGCTTCTCCTTTCCCTTTGGTTTTTCAGGGAATTTGTACTGTCTTCTGTTCCATTTGATGACACCTTGTCACTTAGATGCATTCCATTTAGTTCAGAACTTCATTAAATTCAGATAACACACCATTCTTGCAAGCTGACTGATGTTTATTAATGTAACATGTGAAATGGCGAATTCAGCAGGGAATTTGAGCCTTTCTTTGCATCCTTCAGACACATAGTATAAGGCAGTGTGTCTAGGAGTCATCAGGAGCTTTATGATACTTACATATTTTTAAAAAAATTCTTGAAAATCACATGCCTTTGAGAAACTCACGAATGTGTGCATTGGGCAAAGATAAATCGGATATAGACAATATGCTGATTCACACATCCCTAAATAGCGTTGATTTTTGTGCCTGAATTGTGCGGCATGAAGAGGGAGATGGGCAGGGGAGAGGCAATAAAAAGCTCTTTAGGTGATTAAGCTTTGGGTTTCTAATAAGATGTTTGAGATTGTTAAGTTACACTAATGTTAACCTTTAAATTTAAATAGTAAGTGCAATTTTCAAAGTTTTATTTTTTCTTCCCTATTTGTTATCTCATTAAGCTGGGTTTTTCTAATACGCTTTTCTGAAGAATAAAAACAAACATGAAGGGAACAAATATTAATCGATCCATTAGTCCTCAGTCACTTACATAATCTTGTCAGCAGAAAGGAAGTCCAAGGGATAAAAGAATTAAAACTTATAGAAATGCATAATGCCTACCACCTATTGGGCTCCCTCAAATCTTTATATCCTTTGTGTCAATTAAGCCCACTAAGATAAAGATGGTGATAAGAAGTCCAGTGATGTCATAACACTTCAGAATACATAAGTCTGGCCAGTTTAATTCAAGAAACATTGCTTCAATGCTTACTACCTGCTGGGTACTCTTAGATTCTATGAGATAAGACTCTTCTTCGTAGGGAGCTCATACACTAGGAAGAAATAAACAAGCACCATGTCTGCATAACTGAGAGAAATTATTTACATATTTTATTGTTTAATATAAGTAGAAGATTGAGCAATGATTCTTCCTTCTTTTCTTTCTTCCCTAATAGCAGGTGTGGAAATGTCAGCATGTGTATATAAGAGCATTGCAACAACAGTCTAAAGTTTTACTTAAGAGTTAATAAAAAGATTAAACACTCACTGAACATGGAAATATTCCTCTAACTCCAAAGACTGCTTTCTATTACTTGAAAGAAGAAATTTAAAAAAGTAATATAGAGTTCTCTAAGAAAAAAAAAAAACTGCTCTCGAGTTAATCTTTTAAACCTATTTCAAGGTATGCTATAGATGAGGGAGGGTACATTGGAACAAATACAGTTGGTGAAAAATATATCTTTGTCAAGAGAATGAGAAGATAAGCCACAGACAGGGAGCAAATATTTGCAAAAGGACTGTTATCTAACATGTACAAAGAACTCATAAAACTTAACAAGAAAATGAGCAACCTGATAAAAAAAAAAAAAAAGAATAGAAAAAAAGACCTGGGCATCTCACCAAAGAAGATATACAGATGGCAAGTAGGCATATGAAAAGATGCTAAACATCTAACGCTATTAGAAAAGTGCAAATTAAAATAACAATAGAAAATATATTACATATATATTCAAATGACCAAAATCCAAACTCTGACAACACCAAGTGCTGTGCAGGATGTAAGGCGACAAGAACTCTCATTCCTTGCTGTGGAAATACAAAATGGTACAGCCACCGCAGAAATGGTTAGACAGTTTCTTACAAAAATAAACATATTCTTACCATAAGATCCAACCATCACACTCCCTGGTATTTACCCAAATGAAGTGAATACTTATGTCCACACAGAAACCTGCAGCTTTATTCATAATTGCCCAGACTTAGAAGCGACCAAGATGGGCTTCGGTACGTGGGTGAACTGGGGTACATCGAGGCAATGGAATATTATTCAACACTTAAAAGAAATGAGCTATCAAGCCATAAAGAGACATGGAAGAAACTTAAATGTATATCACTAAGCGAAAGAAGCCAGTCCAAAATGGCTACCATACTATACAATTTCAACTATATGACATTTTGGAGAAGGCAAAACTAAGGAGACTATAAAAAGAAGAGTGGTTGCCAGAGGTTAGGGGGGAAGAAGGGATGAATAAGCAGAGTACAGAGGATTTTTAGTGAAGGCCTTTAGCAGTAAAAGTATTCCGTATGATATTATAATGGGGGATACAAGTCATTATACATGTGTGCAAACCCATAGAATGTACAACAGCACACGTGAACCTTACTTGGTCTTGGGAGATTTTGATGTGTGAATATAGGTTCATTGACAGCAACAAATGTACCACTCTGGTGCTGAAATGCTGATGGTGAGAGAGACTGCCTGTGTGCAGGCAGGGATATTTGGGAACTCTCTGAAAAACTTCCTGCTCAATTTTGCTGTGAGCCTAAACTACTCTAAAAAGTAAAGTCTTTTTAAAACACACACACATACACACACATAAGCACCCCTTTGGAAATCTACTTCAGGCTGGAGAAGACAACAAGTCCTATACTGCTTAGTAACGGAAACTAAAATAGTTGAAAGAAAGGTTTTAAGACAGAAAGGATGAATTTGACTCCTAGTTTGGATCTTTAACAGCTGTTTAACAGCTCCTCTAACAATGCCCGCATCTGGAAAATGGAACCAAAGGCGTACCTATATGTTTTGTGAGCATGAGAAGGAGATAATGGACATACAAATGTGCCACACACTTTAAAGCATGTACATGTTATTGAATGGTCCTGTTTTGGGGTGGTTAAAGGAACTTCCTTAAAGAATTGGCTCCAAAGCATTTAGGTTTTTCTGTTTGCATATGCAAAAAGAGAGCGAGTATCCTATATGCTACTGCATTCATTATGGGAAATAAACTTGGAGTCAGGGTGACAACCCTGTGATTGGTGGTCTTAGAAGAATTTTCACATAGGAGGACAGAGCCAGGGATAAGGAGGTTAGGATGTAAAACAAAAAGCATTACACAAATATGTGAATTGTGCCACGTGCCATTCTGAACTTTTACATCCTTATGCCTTAAAGCAATGTAGTCCAGAATGAATTCATTTCTGTTATACATAAAGTGAAAAACACTTCGGTAAGAGACGAAGAATGACAGGGAATGGATTGAGAATAATAAGGATTTTTGGACTGTAAAAGTCAAATGGATTGAAAAATCCTTTCTGGCTCTCAAACTGTATGTGTCCTGTGTGTGTGTGTGTGTGTGTTTGTGTGTGAGGGGGGGGGGAGAGTGAGAGTGAGAGAGAGAGAGAGAGAGAGAGAGAGAGAGAGAGAGAGAGAGAGAAGGATCTGAGACACAACCAATAATATGAAATTAAACCTGAGGAAACTAATCAAATTCTTATCCGTGCAATGGGTTCCATGTAAGAAGCCTGATGATGAGAACCGTTGCCAAACTGTGAGAGGTAGCAAGGATTGGAGAAATCCTCAGGGCATGATGACCAAGACTGGCTTCACTACTTTTGAGCTTTAGGGAGGCCCATCCTTAAGCTCCCAACTCACCTGCCTGTCTGCAGACTCTTATTTAGTGTAAATCGAACTTTGTAGAACAACAGAGAAACACTTGTTGAATAAGTGAATGACAAAAGAATATATTAAAGGCCACTCCAGATTAGGTACTTAGCAACTAGTGAGCTACATAGATAATCAAACACTCTGGCTCCATTGACTGTTACAAAAAATTATTCCAAGGCAAGAAGTAGTAATCCTATTTTATAGAGCAAAAACTGAGGCACTGAAAGATGATGTAATATGTGAAGATTGCCTTGATAGAAAGGAACCGAGTCTACATCTTTGGACCCGATAATAAATTTTGTCCACTGTATCATATTGTAATCTCCCTGAGAGGCAGAGAAATACATCAAAAACAACTAATCTAATGTTGAATGAAAATTATCCCCAGTACCTAATAGATTATTTTGTACCATAAAGCATCCATCAAGATACACTATTATTCGTTAACACTTATTAAGTATCTAGACTACATTTGTTAACAAGGTTAAGATGTGGATAGGCTGTTCAGGTATATGGACAATAAGAGCATCTTGTATTTCCTGAAAGGACATTAAAAATGCCCAAGACTTGCAACTTTTAAGCCTAAATGTTGTGTGGAAATGGAGCCCTAGAGAACCGTCAAGTAACTCTTGGCTCAAAGGCAGCCACAATCTACCTAAAGCACACCGTGAGAAGGCCATCAATGAAACCAGCAGCAAGAAAGGACTGGATTGTTCTGATTTCAGAGAGAGAAGGACTAATAACCCCTAAAGCAGGAGAGTAAAAAGTCACACACAGATATGAGTAGCACATTCATATCTTTTGTATTACCAATCCACAAATAAGGTCTAAAATCCATGAATCCACAGATAGAAAACATGCCTTTTTTTGAAACATGGAAAAGTGCAAATGCCTTGGAGAAGTAGCTAATAGTGTGTTTTACGAAGTAGGGCTGGGAGAGTGAAGAAGGATGGGGCAGAAAAGGGATAAAGTTTGTTTTATACCTATTAGTCCTATTATTAGACTTGCTAAGCTAGGAGTATGTGTTACTTAAATTAAACAAACAAACAAAACACTTGAGAAATATGGAACATTTATCCACATGTTTAACTGTCAAGAACATTGGTTACTCATTCATCACCACTGTCACTGTGTTGATTAATAAACAAACGGATAACCCCAAGAAAGTCAAGGAGATTAAAATTTAGTAGGGATAATAAGATGGCATGTGTGTAAACTGTACCATTATATATTTTTGTACATCGTTGTTCCGTTTACAGAACCCATTCTCATAGGGCTGTAAGAGAGGTTCAGTAAGGTGTTGCGGGTATGCAGAAGAAGAAATTGTTATTTCCATCTGAAGAAATCTGTGGAAGTGTCACAGAGGTGGGATCTTTGCGCTTAGCTAAGCTGGGTTAAAAAAAAGCACTCTTCACAGAGGGTCAATTTGATTATATGTGGAGGAATGAATGAAACGGGTGCATGCATAGGGACTATCTCTTTGTTTGTTTGAGTACACTGTGGAGATTGTGAAGGAATATTTGGAAAAGTGTCTGGAGAGGTTAAGAAAAAAATCCATGGATATCAGTAGGGCAGACTTGATTTCATAGTCATGGGAAGCTGTTGGAAGCTAAATTAATGATAACAAAGGGAATAAATCAAAATTAAAAAGTTGGAAACTAGTAGTAAAGCTAAATTCATACCAGCCTATAATCAATGAGCTAAAATATCAAGGAAGGCCAAGTTCAGCAAATAACGTAAGAGCAAAAAATTCTGAATTTCATGTTTTAATGATAGTCACAAAACTATTTGCCTTTTTATATTATTTCCTACCCAGATCAAAGTAAAGTAACTATTATGAATGTCTTGTAGCCTCTCTTTTGGGGTATGCATTCCTTGAGAGCTTTGGGAAACCAATACATCACTGCAGTATTAAGGAGAATGCGCACACTGGCGGGGAAAGAGGACAAATCATTGAATTCAGAAATAATACCCTGCGACAACTTAAACCCCTCAAACAATCAGACAATTAATGAAACACCCGAAAACTTGCAAAATATCCCATGGAAATGGGCCAACGTGGACTCTGTTTGGAAAGCCCTGTGAGAAAGCAGGGAATCTCATATTATCTTCAAAGGATGTAACAGAATCTCCTTTTCAAGAGCTACTGAATGGGTGGTTAGCTAGAAGCAGGATTATGTAGTAGAGAGAGCAAGTGATGTGATATTGGAAAGCCGAGGCTTGCATTCTCACTTCATAGTATTACTGGTCCTGTGACCTTGAGCAAGTCTCTAATCCTCAGTTTCCTCACCTACATTTTACAGGGCTGTTGCGAACCCCCAGTGGCATCCTTCCAGTGAATGCACAAGGCCGATATTTGTTGTTATTCACTATCATCCCCTTAAGTGGAGAGCTTTCCTGAAACTTTCATTCCAAATGAGAACATGAGCTTCATTTGCTCAGTAGCACAACTCTAGCCAGTGAGAAACCCCTCCAAAACCCCTCTGGATTTAACCACTAGAAATAGTTCACTTGTCAGTAGGACACGGCCTGATGTCATTTGCTGTAATTTGGCAAAAACAGAAGGTTAGCCATGAACCGTTGGCAGGTGAGCAAAAAGGTTGTCACTGTTTTTTCCAACACTTTGTTTTTAAATGTAATTGTTTGTTTGCTTTTTTTTTGAGTCTACACAATCTGTTCTTTGATTTGGGATCTCAAACAGTTTGCTATTTCTTCACGGCTTTGAAGATCAGCTTTAAGAAAAGAAACCAACGAGCTGTCACAGACTGTGAGCATTAAGGCAGCCAGTTTGCAGACACTGAAAGTGGAAGGAGCACTCTGGTTTGTCTTCAGGACCCTCACGTGGAGGCCTGGCAGCGCCAGGGTACTCCTTGGCATGGGCCCTCTTCTTAAAAATCAAAGTGTTTTCTAAATGTGAGATTTTCACTGCTTGCTATTTGCACAAGGAAATATCAACATCACAGTTGGATGTTTTCTGAAGTCACAGTTTAAAGCTGCATACAATAGGTATTGCTTGAAAAGTTCAGAGCAATGTCTGCATTATCTAATTTACATAAACTTGCAGAGGGACCAATTGTCTCTAATCTCTAGTAGATCTTTCTCCATCCAATGAGAAGGAGAAATACTAAAATTTTAGAATCTTCATGTTGGATACAACCTCCATGGTGATCTATTCGACCCCCAAGCTCTGCTTCCTTTGCTGACTGAATCCCCACTGAAATCTCCCAGCCCTTCCAGGGATGGCAAGCTCACTACTTTCAAAAGCAATGGGGTCTTCTTTCACACAGCTGTATTTTGTGTTTCCTGTCCATGAGCTAATCAATATTTCTCCAATGCACTTTCCACTTATCACTATTGTATTGTGATGTTTATTAAGCAGTCCCCCTATTTATGTTGGCCAATTTTGTCTTATTTTCTAAAGCCCACCTTAAACTTTATTTCTTCCTTGAAGCCCAGCAGGACTATTCTACCTTTTTCTGATATTCCTCCCTCTTCTTGAACCTCATAGCCCTTACTAACTACCAAACTCTGGGCTCTTTTCTAGGTGTTACTAGGAACTGTACCTTCTCTTCTGGGTGTCTCCTTACCGTGTAGTTAGGAGAGGAATGAGGATATATTTTAGACCCATACTGATATTAGGTGACTAGATTATGCAGATGTGTCAATTAAGACTAAAGGAATAGTACATCATACATTCCCTGCAAAACAAAACATGAGCCTAAGAATAGCTTACTTTGTATCTTCTGTTCACAGTTGGCTTCCCAATGGTATACATGTTATCACTCGATTTATAACTTCTACCATTTTATTTTACATATATATATATACACACACACACACACTTTCCACATAAATTATCTGTCCCCCTCAACTACACTCCAGGGCAATTTTACCCATCTAAAGGATGCTGGCCCAACTCTATGAAACCTTTGGACTGAAACTCTTCTATTGGTCTGTTCTCTGAGTATAACTAGAATGGTTTCCTCCCTGCTGGTGTAAGCAAGTGGAAGCTATTGTCCTAATTCCTGACTGACTAAAGGTACAACGGGTTGAAGTGGTCTGAAATGTATTTGTGAAGAAATCCTTGTACTCACAGATACAGTTGCCTATCAGCTACTTATCCAGGAAGGGACTGACTAAACTATTGGGGACCATGCAGAAACTCAGCAGGACTGGGAAACATTGATAGACTACATCATTTTGTTGAGTGCAGTGCTTAAGCACGCAGTTATTTG
This sequence comes from Rhinolophus ferrumequinum, assembly GCF_004115265.2. Classification (NCBI taxonomy): domain Eukaryota; kingdom Metazoa; phylum Chordata; class Mammalia; order Chiroptera; family Rhinolophidae; genus Rhinolophus; species Rhinolophus ferrumequinum. Next base: position 57,301,062 of record NC_046285.1, read on the forward strand.
AAGAAAATTGTGGAAAACTGTTCCATTGGTCATTGATTTCTGTAAACGTGGAGTTTGTGTGTGTGTGTGTGTGTGTGTGTATGTGTGTACACACACAACTTAGAGAGAAAGCGTTTGATTGCCTGCATTTTAAGGGTTTTGTTGATTCTCACCCTAAAGAATTTAGGAATCTGGAAGTAAAGTGTGGCTACATTAATAAGATGTACCATTTTTAAGGCATACTAGCCAGCACCAACAAGTTTAATCTCCAGGATTTCCTGTCTCCCTATGTTGACTCATATTATTTCCTCTGTCAGGAATGTCACTCTCCTAATACTCCCTATTCTCAGGTCACTGATTGCCCAAGCTCAGTTGACAAGACCTAATCAACACCACTTTCCTCCTGAACCTCCTCTCAACTACATATGATACATAAAGTATTAAGTACTCTTCATGGTACTTAATATACTCTGCTTTCTAAGCCCATTTGTGTATTGGAGCCAATCAGGTGGATTTATCTTTGCATAATCCATGTAATTTTTCCTAGTTCCTGGCATATGATGGGTTCATCAGGGAAGCTTTCATGACATTTATTTCCAAAATATAAAATAGGGGACATGGGCATTTTATAAAGCCAGCCAGCTATGGACCACTTTCATTGAAACTGAACCCACAGAGGACAGGAGATGCTTGGATGATAATTATTCTACCACCAAGCAATGATTGCGATAGTGGCAAATCACTAACTGAGCTCAGTTCACAAGCCTGAGGACAGATGATAGGACAACTAATTAAAGATTTGTTACTTTTACATCAAAGACTCAATGGGCAGATGCCATCTAACTACTGACTCTCATTTCTTATTTAATAAATAAAGAAATAGACAAGGTCAGAATGCAAAGAAGCAAAAACCAACACAAAAAATAAATTTACTTCATAAACCAAATGATTGACAATTGCATACATGACATGATTGGTTGCACCAGGGCAGGAGCATTAAAAATGCCATGAAAAAAAAAAATGCCATGAATGTAAATTCAAATGTATAGCACGTTTAGTAAAAATATTTTTGCAGACTTTCAATTATCTTTCACCATCAGGCTCCTTCTTCAAGTTGGATAATCTTATGGACGGATGATATCAGTCCAAGAGTTTCTTTGTAGCTCATCTGTTTGGAACTCAGGAATTCATTCTCTCTTAAAAACAGTGTTATAATTGGATGTAGGTGCCTGGGCTAATCTAAAAATTCTATTAAACCTGTGATTAAGTTAACCATGTTTTCTAAACCCGCAATGGAGGCACGGTCTGAAAAGTTCAAGTACAAAAGAAAAGTAATGATAATAACTAAAACTTGCACAGCCAGGAACAGTTCTAAGAACATAAGATATTCTCGTTTAATTCTTAAAACAGCCCAATAGGGAGAGTTCAAGCCTAGAAACGTTAGGAGAGGTGCTCAAGGTCCAGTCCAGGACTATTAAGTGAAACAGCAAGATAGAATATTGGCAGTCTGATTCCAGAGCCCATGTCTTAACCTCTGTGTTTTATTACTTCTGGCTAAGAAACAATATTCTGAAAGCTCCAACTTACTATTTTTTTTTTCAAGACCACTCTTGTTGGGGTAAGAATTGGCAGTAGAATCTGTTCCTCCGCTAGCCACAGAGGGACAAGTGGGAAAAGAGACATTTCCAACACACATTTCCAACACAGTGTTAGAAGTTTCTTTGGCCCAAGACAGAGAACTAAGGAGAAAACAGAGGCTTGGGGGTGGAGTGGGGAGAAGACCTTGAACATTTGGAGCTAGGGATCTGGGGAGAAGATTGAGAATATAAATGTAGAAGAAGCATCTGCAATAGTACTTGGTGAGGGGAGAGAGCATACGGAAGGAGGACTACAGTTATTAGCATCGTGAATACTGGGACTTGGTAAATGGTAGGACTTGAGGCCCCTCCCTCTTCTCTCACATCCAAGGGGGTGGTGGCATTTAAACAGTCACCTCCCTCTGTTCAAAACACCATCAGTGAAGGAGGAAACTGTGTGATGAGGGAGCACGACTGGTATAAAGGGTCCACAAGCTGATATCCACAACAAGGAAGGGGAAAAAAAAGAACAGAAAGTAGAAACATTTTTAAAGAAAGTTAAGAGTAAAAAAAGAGCCCTGTGACAAGCTAATAGGGCTCCCATACGTATATAAGAGGAAAGCATATGGAATTCAGACTACCGTTATTTCAATGAGCAGCATGTGCAATAATTTCAGGTACAAAAATCATTTCTTGGCAATGTTGGAAATAAAGCAGTTTACTCTAGTGCAGGCAAAGTCAAAGGCCCCTTTCTCCTGTATTCAGACCAATTGCAAGTTTCAGGGAATATCTGTAGACTTAAGCCAGGGAAGTTTGACTTGTGGGGACAGTCTTGTGGCTTTGGCATCAGAAGAAGTAGAATCGGGTCAGTTTTATTGTTTATAAGCAATGTGATCTTGAGCAAGTAATTTAACTGTCCTGATCAAGCCTTAGGTCTTAACAAAATGTAGAAATTATTATAACCAACCTCCATCGTAAAGACCAATGAGATTGTGGATGAGACACTATTTTATAAACGGTGATGCAGTTATTAGCATACCACATTATTTCAAGGTAAAGTTGAAGCTTCTAGAAATAAAACATTTGTTTCCACCCTTGCTTGCCTATCAAGACTCATCCTTTCAGAAATTGGTCAGATTTCAACAAGCCTGTGAGCTCTCTCCCAGGACTTCAAGAAGACAGGCAACTCATACTCTGTGCCACCTCTCTGCATCTTAAATCTATCTGCTATAAAGCATCTATCACTTGGAGAAGCATTTGCTAATTTGCATGTCCGTCTCTACTAAAAGACTGGAGAACTCAGATTTTGTTGTATTTGCCTGAATATTCAGCATCTGGCAGAATTCTTGAAACATACAATATTCTAAGAACAAGTTGGTTGAAGAAGAGGGGGTATTCTATTCTACGGATTTCTCGTCCATCATCTTTTATCCCAGTCTTTTCCTCCTTTTTAATTGTTCTGAGTTTTATTGACTGAAAGTCTCAGAACATGTTGTATAACTGAAAAAATATGATTAAAGATACTACAATTATTTTGTCTGCTCTCCTTCAGAGAGTCATATGTTTTCCTAGACTGGCAAAGCTCTTCTATAAAGAGCCAGAAAGTGAGTATTGTAGGGTTTGTGGGCCATTAGGTCTACTCAACTCAGCTGTGTATAAAGAAATCAGCTATAGACAACACACACACAGAAAAACAGGCATGATGAGTTCTGATCAACTTTATTTACAAACACAGGTAGAGGATTTGATTTGGCCCATGGGTTAGAGTTTGCTGACCTCTGTCCTAGATACATAACTCAAATCCTCTTTTCTCCTGTTTCCAACATGTCCAAGTTCCTTAGAACACTGTGCATCAAATGCCCTCTTGCTATGATGACCAATTCTAAGTTGCAACCAAGTGTTGCAAATGCTTGTGCATCCTGATGTTTTAGTCTCTCACCTTCTGACAGCACCTGGTGCGTGTCCATTGAAACCCAAACAAAAGTTCAAAAGATAATAGGAAAGACAAACAGTGGAGCCAATGTGTATACCCCTCGGCTATGATGGGCAGAAGCAGAGATCCAATCACAATGAAAAGCATTAGGGTCAGAAACAAGGTCTCGATATGAGAAGACCATATATCTCCATTTTACGCTAGTACAGTGTCTGACATGGAATGAATGCACAGTAAACACTCACGGAATAGATGAAAAAACACATGCCGGTTCACAGGCATCATTCTCAGCAGTGACAGCCTGAGTTTGTGATTATAATGAAATCACCTTCAAGAAGCTCTCCATGTCTTTTTCTTGAACTCTTCTTGAACTCTTTTATGGATCCATAACATTTTCTTAGCTGTTTTTAGCCCCACTACTAAATTACATGTTACTGCCCAAGTAAATTCTTTATCTCCTTTAGGATATAGCAAAATGTATGTCATATAAAGGGCATGCACATTTGTAGGATGGATGGATGGATGGATGGAAGCAAAGTACCAGTCAGGCTGTTACCAAGTGAGGACTCTTTTCTAATCTGAAACATACCATTAGGTGGAACTATAGATATATAGATAGATAGATAGATAGATAGATAGATAGATAGATAGATAGATAGATGCATGCATACAAGCATACATACATATATACGTGATAGAGCTATAGATATTAAATGACAAAAGAGATATAGAAACAAGAGAAAGTGGAAGCCAAATTAATAATGATTACTTATGTCTAAGATAGATTCCTTCAGGAAGAAGTAATGAAAGCCTCCTGCGCTTCCTTGGTATCCTGTTCATTATATTTAGTTTACAGATTTGGAAATAGCTATTTACACATCTGTTTTCATCCCTCGATTATGAGCCCCTTGAGGACAGGAAACCACAGTTGACTCAGGAACCAGTTTATTCATCTCTCTATCTCACACCATCTCAGACTCCCCTTCATTTCTTCTGTCGCTCACTGCACGGCCTGATAGAATGAAAGCCTCCATAATTATGGGACCACTAAAAGAGTTTGGATGCCTGACAGAGGAATGTAGGGATTTTGCTATCACATCAGTACACGAAAGCTGGTCTTTGTCTAGCTCATGATTTCACCTGTGGATATCACTTCCCACAGAGAGCTGCATTTCACTGCCGGAGCTCTGAGTTCTTTTATGGTCAACGCCAATCTCCTTTGGAGAGGCTGACATGAGTTTTGATTTGGTTGCAACTGATGAAACTAGAGAAGCATTAATTCCAAGTGTCTCAGTTGTCACCCAAAACCTGGAAGTCACTAAAGCAATAGCACTATCCCCTTCCTCCAAGGACACCTTTCTTTTTTATTTTGCTTGAGTAGTTATACTATAACAACAGTCTGGGTTAAGCATCATCATTTACCTGTAAATGATACTGTCAGGGCATGATGCACTGGTAGCTTACCATTATTTTAACTTTAGGGTTTTGAGAAATGTAAAACTAATTAGCTTTCACTATCACTTTTTTCTTTGCATTTGAAATTTCCTTTGTTGAATTTATTTAAAATATGCAATATCCTTGGTATGAATAGAACATACCTGCCATCAAGCTGAAAATGACAAGAGCACTGTGACAAGACAACAGAATTATAAAAACATTTTGTAGCAAACACTTCATATACCAGAATTAGAATCAAGCAAATACTCTTTTCCCATCATTATAGAAAAAGAGGGAAGACCTTTTCAGAGAGAAAGAAAACATAATTTTTGATATGTGCCTCTTAGCTTGGTTACAAGAGCTAAGAAACCAACACAACCTAGCAACACACTGGCCCAAATTGGCCAACAATAAAATAGAAAGAGGAAAAAATAAACCTTCAATATTAGATCCATCTCAAGAGGAAATTTTCTTGGTGACTGATCACCATAATCATCAGTAAACTCTGGAGAAACCCCCCAACTTCAGGAATACTGGAAACAAATATCCAAATGAGGGGACCATTTCTTTAAATGAAAGGTATCATGCAGAAAATGGCTCAAGAAGTGTCGGTGTTGGAAAGCACAGCAGAAGGAATACAAGAAAGAGAGACCAGCAGAACAGAGAATAAGGCTTTTATTACAATGGGCCAAAGGTGATGTCTTGATGAGAACAGTTAGGCCAACAAACAAACATCTCATGGTCCCCCACCAATCTTCCCTGGTGAATGTTCATTATCTGAAAAGAAAGACCCCAGAAGTCAGTCATGAGCACTAACCAGGATGTTACTTCCGATCCTGGTTTGGAATTATGTAAACCCCTGTGAGCTCAATGGACTTCCAAGGGCCTGCACTCATCGTCTATAGAGTAGAAATAAGGCATAGTCCTTCAAAAGCTTATGCTAGTCGTGGAACGAACTCACCATCCTTTGTGCAGCTTGCAAAGTCCACAAAACCACACGATAGCTTATTTTCTCCAAATAATTCTTAGGTAAAGTTTAATCTGAAGTCAACTACATCAAGTGCTTAGATCAACTACCTCTATAATGCAGAATGCCAATTTATTAACGGAACATGAGGGAAGGTCAATAAAAAATTTCCTATTTGCATAGTACTCTATTGTCTATGAAGTACTTTTTCATTGAATCTCACATTGAAATCTCACAATAGCAGAGTGAAAACGGCAGGCAAAATATAATTATCCCAGATTTCCAAATCAAAACACTGAGGTCCAATAAGACCAAATGACTTAATGAAGTCCTACCTTCTAACCGCAGGCCCTGTGTGCTGGCCACCAAACCTCTCAGCTCCCTTCACTGGTGCTGCCTGGTCTTTAATTATGAAGGAGTAACACTTTTTGAGAAGAGAAAAATATGCTAGGGTAGCCAAGGTAGAGCAAAGAAGGATCAGGTCAGGACAGCAGTGATATATTGGGGAAGTGACCGGCAGTGACCCTCTTCTTGAAAGAATGTGCTTGAGGTTAAGTTCGGGTGCTCCTGTGGGCTCTATTAAACCTTTGTGGACAGAGTGGAGGTGGTGCTTGTTCTGAAGTCCCCATCATACCAGAACTCATGTGAACACATTCTCTGTCTCATACCCACACCCTTTTTATTGTCTCTTAAAGATGCCCAAGGGGGAACAGGAGGGATGGCAGAGAAAGGTTTCTCTTAACTTTGGAAGGGCCTCAGTACCAGCTGTGTCTTAAGGTGTAAACACACTAAATTAAACAAAAACTAAGAGAGGGCAAGAGAAAAGGAGCAAGTGAATCAAGTCTTCTCTTCTGTTTACAGTCCTTCCTGGCAAATATTTTGTTACGAATGAAAGATCCATTCATGAAGCCCTATCTCCGAATTAGGCAGGCACTGCGATCACGCTCTGTGGCAGAAGCCCCTTAGATCAGGCCAGATCCCCTCAGACAGGAAGCACTTTATGCTAGCATCCCAAAGTAAACAGTGTCCCACACAGGGCCACAGAGCCACAATGGTGGGGGCCATGGGGATGGGGGTACACTATCCTCTACAAGTGAGATTACACAGGAAAATCCAGAGCAGAATGAATAGTTCAAAACAGCAGTCCCAATAGCATAAGGAAAGTGAGTGAATGAAAGGAAGGAAATACTAAGTTGAGCATTCATTGTGGACCAAGTATTAGGCCAGGCAGACTTATTATCTCACTTAATAAGAGTCAACACCCTGTTTGGCACATATTATTCACAGTGAGGCTCAGGGAGGGGAGGAAACCTTGCTAAACAGGAATGCCCAAGTAGTGGTAATGAGATTTGCACTGAGGTTGCAATGATTCCAAAGATTCTGCTTGGTCCTTTTATAGTTTCCTGATGATTTCCTGGGTTTATGCGTCTAACCCTCAGCACAATGTGATGTAAAGGAAACATGTGTTTTGTTCCCAGCTCAGACCTCTTCTGCCATATGGAGGCATCAGATGAGACGCTTTCTAAGGAACATTTCAGATTAGAAATGCTCTAATGCTGTGGAACTTGAGGGGCTTTTTGCACCTAAATATAGCAAGATAACTCGTTTTGACGACGTGCTCCACAGAATACCAGTTCATCCCAGGTAACCCTCCTTGGATACCCTTGCCTTTATGAACAGCCTTACTTCAATGGGCTTCAGTGGCCTCATTTGAACAAACTGAGACAAGGACCCTGCCTTAACTAACTCACAAATTTGTAGGAAGTGTCACATGAGTTTTAGAACTTTGCATACAAAGACTTATTTTGCAAATATTATTAGCACTCCTGTTCCTCCTCCAAGGCGTAGCTTGTAGAGTTCTTAGTCATTCACTGAAAGCCAGAAGTGTGTCAATATGTTCTAGAACATTGAGGATGATTTTGTCTAAGGTACTGCTGTTCCAGGCGACCAATCGAGGTTCTGACAGTCATCTTTGGCCAATCCTCTCGATGAATCCTGAAGGAACATGGAGGGAAGCATGAAGCTAGGGAACAAGGGTTAATGACTGAAGTTATAACATTATATATCCACAGCATAATGTCTTCTCGTATCAACAATATTATTCCTTTTGGACAATAATCCTTTGATACAGGGAAAGAAGATTTTCTCCACGTTACAGGTGAGAAAATACATATAGTGTTAAAATAAAAAGACACTTGGGAAATGATTTAGTTTTACATTTTTGCTTAAATTTAGGAAAACTGAAACCCAAGTTTTGGGAGATATGGGCAAAATATAACCTAGAAAAATAAATTCAATACTCAATATCTGCCTCATTGTTAGAAACGTGTTTTTTGTTTTCCTGAAAATTTTGTTTAGATCTACATTCATTGTTCTGTTCTAAATGATTTAAATACTTTTTTTGGGGGGAAATTCCTTTTATTTTTTTTTCTTTTCTTTTCTTTGTTGTTATTGTTCAAGGAATGGTATTTGACATTTGGGGCAAAGTGAACTACATAATCCTCTCAGGGTAAAAAAGCGTACAACAACTTTATTCTAAATATACTGTTTATAAATATTTTCCTATGAGCAAGGAAAGAAAAGCTCAGTAGTTTTCTCTAAACCTGCCCTCAGTTACAAAGAGCCACATCGCAAAACTGATGTTAGAGAGAAGGGATTCAGATTCCTAAACAGTATAAGCTATTGTTGGACACCTATCATCTAATAAAAAGTGACAGTACGCTCCATTGCTGAGCCCACACTGCAAAGATATCTGATTTTGAGCCATGCGTTTCTTAACAGGGATGAGGGCAATAACCTGAATACAGATGGTTCTCAAAACCATACTAATGACGAATTGTTTAAAGACTAGTGATGGCCACCCAGATGAAGACAGTGTTGAAGACATCTGCAAGTATTGTCTTCAATATGCTAAAAGAAAACCACGTAGACAGGGATGTCTGTTCCTTTCCTTCTCTGTACCCCACACCAGGCTACAGCCATGTAGGAATAGAACTTTCCAACAAATATAAGGTTCAGAAGAACTGGTTGTCCTTTTGTTGAGTTCATTAGTCTCAGTCATAATCAGTTTTATGTCATCCATCACTCAAAAGCGTAGCATTTCCTCCCAATTGTTGATCCCTTGAGTCAAAGACACCATAAAGCCATGTAACGAGCCTCACAGATGCAGCCAACATATCCTGAATCCTTACCATTAAAGGTTAATCTCGTAAAGGGAGACCTTACCAAACACTGCATGAGGACACTTATTCCATTTCTTAGTCTGGCACTGTGTGTGGCTGCAGGAAAGTTGTTGACTACTAAACGTTAACCAAACATCCCATTTTTAGAAGAATATTTAGCTCCATCTTTATAGTGTCTGGACTTGTAACTACCCATTTCTTGAACATTAAGCTGAGCCACACAAGAAAATTACTATAGTGATAGTATTTCCAGGGCACACTGAGTCACTGTGCAACATCTAAAATTGGAAATAAATAATTGGTGAGGATTTGTTGGGACAATGAGAAGGAGGGTACTCCAATCTTGGTGTTCTGTAGCAAGCCTCTGGGTTTAACATGAGGAAAATACTCTAGTCCCCCACCAAAAGTGGGTTGTTAGCTTCTCTCGCTCTCTCTTTTTTTTTCATAAATACTTCAAGCTTAGGAATAAGAGAGTAAGAGTGGGCAGAGGCCAGTATCACCAACAATTATCCAGCTTAACTGCTCTAAAAGCAAGGATGCGGTTTGCTTCTGATGGTAATAGGCCTCCCTGGGATAATGAATGATCAGAGCCACTCCACCCAGCAACCAGCCAGGAGAGAGTCCAAGGCATCAAAGCCATCTAGATTCAAATCCCAGACCACACAGAAAGAAAGGGGTTTCTATCAGAACAAGCCAAGTGTCACAGCTATTGTGGGATGTTGCCCGGTCCCCATGTGAATGAACACAAGTGTTGTGTCTGTACTTTGCGTCCATCTGAAACCTTCTTTTGCTGCCAACTTTGCCTCAAAGGGAGGAAGAAGAAGAAGAGAGGAGGAGGAGGAGGAGGAGGAGGAGGAGGAGGAGGAGGAGGAGGAGGAGAAGAAGAAGAAGGAGAAAAAGAAGAAGAAGAAGAAGAAAAGCAAACAACCCCAACAGATTACAGAGGCGATGGTAATATACCTGTCTTCATTGTGGCCAACACTATTTTGATCAAACCTAAGCTCCTTTTAAGATCGCTCTCCAACAAATATTTCTCTATAATTTTGATCTTTTCATAGGTGAAAAGAAAGGAAAGGATAAGAGAAACAAACAAAACTCAAACTACTATTTACTCTCCCAGCAGACCAGCATGGTGTAAACAAAAATAATAGTTACACTCCTGGGTTCTGAACCTTCACTGTGCTGCTGCAGAAAATAATTTTAATGGCGAACCAGGGAGTCTTGCAAAACACATATGAAGCCATAATAAAATGGGACACTTATCCTGCTGCTCCGATTAGGCCACTTCCATTCAATAGTTGTAACTAATGACTTGTTTTTCCTCCCGTATTAGGGGCCCTATTACTCTGCTAAACATAACATACCTCATTTTGTTTTCCTAGTCATGCTTGTCTCTTTCGCTGATGACTGCAATTCAATACTTATGAAATCTCATAAAAATAATATACAATCCTCTCTATAACCCCCTCCCAAATTGTATAAAATTATTCAGAGGACAATAGATTGATGTACACTCCAATGCACGTGTCCTTTTCTCTAACCACTTCTATGTCAGTCTTTCTTGAGCGCACTCTCTCTCTCTCTCTCTGGCTAGAGAACACACTGTACTTTGGAGATAATTGACTGTGGAATATGATGATGTTTATTCAAAAACAGGTCACACAGACTGCAGTTTCAGAGTCTTCCTTTATCCTGCTCACTTAGTTTCATCCAAGGGAAATGCATAACACTGTTTCCTGCAAATCAGAATGTGCAGTCTTAATTACTTCTTTAGATTTAACCTACTGAGAAAAATCCACTGCAAATGTACCCTCCCCCTCCCTGGAGACGGGCGACGTTCAGAAAACCAACTTCAGATTACTCATTTAGAACAAACTGGGATGAGCTAGAATGTGCACTCAGATCATCTTAACAGTATGTTCTCCTGTTGCGAAAAGAGCACATTATGGCATTAGACTTTGTTTTCTCAGGAATAACACAAGTGGACAGTAATTACTGGGTGAGAAGTTGTGGCTGGAAGAAAAAAAAAAAGAGAAAAAACCTCTGGCTATGAATAATCTCTGCCATGATATAGACATGAAGTCCTGTCTTTGACCTGAGGTTACAGCTTTTTCTCCAGTCTGCTGCTAGCTACTGTCATTCTGGCTGATTCAAGAAAAAAATGGAGTTGTCCAAAAGAAATACAGTGTAAGGCAATGAGAACTCTGCCACTGGAAGTGTGCACACTAAATCACCTATGCTGGGTAAGACACAAACATATTCAATGGGTTGGATTTTCACTCTTTAAAATGAACTGAATGGGATGTCATTAGAGATCTAGTTCTCAATCTGTAATACCATTCAGCTTTCATTTCAAATATCTAGGCCAGACACTGAGACACTGGACAGAGCATGTGACTAGTGGCATATTATTTCCGAAAAAACAAAACCCCAACAAACAAACAAACAAAAGCAAACAAAAAAACACCCTACCGCTTTCAAGCCACTTCTCAACATAGTCTAATATAAGCCTGTGTTTAGGGCAGATCACAATCACAGTGATCACATTCCATTGGAGTCATTTAATAAATGTTAGCTGTGTACCGGCTAGGTACTCAGAAACATGCTAGGTAATGAGATCTAAACCTGGAGGTTGGCCAAAAGAAGTTAAGGACCATCTACTCATCCGTCATTTGACATATCGCTATTGATATTACCATGGTATTGTACTTACAATAATTCTTGATTAATTTGTGACTTAATATTAAGCAGGGAGATTTCATAGGCTTCTTAGACCCTTACAAAAAAGTATCCAATCTCCCATTTTAAAAAACTGAGGAAAAGAGAGAGAGACAGTATATACAAAATCATTTATGGATTATTATCTGGAACTAAAGCCCAGGACTCTCAATTGGGCATAGTTCTCTTTTCTGTACACTACACCATCTCCTTTTTTATCAGCTTGGTCACCTACAACAGTGAACTCAAATTAGATATTAAAATTCACATAATAAACACGTATGGAGCGTTTACTGGGGTATTTAAGAGATTCTAGGTTAAGGAATACATTTTCATTATTTCAGCTCAAGTATGCATCACTTGTCCATCCTCCAGAATATCTTCTCATTCTTCATTGTCTCACTTTACAAAAAAGAGAACTTCTAGATTCTGCTATATGAGAAATGGTCTATGGGATGTTGATTTATCGAGGCAGTTCCCTACATGCGTGAAGTGGAGCTCCATAGAGATTCAAACGGTGCTGTGGGTATTTCCCTCTTATGCAAATAAATATTCAGCTCTCACACAGCTCCGAACGCCCTCTCTGAGCATGTCATAATAATCTGGCAAAGGCTGTTCTCACAATATTTGTGGGGGGACTAGGGCCAAACATACTGGTAACCTCTTAAGAACAAGCTGCTTTGTAGGATTTATGCTCCACAATTCAAATAAGAGGGACTTAGAACGACATCCAAACTGTGTTTGTCTAGGAGCAACTGGAAGCTTTCTAAACTGCCCCTACTGGTGGCCTAAGAAACATTATCATGAAAAGGAAACGTTTCTAAAGATCCAGAATGTGAGATTAGAGACTTCTGAAAGCTTAGAGAAGTCAGCAATCTATTCTCCTTCCAGATATTTATGGACTTAGTATTGGACACAAAATACGTATTTTAAGCATAAAGTTTCAACATGGAGGCCATCAAGTTTGTAACGAGAATAAGAATGATTTCAATCCAACTATAAATTCTTTGGTATATCCTGGGTTAGAGAGTTGGAGTGGTTGAGAAGAACCGGAACTGAAGAATGGGCCAGGAGATCTTGTTCTACTCTCTATTCTATCTTTTACACCTCGGACCTTCAAAAAATAGCCCTAGGTCTTAGTTTCCTCACCTTTTTTCTCCCCTCACTGAAATCTTTGTGAGCGGGACCGTATCTTTTCCAAGTCAGTATATACAATAACTAGCATAAGGTCTGGCACATGGTAAGTGCCTAATAAATGTGTGGGTAATGAATGAGAAAAATAAGGGCTTAAACCAGATGTTATAAACAACAACAACAACTCTCTGTGCTAAAGTTGAGTTCCACCAAGAAAACATCAGGGCGGTCACTTGAAAGTCTGAGACAAAGGATGAAGAAAAGAAAGTTTTGATTCTAGAATCTGAGGCACTAACTGCTTCCTAGTACTTTGTTTTTATTAAGGTTTATGTAACTGCACTTTACATGGAACATTTTCATTCAGCCTTTTATACAGATCCCCTTAAAATGTATGATGTGCTGAACTGCTACACTGAAGCAGGTGGTGCAGTTCTGTCTAATCAAGCTATGCCCTTTACCTAATAGTTCCATGGCAGACAGAAAGCCATGTCTGGGACAAAACAAAATTTGAGATCAAAAAGTTGAAAGCCTTCAAATTAATTCTCACCACCAAAAGCAAAAGAGTAAAAAAGAAGAGCACTCTACTACATCATATAACATATTGATGAAACATCAAAGATGGACCTATAATAATTTGAAGAATTACTCTATGAATGATATACAGATATATTTTTCAATTACATCTCTGACATTTTATTTCTAAATATTGTGACTGTATTACCTGCCAATTGTCAGAAAAGTGATTGATTCTTTTCATTGGCATGTTTCCCTCACCCCACCAGATTTTATTTTAATATACTCCAGACATTAGAAGAAGTTATCTGGAAAAAAAAAAATCACCATGGGGAGCAAAATTATGTAAGGTCTAAATGTGTTTGAGATGAGTGTGTTTATTCAGTATAAATGGAAGAGTAGTCTTTCCTATTAGTAGTACTATAGTCTTTCCTATTATTATTCCTAAAAAGTCAGTATACAGATAGTCAGACCGTGATATTAATAGTACTCTCAGGGCTGCCACTATTGAACCTTACAAAACCAGTTATATCAGCAACTGATTTATCATTACCTATATACTCCTCAATCACAGTAAGAACAGTCATGGGAACCATGGCAAAATCAACATAACATTTACGGAACACATTCTCTGTGCAAAGAATTGCGTTTCGATGGTGAACTGGGAGGTAACTTGGCTGGGTTTTGTTTAGAATAGTGGTGCTGTGTACAACTAATTATCTGGATACTTTGTATTTTATTACACAGTTCCTTGCCCTCAAGTGGCTCATAAACCGGGACATGGGTGACAAAATACCTCTTTCACAAAGATTAAACTAACCAGATTTACATGACTTGGCAGAATCGTGCAATGGCTGAACATTCAAATATCTCTGACTGGTTCTGTCACCAGGTCATATTGGATGATGCTGGGCCAACCACTTGCCTCAGATTGCCTATGAATGAGACATTCTTCTTCCTCTGGGCCAAGGAAAAGATCAGAAAGAGGGTCACAGCTACACTGTCCTCTATGGGAGAAAGAAGAGTCACGGGAATAAACAAAATACAAATACAAATGGGGAATGAGGAAAAAAGCCAGCAAAAGTAAATACTAAATTTGGGAGACAGCTGAGGAGAGGGGAAAAGGAGGAAATCAAAAGTGGAGCATCAACCTTGCTACCAAATATCACTGAGATATAAATGCCCTTTGTCCTTGGATGCTAATGTTAAAACATGGGGTCTTAGTGAAAGGGTGGTCTCAAATCTGTTTCTGGTGATGTGAATAAAGCTAATAGCTTAATTCTATCAGATGTTGTCACAGAAATTACTTATGGGATCCCTAAACAAGATATGAATGATCAGATATTCTGAAACTTGAGCCTTAAAAGAGACATGAAACTCTGAAGGACATTTCTCAAAAGCACTGAGAGATGGCCACCAAATCAGGGATTCCCTTTAGTTCATTTGTTTTGGCCATGTAACCAATTACACTTTCAAGGTTACAGGTACAGAAAATGTCTCGTAGAGGTGCAGCCATACGCAGCATCAGCCCTCTGTAAAGCCCTTCTCTTTTCCCAGTATCCCCAATCCCGATCCCAGTCGTATTTTAGGCCAGATCAAATGCCACTTCCTCATAAAGCTTTCCCTGATTGCGCAGTTAAATGTGACCCCTGAATCATCTGGATAGCCAGCCGATTTCACCTTTAACAGCGTTGGTTATCCAAAACATTATACCTGCATGGCAGACATCATCATGTATGTCTGGTCCTTCTCAACATGAGGTCTGAAATATGGTATGCACTAAAATAAATGTTTGAGGAAGAGAGAGGAAAGGAGGAAGGGAGGGTAAAAGGGGAGGGATAACTCTTTCTAAACAAGTACCCAGAGTAGAAGAAATATTCAGATATGGACTGACAAAGATGGAAATGAAGCCTGAAGCTTCAGGGCCCCTCGCTTACTTGGGCCCCTCCTGAGGTCCTGAGAGGGGCCCAAGTAGTGTGTTCTCTGCTCTCTCTCTCCACCCAGACTGCCCTCTGTTACACACTCATGTGGAGTAGTCTTGGAATGGTTTGGGGGATTTCGGGGTTTGGTTAGGGGAAGTTGGGTAGAGGATATATTTAGGTGAATATAGTGGGACACTACATTTACACGGTTTGCAATAACTATGGTGTAGCTTAAGCTATCAACAGTTACTGTGTGAGAATGACTTCCTAGAAATGCCCCTGGGCCCACTACCCTGGGACTCAGAGGTTTGGAGCCAGAATTCCTATGGCATGAATGTGTCCTACGGCAGCCAGAAGATGGATTATGATGGTACGGGAGAGAAGCAGGGTGTGAAATGTATGGAGTCAGAAGATAAGTCAGTTGAGTATTCTACCAATTATCAGATGTGTAAAAGTGTACACATAGGGACTACTCAGTACTCAGTGATGCAAAAGGAGATACCTTCTCTTAGCAGGAATGTGGTCAAGAATGAAAGTCACTAAAAATGCACCACTGGCTTGATTTTCTTTTTGATACAAATTTCCCAAAATAGAATTTATCACTGGATGAACTTGGACCAATAGTGCAAATATTTTTGTAACAGCTTAAAAATAAAAGAAACTTAAGAGCAGTTTCCCCTAATTTGATAATCATCTTAAGTTTTACAATGTTACCAATAAAACATTGTGAAGATTGAAGAAAATTTTCCAAACTTTTAATAATAATAGTAATAATACATTTCTATACCATGTAGAACTCATGCTAGAGGAAAGAGTGAAATTATCTTTCTAGCCTCTCAGTAGAAACTATTACAAATTTAGGTTGCATGGAGAAGTGACCAGAGAGCACGTACCCACAAAATGGAAGAAAAAAAAATCACTGGGCACTTAATTAATTAATAAACTAACCAAAAAGATATTTTTCTGTATTTTGTGTTGTCCTATTACACAGCTTTTGCATCAATTTAAAATGTGTTGCATTTGCTTTTCTCATTTGAAGGAAATACTCATTTTGCATGATTGTTATTGGATGAATTATGCCCCACACCCAATATTCATATGTTGAAGTACTTATCCCTAGTACCTCAGAATGTGACTGTATTTGAAGATAGATCCTTCAAAGAGACAATTAAGTTATGATGGTGTCATTAAGTTGGGCCTAATCCAATATGACCGATGTCCTAATAAGAAGATATCGGGTACATACATACACAGAAGAAAGACCTAGTGACAAGACAAGGAGAAGATGACCATCTATCAGCCAAGGAGAGAGGCCTCAGAAGGAACCAGTGATCTCAGACTTCAATACCTTGATCTCAGACTTCTAGCCTTCAGAAATGTTAAGAAAATCAATTTCTTTTGTTTAAGACATACAGTCTATGCACTTTGTTATGGCAGCCCTACCAAACAAATGCAACGATTTTCTAGTCATGATTTTGTAGAGGTCTCTCCAAAGATATAAGCTTCAAAGCTTTAGGTCCCCCAACATCTAACTATATTTACACACACACACACACACACACACACACACACAAATATCAATATTCACTGTTGGGTGTATTAACTATAGTAGATAAGGCCAATACCATTTTGTCAGAGACCCTTACTTTTTATACAAATTTCTTTACAAACACTTTCCATCTTGAACAGTCATTTATATTGTAGTATAGTAACTACCAAATGGTTAATAGAACTGAGTCTTTTAAATAAAAGGTTTATTTGGCTCCTGAAATCTGTGTAACCTTATCATCTATAGAGTCACTGTGTACAGACTCTTTTGAGGTAGGTTACTGAAAAACACCTAGGTATCATTAGATAGCATTCCAAGTCTTTTATGCAGTGCCCTGTTTAATGAATATCTTATTTTTCAATCTAAATATTTAGCAACTGCAAGGGAAATTCTGTACATAGAAAAGCTGGGAATTGAGGGGGGTTTTTTTGTTTGTTTGTTTTTTGTTTTTTGTTTTTTAGTATTTCATACTATGGATTTTATAGAAAAGAAACAAAGATTCTATGATTGAGGCAGACGGGTGGCTCAGTTGGTTAGTGCGCGAGCTCTGGGCAACGGGGCTGCCAGTTCTATTCCCATATGGGCCAGACAGCTGCGCCCTCTGCAACTAGAATGAAGTCAATGAGCACCGCTCAGGTCCCGGGTGGCCAGATGGCTCAGTTGGTTGGAGAGCGGTCTCTCAACCACAAGGTTGCCGGTTCCACTCCTTGACTCCCGCGAGGGATAGTGGGCTGCGCCCCCTGCAACTAAGATTGAACACAGCACCTTGAGCTGAGCTGCTGCTGAGTTCCTAGATGGGTCAGTTGGATGGAGCGCGTCCTCTCAACCACAAGGTTGCCCATTCGACTCCCGTAAGGGATGATGGGCTGCACCCCCTGCAACTAACAACGGTAACTGGACCTGGAGCTGAGATGCGCCCTCCACAACTAAGACTTAAGAGCACAACAACCCAACTTGGAAAAAGTCCCGGAAGTACACACTGTTCCCCGATAAAGTTCTGTTCCCCTTTCCCAATAAAATCTTTAAAAAAAAAAAAGAAAAAAGAAACAAGATTCTATGATTTGTGTGGTGGGCAAAATTGGGGAAGTGACTTGACTTCTCTGAAATTATAATCATCTGTAAAAAAAGATAATTATTCATTTTCTGTCTATCTCAACAAGTTTTGTGGTTTGTTTTTTTTCCTGAGGAGCAAATGCGACAATGAATAAAAAATTTTGTGGCATTAAAATGGTCACTGTTATTTATAAAAGGCAATGATAAAGTAACTATCAATGTAGACGCAGAACTATCCACGATATCCCAACTTTAGAAAATTGTGTTAAAGTCCTAACTCTGCTGTGAGATCTTGGGTAGTCATTCTCTGGTTCTTAATTTCTTGTGAATGGACAAGATGGGTTCTTAGAAAAGCAAAGATAACACAATTATTTCACCTCTGACAGCCTAAAAATCTATGAACTCGCCATCACTGAGCAATTTTGTTGTAATTATTATGTTCCGGGAGACTATTGGGAAAGTATGTTTTAATTTCTAGGACTTCTTTTTGACTTCATAATTCGTTAACACTCAAAAGAGAAAACCAGACTTCCATTTTGATAAGGAATATTAACATTAAGCATGGAAATAAGCATGGAAAAGGAGGATATAATAAAACCAAGGATTTCCTCATCTGATGACCTCCTGATTACAAAAAGGGTCCTTTGTAAATATGAGTCATGTAGTTAAAACGTACACACACACAAAAAAAAAGAAAGAAAGCAGCAGCAGTACATTCGTGCTTCGCTCCCTATTAATAGCCTGGTACTAGAACTCATAGAATGCCACAGAAGGCTGAACAGTCCTGGGCTTTTCACATGATCAAGTTCACACTTCCATGGTTCTCCAAATAAGGCTTTCCAAACAAACTTGGCCTAGGCTCAAGGATTTGGCATTTCTCCTGTAGGAATGCAACTCAATGTTCTACCCAAAGGTTTCAAAAACGACACTTTTGCACATTTATTAATTTATACAATCTTTTCTCAGGACAGGCTCATTTTGAAGCAATGGCAAATAGGATTAGAAAATGGGAAATTTACTTTGCCTGACTCCAAACTTTGGATATAAACACGCTGGGTTTTACAGCTTATTTTAACATTTTGTTTTTCCTTCCCTTTTTCTGACCAGGTCTTCCATGACAATGCAAATTATTCATGCAAATGTATGAAACAATGTTACTGCTAGCATTTGACAAGCAGGTCACATGCTTGGGTAAAATTATATTGTTTTTAAAAAACTGGTCACTGTTGGCTTTGTTACAAGGCCTTCCTTCTCACTTGGAGACATTGTGCTGACACAGGACATTGGCTCTGAGGAGGTCTTCAGTTTCTCTTGCATCTCTCAGAGCTCTGTAGTACTTTCCTCTCTGAGGTTCAAGGTCATTGGCTAAGTTCTCCTCTCTGACATTCTGCTTAGCTCCATTCCACAGCCCACCGATCACACCCCTCATGATGCCAGTTACTTCATAAGAGCCTGGCAGGACAGAGTAACAGATGAAAATTGAAGAGTTTAAGTCCTCTATTAGAAAAATAATTAGAATGGTTTCCCAGTACATAACCTCCCAATAGCTTCATACCAAGAAGACGGATGCTCAGCAGCTTGGCGTATGAGACCTGCTCAAGATCAGAAGAGAACAAGATTTAAGGTTTAAAGATGGATTGCTACACATCAGTAATGATCCCTTATCGTTTTATAAAGAGGTAGTGTAGTATAATGACTAAGAGCTGTGGCCTTGGGAAAATAACCTAATTCCTCTCTACCAGTTTCCTACTCAGTAAAAAACCTGGATAGTAATAGTATTTTCTTTGTATACTTTTTGCCAGGACTAAATAAGCCAATACACAGGAAAGCATCACAAGGAGAAATAATAACTTATCTTGGGTGATTTCTAGCATTCATACTTGAGAGCAGGCTTTAAAACGTCAGAACACATGGACATTTAACCACCATAACATTTTAAGTGTGAAGCTCCCCGAGAACTTTGAATATGCTTCCTAAGGGAACATGGGCTCCCAGTAGTTCAGAATCACTATTGTAGAATATACAACATTGGGTTAGGTATTACTTACCTACTAACTTTGACCAGTAACAAAAAGTTATGTTAGGGTCTTCACTCTGCTTGCTTGGCATTATGTTATCGCATACAAAGATATGTAGTGAACCAGCCTTGAAATTGATCATATTTTGAGCGATAGATAGCTAGATAAGCCAATGCACATGAAAGAATCGGAAAGGCATCAATTAATATTGAAATAAATCTAAATTAATGAAGATCTTTTGATTCCCCAGCTATTAGAAGCTCTGGACAATTATATAATCTAACCCTGTCTACGTTCCCACGCCCCCATTTCCATTGATTGAAGATCAGTACAGGTCACATCCTACATAAAGCCTTGCAAAACTGATCCCCTCCACCTCTTCTATAGATCATTAGAACTTTCCCAGGGCCTCTCATTTAGCACTGTGACAATTCCTGTTTTGTGTGAACAATTTGTCCATATGTATCTGATCGTGGAGGGAAATGCTGTATTCTCTAAAAAAGTGGGGTGCTAGCTCTATTCTTTTTTTAACAATACATCACACGGATGAATCAGAAGGTAAGAGTGGGCAGAGGCAAGTGTCATCAATAATACGTATCTGATCTTCTCTATTGGATTTGAAGTTTCTTGAGGATGATCTAAGTTTTAGTTGATTTTTGCATGTTCTTTGGCATTTAAAAAAATAGCATTAGATGGTATGTGTTAGTTATCAAAAGTAAAATTTTAGCAGTAAAGGACTATGTCGCAATATAGTAACACTGAATTATAATTATAACTGAAACCATTCGACATTTTTTCCCTAAAAATAACCATGTAACTCATATATGATTGTCTGTGCTAATGAAATAAACCATGTAGCTAAACTACATATGTCCCTGTCGAGACAGAACTGTAAGTAGCTCATGAGCTGCACAGGAAGCCCTTAACATGTCCCAATATTGGTGCCGAAAAGGCAATCCCATCTTGATAATCACTGTGGGTCATTTATACAAAGAACCATTATGGAGACTGCAAAGGATTGCAGTATTAATTTCAAGGAAATAGATAAGCTGAAAAGGAAGGAGGGTGAAAGAAAATCAAGCTGAAGAGAAGCACATGTCAAGGTGAGTGACACTTGGTGTGAATGGAAGTCTTGGAGAACAGATGTCATCATTTGCCTTTTATTGATTACATTGCCACCAGGGGTGGAAACTGGGTGAGAAGACCAGCAGGATCCTCGGCTGCTTAATTCCTGTTAATATATTGATCCTGTCATAGAAACAGAAGTAGATGAAACCTTCATCCTATGTGACTATGTTGACTATGCCTATGTTGACTATGCCTTCCTCGACTTTAGAGTATTCAGTGTTTGACTGATCCGTGCAAAAAAAAAAAAAAAAAAAGAAAAAAGAAAAAAAAGCAGGTGTCATACTATATCGTTTTTGGCTAAGTAATTAAAATTTAAAGATTTTTAAAAACATGTAACTCTAGTTCATCCCCCAAACTCATTAAGTCTCAAACCATTATTGCTTCCATTACTGCTTCTCTTAGGAAAATTTCCTCTGCCACTTGTGAGAGAGCCAGTGGTGTGTCTTTTCCATTTTCACTTCTCATTCAACAACTATAGGCCTCCACCGCCCCTGGAGCTAGGGGCTGGGAGGGAGTCTGCTCAAGTATAGAACTACAGGAACCTGGAGATACAGAGTCGCTGCCAATAAAGAGGCCCACACTTGCATGTTTCTTCATATAAAATTTCTTCTTTTACAAATAAGAAAGTTCATAAGGCCATCTTTTCAACAGTTTTAAGGGAAATCACAGAAACACCAGAGCCTAACAAATCTTCCCACATCCAGTCCGATCTTACACAGTGGCTGAGATTATCTTAAAACACAACCAGATCCTATCACTCCCCTTGCTAAAAACATTCCAGTGGATTCCTATTTCACTTAGAATAAAGACAAACTCCTTACCACAGCACAGAAGATCTGGACCCTGCTTACCTCTCCCACCTCATTTTATCCCATTCTCTTCCACTGACTATGTTCCAGCCACCCTAGCTTTCTTTCTATTCCTGTAAACACCAAGCTCCAAAGACTTCTGCCTGGATTATTCTTTACCAGATCTTAGAAGACCTGGCTCCTCCACATTATTCAGGTTTTGGCTCAAATGCCATCCCTTCAATGACTTTCCTGAGACAGCTACCTAAATCAGCCACTTTCTATGCCAATAGTAAAATTCCTCATTTTATTTGGAGCAAGTATCACTACCTATGTCTTACTGCTTCTCCTTTGAAAACACTATTAGAATATAAGCTTTAAGAGGGAAACAATCTTATCCTGTTTCTGACTCTAACCCCCAGCACCAAAAAATAGGCGCTGAATAATTTTTTAATGAACAAGTTAACAAATGAAGCCACGTTTGTACCCAATAAAACTGACCGTGTTTGCCTTAACATTTAACTTTGTTTATATTTACGAAAGTTTATAAAATTCTAAGTTTCTGGATTGGGTGAACTAAATGTCTTCAAGACTCAGTTTTTGTTGGCAAAATGAAAATAACAACACTTTGAAAATGTTACTGAGAAGACTGCATGAGCTAATCCATAGAAAGTGTTCAGTACAATACCTGATACAAATGTTAAATCAATATTAGCAGCTATTAATCCATACAGCTTTAACATATTTAACAAACTCATCTACCGCTTAGATTTTTAGTCCCCTCCTTTAGCCTAAGTCCTTCAAAATATAACAATAATCTTTCACATAGGTGTAGTATTTTATAGTCAAAAAGTAACCCCACATCGGTCTTCACACACAACTTTTCTTGTAGTGTGGAACTCAAACTCAGATTTGATTTCAAATACCATCTTTTTACCACGTAACCATCAAAATAGACAACACATGGTGTTAAAAGGGGGGCTTAAAAAGGAGGTTGGGAAGCTAAGGCAGGGGATGGTACGGGTAATATAAAATTTAGAAAAATCATACATAAAGGTGGGAGTCATATACCGGAGGACCTCGGGCCTTTGTGCCCTTTCCTACATAAGAGCAATTTGGATAAAAAGTCATCAGAGGGAATGATTCTGTGCTCAGCACTTGTTCATTCATTTATTAGCCCATCTTTCTGAATTTATTAGCTTGCCAAGCACTGTTTGCTACATAGCAGTTATCAAAACAGACAAATACCTCTGCTCTTGCACACATTCTAGGGAGCCAGAAACAAAGAACAAATGATTAAACTATACAATATGTTCGGGGTGGTAAATATTACAGATCAAATAAAGTACATGTGGACAGGGACACTAACATAGGAGAGGTATCTTCGAAAGGGTGGTCAGGGAAGATTTCTCCAAGTAACATCTGAGTCAAGTCCTACAGGAAGTGTGAGAAGAAGCCATGTGGATATCTGGGGAAAAGCACTGCAGGCAGAGGGTACAGAAAACAAAGACCTTGAAATAGGAGTGAGCCTGGATGTCGTGTGGCTGGAGCTGAGTGAAGGGGAGATCGGGATAGATGAGGTCAGAGAACTAATGGGGGGAGAAATAGAGTCAGGCCTTTTTTTGTCTTCTCATTCTGAGGTGGGAAGCTGTTTTGAGCAGGAAAGTAAAATAATACGACTTATATGGGATCACTCAGTGTTGAAAACAGGCCAAAATGGGACGAGGGTAGAAAGAAAGCATTGGGAGGCGGTTGTGATAACCCAGGCAAGAAGGGATGCGGCTTGGACCGGAGTAATGGCCGTGGAGTTGGTGAGGAGTGATCTGATTTTAAATTTACTTCAAAGGGGAAGCTGAAAGCATTTGCTGTGTGAGAAGAAGAGAGGTGTCAAGAATCGGCAAGTCTATAGGTAGAGAAAGTAGATGAGTCGTTATCAAGGACTAGCGGGTTGGAGGGAAATGAGCAGTGACTGCTAACGGGCATAGGGTTTCCTAGGTAGGGATTTGAAACCCACACAGCCTCTGCCGCACCTTTCCCACTCTGCTGTGGCAGTGTGAAACAGGCAAGGGGGCATGGCTCTTTCAACAAAGCATTACTTACAAAACCAGGTGAAGGATGAGAGTCAGCCCCCAGACTGTAGTTTGCTGGGTCCTAGTCCATATTCCCCAGCCTGCCTTACTGAACTCTTCAGTTCTCTGCTGGTCACCAGCAATTTTTCTGCCTCTGCAGGGATCACAAGATTTAGCTGTCTCCTAGAGAGTTAACCTAACTAATTACTTTGTGTCCTGTGCATGGGCTGGATAGCAGGATGAAAACCGGGGATTCCTCTAATAAAAATTATGGATATCTTTATAGACACTCTATCCAAATTGTTGTTAAAAATTGCATGTATGCACCATGAAAAACAAGTAATAGCTAACAGATCCATAAAGAATACAACTGGCACACCTACACCCTCTTATCCTACCTTTTTCACAATAATCCCTGAAGGAACATCAAAAATAAACATGGTGTCTATGTTTAAGGAAATAACATACCAAATATTTACAAGGACTAAATAAAAGGGGACCTATTATCTTGAACTTAGATTTAGGGTAGAGTTTCAACTTCTTGACTCTTGATAAAATGTTGAATAAATCTTTTACTATTTAACAAATAATGTTAAATATGTTATGTCCCAGAATTACAATTCTAAAAAATTTTTTTAAACTGCTGAGCTGAAGAAATATTTGATGTTTGGTTAACTGTACAATGATCTAATACATTTTTTTTTTTTTTTTTTACACAGAGAGAGCTATGAATGGAGGCGAGTGTCATGGAGTAGAAAAAACAGTGGGCTGGTAGTCAAAAGACTTCAGTTCTCATCCTCCCTCTGGCGTCCCTTATTGGTAGGAGACTAGGCAAGACGCCACCAGGCACGTTATAGAGTTTTCCTGGTATATGAAAGTTTGGTACATTTTGTAAGAGGTAATAAAAATGTTACAAATTGTTATTATATATTTCAAAATGTTATTTTAATTAAGTAAATTTCTGCAAAATAATAATAATAAATTGTAATCGTTTGTTCTGAAGAACATCACTGAATTCCAAGGATGGAACAGAACAAACACCATATAATTTGCTAATAGTATATCTAAATGTTGAGATCTCCATAGTCCAGAAAATCAAAGAGCTAAAATAACACGTAAATGTTTATTTCTAGGACAATGGCACTTTTGGAAAGTCAAGTATTTGACTTTCACTATGGGATACTTCCTAATACACTGTGTGCAAAAATCTTACAAAGTTTTTATATTCATCATTAATCATGATTCATCAATAATAGTCAAGCTTTGTTTTCTGGAGAAGAGAACAACTACAGTCTATCCTCTGAAACAGGACAGTTTGAGTGTTTGTAGCGGGCCAAGAAGGAAATGAGATTCTTACAGGGACATATCAGTGAGTCGGGTAGTTGTTTTGCTGTAGAATTGAAGTAAAACAAAACAAAGGCAAAACCCTGGTAAACTGAAGTTGAGTTCTCTCACTCTATAAACACAAAAATGACATTTTACTAGAATCAGTTGTTTAAATGATTTATTATTTTCCAGAAAAGTTAGATACCTAAGATATTTTAAATATCTAAATCTATGAAAATGATTAGATGAGTAAAATGAATAAATAATATGCACAGGCATTTTAGTGTACTAGGACATCCATCCTGACAGTAACCTTTAAAATCACAGAAAAAATTTATGGCCTGAGTCAAAATCATAGACCCTGAGAACTAGTCTTTTCACAGGAGCAACTGGTGAGACAAAACAAGGATCCTTAGAATGTTGGCCATTTTCTATTATTAAGAGGCCTTACTAAGGTAAGTGATAAGCGCTTTTTGGTAACAATTATTACACTTTTTAGAAGTCCTATATTTTGATTTCATTGGGCTTAAAGCAATGTATAGAGGAACTATGGTATAGAAATTGTGTTAGTTTTCTAATCAAATCTGCCACTTACTAACTGTATAATTCTTCAAGTCACTGTAACTCTTCAGGCCTCAGTTTTCTCATCTGTAAATCTGAGGGGTTATAACCTAATGATTTTGGCTGTAACTTCCATGTCTGACAGTTTCAATAGGCTGGTCTAGAGAAATGGAGAGTAAAATAAACGTTTACCATTTTGTTTTTCCAATGTACATCCTCCAAATTTGTAGGAAATTGTTTCTTCTTGAATCAAGAAGCCAATTTTCCAAACAGAAAAAGTTGATGGATAGGCTCTTGTCCATAAAGGAAATATGCAATTGAATCAATATTTTTTTCCCAGATGAAACGATATGGTAGAAAATCCCGAGGAGTCTTTAAAAAGTCAGTAAAACTATTAAATTTAACAAGTCATAAAATGCAAGGTCAATACACAAAAAAATCAATTGTATTTCTATATACTAAAGGCAAACAATTGCAAATAGAGTTTAAAAATACTATTTACAATAGCATCCAAAATATAAAATGCTTAGGGATAATTTAACAACTCATGTGCAAAACTACAATAAATTCTTGTGAGAAACTGATGAAGACAAATAAAATGAGAGATATACCATGCTCATGAGTTAGAAAACTAAATATTGTTATCAGCTTTTTTTCAAATTCATTATAGATTCAACAAAACCTCAATGAAAATCAAAACAAGCTATTTTGTGGAAATTGAGAAGCTGGGGCTAAAATTTATTTGGAAATGGGAAGGACTTAAAATAGTCAAACACTTTTGAAAGAACAAAGATGGAAAACGTACATTGCCTGATTTCAAAACCTACTATGAAAGTCAGTGATCAAGATAGTGTAGCATTAGCCTAAGCATAGATATACAAATTAATGGAACAGAATAGAGTCCGGAGGGACCCACACATATGTCATCAACTGATTTTTATAGAAGGTGCCTAGGTCATCCAACGGGAGGAAAGAGTCTTTTCAACAAATTTCCATGCTAGAAAAACTGGATATCCCAATGTGAAAAAAATGAACTATGATCCTTAACTGAAGTGAATCATAATTCTAATTTGTACTGTAAAACATCTAAAATGAAGCATAAACTGTGACCATGCAGAAGCAAACATATCTAAGGAAAGAAGAAGCACAAATTAGAGAAGAGAAAAGTGATCAATTGAACTTCATCAATATTAAAAACTGCTGCTCTTCAGAAAACAACATTAAGAAAATGGAAATGCAAGTCACAGACTGGGAAGAAATATTAGTGATGTATATATCTGAGGACCCTTGTTCAGAATATATAATGTATTCTTACAACTTTCAATATAAAGAAATGATCCAACGAAAAATGGGCCAATAGATGATGATACTTCCCAAAAAAGATATAAGAATGACCAATAGGGGATGAATAATAAGTGCTCTAAATCATTAGTCAAAATAAAAATATAAATATAAGCCACAGTGAGATGTAGCTATGCAGCATGAAATAGCAGAAATTAAGAAGACTGACAATGGTAGTATTACCAGGATTGGGGAGCAACTGGACCTCTCAGACATTGCTGGTGAGATTGTAAAATGGTACATTTAATAAAACAGTTTGGCAATTCCTTATGATGTTAAATAGTTACCTCATGACCCAGAATCCCACTCCAAAGTATTTATCCAAGACAAGTGAAAAAAACGAACAACAACAACAAAACTATGTCTGTACAAAGATATGTACCTGACTGTCCATAGCAGCTTCATTCACAACTTAAAATGGAAAAAACAAAAAAAATGCCTCAAAACAAGTGAATGGAAAAACAAAATGCAGTATACCCATGTAATGGAACATTGCTTAGCAATAAAAATGAATGAACTATTGGTGCATTGAGATGAATCTCAAAAAATTATAGTGGGTAAAAGAAGCCCATACACCAGAATGCATACTGTATGATTCTACGTATGTGGAATTCTAGAAAGGGTCAAAACGATCAATGTTAGAAAGCAGAATGGTTTCCAGAGGCTGAGGGTAAAGGGCACTGACCACAACAGAACACAAGGGAGCTCTGTGGGGTAGGTGAAACATTCTCTGTTTTGACTGTGATGGTGGTTACCCACCATGGTTCCCCGAAAATAAGACCTAGCTGGACAATCAGCTCTAATGCGTCTTTTGGAGCAAAAATTAATATAACACCCGGTCTTATATCATATCGTATCATATTGTATCATATCATATCATATCATATCATATCATATCATATCATATCATATCATATCATATCATATCATATCATATAAGACTCGGTCTTATAGTAAAATAAGACCGGGTCTTAATTTTTGCTCCAAAAGATGCATTAGAGCTGATTGTCCAGCTAGGTCTTATTTTCGGGGAAACACGGGAGGTGGAAACATTTGTCAAAAGTTCCCTGCCTTATGCATTTAAAATGGACATATGCTATTGTATGTAAATTAAACATCAAAAGTTGATTAGATTAACAAATATGTTTCAACAAATTCTGTGGACATTTGGCAAGTGATGAAAGTAAAAAGGACTCTGTGTACATAACAGCATATACTTAAACACATGTAACCCAGAAGGAAAGTAAAGTGTTAGTGCAACAGTGAACCTGAGAAATTAGCTACGATGGATACTAAGTTACTGATGAGACGGCGCTCGTGTTATTGAGGTCACTTAAGCTGATTTGGCGAAGTAGGTTTCGCTGTTGGCATTTTGCTGCACAGCTTGCTAAGTGCTAAAGCAGGGCTTACTCCTTATTTTAGGAGGACATAGGGAGTTTCTTCAAGCATCTTCATTAAATAAGAATGAATTATGCACTGTGTTAGTTACTCTGGGGAAAACGGAGTTGTTTAGGTACGATCTCTATCCCCTAAAACTCCCGTGTCTAATATACGCTGGGGCATAAGTGGTAGAAGACAGGTATATCTAGTATAGTAAGAGAGTGATAATTTACGCAAGAAAAGGTGAAAGAATGTACAACTCGATTTTAGGAAGAAGAAAGAGAAGGCTTCACAAGAGAGATTAACTCTTTAGTTTGGTCTGTAAATATTTTATTTATTTGGGGGAGGTCTGGGGAGGCGTTCCAGGAGGAAAGAGTTCCATGATCAAAGCTATAGAGGTGAGAGATAACTAGGAATATAATACATTTTAGCTGGAAGCCCGATGTTTAAAGCGGGACGATAAAGCTGGAAATCCAGGCTGGGGTTTCAATTCATTCCTTAAGTGGCCAGGAAAATCTGAAGGTTTTTTAAAACAGCAGTTCATGACAAGGGCAAAGCGGTATGGTATCAAGATTAATCTGGTAGTATGTTCAGCAGGAACAGGTGTGGAGAGATTACAGGTGGAGATACCCATTCACTGGCCAATTCAATGGCTCAGGTGAGAAATGAGAATTGAACTAGGAAGGCAACAGTGGGGATTTTGGTTAAGAAAACAGATCTGCGATACTGTGAAGTTAGAAAGAATTTTGGGACAAATTATGTATGGGTGATGGGAAGAGGAAGTATAGCCCCAAGGCCCCAAGCCCGGGTGCCTGGCAGGGACTTCACGGGTGTTTCCCCTCCAACTACTGATCTCATGACACTGCACCACAACTGCCTGAGACCACTTACATGGCTGCCTGAGATGTGGGCCACGGCAGAGCCGCGCTGATGTGGCTCTCTCGCCATCCAAACACCAAAACATGCCCCCATGGTTTTCCATGAGGAAAGCATGAGGACAATCTTTATAAGACCCAACTTGGAGTCGTAGCTCTTCCATGAATTTGACATATGACCTTAATTGAGTGACTCTCATTACTGAGTTTTGAACCCTCATCAGTAAGAGAGACAAAACCCTCTGTGCTTAATGCGCATGGATTTTGTGAGGTCCACAAAGTACTTTATAAACTGAAAAGCCCTGTACAAATGGAAGTACTAGTAGTATAGTCACTGGTGTCATCAGGCATTCTCATCTTCACACATACTCATGTATTAGCAACTTTCCTGAGGCACAGGTACATATCCAACCCTCTCCTCACCGAAACATCAATTCTGTTTTGGTTTCTTTTTTTCTTCTTTTTCCCTCTAATCCTGGAATTGAAAGATATTTAGCACAGGGATTACCATGAAGATAGTTCTCCCAAATGCCACCAAGTCTTTGTAGCACACCCAATCTATATGACTTCCTCTTTTCCACAATAAAAAAAAGCAAGCATTTTGAATTACTTGAATGTTTGAAATTCTACCATGTCAACATTCTCAAATATATTTTTCTAATCTTAAACAAATTATAGGTTTTGCACACCCTTCAACACTGACCCCAGCATTTCTCTTTTCTGACACATCCAATATCCCCAGATTTAAAACTAAATGAAGAGCAGTGATCGGTTGTAACTCTGAAAGACCTAACAAAAACTTTGCGTTAGGTTTACTGAAAGGTAGTTTGTTGTTCTCCAAGGTCTCAGGTTCGTGAAGGATTTTTCAAGGAGATTAAATAATAGATGACTTTAGAATTTAACCTAATCCCCACAATATGTGGGCCTCCACAACTTTCCCGGGATGCAGAGCACCAGCACCACTCACACAGCACAGGGCAAATAGCTGTCTCGTTAAGAGACCTGAGGCTGACATAGATTAGGTTTATGGCAAGGAAATGGGCGCTAGAGCTGACCTGCTGCGGTGGACCTGAGAATGATGGCTGGCCTCCAGGTTTTGTCTCTGGGATTTTCACTCTAACTCATCTTATCCGAGTATTGGAGAAAACACACATCCTATCTCACAGGGATGTGAAGACAATGCTCAGAACAAGAGTTCTGTGAACTCACTACACAGTGACATACAGACGTAGCTTTTATAAAACAGCAAAAAGAAAAGATTCCACTGTGTCTTTAAAAGGACTTCCAGTGAGAAGGGAACATTTCTCCCATATAAAGACTTGCTTATCACAATATTTTGCGAGGAACTCAGCTCAGATGGTACAGGAAACACATTATGGTCTACTGTGGCATGCAAATTCACTGCTCAGCACACTATGGGAACACAGATATCATCACAATCCCCCAAGCCTTGGACGTTCTGATTTCGTCTCCTTTTCTTCATTCTCTTCTTCATTCTTTAATTATTTTTCCTTTCTTTTTTCTCTTCTTTCTTTCCTTCTACTTTCTCCTTCCCTTCCCTTCCCTTTTCTTTTAAACAGTGTTATGATGTAGGAAAATCAAAGCAACTCATCTCAAATACAGGGGAGATTTAGTTCATTAAAAAAAATTCCTTAATGGGGTTAAATGCCAAATTCTTCAGAATGTCTCATTGTAACAAAAGGTAATTGTTTGAAGGCATGAAGGTAAGTTTTCCATCAGTGACTGAAAAATTAGAAATAAAGGAAAGCCAGTGAAAAACTGAATAGTCCTCACTTGGCAATTATTCAGCCCTTGGAAATTTCCAAGCCCTTTGCAATCATTAATTAATTAGTGACGATGACGTTCCACTTTACTAAGGCTAGAAGCGTGACATAAAGAGGTCTAGAGGATTTCCTCAAGCTGAAAGAGGAATGTCACGGGAGGAACGGGATTGGACGTAGGAGCTCATTTCTCAAGCCAGGAGTCACATCACTAAGCCAAGCAGAGTCAATACTGGGACAATAAGGTCCTCTGTGCACAGGTGCAATTGAATACAGCAGTGTTCTGCTCAAAGACCAACTGGGAAAGAGCCCATCCCTTCATGCAATGCCCCCACAGCACACTCAGAATGTGTCTGTAGTTTCATCAGTCTCTTTCCCCTTTCCCAAAACACAGGCAGATGGCTAAATATCAACCTCTATCCACTCTCCTTAATAACTGCAGAGAAAAGTACATGATTTGATTTTCATTTTTAAAATGTACAATGTGATGTTAAAACACATGACACTGTTGAAAAACAAATATTCCACAAAATTTTTTTTAAATGATGAAATTCACTGGTATCCAGAATCTGTAATAATGTAATAGATCATCCTGAATAAGTACCTTACAACAATAAGAAGGAAAATAAAGTTCCACGATTGCTGCTGAGTGGTTAATACAAGTTCATTCCATCATCCTGAGTAAGTTGGTGTAGACAGACCCAATGCCAGTCGTGCGGCAACACTCAACTCCTTAGATCCAGGTCTTGCACTGGGTGCTGATTCTTTTCCTACACCGCTGGATTGGTTCCAAATGTGAGTGGAGAGGGGCTGTCCGGAGGGCTCAATGACACGATGGGAAAACAGGAAACTCAAAGACTGGCTCAGTCCTTCTCACCAGATTAAGCCCTCCTTCTAGACATACTTTTGCTCTGTCTCATGTCTGTTTCCCCAAATGAGGTGAGAGGAGTCTTAAACAACTGAGGGCATCTCTTCCCATTAGGCCGATGAGGCAAAACTACTCACCTATTTGAGCTTAAATGTTAATGGCAATTATCCCAACCTACACTTTAATCTTCCATAGGGGAATCTGGAGCAGTTTCACCAAAGTGAGGTGAAATTGAATAATCCAATGTTTTCTGAACTTGTTGCTCTGGGGGCCAGGAAGGACTAATGCAAATATACTGTAATGTGAACAAAGGGCAAGGCTACCCGAATTAGCTATTTCAGACAAACTTTATTTAAAAAAACAAACAAAAAACAAACAAACTTACTAACATTTATTTTTCCTCATAGATTTTAGAAAGGAAGGCTTTCCGAGAGCAATGTTTTAAAAACACTTAACATTTTAACTTGGAAACTTTATGTTGGAAAATGATCACGGCTGGGCCACTTTTATATAATGGGCATTCATAAGTTCCCTCACTTGTTGGAAAGAGTTCCTTTCCTGTAAGGAACCTAAACTTCATTTTGGAGCACCATTAAAAGAGCAGATGCTTTCATGTGAGAACAGTGGTTTAGTAGACACCCTACCTGGAGAGCAAGGACCTGACAGATTGATTTTTGTTACAATGTTGAAAATGTGAATGGGTATGTCTGGAAATTTGACAATCTCAAATTGTGTAAGAGATTTTATATATATATACATTTTCATTCTATACTTCTACCTAATCCATCTTGCAAAATTATCACACAGCTTCTAACAAATCATTGGCTCTCCAATTTCTGATTTCTCATAGCTCTAACTGAAAGAAAGAGAGGGCTCTATCCCAACACAATGGCTGGAAACTAGCTTAGTTTCTCCATCTCACCCCTTCCAAGTAATTCTCCTGGGCTCCTTTTGTCATGGTGAGAAGGAACATCATCAGGTTGGTTCTAGTACTCAAGGAAAATCAAAGTTGTAGGTGAGTAGGTATGCGCAGTATTATATCTTACCTACTCAAAGGAAGTTACTGAACACGTTGAATTAAAAAAAGACATACATGCTTACAATTAAATCAAAAAGGTGTCATAAAGATTTTTCTAATTGCCTAATAGGGTTAAAGGCTAGACATAAGATTCTTCCTAGAAGATCAGTGATGTGGATAGACAAGGGGCAATAAACAAGTGCCATTATACTGCAACCCCTTCCCAAAGGAAACTAGACAAGGCGTCTGCATTACCTTACATCACCTTGATCTCACGTGTCTCTTGAGCCATTGGCCACTTGTTATGTCCCAACAGCCACGGTGGTACCAACTTTGCTTGAGTTCTGACCACTGTCTCACGGTCCCAACCTGACAGCAGCTCACCTCATGTTTGCCCTGCATACCTGCCACCTCCATATCTGCAAATGTCCTGTCCCTGTGAGGCAAGAGATGTTGCAGATCTATTTGGTACCCAAGTAAATGCAATGTCTAAGTGTGAGGACGTTTCTAATCCACAGAGAGAAGCTTGGACCAATAGGAGATAAGAGCTGGAAGATAAATGATTTTTTCCTTCCTCCCTACGTAAACAAATTGCCCTGAGCTGCTAGTTCATATGATCTTTTGGAAGACAATCTTTCAAAATCGAACAATTAGATGTACTTGGTACTAAACAGTAGCCATATCGATAATATAACCCCGTATCCCCAAGAGAATATCCCTATTTTCCGACTTCACTCGTGCTTCCCTGGTATTATACTTTCTAATGAAACAACAATAGCACAGACATTTTTGCCTCAGGCTCTGCGTTCTGTGGAAGGCAGCTAAGACAGGTAGCCATTTATTCCCATCACTATGTCAATGAGTTTCCTACCTTTGGTTGCAGTGGTGGCGCACAGGGGGCTGGAACAGGATCTGTGATATAGGTCTTCTTGGGACCAGCGACTGGATACATCCCAGTAGGGTTCTGGCTCCCTGTTCCAGAGGGAGTGTATCCTTGTTCCCGCTTCCAGGTATTGGGGTGACCTTGCTGACCATAGGCAGGATCGGAGTCATGTTTGCCCCCGTAGGCAGGCCCTGCTGGGCAATAGGCTTCATAATAGCGTCCTTGGTTGGGGCCATACCCATACCCAGGCTCAGGCTGAAGTCCTGGTGGTGGAATATATGTATAATCCATGCCTCCTCGTGTTGAAGGAGGTGGACACTGCCCTGAAATAGGAACTGGTTGAGGATTATAGCCCTGTGGCCCTGGCCCTGGGCCATAAAATTGTCCTGGTGAAGGAGCAGCCATGTAATGAGAGCTGGGCTGGGCCGACTTCACTTGCACGTTGAAGGTAGGCCTTGAAGGGGTGGATGCTGTAGTGTAGGAGGCTGGCACTGGCTGAGGCTGGGGTTTTAGTGTTCCAATCGGAGCCACAGGGATGGGTCCAGCCTGAGGTGCAGGCTGTGGTTTCAATGTAGACTTTTTGGTTGCTGTTAGAGGGGGTTGGTTTGGTATGACCATTCTCTTGTGTCCAGTGACAGGGGTAGAGACTGGAGGAGAAGCTGTTGCACTAGTAGAGCCCTAAAATGGGAGAAAGAGAGAGAGAGAGGGGGGAAGAAAAAAACAAAAAAACAAAACACCAGAGATTATTGCCAACGAAAAATAAACAGAACAAATATTAAAAACTGCTAATTATTATTTTTGTATTAACTCCACAAAAGGCATGGTTCCTGCCTTTTAGGGGTTCACAGACTAACACAAAAATCAGTTGCATTTCTGTGTACTACAAATAAACAATATGAAAAGGAAATAAAAAAAAAAAACAATTCCATTTGCAATAACATCAAGAAAAATGTACTTAAGAATAAACTTATCCAAAGAGATAAAAGACGCATATACTGAAAAGTACAAAATGTTGCTGAAATAAATTAAAGAAGGCACAAATAAATACAAAGACATCCATGTTCATGGATTGGAACACTTTACTATGTATGGTTGGAACACTTTAATATAATTAAGATGTTTCAACTACCCAATGTGGTCTACAGATGCAATGCTATTCTTATCAAAACCGCAATGGTGCTTCTTTTGCAAAAACAGAAAAATACATCCTGAAATTCATATGCAATCTCAAAGGACTCTGGCCAGCCCAAACAATCTTGAAAAATAAAAACAAAATTAGAGATTTCAAACTGCTCAATTTCAAAACTTATTACAAAACTATAATAATCAAAACAGTGTGGTAGTGGCATAAAGATAGACACACAGACCAATGGGATAGAATCCAGAGATAAACTCTTGAACACATGATTAATTGATTTTTGATGAAGGTGTAAGACCATTAAGGGGGAAATAATAGTCATTTCAACAAATGGTTCTGAGAAAACTGGATGTCCACATGTAAAAGAATGAAGTTAGACCCTTATTTACACCATATCCAAAACTAACCCCAAATTTTAGACCCAAGTGTGACAGCACAAACTATAATACTCTTAGAAGAAAACATAGGGGACAAGCTTCATGATATTGGATTTTGAATTTTTTTTTGGCTATAACATTGAAAGCACTAAAAACTAAAGAAAATAGATACATTGAACACTATGATCTCAATCAAACTACTCAAAGACAGGCATCATAATGCTAAAAGGAAGTACTAGAGAAAGAAAGCTGGAGGACTGGGCAGAGGGAAGAAAAAAGTAAAGAGGGCTGTTGGGAGAAACAAATACACTGGCAAAACCAAAGGGATGCTAAATTTTATATCAAAGATTCCTGTCAGTGATTTACGGAAGATAACGCAAATGCAGACTCCTCTTCCTTTTATATCTTCCTAATGTCTATTGCATTCATTCGTTCAACTCAGAAATACTTACTGAATATCCTAATAACCCAAAGGTGAAAATACTTCCCTGCTGAACAATGGAAGGCTATAATTATGATGGGGGATAAGAAACATTTGTCCTCAGGCATTAGTCTATTTGGAATCTACAAATACGCGAGTGAAACAACGTTGTAATTTTGCTTTTAGTTACTATGATTCGATTTGTTGATAAAACAAACAAGTGACCACATCCTAATTTTGTTGTTTATTAGTTTCCATGCAAATTCTAGTATGCATAGGAAAAAAAGATGTGAGACTTTATATTACTCTGTGTCATTTACCCACACCACACCACAAGAGATAATATACAGAGGGGACAGACCCTGCCAGCAGCTTCGTCATCAGACCCACTCCTCTTCTTCAGAACGCAAAGAATTTCAACTTAGTTCAGGGAAGCAATGTGCCCACTTAAAATACTTCCCCGGACTACTTTGCAGGTAGGAGTTACCATGTGACACGGTTCTTGTCAAAGAGATGTACGCTAAGCATTTTGGGTAAAACTAGGGCTCTCCTGACATAAGCACCAACCCTTCCTACTTTTCTTCTCTCCTGACTGGAATGTGGATGTGGGCTATAAATGGTGCAGCTATCTTGCCCCCACCGTCATGTAAATGTCTATTGATTCAGATATTTAGTTTTCAGGGAATAGCTTTCTGATGATCTAGGTTGATCCAGAGATAAACATTAAAACATTTCCAGGGACATTTGGTTAGCATTTCACTTCCAGGGGTTGTCAACTAGAGAGGTAACCTCCTACGCATCAGGGAAAGTTTAGAAATGAGTGGGGGTATTTTTTTATTGTTACAGTGACTAGGGGACGCTATTGTCATTGAATGGATTGGGGTGGGGCGAAACATATCATTGTCAAACACAAGATGACAACAGTGACCCTACTGACACTGATATCTTCTGGAAACCAGATTGTGGAGTTTCCAGCTGCCAAGGAGGCTCACTGGCCCTCTGAAGGATCTCTCCTCCACAACACTTTCTCCTTCCTGGTTCAAATAACTTCTCTCTCCCCTGGTCCCCTTGAGCCTAGAGGAGATAACACCTCTGACTCTGCTGGCTCCAGATTATTGCTCTGTCCCTATGGCTTCTCTAAACCCAAATGGGCCTATGGACAGAATGCTTTTATAAAGTAACTCCTTGACAGGAGCTAGTTTCAATGTGCTATCATTGTTTTATGGGATCCTGAGTGTTACAGCTATCTTTCCCACATATCATTTGCTTCAATTGTAGATTCCTAGGGATTTTGTAGATTCCTAGGGAACTAAATTCTAGATTTAGTTCCCTGTTAAGTTATAGAAGGCTGTTGAACAGTTATCTTTTTTTTTTTTTTCCTATTATAATACTAGCCCTTTAGGGGGCAAACTTGCCATTTATGTTGTAATTTAAGCAACCTGAATATTCTTGTCTTGGTGGAGTGAACTTTCCCTTCTGCTAGAAGGTCATCCCAATAGTGCCCGATAGAAAGAGATGCAGTTTCCTCATTAAGACATTTATTAAAATATATATCCTGAAGAAATTCTAATATAACTAATCAGTTAAGACCCTGACATTATACAGTAGAGAACAGCCGGAGCCTACAAAAAATATAAGGTCAGGTTTTTCTAGCCAACCATGTCAGTCTTGAAAAATGTCAGCTGCATAGACGGAATTGAATGAAAGAAAAGGCATAAAGCATTTCTTTTCTTTGATGACTCAAGAACAGCAGAAACCCAGAGTTCCTATTTGGAACACTTTAAAAACCTAACTATAAATGGAGACACTGACTGAGCAACTGGGCTAATGACAGGCATATCTCTGCTGCAGCTGTAAAGAAGGCTGCCCCCAAAACAGATGCCTCAAAAGTCACATGTTTTGAAAAGGAAAACCAATCACCTTCATAAAGTGAATGAGAAAGAATTAATGTCAACCTCACTCTCTAGAAACAGCTTTTTTTTCCCACAAGTATTTCTCTTTTTCTTTCTTGGTGAACACACACACACTCACTCGCACTTGTAATCACACAATACATGTGTGCACGTGTGTGTATGTGTACACACACACGCACACAGACACACACACATTTTTAAACATTGCTAAAGCCTTTGCAGGCAGGCATCAGGGCACAATTTCAGGAGCCATTGTTTTCTTCTAGGAAATACCTCATTAGAAGAACTCTCTTCTGGTGATGAGAAGGTTTCTCACAACTATATGAATTCTGCTGTGTATGTGCTGACATGTTTATGAGTGTTTTCTATATCATAACTACATGTGTGAAAATAGCACATTAAGCTATATATTTTTTCCTTTGCAATTTTACATTCTTTACCTCATCAGAGGTGGAAGGGATAAAGAACAAGAATCATTTTAAAGCATATTTATTTATATTCTTCATGGTTAAAGAAAGCTATGGCAACTCTTTCCTGGCCCACATATTCAATTAAATACATAGTGAATGTGTTCTACTTACTGGATTAGTTGGAGTTTTTAAGTATGTATTTTTGGCATTTCATTTCTTTTTTAGTTTTTGCAGGAATGCTTGAAGTTTTAACATGATTTAACATTTTCATTTTGAAAATCAAGCATATTGAAAAATTACACTCATACAGATATGTGTGTGGGTATTTTTATGAGACTTGAATCTATGTAACAGTAATTTTATGTGGTTATTTTCCTATTAATTATTGTTTTTCATGTAAAGCATTTTCAACATGTAAAGCTCTGTGAGCTAACTGGAAGGAGGACAGTATCCTAGGGTGAACAGAGTGTCTCCCTGTCCCCCAGAGTTTATAGCCTGATAGAGGGGCTAATACATAATCAGTCACTGTTGAATGGACACCTTGATTATCAGGCAGAATTGGCTGTGACCATGAGATAAGAACAGACAAGGGGCTGTAAGAGCACCTCTGTACTCACGTCTTTGAGCAGGTTCCCAACTTCCTTTTAGCCCAAGTCAAGATGACATCTTACATTCCTCTATCTCACTTACCTCTGCTCAACCATTCCCTGAACACAACTACACACACACGATCTAATCTACTACTATGTCTCACATGTAACCCCTGACTATTTCTCCCATCCCTGCACTTTATTCGAGTCTTCCTTTGTCTCCTCGGATTCTGGTCCTCATCGTCACTTCCCTGAGCTATTTATTAGCATCAGCTACCCTCAGTCCTCTCTCATCTCTCCTCTTCAGTACTGCCACAGTGATCTCTCTGACACGAACAACTGATCGCTGATCCTTGCTGATCCAGATTTAGCAATGACTCTGCCTTGTGTTGAACTCTTTGCTTTTTTCCCCCAACATACTTTACGGGTATAAAGACTTTCCGATCTCGCCCTTGCACTCCTGTCCAGCCCTCCTGCATGGCCACCCCACCGCCTCTGCCAACATTCACGGTATGCACTCCAGCAATATTAACCTCCTATAGAGACAGAAACACACTTACGTCTGTATTCATATCTGCCAGTCAGGACCTCCTTCTACAGTCTATGATCCATTCTATACAACTCTCTACCACATTTCTCCCCTGCTGCTCAAATATAGCCGTCTTCTACCTGGCAGTTTCCCGCTTATTCTTGAAGTCTCACATCAAATGGTGCCTCTTCTGTAATGTCTCTCTTGACTACCTTGAAAGGATTTTGAGGTTCTTTCTATGGTCCTTCAGTTATACACCCAATAGGGTCTATACATACCTCCATTAAAATAATCCTACGGTGTTTTAAGAATTCACCGGCATGTTCTATAAGTTGGGAAGAAGTCAAACTGTAAGTTATAGCAAATCAAATTATCATAGTCTTAATCAGCGATACTTATATTTTGTAATAGAAATCCAGAGATAGGCAGCCAAGAACTAATATGAATGCTCAACTGTGACGTCAGAAATTCAGGCTCTTTCTAGCTTTCTGCTAGAAGGACTTTTCTAGTGTTTCTTCAAAATTGCTACTGATGACATTAGCTGACATATTACCCAATGGCCAATGAATAATGGTCCTCTTTATTTGACACAGGACCTCCTCTCTTCTGTCTATTCACTCTCTCCAGGACCATGCCCACAACTTGAAAAATCTTCTGTTATGAAGACTCTCTTTAATTTCTATCTCCAGAATTCATCTGTACTCTGAATGCTAAGCCCAGATATTCAACTGTCTCTTTCATGTGTGTACTTGGATGTCTCATACGCTCTTCAGCCTCACCATGTGGAAAACTGGTCATCATCTTCCTTGGATCTACCTTTCATTCTTTTTGTCTTGTTTTCTCATCCAGGTAGGGCTCAAATGAAAACACTAGGAGTCTGTCTTGAGCCTCTCCCTCACATGTCATTCAAGTACTTTAATCCTGTTGATCCCATTCCCCAATAGCAAATTCTGTAAGTCTGAAATATGTCCACATCCCACTATTTCCACTGCTGCAACCTTATTCTGAGATACTACTACCTCTTACCAGGACTGCTCCAACATTATCCAACTAGGTATCCCAATGTCTACTCATGTTTGCCTCAGTGAATCCTCCATTCTGTAGCCAGAATGATTTCTCTCAAATGAAGATCTAATTACATTACTTGCCTGCTTAAAAGTGTTCACAGGCTTAGTGGGATAATTGTGACTCAATCTATCTCTTCTGCCTCTCCTTGAGAGTTATGTGTCATGTCATTCTCTAACATTGACTTTCTTTAATATGTCAGGCTT
Organism: Rhinolophus ferrumequinum; assembly: GCF_004115265.2. Classification (NCBI taxonomy): domain Eukaryota; kingdom Metazoa; phylum Chordata; class Mammalia; order Chiroptera; family Rhinolophidae; genus Rhinolophus; species Rhinolophus ferrumequinum. The sequence goes on from NC_046285.1 coordinate 57,341,711, forward strand.
TCTGCCATCTCAGGGATTATGCCTACGTGCTTCCCCATCTCTCTCTGAAGTCTGTTTTGCTAATTTCTAAGAATCCCATAGGTCTCAACCTGAGTTTCGGGTTCCTCAGTGACCCTTTGCCTAAATCTTCTGGCACAGTGAAAACTCTTTACTCCTCCCTTTCTGCACATATCTCACGTGTATGAGTCTGTTTTCATAGGGTTAGACAGTGTCCCTTTTATTCACTGGTGCTTCCCCAGTGGCTTTTTCATATTATAGTACATAGTAGGTAATTGACAAATATTTGAATGAATGAATGATTAATCGGCTCCCAAGAAAAATGTATTTCTCTTCTCAAATTGTAACATATGAAATATGAGAAGACTAATTTCTCTTATTACTTGACAATAAAGAAACTCTGTGATACATTTAATACATGCTTAATTACAGGAATCTCATTAATCTTTCCCTTCCTCTAGTTTAATCACTTTACTTTTTGAATTTATTAATAATACTATCTTTCACTTATTTTCATTTTAATGGTCATATTGTGTATATAACTTCTACTTGGTGGTGGCTTAAATCTCTTGTAGAAATAATCAAGAGACACATTTTAAATAAACTTACCATGAGTGAAAAGACATTAATGCATTTTTTAGCAACATGTACTGAAACAAAATACATTTTGAATTAACTACCAAGTAATTGCAATAACCCAATCCCTAGAAATTTAGTTAATCCTAATAATATATTCAATAAAAATTATTTAAATTCTGTTACGTGTCAGACATTGAGCTACTTGTAGAAGCCACAATAAGACAAAGAGAATCATAATCACTGTTCTCAGAGAATTCTTACTTAATTCAATTTTTTAGACAAAACTTGGTCTGTTGAACAAAAATGACTTCTACTTGGAAAGAAATTTTCTAAGGTAACAGAAGGGGAAATTATATAAAAACTAAAACTCTCTGTATAAACAGCAATATAAAACTCAAAGGTCCTTAATTACGTTTTGATTCCAGCTATGTAATAACATGGAAAAAAATGCTTAGGATGGGAAATGAAAAATATACAATGTGAAATCAATCATATATGCAATACAATTGAAGCTACACAGAATGATATTTCCATATGGACAAGGAATAGACAAAGTATGGAAAAGGAGATGGTGGATTTGTCAGCACACAGGATTACGAGTACTTCAACTTCAATTTCATTTTCATGACAACTGTTTAAAGTTATTTGAACAAGACCTGATGACCGTTTGGCGGTTGCAGTTAACTACTTTGTCTGTGTATCCTTGCGGCAGAAAAATCAAACTAAAATACCTATTCATGATGAAAAAAATATGTATAATATCAGACATTTATGCCTCATTTACTTTGTGTAAACATTTGGTGTTGAACATAGTTTAGACTTAATCCTCACAAGCACCCTTGAGACAGGAACTATAATTTTCCTTATTTTCCAAATGAACATACTGAAGCACAGAAAAATTAAGTAACTGCCCACGGTTGTGTTGCTAGCAGGTAGCAGTTCCAGGATTCAAACCTAAGTAGCCTGGCTCCATTGTTTGAGAATCCTTCTCAAACAAAGTTTATCTATGGTTTTCCTATTTTTAAGAGATGTGTGATCAAGATGTGGATACAGAAAAATATTTTTCTCCTAGAAGAAAGGAAATGGAGCCAATGGGACAACAGATACCAAATGATACTTAGTGTCCATATCTGGGAAGGACTGTGTAAAACTGAAGAATTCCTACTCTGTCTTAAGGCAGCTGGTACACTGTGTCAGCCGATGTGCAAAGTGAACTATGAATTCAGTGTTCCTCTTCTGACTTTAAAGTATTGCGCATTTTTCTGCAAACACCAGGAAGCTAAACGAAGGATTTCTGCAGGCCAAATGCAGTGCATGAGGTGCATTCTGCAATTTCTATTCTAAGTTAAGAACAGCAGCAAACAGAACTACTATAATACCACGGAGGATGATCGATGAAATGGAAGGGTCATGCACTAGAACTCAGGAGGAAAAAAAGAAAAGAAAGAAAAAATCCAGGTTTGCCACTGTTTAGAGTTGAATGACATTGAAAAAGTCACATTACTACTCTACATTGACTCCTCATCTGAACAACAAAGAAGACTTTAAAATACTGTTATTTTTCTCCTGCTTTTAAAATGCGTAGACTATCTTTTTCTTCAAATCAAAGTTTTTGTATAAGGCAGAATAAAAAATGGGCTTCACTGGATGACACACAAGGTTGAGGGGGGCCCACCCATGTTTCCTATTCTTCTAATACCACTCTCTGTAAAAGAAGACATGGTAACATTCAAAATCCAGTGATTTCCAGAGTAAGTCCTGACTATTTGCAATGAGTTTTAATGGCCAATAAGAGCTTGATCTCATCACTAACAATTCACACCAACTAGGTACCTAATAATGGCTGGATAAATAAATGGGTAGACTTTATTTCTGAGTTGGTACAATAAGAAAAAATGCAAACACAGCTTAGCTGTTTTAGTTGTAATTCCATGCATTCCTCATTTCATGCTTGGTTTTTGTTCAATAAAAGATTACTTCATCATTTTCCCCAAGCCCTTCACTGAAGAAAAACTTAATTTTGCTTTCCTGACTCCCCTCACTAATTATCTTCCATAATTCAGGGTTTAATACTAATAGCTCCATTCCTCACTCATTGGGGCCACTCATATTATCTACCTGATAGATGACCCCAGTAGCTACAAAACAACCTAACAGATTACGAGCACAATATATGAACATACTACTATACATTGAGAGAAGTACTTCTCAAATCTGGCTGTACAACAGAATTATTGAAGGCTTTTTAAATACAAATTATCTTTCATTTAGGGATTTTAAAATACAAATTATCTCACACACATCCATTCAGAGAATGGAATCTGTAAATTAAAAAGGGAAGGGACAAATGATTCTTTATTGAAACCAGAGTTCAGAACCACCTTTTTAGGTACTGTTTTTACAGCACAATAAGGAACTGTACCTGGAGCTGGGGACTGCGGAGTAATGGAAGAGAGTTAACTCAATTGTCTTCAAAGGACAATGTTTACATAATTTAGATTTAGGGAGCAAAGTCATGCTTGTTTGTTTCTGTAAACTTCTTATGGGCAATCTGTGGGTTATTGTAGTTATATGTATCATAAGCCATAACAAAGTCCCATACCTTTCATTTCTAGGAATTTAGCCTAACAAAATAACCACAGATGCCATAAATCTTTAGTTTCAGGAAGTGCTCAGGGTAATGTCATTTATTAAAATGAAAGACTATAAACAATTTAAATAATTATTAGAATTGCTTAAATAAATTACAGTACATTCATATAATGGAATACCAATTAAAATCTGTATCATCAAAACATTTCTAAACCTATCAACAATCCAGCAGTTACCCTTCTGGGTACATACTCAAGAGAAGTGAAAGCTGGGACTTGAACAAATGTCAGTACACTCATGTTCACAGCAGCATTAGTCACAACAGCCAAAAGGTGGGAGCAGCCCACGTGCCCCTTGACAGATGCACGCATAAACAAAATGTGGTATATACATACAATGTCACATTATTTAGCCTAAAACAAGAAGGAAATTCTGATACACGCCAAATTTATGGAGATAGAAAGTAGAATGTGGTTACCAGAAACGTGGGGGACAGAGGGGGATGCTCAGTTTGGAAAAATAGAAAAAGTGTTTTGAAGATGGATGGTGGTAATGGTTGCACAAGGACGTGAATGTAATTAACGCTGTCGAGCTGTATTCTTAAAAATAGTTAAGATGTTAAATTTGGTTACCTACAGTTTACTACAGGAAGCAGAAAGAAAGAGAGAAAGACAGAGGAAGAGAGGGAGAGAGGGAGGGAAGGAAGGAAGGAAGGAAGGAAGCAAGGAAGGAAGGAAATTACAATTTAAGAAATCAAGAATTCATACATTTTAAAATCAGGTTAGGAAACACTGTTTTATATCTGTTAATATATGCATCTCTCTCTTTCATATGCACATACATACATATACTTGTATAGCTTGAAAGATTTATTCTCAAACTGACAACAGTGGTTATTTTAAGGGGGTGATTTTCAGATGCTCTGTATACTTTTCCTGTTTTCCAAGTTTCTAACAGAACCACATATTACTTTCTTAATCAGAGGAAGAGTTATATCTATATCTATATATGTCTACATCTATCTATATTTCTGTATATATACATATATAATATATACTTAAAATAATATATGTGTGTGTGTGTGTGTGTGTGTGTATATATATATATATATATATATATATATATTTAAAATCAGTTTACACAGAAAAAAATATTGTAGTATCCCAGACTTGTGTGTGTGTACATAGACAAAAAGGAAGAAACATAACAAAATATTTTAAATAATTTTAAAATATTTTAAAAGGTTATAAATTGTATCAGCTGATGCAATTAACAGCAATTTTTGTTTTCCTATTTTTCATTTTCCATATTAAATAAAAAAGTCATGTCATAAATAGTAGCTGAAAACTGATGAATGGTTAAAATGATCTCAAAGACTACTTTTGAAATTAAAATCACAGCATTTTAATTTGTGCCACTGAGTTCAAAACGCAGCTGCCCATATAGGGACACTACTAACACACGACTCCGCAGTCACCCGTGGACACCTAAACCTCCCCTCCCATACACACCATCTTACACGTTCCCCACAGAGTTCTTGCCAGAGAGATGCAGACATAAACATCTTCCTTCTTGTACTGTATCAGCTCTTCTTTCTCCCACAGTGCAGTACTCTGCAGACATGGACTCCATAGGCTGCAGCTAGCAAAGGGCTAATCTTAATAGCCTCAGAGGCAGAAATAGCAAAACCAATACGGTCTTGGACTGGCACTCCACACCAGAGCAGGTTTTGTCTTAGAAGCTTTTCCATTTCGTTAATTCTCACAACACTTCTGAATGGGTATAGGATACTTTGAAGACAAGTGGCTCCTAGGACTACTGAAGACACCAATGCCAGTATGTCAAGGTTTTTTTGTTTGTTTTGTTTCATGTGGTTCCCCGCCCCCCCCCCAGAAATAAAATCAAGTAATTGGGAGCACCTAGATGCGACCTTGACAGTCCTCATTTCTTAACCCCTAACTATTAAGCAGAGAAGCAAAGATCCAGGAGAGGCCCTGCATTCACATGTTTGTAAAACTAGAATGGCATCATGTTAAATCCAAGAAAGCCGGTATTTTAAGGAGTGTCGCTCTCCCCACCCCACCCCACCCCACCCACACACAGTAACTGTTAAATGAGATGGTATGTCATCAGTTTTGAACTTGAGAGGTCTCTGAGTCTTCCGTTTACACAAATACACACAGAGTACAGTACACTTAGTCCCTAGCATGCATGTGGCTGGCACTGGATAAAATGCCATTGTGATGAGGGTTAATTCAATCTGAGTGTGTTCTAGAATCTAGGAATGTAGTGAGAGAAGAGCCTATTTCCATAGCAAGAGATCTCAAACACTGAGTCATCCCCTCAAGGGCCTAGGTACTTAACTCCAATGAGGCAGGGTGGTGGGGTTAGTGAAAAGCGCGGAGAGTTGAACCAATTAGCCAAGAAATAATAAAACATAATCTTGGTGAGACTATGATAGTACATGTACGTTTTTACATGACTGGTTTCACTGGTAGTTAGAATAACAATTTCGGTGGGAAAACTGGCAATGAAGAGCCATTAAAATGTCCATAATTTATGTTATTTATTTATTTTTAATTAGAGGGCAGTTGAGGAAATCATGGGACACTTGTCTGACGAAGTGCAGCTGATAAGCAAGAAAACATGTATTCAAAATAACGGCCAATAAAGAAAAGTAAAATAAGAGTGTATATGTATATTAACAAAAATCTTGGAAATTAGCAATAAAGAGGTTGCCAATACACACACAATTTAAGAAAGGAAAAAACCTATTAAAATTGTAATACTAGATATATACCGATAACAAAAGACGCATACAAGTCAGGTTTGACTTCTGCAATTACAAGAGGTGCTCAAAGTCGTTACCATCAGCGTAATTTTAGTACAAATATTTCCTTTCTTAAAATATGTATACATTTTTTTGGCACTCTGTATTTTAAGGCATCTCAAAAACTTTTAGTAATGTGATTGAATGTTACAAATATGGCCATACTATTTTTTCTCCCCCTCGTATTTAAAAGTTGTTTATTCTATCTCCTAATCACCTTCAATCTTTCCAGTTCTCAGTATGAACTCATTGATATCCTAGTCCAGTCCACTATCGTTGGTGTCCTAGTTTACTCTAGCATATATATATATGTATATATATATATGTGTGTGTGTGTATATATATATATACACATATACATATATATATACACACACGTACATATATATATGTATATATATTGCATACATATGCACACATGGCTATATGTGTTTTTTGTTTTCTTTTGTTTTAAACTGACTTTTTATTGTCTTCTAGTACTTTCTCTATGCTGCAACCAGATTCGTTCTGAAAATCATTGTCTTTCTTTATTAAAATTTCCCAACGGTTCTCATTGCTCTTAAGATGAAGTCCAAATTTCTTCCTGATACATTAGTCACTGCTTAGCTTTCTAGTTTCTTCTCCTGCTTCCCTCCCTGTGAACTCAATGTACCAGCCATCCCGTGGCTACCCAACTTAAACACTTTCCAACCTGCTCCCATCCTCTCAACTTCTAACTAGCATGCATCCTTTAGGTTTCAAACAAATGTTATTTCTGGAAGACAGTCCTGATTCTCTAAGCCTAGGTAAAGTGTTTATCACCGGTGTCTCTTTTATGATAACCCTTGTCTATTGTTTTGTAGCCTTTCTTTAGTGTTATCTTCCCCTCTAGCTTCATATGGACGAGGACTATGTCTTTCTCATTCACTATGATACCCTTAGCATCTAGCAAATGAATACTCCATAAGTATTTGTTCATTGAATGAAAGCTATTTCAATAATGCATTACTGACAAATTCTATAAGAGATGTTTAATAAAACAATAATAGCAATAGTTGGCTAAATTATAACTGCCCCACACTCTTCTTTCCCCACCAGTTTTGTAAAGCCAGACCCTTTGTCATCTCAGAAATATTTAAGTATGATGGAGGGTTTTGTAATTCAATCTAATTTAACAAAATATTCTGAGTTAGTTTATGCATTTTAGGTTTCTTAGTTGTAGGTAACAGGAAATGTGGTGAGCATGGTTCAGTAGTTTTCGGTTATAATCAACTACTATAGTAAAACCAGCTATTCTAGGCTATCACTGTTACTCAGAAGTCATTAATAAAAAGGTGGAATACTTTCAAGAAACCCGTAAATCCTGTCGGTGATTCTCACCACTGAAATTTGCTTGTTAGTGGTAGAAGTTAAAATCTGACCATCTTAGAGACATAGTGTGAAAGAGTTACTTAGGGGCAGACAGAGTAGGCACAAAGGAATTTTTGAAAAAGGAGAAATAAAGTTGACTTATTTATGTATTATTAAAATATACACTATTCTTTATGGAATTATGGAGTATTAGAGCCTGAAGGAATCTGAAGGTCAAAATTGTACTTTCTCCCCAAGGAGACAAGACTCAGGAAGCATTCTCTCAAAGTAATAAGGCCTCGACAGGGCCGGAATGAGAACCCAAGTTTCTAAACTCTAAGACCAGTATTCCTGTTATCACACCAGAATGACCAGACTTAGTAATAAGCCTACAAAAAGGCAACAGACCCAGTTTTGTTTCTCAACAAAAGCGAACTTCAGTTTATAGACACCAGGCAGCACTGCCTGGAAATCACTGATAAAGGCTCAGTGGGGACAAGTTGAGTTGCTGTGTTTTCATATAGGAGTTTCCAAAATAGTAGTGGAATTCAGTAAGGGAAGCCACCGGTGTGAGCAAGTGGCTATATTTGCTTCAGTGGAAACAAACAGACTTTCGTTCACATATTTCCAAAGGAATTTGGGTGACCGAAAGCAAAACAAAAAAGGAATAGGTGGTGTGTTACAGTCCTTAGAGAATTCTGTGAGAAAAATTTGCTAAGACCTATCAAATATTTCAAATAAATTACTGAAAAAAAACCCCCACAATATTTACAGCACATTAAGTTCACAGCAAATTCACTAGATGTTTGTTCAGTTTTTTTTTTAATTATCATCTTTATAGAAAACATTATCATTTTTCCATGATAGGAGCATTATTAAGATTTAACTGTATGTAATTCACATTATATACTGTATGGGAAAATAGAGTTTCTCTTATCCTAATATATTTGTTCTCAGAAATGGAGGCTGTTTGTCCACTTGTTGTAGATGGATAAAGGAGCTAAATCACAGAAGGGTATAATTTCTAAGGAGAGTGTACTTTTGCCTCAGAGTAGGACGAAGGGTCGAAAATGTTTTCATAAAAAGTAAGTATTAGGGACAAATAAGAGCTCTATTCATCAATCCTGTACATATCCCTTTATCCTTGTAAAACAAGCTATGAAAGCACATAATGACTAACTGCAGCAAAATTACTCACATTCTAACTTTGCATAATCACGAAAATGGTTCTGTTTTTTTAACCCTCCCCCTTCAACAATTCTACACTCTTAAAAATTTTTTTTTCAACCACAGCACAAATGGTTATAGCAAACGAGTGTACCAGGCACATCTGTTGTTCCAGAAAGAATTCACTCTCCTGTGCCAAATCCACATCTATCAGAAGAAATAAAAATAAATTGTGAGCAGGTTCAGCAAATGCCCAGATAAATCCTGCAATGACCACATGGGGCAGATTCATTTGTGGTAGTTGGTGTGGCCTGAAGAGGGTGAGGTGATAGAGCTGATTTGGAAGCAAAGGTTTTGTGCATGCCTGTCTTTGTCACTCAACCAAGGAGCACACAGTTACAGTAGCTCCCTTCTCACTTTCTCTGGGCAACTATTTAGATAATAGGATTGAGTTTATAACCTCAGAAGTGAAGGGAAACTAGCGGAGTGACTTGCAATAATATATGGATAGTCTTTTTAAAAACAACAACGACAAGAGCAACAATAGTTATAGGGTGAATGGTCCCCTAAACCATGCCTTGTTATTTTGTCCCTTTATGTTTTTGAAAGTTTTTGATAATATGGTCCATTTGATATTTTAGATCACATAGTGCAATAAATGTGCTAGAATTTAAAGTAGTAAATAATTTGTTTTCTCTTGTCTAGATAGCCACTGTTACCCAGAAATTTGAGGATGGCCTGTGGGAGAGACCACCATTATTTTGGCCATGGCACAGGGTAACCAAGCTAAATAGATGGCAGAGCAAGTGAACGGTGGGTAGACAGAGAGCAGGGTATCAGCACCACTGCTAAAATCCTTCAACAGCTAGGAGATAAAAATGGCTGACAGAATTAAATCAATTGGAACTCATTCATCCAGTGGAACATCCTTCTGAAGGTAAAATAAGTTCTTTTATCCTTTGTTCTTTCCTTTTAGAATTACAAAACAGCAAACAATAACAAATTCCAACATAAACAGTCTTTGGGACACAATTTAAAATTGGGACAAGATCTGAAAGTCCTGGGTCAAACAGATTCATTCATGTTGTTCTTTGGGTCTCAATTTCCTCTGTAAGATAAGGGACTTCGACTGGAAGAATTATAAGGTCTCTGTCTAAAGGAACACCTTTGACCTCAGATAAATTCTGATACTTGACATCCTTTGAAATGGCATGTAAACTGTGACCCTTCTCATTCTGATACTATTTTCAAGATTGATTTTGATAAATCGCAAGATCTATATATGTTACACAATGCTTAATCCGCTTACGCTATAATGTCCCATGAACATACCAGTAAACTTGTACGTATAGTATGATAAAAGTCCAGTATCTGAATAAGATAAAAAAATAAAAAATAAAATAAAACAAACAAAACTGAGTGGTTACCATTAAGAATATAAGTATTGTACTTTTCTTCCTTCCTTCATTTTCTTTTATAAAATGAGCATGCATACCGTGTTTCCCCAAAAATAAGACCTAGCCAGACCATCAGCTCTAATGCGTCTTTTGGAGCAAAAATCAATATAAGACCCGATCTTATTTTAATATAAGACTGGGTACAATGTAATATAATAAAATATAATATAATACCTGGTCTTATTTTAATATAAGACCAGATATAATATAATATAATATAATACCTGATCTTATATTAATTTTTGCTCCAAAAGACGCATTAGAGCTGGTGGTCCGGCTAGGTCTTATTTTCAGGGAAACACAGTATTTATATTTAAAGTAAAATAGCTTTGTTTACAGAGAAAAACAATATCTCCAAATATCTTTTCCTTTCAGAGAACACACTGCGTTTTTCCAAACCATTTAAAAGCAAAGAAATATGATATTAGTAGCCTTTAAATATATGACTTTAGAATTTCTTTTTGAAAAATGGTGTCATTCATACAGTCATCGACCATTAACTGACCACCTTCTAAATACCAGGAATTTTGCCAGCTGCTGGGTAACAAGTTACTGTTCCTGGCCTCAGTGAATTCAGATATACTTGGGGGAACAGGCAGAAAACCAGTGGAAACTTCTCAGATTCCCAGAAGTCTGACAAACTCTACTTGGAATACAATGCTCTACTGCAACCATTCATTTTTAAAATGTTGAGCTGAGTTCCAGCCAGCCAAAGAACACTAGCTTAAGAGGCCAATGACCAGAGTCCTTCATTCTACTCTGTAAGTACTGGATAAAGTTAGGCAAGTTCTTCTGTTACTTAGCTTCTGTTAAGTAAGCTAAGTCTTCTGTTACTTAGCTTCTTCCCCTTCAGAAAGGTACTAGGTAAAAATGTTTCTTCATACATAACACAGGCAGCTGAATTCTAACATCTTCCCCTAGCCTGTTCTTCTTCTGATACCCCACCATGTAGCTCAGATAAAAGTCATCACCTAGGTAATTCTTATTCACTCTCAAGTTTGAGAACTGTTGTTCTAAACTATATAACTCTAGAGTAGGGACCATATTCTAATACATATCTGTTCATCCTTTCATAACACTTAGAACATAGCAGGACAAAGATTGAGCCACAGTAGGCTATCTTAACATCCTTGTGAAGAAAAATCATTGTGGAATGAATGCAATATCTATTCATCCTTTCATAATACTTAGTACATAGCAGGACAAAGATTAAGCCACAGTAGCCTATCTAAACATCATTGTGAAAAAAATCAACATTGTAGAATAAATGCATTCATGAATGTATATATTCAAGTATGAAGTTATCCATTTTCTTAACATTCTTGTGTGTGTGTGTGTGTGTGTGTGTGCACGCACGTGCCTTTGTGGGTTTTAAGAACATGATAAGCAGCATCAACTGTATCATTATTTAATGAGAAAAGGAGGAAATCACAGGGGGGGAAATTACCACAAATGATCCCAGGCATCAGAGGTGTAAGCTATAGAATTATTCATTTTATTGCTAGATTTCTTCACTCAATACCCAGGGATACTATCCAAAGCAGGCGAACAACAGAATTATTCAAGAAGATGTTTTACTATAATATTATAAAAAGGCAATTCAACTTTGAATAAATATTCCTGTGTCACTCATGAATTTTTAATGATGTTTGAACAAAATGGTATCATTCACCGTTTCTTAGAGTTGTAAACGAAAGTGCTAGGTCAATTCATGTAAGACCCAGTCTTTTCATTAAAATAGTAATACTCATTGTAGAAAATATGGGAAATATTAACAAGATTAACAAAGAAAATGGAAAACACCCATAATTCAAAATGTTAGTAAGAATAATTGTTAAATTTTGGTTGATTTCCAAGTTTTTTGCTTATGTGTTTACATATATGTGTGCATGTGTGTGCACGTATGTGTATGATTGGTGTGGGTGTTTAAATGTGAACCCTTTTATATGTAGTTTTATCTTATTTTTTCTTTTAACTTATCATTGATTACACATTTTAAAACTCCTCCAAAAAGCTGTTCACAGTGTGATAATGAAGCAATCTGCTTTAACAGATATGAATACTCAAAAGCAATAACCTACTATTTATCATACATATTTAATTGCAAGACCAGGATGTAAAACATTAATATTTTCCCACTCTCCTGAATTATACTATACTCTCTTCACAAAGCAGTTTGTTTCTGATAACAAAGATTGGAGGAGGTGCAATGATATATCAAAATACCAGGCACGCACTTCTAACAAAATGTCAATTCCTCACCCACTCACTTCTCATGTATATCAGATGATCTTCTTTCAGTGAGAGACACTATAAACATTTAATTTAGACTCATGCCAAATGCCTCAATGTTAAACCCTCTGATATTCAATTCCAAAAGACTTGTTGTCTCAAGACACTTGATATTTGAGATGGAGCATCTAAGAGCACACATTTATTATTACTGTTATTACCATCATTATTATCATGTTCCTTCTATCTCTATAACAGGTAGATTGTTAGGAAGCCAAATGTAGAATGAAAGGACCAGGGCTGCATTGAAGAAATAGTAATCGGGAAGCCATATGTTTATGGAGGGCATAGGGGAGACAGACAAGAAGCTACTGCAACTATCAAGGCAAATGATAGTTGAGGCCGTAACAAGGAAAACGGCTCCTGGACCATTAACTAGAGAGTTTATACCTGTGCAAATGTTGTCCCAGCATATCTTTTCCTAGCACCTTTTTATTTGTACAATGATATTTCCAAGTATGAATACTAGGTATGAAGCAAATAGGATACACTAGCGTGGCTGATTAGATGGATACCAAAAAAATATGCCAGAAATAATCGTTAAGACAGATACGGGGTGTCAAAACAGAAGGGAATGGAATTGTGAAATCAGGCTATGTTAAAATGGAAGGCCTCAAATCTGGTAGTCAAAATTAAGTGGCACTCACATCTGGTAACCTATGGCTCCTTTAACAGAGAGGATGATTTATTTCTTTTGGGAAATCCAAGTAGCACAGTAGTCATGCATATGTCTTAATAGAGGAGCTAAAAAAAATTTGTGAGGAATCACAGCACACGTGTCCAAGTGACCTAAATTTGACTTCTGGACAAAATTCAAAGATATAATCTTGCCTCAGATTCGGAAATTTACCATCTGAGCATGGAGATGCCTGTGTGTCCTCAGAGGGAAGAGGAAAATAAACAAGAATAACAAACCCCCAAATTACACTGTTTTTATTTCACTTAGTATATTTTGTCTAAATACTTTAACTAAAATTGGGAATGGGGGTGAGAACAGAAACACCAATTTGGCTTTGTTAAATAAAGTACTAAACTGACTGCTTTCCAGTGGTGCCAAATTTCACAAATTGAAGGACTCAGAGGTCATGGGCCATTTAAATAGAACTCAGACCCAGGGGTCTGGCAGCACTGAATCTGCATTGCTACATTCAGCTTGGGTTAAAGCTGCCACACTCCTCACCACTCCCTGGGACTCCCCAATCAGAGGCCAGGTATCAGTCATTTATCTCCTTACTTGAACTGTGGTTTGTCCTCTACTGAAGGGAAAAGTTAAATACTTCTTTTGTAATAACTTGTCTATTTAAAAAAAAATCTGAAAAGAATATTTGCTTTAAGAAACATGGAAGAAAATGTACATTATTCTTTAGGTATCTTCTATGTAAACAAAAAGCATCTATAAAGAGAACATAATCTAAAATACCATTATGAAATAAACTATACTTTTGCTATGCTTCAATCACTTACCTAGATTTGTGATATTGCAATTATGACCCTTGAATAAATAAGCCATCATTCCTTGGGGCCAGCCCAGTGGCTCAGGCAGTTAGAGCTCCATGCCCCTAACTCCGAAGGCTGCCGGTTCGATTCCCACATGGGCCTGTGGGCTCTCAACCATAAGGTTGCCAGTTCGATTCCTCGACTCCCGTAAGGGATGGTGGGCTCTGTCCCCTGCAACTAAGATTGAACACGGCACCTTGAGCTGAGCTGCCGCTGAGCTCCTGGATGGCTCAGTTGGTTGGAGTGCGTCCTCTCAACCACAAGGTTGCCGGTTCAACTCCCGCAAGGGATGGTGGGCTGTGCCCCCTGCAACTAGCAACGGCAACTGGACCTGGAGCTGAGCTGCGCCCCCATAACTAAGACTGAAAGGACAACAACTTGAAGCTGAATGGCACCCTCCACAAATAAGATTGAAAGGACAACAACTTGACTTGGAAAAAAGTCCTGGAAGTACACACTGTTCCCCAATAAAGTCCTGTTCCCCTTCCCCAATAAAATCTTTAAAAAATAAATAAATAAATAAAATAAACCATCATTCCACACTAAAGAAACAGAGAGGTTATTTAAGCCTATGTACAAGAGTGCTGTGCAGTGCAACAGAAACAAGAAGCAGACATGACAAAATGCTACAAAAACAAACCCAACACTGACAACAAAAAGTAAAGCAAAAATAAAATCAAGCAAAAATGCTACAAAACAACAATAGCAAAACCTTCGTATTTTCAATTGGAGCTATACAAGCTATACATTTCAAGTCCTTAATTCAAAATGTGTTGTTCTTTTAATAAAGTCTAGTCTTTAAAAAGTCCAATGAAATATCTCAGTGTAATTTGTGAAACTAGCATGATTTACGATGTTATGATTTGCTTTTAAAATATAGTCAAGTAAGTAGATTCAGTGTATACAAAACTAAACTATTTTGAGCCTCACACATTTTCAGCAGTAAAGAAATAATGCAAAAATAAATTTTATCATGGAATACAGAGTGTTAAAACTATTTTAGAGTATATTATTTTTAAAGATATAACAGCATTAGAGTTTTCAGAATATAAGTTTTGGTTTATAATCCACATGAACTTGACCAAAAAAATCATACAGGCACTGACAGCTTCTTGCACAGTGCATAATAATAGTATACATGTGCATAAATCGTATATCTGTAAATATTTTATTGATTTAACTATCCATTGATAATGTCATTCATATGATAGAAGCAACAGATCTGCTTTCATTTTCCTTTAAATAAGGAATTTGTCATTCTTTTGCAAATCTATTGAGAACAAAATAAGGGAAGGAAACACAAGAGGAACTCACATACTGCTTAAATAAACTAAATGTATTTATTTTTGTTCCTCCTAATTTTCTGACCTTTGTCAATGCCCAGAACTGATAAGGATTAATGCAAAAATAAGAGACTGCATCATGTATATTCAGAAGTACCCAATATAAGATAATAACGTTTGTATGTGTGTGTGTGTGTGTGTGTGTATATACATACATACATACATACATATATATATATATATATATATATATACACACATATATATATATAAAATTATATACGGAAAAGCACTCACCACTAATTAAATAAGTATGGCAGATCACAAGGTACTGGGGTCTTTGGAGTAGGGAGACATTCATCACATAAGGTCCCTGGCCTCAAGTTCACATACCAGTAAAAGAAGACAAAATAACTAATAAATGACTATAACATAAACAGTTAAGAATGCCAAGCAACACGAGAGAAGTGTATTAAGGTTTCGGATGGAATATTCCCAGACTGGCAGGCTGAGAAGCTCTCTGAGTTGTCTTGTAAGGTAGATAGAATTAGATCACAAAGATGGCTTCCTGTTGTGTGCGCGCATATGTCTGCATGACAGGGGAAGAGGAGTGGATTCTGTTTCAGGCGAATGATGTGAGCAGAAGCACTGACAAAGGATAGGGCACATAGGGAGAACAATCAAGTTGGGAAGGAATTTAATAATAGGTGAGAAATACTATGTGCCAGTCGTTATCCACGTGTGTTGCCTATAACTGAAGAAGGGCCTGTCATTGTTCTCATTTTATACATGAGGAAATGGAGGTTAGCTTAAACTTAGTGAGCTTAAGTAACTTGTCCAAGGTCACAGAATAATCTAATGTTGGTATCTGAATCTAGACTTCGTGGTTCCAAAGTTGTTAGCCACTTCTACACGAAGAGCAAGTACCTAAAACAAGGCTACAAAATTAGATCAAGACAGATTGTGAAGGGTAACATCTGCCTTTAATTTTACTTGACAACTAGACTGATAGAATTAAGGGACACATATTAGGGCAAAAGAAGGGCAGGAGAGAGACTCAGTACTGACAAGAAAAAAAAAAACATCACAAAGAGAACAATTACTCTCTGAGGAGAGAGGCTATTTCATTAAGAATAAGGACACACACACCTCTGATGTAAATTACTTCTGTTTAGCTGAGGGTGACATTTTAAATGGTCTTGAAAGAGGCAGCTTACAAAATGTTATTTTATTAAAGCCCTATTGTCATGACTATGTACACTATTCTGCATCCACGTGTGATCTCAGTTTAAAAGCTAATATTTTTTTTAAATATCAATGTTTTTCGCCCCCATGTGAGGTACCATTTAAAATTCTTTCCTCACAGGACAACCAAGGGGATTTAATTATCATGTTAACACATTGCGAAAATTAAAACAACATCAATGATGGCCACAGAACCAGAAGCATGACCTCTCATTCATTAGCACTATCACAGTCCAATGTACTATGTATTTGAATTTAACAGTCTTCTTCTTTTTTTTTTTTTCATTGCTTGGAGTTTTTAGAAAGAGAAGTGGGAGGAAGCCATAAAGCAAATAGGTGAATTATTCCCTAAACCTGTTTATTAGTAAGCCGCTGAAAAGTAAGAAATCTGCTGTATTGTAAAGGAAGCAAAATAATACTAGCTCCTACAAGATTCCTTGCTAATTTAAAGTCCTGAGTACATTGTACCAGATAATTCTGGCCATTCATCTCTTAATCTAAATTCAAATCTAACAGATACAAACACATAATCGTTTTAGGAAAGGCTGTTTCAAAACACACTGCCTTTTTATTAGCCTATTATACTAAAGTTATGGTAATTTCTTAATAAAGTTATGGAAACAGGCACATTATTAATTCTATTGCAAATATAATATTTAATTAAAGATACATTATGCTGATAGAATTTAACATCTGGTGCATGGGCTTTGCAGCCCATATAGAGTAACAACACAAAAATTACCACTATAAGTGCCCTCTTGTTCAGGGCTCAGTAGAGTAAAGTTTCTTTAGAACAACATCTAAGGCCCATCATATTTTGTGGAAAATATCTAGGACAAGGGGAGAAACTCATCTGCAACTGTCACATATTACATCACCCAGCATTCTATGGGAACATTTCTCTTAGGAGACGTAAGTGGCTTTTGTATAATCATGTGTTAGTGAAATGGGTGCTACTTTGTGGACCCTCACACACCATGAACTATTTCTAATTTTTAAAACAGACTCTCTAATGACTTATTAGTTTAACATCAAGTTTCCGTATACACACACACACACACACACACACACACACACACACGCACACACCCCCACACCCAAAGTTTTCCAGATTCCTTTCTAATGTGAATTAAACATAGTCAATGGTGGACTAATGAGTCTTATTTAGTAGCAATTCATAATTTATTGCACTTGTACTGTTCCCTACAGGGCCTTTTTTCTCCTACTAAACTGCAATCATATCTCATTACTGTTGCTTCATGACTACTTTCTGGTCTAAATTTTGTCACTGGCATTTAGCTAAAAAAAAAAAAAAAAAAAGACTTTTCCATAATATCTATAGAAACTTTTCTTTTTAAAAATGTCAAATCAAAGAATTCCTAACTTCAAAATACTGCAGTCAAATTAAGACAGCTAATCTCAACAACAACAACAAAAGAGGGCTTTTTCTTCTGGTTTAAATGTCATTTCATGTTGCTATGACAAACCAGCATACAGGCACTTCTGTAGGTAGCAGTGACCTTGTTCTACTTAAAAGCGGAATGTAAAGGATCTCCACACCTCATCCTGCCCCAAGAAGACCCCCTCCCCAAAACTGTGATCTTTTATTATAAGATGCAGTATGTGATGCAGTGTCTTGAATAAACTGTACAATAATGCTGGCTTTACATAGATTTATACATGTATATATAAACATACAGATACATGTTTATGTGTTTTTTACATGTATTTCACACAGATTTAATGAAGATATAGAAATAATCTTGGCAATTCAGATACAAAACAAGTACATTTACATGTTCTCTATTTTTTTCTTCTATGAAATACCTATATAAATATAGAATAATAGCAAGTTTTTAATTATAAATGGTTCTGACATTTTCAACTTCAGAATTTGAAACCCTGGATTTGTAGCCCAGGGGAAAAGGGATGTGTGTATCTAACCTTCAGGACTAAAGAATGCCAAATCCCCTAGGCTGGTCCACCCAGTTAAAGAAAGAGGCATTTCTCTTATCTCTTCCCTTCCTCACTTGGGGGCAGTGCTGCCAGAGTTGTGAGAATCCTCTCCCCACTCTATTCCCATGGATCCATTCGCTTGGATGCAGATTTGGGATGGCTCAAACTCAGAAGTCAATCCTCAAAAACAAGGAGGGAGAAGAAAAAAAGTAAAGCAACTTGGCATACCCTAACATAAAATGGTGAGGCTTAGGAGTAGAAAAATGAAAACAGAAGAGGGTCAAACCAGTGCATTTTAACAACTCATATGAACTTGTTTCAAAAACCAGACATTAAACTGCTAAAGGCAACAAGTTTAATAAACTTCAAACATGTTATTCTACCTTTTTGAAGACTCTGAATTCTATAAATGAGTCACTGGTTTTCTCAGGAATTGTAAAAAAAAAAGTTAAGTTATGCCATGGGATTTATTTATTTATTTGCTTCTTTAGGTTGCCAGCTGAAATGTGGGGTCCCTAGAGAAAAGTTCAAATGACATGTTTATTTGCCAGAGCTCAGCTCAGTGGAAAAGCTTTACATCTCCAAGACATTTTTTTAAAAATAAAATAATAAAAACATATTTCTAAACTCTTTAGGCAGTGAGGTTTTATTTCAAAGTTTTCAAAACTGTTGTAGAAATGTTACATGAATGGGATTTTTTCAGAGAAGGAGGAATTTATATCACAGAAGGAACTAGACCATCTTCATCAGTTTTAATGTTAAAAAAGAAGTTGGTTGAAAAGATCTGAGGTTGAGAAGTAAGATGATGTGGAAAGTATTAAAAAGTAAGACCCAAATATAAAAATATGAAAGGAAAAAAAAGTCAGAGAACAGGATGTAGAAATGAATAATTAGATATAAAATTTGAGGAATGAACCATGCTAATAAATAGAC
Organism: Rhinolophus ferrumequinum; assembly: GCF_004115265.2. NCBI lineage: Eukaryota > Metazoa > Chordata > Mammalia > Chiroptera > Rhinolophidae > Rhinolophus > Rhinolophus ferrumequinum. Next base: position 57,360,868 of record NC_046285.1, read on the forward strand.
ATAATTTAAAGAGAAAATGTTCTGTGATTGTTCGAAGTCATGACCAACTTCACACACACCACACACACACACACACACACACACACACACCCCCCAAGAGACCAAAAGTAAAAAACATCGAAACCTCTGTTTTTCTAGTCTAACCTGGAAATAGAAGCCTTACTTTTTAAAGGAAAAAAAAAAAAATCCCTCATTTAATTCTTGCTCTTATCAGAGAACCTTCTTTGTCAGTTTTTAACAGCAGATTAATCACTTTCGCAACCTACGGAAAAAGTTTTCTGGAAAGCATAACAGCCTGCAAGTGTAAATGACAGTATTACTTTTCCTGCAGCTCAGCCGCCTACAAATTTTCTCTCATCCATGACTCAGCATGAGGTAAAAGGAACTAATGAAAAGGGCCACATTTCCTTTCAAAATTTGTGAACTTTCTTTCAGCATGCAGAACTGTTCCCCCAAAAGCTCCACAGTAAAGCAGTTCTCCATGAATGCTTGTCAGTTATATACCTAGACACTTCCAAGTAATGCTAAAAATAGGCTTGTTGTTTGCCCTCACATCTGAGGCTTAACGTTATAATCTATTGCGGATTTAGTGTATATGCATGTCTATACTATATTTATAAGTATTATGGATGGGGCAGGACAAAAATGTTGCTTTGCTGAAACCAAGATTTCAAAAGGAAAGATAGAGAACATAGAACTTTGTGGTCAAGAGAAGGGACTTGTCCTGGGGCTTTCCCTCCTAGTAAAATACCACTTGATTGTGTAAACAGCTCTCTAGAAGCAGTCAGGTTCCTAGGGAGCCATGACAGAGGGAGGCAAATTATATGTCATGATACGTTTTCTCCTATGGAAGGAAATATGTGATCACTTTGTTGGAAATGTATGTGAACTAGTGAGAAATAATGAATGAAACATTCATCAAAGTGTCCAGTCTTTGCTACACACCCTGCTAAGCACTGGGCAGCAGGGACCTGAAGCTTAACAAGACGGTCAAGGTCAATAGTCAATGTCCTCAGGGAACTTACAATGGGTGGAGAGTAGGTGATGCAGTTGGGGAAGAAGCACTGGGGAAATGAGAAGCTACAGGAGAGGGTGGAAAGCCTGGAGATTAGGAAGTTCAAGAAGAAAGATACAGGAGTACAGACCAAGGGCATCTAAATTAAATAAGAGCAGAGGAGTTTCCTGAACATTTCTCAAGGGAATGGCATCTAGATTGAGACATGGCAATATAGGGCTGAGGGAATGGTCAGTGCACCAGGCAGAGAGAATAACATGTGACTGTCCAATGGCAGCTCGATGTCTTTGGGGATCTGAGAGAAGTCCAGTGTGGCTAGAGCATGAAGTAGTAAGAGAAGCCATGAAGGCATAACACGTCTAAAAAGGAAAGTGTTATTACTATTCCTATTTTACTGATGAGAATAACCAAAAAAATGGCTCTTTGTGCAAGATCACATAGCACATAAGATTCAAACCCATGTCTGATTTGAATCTTTGATTTGAAAGTCTGTTGTCTTAATCACTCTGTTATACTACTGCGTTAAGGAGATAAGGTGTTAGGGAGGCAGTACAGTGAGATTTGCATTTTAGGAACTGTTGGGTGGATAGTTGGGGGCGCAGCTGGGCAGGCAAGAAAGTGCCTTCAAGCAAACTAGTAAGGAGGATATTGCCAATGTAAAATCAATGTGACATATGTGAAATGATGGTAATCTGAAATTGTTTACATGCAGTGGAAATGGGGAGAAGTAGAAAGGTTTGTGAAATATTTAGTAGGTAAAATTGACAATAATGGAAAGGAAGAAGAGTAGAAATAATATCCAGACGTAGAAATACCCTGGTTTACAAAACTGGTTAGATGGTGACACTACTCATCTTAACAACACAGTGTAGGAGAAATTCCAGGGAGAAGTTGATGAATTTATTTTGGACATGTTGAGGCTAAGCTTTCTGCGATACATACAAATGCATCTGGCCAATAAACAGAATGATCTGGATCTGAAGTGAAAGAAAGCTTGCTGAAACAGATTTATATAACAGCATTACAATGCAAGTAGTTGAAGCCACAGAAATGAGCGTCTCCCCACCAAGTAGAACAGACCACCATGGTCAAAGGAAACCAACATCTAAGGGGAGGCCGAAGAAGAGAAACTAAGGAGACCGTGAAAGTGGAATTGTTCAGAAATGTAGGAAGGAAACCAAGAGACCACGGTATGTAAAAACCTAGTAAAGGTGGCAAGATGGCTTGACTGTGCCACAGGTATAAACAGGGCAGGAAGCCAAAGTGAAACTCTGGACAAGCTTACTGAAAGAAAATCAGCGGTGGGGAAAGTGAGCGAGGTATTGAACCATAAAAACTAAGTTGCATAAGAAAAGAAATACAGACAGGGACTGATGGGGATATAGAAATAAAGGTCATGGAAGGCAAAGATACTGAAGTAGAATGAGGGCTGGAAGAATACCGGGTTGTGTTCAGAGGGGGTTCTTGTGTTGTTTTGATTTCTTTTTTAATTTTATGATTAATGAACCAAACAATGACAAGATACAGGGTGTAACCAGGGAGTGGTGGCTTCAGCTGACATCAGAGTTGCAGAAGGTAACAAGTCCAGGGACTAAGAAGCCAGGGAGTTGAGCCCTGAAATCTTCCAAAAGATTGAAAGTCTGGACACAGAGGGAGATTGGTGAACCATTTGCCAAGTGGTAAGTGAGTGACTGTCCGGATCAAGAAATTAGGGGATAACAGCAATGTGGAGGGAAAAGTATTTTAGTCAAATGCTTTCAACCCTGAAGAAGCATATGGACAAATGACTAAATTGCAACTCAAGTTAAGAATGCAAAAGAAAACACCATACCTCTGTTCTTTGTAATTTAGGACTAACGCAAAGGAACTATTTGACAAACAACAGTTCTATTCCCAGACCCAGTGAGTGAAGCCTCTGTAGTTCTCAGTATGAGTATGCCTGAGGTAGACTGAACACTAGTTTGTCCACATTTACTGTCCCGTAGGGCTATCACCACTTTCAGCCACCATCCCCAGTGATGATGCTGGCATTCTCACGGTTCCATCTGCACCTCTTCTGCTTTTCCTGTTTCTTACCACCAAGTGTTCACGGCTCTCTATCATAGATTGATCTTTTGTAGAAAATGACTAACATTCTGTGACAGTCAGTTTTCTGTGTACCTTTTGCTAGGCTATCTTCCTATTATTCAATCAAACACTCATTGATCTAGGTATGGCTGTGAAGGCATTTGTGGATGTGATTAAAGTCCATAATCAATTGACTTTAAATAAGGGAGATTATCCTAGATAATCTGGGTGGTCCTGATTGAAGGTTGAAAAGGCCTTGACAGCAGAGCTGAGGTTTCTTTAAAGGAGAAGAAATTCTACTTGCAGATACTGTGTTTCTCTGAAAATAAGACCTAGCTGTATCATCAGCTCTAAAGCGTCTTTTGGAGCAAAAATTAATATAAGATCCAGTATTATATTATATTATATTATATTATATTATATGTTATATTAAATAAGACCCAGCCTTATATTATAGTAAAATAAGGCCAGGTCTTCTATTAATTTTTGCTCCAAAAGACACATTAGAGTTGATGGTCCAGCTAGGTCTTACTTTTGGGGAAACACAGTGGTAGTATCAGCTCCTATAGCAAAGTTCCAGCCTGCCCTTCCTAACAGCCTGCCTTACGGATGTTGGATTGCCTCAGCAGCCCACACAATCACAAGCTAATTCCCAGTAATGAATCTCTTAATATTTATCTCCTACTGGTTCTGGTAAAACATTGACTAATAAACCTTCTGTGGACATTATCAGTCACACTGGCTGACCTTTGACTTTTGGTAAAAAAACACACCATTCATGAGATTGCCAATATTGCTGTAAGGTGATGTGTAGACCATTCTTGGGGCATTATGATTTCTACCCTGAAAAAAACTGTAGGGTTCCTTCTGAAGGAATATGCCTTCCTACTGTACTTGTAAGTAAGGAACACTAGGAATATATCTCAAGGGCCTTCAATAAGATGGGAACTTCCTCGGAAGGTTTCAGCTGTCCCAAAAGGAGTTGGGGGGAACAACTACACACCAAAGAAAACTACCAAAAATGTCTTAATACTCTATATAGAAAATGAAGTAATGAAAGAAGAGGGGAACAACATTTGATTGAAGAGGTAGACATCCCAGACATTACTGATAACATCAATTCTTTATAGGCTATATCTGCCTATAATTATAACTAAATACTAAATGCTTTGGGTCATATTTTTAAAAATTGGGAAGGGAGACACCTATTGAGAAAAACAAGTTCAGCAGTATTACTCTCAGGCGAAATATGGCAAACTGGTGTTACCTTTGGGTAAAATACCTCTTAGTATCTTGTCAATTGTATAGCATATAGTATTACGGTTTGCATAAGCCATAGTTTGAACCTGACTTCTTAATTCAATAGTCTTTAAAAGCATAGTTAAATCCAGAATTTTTAATAAAGTTAAATCTAACTAACTAGATGTACTATGTACACTTTTTTTCATGTTTTAAAATGTGATTGCTGTTGTGATTTTGTTTAGTTTTTTTATACAGAGACATGATGAACATGCAAGACCTTTCCGTATTGAAATAATCAGAAACACAGACTGTCTACGATGAAACACCTTAGTCTGAAATCCTTAGTTTACATGGGATAGCTGGAGTTCCAAGGAAGATAGGTAACTTTTCCAGTATCACGGAGATTAGGTGGAACCAGGTCTAGAATGCAGCTTCCCCAGCTTTTTTCCAGTGTTATTTCCACTACACACTGCTGGGTAAGAAAGCTTTAAAACACATTCATATACACACCTCCATATCCCTTGCTTTCCCTACTCTTAGCAAAACCCACGGGATGCTTTTGGCAGGATTCAGAAATTGCTTTGGCAACTCTAACCACATTCCTGGAATCCATTTGCAAATGCTGGTCAGCAGAGCCTGCTTCATTCCCTTTTTGGTATTACTCACTCAGTAAAGGTTAAGTGTATGTGAATTATCATAAGTTTATTTTTATTCTCCCACCACCCCCATTTTTTTTGGTAAGTGATCACTGACTACCAGGCACAGGAAATACATTTCACTGAATGATTTTCTAAAATCAAAACTCCATCTGGGCTGGAACTGAGACAGACTTAGGGATGATCATTTATAACATTAATACCAGCTTATAATAAGCCATTCAAAGATAACCAGAGTGGGGAAAAGGTCTCTACTTTTTCCTGAAAGTACTTTCCAGGCTGAATCTTGGCTACTCACTACCAAATGTGCTATATGCAACAGCAGCACAGGCAGCTGGTGATTGCATTGTGACTCAGTGTGCCATGGGGAGAGAGGGCCAGATGAGGAACTAACTCAGAATTGTAGAACACAAGTCTCAACTAGCAAGTACTAAATGTGGTCTCCTTAGTTGGACAGATCAAATTGAAAAAAACAAAAAAGTGAGAGGATAGACTGCTAAAGTCAGTCTCCTGTGAGACTTGAGAAATAAAACTCCTCCTTAAAAAATTCAGAGAGATAAACAAACACTTGCTCCCTTTACTCTGGATTAAACTAGTATCATAATAGATAACATTAACAGCATAACTGGACTGATGGGGAAAACATTATACAAAGAAAAAAACATAAGTAGAGTGGGGTGGTCCAAGAAGAGGGAATACAATTCATACCCATGGCAGACATCTGGAGAGAGAACATAAAGTATATAAGCTTTAGTTATTAGGACCCAAATTCCTGGCTGCTACAAAGCTAATCAACTGAGATCTTATAAGCAACTTAAAAAGAAACGAAAATAAATCTTAATGGTCACTGGGAAACATAAAGGCCATTCAACTTGGAAACGGGTTACTATAACCACCAGACTTACGTTTAAGTGTTCTGTTCTCTCTCTCATCAGAGTGGCTGAGAAGGAGGGTCCTTCTCTTCATTAAATATTGAAATTAGTGTTAAAAAACATAGTTAAACTTTTGCTTTTAAAAAGGTTCAAGTACCACAATGATTTTTAGATGTAAGGACAAGTTATCTCCTCTTAATAAACTCATTCTGTTTTTCTATATTTTCTATATTGAACATGAAGGTTGCTTCAGTTTCTATTCTACAAGATGCTGGGCAGTGATGAGAGAGAGAGAGAGAGAGAGAGAGAGAGAGAGAGAGAGAGAGAGAGAGGGAAGAGGGAAAGAGGAAAGAAGGGAGGGAAGAAAAAAATTAATAATAGTTTTAAAATTTGCCCTTGTAGGTATTTATTGCTAAAAAGTGGGGTTTTTTTGGTATTTTTGCCAAAATACTGTATGTGTGTATATGAGTATATACCTACATATATTTATACAACTTTATAAAAATATACACATAATACATATACACTTATAAAAGTATTTATACAAGTTACAATATACATGTAAAACAAAAGCTCATTATGGAATCTTTAAAAGCATGTAGAGTATAAGAAAGAAGTCTTATCTCCCAAAACTCCAGAAATAATTCATCATCACTGAGTCGTCCCACAAATTAGCAGGATATCTCTTCTAGCTTTACCTTTCCCTCCTCTATAAAATGGAGCCATAGTAGAGCCGATGAAAGTAACAGAGGTAAAATAGGTAACACTCGCGGCACAGTGTGTGATACGTGGAAGGAACTGACACAGCATTCTATCAGCCTACCAGTTACCGCTAGGGGAGCGAGCTGACAACCAAGGAGCACTCAAAAAAAAAAAAAAAAAAATTTCATTTCCCCCAAGCTGGTGCCACTGGACTGAGCACTGACTATATTCATTCAATTCTATTTAAATTCTGTGTATTTAGAGGAAATTTACCAATTGGTTTGCACCAAAGAAAATTCTTGGTCCATCAGAAGTCTGTAAAGGGTCACAGAACATCAAAGAGCTGCAACTTTTCCTAAACCAAGTCTGAATATAAACCAGTGGCCTGAAGTGGAATAAGAACCACTCAAACAGAAGACCATGAGCCTCAGTCATTCAGCCCAGGGCCCTAAATGAACAGATCATTTGGGAGTGAGGGTGGCTATTCAGAGGGCAGGCAGGATGCAGGACGGCTTCTTTCCATGTGCTTCATGCATCTCCAGCTACTGATGAACTCCCAAGGTCCAAAAAGACAATCCCAGTTTATGCCCCAAATCCAATCAATCACTTAAAAAAGAACTTTCGTTTTATTTTGTTTGGTGAAGTAGGAGAAAATGATCCTAAATCATTTGAAGAGTCCAGAATAACTCATGAGAACCCATTTCTCAGCATCCTTCAGTCAAGAAATCCATGCCATCAACAACGTTAATTTAATAAAACTGGAGCAGTGGTGCTATAATTGGACTGCCATTCTAGCTAGTGGGTTTCCAGGGTAACTGTGGTATTGCCACGAATAAAATACACCTAGTAACGCAAAGATTAAGGGTTTGGGAAGAGCATCAAACCAGAGGTCAAGAATCCAGGCTGAAGAGAATTATACCAAAAGCAAAATAGTTCCAGTGGATAGGATTCAAAATCCCAGTTCTGCCACGTACTAGCTGTATGATTTCAGAAAAACCATTTAACTTCTCTACGTCTTGTTTCCTCACCTGTAAAATGAGAATAATCATGGTATCTGTCTCAAAGGATTGTCAAAAGAATAAAAAGTAATTTGTACATTTTAAACCCTGACTAAATATTAAAAGAAAAAAAAAGGTTTGATAGATGTCCCTCGATCTAGATATTTAGAGGCCTGGAAAACTGGAAAAACAGTTTTCTTTTTAATTTACTGCTTTGTAGGGAAAGCCCCCTGAAAGCTTCTGAAAGGAGCCTGAAATGGCTGACATACCACATCGCCTTAGGGTTGTGCTCATGTTATTACAGCCCCTACCGTCCGGACTTCTGGGAATATGCTGCCCTGTCAGAGGCAATTCAGCAAGTCTTAATTGAGGAGGGACACAACTTTTCAGCCCACAAATTAAGGATCGGGAAATCGTCCTTGCTCAGGGTGTAACAGCTAACTGGAATGTTTCATAGCCATAAATACAGCAGGCCCATTTAGCATGTTTCCCCTCAGGGGAAAGACTCAGCTGCTACAAAAAGTAACAGTTATGAAGAAAACGGGGAATTTTCCTTTTGAATGAAAGAAAAAAAGAGGACCAGTAAAAGAAAAATAAGCACTTTGAGAGATTCTTTAATGTCTGAATTTCAAAAAGGGGGATACTTTTCGTTGTGCCTATGACTATTAGAACAGGTATCTAAAGGTGAACACCAGGAATTACCTTCAGCTACAAAACCCATCATGTTGGCCTCCCCACCCCCCATGGGAAATTAAGCTAGCAAAAGAGAAAGAGAACTATATTAATATATGCCTGTGCTCACACTTGCAAAATAACTTCCAGGCAACAAACAGCGAAGCAGCGAGAAAGATGAAGTTTGAGAGCAAGAACATGCACGCACAAAAAAAAAAAAAAAAAAAAAAAAAAAAAGTTTCTGTTGTCCTAAGATTAAATGCTGAGGCAGGAAGAGATACTATTCTTGAATCAAGTGAGAAAAGATGGTAAAGTGTGATATTAAAATGCAGCACACTGGAATAAGTTTGCCTCTATAAAAACTGTTATGTTCTCTATGTGATTTAAATTAATGCCTATATTTGTGGGAGATAAAATTAAAATGATGATAAACGGTGCCAACCTATAGCGTGTTCGCTGGAGCAATAAATAAGCAGTGAGAGGTACTTTACATTTCAGTCACATCTATCAGAACCGGGAACTTAAAGCATTTGAGGAACGTTTGTTAATTAAATGCTATAATAGCTTTGTGAAGCACCCAGAGGGTTAGTATACTCATCTGGTACAAACAGGAAGGTTCAGTGGCCCAGGGCCCTCTGGATGTTGCTGATGTTTACCCCGGGGTGAAGATGGCAGTATGCTTTCCAGCGTAGCCACTCCTCTGCCTGGTGGTGGGGCTCAGAACATGCAGCTCTCCTGTCACTGTCCCATAACAGACCTCAGATATCTAGCTCTCTGTTTATAACTACCTCAGTGGTGGGCAAGATTGCAGTTTTAGCAAGGCAGAAAGGCAATCATTTTGATACACATTTACAACAAATCTCTCCTTTCCCTCTTTACCTTGCAAGAGAGTCCAGTGAATGATTAAATACTGTCACATCATTTATCCTCCACTTGAAACCTTGTCTACAATATTGATTAGTGATGCCCTCTCTCCAAATTGATCTCTTCACTCCCGTCCTCCATGTGTCCTCTCTCACCCTCCCTGCAAACCCTGCCAGCTGGTCAGCAACTTCCTGGTTTCTGAGTCCTGTTCTCTGAGCCCCGCAAATCCAAGGAACATAGGCTGTGTTCAATCTCGTATTGATAGGCAGCCAGGTTAATTTGCAAAGAGAAATCAAGCAAGACCGGGTATTCATGCCCAATTGTGTTGTGATAACTGATAATTTGGTTCACTATACTCTTCTCCTTTTACATATGTTTGAAATTTCCCAAAATAGAAAGTTCAAAAAGTCAAAATGGGTACTTTCATGGAAACTCAGGCATCCCAGCTACTCGGACAATACTCCTTTCCTGAGCTACTGGGGATGTGTGCTGGCCAGGGAAGGGACCCTGACTTCTGAAGATGAAACACAGAGGCACCTTTTCTGCATGTTATTTTAGGTTGATTCAGGTGAGAAATTTTAGGGAGCCTTAGGGATCATCTAGTCCACTGCCTTTTCAGACCAGAAGAATTCTCAGCTATATTTGTGTCTTCCTTTACTGGTAAAAAAAAAAACAAAAAAAAAAACATTTAAATCCATTATAGTTTGATACACATATCAATGCAATAGATGCAAAATTCCTGCGCTGGCTCTTCTGTACCTCTTTTGCTACCACTTTGTGCCTTGGTTTCCCACAGGTACAATGGAGACCATGCCTATTGCATGAGACTAAAGGACTCCCTACATATAAAGCAATCACCACAGTGCCTGGTAGCTAGGAAGACTTGTAGCTATTATTATTGTTATTGTTATTACAAACTTTATGGCAGTCATCAATGCTGCTCACTACGTATTTTCAGCTCTCTGCTTTCTGTCACCTTTAGGACTAGGTGGAGCCATATGACTAGTTTGGGCTAGTGAGTTGTGAGCAGACGTCCACATGTGTTACTTGGGGCATGCAATTGCCAGGCCTATACCCTCAGAGCTCTCCTACTCTGGGGTGGGGGAAAGTGATGTTTGAAATGGTGGTTATTCCATCAGCCTGAAAAGACGCTCTATGGATCCACAATGAACAAGTAGCAAGAGAAAACAAAACAAAACAAACCAAAAAGTCTTGTTTTAAGCACAGAGTTTTGGAGAATCTGTTACCACAGTACTACCTGGACTATCTGACTGATACTTCTGACTTTGGTTTACAATGCGCTTTCACTTCCAATATACAACTAACTTTACCCTCATAATCAAGAGAAAAGGGTAGTGTATTATATGTATTTAGGACACATGACTTTCAGCCCAAATTAGTGCAATACTCATTGAATGAACTCAGGCAAGTCATTATGGTGGCAAGTCGATTTGGCGGCAAGTCAATTTCTCTAGACTTTTGGTCAATCCAAGATTCTTTCAATGCACTCTGCTCAGATTCAATGTACCTTTGACAATGCATCTACCCATATTACCCTCAACCCAAATATTAATAAGAATTGCTAACATTTACTGCGAGCTTAATATAATATCCCATGAAAAAAGATGCCACTGATTATAAAATGCATCAGGAGTTACTGCACCACTAGAAAGAGAAAATACTGCCATTTAAATTATGACAGTATTTTGTTATTACTTAGAATTTTTATTATACACCTATTGAAATAACTCTTTTTAAACTATTTATAGTTTTTTTTAATCATATGTCACCCCACCATGCATACACAAAAAGTAATACGTGAACAAATGGAAGCATTCCTGAAGCTTCTCCATATTTTAGAGCTCAACCCTTTGAATTAGTTTTCCACTGAAAAATCATGGGAGTTCTATATTTTTCCCACAATAATGTCCTCTGGGCCCTAAAGAACAATGATAAAATAGGGTTTCACTATTATTTACAGGATTTTCTTCTGAGCAAGTTTTTTTTTTTTTTTTTTTTTTTCTGAGCAAGTTTTGATGTACATTTGCAACAATGAAAATGCTGTCATATTCACCATCATACTAACAGCATTTAGTCAGAAATGTTCAGGATGTAAATATGGGCCTTACAGTTGACAAAATGTAAGTATGTGAGATATAGTGCTTTACTGATCTAGTATAGTATTGATTTACTCCTCATAACAACTGCATGAGGGTATGTATTGTATTTTTATAACCATTTTGAAATCAGGAACTGAGACATGGAGAGATTGCGCTGCTTGTTGAAGGTCATACAGCTAGTAAATGAAGGACCCAGAATTTTCTATCTAAGGTAGCTGACATCTTTAGAGTAACTGCTCGTAGCAAATAAGTGGTGCAGCTTCTCATACGAGCAATTAGATCATCTTTTTTTTTTTTTTTTGACAGTGGGGGCACAAGAATTATAAAGGAAAGTGCCGAAACACTGTCTCCTAAAGTTTACTCATTGGGCTATTTATTTTGTTAAAAGCAAACAAAAGGAAAATTGATCCTCGTATTAATGCAAACATTTTTGATAAAAATGAACAATTTAGCAGACGACTTTTGGATATCTTGAAAGAATATTGGAAAGAGCTGCATGTGGGCCTAGCTCTTGAAAATACTGGGATGTATGTGCAGTGAACACGGATATAGAATATGTGTACCTACACATACATACATGTAGTAGATCTTACACACACACACACACAATCACATTTAGTTTTATTAGTGTCTATGTTTCTGCATGGATATTCTCTTTAGAAAGGCAAAGAAATCACCACTATTATATATCTGAAGACCAAATGTGGCCTTGATCCTCATGGAGCATGAAATTAGACTTGATCTATGCCCAGAGGGGGGAACCTCACTGAACAAGTATAACAGTTGATTTTTTTTCTCTAAGCAGTGCTTTATCTCTTCTCCTTTTCGAAGGACAGTTAGCATACTGCACAATTACTTAGGAGACACAATGCAAAGCTTTGAGCGTAGCTCTTTACGTACTTATCAAATGCGTACTATAATTTGCTGTAATTCTCCCGCCTGATTATATACAGGAGCTACTTCATTCTTGAAATAATATCTTAAACGTGTTTTTTTTTTTTTTTTAGAAGTTGGTTAAATTGCTTAGGAGGAGAATATTAGGCTCAGTTTCTTTGAAGGGTAATATAGTGGGAGTGACGGTGTAATTATCTCTGCCGGGCTCTCACCCACTATACAATGTCGTCTACTGTATCTATTGCTTTCCTATAGAGAACTCCAATTAATTCTACCAACTAGCACACAGGAAAATGAGGCAGGCGGATTTTATTTTTAACTTGAGACTGAGAGAATAAGAGAAAGAAACTCGAAGATTGATCAGATCTGGTGCATTTGCAATTTTTATTTTAAGCCATTTGGATGTATGTGCACCAAATAGGTGCAGTAACTCAAGACATTAGTTACTTGTGCAGCAGGGTCCTACATGGTACACTCTCTGCCTAAGACCAATTGTCCTTTAAGCTACTCCACAGCTGGGCTATTTTATGCCTGGCAATTACTACTCTATTCTGGATAAGGAGTTTTATTTTATTTAAAATTGATGTAGATTTTCTTCTCAAAATGTCAAGCATTCCAAATGCTTCATATATATCAGGTTTAAAAAAAACCAAAACAATTCAATGACTTCCAGAAGAAAGTACTTTAACACAACAAATACATCATGATTTCTAGACAAATTCCATTCTCCAATGTTGTTCAAGAATGTGTCTATTTATGTGTCAGCTTCTCCGAAAGACTGATGGAGAACTCAAAGGAAGGGGGGGCCTGGGGTGGTCTCACTCCTGTGTACATGACCAATGAACTGATACAGGACCTCACTTTGAGCCTTCCCTGCCCCAAATGATGAGTGGAGAACATTAATTGCAAGCAGTTGTTAGACATTAGAAGTTCAAACTAATCTTATAAGACTATCTACCACTCCAATAGATTTGAGTTTACCTAGGACTGGAGGCAAGAATACAGTGACTAACGATGCGTATGGCATTTGTTTTTGGAGTGGAAGAAATGTTCTAAAATTAGATTGGGCTAATTGTTATATAAAATCATTGAATCATTAGGTCATAAAAAAAAAAAAAAGTGTTAGCCCAAAATCCCTCTTCGCCAGCACAATTACTGTTAGTATTGCTGAATGTGCAATGTCAATTCATATATTTAGGCTTAGGAGCTAGAATGTCTTGACTCACATACCAGCTCTGCCGAGCTCCAAGTTTACCTACCTAATCCACAAGTTCTTTATCTGTAAAATGGAGGAAAATGAAAGGCTACATCACTGGGTTGCTGTGAGGATCAAGTGAATTAATATAAAGAAGTGACATAGTAATCATGCAATATTGTCTATTATTCAATATATTTTATTTAGTTATAATTTCTTAATACTGAAAATGATCATTGCTGCACGTAGAATTTGATATAAAATGTTGGCTAGATAAGCACTATCCTATATATTAGAGATGACATATTCCTAAATTTGATTCACCATCCAAGGTTTTTCCAATTCAAGATTGCCCAGAATTGTCTTTCTACATTTCTAATTTCTTTTCTAAAATTTCAGTGCTCCAGTCTTTTCCTAAACTGCTGCCCCTACCCCCCACACCCCACCAGCTGCATATAGGATGAAGAAAAGCATAGTGTATAAATTCACTTCATTGCACAGAATAGATTTATAAATTGTCCTTCCAACTTTCACCCATGTATTTTATTGGCTATACTCTTTATCTGTTTCACTTACCTCATCCACCAAATGCTTCAAATCCCTCACCCAGTTGAAAAAGACATCTTTTACAAACATTTATTTATGCAATTGTAGTTGCTTCTGCCTGGACTAACTGAAGTCTGCCAAAAATAAACAAAAACAAAAAACCTCCTAGACATCCTTTGTGACCCAATTAAAATGTCACATCTTCTACCTGGCCTCATACTTCTTTGTGATCTAATAGTAAGACGTATGCATCTCTCAGAAAGCACACATGGATACACTCTCTCCTTAAAGCACAGAAGAAACTGTCTTTGCCACTCTACCCCTCGCCCCTGCCCCTAATGCTCTATCCTTAGCTGTGGTTTACGTATGTCTCACCTCTGGGCCTTGGCACATTTTCTTTCGATTTCTCAAAAACTCTCCTCTCTCTATTTTCCCCATGTCATCCAACCTAGCAAACTTCTCTGAATAGAGATAACCACCTCCCAGGTCTCCCAAGAGTGGGTTTTCTTTCTCCCTCTGATGTGTTCCCTGAATACCCTTTATTGATCCTCAGTGTTGGTCTCTAGCACCATATGAAAAAAAGTCTGCTGATGGATATTGTATGAGAGGTTAGATTTTCTAGAACTGTTGTCAATTTCTACAACCCTAGCACCTAGAAAACCCCCGGCACGTGGCATGTGATCATAAAATATTTGTTGAGTATTAAAAGTATTAATGGTCTCCTTTAAAAATAATTTGAGTGAATAAATTGCATGGTAAGTGAATTATATCTCAAAAAATTCTGAGCTACCGAAGATCTCATCAATATGGCAGGGTACATGAATGGTGTCCTTACTCTTGTAACAACCATATCAAAATTACCACTAAACTACAGAACAACCATTATTGAGAATTGCCTGAAATCTAGCCTTACAACTAAGGACAGACAGAAGAAGCCACCTTGAGACTGATAGGAAGGGCAGAGACATGAAACTGGTCCCACACTGACGTGTGACCATTAAAAATTGACAGGGAGGGATATCTCAGCTGTGGAGGTCCACCCATACCCCAGAGGAACAAGGAGTACCAGACCCACACCAGGCTCCCCAGCCCGGGGTTCCACTGCTGGGAAGAGAGGTCCCTATAACTTCTGGCTGTGAAAACCTGCGGAGACTGTGGCTGAGTGAAACAAGGGCAGCTGCTATTCCAGACGCTCCTCTTGAGGTGTCCACAGACTTACTTGCTGACAGACTCACTTACTCTGAGCTCCAGAGCTGCGTAGCAGCTCCAAAGGCACCAGGGACATACAGGGACGAAATGAATTGTCTGGTACAGGGTGAGGGTTAGAGGGGCAGCTGGATGGAGGAGCTGGCAGAAGTCATTGTTTCATTGTTGAGCCCTCCCCACTCCCAGCATGCAGACATAAGTGGCTGACATACACGAGTCTCCATCAACCTAGCTAACATAGTTAGTTCAGCCTATATCCCCAAGATGATGCCCCACCCAATTTTCGGGCCTACCTAAGACACTGTCAATGGCTTTTCTGTATAAATGGCTTGTCTTGGTTCATACTGCAGACTTTCCAAAAATCTCTCAAAGGTTCACAGGACCCCCAAAAAAGCAGCATCTGGCTTTGCCGAGCCCCATACCTCTGGCTGAGTAGACCTAAGCCCAGCATTATTGAGAGCTGGCCTCAATTCATGTCATGGCCTCATGAGACACCTCCAAGGCCAGTGTGGGTGGTGGCCATCTGCAGATTGCTTTGTGGCTCATGCCAGGTGGCCCCAGGCAGGGCACAGACCACAGCACACTTTGGCCTGTGGTGGGACCACTCCCAGGAAATCCCAAGGCTGGCAAGACTAGTGGCTGGCTTTGGACACAACCAAAGCATTACCCAGCCACCTCCCAGGACAACACACACAAAGGGCACACTGGACAGGCACCAGAGCCTGGTTAAGGTGAATCCTGCTCTGTAGAGTCAATCCCTGCACAACAGCTTCTCCACTGTAGTCCTGGCCAGTTCTCACAACCAAACACCTCAAGGACGAATCCTTCCCACTGATGTGCAAACAGCCATCCAGGCTCAACGACAACAGCACTGATGTACAAACAGCAACCCAGGCTCAACATACAACCCACAGCTGGGAGTACCCAGCTCAGCTGACCAGGAAGAATGTGCCACTGCGCTACACAGCATACTTACTACATAAGACTGGGAAGTATAGGAGCCCTACCTAATACATAGAAACAAACAGAGGGAGGCAGCCAAAATGGGGAGACAAAAAACAAAAACAAAAAACAAAAACATATCCCAAATAAAGGAACACAACAAAGCTCCAGAAGAGAGAACTAAATAAAATGGAAATCAGCAATCTATGAGACACAAAGTTCTAAATACTGGTTATAAGCTGCTCTGTGAGCTTAGGGAGACCTTCAACAAAGAGATAGGAAACATAAAAATGGAGATGAAAACATGCAAAGAACCAGTCAAAAATAAAGAATACAATAATTGAAATGAAGACTACGTTAGAAAGAATCAGCTGCAGATTTGATGAAGCAGAGGGTCAAATCAGTTTAGAAGAGAAGATAGTAAAAAACACCCAAAAAGAACAGCAGAAAGAAAAACAGAATCCAAAAAAATGAGGGGGGCTTAAGGGGCCTCTGGGACATCAAGTGTATCAACATTCACATTACTGTAGTACCAGTAGGAAAGGAGAGAGAGCAAGGAATTGAAAACCTATTTGAAGAAATCATGACGGAAAACTGCCCTACCTGGCAAAGGAAATAAATATATAATTCCAGGAAGCACAGAGAGTCCCAAACAAGATGAACCCAAAGAGGCCCACACCAAGACACATCACAATTAAAATGCCAAAGGTTAAAGACAGACAAAGAATTTGAAGAACAGCAAGAGAAAAGCAATTAGTTGCCTACAAGGGAGCTCCCATAAGACTGTCAGCTGATTTCTCAACAGAAACTTTGCAGGCTCTAAGAGATTGGCAGGAAATATTCAAAGTGATGAAAAGCAAGGACCTATGGCCAAGATTACACTACCCAGCAAAGCTATCATTTAGAATCGAAGGACAGATAAAGAGTTTCCCAGAAAAGAAAAACCTAAAGGAGTTGACCAACACCAACTCAATTACAAGGAATCGTAGATGGATTTCTTTAAGATAAAAAATAAAATAAAAATAAATAAAAATATGAATAATAAATTTAGTAATAGTTATTACTAAACATCTATCAACAATTGCTTTCAATGTAAATGGATTAAATTTTCCAATCAAAAGATAGGATGGCTGAATGGATAAGAAAACAAGACCTTTACATATGTTGCCTACAGAAAACTCACTTCAGATTGAAAGACACACACAGACAGAAAGTAAAGCGATAGAAAATGATATTGCATGAAAATGGAACCAGGAAAAAAAAAAAAAAAAGCTGTGCTACCAATACTTATAACCAGACAAAATAACTTTAAAACAAAGGCTCTAACAAAACATAAAGAAGGACCCAGTAATCCCACTTCAGGATTATCATCTGAAGAAACCCAAAATGCTACTTCAAGGGAATGTGTGCATCCATATGTTCATTGCAGCATTGTTTATAATGGCCAAGATGTGGAGGCGGCCTGAACGTCTGCCAATGGATGAGTAGATAAAGAGTAGGAGGTACATATATACAATGGAATATTGGTTGGACATGGATGGGAGGAGTTCTTGCCATCTGCAGCAGCATAGATGGACCTGGAAAGTGTTGTATTGAGTGGAGTATGTACTGAGTGGAGAAAGACAGATGTGGTGTGATTTCATTTATATGTGGAACCTAAACAATAAAACAAATGAACAAGCAAAACAGAAACAAACTCATACAGAGAACATTCTGATGGTTGCCAGATGGAGGCGTTTTTTTCTGGGGGGAGGGTGATGTTGGTGAAAAGGTGAAGGGATTAAGAAGTACAAATTGGTAGTTACAAAATAAACATGGGGATATAAAGTAAAGCATAGGGAATATAGTCAATAATATGATAATAACTATGTATAGTGCCAGCTGGTACTAGACTAATCAGAGGGATCACTTTTTAAATTATATAAATGTCTAACCTCTATGTTGTACACCTGAAATTAATATAAAATAATATTGAATGCCAACTGTAATTGAAAAATTGAAAGGGTGGGGAAGGAAAAGGTGAAGGGGAATAGGAAGTTCAAATTTCCAGGTATAAAAGAAATAATTCATGGGAATATAATGTACAGCATAGGGAATATATTCAATAATATGGTGATAGCATACATAGTACAGTGTCAGATGGTTGCTGGACTTATTATGGTGATCACTTCTCTAGGTGTATAAAAGTTAAATAACTATTGTATAATCTGAAACTAATATAATAGTATATGTTAGCTCTATTTTAATAAAAATCTTTTAAAAAAATAAAATGATTTCAATAAAAATATGAGCTACCCATTCATGTTTTTCACGGTAATTTAATCTCTCAGTCGCTGAACAGAGGTCTTATGAGAAGTATGCATCCCTGTTGTAGAGCCTGGTGTGTGTAAGATGCTCAGTTATATTAGCCATTGAACCAGTTTCTACAAATGACCAATTTATATGATGCTTTTCAGTAGGTAAATTAAGAATGATATTACAAATCATATATCAAGAAAATTCATTTATTACAACATCCACATTTTATGAATAAAAAATTAGGCTCAGTAAAAGAAGTGGATTACCTACGATCACGTGATACATCCCCCAAAAATGCCTCATCTCAAATCAATATCATTAATAGTATCTTATTTAAAAAGATTCATGTCATCACTGAGGTTCCAAATATGAATTATACAAGCACCAAATACTGGTGCTAAAAGCCATATTTGGAAATAAGTATATCATCAGTTTTATATATATATAATTGGATTAAATGGGTGTTGATCATCGTGCAAAGAGGAGTAAATAAAGTGTTGACATGAGTCATTACCGTGTTTCCCCGAAAATAAGACCTAGCTGGACAATCAGCTCTAATGAGTCTTTTGGAGCAAAAATTAATATAAGACCGGGTCTTACTTTACTATAAGACCCGGTCTTATATAATATAATATAATATAATATAATATAATATAATATAATATAATATAATATAATATAATGTAATACCGGGTCTTATATTAATTTTTGCTCCAAAAGACGCATTAGAGCTGATTGTCCGGCTAGGTCTTATTTTCAGGGAAACAGGGTATTTGATGGGCTATTTCAAGACAGAATTGATATTTCTAAACAGCTGACACCAAGATAGGCAATATCAAAGAACCACAGGTGTGGGGGGAAAAATCACTAATGATTTCTTTTATGGAACAATTCCATAGACTATGAAAAGTTACCACTTAAGTATTGACAGTATTGGAAATTTCCACTTGGAAGATTTTAAGCTTTTAAAAACCCTCCAAAATTGACCCCTAAAAGTAAGTATGTTATTCAAGTAAATTATCACTAGCACTGTGCAACATTAGAAAAATAACTAGTAAAAATCATTTTCATATCCCTGTTCTTCAGCATGCTCATCTAGAAACAAGGATAAAACAACGTGCTGATATCTCTCTCCAGAATGCAAGAACTTTCCCGAAGTACCCCAAAACGCAAGCTTTAAAGGTGTGGTAAAGAATACCCAAATCCTTTGCTCCTGAAAGACAAAATGCTGCATCTGTTTATTATCTGAAGCCTAAAATCACAGCTATTTATCTCCTTCTCCAAGGACTTAAGGCATCTCTTCACCTTAAGTGAATGGCCCACCCTGGCTCATTCCAGTTCCTTAAAAGATCTAAACTCATTCATGCCTCCATACGTACACTGCTCTGCAAGTGCACATTCTCAAGTTGATATTGATGTGTCACTTCAAAAGTCTATTCCTTAGAGATGCATTGCCTGACTTCTCAGCAAACATCATTCCAGATATTCCCACCTGCACTTTTCATCCTGTTTAACTATCTGGATTTTTTTTTTTTAAACTGGCTTATTGTTTATATCTTTACATTCCCCTAACTTCTCTTCAGCATTTGAGATCAGTCAGAAAAAGAATCTCATCTGCCTTAGTTATTACCCCTCATCCCCAGTACCCAGAGTTCATACAACATTGTAGGACTGAATAAAGGTGTGATGAATGAAGTATAAATAAGACAACCTGAGTTCATGACCTAGGTCTTTCATTTGCCAGTTCTGTGATTGCTGGCAAGTCTTCCATGCTCTTTTTACTCAAATAAGATCGGAAATAATAAGAATATTGGCCTCTAACTGCAGAAGTCAGTAAGATTTTGTGCAAGTGTCTTATAAACCACATGGACCTATTGTGTGCAGGCTCTCTTCTAATAAGCATTAAATTCATGCAATACGATGTCTGTGATTGAAGTGCATTATTTTTTTTCCATTAAGAAAGAAATAACTGTTGTCAGTTAAATTATAACACGGTGATTTCTATCATTTCAATAACGGGACATGTTTTGATCTCAGAGAAATTAAACCATGAAAAAAAAAGGTGCTTCATAAAAATAGAAGAAGAACAGTACTTTACATTGAATATTCCTAACAATCCTATGCAATAGAGTCAACTACCATCCTCATTTTACAGCTCTGGAAACTGAGGCACAGAGAAGTAACTTATTTAAGATACATGAGTTTTAATAATGATGAGAAAACAGGGACTCATGAAGCTCTACAGCTTCCGTTCTCCATAAAATATCAGGAGTCAGGTTTGCTTCTCTAAATGATACAACCAAACTAGGAAATTTTCCTCCCTGAAGAGTATTGTGTTCTGAATTTTAACGATTTTCACACTAAAGCATTATGAAAATAAAAGAAGACAGCAGTTTTAAATACTGAACTTTAAGCTTTCTTAAATTTGTACCCTCTTTGCATTTACATAACTCAGTTTTTAAGGCTACCAATTTGCACTCGTTTAAAAGTTGCTTTCAAGTTTTCTTAATCCTTTCATTTATGTCTTCTGTGTACATAAAGATACTGGAAGCTATTATGGGATGATAGTCTATTTGTATTTAGATCTACTTTCTGCCCTTCTCTATTCTCTACTCTCTAGGCTCTGAGCTTAGTAGGCATTAAATAAATGTTGCTGACTAATTAAAACACAAAAGATCCAATTTGGCATGGTATCCCTCAATCCCACAGCATGATATTAAAAAAAAAGAAAAGGAAAGGGAAAAAAAGAACAAGCAACTTAAGTATGTATTATTGTTAGCTTCCTGAATATGATTAGTGACAATCTTGGTGTAATTTACAAAAAGAGAGAGTATAGCATTTTGAACTAAGCAGAAAAATCCAACGGTGTAGTGTATATGCTTAGGTAGGGAGTAGGGGAAGGAGATCCAAAAACAACACATATACCTTCAAAGATGTGACTGTGATATTACCAAGACTTGCTCATTGAATAAAGTGCTTAGACTCATCATAGTTGAAATTTAACAGCAGAAAAATCTGAGTTATCTGGTGAGGTTAGAATAAACAGCTAATGAAGCTAACATAAGAAATACGGCACAGATTAAAAAGAGGACAGCCCCCATCAATGCTCATTTTCAAAACAATATTCCTTTATGTGTAAAATACTTTGAAGCACAGAAAAGTTGTCTTGCTTCCACATGTGAAAGTCAAGAAGCGATATTCAAAATCACCTGTGAAATTCTAACATATGTATTAGTAAAAGCAATCAAGATATAAGCCCTTTTATATTATAATCATGTAAGGGACACATTTGTACATTTTTTCTAATTGTTTCTCGTCAAAGATCTTGGCTAGCTGAGAAGTTACTGAGAATATAAAGTTAAATCTATTCATCCATGTTCCTATCATATGAAAATTTTATTAAACTACACTGTGAAAGCTTCCTTCCTCACATCAGGTTAAGAGTTAGAGGCTTTTCCAAAACTTCTTTGTCTCTAAACCCTAAGTGACAGTATCTAATCCCCCACTCACAGGGTCTCTTAGTGGCAGGTAGAGATGAAGAGTTTATTCTGGCAAATAGCTTTGTCCACATCTGTAAAAGCTTGAAAGTTTGTGAGTAAAGGGACTTCTATACATTTTCCAATAATACATGTTTATAAAATTAACCTTGAGACATAGTAAATGTCCCTGTGAGTCATCAAATATTGAATGTTTTCAATTATTTTAATATCAAGTATGTTTTATTCTATTTGGTTTTTTAAAGTCTTTCCCTACAATCCATAAGACAAAATATGCACTTGAAAATATGTTCATGAACGAATAAAAATCTTATTCAGGGTTTTTAAAAACTACAAATATTAGCTTGGAAATGACAGAAATATATTTAAACCATTTAAAAGTTATCAGCCCTAATAATATCTCACAATTGCCTTTCAATGAGTTTGTTGCTATGTTACTCGGCTTATCAGAAATTTGTAAAGTATGTGTCTGTGTATTGCAAATTTGACCCTTTTAAGAACTATTAGCACTTTGAAGGAATATTTAGTAGAACAAGCATTTACTTGCCCTATGCCCCCAGGTGAGTTTGTGTATGAACGAGCTTGCTCTGTCTACAAAGAAGTCAGTATTGGACATGATGGAACAAACAGTGCAGACATGTCAAAGAAGCCAGTTTCTCCTACAAGGATTTTGCTCTATGAGCTTTGACTAAGGCTCTTTTGCTGTTAGTTTTGTCATCTCTAAAAAAGAAAAATTCAAAACGTTGTTCTTGTATATCATAAAGAGCCACTAACATGTGAGCATTACTTGAGATACAAACTTTTAGCAATTTCCTTTATAAATCATACTCTTACGGGAAGATTTCCATTTTAGATGCTAACTAAATTTCACCAAGGCTGCACATCAAAAACCTAAGCATTCCTTTTAATGTGTGGATCAGCCAGAATGATTATTGTACAAACTCACTTTAAAATCTCTCAAAGTAGGCACATCTTACTGCAGGTAAGGAAACAAGACTGTGATGTTATACAGCCATTGGAGGCAAGCCCACACAAACTTTTGTATAAATTTGAACATTAGGATTAATCATACGGTCCACATCGCCTTTCAGCTAAAACTGGTGAGAGTGCTACCCAACTAAGTTACAGATAAATAGTTTTTGAAACCACGGTGAAAACTCAGTACCGTGTTTCCCTGAAAATAAGACCTAGCCAGACAATCAGCTCTAATGCGTCTTTTGGAGCAAAAATTAATATAAGACCCGGTATTATATTATATTATGTTATATTTTATATTATATAAGACCTGGTCTTATTTTACTATAAGACATTTATATAAGACATTTATATAAATTAATGTCTTACATTAATTTTTGCTCCAAAAGATGCATTAGAGTTGATTGTCCGGCTAGGTCATATTTTTGGGGAAACACAGTACTAATAAAACATAGGCCTAGAGTCCAAAGCAGAGACAGTAAGAAAATGAGGGAAGCAGATCTCTAAATTGCACAGTTTGTTACCTCGCAAGCATAGGGGGAGAAATCCTATATCAGGCACTCAGCTCACTCTGACTTGATAACTCCTCTTTCTTTCCTACCCTACTGACCATTCATGTCCACTCAGCAATACCCAGCACCCAGCTACATTCTAGGCCTCACCTCCACATGTCACACCACACTAACTCCAGAATATGTTCCCCTTTTAATCATATTTGCCTTAGCCATCTGGAGTCTTTACAAGACATCAAATCACTCTACCTTTATCTAGCTCCTGAAACCCTGTTTGGTGATACCAGGCAGGAGGCTAGATTCCTGTATCAACACCTTGAACAATGCCATCATCAAATGAAGGGGAAAGTTCATTTCCTACTCCTTTAGTTTTCCATGAAGAGGGACCTTCTATGGAGAAACATTTCTGACATGTCTATGCTTCCCTTGTTCTTTTCCTGAGAAGGAACAGTGATTTAACTGATTGGTGACTTTGAGAAAACCAACAGGACAGGTATAGTTCAGCCCCTTTCAGAGTTCCACTCAGAATCTGCTATCTGCAAGATCAGATGAATTTTTCAGATGAATTTGTTTGTGGGGGACCCCATTTCAAAAGCCTATAGATGACCAGTGTGGGCCATTATCAGAGCAAATCTTTCTATTCAAAGGTAAAACATCAGTAATTTCCCTTGACCTAAAGCTAATGCCAGTCATCCAAGGTGCTTTTCTCAGACATAAGGCTGCCGTTTTTGTCTCCATCTGTCTGACTCCTCTATTTCTCAATGGTTTCTGAGTTGGGCAGAGAAGAGGGGCAGGAGTTATCATGTCCCCGAAAGTCACAATAATTAATACTCAATTAGCCTTACTCCCTTGTTTTTCGCCAAGACTTTTTGCTAATCTTTAACTAGCAGTCACTCACAATGCCCCATTTTTTGTAGCTATGGGTTTGTATAAATACTTGAGAAAGCCAAGAAACAGTGCAGACCTGATCATCAGATTGCAAGTGTGCCTCAGTGCTGTACCATGACCTTATCATGGATCTGTTTATGTTGATGGCACATCCCAAAGGGTCCATCTAAATGTCCTTCGCTTCACATATTTCCACGTCCCCATCACCAGACATAACTTTCCTTCCAACTTTTGAGAAGAGTAGTAAGGCTATGTAGTATAAATCTCCTCTAGATACTCTCTTCTCATCAACCTACCCCTGTTTTACAGATATACTCATCTCCCTGTGTAGGAACAGAGGAAGAGATGTCCAATATCTGCGCTAAGTGAATCTTCCTAATCATTTTACTGATTCCAGTTTCTACTGCCTCCTCCAGAACCTTACTCCCTCATTTATTCCTTCTCCACACTCAGTATCATCCATGACTCCCACTCTGCAAGTGCCTTCCCTTCAGCATTTGAACACAGGTCTCACTTTTATTTGGGGGTGGAGAATAGCAGGCACTTAACTTTAGTTCTCCTCTTCTCTTAAGCTACTCTTTTCCTTTTTTACAGCAAACTTCTTGAAAAGATAGAAAACCTGATGCTTAGTGATGAGGACTGAACTCAAAGATAAGTTCCACTGCTAGTTAGAGCAATGTGAGGACCAGAATCTAAGTCTTCTGAAAGTCTCTTGACCATGTAGACATGAACACTGCATCTACAGAATCTTCCACTTGGCTGAGTTAACAACTCACTGTGATACAGGAGTGCATAAAATGTTAGCTCTTTACCAAATCCACAGCTCTGTTTAAGGAAAGTTGTTTGTTTGTTTGTTTGTTTTTAATAAATACACCCCACAGCTTTGTAATAGATAATACTAAATTCTGGCCACAACTAATTGGATTAGTGGTTGTACTAAAACCAAATCCACAAAATGTGTTGAAGGAAGAATTCCTTCCCAATTTATACCGGAGGGGGACCAGCTAACATAATGGATTCTATTGCTTTGAGTATTTAAGTTCAAAGCATGCAGAGAAAGAACAGCTGGTAGCAGAAGAGAAAAGAATAAAAACAAGAGACATACTAAACGATACGAAGAAGCCGAGGCAGGAGAGGACATTTTATAGTGAATGTCATGGCATCCAGAAGTAGTCTAAATAGAATCACCGACAGGAGCAGCAATAGAAAACAGAAAGAAAAACTGAGGGAAGCGAAGTCATAGGAATGGAGACACACTGGATAAGGAAACACGGGGTGTTTACTTTTTAAGGGATGACAAAATCAGCCACTGTTGTGTCCTCAATGATATTCTAACTTTCCATGAGGCTGGCCTGTCTGGCTGCTGACATGGTTTCTTGGACTTCTTTCCTTCTCTTTGTGTCCTTACCATAAATTCTCACCATCTAAGTCATCTGAGGTAAGTGTAAGCACATCTTGGCTTCCTGCAACCTGAAAGGACCTAACTACAACAGACCCGAGAAACAATTTCTTTATCCTAAAAGACCTTAAGTCTAATTCACACTGGTATATCATGATTTAAAAGAAAATAACTAAGCATCTTAACAGAATGAAAAAGAAAATAGTAGGATGGGAGAGAGAGTTTATTTTGTGTCTCTTTGCTTGCAACACATTACCATGATTTGGGAAATATCCATGAGAATGTTCTTCTGAAATCTAAGTGTCATAGAAGCCATTCAGATGAGCTCTATTCTCCTCCCTACCCATATTTTCAGATTTTAGACCCTATTAATTACCTTTGTATAAATACAAAACATCTGGGAAATGTTTAAAGAGGTCGGATGGCTTGAGAAGTAGAGCTGACTCTCTGGGCTTTCACATCATATAATCATAAAAGAAAGTATAACGATAGTTTTTTAAAAGCTTGACTATGTGAAAACACTTGTTTCTTAACAAAGAATAGGCTAAAGGTAGTTTTTTAGTGCATTGCATCATTTGCATTTTTAATTATGGTAGATATTTTTATAGCGTTAAGTACCTTTTTCTCCCCAAGTGAAGAGTGTGGCTGTTTTAAGTAAACAAAACTGTCTCAAGAATGCCCTACTCTTCCATGGTGAGTGCTTGAATCCCAACCACAGAGCCATGGAAAATAACCTCCCAACATTTACACTTCTGGCCAGTGTCTGTTTAGAAAAGTGTCTGGAGTTTTCTGAACAACACATTCCCAGGCAACCAAGTGGAAGCTCAGGTCGATGACATGAGCTAATATGAGGATTCTAACATTTGGGACAGTAGTTGAAACTAACTTTGACAAACCTCAAAACAAAACAAAACAACAACAATCACCACAACCACAAGCAATTCCAATTCTGGATATTTAAATTCTAGATTCACATAAACACAAAGACAGGTGTGCAAGGAAACTCATCTTAACATTATAATAAAGAAAAGTTGAAGCTCATCCTTAATACCCATCAGTGTAAAAGAGGTCACAGATGGTGCACTCATCCTATGGAGCGTTGGATAGGTGTTAAAACAATATGGTGCACAGTCAATAATATCGTAATAATTGCATATGCTGTCAGACTGGTACTAGGCTAATTGCGGAGATCACTTAGTAAGTTATTTAAATGTTTAATTACTACGCTGTACACCTGAAGCTAATATAATTTCGCATGTCAACTCTAATTGAAAAAGTTTAAAATTAAAAAAAAAAGTATGGCAAATCCCTGTTTACTGACATAAAAAGGTCTAGAAGGAAAGAGTAAATTGGAGATAACAGATAACATCCTACCATGTATGTGTAAAATAAATGTTACCTGTATAGCCATAACCATATATATATATATATACACACACACATATATATTTATGTATTAGTAAAAGATTGAAAAGATGAACAACAGACAATAGTAATTATTTCATCAAAAGAAAAGTATGGAGATGGGGTTGGGGGGGTGAAGAGAAAAGAATCGAGTTGTAAGAGAGAGGTTTTAAGTTCTATTCTACATACTTAGGATTCCTGGGACAGCTTGTGATGAGAATTTATTCACATGCTCCATACATATATTTGTTTCAATAAAGTTAAGAAACAGGATGTCTCCAGTGAACTGCGCACATTTGATTGGTTTGCCAGCACAGAACAGTAGAAAAATCACAGGACTCAAATATGGACCAAGCATGGGGCCCATATCTACCACTGTAGAAATAGGATTTGGGTTACCTCACTCAACGCTGTGTGTAATACTGGGATAATAATTTCTAGACAGCCAAACCACCTACTTGATGTGAGGGTGGGATGAGATACGAACACAAAGCCTCTCTGCAAATCTCAGCTACTACCATGTTTGCCCGAAAATAAGACCTAGCCAGACCATCAGCTCTGATGCGTCTTTTGGAGCAATAATTAATATAAGACCCAGTCTTATTTTACTATAATATATAAGACTGGGTCTTATATTAATTATTACTCCAAAAGAGGCATCAGAGCTGATGGTCTGGCTAGGTCTTATTTTCCGGGAAACACAGTACTGTTATCATTGTCTGTATTATTTGACCGCCCAAATTTCCCTAGAGAGAAATTGATGAGTGTGATCATAGATCATTTGTTTTAAACGCCTCCATTTGAGCCACATTGTTTTATTTTCTCTGCCTCTGTTCACTAAGGTCTGAAATTAAAAACAAACATTAAATGAAGCCGTAGGATTTTATTTTATCTGTCACATATTGCTGTCATTAAACACACTTGAGATGAGTGGGTTTAGTTCAAACAAAACTGCTTCTTTCCCAAACTCAACAAACACGAAGAGGGGAGAAAAGGAAGCCTGCACTTGAATCATATTCAGAAGTACTGCACGTTGCGTTTCAAGAAGAAGCCCCATCTGGCAGGCTGACACAGTAATACGTTCTTTTAATTGTCAGGTCAGGCAGATTACAGATCCAGGCTGTCAATTCTTTCATTGCAGTTTTATTTGTTATTACTAGCTCATTAAAAAAAAAATCTCCTAGTTATTATATATAAGAAAAACTACCTTTTTTCCTTGGAATTTAAGCAGGCAGCAGTTACCACTGAGCACCAGCTATGGTAAAACAATGCTTACATGTTGGAGATTCAAGAAAGAATGTATAAAAGAATCCTGTCATGCAGGAAGTTACGGCCAAGGGAGATAAACCCTTACAATCCAAAATAACTCAGATGGATCAAAGATGCTGGTACACTTGATTTTCCCCATCTTCTTAAAGGAGTTCCTGCCCAAATGTACTAATCTACTTAATCTTGGCAGTTCATCTGCTTGCTGCAGTAAAAAAAGCAACAGTTAGAAGACCCTGAAAAGAGGTGTGTGTGCGCGTGTGTGTATGCGTGCGCACACGCGTGCATATACAGAACACACTACAGAGATCCTTCATACTCAGGGCAAATCTATAGATTCTCAGCGATGTCCTATTTTCATCAGAACCTGCACTTTCAAACTGTCACATCTTGCAGTTTCCACTTCTAAATGTCTCCCTCCTCAGAACTTCCATTATATTTTAAATATAATTCACATTGTCAGTACTCAATAAATAAATGTGAAATAAGTAAAGCCTCCTAACTCTGTATGCAACAAGCAATTCCTTGCAAAACAACAACAACAACAACAACAAATAAATGGAAGATTCCATTTCAATAAATCAGGAAGGAGAACAGTATGCTGTAGAATTTAGCAAACATTTGAGTTGAAAAGAACCTCAGAAATGGCCTAGTTTTATGCTTTATACAAGATGAACTAGATGTTCAGAGAAGTGAAGTGACTTGCCAAAGTCAAATAATTAGTGGACGAGGAGGGTTTGGAATCTGCTCGTCTGATTTTTTAGCACAGCGCTCTTTCTACACTGTGCTGTTCACTTACATTTTTGAGTAATAGCAGGGCGTATGCTGACAAGCTCAGTGGATTAGTAGGTATGGGATGGCATTCCATTAGAGAGAGGGGAGAAAAATCAAGAGTGCTTATTGAAACAAGTATGTGTGTGTGTGTGTGTTTTGTTTTGTTTTGTTTTTTACAGAGACTGCCTCTCCAGACAATACCCGAGACGATGTGCACACAGGTATCAAGTGGACCTCTCTTGCTGACCACAATGAAGAAATGTGTAGAACTAAGCTGTGCAGAACCCAATGGTGACAGTGAATTTCAGCACTGGAGTAAAATGTTCTTTGAGCTTAACAGGAATTGAAGGTTAGGAATATATTAGAAAGGGAGGGATTTGTAGATCATATAGACTTAAGAAAATGCTTGAACGTTTCATTTCATTCTCATTCAAGAAAAGGCAGATTTTCTTAGGGACTAATAAGCACACCGACATCTTAACTTGGGATGGGAGACACAGTGACAGTCAGAACAAAGGCCTGGACATCGGTGTGGGAGGAGAAGGATGCTGCCTGAAATCTAGCACTTAGGACTCCTGAGCAAATCATTTCGTCTCTCAGCCTGCTTCTTCATCTCTAAAATGCGGAGAAGTGTCCCCATCTTCAGGAGTTAATATGAGATTTCAGTACTAATGAATACATGAAGGTACTCTGTAAACTCTAAGATACCCGGTGAAAGTGTTCAACTATTATGTTCAAGAAGGAAGGCCAGTCCTTGAAGGGCCTCTGGGTCAGCCAGGCTGAGAAATGTCACCTGGTGACTATTTTCAGGGGTAACAGTGGGAACATATAAACTTTGAATCCCAGGAAAGGAAGGAAACACAGAAGAGGATGGACCTTAATCCTTCAATATCCAGTAAATTAAAACATAAATGAATGGACCTGAACAATGTATGCAATCTGGAGAGACCTAAGAGATAGGACTGTCATTTAAATATGTAAAAGGAAATGACTTGGCACGGGTCACAGTGTAGGTTAATCTGAGAGTTAGGACTGGAATCCAGGTCTGCAGAGATTCCACAGTACATTATGTAGGAGACTATGAAACAACACATGCCTGAGAAACCTACATCATAGGGCTGCAGAAATGCTGGGTAGTAATTTGAGGCCTCATTAAATTGCATGGGACCTTGAGGGGTGGCTGCAGGCCATTTCCCCCATCCTTCTGGGGGCAGTGGAAGATCCCTTGGGGATAACATAACAGAGAAAAATTAGGTGAAGGAACAGAAGCCCCAGGCCACCTACAGAAGAAGAAGTAAACCTGCGTCTACCAGGTGTCACTCTCTGGGTTTGAGGCTCTCTATGCATTCACTTTTGTAATTCCAACCATGCTGAAAAGGAAATATACCTTATTCCTCTCTTATCGATGAGGGTATTAAGATCCAGAGTAGTTAAACATCTTCCCCGCACTCACAGAGCTGCTGAATTTTTAGAACAAGAGTCTAGGTCCCAAATACCAGAGGGAGACCAGGGACTCTCTCTACTTTGCCAGATGGCCGGCCCTGTTCTATGTCCCAGCCCAGAAGGCAGAGGGTCTGAGGTGCTGGACGTAGGAAGTCAGGACAGCTACTGTGTGGACAGTTGGCATCCAAAGGAGAAAGTGGTTTGGGGAACAGCGTTACATTCACATTTTCTGAAGTGAGTTTATGTGAGGTAAGTGTTTTTCTTTTCTCTGATGAGAAATTTAAAAATTCTAGGTACCTTTTTCAAAGGAAAAGTATTTCTCTTTGTGGCACTGGCCCAGTAAGAGAATAAAATGTGCATAAATATAAATACATCTGGCATAGGTGAGGAGTCAGAATGTCTTGGATTTTGTGTTTGAGTTATGAGTTAAATAGTTCACTCTGTGAATATAGAAATACAAGGATGAAAACAACACATTCTCATTGGTTTTCCTTATTACACACAGTATGTACTCCAGCTCCAGGCTTCGTATAACCGGAGCTCTCATTATGCTACCATCCGTAACTCATAAAACTCAAATTGTATTACTCCCTTTTCATAATGTTCTAAGTCTTTCTCGCTTGTGCATATTCCACATATCATTTTACACTCTAGTGAGAGCCTGAATGGGTTACATTACATATACATCTGATAGAATATTTAGGAGTCAATTTTCACCATCATTGAACAGCTTTATGCAATTCATATATTCAAAACCGTGTGAATAATCAGATACTTCTGACCATGATGGTGGGCCAATTAAGAGCTGAAGGATGGGCCATATGTCATTGGAAAGAATTACTTCACAATCCCAACCTAGAATTCCAGGCTAGTTTGCCTGCCATTACTGAAAGAGACAATGACGATTAACTACTTCAGCTCCTTCATGATACGTCTGGGGAGCTTAAGGTCCAGAGAGGGGCAGGGACATGTTGAAGGTCACACAGCTAGATAGGGGCAGAGGCAGAACACACACCAGAATCCAGATATTCTGTTTCCTAATCTCTATAGTACCTTCTTGCCTCCCACTTGAGACAAGAAGTCGAGATCTTTGTTTTATATATACCTCCTCTTTTTCCCCATGAATTCAGAATAGAAGAAAGGCACTGTTGCTCTGAAAAAAGCAGAGTCATATACACATGTCTCTCAGTAGACAGAAAGTTAACCAAACACAATCAGTGTAACTCCATTGTCCTTTGAAACATTACCTTCATTTATGACCTTCAGGAAACGCGAGGTCTTATTTTGCATTTATTTAGAACAGCAAGTGGGAGGTAAAATGGCAAAATAACTATGGCCTGGCAGTTGGGCTAACTCTATTCACAAAATTGTTTTAAAGAATGTTGAGGGTTTGATTTTTTTCCCCCATCTGCCTTCATTTGTTCAGCAAACATCCACTGAGTGCCTACCCCGTACCACATACTGATACATTAGATACAATGGAAAACCCAGATATGGAAGCACACACAACATTCTCCCCATAATTCACAAGTTTCCAGTCTAGTCAGAGAAACAGAATGTATATAGCTGACCGTAACTGTGTACAGAATGTGACATATGCCTGGGGAAAAAAAATGTGTACATAAAGTCAAATGGAGTGGGCGGGAAACGAGGTACAGGGTGAAGGATGAGAGTGGCAGGTAGACAGTGATGAGTGGCACTATACGTAGAAAATAGTAAGAGAGTAAAGACCAAGAATTGGAAAATTACAGAGCCCATGGGAGAGGTGTGCAACAAGAGAAAGTATGATCGAAACAAATGACAGTACAGTGAGATAGGAGGATAAGATATGAAGATATGGATTTTCATCCTTGTGTTTTAGTATATAATAGTTTACTCACAATTAATTTCACTTCAATGCAAAGGTCTGTGTTTCTGTAGAAGCACAGAACTGAGAGACAAACAAGGAACTTACTGGCCAGGACTGGAGATAATCTTTTGTCTCAGTGTCTACGTGGCAGTGAACACACATATGTACACACACACTTGCTCTCTGCTCAAGAATATTGATAATATCCATTCTCTATGGATTGTGGGATCTTATACAAGTCAGTTCACTTCTCTGTACCTGCTGGATTTATAACGTGAAGTACTGTAACCGGACCCTCTCAACTCCCATGTTCTCTGATGTTTTGCTTATTGTGCAACTATAAGAACAGGAAAAAAGGGAAGACCAGAACATTCCTAAGGACATTCTAGGGACTTGATAATATCTTGAGTAAATTATAGCATTAACAACAAAAGGAGTTGAATTCCACAACCCATGGCTTCCCTCAGATTCCTCTGGACTCTCACCCTGACTCTGGAAAATATCACAGCCAATGAGCTGTGGCAATGGCACAGGCTACACAGTGTCCTGAGGAAGGACAGGCCACTGGGAAGTATGGACATAGCTTCTTCACTAGAAACGTATTCTCATGAAGCAAACTGAGGAGTTGAAGGTATTATCTTCAGCACATAAATGACATCTATGTGAGCAAGGCAAGAAATGACTGTTGCCATTTTTTGAATTGGTAAATGGAGGCACAGGATTTGGAGCAGATATTTGCTCGTGGTCTCTCATTCTGTCCAGAGACAAAGCTCTTATTATAAAATATACACTTATTGCTGGAGTTGTCGCTTAATGCAGTCCTCCTGACCCAGTGTTGACTTAGATTTGAAAGCCTGCTGTAGGAACCCAAGAAACAGGGTTTTGCTACATTTCAGAGTTAACTTTATTCATATATTTCAAAGAAGAGAAAGGAAACAAACATAAAGCCTCTATTTTGTTTTGTTTTCCCAATTTGTGACAGTATTTCTGAAACTGTTAAAGGTATTGTTATTTGACATTCTGGAACTATGAATGGGAAGAATTAAAATGAGGGTCTGTTTTCGGTTCTAGGTATTACAAAGAGAAAGTGCAGTCTCCACAGAAGTACCCACCATGGGGCAAGATCACCAAACCCAAAGGTCAACAGTCCTGAATAATAGCTCAGGATCCCTTACAGGTGTTTCAAATAAACAAGGGTTTATTTGAAAAATAATCTATAAAGGAAGAGAATGATAAATTAAAAACACTGAAGAATTATTTTCGCAATTAAAATTAATTTATAAAAAATTCCAGTAATTAGCATTGCTACACTGAGTATGAGACAGACCCTGCAGGTGACACTTTGATCAATTACTAGGACATTCAGAAACCATTTTAATTTCAAGCCTGAAGTGACAAAGGTGCCATGCCCTGCATTGAGTTATGAGATATGAGCAGGACATGGCTTCTCAGGGAGCTTACAATCTAAAGGAAAGAACTTTGTGGAAGTAACTAGATTATAATGTGGTCAATTCTTGTCACGATGCAAAAATGCAGAAAACAAAAAACAAACAAACTAACTAAAAACCCAGAGTATATAAAATAGGACAACCAATTCAGGCTCAGCTCCAGAGAGGTGTTATATGATTTTTCAGGATAAGAACAAAATATAAGGCAGGCTTATTTTTGTTAATTTTACGGATTGTTTTATTCTTAACCATTAGAGTTGATGTTTATTGCTCACTTACTATGTGACATACATTGTCCTAAACGTTTATCTCATTCAGTCCTCCCATTAACCCTATAATGAGGACACTATGTCCTCCATTTAAAAAAAAGCACAGAGGAAGGTTAAATAACTTGTCCGTGCTTAAACAACTAGTCAATATGGAACAAGGATTAGACTACAGGCAGTATAAGTCCAGAGTCCCTGTATTTAACTATTATTTAGGGTGGGCTCCTTTTGGACAAAAGAAAAATAAAGCAAGTGTGACCGAATAGCTCAGAAGGTGGTGAATGCTGCTTTTGTCAAGGCCATTCCCATTAAAGATCGAAATCCAGGGGTCCATTTTTCTAATCCTCCTGGCATTTGACCCAACAGTGCAGATAACTTGGTCAGTCATTCACTCCTGAAGAACTTTCTTCACATCATTTCTGGACAGCACTGCCCTTGATTTTCTTCCTACCTCAGTGTCCCTGTTCATGACATCCTTAAATGGTTCCTCTATGTTTCTCCGAGACATCAAAATATTGGCCCCGGGGCTTAATCCATCACCTTAGATGATGTCACTCAGTCTCAACGTTTTAAATTTATATATGCTGACTCCTAAATCAATATCACGTCAAGACTTTGCCCTGGAGCCCCACACTCAAGTATAACCTGTTTACTTGATTGTTACTTGGAAGTCTAACAGTTACCTCAAATTTAACAGAACCAAAACCAAATTCCTGATGATACTTTCTCCTTTCACCTCAGAACAAACAAACACACAAACCAAAACGCGACCACCACAAAAAAATGCACTCTCTTGCCGTCCTCCTGACATCACACTAAATGGCATGCCCATCCTTTTCAGTGCTCAGGCTGAAAACCTAGCAGTCATTCTTGACTTTTCTTTTACTCTTATATGCTATATCTTACTTGTTCAAAAACTTGCTGATGTTACCATTAAAATATATGCAGAAACCTCCTACTTCTTCACATCTGCCCCATACCTACCAACCATCATTTCTAGTTTAGATTATCACAATAGCCCATATTCTATTCGCCACAAAGCTGCCGGAGTGATCCTCAACACAAGTGTGATCACATGACTGCAAATGTTCCCCATCTTATTCAGAGTGAAAGTCAAAGTCCTCATAAGAGCCTACATGGAACCCTAGGTGAGGATCAGCATTCCTGATTTCATCTTTTCTCATCCCCTCAAGATCACTCTCACCTGCTTGAGATTTCTGTTCAAATACCACCTTCTAAGATCTTCCCTAACTGTCACAGAAAAAACAGCAATTATCACTCTACTACACCCAAACCACTCCTTCTCCTCTTTGTCATGCTTTATTATGATTTTTTCTATAGCATGGAACTCCATCCGACTTAAATGTTTACTTCTTCATCTGTTTATTGTGCCTCTTCCCAGAGGAATATGAACTGTTTGAGGAAATACACATTGTTTTATTCACATCTATACCCTCACCCTCTAGAAGAGCGCGTGCTACCCAAAAAGTGTTCAATAAATATTTGCCATAATAATGAATAAATGGCTCCTCTGGTTACTCTTCTTGGAGTTCTAGAAATAAGAGTCAACTTGAAGAACTCAATCGTGTAAAAAGTAATGTAGCAGTGTAAGCACTTCTAAAAGCAGTTTGCTGATTTAGAATCAAAGTAAAATATTACATGTCACCATAGATTTGGACTGTGAGTCACAGACTATTAAACTTGGGAGGCAGCTGTGCTGGACTCATAGACAGTAACTGGGAGTCGGGTGACGGTCGCTCTGGTCCTGGCAGTGCCACTGACCTACTACCGCATGATCTAAGAACAGGCAGCCTCATCCCTATGGATTCTCCTAATTCATCTAAATAAAGAACAACTCACCTCAAATCTCTAATGTTCTATGGTTTGGTGTGAATATAACTACCACTCATTCAAAGGATACTCTAAATTTGTATAGAGGAGATAGATCATTTCATTGTTGTCAACCCTACATGCAAGTTAGGAAAGAAGTCATATTTGAAATCGTGTGCCTTTTCTGAAAGATTATGTCATACCATGAACATCTAAAGTGGGAGACAGAAGGTTCTGTCTCTCATGGCACCACAGTGGGGGTTAGAAACGATCAACAGCAACACAGAAGGGACAAGTATTCAGGATGTGAATCTCTTCCAGAAAAACATTTTTTTAAATAATAATAATAATAAATAAATAAATAAAATTCAGACTTGAACAACAATTTTCAGTTTTCCTTCAAAAGTTCTCAGTCACCATTCTTGATAGGCAATGTCATAGATAGTTGCGTGGGACGTGATTTCTCATAAGTTGTAGAGATGACCTTTAAAAATAACCCCTCCTCCTTTATTCCCCAGCCTGCAATCCCATGAAGATCAAAGCCAGTTTGCTATTCTGCATTAACATTTCTGTGATGAGATACAATGCGGGCACTTTGATTCTATCTGTGTCAAGACATCTTCGCACAAGTGACTCACTCAGCAGAATCTCAGGCATTGAACACTGCTCTGACACCATCTCCTGTGAGGCTGATTCCATCTTGGTGTCACAAGCCAACATCCCATTTAGCTGCTTTCCTCTGCAACACAACAGTGTAATTGGAACTGACTGAACAATAAATCTCAATTTCCCTGTCCCATCAGGAGAATCTCCCAATTTATCAGGCTCCTTCTATTCACCAGCTCCTGTGCTGCATTACGAATCATTCTTGAACAAGCACACAAGTTAACTTCCTACTGTTACATGAAAGGTGCAGGGACACAGTGTCAATTCTTTCATTAGACTTCCTAGATCTGTTCCTTAGTGACCCAGCGAGAACTGGGTGTTGCTCTTGGTTGAACATACGAAGAGGCCATCCACCTCCTCACTCAGGCTGTCAGCTCCAAGAAGCACGAGCTCAATGGGCTGTTGTTCCACGGAACAGGCACCTCTTTGTCCTCCTAAGTACCCCTTGCTGCTACCAAGGTCCAGTTTCCAAAATCTGAAGCAACTTTGACCAATGAAAGCCTTCCTGAACTTTTACCCATCAAGTCATAGACCATGAATGGCATTCCCTCAGGCTCCAGAAAAAACAAATAAGAGGCAAAGGTAGAAAAGAACATGGTAAAAAGGAATGAGAACATTAATGAATGCACATGGCACTGAAATGTGTCCTGAGTATACCAAGTCCAAAAATAGACTTAATTTTTCCCATAGAAATAAATGCTAAGGATCGTTGGGTACCATCAAGCTACTCATTTCAATATTTGAATTGAACTTCATTGTATATTGAGCATTCTCGTACTAAAAAGAATTATATGGCTTCCTAGTTCCATCAGGATAACTTCAGAACTCTTTACAGAAAGCATAAAACACACTTCTGGCTACTTCATTTCTCCTCACTTACATTCTCACGCTTTATGTATTGACAATGTGAAATTATTTATATTCCCATAAACAGACTGCTGCAGGCAGAATAACTTTTCCCCACACCCATCCCTTTGGCCACACACTAATTCCTGGAACCAGTGAATATGTTAATTTACTTGACAAAAGGGACTTTGCAGATGTGATTAAGGTTAAATCTTGAAATGGAGAGATTATCCTGGATTATCTAGGTGGGCCTAATTTAATCACATGATGTTTAAAAAAATCAAGAGCTTTTCCCAGCTGTGGTGAATGGGAGACTAGAAGAATGGTCAGAGAGAGGCCACATTGCTGGTTTTGAATTCAGAGGAAAAGACCTCTGGAATATGGATGACCTCTAGAAGCCGGAAACGGCAAGAAAACTGATTCTCCCCTAGAGCCTGAGGAAAGAAATGCAGCTCTGCTGGCACCTTCATTTTAGCCGATGAAACCTGTACTGGTCTTCGGACTTATAGAACTGTAAGATAATAAATAAATGTGTTGTTTTAAGTCACTACGTCTGTGGTATATTGTTACAGCAATAACAGAAAACTGATACATTCACCAAGCTCACTCCCACTTTCTGGCCCTTGCTCATTATATTTCACGAGCAGGTAATGGTCCCTATAGCATCCTCTACTTACCTCTCCTAGAGTTTTCCAGATCATACTTAAATGAGTAACACATGATTGTTTTCCCAGCCCCAGTTCCCACTGGACTTCTCATTCCTTGAGCTTATTTGGTGCCAGTCCCTAGCATCTAACACATGATGCTGTACATGTAGTGTAGAAACCACTGCTATAAATAAGTAATTCTCAATGGGAGTGTAAATTATATTAATCCAAGGAATTATGAAACACCAAAGATCAGAGTCACAATTTAAGAGATAAGAAAGTAAAAACTCTCATTTGACAGATGGAGAAACTGAAGCTCAGAAATGGCAAGGCGCCAGGGACACAAATGCAATTTTCTTTCTGTTAATCAATTAATATTCAAACTATTTTCCTGAGCTCCTCAAACTGACTTGCAAGGACCCCATATCTTTCTAATAGGGACTTTTATCACCCCTCCTTTACGTACTCTACTCCCAAGACAAAGCTAAATTTTCAGGGTTTCCTGAAATGCTTTACGCTAGAGAACTTAGAACATCCCTCCAACCAGCACTAGCAAACGCCCATAGTTGACCAGTTCAGAAAGGCCAGGGTCAGACATGACTTTTCAATGGAGAACAATCGCCTGGGCAGAAAGTGACTCTTCAACAGCTGCCAGCATCTCTTCCACCCCCAATACACACCAAGCCATATATTCTCCTCTATGGATCAGAGCTCCTCCCCTATATCCTCTATTTGATTATATGTTATAGTTTCCCTGCTAAAAGGTAAGTTCTGAAGGGAAGATTTATTTTTTTATAGACTGGCAACATAGCATCTGTCATATACATATGTGTATGTGTGTGTGTGTATGTGTGTGTGTATATATATATATACATATGTGTGTGTGTGTGTATATAGATATACATATACATATATATGTATATGTATATATGTGTGTATATATATGTGTGTGTGTGTGTGTGTGTGTGTATATATATATATATATATATATATATATATATTTGCTTGATGAGAAGCCAAAATATGGAAAAAGAAAATTGGAAATCTTTGGTACTTTATAAGTACCTCGGTTTATTGCTAAGTTTAATAACTGAATATGAACTCTTTCCAAGAGTTCAAACTTTGGATATGACTCCTCTCTGTAGACATTTATGCAATTCTTACTGAAAATATCCTGCAACCCAGTTTCTTTCTGTAGATACAATAAGCTCCCTGAAGCTCATAAGGGGATACTTTGTCAAGACAGATATGGACACCAGCTAATGTTTGGGGATGTAATAAAACACTTTCATTGTTATCTCCTTTGAAACACAACCCCATGAGTTAGGCAGCACAGCTACCACTGTCTCCCTTCTAGAAATAAGGGCTTTCCGTTCATACACCATTTCTCACCATGAGCTATGTGCGCCATCACCTTTAACCAACAGCCTTTCTAGTCAGCACATCAGTAACCTGAAGCATGCAAGTGCGATGGACCGGCAAATTTGTGCTTTTCAAAGATCTCAACTGCCAAAAATAAATGAGGGCTTGTTTTGTTTAGTTTACTTTTCAAAAACTGTTATGTTGCTAGCTGTTGCTTTATTTGATTTAGTATTCCGGCCTATTCTGAATCACACTTTTTAAATTTTACAGAAATTGCTATTTATAACACAGGTTTTGTTCAATTTAAAAAGTTGTGAAATGTTGAATAAGGGGATTCGGTTACAATCTTGATAAAGTACGACTGCCTGTGAAGTATCTCACATTAACACCAAAACAGCATCCTTTTTTCTCTTACCATAAACGTATCCTGTCAAAATACTACATCGTCTGAGACTTCCATGAAGTTTGGGAAAGCTTCATGACCAGTGTGCAAAATGACGGTGTGTACGTTACCAGAGTTCACACATACCACTTTCTACAAAAGTAGAAATTAATATTTGGCACTAATATTTTCAGGCACATCAACCCTGAAACTCCATGTCCCATCAACTTCCAACGTAGGAAGGATGCACTAATGAAAAGAGAACTTGACTAGCAATTATAAGTCCAATTTTCTAAATTCCCATCCTTATCAACATTTACCTCTGTAATTTTTAAGTCAGTTGTATGTTTCAGTTTTCTCATTTACAGTAAGTGGAGCAGATATGTGGTGGTGCCTTGGAAAAAAATAATGATGGGTACACCGAAGATGCGAGTTCTTGCAGTGAGTATCATTGTACACATTGACTGAGAGCTGTGGCTTGGTTCTGAATATCCCTGCAATGAGGTAATAGGGAAGCCATTCCAGCTGTTTGCTAGAATCAACTAGAGGCCACTGATGCAATCTGAGATGACTTCCCTCCCTAGGCAAACAGATAGGTAGATGTGCCACGAGTAGAAGACAGTGCAAGAGGTAATGGGAAAATAGTAGCTGTATCTAAAAAGCAGATAACTCTGCATGTTTTCTAATAGGCCTTGTTTTGGTATTATCTCAGCAGAGCTTAATTATACCTACCTCTATGAAAATGTAAATTGAACTATTTTCCCCATTTTTGTACCTGTCCTAAATCACGAGAAAGAGGGAATGTGACAAGGACCTAAATGTTCTGATTTCTAGCACAGGTCTATTTCCACCAGGTAGATCATCTCCCTACCACTCGATATAAATCTCAATGTGCAAAGAACTCTAATTGATTTGGGAAGATCCTTTCTTGTAGCAGGCCAAGTCTTTTCCCAGTACTACTTCAGAGTACTATGGAATAGAAGACAGGAACATGGGTATTGGAATCAGACAGCCACAGTTGTAATTCCCACTTCAACAGTCATAAGCTGTGTGGCTTTTGAAAATTTATTTAACCTCCTTATGTCTCGGTTTACTAATCTGCTCTAGAGGGACACTACTAGTACTACCTCAAGTGTAAACATTATGAGATAATGCACGCAAAACATTGAGCAGAGATCCTGACAAATAAGAGGAAGTTAAGCAACACCAACTATGACCAGTATGCCCTCACACACTAATGACTGTACCTCTGAGTAGTTCTCAGAGAGTATAGGTATCTGTGTGTATATATGTTACACGCGCAGGTGTATAACCTGCGCACATGTGTACATGCATGTGTGCGGGGATGTTCATTGCACACGAGTATGTATGTATCTGGCTGTGTGCATGTGCACAAGTATGTGTGCATATGTATTTGTACAAGTGTGTGAGTGTTGGTTTTATAAGTGAATGCGTGTATACTTCTGTGCATGTGTAGTCAGGGAGAGATAGAAAAGGGGGAGAAAGAAAAATTAGAGAACTCTGAGTCTGGTAGGTGGAAGAAGCCAGTTTATAAATAAAAATAAAGGTCTTGACAGAGAATAGCTTTGCAAACACATATCCTGATATGCAGAAGGACAATTAGATACCTCGTACGACAACAATGGTGCATGTTTTGATTACATTTCTAAATCTATTCTCCCAATCTAAGGCCTTCTCTTCCCAGACTTTGTTGAACAGGGAACAGGGAAAGACATGTGACACTGTGCACATTTATTGTTTCTTACCCACTTCAAGAAAGGATGGGAGGTGGATATGAGAATATAAACTCTATTTTTAATGAAAACCCCCATTCTCCTGTGAAATAAGGGAAATGGGTGGTAGCGGAGGCCTCTGTGCTACGCAGTCTCAGGCAAGCTGAGTTTATATTATTGGGTTTATCAGTCTTTCCTCCATCTCAGATGCTGACCTCTGGAGATAATGAGATAAAGCACAATGCTACAGCCTTCGCTGGTAAAGCCAGAGCATTACTATAAAGCAGAATTTTCTGGTAAACAGGCTCTGAGCTACCAAAAATACATAAACTACATAAAAGTTTGTTTGCTGATTTGTTTTTAAATCACTGTTTGCAGATCTATCAGTCAGGCCAGCGCGCTTTAATCCCCTTAGCGTCCGCGGCACCTGAAAAAAGGATTTGGAGAGGGAAAGCACCACAGTGAGGCTCCATCAATTCATATCTTTCTTGGATTTAAAAAAAAAATAGCATGAAGCTGTAAGTT
Source organism: Rhinolophus ferrumequinum (assembly GCF_004115265.2). NCBI lineage: Eukaryota > Metazoa > Chordata > Mammalia > Chiroptera > Rhinolophidae > Rhinolophus > Rhinolophus ferrumequinum. Next base: position 57,402,869 of record NC_046285.1, read on the forward strand.
ATCGGGGCGGGGGGAATATATTCCAGTACTACAATCATATCTTAATATGTTACAGGCAGGGGGAGAGGGGGAGGAATCAACGAGTAAAACAAAGACATAGAGACGTCTCTTATAATATCGGCCAACATCCGACTTACATGAGGGACCCCTTTGTATTGGAAAAATCTCATAGTTATTTTCATAAATTCAAGGCCACTAAACACATCAAGTATATTCCAGGAACGACAACGGAGCCTACTGTTATCGAGACGGTGTGCACATGCTACTGTTGTCAACAGGCCCAGCACGGTTTTCTTTATCAGCCATTACTGTGGGAGTCTTAGTTTCTTCTCAAATAGGTCTGACCCCTACTGTTAAGTGATGGTTGGTGATCCTTTAGGTAGACCCAGAAAGGAGGCCAGGACGGGGGCACCTTAGGACCACCTGGGCCCTGCACCACTGCTGCCCAATAGAGTATATGCTCTATGAACTACCCTATGAGAGGGATGTAGTGCAGCAATGGGAGCGGGCAAGTCAGGCCTCACTGTCCTCTTCTATGAGATCCAGAAGATCTCTGAGGACCTTTCCCACACTGTACTGTTGGACAGAGGAAAGCAGAATTGAGCAGAACCTTTACAAAGGGCTCTACCATTAATATCATCCATGTCCCTCCTGGTTTCTACTTTGTCCTTCTTCCTACGTTTTAGATTTTAATCAAATCTATCTTAATTCTTCTAGAACAAAGGACACAGTCGCTGGCAATTTTCACACTCCTAGTCCTCCTTTTCTGCCTGCCCCCCAGCCCTCTTCTTCAACCCAGAATTTCTTCATTTATCATCCTCAAATTTAAGGCAGAAAAAAATAAGGCTCATAAAATGTTTGAACTCAACGAACCCATTCAAAAGACTTGAATTCTTGCAGGATAATAACTGTCCAACTCAGGAGGTGAAGCTCTATCCATGAAATATAACACTTTCAAGACATACACCACAGGAGGTCATGAAAGAGAGTGTGAAACACTGGGGCGATTCTCCCTTTGGAGTCTGAGATGGAACAAGCTATGTGTCTTCCTCAAGGAAGGAAGGCCTCCTGGAATGTTTTCTATCAGTACCTGAGTGGACCTGAAATCCAAATCCTTAATTTGTGAATTGAAATGTTGGCACAAGAAAAGGGCAGTAGCTCACCTGATGTTATAAATCACACAGCTAGTTAAGGGCAGGATTAGGATAAGAATTCATTCGCTCTGTCTACTGTACCGCATTGCTTTCATCGTTTCCGGTTCTTTTATTTTTTCCATTCTTCTCTCATGGGCTGGGCTTTGAACCACAGGAACTCATAGTAGGATCAGTGGGAGAATGGTGTGGATGACCTCACATGGACAGTGGTTCGCTTCTCACAGTAGTCCCACCCCGGGCAGCAAAATGATCACTAGGTCTTTCCTGAGAGCTCCAAGGTAGAACAAGAAGAATTAGCACAGTGTAACAGCGCTGGTTTTCACCCTAGAGATGGAGATGTCTCAGAGTATTCTCTGGCGTGAGCGGGATGATGCTCAGCAAGGCGCCAGAGGCCCAAATCCATATTTTAAGCAGATCTGTTCCATTTTAGCCATTTTATATATCAAGCTTCCAATTAGGAGTCCATTTAACCAGAGTTCCCAGCTATGGTGAACCACTGACGTACTAGAAATATGCAAGGAACTGTAGACCGAAGATATAAATTTAAGCATGTGGGTCTCATTTTCTTTTTGTGAAAATTAAGACAAGTCATTTCACATTTCTGGTCCTCAATTTTGTCATATATCAGATGGGTTAATGACTAATTCACATGTGCTAAGGAACACAAGAGACATCCTATTCTACATGCACTTTGTGTGCAGTAAAGCACTTCCAAATCATGAACGTTAGCACATGCTACTGTTATAGACAGGCTCAGTAACTTTATAAAGAAGGGATGCTGAAGGAAAGAAGGCTGACCCCAGTATCTCTAGTGACTTATGTTTGGTGTGATTTTACCCTGATAGGACACAGGACTTTCAAGTTCCCATCCAAACAGCTTTCAGATGAGTTACGGCATTGAGTTATTTGCACTGAGGACACACTGATAAAGGGACCATAGGGAAACGTAACCCTGTATAAGTTTGTTTGTTGCCTGAGATTTCTGGTACGAGTAATCACTGTACACAAGGCAGGGAGACAGAAGGGTAGAACGCATTTGCAGAAACATACCTACCTGCCTTGTTTCCAGGCTTATCTCATAACACTTGCGCTACACACCCTGAGCTCCAACCAGGCCAAACTATTTCCAGTTCCTTAATATACGTACTTAAATACCTTAGAAAGCCTCCTCTAACCTCTCAAGGAAGGGACAGAAACACCTTCCTCTATGAATCCATAGTACTTTGTTCAGACATCCCTCATTATATTAATCATATATCCTTGTCATCTGATTATAAATCTGTTTCCAACATGAGAATGAGGAATGGTCATGTTGAATGAGGAATGAGGAAAGCTATGAACTGTACTCCCCTTGATTTCAATCTGCAGTGCCTGCTTTCGTTAGGGTCTAAACCACTGCTGGTTGACTGAAGAAGTATATGATTCAATGAATAAATACATTTTAAAAATTGATACAAACTAGCACACAGTTAAATGTTATTTTCTCAATTTGTGGGATGGTCTCTGATTTAAAAACAACAAAAAAAACCAACAAAAAAAAAAAAACCAACATAAAAACCAGTAGGATTTAATTGACTGAGAAGATCACCAGGTAAAATACCAGATAGATGAACTTTCATGGGATAAGAATAGATGCCCCACAATGTCTTTTGTTTTAAAATACTGACCCTATTTCCCATTTTCTCTTTTTGATCTCTTCTTACTCAGCTGCTCTCCTTGGATTTGTCCAGATTCCTATATGTCTTTTGAAATTCAAGGCAAAATCACTATGGCCACTGTAAACTCTGCCCTGGAGCACCTAGGGACAGGCTCAGATCTATCACTTCCAAAGGTAACACTGCTCCTGCATTTGATCCCTCCCTGTTCAGTCCGCTTCTCCATCCATTTAAACTTTCTAAAATGAACAGATACAGGTCGGGGTGGGAAAAGCTGGGAGTAAGAGAAAAGATAGAAACATGGTCTTACATATAGATAAAAACGCAAAAGAAATCGGACAGAGTGGTTAAAAGTATAGGCACTGGAACTTGATCACCTGGATTTGAACATGAACTCTGCCAGTGTGAGCTGATTTGACCTTTGGCAACTTTCTTAACATCTTTGTGCCTCATTTCTCATCTGTGGAAATGAGAATAATGACTACCTCACAGAACTGTTGTGTGACTTAAGGGAATGCTGAGAATTACAGAACTTACAGCATGCTTGGCACATAGTAAGTACGCAACGATGGAAACCAATATAACATAAAACATTATATGATATACTAAGACATGGTACACTACAAAACAATACAATACAATACAATACAATACAATACAATACAATACAATACAATACAATACAATACCAGATTGTACTTTCCAAGGAGGATGACAACAATCTCTCTTGTACACATGCTCTTCTAGAACCCAGCCAGTCTCACAAAAGGTGGAGTGTCCCCGCACTTGACCTTAGGCGAGTCTTTGTGACTACCTCAATCAACAGTGTACATTGGAAATGAAACTATACCTAATTTCTAAAACTAGGTCCTAAAATGCATGTATTTCCATCATGTTCTTTTGGGATATTTGCTCTTGGAACTCAGCCAACACATTATAAAGAAGCCCTATTACTCTGGGGAGATATCCATATGGAGAAAAACCACAGTCCTGACGTACAGCTCTAGCCAAGCTGCCAGGACCAACATTCTGGCCATTAGTCAGGTATCTTGAAAGTGAATCCACCACGCCCAAGTCAAGCCACATGAGCAGAGATAAGCCGTCCTCATGGAATACTACCAAAATTGTAGATTTGTGAGCAAAATAAGAAATATTATGTTTTGGGGTAGTTTATCACATAAAGATGACTGATATATGAAGTTCCTTATCAATTGAGGACTGATACAGATATAGAAATACATAAAATTATCTGTATTTTTATGAACTGAAACTCATCCATTCCGTCAAAAACGGAGTGCTTGCTTTGCCTCAAACTGCATATTATTAATTTCAACAAAAACATTTTTTTTCAAAAGGCTGTTATGGTTTATAAAGAGTTTTCACAAACAAGATGTGTACATCAGATACATATATACATGTGTGTATATATATATATATAGTAAAGGTGATGGGATGTCACTTCTACAATTAGGTTACAAATTATACATATATATGATCTGATATATATATGGCAAATGATAGCTCCGTGTTACAGACTGAGTAACTACATCTCAAAGAATAAGGAACTTGACCAAGATCACACAGCTAATGAAGGCAAATCAAGTCTCAAAGCCAGATCTTTTAACTCCAAATCCAACACTGTTTCCATTACATCAAACTAACACTCCAGACACAGGAGTGTGAGTACAGGTGTTTTGATCCAACTCTTGGCTCAGCTATAATCTCTGTGGCTTGAGCAAGGCCCACCATAAGCCTTGGACTCCTTGAGAAAATGAGGTGGATAGATCAAACGACATCTAAGATCCCATCCAGCTCTAACATTCTCAGAGCGTGGAATTCTGCCTACACCTGTTAGAGCCTTTCATTACCTCTTGTTCCTTCCAAGTTGTATTCTTATCTTGATATCACACCTGCCTCCTCCACCCCCTGCCTTGACACATCCAGCAGATTCCACAAGCAAATTTGTATTTGCGCTAAATGCCTATGGACAATAAGTCTAACTTCATTCACCCTCTTCCGTAGTATGCTGGCTTCTGAGACAGCCCCCAATGATCTCCACCTCCTAGTATTCACACCCTTGCATACTCCCCTCTACCTGAGTATGATCTGATCCTAGTCACTTACTTCTAACCAATAGAAACTAGTAAAGGTAATGGGATGTCACTTCTACAATTAGGTTACAAATGATATGACTTACATCTTGTTAGCAGACTCTACGTATTGCCTTCTCAGCTCCAATTCTTTGATGTGATGAGCTGCGATGTTGGAGAGGTCCACATGACAAAGTGCTGAGGGCAGTCCCGTGCTGATAGCCAGCTAGAAACTACGGCCCTCAGTCCAACAACCCAGGAGAAACTGAACCCTGCCAACAACCATCAGAGCTGGGAAGCAGATTATTCCCCAGTCAAACATTCAGATGAGAGGGTAGACTCTCAACCGATACTCTGATTTCAGATTTGTGAGAGACTGTGAAATTGATGGTCCAGCTAAGTTCTGCCCAGATTCCTGGCCCACAAAAAAATTTTTAAAAATTTTAAAAAATACACACACACGTACCTACAGGTCTGACAATAAAGTTTGTGAACTTGTTGCAACAATGTTACTAACCTTTTTTGATATCAGAGGGATTATTCATTATTCATTATGAAGTTGTACCAACTGGACAGTTAACCAAGCTTACTGTTTGGAAGTGCTGAAACAGCTGTGTGAAAAAGTTAGACGACCTGAACTTTTCGCCAACGATTCATGGCTCTTGCATCACGACAATGCACCAGCTCACACAGCACTGGGCATGGACTGTGAAGGAGTTTTTAGCCAGTAAACAAATAACTGCATTGGAACACCCTCCCTACTCACCTGATCTGGCCCCCAATGACTTCTTTCTTTACCTGAAGATAAAGGAAATATTGAAAGGAAGACATTTTGATGACATTCAGGACATCAAGGGTAATACGACAATAGCTCTGATGGCCATTCCAGAAAGAGTTCTAAAATTGCTGTGATGGGTGGATTAAGCGCTGGCGTCAGTGCATAGCTTCCCAAGGGGAGTGCTTCGAAGGTGACCGCAGTGACATTCAGCAATGAGTATGAGGATGAATTTGTGAACTTAATTGCCAGACCTCGTGTGAGTGTGTGTGTTTGTGTGTGTGTGTGTGTGTGTGTGTGTGTGTGTGTATACGCTCGTATATATAAATATGGTAAAGTCTGTTTTTAACAAACTTTTAAGCAGCTAGGTTTTTAAGCAATTTGTTGAACAGCAATAAAGAACTAATACAGAGATCCTCTGAATATCAGTAAAGGGAGAAACTCACTGAAAACATGAAAGTCCTGTCCCTGTCTCCACCCCCTAACATCTCTATCCCAGAGGATCAAAAACAGAACGCAGCTCTTCTTATATTTTCATTCACACCAACAGAAACACAAGCCCTAAGGAACCCAGAGAGGCCCCGACAGGTATTAGCCATATCCTGAAGAAAAAGTAGGGAGGAGTTTCACTGAATCAAGCTGAAAGGCAAACAGAAATTAGGGATGATATGTGAAAGGGAAAATATCCCTTTCTAGTAGAATACACCCAGGTCAATGTGGACACTCTGTACAGAGTTTCTCAAGAAGATGAGGGACATCACCTACAAGCTGCCTTATAATTCTAATATCGGGGACACCGAGAATGGAAGAAATGAGTAACAACTGGACTCATTTACAAGTAGGGGCCTGAGTCTTAAGAGAGAGTAACTGACTGACTTTATACACTTATTAATTGCAGAACTGAAAGAGAATCCATTTCTCTTGGCTCAATTCAGTTTTCTTTCCAATGCAAAGGCAAAAATCCCCCCCAAAAAACAAACAAACAAACAAACAAAAAACAAAAAAAAATGTTTTAAGCAAAATAGCAACTAACTTATTTCATCCTTAATAAATGTGACTTGTAGGGAGGGTAACGTACATAAAAGGAGACTGAAAAAATTCATAAAATGTGCACATGTATGAACCACATCTTACATATATGTATGCTTTCAGATGCATAAATACTAAAGGACAAGTTCTAATTGCTTATTTTTAAAAGCAGACTAGGAGATAAATCAGTGCAGGAAGGAAATAAAAGGATTCTATGTGAAAAGTGACAAGTTTATAATGTACTACTCCCTCCTGAAAACAGAAAAGTCAATATTTACCTTAGATAAGTGGGGAAAGGATGTGCTTATCATAAAATATATTATGTTTAACATGATATTGCATCTGATAACTGGGGTGAGTTTGAAAACCATTTGTATAGTGCTTCATAATTTACAAAGCAATTTCATGCACAGTATGTCATTTACTTCTCACAAAACCATATATGGTAAGTAGAAGAGGTAATCATATCATGAATGAGGAAAATGTGCTTCAGAGAGATAAAACAATTAAAATTCCTGCTTCTAAACATGGAAGGAATGGAACTGGGATCCTAGTTTTCTAAATCTAAATACTTAGTCCAAGAATTGCAGATGAAAATTCTCAAACAAAAATTTTCCAGACTCTGTCAATTTACTAGGTAACCAGGGGAAGACATTTCTCTACATTTCCTCCTCTAGAAAATTAAGACATTAGACTAGTGTTTGTTGTTGACACTGGATCGAGCCTTAAGAGTATACAGCTGTGGAGATGAGAGAAAGAAGGAAGATTTCCTTTACAAAACGTTTGACAAACAGCTTTGAAGGGTTCTCAAAGTGTGGTCCCAGCATGTCTTCCTTTCAATATTTCCTTTATCTTCAGGTAAAGAAAGAAGTCATTGGGGGCCACTGGAAACTTCTTAGAAATGCAAATTCTTGAGCACCATTGCAGACCTACTGAATCAGAAACTCAGGGAGTGGAGCCCACCACTCTCTGTATTAAAAGTCACTGAAGAACAGTGACTGGAACCATAGTTTTAGATGCTTTAGTTTCTGTGCAGGTAAGATGTGAGAATAAATTATAATAACAGTCCAATGTTAGGCTTGTTAAATTGTGACGTTTATAATCTATCAGTTCTGATTTTTTATTTTAAAGTGAACCTAATTCAGTTATCAGAGGAATTGCCTTGTAATCTACAGAAATAGATCATGATTCATGCATGTGTCAGAGAAAAGGACAAGACTGGTTAACCCTCCAGCTTTGGCTTTCCAGTCCATCATTAGAACCACTGCAAACACCAAAAGGACTGGACAAAGGCTCCGGGACTGCAAGACTCACATCCTCTGGGGTATTACAAAAATGATGCCCAGTTATATGAGACAGATCATCTATTTCAGAGATTTGGAGGGATATCGCAGACTAATTTTATATGTCACAGACAATATTATATGTCAATCTTCTTACATAAAAACAATAATAACTCAGACAATTTAAGAATAAGCATCCACCTCTCAATAAGATCTGTTAATGCAAATAGTGCTAACTATATGCCAAACACTGTTTTAAGTGCTTTACACATGGTAACTCATTTATTTTATTCCTCATTACAGACATATGAGGTAGATACTAATAATTATGTTCATTACAGAGTTGACAAAGTCACACAGTTAGAAAATGGTAGAGCTAGAATTTGAACCCAAGACAACCTGGTCCTAGAATTTACGATTTTAATCACTACAATATACTTCTTTCAAATAATCTTAAATTCAATGAGGTTTGTTCCAAATCATCCCGAACACTATAAATTTGGGTTCAAATTATCTTAAAGAACACAGACTTGGTCTTTCAATGGGCAGATACATCCCTCTAGTCACACATATGACTCCCATCAACTTCAACCCAGTTTTAGGAAAAATCTTCTATAGTGAATAATACAAGCACAGAAAGGAAAATCAACATAAATTTTCTTTCACAGGGGGAAAAGGCCAGACCAACTCAAAACTAAAATAACCACGAGAGATCATCTCATTCCTCAAGTCCAATTTACAGATATTGAAACAGACTCAGAGAGGTAGTGACTACTCACTAGACATCTTGTCCGGAAATTCTGGCCCTCTTATGACATCATAAATATATGTTTCCAGAGTTCTGACCACATTATTTCATTGGCCTGTTTTTAAGAGATGATATGTTCTTTGCAAGGCTGAAGAAGTAAAGTGTCTTGCTGCTTGACTTTCACACTGTTTCAGATATAATCTTAGTGTTCACCCAGAGTTCCACTGATATTCTTAAAGACCATCTTCAAGGTCATTCAAGGATCTCATCAATAACAATTTTAATAAATAAAACATCTAGACCAGTTACCATGGCAAACAGCACAAAGCCATTATTGAGACTGAGTAGTTTGCCTTATGAAGAGAAATAGTTAATTTGGGGGGGCCGGAATAAAATCAAAGTCTTTCCTTCCAAGTTTTATATCAGGGAACAGAAAACTGCAAGCCCTGTAACCAAGAATGAGAATACCATGAAGTCCCAGCATCACTGAAGTAATTCGCCCATCTGTTGCCTGAATTCCTTTCAAAGCATTATTGCTCAAATTCATTTGATAACAATGAAGGCGGTAAAAGCAACAGTAGCAATAGTGGTATCATGCACAAGATAGTATATTCACACCTTTTATACACACCCATTATTTCATGTGGTCCTCATGTCAACTCTGAGACATGTTATTGACTCAGGTTAATAGCTGAGGTTAGAGAGCTTAAATAACTCACTTGTCAAATACCAGACTATCATTTCAAATGCCTCCAATAAAGGCAAACTTGCCATCTTCTAAAGCGGCCTACATTGAACTTCTACTGCCCTTACTGTTAGAAAGGTGTTTTCCTTATATTAATATTGCCGGCTGCCTTTCTCAGCTTGTAAATACTGGTCTTTCTTCTGCTCTCTGAAGCTGCATAGAAGTCTGATCCTACCTGCAGAGATTCCTATACAAGTAAGAATAGGAGGCACAAACAGCCTCTATGACAGGGGTGTCCAAACTGCGGCCCGCAGGCCAACTGGGGCCCGCGATCCATTTTTAATTGGCTCGCAGCAAATTCTAAAAATATATTTAGTTTACTAAAATAAACCAGGTGAAGTAATATGTACTTCACCTCGAGTGAGTGGCCCGGCTCTTTGTGTATTTTACCGCATATGGCCCTTGGTAAAAAAACGTTGAAAAAAGTTTGGACACCCCTGCTCTATGACATCCAGGCAAAGTTTTACCGACCCCTCTTCTTCAAGCAACATCCTGTATGTTCTTCTTTCTTAGTATGTATATTCTATGTTGTAATTGTCAGTTTGTATTCTCCCAACAGACTGTAAGCTTCTTTAAAGTGAGAGCCATGAACAATTTTACCTGTGTATTTCAGGAACATTGCTCAATAAAAACTTTTTAAAAAGTTGAGATATAATTCACATACCATAAAATTAACCGTTAAAAATGTACAACCAGTGGTTCCCAGTATATTCAAGGAATTGTGCCATCTATATTATCTAATCCCAGAATATTTTAATTTTTTTCCAGAGTGACTCCTGTACTCATTGGTAATCACTCCCTGTTCTCCCCCCCACCCAGCCACTGGTGATCACTAATCTTTCTGTGTGTATGAAAGATTCATACACACATTATTGCCTATTCATATAAATGGAATCATTCAAAATGAAGTGTTTTGTGTCTGGTTTCTTTCATATAGCATAATGTTTTCAATGTTCGTCCATGTTACAGCATGTGTCAATATTTCACTCCATTTTATGGCTAAATAATATAAAATGTTATGGATACATTACATTCTATTTATTTATTCATCAATTGATAGATATTTAGGATGTTTCCTACTTTAGGCTATTATGAATAATACTACTATAGACATTCATGTATATGTTTTTGTGTGCACATGTGTTTTAATTCTCCTGGGAACAATGGGAAAGGAATTGCTTGGTCATATAATAACTCTATGTCTAACCTTTGAGGAGCTGCTAGACTTTTTCCAAAGTAGCTCCACCATTTTACAAGCAAACAGAAATGTATGACAGTTCTAATTTCACTCCCCCCTTGCCAACACATTTTATTGTCTACCTTTTTTATCACAACAATCTTAGTGTGTGTGAAGTGGTATCTCAATTTCATTGCAGTTTTGATTTGACCATTTCCTACATAACTACTGATGCCAAGCATCTTTCTCCATGCATAGTATCATCTTATATATATTTGAAAAAGAAATGTCTATTCAGAATCCTTTCTCCATTTTTAAATTGGATTGTCTTTTTCTTATTGAGTTGTAAGAGTCTTGATATAGTCTAGGTACAAATCCCTTACCAGATATATGATCTGTAATGTATTCTCCCAGTCCATGGGTTGCTTTTTCACTTCCTTGATGTCATCTAAAGCATCACTTTCTTGATGTCATTTGAAACACAAAACTGTTTAATATTGAGGAAGTACAATGTATCTATTTATTTTCTTTAGATGTTTGTGCTTTCGGTGTCACTGACTAATCCAAAGTCATGAATATTGCTCCTGTGTTTTCTTTTCTTTTAAGAATTTTAAATTTTTAGCCCTTATATGTATGTCTTCAGTCAATTTTGTTTCTTCTTCAGTAAATTTTGTTAATTTTTGTATGTTATAGGAGGTAGGAGTCCAATTTCATTCTTTTGCATGTGGGTATCCTTTTGTCCCAGCATCATATGTTGAAAAAAACTATTCTCTCCTCATTGAATATTTTGGCACCTCTGTTGGAAACCAATTGGCCAGAAATGTAAGTTTATTATTTTTGGACTCTCAATATAATTCTACTGATCTACATGTATACCTGATGCCAGTACCACACTGCTTGATTCCTGAAGCTTTGTAATAAGTTTTGAAATTGGAAAGTATGAATAATTGCTTTTCTTTTTCAAGACCATTTTAGTTATTATGGGTCCTTTGATTTTCCATATGAATTTTATGATTCACTTGGCATTTTCCACACACAAAAAAAAGAAAGCTGGAATTCTGATAAGGATTCCTTTGAGTCTGTAGATTAATTGGGGGAGCACGGCTTTTTAACAATACAACTGACCTTTGAATAACATGAGGGTAAGGGATGCTGACTCCCCCACCACCCTCCACGCACACAATCTAGAATTCATGTATAACTTTTGACTCACCTAAAACTTTACTAATCGTCTACTGTTGATAGGAATACTAATAACATAAAGTCGATTAACACATATTTTGTAATATTCTATGTACTACATACTGTATTCTTACAATAAAGTAAACTAGAGAAAAGAAAATGTTACTAAAAAAAATCATAAGGAAGAGAAAATACATTTACAGTATTTTTAAAAATTTGCATGAAAATGCACCTGAGCAGTGCAAACCCCTGTTATTTAAGAGTCAACTGTGTTACGTCTTCCAAACAATGAACACAGGATGTTTATCCACTTATTTAGGTCTTCTTTAATATATTTCAACAATTCAATAGAAATTGTATGTTCAACTAATAATGAATAAAAGAGAAAAGTGAATAAATAAGTGAACAAACCAATCAAGGAATCAGAGAGAGAGAGAATCCGAGCAGCTCTTGGAAAAACATACACAATGACCATCTTCTTGAATCCCATTTCCATTCTCAGAAAGTCACCCTTTACCAGTTTTCAACATATATTTCAATCTTTTCCTCATACCTTCAGCCATAAATTCTAGTGTTTCTTTTTCTTTTGCCCATCTGATATTATGGACAGTGGTGGGCAGGTGATGGTTTGAATGATACCATTTCCATTCGCACCCTTCCTGCTGCAAGAAGCTTGTTCTAACACAGCTACAAACAGACCACCATGATCCTCCCTCTTTTTTCTCCCCTTGCTGGCAGTAAGGTCTGATTTACAAGTGACTGTAAAAGTAGATTTCCCCATAAACAAAGTTACATATCATAACTTTTATCTATGGTAGGCTGACTGATAAGAAAAGGAGTCCTACAATTAGTATTACATAGAATATTAAGCCATCCAGGACACTATTTATAAAAACTGTTTCCTGGCTTTTGACTACTTTGGTAAAAATCAATTTATCACATCGGCAATTTGGGAAATAAAACATCACTTTGTGTAGGTTGGGTGGCTGAGATGGGCAAGAAGACCCCATATTGCTAAGGAGCTTAGCACTTCCAGCAGTACCTAAGAAGTATCATTTTCCAGTATTTTCATATAAGTAGTATAATATCAAGCTGGAATTAGAAAAAAATTAAAAAGACTTTACAAATGATTCAGGTAACGTGCTTATGTGTCTGACTACTAGTACTTCAAGTTTTCTGAAATACCATATTTCTTAAAAGGAAGAAATAAATATTCTCTTTAGCCACTTTAAATCTTATACTTTATTTATACCACTTACTATGTTACTTTAATGGATCCATTGTTTACTATCAATATAAGCAAAGAATTCACTTAGAACTCAATTGTCTCTTAAAAAAAGTCTGAAGTTTACATATTTTAAAGATGTTCAGAGGCACATATAGATAGAAAGTTTATTTCCATTTGAAAAAGCATGAGTTAGATTTAGGCAATTAGTTTTAGAATGGCTTATAATCGGCATATACTTACAATATATCAAATATCAGGGGAGGTATCAGAAACAATGTGGTAAAAGAAGGAGGACATGAATCTTAAAACTTCAAGCAAAGGGTCATATGATGATTCTGCAGATTTTTTTTTTCTCTTTTTCTCCTTAACAAAGGAAGCATATATATGTTAGTTTACCAATCAGGTGATTTTTTTGTCTCCTATCATTGAATCCAATAATTTACCACATTGATCTTTGTATTAGAAAACACTAAGTAATATATGGTCCTCTCTTTTCAGCAGTACTGTAGAAGATACAGAAAAGAAGTTGATTTATTTTTATGTTATCCCAATACTAAGAGAATAGGTATAGTATTGAATTATAACCCAAGATAACATCATCTTCTCAATTAAGTGCATTGCTTTCAAGTGATATAAGGCAATGCAAGGATAAAACTAGAAATTTTAGCTGAATCAATGTCTACCATTAAGCTGTCCTGACAAAACTCATCTGCTTCAGCTATATTTAATTTTTTTATTGGTGCAAATACATGTTAATTAGGACAAAATCAGAAAGCAGGCATCCTTTGTCATTCACTAACTCGATATCAATTCCAAACTGGATTCTCTGGCAGATTCTAGGGTGTAGATACTTGCATCATTACTGGATTTGATGAAAACAATTACTTATTTATTCAGCATATATAAATTTGCATGCCTCTTGTGTGCCAGAAAACAAAGAATACCTTGCCTTAAGAACTTCATAGTCTGGTGTTTATCATAATTATTTCTTTGCCATTGAAGCTTAAATCATTGCCTGCTTTTACACTGTCTCTATAAGGTATACTCTAGGAGGTTAACTTATTAGAACTTGAACTTTACATTTGAGTAATTTGTGATTCAGAGCAACAAAACACAAACCATTCCCTTCTATGGTCTTGAACCCTAATATGACGGCATAGCTTAGATACACATTTGGGTTAGGGCCCAGGGACCAAAGCAGAGAGACACATTCCAAAATTCACAAGTAGCCCACATACAAATGAAAACTACCTGCTGGCTGAACAGCGGTATGTGCCCAATTTGTATTTTTCATTTCAATGAAATTCCAGTTTACAGTGTTAAAAGGAAATATGTGCATTCAAATTATGAAATATAACAAATTAAAGTTTCATATCTATAATTAATATATTCTCTGAAAGGCAATGTATGACTTTCCTGGTAATTTTTCCACAGTGTGAAAATAACCTTAGCAGTTATACACCAATGTGATATTTTATGTAGGGACAGACCAGTTACTCACCGTGACAAATGGTGATATGTAGGATTGGTTATTAACCACCTCCAACCTTGTGTCTAGAAACCATCGTTATCATCACTATACTTTAATTTGGTTATACAGCATATAAAATAAATGGGTACCAAAATGGACAAAACAGTGACAATATCATATCTGAGGTAAGGCTTTTTCTCTTAAAACACAACACTCCTATGTATTTGCCACGGTAAAGTCTATTCATCTTGAGTAAAAAAATATAGCTGGATTTGTATGTTGTTGTTTAGTTGCTTCTTAAATTAAAAAAAATAAAATAAAAAGAAGTCACGGGTTTCAGACGAAGGCTACTACCAAAATAGATATTTAAACAGTGGGAGGGGAGGAAAGAAATTCAGAAACCAGTCCTGACAAGAAAGCTCTTTAATTTTGCAAATGTGATGTGTGCTTCTGCATGGACATAGGACTAATTATTTCCACTAAGATGCTGTTGTAAAATGAAGAAGCTCAACAGGCAGCTTTGTGTGTTACTTTTTAAACCAATGCCTAAAACTGAGTGATTCAGTGTAATGTAACACAGTCATCACTGAACCAAGGTCTTGCAAACAAATCAGAGCTAAAGGCTACCACAGGGATGTGGTCAGAATCCCACAGAAGACATCCCCATGCCTCCCCAGGCTCCAGCAGAGCTGCTTCCCCCTCAGCTTCTTCCAGCATCACTGCTGGGAGCTAACCTACACCGTACACTTGGAGCGTTCTCTTAGACTGGGACACGTCAAATAGACATTTTTATGCAAATCATTTGTAAAGGTAGATTTTCAGCCTAAATTCCTACTCTGCAAAGGTTACATTTTCATGGCACTCAAAACAAAGTTTTAAAGTTAACTTTGTTATGCTCATAACATATGACACAAACACAAGCATCATCTTCTAAAAAAGGAAGGGGGTAGAAATGTTATTGAGATGCAATTACATACAGTCTAAAAATTAATTGCCCTTCATCAAACTCATGGCATGAAACTCTGAGTCAGCCAACCACTCCTCCAACCCCACCTCATTGTTATTTAACTGTAGAAGTGTTATGGCAGGTACAGACTAATTCAAAGTAACTCAGATCTTTTAAACATGGTCATTTCAAGAATTAGAGCTTGTTTTCTTTTAAAATAGTATTTTCAGATATTTTACTTTTCTGTACTCCAGTTGTTTGTCTTATATATGAGATTTGTACAATGTTTCAACTTTTACCACAGCTCTCAAAGAAAGCTATTAGTAAGCCGACAATACATATCCATAGACAGATCCTTTTTCTCCAGCGAATGACAACAGTATGCTCCTAAATTTTTCCTAGGAGAATATGGGAAGAGGAAGGTGACCCTGTCCACACCTATTCTCTTTTTCAGCAGCATGAGACCCAGTTCCTATGTCAATTCCCAAGAAGACAAACAGCCAGCAAGGCCCCAGTCCGCAGGGATGGGAGCATCTCATCACACAGTAACAGCACCTTGCAGCTTTCATCTCCCAGCAGCCTACATGTTTGGGTTGCATTGAATAACATGAAATATTAAACATTTAATTACTAATTAATCTCCTCTGCAGCTGCTCATGGATTTTGCAAGCTAGAACAGGGAGCTCAAGAGAATAGACGATCCTCTGCACGACAAGACTCCACCCTGATTATGCTGCCTGCAAGCCCTCAGGCCATGTGAATTCCTAATAAAAATCCTTCCATACAACACACACACACACACACACACACACACACACACACACACACACACACACACACCCCCTGTAGTAATTTCTCTGGTTGCCTCATAGATTATTACTCTATGAAAGGAATTCAGCGTGGGAGCCCTGGGATTGCAATTAAAGACGCATACATGTGATCAAACAGCATTTATGTAACTCAGTTTTCAAACGAAAAAATTACAATACTTTTTAAATGCTTTAAATGAGGAAGATCAATACAGCATTTACAGGGTAACTAGCATTCAGAAAGGATAAGCCCCAAGCTTACAAAGATCTGAAGCTGTAAAGCAAGCTCCAGACACAAGCTAACAATCCCAAAACGAAGTGGGAAGGACTGGACTGAGTGAAGTTATCGCTTGGAGCCAACATCTTATTCCTTGTAACTCTAGAACAATATGGTATCTCTGCAAGGGGGAATAATTGTAGTTCTCATGTCCATTTTAGAAATAAAGAAAAGGAAGCTCAGGCTGGTGATGTATACAGTTCACACAAACAGAGCTCCTTTTAGGAAGGTGACCACATGGAATTGAGAAAACTACTCTTATTGGCAGACTTGGAGCCTAAGATATTAAACTATACCCAACCCAACCTTTACCTTCAAAATCTCTCCAAATTTTTTCATACTAGTCTACATGAGGATAGTGAAACTGCATTTGATCAATTGAAAAGCAACTTGATTAAAAAATTACTAAATCCCCAGTTACCAAGAAATAGTCATACAAAATATCCAAAAGTTCTTCCAAATCACCTACGCACCAGCTCCAAATCCACCAAAATTACTACAGGGAAGAAAAGGCAGATTTTACTAGGAATTAGAAGACCAGAACTCTAGCCCTGGCTCGGAGGGGGAGGAGAAGAAATGTAAGTCCATGATTTATCTTTTGTCTTCTAAGAAATCAAGAGAATTTCAATCTGACCTCTTGTGTAGCTCTTCCAAAGAGCATAAGCTGCACTGCTACAAATGAGGCCAGATGGGTGGGGTCTAGATATCCAATAACTGTCATAAATTTTCTGTATATCTTTGAGTTATGTTTTTGATTTATCTACTCCTTTGTTATGTTTCCAAGACATATTTTAGAGAAAATACCACCAAAGGGAGGCATTTTTGGAATAAACTATTTTAAAAACGAAAGGAAACCAAACTATCCCTTGATTGCTGTTATCATTCCCAGGAAACCATTATGTCATGTTTCAGGACAAAGAGAAAGAATCATTCCTCCTGCCTCTAACTGGGCCTCACTGAGGAGTGTTCTTTCCCTCTCTCAGCAAAGACTTTCCTTCTGTACAGTAAGAGTCTGGCTACACGACCTCAAAGGCCCACCTAGCTCTGATACTCCATGATCGTCCCACCTCCTCCGAATTCTCACAGCTGTTCTTCTCACACTACTCCCTAACACACATATTTTAAAATAGTTAGAAATTTTAGCTCCAAACACTAAGCTAGTTTAATTGCATACCTCTGTGCAGGGCTATAGACGTATAGTTTTATATCTTATTTAAAATTTGCTAAAGGAGTTACCTCCAAACCCACTGTACGTAGAAACACCATCTCCCCTACATTCCTCCTTGTATTAATAGTGATCTTGGTCATCAAGAGGGCTATTTCGGTACTAAGTGCATGTAGTTCCATCTGCCTATCCCCTTTGCACTCCATATACCCTATATTGCATGTGAGCGAACTTGTTCTTTAAACAAGGCATTCACTTTCCACATTCCTTGACTTTCTCATTATTGTTATTCTCCCAACCTCGAATCCCATGCCTTTCCATGACATAGGCAGCCAAGTAACTCAAATGCTCTCGGCTCTGTGCAGTTCTCCCTGACACTTCCCTAGAAAGGTATAAAGCCAAATGTTGATACTCTTAGTTTTGATTTTCCAATAATTTCAATATCTGGTGAATCACATGATAAAGTAGCCAACTGAAGCCCTTCTTCTGTGGCCTTTAAAATCGTCTGTATGCTTGTTTCCTTGGTAAGACTACGAATTACTCTAGAGCAAGGGCATGTTGATACTAATCTTTATATTTCTAATGCCTGATCCATAGTGGGATATCAATGAATATTAGGTGAATGAATGAAAATGTAGAAGTAAGCCACATTTATCAAATGAAAATACGAATAAATAAGTGAACAGATCTAAAGTTGGGAAATCTGAGAATAGAAAATGCTTCTTTGGAAAAAGGAGGGAAATGCTCCATAAAATCTATTTTCAAGTGCTCAGACATTTTTATCAAAGTTGTTATATGACTAGAGCTCCTTTGGATATCTAAATGCACAAACATTCCACATATATTATTATTTTCCCCTAGATTCATGAGCCAAAGCAGCCTTACAAAGGCAATTCAGAGACAGGTTTGGGAAAGCATACAACACATGCTTGCATAATGAGAAATCAGACCTACTAGCCTACTTTTAGTAGTCAGGTGACTCAACAGGTTTTGCAATTTGCTTTGGATCAAAAATGGAAATATCAGAGTCGGGCATTAACAGTCTACATTTCTAGGACTTCTCAAGTACCTTTTAATTACAACACAACACTGTCTATTGCAGACATCATCTTCTCTTGGAACATATTTTTAATATTTTAAGTGTGTGATTATTGTTCTCACAAAATATAATTATGGTAACCAATGAATACTACACATCTAACTCAGTTCCACCACAGTGAAGATAACTCAGAAGAAGGAGTTGCATCTCCCAACTAGCTCTTGTTTTCCTAAACTGGGATAATAAAAAAAAAAGTTAGGGAGGATCATTCTTTAATTTCTAAATGGGACGGGCTCATCGAAAGTAGATTTTACCTTAATTCTCAACTTATTCTACTTAAAGGTGACCATTATGAACATTTTTAACCTTCTGAATGTTTTTTTTTATTTTTATTTTTATGAGAAAGCATACTCAAGGGACACTGTTACTCAGATGACTGATTTCATAGTTTCGTCATTGGTAAAATCATTTTTAAAAAATCCTGACATCCTCAATTTGGTTCTAGAACTTAAAATCAAACATGGGTCTAAATTCAGAGCCCAGCTGTGCTCACATTATGGTCCTATGTCCAAAAGTAAGCCACGTGTCTGCGAAGTCTTAGTTTCCTTAGCCACAAAATCAGCACATCTTCCACGAGTTTCTTACTCAAGTGAGAGTATATGTGAAAGTGTTTTACAATCAGTAAAGCACTGTCCAAAGGTCAGTGATTATGAGTTTGTGTATATAATAAGATTGTTCAAATAAAAATGTAGCTACTGAATAAACCCATTAAAATGCAGTGGTTTATGGAAGGTATATGTACCATAGTCTTAAGGAACAAAGGCTATTTTAAACAAAAACCTCTAAGCAGAATCTCCCCATATATATTAGGCATAAGAATTGAGGAGGAAATAAAAAGCTTAAGCAAAACCCCTATTTTAAAAAAGGGTGGGGACATGGATGGATGAGTCCAGTGGCAAAGTCATGGCCTCCCTATCCTGGGAAACCGGGCTGGAGGCATTTGCTTGAGTGGAAGAAGAAAAATGCTGAACATCAAACACTGGTCAGAAACTAGGAAATAAGCAAGGCTTGCTAGAGAATATTTCTCAGACCCGGGCCTATTCTCCTTCAACTTTCCAGAGTTGGTCTCATTTCCTAAGTTCTTTTCTCAGAACGATATTTAGCTTTCCCCTGAATGGGAACCTACACTTTCCCCATTATCTATAAAAGACAGGCCAAAATCTTAATCTAGCATTCAAGCGTGTTCCCAGGTTTTCAGTAGGAAACCTCCCAGTGCTACAGCCACTTTAAGCCTTCGATCGCCGTGGCCATAGCCTAGACCTTCCTCCCCTAGGACTGAGGTTGTTGTCCATCATTGTCTCCATCATTACTCTTCCACCTTTCCCTGCACCAACACACACAAATCCGATAAATCTTCTCAGATTCTGCCACCTTTAAAAGCATATATCACTCTCTTCCAGATGCTTCTACAATATCTGCCATAGTTTAACTAATATAATAGGTTCTGAAAGATGAAAACTTGGTTCATTTTTTTTTCCCCTTTCAACCATCCACCCTTCTTGTCCTAAAAGTTTCTCAAAAAAAACTAAGTGCCTGCTGCATGCTTGCAGTTTAGTACATGTTTACAGAAAGGAAGAGCATTTCCACTACCAACAGGTCTGGCGAGGCCGAGAGAGAAGACAGTTAAGGAAGAGCTAAGTTCTTGTGTGTTTTATCATATGCCCCCTCAGAACTGACAGTCCCATTTTGTGTTTAGAAAGGCAATGGGGTTATGTCTAAAGAGCAAACAACTGACACCTTATGTGCAGTTCAGGGTTGAAATGACAGATAGCAGAGAAGCCGGACTAGTTTTTAATTTGTGGAAGGAACCATCATGAATATAGGAGCAACTATTCAAGAACTGGAAAGAACTGAGATGCTGCATGCACTGTCATTTAGTTAAGCACGCATCACACAAAAACCAAACACAGTGACCACAGTGCTAGTCCAATGTTTGCATCTAGAGTTCTGATGGCTGTCTTCTAAGGACCCCGAAGTCCTGAAATCGATGTGCCATTATCTTCTGCAGACCTGAGAGAGACAGGGAATGACTACTAGCAATGGAAGATCAGCTTCTGAAATGCAGATAATAAACTAAGATGCAGAAAAATAGCAAAGATCCAAAGTAATCAAAGAAATAACAAGGTACCATTTGTACTTAAAAAAACAAATTAAATTTCTATCACCAAATTCTGGTGAGACTAAGGAGAAAACTGTTATCTTCAAAGTGCCTGTATATGCTATTCACAACCTTTGGAAAGAAAAGTGGGGGGAAAAAAATAAGTGGCCATACTCCTCAAAGTAGAAATCCCACTCTTAAGCATCTAAGGAAGGGAAATAGCTCCAAAGAAAATAGGCACAAACGTGGCCCTCTTAGCATTGCATACAGCAACAACAAAAAATGGAAGCCACTTTACATATCCAACAAAGGAATTTCTTTACAGAAGAGGTAGCCCTCACCTTAATTTCAACATAGCCAAGCTAAATCCTGTCTGTGAAGACTGTAACCACATGCAACAAAATACCCATGTATGCAAAGCCAGAAAAAGTACAGGGCAATGGAATAAGAAGAGATTTAATTTTCATAATCTTTTTGTATAATGTTGTTGTAGTATTTTAAAGAACATCTAATAAAATCAACTTAAAAGTTTCTGTCTGTTAAGTAACACATGTTAATATTAAATAAAAAGACCATTTAGACTGTTGACTCTGAAAAGATTAAAAAGAAAAAAAAAGGAAGGGATATAAGCAGCAGCGTGTTGTTTACCATAATTGTAGACTAGCTGTAACTGGCAGTGTGGACACACTTCTGGTCAGCTCTTACCTGTGGAGCCCGGGGCTTGTAGGGGGAGCTGCACTCAAGGTCAGCTAAAATGCTGGTCAAGGAGTCAATCTCAGCATCCAGGCTAGAGCGTCTCTCCTCAAGGGTCTTGCCTCCAGGATTTCCCTGCCAGAAGCAACACAGACAGGTTAAAAAGGGAAATTTTCAGTTTCCATTGATATGAGTCTAAGTTCAAATTTCTCAAGTTACAGTGTGGCCTTGTCTAAGCTTTTCTGCACCTTTTTATTTTTCTCTTACAAAATCTCAGGGACGTGGTCTGGAGTAGGATTATCCCGTTTTGACAAATAAGAAAACTGAGCAGTATAAAGTGATTTTCCTAAGGTCACACAGTTATTTTTTGATGAATATAAAAGTAAAAGGAAATAAATGTCTCTATCCTGTACTCAAGGAGCAGATCCAACTGGGAAGATGTTGCAAGTTCTTGGTGTTCAGAAACCACTGCTTAAAATGAAGACATTTTAGTTGAAACAGGAAGGGGCAAAGGTGGGAGTCTTATAGCCCAGAAAGAGGAATTACAGAGGGAATAAGTGGATAGTAGGTGTCTCTGAGAGAGAGATGGCAAGTCCCAAGCAATAAGCCTAAATGATTAACTAGATGCAGAAAAATAGCAAAGGTTTCTGGCTAAGGGGTTGCAGAGGAAGCACGAACCGTGGTCACTGTTCTATGGTCACTGTTCTACTGCTGTATGGATTTCATATGTCAATGTCCCACGTTATCAGAAGCACCTACTTCTACCTGCACTTAGAATCTATGAAGGTTGAATAGAAGACAATAACACTGCTACACAGACATTCCCAGCAGGCACTGTGGGCAGGCTCAGGAAACCAAGCAAACAGTATGCCTACAGCTTAAGGCAAGGAAATATAAAGTGAGGCGGCCCTAAGATTTGAAAGCAGGGTGAATTAATCTTTTAAGGTGACAAAGTAATAATGGCTATGGATTATAATGGGGGTGTCCCTTAAGACCCCATCAAGAAACCAAAGTGCATCTGTAATAAGACCCAATGGAAATGAAATAATGTTAAATTAGTACAATCTAATCAATTCTATTGAACTTGTCTAAGGAAGTTAAATATCAGGATAGTTCCTGGGAAAGTTTAGAAAAAGCATTAGCCAAGAAACCAGAATATCCTCAGCAATAACAAAAGATAGGATATACTGAAAAACTATCATTAAATCTTGCAATTCTCTAAGTGAATGTATCTTGTTAGTGAATATGCTGCATCAGGCAACAATAACATTCTGGAATTGCCCATTAAGACCACTCGTTCTCTTCCCCTAGTAGTTTGCTCACCAAACCAACTTCCCTGAACTTAGTTATTTAAATCTCTGCATCCAAAAGCCCTAAGGGGATATGACACATCAGTCAGTCTCTTGTGAATTCAGCCAGCATGAGTTAATCCCTCTGGACCTGACCTGTCCAGGCACACAGATAACACCAACCTCTCTGAAGCTGTGGACCAGTTCCTTGAGCCAAAGCCAATGATGGCTGCCTGCCCCAGAGGCATCTGGCATCCTTCTTTGTGAGCCATTTATCACATCATCTAAAGCAGCCTTCACGTCGTTTTCTCCTTCTGGATGTATTTGCACGACTCCTCACCGCTCTCTATCCCCTCACTTGTTTTGTTTATTTTTCTCACAGCATCTATCGCCATCTAACATTATCTTAGGTATATTTGTCTTTCATCAGTCTCCCCCAGGAAAATGCAAGATTCATGCGGGGAAGGACTTTGTTCTGCTCCTCACTGATTCCCCAGAACCTTGCTGAGGACCTGATCCATGGAAATGTGCAATAAATATTTTAAGTAAATAAAAATTTACTTAAAAAAAGAAAAGAAAAGAAAAACGACAGATTCTACCATAGGTCGAGCCAGTAACCTTTCTCCGATTAACATCTTTTGGGTAAAAATAACTAAAGGTACAATAAGATCAGTGGATGCTCTAATACAGAGAGTACATATTATGGTATAGACAGGAAACCAAAGGGCTCGGAGTGCATGTTTGTGCATACCTGTGTGTGTCAGTGTATTTCACACTGAATGGCCCAAATCTGAACATCGCCCTTGTAAAAAATTAGTTTTGTATCAGCTCCTACCACAGGCCAAAATGAAAATAACAACAACAAAAACTGAAATGAAAGCTTGGTTATGTTTTTTTAGAGTCTTAATTTCCAGTTTAACCAAACCCTGTAAGGCCAGTGGGTCTTTGTCCAGGGAACAGATACTGTGAAAATGCTAATCCCTCTATTAGAGGTGAGCTCATCTTTAACCCACTGAGTATTGATAACTATTAAATACTGCGGTATCATCAAGAGAAACGTCTCTTAAACACTTATCTGTTATGCGTAAATATAAAACATTATAATAATTATGAATTTGATAAATGTTTTTCCATATACTCATAGACAGCATGATATACTGGTAAGGGCAGTGGATTGGAGTCTAGTTAAATTCTTTCCTGGACCATAGTTGCCTCCCTCTATAAAACAAGAAGAACATCACCTGCCCTACCCAAGCCAGAGAGATGTTAAAAGATTCAGATTAAAAAAAAAAAGGATGGGGAAAATACTTTGTAAATTGTAAAGTGCCGTAATTATGATGATCTTCATAAATAGCATTAATTACAGCAACCAGTAACTATAAATTAATATGAATAATACAGCTATTGTTAATTATTATTCTTCTTACGGGGAATATCATTCATTAAGTATTTCCTGGGGGTATCAGTAAAGAGGCAGGATTTAATAAGCTCTACAACGTCTGTACTCTAGCAGAAAGTACATCAACTGTCCATCCCTAAGTCACTAGGATATCTAACCACAGAGACTCGAAAGTCACAGAATTACCCTGCACTGTATAATGAAACAAGTAATTATAGCATGCAACTAGCCTGTGCACGTAAGACATCAACTGGTATCCAGCCTCCTTATTCTGCAATCCCTCCGAGTTGGGACTACTCCCCATTTTCAGTTTCTCATATTAGGTTGTTGCAATTTAATAAGTTCCAGCCACTGCAGTGGGATTTTGCACCAAAAGCCCCCCTGTTGTCCTCTGTGAACTTCTGATTAGAGCTTTGCTCTTACATTTTAATCCCTGTCATTAATTAAAATAGGCCTGTTTCTCACTATAGAATCTCTATGTCTTAGCTCAAATAAGTTAATTCCTGCCCAAGGCCCCCCACCCACCCTTTTCTTGGTACGCTCATCTACTGTCTCAGCACCTCTAGATTTAGCAACTATCCTACTACTCGCAACACTTTACACTAGATACCAGAGGCCACAGTCCTATAACCAGCCAACACAATCCTGCACACTTACCAACGTGTCTTCTCCTTTACTGCTTATCACTGTACATTTGCCAGTGACCTGATGGTTAAATAACCTTCCAGAGGCCAACTACCAAAAAGGAAGTTTCTCCTGACTCTTTGCCTAATGCTTTTTCTAGATACCACGCAACCTCCTACAAAGCAGTCATTTTAATAATAACAATTCTCATATTCTTCAACTGTAACTAGACAGATGCCATTGTCTTAGTCCAGGTTCCACAAAAAAAACAAAGCCAGAGACAAATGCTTGCATGTAGGTCCCAAAAAACAGTACTGAAGGACTGGAAGAGTTAAGCAGGGGAGGAGGAAAGCCAATTCAGAGGTTCTGTATTGGGATGGTCATCAGCACAGGCAATTAGGGCTCCATTCTCCTGAAAGTCCTCTGAGGAGTCCTGTGAAATATGCCTCATATCGTCCCGCCTTAGGGTGAAAAAAAAGAATATCTATCTCCAGGCTCCAGTTCCCCATTGGTTTAGAGTTGCTTATGGGGTTATAAACTCTGACATAACTTGTCCCAAGAAGTAGATTGGTGACAGACAAGCCCTAGGACAGAAAATGAGAGGAAAGTATTGCAGATGAGGCAAGGTGCCACCAGGTCATACCTATGCAGAGACAGTCACTATAGCAAATGGCTGATGCATGGAGGTGGAATGAGAGGATGAGAAGCGAGATACAAAAGGGGTCCAGTGACTGTGTCACTTTACTAACAGCTACAAAACTCACAGGAACAATCTATTCATAAGATATTAATTTCAATAATATACTTATTTTCATCAATTCAATAAATATGTATATAATAAAACCTCACCAAAGTACAACTGGGTCTTATAACTTGAAAAATCATCATTCTTAGTGCCACTAGTAGAATTACAGGGTGATGACTCCCCCAATGTAAATACATAGGAAGAGACTTCAAAACAGAGCCCAGAACCAAAATGCACAGCCTGGGATGCCATTTCCAAGAGTCTGACTTTGGATGGGTCATGTTTTAGCCCACATATTGCTAATACGCTAACTACAGGTGATAGACAAGAAGAACCAGTAGTAGTGAGTTATGACAAAGTACACATTTGTATTTACCTATACATCTGTTATATCCAAATATCTTATTTCAAAAGAAATTAAACTCATAGAAAAGTTGAAAAAATAGTAGAATGAACTCCACCCACAAACCAGAGTTCAACCAGATTCAACAATGGCCAACATTTTGCCACACTTCTGCGATCTCTCTCTCTCTCTCTCAGTCTCTCTCTCTCTCTCTCATAACAATAACAAATAAAAGATAGGAGTGATGATGCAGATGAGTTTGGTCAAATTTTTAAGGCTATGGGCAAATTCTACAGCTTATATATAAAATATTCATAAAATGTGGTAAGATTAGAACAATAACTACCCTTCAATAAAAGGAATAAGTAGATTTGAATGAAGCAGCAGGAGAGAGAAGACTTTAAGATATTTTCCAACCCTGACTCAGATGCTAAAGAAAAACAAAGCAAAACAAAACAAAAATGAAAAGTTAAGTATTAAGGTTTGACAATAGCAAAATGTACCTTTTGTCAATATATTAAAAGGTATATAGATTCTGTTTCTTAGTGCATTTAAACCATTTGAAAGAAGTTGCACAAAATCCCCTCCACATACTTCAGCTTGTGTCTCCTAAGAACACCTAATTTTTCGATACCATTATCACATCCAAGAAATTGAACATAGGTGCGGTATTATCTCATATTCACTCACGCTCACATTTCACCAGCAGTCTCAGTAATGTCCTTTTATTTATTGTTAATTCCTGTCCAGAATCAAATCAAAGATCACACATTGACATGACATGCCTTTTTAGTCTATTTTAATTTAGAACAGATGCCCCACCTATTTGTGTCTTCCATGAAACTGACTTTAAAAAAAAAAAAAAATTAGGCCAAGTAGCTTATAAAAAGCTCAACAGTCTGCTTCTGTCTGATGCTCAGTTTCAGATTAAATAAGTTTGGCAGGGACATCACAATGTATGATGCCGTGCCCTTCCCGCTGCATCACATCAGGAAGCTCATGATGTCATTTGGGCCCAGTTTGGTGACGTCCTATGTGATTGCTCAATCAAGGTAGAGTCCACTGGATTTCTCCATTGGAAAAGTGTCCCCTTTCCTTTTAAATCAATGAATTATCTGTGAGACTCTGCTGATATTCTGCTCATGAAGAAACTTTCACCCAATGGTTTTAGCATCCACAGATGATCCTTGCCTGAATTGATGATTGCATTGGTGATTGCAAAACGGTGAGAGGACTCACTAGTAATGAATGGAAATAAATGGATCCTGCTTAGCATAATAACAATTTATTTACTAAGAATTCATTTCCATTTTGAGGTAGGGAAACAGGACTAACTGCAAAGTCCTCTGCTATGAAAAACCATCAGGAACCTAGTGACAAAATCTGGCTATTAAGAAAAACAGTCAAGGGGAATAATCTAATTAATTATAACCAATCTCTGTCCTAGGAAGCTCACACCCTAGAATTAGACACAATACCCAGGGTCACATTCAAAATATGTATGAGCCAGACCTCGTCATCAACAACCCCCAGAATCTTCGGTGAGGGCAAGCAATCACACTGACACAGCACCGCAGGGGGACTTAAAGAGATAAGATTTGTATGTTACTGCTTGAAAAATACCTGAGAGAGAAACTAAATAATCAGAGTGAAAACTTGAAGGACTAAATCCTCGATTTTTAAATCTTGTTTCACAAAGCTCAAGAATTTCCTCCGTGTAACACCAAGTGACTGCCAGTCACTACCCAAGTGTAGGCTTCATTTTGATTCATGAGAAGAAAAGCTTTCCCTGATAGCTTTGGAGTATAAAAGGATCTCACCTTACGGGAACCTAGACGGTTATGATCCCCAAACAGTATACTCTTTCCACATACAAATTTGATGGTCTTTTCAATGGTGTTACTTAACCATTAATAATACAGTATGAATTTCACTTCATTTTTATTTTCTCTTATGGTCAGTAAAGTTTATTATTCCCTTTTTTCTAATATCAGTAAAAACAAAACCAACCAACCAACCAACCAACCAACTAACCAAATGTTGGTGATAGCAAAAAGGATACCAAAAAAGCTGTATTATCTATAAACAACAAACTGTATCCACTTATCATTTATCTATCATCTTTTAATCTTTGATGAAGCTAAGGACACAGTCAATGGATTCCTTTGTTTGTGGTCATTTTTATGAAATTTTTCACCCAAAGCACACTTAACACAAAAAGTGTAGTGGAAAAGGCTCTGGAGTCACACTGCAGGGTTTTGAAACCTGGATCTGCCACTCACCAGTTCTGTGACCTTAAGCCATTTACCCAAAGTGTTCTGGGTCTCATTTCCTCATGCAGTTGTTGTAAGGATTAATCGAGTTCATACATGTCAAGTACTGTTCACATCCAAAGTATTCAATGTTAGCTACTCAATTATTGCTTTGACCACAGTATCAAAATAAATGCTTTGGCTGGCATAGTCAGTGAGTACATAACTTTGAAAAATATTTTGACTGAAAGTGAAAATCAATTGCTGGGGACTTCCGATAGATGGGGGTCCTGCAATGGTGCTGGAAATTAACACATGCAATGGTGCTGGAAATTAACTGTGAAGAACAGAATTCTAGATCAGTGGTTCTGAAACTTTAGCCTACACAGAACCCCAGAGAGAGCTTGTTGAAACACAGATTACTGGACCCCATCCAGAGTTTCTCATTTTCTAGATCTAGAGATCTGGGATGAGACCCAAGAACTTATATTTCTAACAAGTTCCCAGGGAATGCTGATAGAGCTGGTCTGAGGATTACACTTAAAGAACCCCTGCTCTTAGTAGATTTATAATACAATGAACATTTAAAAGGACCGGTGTGTGTGTATATGTGTGTGCATGTATGTGTAAGCAGAACTGAATTTACAAAGTTTTACCTTAAAAACAACCTCTGTTATGTGACATTAATACCAATAGACAATCCAAATAATGGGTGAGAGAGGAGATCTGGATTAAAAATAACTAAATAAAGAGGAAACAGCAGCACTGTTACTTACTATAACCCCCCATGCTACCTAATAATAATGTGCTGTGTAATAATAATAATAATGTGCATCACACTGATTCAGGTATTTACGTAATCAGTGTGACAGGCAGCATTTGGTAGTGAGAATTCTAGAAAATGTGGCCTATTTTACCTAGTAGAAATGTCACTTTATTTAATGAGACTTAGTATGTTGGACGAGAAAAAAACGTTTTAGTTTATGTTGACTTGTTATGTTGACTCTCTTTGCCACTCGTTTAGCTGAAGGGCTTACCTTTCCCAAAACACACTTACGTTATTATATCAAATTCACTTTCCTCCATGAAGACATTACTGAGAACCTAGCTGATACGATAACTGACTCATCTTTGTCTAATTCTCTATGATAGAAAAGTTCATAGGGACCCACTCTTGTTGGTTGGTATGAATGGTTGACTCTTCCCTCATGCTGCTCTAAGAAATAGTTTGTGCTAAGTAGCATGCAATCTAAAGAGGGCATGACCCTCAACCTCAAGCAATTTACTGTTTACTGGATAATATTATGTCTACACCTGCCTTGTATCAAATACACCATGTTCTTTAAGACTCTTTGTAAAACCATGTAGAGGATACAGAGATTTAAAAACAAAAACAATTCCCTTCCTAAGGAGCTTATAATCTCATGGTCTAATGGCTGACAGAAATACAATCACACATGTCTAATGTGCAAAACCAGGTTAAAACCTGAGTCATCTAAGCAGACTCATTTACCCCACACGTTCAGAGCAGTGGGGAAAGGTGCCTCAAAAAGCCATCTTTGGAGCAAACACAGTAGCATTCAAACTACCTAGAGGCACGACGTTTACAATTTGAAGTAGAATAATAGCTTGATAACTGGGAACATGGCATTGAATAAATAGAAAATGAGCTAACAACAGGAGACAAAGAGAGCTTTTCATGGCTCAGTATACCTGAAGCAAAAAAAAAAAATAATTTAAAAAAATAAATCAAGATAAAACCTAAACACTAGGCTTGATACATGCCTCAGATTTTTCCGTCACATTCTCTATTTTCTCATCCTTTTCAGCCCTACCACATTTACCCAAAGTTGGTAATGTTTGGCCAACCCACATCTATTTAAAGCACACAGTCCTGCCACCAGCCCTTGTTGCCAAAAGAGCCATGTTTTGGACAATGTGACTCCACCACAAAAAACACTGTGACCCATAAAAGAAAGGCTGGACACCTGACCAAAGCTCCATAAAGAGACTGGTGAACTTAAACTTTAGCCTATGACAAAAAGATAAACTAGGCAAATAACCTTGCTTCTCATTTAAATCTGAACTAAGGAACATGTAACAAAACTGTCAAGAGGATAAACTATAATCACGATAAACCAAAAGGATCGTGTTCATAGCTAATTATTAATAATCAAAACATATAAGGATATAAGAAGCCACCTATTAGAGAGAGGAGAATAACGGACATGGAAATAATAGAGGAGGGGATTAGAGAGGGGGGAGAGGAAGGAAGGGAGAAAAAGGTAATGAGAGGAAAGTGAGATGGCCCCATCCCTGGGTCTTCTGATGACAGAGCTCATCCACATGGACCCTTAAGATAAACTCCTTTATATGGAGACAGTTTGATGGGCCTCTGTTGAACAGTCACTTTACTGAAGCAGCCAGCACAAGATCCACACATTCAGAGGGATCACAGAGGAAAGCCAGCTCTACACGTGACACCATCAGGCAGTCAACTTCTCCTTTCTGAATCTCAGTTTTTACTCCTATGAAAAGACGGATATGAACCTCTCCAGTCTGCCTTTTTATTTGCTTGTGTACGCTCCCATATTGAACGAGTCTATAATGCCATTGCACAACTTGCTCTTTACGATCTTTGCTGCCCACTTGCAACCAGACCCAACTCACCCGAGTTAGAAAAAGTCAGAACTTCCGCCAACTCAGTTGGAAGTAAGGGAAGGGCCACAGTTAAAGTAGTCTGTGCTCGTGTACACACAGGCAGCCTCATTGTTCACTATTCTATTCATATAAGAAAGCAAAAAGAAAGAAAGGAAGAAAGGAAAAAAAGGAAACCTTCACTTTGTAGTGTGTACCTACTCATTGGATTATTTCTACTAAATTCTAATCTTTATGAAATAAAAATTATATTGATAATGTCCTATCAAAATAGCCCCTTAAAATAAAAATAAAGGTCAATTTGAATAAAAATATCTACGTAATAACATGAAAAAATACATACATGCTCTATCTATCAACAAAATAAGATCTACAAGGATAACCACAATAGGATTAAATATTTGACAATAAAATAGACATTTTTAAGCAGAAAAATTCTCTGGGGAAACTAAAATCATACACAGAACCCCATTATTTAAAAGATAAAAGCAGAGCTGTTCTGGTTAAAGGACGAGCAGAGGAAGCCTAGGGTTCCACCCACGGGGTCCTCCCCATTGCCTCCAGCAATGTCTCCCAAGGCACTTCTATAAAAGATAGTTTGAAAATTACTGCTGCAGATTTTCTAGGCAAGCAATAGATACAGAAATGGCCATCCTTAAGAGCCATCTTGTCAGTCAGTCCACACACACAGTTTAGCAAGCACTGTACCAACTACCTTTCCTGGTGTGTGTGTGTGTGTGTGTGTGTGTGTAAATGAGGTACATCCAATTGAAATATCCATAAAATCATCTGGATCATCCAAAACTTTCCCAGGAATGCTTTACATAATATAATTAACACAAACTTATATAAGTAATAGAAGTTTTTAAAGGTAGAGGAAACAAGTTTGGTTTCCCATTAAGGAAACATTATTCAGGGAGAGCAATGATAGTTTGCAACTATGAATTAAACAGACTGACTGAAATATTGTTGGTTCCCACTGTAGCATACCATATAAAATAGACCATGTCAAGTACTTTTGCTATTGATGTTGTTTTAAAACCTCATGGAACACAGATTTGTTCTTTTACGTTTTGATAATGAAGGGCCGATGAGTTGAAGCATGATAAATTTCAGAACTTTCTCACGTTCCTCAGCAATGTAATAGAAATAACTAGAAGTAAATGTTTGAATACTTAGAAATTTTGTATTAACTTTATGTATTGGCTCATCATCCTCAAACTTTTTTTCCTTGAATCCTTTCTTGACTCCTCAAGATGTTACCAACATTGAAAAACAAAGAAAGTATTCAGTTCCCACGTCAAATATTCCATGTGAGCAGTGAGAGCTATAAAGCGGACATGCCATCAAAATGGATAAGGAGTGAAAAATTTCTCTGAACACTGGTGGTTCGGAGTCTATGCGATAAGCACCATCAATCAGGACTTACAGATAAAGAATGTTTGGGGAAGTATGAATAGATTATAGATGATTAGTACGGGAAAAGTAACTCAGGCTCATGAAATATTTGAACTGGAAGGGGAATTTTAGAAGCTATTGCAACATTTTATTTCAAGATGTCATAAAATCCCCCCAAAGAAGTGATTTAGGTATGTGGGATTCATTAAAGGGACTGGAATAGGACTAAAACCTGAATACCTTACACCATGAAACATCTTCTCCAAAGCAATGACTCATACATTATTTCAACTGTTCTTCTTAAGAACCAATGAAATAAGCAGAGAGTTACTCTCATCCCATCTTCCAGATGAGGAAACTTTAGGGAGGAGAGCACAGGCGCTATCCAGGAATTTCCGGTCTCACTGGTGAAACAAGGTGAACAGAATTGGGTAAGGAGTAGAGTCCATCCTGCAGCCAGTTTGGAATTCTGTACTGAAACAGAGGTGCAAACAGTGCTATAGAAATGTCAGAATAGGTGGAGACACTTACATTTGTAGGCAGACATCGGTGAAAGGAAGAGTCGTAGCTAGCATCTATTCCAATTCCATGATTGTATCAAAGGAAACAAAAGACCAGAAAGTTTAAGTGATTTACTAATGGTCAAAGAGCCAAAAGATAAAGACAGGACAGAGAAACCTAAATCAATGCTTTCTAGTCCCCGTCCTACCACTCAAAATTCACTCTCAAGTAAAAGACTGTATTGTGATTTTCTCCTAAAAAAGCTTCCAAGTATGTTAATGTGAGAAGATGGCTGAATATTTACAAATGTTGATCCAGAAAAGTGCTACGTATTACCTATCCAGTGAGACCACAGAATTCTCTTTAGGGAACCTGAGGGTGGATGTGTAGGCAAGGAGAGTAGAGAAGTGATAAATTAGGCATTTTGTCCTCGTTCTGCCATAACTCAGTAGGCTGACCCTGAGCAAATCACTTTCTCTTTCTAGGCTTGTGTTTAGACTCATCTTTATGTTTTCTTCCAGATTAATGGTTCTTTTCTTCCAAACACATTCATATAACTGCAACCTATCTAATACTATACATAGCTTAAGTTTTCTTGTGTGTTTGTTTTGTTTTGTTTTGTTTTTTTAAGTGGGTGATGACATTTTATTCACTTATAGCCACTTACTGGAACCAAAGTACTCTGTTTCTATTTAGTTTAAGTGTTACTTTGATAATTGAAATTACAGAAGATATAGAGCAGATGCTAATAAGACACAACCTGAAATGCCCATTTCAGAAACAGAGTCACTAATAACAACTTTATAGAGGAAGCTGCATTCAGTTATATTGCTTTGAGAGTTACTAGCTAATTAATGAAAAATGGAAAAAGATAGGACACAGTAGTAACATGCTAGTAAGCAGACAGGAAGGGAAAAGACAAAACTCATCAAGTCTTGTCTCAAAGTCTAAAAACGGAAGAGATATGGAAGAATTACCTAAAATGGCAGGAATCATATTTTTTAACAATAGATGCATCTACTCCCTAATAATCATCATCCAAGATCTATTCCTCAGTTTCCTTTGGTCTAAATTGCTGTTCCAAACCAGTGTTGGAAACTATCCTCTGAGCCAGTAGCATGACTGGCCAGTTACCCAGTCTACTGTATACAGACTAGGACATAATTACTTTTGGGAACATGGGGAAAGAAAATCATAGCCTCTTCTGCACTCCCATCATCAACAGAGAAGTGCTCAGTTTAGAAAAGCACTTTCTTAAATATTATCTCATTAAATTCCCAGCAATCATAGAGATCAGTAGGTATTATTATTCCTATTTTACAAAAGAGGACACTAAGGGTCAAAGAAAAAGAGACTTGTCCAAGTCACTCAGGTGGTGAATGGAAGAACTGGAATCTGGGACTCAGATATTTTGCTGCAAAGTTCTAGCTCTTGAACTTTCTGTGATGCTGGGCTGGAAATGCAAAGGGGAAAGGTCTTGCCTTCAAGCTTCCAATTGAGATTATACATGCCAGTCAGGTTACCATGAATTAGATCATGGATGTAACTATGTTTAAACTCCAAGCTCTAATCCTCTCTTTTGACTTCTGGCTCCCCATTTAGCAGTTTTCATTCACTTTTCCATAAATATTCATCAAACATTCAGGACACATTGATATGAAGGACAGGAATTATTAAGAAGGAAGGAAGGAAGGAAGGAAGGAAGGAAGGAAGGAAGGAAGGAAGGAAGGAAGGAAGGAAAGAAGGAAGGAAGGAAGGAGAAAGGGAGGGAAAAAGAAAGGGTGAAAGGGAGGGAGGGGAGGAAAATTGGTAGTTTTCTCTCTGTAAGTGCTTACAATTACATTACAGAGTTTAGTTTCTCTGCAAATACCCATATTATAAGGTTGAATACCGGTAGGTAAATATTAAAGTATATGAAACACAGATGCTAGAGCAAACAGAGAGAGAGAGAGAGAGAGAGAGAGAGAGAGAGAGAGAGAGAGAGAGAGAGAGAGAGAGAGAGAGAAAGAGATAGAGAGAGAGAGAGAGAGAGAGACAGGCTAAATAGAATAGAAAAATCAGAGACAGCTGCATGGATGCAATGAGCATTGAGAAAATCTTGGGTGGAAACAAATATTTAAGCTATTTGCCTCTTGAGCATAAAGATATAGGAGGAGCACTGCGACGTGCACTAACATTGGCAAATAACCAGTGTTCTTTTAGGTAAAAATAAAGGAAGATCGGACTCAAAGGGTCAGCTGTGGTCAGATTATGCAGGTGTACAAACGCTTGGCATAGAAGGAACTTGGCTGGTATCCAAGGTACAGATATCTAAAGGATAAACACAGTCCCCATGACAAAGGAGAGAGTGGGCAGGGGTAATTGCATCTTGGGACTTAGTGTCGATATGGGAACAAACACATGGTATGACTTACATATATTTTAAGTAGTGCATAGACAATTTAC
Source organism: Rhinolophus ferrumequinum (assembly GCF_004115265.2). Taxonomy (NCBI): domain Eukaryota; kingdom Metazoa; phylum Chordata; class Mammalia; order Chiroptera; family Rhinolophidae; genus Rhinolophus; species Rhinolophus ferrumequinum. The sequence continues at coordinate 57,438,147 of NC_046285.1, forward strand.
ATTAACAACACTCCTAGCAGGAATTCCTTTTTTTTTAATTTTTTTTTTTTTTTTTATGAAAAAGGATGCCATTGATAAAAAATGAGTACGGGGCCGTATCAGAAAGCTATTGATCACTTTAATCAGGAATGAATGTAAATCCCCAAGACAACAAACATGTCTCCCTTCAATTTCAGGAATACAAATTCACAGACTGCTTTGAAAAGACTGTGACTTCCCGAGGTAAAGACTAAAACAAGTCTAAAGGAGGCAAGAAATGATGCTGTCTCAAGCCTCACTATTCTGACCTCAACTTAAAACACCTTTCTCTACTTCAGAATTCTGTTCATGCCTCATTAGAGGCTTTCCTAAGAAATGTTTCCCTTTTTTCCTAGAATATTCAGAGTCAAGTGATAAATCAGATGACAACTACTTAACTTAGCTATAGTTTATTTCCTAGTCTATATTAAAGAACCAAGACAAATAACAAAGGAAGAATGAAAAAAACGGAACTGGTCATTTCTACCTTTCCTTCCCTGCTCTCTCCCCTATGCCAACGTGACCTGTTTTCTTTATGATGTACGCCACTTAAACCACGTCTAGAGGCTTTGTCCTCATCTGTGGTTCAAACTTCAAGTAGAATCCAGGTCTCTACCTAGATTTAAATCAAAAGGATTTAAAGCAGTGAGATGTTTTTACCAAGTCATAACCCCTCTCAGTTTTAGTCCCCTCCCATGATATAGGGGAGTAATAATACAAACTCCACGGGGACATTTCGAAAACCAGGTTGCAGAAGGTCCTGGGAACCATGTGTCAGATAGAATGCCAAGTATATAATAGGCTTTCTATAAATGTTGGCTAGTAGTATGTTCTGTAAATAAGAGGACTAGGTAAGTTCTAGGAGACCCTATAGCTATTAAACAAAAAGTCTTGGTCTCAGAGTGAGGCTTCATTTCGGTGGCTGAAGACAGATCCTATAAGAAGAAAAAGGCTGGAGTTTTGAAGGGAAGCTGAGCCCCCTCTGAGAACAGAAGTACCTCAGATGCCCATTCAAAGGGAAAACTTTTAGTCCCCCTCCCAGATTTACCAAATCGGAACCTTTGGGAGCAGGGTCTAATAGTTGGCATCGGACAAGCCCTTCATTCATCCCCCAGTTCTTTTCCACATTAAATTTGAAATCTGCTGGCCTAGAATTTGGTTGCCAGGTGCTAATGCAACTGTTAACAATAACTGGAACAATTTCAGTAAAATCCCACAGCTCTAAACGCACTTAAGGAGAATTTTTTACTAATACATTCTAACCCAATTCCTGAAGACAGGGAAAATACTTTTTTCTCATTTGATAGTTCTGTGTTCTCACCCACAGTGCCAACAGAGCAAACACAATCGACTTCACTTCTCCTCCTTTGTAGAAATGGCAACATTTACCACCTCGAAGGGGTGCTGTAAGTTCCCATTCATTGGTGTTTATAAATTCCTCGGAGTGCTCTGAAAAATCAACTATAAGTTGGCATTATTCATAACACCCTGTTGGAGCTTAATACATATTCAATTAAAAAACAATGACAACAATACAGCAATATCCACAAATTAGCATTAATTATAGCCCTGTATTATTCTCACCCTACTGCCACAATTGTATCTAGGTGGAGCTGTTTATGTCTGAAGACTGTATAGTGTAGAGTCCCTCTCAATAATGACAAGCAGCCTTCGCTCAATGGTACCAACATTTCCTCTAGGAGAAGTTCACATGGCCCTTGCCTCAGAGTTCTAATTTTTTAGAGGATCTTCTATTTGCAAACACGAGGACAGAAAGTAAATACTTCTCCCCTGAAGAAAGTCAGGATCCTACAAAGCATCCTGGACTCCTCTATTTCCTGTAGCCCTCTCTTTCCAAATTGCTCTGGACTCTAGCTCCCTTCATCATGATAATGGCCACCGTCCCGGTTCAGGCCCTCATCTGCCTCAGTAGACTCCTGCAGTTGACCTCCAAGCCTTTCTACCATTGCCACTTCTGAACAGTCAAGTCCTGCTATATTATAGAATTCTATCTAAATAGAGATCAGGTAATTTTGGTCTCCTTCATAAGGGTCTTTATTGTTCCCTAAAGATAACTTTGGCCTCAGATTGAGAAAAATCTCAAAACTGTCATCAAAACTACTAAAGAGAAGTAATTCATTTATTTGAATTGGGAGAGTGGCTGTAAGACACTCAGAGAAACTTCTACCGAAGAAAGACAGCAGACAGAAACTCTCAGGCAGAAGGAACAGTTTAAGCAAAGGCTATAAGGCTCTGTTCTCTCCATCTATGTCGTTCAGGTTCAGTTTCCTCCAGGGGGCAATAATCTGATAGGTAGCCAAACCATCCATGGGGATCAAGGAGTGTCACCCTTCTGTCCCCCAGCCTCTTCCCTGCCCTGTCTCTCAGCCACCAGAGCACATCTTGCTGTAATGGGTTTTGCTGACTCTGCATGAGCCTTTGACATGCATAGTTGAGGTTGAGGAATCTGTGCCTAGTGGGTTTGAGGTTTCATCAAGAGAAAAAGAAGGAACTTATGTGATTTCACTGAGTAACTATTTTCACTACAAAAAATTCCCATTATTTATTTTTCCCCTTTTTGAAATGGCACTAAGGAAACACATGCCAGACTGCCATGAACAAAGCTGTACTTTCCAAACAGTAGCAAGGACTAAATATAGAAAAGCTTGATTTGTTCATCATATATATAACTTCCTTCCCTGTTTCCTTTCCCCACCGCCTTGAGCCAGTGCGTAGAAGTGGTACACGCTGAAACATTTGCATGCTACAACAGCATCAAAAGCATCATGGGGGTGATAAGACCATATATAATACACCCTCCACAGATTTTCCAGAGAATTCCTATTGCCAAGACAAAGAATCAATCAATAAATCAATCCACAAATATCAACATAATATCAAAAAATGAGATACAGACGATGCGTCATAGAGGAATTTGAGTGGGATCCAGTCTTCAGACAGTTTCTAAAAGGGGAAAGAACAAGAGGATAATACAATGAGTTCAGGCCGATGTGTTCTACAACCTCCAGGTGGGGTTGGGGCCAGCTCTCCTACTAACTGTGTCACCTTGGGCAGTTCACTTAAAAAGATCTGTCCTGCCCATTTCCTCATCACAAGAAAGATGGCCTGGATTAAGACCCTTTCAGATATGAAGTACTATGATTTGTGATGTGAAATGATTTCTACATGTCCCCTCATGTCACATTATGATTCTGGTTTTATGATATATAGTTTGGAGGCAATATTAATGTGCATAATATAATTACATCAGTCCACAAAAAGACATCTATTAAGTGGCAGGAAAATGAAACATCATTAACTGATTTGTCCATTAAGTGATTCATGGTAGCCTTTACTATGAACCAGATACTACTGGATACTCTATACTCTTTAATCTTAATTAATCCTCAGAATAACTCCCTAAGTTATTCCCATTTTGCATGTGAAGATGAGTAATCAACTGGTAAGCAATAGAGCAGGGTTTCCTGGTATGCAACCCTAGGCTCATGTCACTGTACCACACCACCCAGTCTATAGATTCGGGCTGCAGAGAAGGGAGAGTTGGGATGAGCTGGTGGTAGCAGAGGCGGTGCGGAGGGCTGAGTTAGGTTATTCAAAAAGGAAGGATTTCTGATCAGCTGATTAATAAGGCTATTCCAAAAAAAGAGACACAAGGACAATTAACTCTGTGTGGCAAGCTGATGATGAGAATATCAGCCTCATAAGAGCAAAGACTAGGAAGAGCATGAGAACATCAGCCTCCTAAGAGCAAAGACTAGGAAGAGCACAGTGGGGGCAAGATATGCTTTAAACGGTGCCATAAGTCATGGAGTACTCTGAAAATCAACCAACAGAGGAAATTTAATGGGGTAGGCAATAAAAAGCCATAGGAAGAAAATAACATTTTTTGAAGACCAATTGCATAGAAATATGCAGCTAGAATAGACAAGCAAACAAACAGAATCAAAGCAAAAATTCTATGTGATTCAGAGAAGGAAGAAGCTAAGACAATGGGTGGGAAAATGAAGGGACTCGTGCAAACCTGAGAGTCATGTTTGAACCAAAAACATGTCAGATCTTGGTGACCGATATGTTAAAAAAGTAAGACCTATCAACAATAACCAGAGTTTAGAGTTTGGGAGACTAGAAAATATGGTGGTATCTCCAACAGAATGGAAGCCTTGGGGGAATATGATGAGTAGAATGTGGAACATATTAAATGTGAAGAGACAGAAGGTTTTCTCTGTAGAAAGACCCTATAGATAAATGGCACATAATTTGTCAGACGAAAACACAGTGCCAAGAGTCATAACGAGTTCGAGTCATTAAATAAACAGAGATCGAAGATTGCCTCTATTCGAGTTTTGACTTCCACTAAGAGAAGACTGATCAGAAAAGAGAACCCTGAGTGGCTACCTAAATTTAGGGTCAGAAAAAAAAAAAGAAAGAGGAAGAGGAGGAGGAGGAGGAGGAGGAGGAGGAGGAGGAGGAGGAGGAGGAGGAGGAGAAGGAGGAGAAGGAGAAGGAGAAGGAGAAGGAGAAGGAGAAGGAGAAGAAGAAGAAGAAGAAGAAGAAGAAGAAGAAGAAGAAGAAGAAGAAGAAGGAGTAAGAGGAGGAGGAGGAGGAGGAGGAGGAGAAGAGGAAGAAGGAGAAGAAGAAGGGGAGGATCTGACAAAGAGAGAAAAGGAATCATCACAGATATAGCACAGGAACCATGAATGTTGTGTTTAGTGAAAACTGGGGAAGTGAGGCGTCTCAAACCATCAAGAGTGTTACCTGCCTTAGAAATGTAGAAGAACATGGCAGAAAAGTTAACAGTCACTGGAGTATAAGAGGAGGTGGTAAACACATGCAAGAGTCATTTCAGTAGAGCTGGAATAAGTCTGTGCTAGGATAGTAGCTTAAATTCCAATTTACAGAGAGAAACATGGTGGGGCAGGGGAGGGGAAGGAGAGGAGAGAGGAGAGAGTCTCCTTTCATGAATCTGTAACTCTATGAAAATATTTCGCTATAGTTGCCATGGCCTAAAACTGGTTTGTATCTCCACTGGGTCAGAAGAGAATTACTAAAGTGATACTGTACCACTTTCAATAGCTAAAAGGAAATGGAAACGATCCTCTAGGAATATTTCAACTTACAAAATGTCTTGATGTAAAATGATAATAAAAATGATGAAGTCTCCTGAATGTGCACAGTGGTTTGCCATATTTTTTATTCAATTGTTTGATCATCTCTTAATGGAATGCCTAAGTGTGAGCCAACCAGGTACTCTATGAAGTTCTGAAATAGGTCTTCTGGAGTCAAGACCTTGACTCTGAAGTATACATATTGTGTAGTAAGCTGTTGTTTGAATCAATACATCTCTATTCAGGGCACAGTTTGTCATCATCTTTTCAATACTCACCATACAAGCAAATATACCATTTAAAGGCTCTAGAAGCAAAGACACCATTTAAAGACTATATATTCACTGCTCTACATATGGGTGGATGTAGTTTCCTATAGAATTAAAGATCAAGGATGTTGAAATAATATTACAAACAAATTATTTTATAAGATAAATCCTTTACTGATTTACAAAGTGCCATCAAATGGGTTATTTTCATCTCATTGTCATGAAAACCCAGAAGATAGGAGAAATAGGATTCTGACACTAGCTCTATGACTGAAGAAACAGATTTGGCTCTGAGGGATGATCTGCTCCAAGTCACATATCATCTTGATGTGTCATCTCCAGTTCAAAACAAAAAGGTGGCTGTAGGACAGACAGAGACTCCTTTAAGCAATAAAGGGAATGAGACAGATGATGGGGAAAGAAGGGAATTTCTGAACTCTCTCTCTTTCTTTCTCTTTCTCTCTCTCTCTCCCACTTTGTATACATATATATATGTGTGTGTGTGTGTGTGTGTGTGTGTATATACATACACACACACACACACACACACACACACACACACACACACACATATATCTCATACACCAAATCCTTTACTTCTAAACATAACAGTAAAATAACATTTCTTACAGGGTAAATCCTCTTCTTATTGTGTCACTCCCACAACCCTTTTTAAAAAACTGCCATAGAAACATTATTTTTTTCCCACCAGGTACCACCAATGTTACATTTTTTCTACAATAATAAAAATTGACATATTTACTAAAGTTTATTGATAAAATAAATATAAAAACAACTACAAATTATGACAGAATTTCATTTTAAAGTTCTATAAAGAGCTTTCCTATATTTTAAAGCCAAAGTACATCCTTCCAATCTGTAAAGATACAATTAAGAAAGAAAAAAAGAAAGAAAGAAAGAAAGAAAGAAGGAAGGAAGGAAGGAAGGAAGGAAGGAAGGAAGGAAGGAAGGAAGGAAGGAAGGAAGGAAGGAAGGAAGGAAGGAAGGAAAGAAAGAAAAAAAGAAAGGAAGGAAGGAAGGAAGGAAGGAAGAAAGAAAGCTGAAGACAATACTGTAATAGAGGATTCTACAACAGAACTCATCAAAAGCGTACAGATAATAAAAGTACTTGGAGAGGAAAGTGACAATTGGTGTTTTGTGTCCTTCTCTGAAACAGAATAGAAAGGAAGAATAACAATAAAGTAGTGATGGCAAAAGAGAAAGAAATGGACTGGCATGACTCAGAAAAAATGCAGGGTTTCATCCCTGCCGAGGATGCTTAATGCCATGGAAACCTAGAATAGTACTTAACCTCTTGGAGCCTCAGTCCCTTCACTAGGACAAGACGGAAGATGTATCACATGTAAGACTACATTTTATCTATTAGACGTGCACAAATTCCTGACTTTTGAATGGATCAAGCAAAATCAGCTACACACAAAAAATCTCCTTAAAACATTAGAGTTTCAAAAATAAAATTTGAGTTAAATCCTTAGGTTTTTGGTCTTGGCATCCTTTACTCCCTCATTTACTCCTCCTTCAGTTCAAGTTTTTTGTGCTCATATTGAGTGGATTATGTAAATTATAAAGGAACTAAAGGATTTGTGAGCCCAACAGGCTTCCTTACTAAATCCATGGATAAGAAGTGCATGGTACAATCTGTGAGGGGACTGGCAGAGAATATGCTGGAGGCTGGGATGGAAGATGAACTTCTTTCCACTAAAGAATTACTATTCTTTAAAGAAAGCTATCTTGATAGCCCCTGGTCACCAGCCACGAACACATTGTTGATGACTTTGGCTGCTTTTTGAGAATTTTTTAAAAACCTGCCTTCTCTCATTGGTAAGGGAATTGATACCAAGCCAAGAGGCTTAAAAGTCCCCAAAATGCACTTTGTTTTTGTCCATTTAAAAATAAATCACTGCTTCTGTGACATTTGTTGTAAGATCTAAACAAGTTGCTTGACTCATTGAGCCTTTTTTAACTTTTTTAATTTGTTAAATTATATTTTACGATTTATAATTCAATATGAAAGTATAAAGAGGTGATATTTTATTACCAAGGCATTGAATTGTAGAGCTGTAAGAGCTCTAAAATTTAGTTTAATTCAATCATTCACTTTGCAGAGGGCGTTGGTAGGAGTATTTCTTTAGCAGAAAGACTTACGTCCCCGAGTATACAAGCGCAAGGGATGAGATCACTGGTGGACTTTGGGAAGGCCTGGTGAAAGCAAAGGAGAGCTGTAACTGTGGCAGAACTCAGCACAGAGACCACCTAGCCCAGAAGAGCCCATTAGTAATGGCACCAACAACAAATATTTCCTACGTCTTCTGCTATGTCAGGTACATACACTACTGTCGATGTGCATTATCACTTTGCAGCCTCAAAGAGGTAGTACAATAATTATGCCCATTTTACAGATGAGCTAACTGCGATCAATAACTGCACTCAGTGAGTGGGGAGCCAGGTGTGAACTCAGGCAGACTGGATCCAGCGCACTGTGTTAGCCAACAAACTTAGCTGTCCTTGAAGCTGTACTTGGCTTAGATAATGCAAGCAGGGAAGGCATTTCTGTGGAGACCTCAAGGGTAACAGTGAGCTTTAGATTAACAGCAAAAGGTAGCAGTAACTGAGCTGACTTCAAGCTGCTACAACAAAAACAGTGATGGGGTAGGGGATCCTCTTTGGAAAGAACGTTTGAGGTACACAATGAAAACCAGTCAAAACAACAGTAAAATTGCTTCACGAGTTTATCCTTTCTAATAAAAATTACTTTGCCACATTTCCTGACACTCTGGTGACATAGTCATTAAGAGGCATGAATAGGAAATGGTGAGGGAAGAACTTAAAAAGGCTTGAAAATTCAACCAAAGACCAGCCCTCAGAAGGCATGTATGCATGGCATGGAAAATAGAGTCTTTCCTACCTGCTTATGGGTCCTCACAACTAATAAACAGCCTTGTGGGCTGCGCTAAAGCTTGCTGGTCTGCTCTTGGCATGAGTATCTAAGAGAAACCCTTTTGCTACCCCGCCTCCCCTAACTGCACACATACGGTAAAGACTGGATGCAGATACACTATGGCTGCCCTGATATTTAAAGGGCTACATATTCTCAATCTAGATAAAAGATAAAGTGCAGAGAGCAAGCTAGCTAGGCCTACCAGAAGGGCAGATCCACAGCCACTGCCAACCACACTTTCTCTCCAAATTCAGGTGGATATAGATTTATAAGTCAAGGGCAGATCATCACCACAAAAATGCAACCTAAACTAAAATAAAATAAAATATAAAATAAAACAAAATAAAATAAGCAAGCAAGCAATAGGATTCTTCCATATGATAAAACTATTGAAAAAGAATACCAATATGAAAGAGAAGAAATCCAAAACCATAATATAGGAGTTCCATAAAAAAGAAAAAGGCAAATCAAAGATTAAAATGCTTATTCCAAATAACACACAAAAAAAATCCTGTTTGGCTAAATAAAAACCTGACTCCTCAGATGACACAGATTCACGGAATGCTAAGTAGAAATACTAGGGTGAGGGTGAAAGGACCTGTATCTAGATATGTTGTAATAAAATTACTGAGTCCCACAAATAAAGCTTTCAGGTCAAGCAAGAAAGAGTTACTAAATTACAGAAAGAATCAGACCGGCATCTGACTTCTCATATGCAACACTAAATACTAAATGATACTAAATGATAGCATAGACATCTTTGTAGAATACTGAGGTTAAAAAAAAAAAACTTGATCTTAGAATTCTAGTTGCAGCCAACCTTTTACTTAAATATGAAGGCACAAAGAAGTCATTTTCAGATATATAAGAACTCAAGAAATACATCACTCACATGACAAAAAACATCACTTCATGAAGTACTGTGGCAGAAAAAAAAAGAACAAAAAGGTAAGGAATCGGGATGATGAATTCAGGAAAAAGAAATGGTAAACAAGAAAGTGCAATAAACAAGTGAAAGCTATAGTTTATTAATAATGTGGTGGTACAATTTAATGTGAGAAATGATTCTTTTAAAAAGTGCTACAAAGGTTAAAATAGTATAACACATTCTCCAAATTGTTTTAAATACCACTTTGGATGAAGCAGGGAGAAGAATGTTCAAGCTTCATATGGCATACGTATTGGGGGTGGGGTACATACGCATATCAAAATTGTTCCCTGAGAGAAGAAACATGTTTGAAAATATTTAATCTATGTTGTTTGACTTATTTACATTCCTAGAAAAAAACGCATTAATTTTTAGACATAGAAAAAAATATATTTCGGCTTTGAAGAAATCACTAAGATTCTTTATGGGAGAGACAAAATGGGATAAAACTTCCACTGACTCAGAAAGAACCAACTGCAGTTTCACTTAACTTTTGGCAAAGGAAATTTTCTGAAGTATACAAATATCATAAATTATTCCCTATTTAAAAAAAAAAACAAAAAACACAGGAGGTAAAGTAAACCTAGCCTTATTGGTTATTCCTATACAACTAGTTTTCTCATAAGACGTTTCTTTCACAACAGGAGGCATGCGTGTGTCTAGATTATTCCAATGGTAATTGAGTTGATAAGAGTGAGTGGGTGTGTATGTGCACATACTCCATTATCAATTCCAGAGAAAACGTTTATCTCTTTAAATGATTTTTTTTAAAAAATAAGGAAGAGAAACTATGGCATTCCATGAAAAAGGCTCAAGTTGCTAAGTGAAACATTGGAATAGTCCCTATCGGCTCTAGGCCTGCTACTTTCAAAGAAGTTTTTACAAGTCTAGACACCGAAAATACTTCTTTCTGCTCAAATGAATACCCAATAAGACAATGATTCAGAGTGAAAGACAAACAGGAAAACTTTGACATTCGCTTCTAGAAAGTCACATTGACCCGAACCAGCTACATGCCTAAGAACCCACCAGCTCCGTTAAACATACACTGACCTACATATGCGGACCATAAAAGGAGGAGATAATCGCCTAGCAAGCTGCTGCTGCTGCTGCTGCTGTTGCCACAGTCACAAACAACCTTACAAGGCAACTAGGGTTTGCTAACCTAATGCCCAAGGGAACAGGGCGAAGGGCCAGGAAGAAATAAGCATCTCAATCACTCCTTTGGTATGTTTTCATGGATCAAGATACTCTTGTATTTTCACTGCACAGAAAGGACAAGTGCTTCAGAATGGAATGAATCAAGCTTTTACTGACCATTTTGGTTTTGCTCTGGCGATACTGTACACCACCTCCGCTCTGAGCCTTATAGCCTGGATCTGCTCCTCCTTTACCCAGACTCCTCCTTCCTTACCCCACTACCAGGCGCAGAAGGGATGCCCTCTATACCAGGGTATGTTCACACCATAGAAAGCAAGTCCTGCTACTTATTTCTATGAGTTCATGGATGGACGTGGTCATTCTGTGGGCCTGAGCTCCTTACGTCTACCAGAAAAATTCTGTTATTCAATTTTGTGACCAGGATACTACTCAACTAAGGGTCACAAGACACAGATTGTGCACCAGTTCTACTAAAATGTCAATAGATTTTTAAGTTATCATTGATAAATGAAATACATAAAATAGGTAAGTGGATAAGTGACTATAATCCCCAATTCACCCTACACTTATATGAGATTTAAAATTGTTTTCACAAGAATAGAAATGAGTTGGCCTACAAATTTTTGGAGACCGACTTAAAGCAAGACCGTAAATGACTGCAGAAGTTTCTCTTCTTTCTTCTCTTTTTAACTAAGTCTGGGCATTTCCCTAAGTTCAGTGCATAGATGACGTTTCCCTGTTCTCACTTTCTCCTCAGAAAAGTCACCTCTTTCAGTAGCTTTATTCATCAACTCCTAAGGGCAGACATCACCTATGTCCCTCCTGGCTTGACAGTTTCTTTGAAAGTGCATTATTTTCTAAGAGAGTCAGCAGAAAGTCAGTGCAAGGAAATCATAAAGGAACAAATTTCAGTTCAATAAGAGAGAAAAAATTAGCATTTGGAGTAACCAGAGGTGGACAAAACAGTCTGTTTTCTGAGGTGGAGGGACTGGAGTTATAGTAGCAAATGTGGCCATCCTGCCTAAATGAACGGAAGAGGAGATACGAAAACTGAAAAGTGTAAAATCACTGGATAGCAGGCAAGTAAAAGCAAGCCACGGGACTGAGTCACAATGGAAAGAGCAGAGTTAAAAGTTGTCAACTGGAGATCACGGGAAAAAAAAAAAATCAAGTAGAGATGCTGTAAAAAGGAGAAGTTAAATATCAGGCACCTGAACTCAGAGCCGTCAGGTATTAGCACAGAAGTCCCTGAGGAGCTCAAGGAAGTCTGCCAGACAATCAGAGCTGTCTGCACGGGGTTTCCCACAAGTGCAACATATTTTGCCTTACAGTGTGTTAAAAGCACCACCATTTGGCATCCAACAACAGATCTGGGGATGTCACCTTATTTTTAAAATAGTAACAAATATCTTCAATAAATCACCAATGATTTCAGAAGGGCAAATTCCACAGCCAGAAATGCAGACTTATCACACTTACTTCGTGCTTTCCTTCTCCTGTATTCTTATTCTTGTTACTCCATTTCTGAAAAATCCATTCCCTCTACCTGAAAATAAAGGTCTTACCCAGCCGCCAACATCCAGTTTAATTGAAATTGTTTCCAACCTTCCTGCATAGCTCTAGCCGTGGTTAATTTAGGACTTAGAATGTGCTTCTGATCAAAGCATGATGACCAAGGCATAACGTACCATGAAACACCTTGATTCAGAAGCTGTGTATACACAAAGCTTCCAAACTTGATTTGGATGTTGTCGTTGATCATCTTTTCAACCTTTAACATTGCTTTACCAATAATAGTCACCCATAAACATTTTAGTAAATAGAAAGAAAAAAAAATTAGGAGATTCAAACAACACAAAGGGACTTGAATTCTGATCTCTAATTTCCTTGGAAATCTGAATTTCTATGACACATCCCCCCACACCCCCTTTGAAACTACTCTACACAATGCTATACACATGCCCATTATGGCTGAAATAGGAAGCAATTGCCAACTGTGGCATCAGCTCAGACAAAAAGCTAACAGTTCCAAAGTTGGGACTCAGAGCGTTAGACTCACAATGCCAAGTTCTAAGGCTATAATCCGGAGCATGTGTGCCTGAGTTAGAGAAGGTATTGAATTTATAGCCAAAGAAGAACAAAGGAATGAGTGAAGGGACTGCTCAATGGTCACACCAAACCTTACAGGCACTGAGGTCAAACTGATCATGATAGAAAATATCTCATTTGTTTTCCAAGGGTCATCTTTTCCCATAAACATGAGAATTCTCAATACAAGAATTGACACTAAATATTTATCTGCCTTTTGCAAAGGAAAAAAAACAAACAAAAAAACCCGTTTACAGCACATATCAAAAGTTCAGTGAGTCCAGCAGAACTCCAGCAGCAACTGAGCCTTCCAAACAAGAAGAGCACATAACCCCTCATTTGAACCTTATAGCCTTACAGGCAGATACAGCACTAAAGTAAAACCATGTGCATGGGCCATCTGGTACAGTGAGAAGAAGTACAAATCCAGGAGTCAAGATGTCTCACACTCAACAAGAGCTCAGCCAGGAACTGCGTGATCTACATCTCCGTGGGTCTCAGTTTCCCCATTTGTAAAAAGAGGGAATTAATTCATTTAGCAAGTACTTGAAAAGGTTTTAACTAGATGCCTGGTGCCACGGTTGGTCTAAATGAGCTCAAAGGTCCCTTCCAGCTCTGCAAATCTTATAATTCTTATAGTCTCACTTAGTAGACGTTCTTTTGGCTCTGACCTGAAAATTTGGCTGGAAACATAAACAGGCTTCTACATAAAAACACACATTTACCAGCTATAATTTGGACTTGGCAACAGGAGATTTCACCATGGCTGAGAGGAAAAAGTGCAAAATTGTATCCAGTGAGTATTATTACTTTGGATTACATTAGAGCTCATATCTAAAGGTGGTGCAGGTATGGCTGGGGCCCCGACCAAGTCTCTATCTCATCACATGCCTGTTTTCTTTTGAATTCGCCAACAGTCTTCCATATATATTCAGTATAACACGTCACTCCCTACCAGATTTGTCCTTTTCCATTTGGCAAACACTATTTTATTTTTTATCCTTCTTCCTTCTGTTTTGCAATGAACATAAGCCAACATGGCAACAGGCTTTTTGTTTATTTCCTTCCTTTTCAAAAACAAAGTCATGGTTTCAGAATAGTTATCATGACAAGGCCCATACAGAAAAACACTTTTGTAATTTTAGGAAAACTTCATGTTTGAATTTTTCTTAATGAAACCCTTTGCCAAAGCCTTATTATTTTCCTGCTGCTGTTATTTTTATATAGTAATAATTATAACATCAAAATATCTCTATAGCTATTATAGTTTAGCAATTTCCAATCCATCTATATTTCACTCAATTATTAGCGGTAGATACAGTTACCTTATTTATATTTATGAGGAAACCAGGACTTAGTGTGACAGGCTAAAAAAAAATCTAACTAGAATAACTAGAATAAGCTGCTTAACTGGTATTCAAACACAAGTCTTCTGTCACAAAATCAAACAGACTTTTAGAAATAAAGATTTAAAATGCAATAGTTTCTATAATGATCCCAGAGAGAAGATAGACTAAGTAAAGTTTTTAATTGTGTAAATTAATTAATATGCAAAAAATCACCCCCAACAAAATAAGAGCAAAAGCATATTAAAGGCAAACTTTACTTTTTTATTTTAATAAAGTAAAAAACTTTACTTTTTATTTTAATAAAAAAGTACTAAAAATAAAGATAACCAATCATATTATTTTTATTTACAAAGGGACCTCTCTGTTGCATAAAATAAATATAAACTTTGTAAGACTACTATCCATTGCTGGCATCTGATCTCTGTTTTCACTAGCTTACAGCAAGATAAAGTGTAGGAAATGTATTTAAGACAGAAAATTTGTAATAGCATCTCAAAGATCTAGCCTTCAGACTGAATGGGAGCTTACTGGTTATAACTGGAACATGTTAATGTCAACTGATAAAAAAAAAAAAAAAAGTCTTCTTCTATTTCTCACAATCTACTCTGTGGAAACATACCCCCCAAGAAATCCACAGGACTCATCTCCCTACCCCCACCCCTGTCCTCCTCTTAGCCTTTGTCAGGGGTCACCAGCTCAGTGAGGTCTTACTTCATGCCCACCCCAGGGAGACCATATCTTTTCCCTGTTCCTTGATCCCTAGCACTGACCCCATTCTTACATACTTTATAATGTATATGTTTTATTTACTTCAACTAGTTTCACTAACATAAAGTGTCATGTGGAGAGAACCCTGTCTGTCTTTTTGCTGAAGAATTCCTGGTGTTAGAAGGGTGCTCACACAGGAGCACAGAATATTTGGTGAATGAATGAATCATTTCTTCCTTTGTCTCCCCCAACCTGAAATTGAGGAGATAAAATCCAGACGATGGATTGAGCTGTTTAAGTGATTATGTCCTAAGGTTTTTCCTCTTTAAAACGTACTACAGGAAATTATAAACATATAAAGATAGATTAAAAAATACAACAAATCCCCAAGCACTCAACAATTATCAACCCACAACTAATCTTTTCCCACCTACATTGTCACTCAGTAAACTCCCTACTCTTATTATTTTTAAGCAAATATCAGACGCTATTTCACTTGATCCACAAATATTTCCAATGTTTCTCTAAAAGATAAGGTTGTCTCCCCCCCCCCTTCAACCCACCTACAGTAATACCACCACACCTGAAATAACAATACTTCTTTGAATTTGTTATGAAGGTTTCCATCTTGACATGAATGGTATTTGGCTGCCTAAATGGTGGCAGCTAGTCATTAGCGACACTGCGGGATCACAGGCTGAGAACTACTTCTAATATCTTTCTGACTCCAGCCCTGAGTTACTTTGCAATCAACACCTCTCTGGAGCATAACAGTTGTATATAAATCAATACATACTATAATATGCATCCTTGACCTCATTCAAAAGAGAAAACGGATGTTTGTTGCTGCTTTTGCTAGAAAGATGTTGCTGACCAATTAGGACCCACAGTGACCAATCAGAGCCTTCAACTACCGGCCTTACTCATGTCGAATGCAATGTTTGTGGATAGAGAAAACAAGCAATAAAAAAGCATGGTTGTGTGTCTCTGGGATAACAAGAAAATGTGAACTTCTCAAATGGCATTCTTAAAAAAATGGTTTTCAGTTTCAAAACGAAATTAGTAGGGAAAAGGATTTCCAAGGCTTCGGAGTTGGGCATTTTGCATTAAAGTGCCTTAGCGCTGTGTGAGTAGTAAAGCTCTCTGTAGGCTCGGGATAAATGTTTATCCGCCACAGAAACAATCACTGAATTCATGAGCTTCCTAGCTGGCTTATAAACATGACTTTAACCACAGATCTTACCTGTGCCCTGAAAGCACCTTCATCAAGGGGTGGTGGAGGAGGGAAGTTTCCAGAGCCAGATGGAAGAGCACCGGCATCCTCTAGAGGTGGGGGTGGGGGTGGAGGAAAATCACCTACAGAAAGAAAACACACACAGGAAGTCAATATGGATACAATTTTATAGCACTCTTAAAAACACATATTTGCTGCCATTTCACTGCTTTGCAATTGGTGTTGACACATACTTTTTTTGTCTTACATGACAATTATTGCCTATCCTAGTTCTTCTCACTTTAATTAGTAGCCTTAACTTTCAGAAGAACGGGGACCAGATTTGATACCTAGAAGGACATAAAAGCTAGTCTGTGGGGGGTTGGGTACATTTAGCCCAAACGGGGAAGGTGCTTGGGGTGGTGGATTACGGAAGTGTATAAGACTTAGAATCCTTACCCTCAATAAATTTTCAGTCAAGTAGAAGAGGGAAAAAAAAATGCACACACTAGTAAGAATCATACAAGTTGAAATTTATTAAGGTGTACAAACAAACTCTTCAGAATGTTAAGATGAAGGAAAGCTTATGTCCAGGTAGAGAAACAAGGAAGGCTTTACTGAACATTTAAATTGCTCCTGAACATTATGACATGGGGAGCACTCTAGGCAGAAAGACAGTAGAATAAAGGCACAGAGGTCAAAAAATTCAGGGCCTGAGAAATAAAGAGCAAGTTACAATATAACATAAATATAAGAATGTAAAATAATGCTAGTAGGCTAGAAAAATTAGAGCAGTGACAGAATAAGCTTTTAAGTGTGTTACACGTCTATCAAAGAATTTGAATTTTGTCACGCATACAGTGGAGATCCATCAAGGATTTCTGAGAAGGGAACGCTTGGTTGCAGTATGATTTACTAAAGACTAATCTAAAAGTACATGCAGGACTGAGTAGGAAAAACTGGAATCCGAAACATCTGATTTGGAAATCCAGATGCAATACAAACAGAAAGTAATGAGACTTTAGGATACTAAGAAACCCCAGCATCACCAACCCATGAGAATAGCGCACTGACGTTAGAGCCACTAGAAGAATGTGCCTAATTTCTAAGATCTGAGGTATAGACATATATCCAAGAGCTCTACGGGTTCATGGTATAGAATCTTTTCAAATGTACTCTCTGCAAGAAATTCTGTTAGGAAAAGGAAACTGCCATTTAGAGAAAAAAGTCTTTATTTGTCCTTTTTCTTTTAAAAATAATACTGCAGATATGTTGGGGAAAGGCTCTCCTCTATTTATGAGTAAGTAGCATTTTCCTGGCATTCCAGCTGTTCAGCACTGAGTGGTAGGGCCACAGGCCCTATCCCTCAGCGAGCTGCTTTGGGCTAGTACCAAAGCACCACAACTTATATCTCCAGGAAAAAAAGGAGTCTAACGTACACAGTGGAAGGATGGCGACTTGGACCGGTTGGTCTGATACACTTTTGAGATGGTTCCCTTGGGCTCCATGTGCCTTATGAATAACGGTCTTAGAGTTGGAAGAGGAGCTAACAGCTGTCAAGTCTAGAGCCCTGCCATATTCGGACTACCAAGCAGTCAAACACTACAATCTGTTTTTTGGACTCTCACTATGTACCAGGCGCTGCGCTAAGATTTTCATACACTACCTCTTACTCCTACACAGCTCTCCATGCTGATGGTTCTCAGAGTTCAGAGTTCATCAGGGTCTCTGGAAGGTCTTGTTTAAACATAGATTGCTGAGTCCAGCCCCCAGAGTTTCAGAGTTAGAAATGCAAATCCATTAATTTGCATTTCTAATAAATTCCCAGGTGGTGCTGACACTGTTGGTGTTGGGACCACACTTTGAGAAGCACTGCATTAAGCAAAGCACCACATTATTGTCCCTCCCTTCGCCTCATAAGATTCATAAGATTCAATGAATTATGCCATACGGAAGCATTTCTACTTCTCTTACTCTTTTGAGAGTACACATCTGAAGACATACTTTCTCCATATCCTTGTTAGGGCTATAAGCCTCATAAACCTTTATTACCTCACCCAGTCGTTCTAAACATTGGCTACAAACCAGAGTCACCAAAGAAGCTTGTCTAAAAATGCTAATGCCAAAAATTCCATCTCACACCAATTCAGTCAGGGTCTTGGGGACAGACGAAACAGACTGGGGAGGAAGAGTCAGATTCCAGAATTCCTTTAAAACCCAAGTGATTCTAAGGCGCAGTCAGGACTGAGAAACTCATGTGGACTTCATTTGGCCAAAGACTGCACTGAAAAAATATTTAACACCTGTAAGTACAAAGAAGTGTCACCAAGTTCTTCTCTGTCTTTAAAAGTCATTAGGTATGTATGATGTCAGCGGGGCAGTAGATTGGGGGCGGGGGGGTCGTCACTTTGTGAGGGGTGAAGTGTCTGGCTATTGCATTGTTTTGTGCACCTGAAACTAATAATAAATACATAAATAAATAAATAAATAAATAAATAAATAAATAATAAAGGCATATCCATTAAAAAAATGTCATCAGGTAAGAGAAGAATACACACAATGAGATCTTAAGTGATCAGCAAAGGAAGTCAAGCTTGATGGGGACTTAACTACCAAATTCTACTTCACAGCCTAATTTTCAGGTTCAAATGTCCTACCCGGACTTATACCTTCTTCATTCCCAATTTAAAAGAAGATTTCTGAGCATCTTCTTCTACTTCACCAGATTGTAGTATGCCACAGAGAATTGTCAGCGCATTAAACAGTATCAGAACTGAATGAAATCTTGGAGGTAATATTATAAAGGTAGAAACCGAGGCCTGTGAAAACCACATGAACAGTCCAAATTCTCACAGCAAATTAGTCTAAGACTAGAAAACACAACTGCCTGTCTCTGAGGTCCCTTTCAACGAGATCCTTCTTGACTGTATTTCTGTCATAGAAATTTAACATAGTGAGGCACAGGTTGATGACACTCCGGGGAGGGTGAAGAGGAACAGAAAAGGAAAATGGAATGTATTTTTAAAAAGAAATAACTTGAAAAGAACATGACTCTACACTGTATATTCTAGGTAAGATTAGGCAGATTTTTTTAAAGCCCTGGTGTTGAAATCATTATAATTATCTGTTTAATTTTGATCAATTATTAACTTAGACCAAACTCAACCATCACAGGCTTCTTCCTGCATTATTCTGAGTGGAACTCACATTTTAAAATGATGTGGAAGAATGGAGAAATGTCTCGAACACAGATACACACATGTAAAGGGATAGAATTCGCAATGGGTCCTCTGGAGGAAAGCATAACTAGTTGAGAGAGTTGGAATGAAAAACTCTTAATACTATCTTAAATCAGACTAAGAACTATTACGAGAATTCTGACTTAGAGCTCAGCATTTTAACAGGCAAGTACATGAAGGAAAATGTGTCCATGTTGCGGTAAGAATAAGTTCAACTTAGGAGAGAAGGCAACATTCCCATGTTTAAAGAAGACAGCAAAATGAAAAGAATGGTGTGGGGTGGGGCGGGGTCGGAGGGGAATCCTTTCCATCCCATTTTTTAAAACAATGAAAGAACATGTGGCTTAGATGCTTAAGTGGTGACCTTCATAGAGCAAAGCGGCTGAACAGAATAGGTGGCAGTACCTTCTAACTAGCAGTGCTAAACTATAGACCTTCACATCACTGCATGCCCCATCCTCTCTGCTTGACAGGGAAATCCAGATGGAACTCCCAGGCCCTGTGAATTACAGGGGCATTGAATAACTCAAATAGGCAGGCCAAAAAAGAACATACCATCAGGCAACTGGTGCAGGGCAGTGATACATACAATAAAACAGAGAAACACTTGGTTTTAGAAGAAGTGGGGTAGTCACTTTGCCTACAAATGCCTACAAACCTGGTTCCCTCTTTACCCTTTTCCTCACCATCCACAGCCTACCACATGCAAAAGACATTTATTCCTCAATTACTCAAATTACACAGCTAGTGAAACACAGAGCTGGAAATGGGTCCTCCCTTTGCCTTGGCGAGAAGCTAGAAAGGATCTCGCTTAATTTGCTCCGTGTCATCCCAAATCATTCAGCTAATATTCAAAGGTTTTGCTTTGCGTCAGAGGTTGTACCGCGAGGGCAGTTAAAGGGTAAGTTGGGCAAATAAAGTATCATATCCCTGATTCTCAAACATTACTTTATGCCACTTTACTTTAGAAAATAGCCTGCTATGCATACCATTAACTTGAAAAGGGAGTGAGGGAAAAAAATCCTAAGAACCCAGCTCTGCATATTTTTTCAAGCTACCCTTTCTAGTCTAGAGGTAAAAAGGCAGTGACATTGAGAAGTGATGTGGCTACCTGGTAGAAGCCCAGTTAACTGTAGTTACCCTGGTAACATGGGTTGGGCCTGTATGAAAGGCACCAATGCACTTCAGGAAACAAAGGCCCCCAGTAGAGGACAAACACAAGAATTTACTAGCAAAGAAGGTGATAAATTACTGGTTATGCATGACTGTAGTGCAAAAACAGAAGAGAGTAATTAAATGCAGATCGTCAATTGAAATCTGGATTCGTTTACTATGGTAAAAAATAAAGCATCACTATATTTCTTCTTCATCTAAATATCCATGTAAACCTGTACACATACACGGGGATTTACATAGCAGCCGCTTTTGTGCCTTATACACAGTTTTATCATAGCTTCTCTAAACCTTGATTGCATTTATGTGCGTATGGTCACTCCTAGTTAGAACTGACACTTCTAATCACTAGAACCCACTCAAAATTTATCTTTATATCCCCACCACCTGGCGTAAGGTTTGGGCTATGGTATGCTCTCTGTAAAAATAGTTAAAAGGTTAAATAATGAAATAAATAACAAGCCATTTAATCACTCAATTGATATTTTAAAAAGCCTTTCAAACATCAATGTTCAAATCACCAAAGGGATCTAGATAAAATGCAAACTCTGATTTAGCCAGTCTGGGGTGAGGCCTGAGAGTCTGCATTTTTCACATGCTCCCAAATGCTGCTGCTGGAGATCCATGGACTTCACATGGAGCTACATAACTCGGGGGCTCTTCCAGCTGGCAACTGTTGGTTCTCCAACTTTCTCACGTGGAGAATTTTTGGTTGTTTCAGGAAACCTAAACTTTAACGTAAGTATAAATACAATCACTTGCAGGCTTCTCAGGTGAAGAATTTAAATGATGAGTGCACAAGAGATTGGGTTGGAACACACACACACACACACACACACACAAACACACACACACACGTGAAAAAAATTAATCATAACTAACGGAGAAAGGAAATATATTCAAAGAAAATAGTACAAAAATTAAAGCCCAAACACGTACATCACAAACCCCAGCTCTATGCTGTAATTCAGAGAAGGCAATGCCAACATCTCAGGTTCAATTTTACCTCACCTATTACATGAAGATGACAATATTCACTTCAGTGTCACTCCGCAGAGCAAAGCAGTTAAAACAGTGACTTTGAACCTTTTCTGACCACAACCCAGAGTCAACAAGTAACTTTTTATATCATGATGCAATATTACTATCTGGACATGTGTATGCCCAAGTCTATCCGAAATAAGAGTTTCGTGAAACCATATGTACTACAGGTAATGCACAGTGAAAATGTCTATGTTACATTTACTTAGTTAAAAAATATTGTTGGTGACCCACTAAAGTGAATGTGACCCATAAGTGGGTCTCAACCCACAGTTTAAACATCACTAAGGTAAATTATATGTTAAGTAACTTGTTCAATGTCTACGTGATAGATGATAAGTCTTCCTTCCTTTCACTTACGGACAGGAGGGCAATTGAGTCTAAACTTGCCCACTTCGTAGAGGAGACCAAACCTGAGAAGCTGAAGAGAGCAAGTAAGAAGATGAAACAAATGTAACAGGAGTGGCAATCTCCATAAGGTGATTAGGTCACAGCTATAGCATTCTCCTCACAGGTGAGAGCTTATTTATTACTAAACCAATTAACTGAAGACTTCATTTACAATTTCACCCTCAACTTCATCTTCAGTTTGCATTAAAACACACACGCCATCAAGAAAACTACACCAGAAAGCACATTGAATGAAATACTTTAAAAAGGAAGTATTCAAGGTTTAGGACAATTTGTAATGTTAACATTTGTGGGGTAACATATATGCATTTATTACTGTATCATGATGGAGTATTTTATCTTTTAAATGGATTCCCAAGAAATTAACAGCAAGTTGCCTCTAAGAAACTGCTGAATTTTGCAACTGAGGAATAAGTATGAAAGAGAAACTTACTTACTTTTCATTATACCAGTTTTTAACCTGCTATTATTTTATCTATTTATAATTTTAAAATAGCACATATGTACAAAACAAAAAAGAAATTTTCAGTATTTAGAAATGTCTTATCTGCAAATTTAAACTGAGTAAGGTTTTAAAAACCACCAGGAAATATTCGGATATGACAGAGGTCAAGACACCATTGAGATTAAGTACCATTTAATGCATCACCTCTCAATCTTCTCAACCTATTTACTATCCACGGGTTGTACCTAAAAATATGAAAGGAATTGCCCTGATTTACTTCCCGTGTTTTTCTTAGTAGAGATCAGATAAAACGCGTGCTTCTTCCTAGAGCCAAACCCTACGCACCGTCGCCGTGTGACCACAGACCTATGTCCTGGGAAGAGATTAAACACTAGTAATAATAAAGCGGTCCCCGGATTCCCATTGTGCTCCTTGAATGTGCAGCCCCTTGAGACCTCTCTGGGAGAAGTGCTCATTATCAGGGCAGGGCTGGGTATTGCTGAGTCCCTATCCTGATTGGCATCGGCATAGCCACAACACAACCTCTCTTAAATGACCCCTCTTCATCTGTAAATGAGAAGAGATGGAACCTTGACCGAATAATTTCAATTCTGTATTTCTCACACCAGACATTTTTGGAGTTCAGGCTTTTATTACTTATAATTATACATTAGAAAATCAACCTTTCTGTTTTTCTTCCACTTTTATTTTCTGCTGCTTAACTAAAAAGCAAATTGTTGATTCTGATAGTACTTAATTGTCTGACCGATGGCCTTTAAATGGAAGGACTAAGATTAAAAATAGTGATAAAACACAATATTAATGATGGTATAGGGAAAGCAACACTCTTATGTGCTACTCATATATAAATAGGAATGTTAAAGATAAATTTTTTTGAGAAAATTTGGCAACAGGTATCAAAAGCCTTAAAAATATTTGATCCAGTAATACCACTTTTAATAAATTAGCCTACTATAGAGGTAACTAAAGAGTACACAGAGAAGCATGTTAAAAAATCTTCACACCGAAATGTAACTGAAAATAATCAGAATGTTCATCAATAAAGTATTGATAAAAAAATCAACAGTCACACATTAGAAAACTGTGTAGCCATCAAAATGATGATGTTGATCTAGAGTTGACATCTATTTATTCATTGGTTGAGTGTTTTCTCTGTGTCGGGCATTATTCTAGATACTGGGGAGAACCAGCGTACATGCATACATAAAGTGTTGCTGTCATGGAATTTATACTCTACCAAGAGGAGAAGAATACTTAAAAATAAATTAAAGATACTTAGCATCAAATAGTGAAAAATACTATGTAGAAATATAGGGCAAAAAAGGAGGAATATAATTCTATGGTGGTGATGGAGTATTGCAATTTTTAAGAAAAAGGTTGGGAAATGCCTCACTAATACAGTGTTTGAACAACGACTTAAATTTAGTGAGGGAGTGAGTCATGGAGTAACTGGGAGAGGAATATGAAAAATTGTTTCTGATATATTATTATGTGAGGAAAAAAGTGGGTTACTGAATACTGTTTAAAATATAGTCCTTTTTTTTGTGTGTGTATAAACCTGTATGTTAACAATGGTTGTCTATGGCATATGGGATGACAAGAGTTGTTTTTGTTATTCCTTCTCCTTTTGGTTTAATTGTTATATAGTAAATGTGAATTATAGACATGCATTTTTAAAAAAAAATCAAAAGGAAGATACTTTGAAACAAACTGGCAGAATCTACTCAAACCCAGTGTTTAATTTTAATGCACCATTATATTTACCCTAGCCAAATGTAATGTCTCAGGGCTCCTTCTAAATAACTTAGCTTGAAATGCTCTTTGAGATTCTCAAATTAAAGGTAAGAAGAACTATTATCCTAAAGTAGATGAAGTCTCCCTGGTTTTCAAATGGACAATTTCACTCTTCATTTAGCTAATACAGAATCCCTGGGTTTTCAGTGAGTTCCATCCTCATATTTAACCACAAGTATAGTCTGTATCAAGGTGAAACACCATACTGCATCACATCTAACCATACTTCATTTCTCTATCACACAGTGGTTTCCATTTCTTGAAAAACAAATTCAAGTCTTTAGTTCAATTCTTTAGTCGAAAACATTGAATGATTTTTAAATAATATGAATTAAGAGGACAGTCTGGCTCTACAAATGTTAGAAACAAATAGCATTTTTGAATCCACCAAGTGTCAATCGTCTTACAAAACACGTAGTAATTGCTACCCAAACAACAAACCATACCATGTATTTTGACTACAAACATGGGAATTCAAAATGAATAGGATGATGAGGTACGCCTAAGCGTCAATCTTCTACCAGCTATTGAGATATCTTCAGCCCCAATACAAAAAAGTGAAATTCTCCGCTTAAAATTTAAATAAAAACGTTTAAAATTCCATGTGGTAGACAGAGAAAAAGCCAACAGTCCAGGGAAACAAACAAACAAACAAAAAAATCAATGTACTGAGAGACTATTCCAAAAATATCCCTTTCCCGTAGAGATGGGACATAACCCTGAGGTGGCCATTAAGATCAGAAGCTTACCTTCCCTCCAAAGATGGTGATGAAGCTTGAGGGAGGATGGTTTCACAATAAAAAACCTCTTTAAGTGACTCATTTAACTTGGTTCACCACTGCTATCTCTGAATAGAGTGAACCACCCTCAATTTCAATGACAACATAGTCTTCCTTCCAGATTTAGCTCCATTAGAGCACATATTGTGCTCTTTGTTAGTTGAATTGCCCATCCACTGGTTTCTCCTAAGAACTGATAGGCTCTCTGCTTCACTAATCTCTATATAGAACAGATAGAGCACATAGGAGATGCTTAGTAAGTACCATCATTATTTTAAAATATTAATATTACGAATCTCTATTACATTAAATTGAATTGAACGCTGAAAGAATGAACATACATATTTTACCATGGCCAACTTTGCTCCTTTCTAATGTTTAGCGTAAGGTCAATACACTACAGTCCTGGCGGAGAATAGGTCCCATGTGGACTTAATTACAGTTGGACAGTTAACAGCATTAATCTTAAAGTAGCGGCCCGGTTTTGCTGCTGTTGTTCTTACGCATTACTGGGATCCTGTCTTTAGAATACAGGCACTGAGTCCTCAGCCGTAAGTCACGTGATGGTTATGGGGGCACCCTAGCCACCAGAAACATTGCAATCATATGTACTATACTTGATATTTCTTCTGCAGTAAAAGATTGTGGACAGATCTTAACAGTATCTATGACCAGCAAGTTATCTTAGAAGCTCCTTTGACTCCTCCAGGAATTTTGAAGAGTCAGCTCTTCTCCCATCAAGGAGAGATGGGACTGGAGGAACAGGAAATTGAAGGAAGAGGAAGGAGAGAGATGTCATATGGACAAAAATCTCAAAATGTTAGTGCTTGAAGTACTGAAACAGATCTGACTTGTAACCAAGGCTGTGCAGCAAAACCTCATGGGGCACTTTCTTCTGCTATATACACCCAGGCCCCGTTCTGGAATTCTTAAATCAGAATTTTTGGGGGTAGGACCCAGACACACAAGCATCTTGACAAGCTTCTTGGATGATTCTAATGACTAGCCCTGGTTAAGAGTCATGGACCTCAATGAAAAACAAAAGTAAGATTGAGGAACTATTCCAGGTTAAAGAAGGCCAAGGAGACATAGCAACTAAATGCAACTTGTGATTCAGGATAGGATCTTAGACCAGAAAAGGGATATTAATAGGACAAATGATGAAATCTGATTAAAGTCAACATATTCGCAAGTAGTACTGTGTCAATGTTAATTACCTGGTTTTGGTAACTGTACTACAGTTACATAAGGGAACATTTGGGTAACAGGATAAAGGCTAAATGAGAATCTTTCAACTGAGTTTCAGTGAAATTATTTCAGAACAAAAAGTCGAAATTTATTTATTTTTTTTAATTTTAAGGGGGGGAAAAAGTCACTGACCTAGTCCAAGAACTTTTTTTATAGATGGAGAAATTTTCAACCATTGTGGTAATGTGAAACAGTCAAATAGTGTAGAACTATCCCAAGAAACCCACTGTTATCCCAAATCTCCTAACTTTTATTTGAGGACACATGTACCACAGGACATGGCAGATTTAGTGTGAGAAACTAAGACTTCTTGGGAATGAGGAGGTAACTTGTTCTGCCTCTACAACCTCAGAAGACTATGAAGAAGAGAAGAGGTTCTTACTATTTAGAAGACTTGGAATAGATGATCAGGAGTACATGACAAACCTTCAACAAAATCCAGGCTGAATGCAGCATGGATAGGCCAGTACCCCTCGCCTGCTGTTCAGAAGCACTGAAATCTCATAAAGCTTCCTTTGCCCCACTGCTGCAGCCCATTCCCCAGCCTCAGGAGAAGACTCCTTGAGGATGAGAAAGGCTATATGATACCAGGGCCTTCTGTGATCTCTCCAGTTGTTATCTTTTACGTGTGAATGACTTCAAATTCTTCTCACTGTGAAATTCTTGTTACTATTTATATAAAATTATGCCAATCATTACTCATTCTCCTTCAACCCTCCCATTTCATCGAGTCTGAAGCTTAGCAAATGTACAAATGCTTTAAAAATAATCAAATAGAGACATTCATTTCATTTCAAGGTGTTGTTTTGGGCATATATATATATATATATATATATATATATATATATATATATATATATATATTTCTCCTTTTTTTCCAAAGGAATACTGGAGCTGACAGGTACTTGCTCTAAAAATTTACTTCACCACCTGCTAGCTGAAATATTGCTTTCATGGATTTATATTGTATTAAAAGGTCACTGGCTGTTTAAGTCTTAAACAGTTTTAATCATTCTAAAAGTCTCTTAACAGTAAGAAAAGGAAGCTCAGAACAAACAGCAGCAGGGACTCTAATTAAAAGGGCCAATTCATCTAATTTTATTTGGGGTTAATTATTCAGGATTCACTCTTTGATGTGTAAGGAATAGCAATTAGTAATTTTAGTGATTTGAGAATCATTGGAGGTGTAATCAGTTAAAATGAGTGAGTGTTTACAACACAAGATGGTGAATTAGTCTCTCTCAGCTGGAGAACAGGAACATTAGGCTCCAAGAGATCAAGGCTAAAGATTTCAGACCATAGTAATAACAGTCACTTCAAAATAAAACACATGTCAACAGCATCTATCCTTCTGTTTACTCGTAGCTAAGGCAAGGCACAGAGGCTTCATGAAATTACCTTTAACCAGACCTCCATCTTTGCTGCAGTCCCTCTATTTGGCTCTGCCACCATGGTAACCATAAACGCATTACATTAAAAAAGCAATTCTAAATGAATATACCATTTAGAAGCAATGTAAGACCCAGAATAATCATAGCACTCATTTATTCCATGTCTGCATCTCTGATTGACAGCTGGACATCTCCACCTGAACCTCTAATTCTTTGCTCAAAACTGAATTCAGACTCCCTAACCCACAGACCTGCTTACCTGTTCTTGCGTCCTCTATTTTTCTACTTACTTCATTATAATTTTCCTAATCACAAAGTTTGGGAGAAAACCCCTTTCTCTGTTTCTTTGCCCCACCCAGCCACACAGAGTATAGCACACCATATTAAATATACCAAAATTTCCAAATCTATTTACTGCTTTTCATCTCTACTGCCACCAAAATACTTAAAGCCTAGACAACTCATAGCTAGGCTTAATGGTTTCCATTCTTAATAACTTAGCCCTTTCCAACTAATCTTATACACTATTGCCAGATTGAAAACTTCCATTGGCCCCCAAATAGTCAAAACAAATCTTGAAAAAGAGGAACAAAGTTAGAGGACTCTGCCTTTCTGATTTCAAATCTCACCATGAATCAAAAGAGTGTGGTGCTGGCATAAGAACAGATATACAGACCAAAGAAACAGAATAGAGAGTCTACAAATAAACCATCACATATATACTCAATTGATTCTGTGGTAGCTGTACTAGAGCTTTGGAGAATGATTGCTTGGGAGTACTAGACACTTTATAAAAACCCCTGCTCTGGGCTTCCCAAGACTTGATAGGACCTCATCCTGGACAGGCAGAAGAATCCTGAGACAGGAAGGGCCTGCTATGAGGAAATTGAGAGTATCTTGACAAGCTCGGTTCACCATACACCCTCCTAGAATGCTCTGGTAACTGCATTCTTTGAGGTAACTACAGCAAACAGCAGCTCTGGAAGTTTTTGCACTTCAGAAGGCTCCCTTTTGCTGAGCAATGTATCCAGTAATCTGCCCAACTAGCTTCCTGGACTCCAAGAATTTGTTCCTTAACTCCCACACTCTAAGAACTTGCTCCATAAGGACTTTCCTATCCATCATTTCTTCATATCAGAATCTAAGATATTTTGGGAAGCCCAGGTCCTCTGCTCCTACACAGCCTTCCTTGGCTGCCCCTGACAAAGGCACCTCCCCAACTCTCACCCTCTGTAACATTTCTAGAGTATGTTCACAGTGCATCCTGTTGAGAATCCAGGAGCCATTTGCCTTCTTGCACAGTGTGTTCCTAAAGGGCACACATCAGGGATGATTCATCACTCTAGCTCAACACACCTCTTCTAAGCTTTGTAGAGTTGAGATGGAGAAGAGTTAAGAAAATATTTGCTGAGTGGGTACATGCATGAATTCTTGACAACTACAAATTGAATATTAACCCAATCAATTATTCTTTGAAGGAGGAACCTGAGAAACTGAGTGTCTATCAATTTCAAAATATGTGTATGTAGATTGTGTGAGAGTGTGTGTGTGTGTGTGAGAGAGAGAGAGAGAGAGATTGACAGAGAGAGAGGAAATGTAAGATTGAATGAACATCCCCATGGGGATGATTTCTACAAACAAAACAGGCTCCTGACTTACCAGTGACTCAGGTGACTTAGTTATATAAAAGAAATAGCACTGTGGTATTAAAATGCATCACTTCCAGTCAGACCTGAACCATTTACTAGCTGTGCGAATTTGGGCAAATTATGGAACTTCAAAGCCTCATTTTTTTTTTCCTTGTAAAATAAGAGTAACAGCATTTGTCTTTTATACTGCCCAGGGTTGTGTAGACTGAGGTAGGTAATTTTAAGAATACTTGTAAAACCACAATGTCCTACACAAATATAAATTATTTTTATTGTGAGGTGATTCTCTATGCAATTTAACCATAAACACTTTCTTGACATTCAGCCACTTGAATACAAAATGTAGCCATTTACAGAGTATACCATACTATATTCTTAATCTGGTTCTTCACAGACAGTTGTTCCAAAGAGTTAGTTGTAAAGGCAAAGAGAGAGAAAAAAGCATAGGAGTATAACTAAAACAACAGCAAAATAAAGTCCTAGCCAAATAAATAAATATTGTGCTCTCCCCAGAATATTTAGAAATCTTGGAGAGGAACCCCAGAAGGAGAACTGAAGTGGCACTAACTGGGCACATCAAGTGCTTCTGCAATTGATTAACCCAGCATTTCCTCGGGTCTGGGAGTATTCCTGGGTCACTTTTTTTTTTTTTAATGGACAAACTGTTCTTGAACAATTTACAAGACATAAACAAGCTATTGTAATGAATCAATCAAAGAGGCCAGTTTTGTCCTCAAAATCCAGTGAAATCGCCAAGTCAAAACAGCAACCACCACAACGAGGCAGTCATACAAGCAAGAACATCCCCACATCCCAGTGCCTCACTTAGTTCTGGGTAGGCCTCTCTTTGCCAAATTTGATCTATAAACCCACATGCCCATGCCCACACTGGGCAAGTCCCACTCAGTAGCAACTTTCAAAAGGCCTCCAAAATCTATTGGACGCTTATCATCCATGAAGTTATGGGGTTTTTTTTAAATTACAACAGATAATTCAACAAGCAGCCTTTTGAAAAATCAACTTTAGTCTCCAGGGAGGCACTCCAAGGAAAAAAAAAAAAGCAACATTCCTTGTATTTCATTCACACTGCTTTCTTCACTCCCTCAGATTAGGAAGTCATGTGATGGAAAGACAGTCCCAAATGCAAAGTTTGGTGACGTGTTCTGGGCAGAAGTTCAGGCACCTTGTTATTATAGCAGACCTGATCTGGCTGCCCAACGACATAATTTAGCTGAGTGAGGAACTCGTCCCCTCTTGCTTCATTTGGCTACCCGCCTTGGAAGGTCTTTCATTCCGAGGGCAATGGATTTATTGCTCCCTTTTATTTCTCCAACAGTAGTTCCAGTTCTCTGAGATTCAAGTTCAGTGAGCTCAGCTTTGGCATTCAAGGATCTCCTTATGTCTCATCCTTAAGAGCATTTGTCCCAGGTCTGTTTGCCAAGGACATGGTGGCAGTTCCCTTCCTGGCACTTGAGTCTGCAATATTAAGCTTCTTCTCAAAAACATACCCACCCTATCACCGGAGTTACCTCTCCAAGTCCTACTGGCATTGTCATGGCTTAAAAGGCACCAATGGTACAAGTTTATAACCTCACAAAACAACCAGAATACAAGCGGATTAGAATGAAATAGGGAGGTCTATTAGTCTTCAGGTCAGCAAACAAAGACGAAAAGACCGAATCCAGCCCATTTCCTACATTTGTAAATAAAGTGTTATTGTAACACAGCTACGGTCTTTAATTTACCTATAGTCTATGGCTGTTTTTGTGTTTTGCAGGCAGAATTGAGTAGTTGACCTTATAATCAGCAAAACCTAAAATTTTTTCTATCTGGACTTACGAAATTTTGCCAACCCTTATCTAGTCCTTGAACTCATTTTACAGATAGAAAATTCAGATTCAGAGCAGCTGGTGCGCTCAGTGGTTGGGGCACAGTGCTCATAACACGAGGGTCGCCAGTTCGATTACCGTGTGGACCAGTGAGAAAAAAAACAGCTTGAGCTTGGAGCTGAGCCACCAGTGGGAGGCCGGTTCGCTCCATGGTTAAAGCGCAGTATTCATAACACTAAGGTTGTCAGTTCATTTCCCCCATGGGCCAGTGAGCTGCGCCCTCCACAACAACTTGAAAACAACAACTTGACATGGAGCTGATGGGTCCTGGAAAAACATACTGTCCCTCAATATCTCCCAATAAAAATTAAAAAGAAAAGGAAAGAAGAAAGAAGAGAGAGAGAGAGAGAGAGAGAGAGAGAGAGAGAGAGAGAGAGAGAGAGAGAGAAGAAAGAAAGAAAGAAAGAAAGAAAGAAAGAAAGAAAGAAAGAAAGAAAGAAAGAAAGAAAGAAAGAAAGAAAATTCAGATTCAGTAAGGTTAAACAATGTTCCTAGGGAGTAAGTAAAATTTTCAAAGCACAATAACGAGGGCAGCACTGGGCATATGGTGCATACACACTTAATAAATACCAGCTCTCTCTAGTGTTTAACAGGAAATTGTATGTTCCTTCACTGTGGAACTGTGCTAAAATGATTTTTTAAAAAAAAAAAAACCATTGTCCTTGAGAAATTCACTGTCTAGAGGAGACAACAGATAATTTCAACATAATATTGTGTGTATTAGTTTTCTATTGTTGCTTCAACAAATTAGTATTAACAATTATTTAAAACAATACACATTTATTATCTTACAGTTCTATAAATAAGAAGGTGGTCATGGGTATCGCTGGGCTAAAATCAAGGTGTGGGCAGCGTTGCATTCCTTGCTGGAGAATCCATTCTCTTGCTTCTGCAGGTTATAGAGACTGCCCTCACTCCTTGACATGAGGCCACCTTCCTCCATCTTCAAAGCGAGCAAAGGCTATTGAGTTCTTTCTTACATTGCATTACCCAAAGTCCTCTTCTGTCTCCTCCTCCACTTATAAGGATACTCATGGTAACCCTGGGCCCACCCAGACACTCCACGACGATTTCCGTATCTTAAAGTCAACTGATTAGCAACATGAATCCCACCTTAATTCTCCTTTGCCACTGCAACCCAACATATGCCAGAGAATACTGTGCACAAGTTCCAGAGATTAGTGCACGGACATCTTTTTTTTTTTTTTTTGGGGGGGGGTGGGGGGGCATTATTGTGATAATCACAAGATACCATAAAGAAGGGATGTGTGTACACCGTGCTGTGAACCTCAAGGGACAATTCAGCACAGGGGCACAGCATCAACAAGAGCAACAGCTCTCTCTCTAATGATACAAATTTTCCAGAGTTTGCCATAATTTTCTGAAAATTTCACCATATCTCAGCATATTTTTAAACTTTAATATATTTTGTTAAGATTCCATTTTGTCTCATACACATTGTTCTTTTCTTTTGCAACTGTTATCTTGATACCACACTGAAGGGTGAAAAATCCTATTAGATATTAGGTTAAGGAATTTAGAAAGCAAGTTTGAGTTAGAATTTCAGGAGAACCAGTTACATACTCTCCCTGTGGGATTTCTCCCTGTGCTTTTCTTAGGTCCATTTTGTGGATAAGAAAACTGAGAAAGACTAGGAACCTGCCCTCAGAGACCACAGCTAAGACCCGGAGAAAGTTACTTTGTCTCTCTGAAGTTCATAAACAGAATGAAAAAATATTAGTGCAGCATTTTTGTGATGGTCTATGTGGCAATGGCTTAAAAGGAGAAGGGAGGTATTAAACATATTTGAAAAAAATGAATGCTATGAGTTTGCAAAAAGCTGGAGCTATATACAGCTTGTACCTGAGATGATGGAAATATTTTATTTCAAGTATATTTAGCTCTTCAGACAAAAATATAACCGAGACTAAAAGACATAAAACTATGCCTTCACTGTTTTTATGACCTAGAAAGAAAACTTGTTTGTTTAGGAAAAAAAAAAAAAAACATGACGGGGTTTCACAGAAATATTAACATATAGAGAGAGAATATAACTGCATTTACAAATCCTGAGGCATAACCGTGAAAAGGGAATTACCTGGTCTGAGAAAGTATGCGTGCCCAATAACTGGAAATGCGCAAGTAGAGGCAAGAAGACTACTTTATAAGTATATCATAATGGAGATATGAGCTTTACAAATTCAAGAAACCCAGTAAGTGGCCTGTAAAGGCCCTTTCAACACTAATAGTTTGTAATCCTTTGACTTAAAGTGCAGGGCCAATTGCTGGCAATAAGAGACTCAGGCTTCTTTTGGAAGCGTATAGTCCAACAATGTCCCGATGCCACGACAGGACAGTTATCCTAACCGCAAGCAGGTGCTTCCCCGGGATAGGACATAAATATCATTTTCTAGGCAAGATCAGGCAAAAAGCAACTTGTAATGTGGACAATACCTATGTCTGACCCTGACTCCCACACCTCGCTGCCTCACTGAAAATGAATATTTTTATATCCAGAATTTCCCAAAAAGCTACATTCTACCCATTCTCAGGTCATTAATTCTTTAAAGGACAAATACATGTTCAACTAGAGATATGAAGGGCAGCACCCAGGCTGTAAGTTCTTGCAAATCCTATCCCACATGGATCCGTACATGTGCTTAATAGAAATAGCTTATTCTCTTCAACTTAAAAGGCATAAAAATGTGGTGGAAAGGCTTCAAAACATGTGAGAACTTCCCAATCTGGCTCTTGTTAACTGAGATGGAGGTGATGCAACAATATTTCTTAAATTAAGGAGTACACATTTCCACCCCTGACAATAAAAACCAAGTAAAATACCAAATTACCAAGACGGAAAATTCCCACCATAAACAACTAGAGTTACCCAGAAGAGAAAAACAAGACATTCAGTCACAAGAGCTAAATGCCTTCCTGTTACGAGAAATATACACATATTCCCACGCAGAAACCTTTCCTTGTGAATAGAGCTAAAGGTGCATGCAATAGTTTGATAGAGACATTATATTACTTATACAAAACTGAACTAGATTATGTGTTTGTTTATTAGATTATGGCTTTAGGCACATTGTTCTTCACTAAGAGCTCTTGACATGAGCCAACACACACACATTCTTTGGAATGAAAGCTTTTGTGAGAGTATTTTATGGTATTTAGGCTCTTGAAAAGACTTGTGAAAGCTGTCGCACCAGAGGATTAAACCCAATCTTTGGGGCCACCACATTAGGAGGGTCCAGTTCACTTCACACAGCCTTAACTAGGACACATGAGCTTTCTTGGACATAACACCAAATGGTTCCAACTCATTCATTGTGGAATTTCTCATGTTAACCTCCGCCCACACATCTTAGTCACTAACCAAACACCAGATCCTGAGTGCCAATGGATAAAAATGAAAGCGGAGCACTCCAGAAATGGAATGCAACTACGTTTCATTTCTAACTGTCACTAAAGGGGGAAATATATTCTTGTTTTTATTTTTATTTAAATTTCAGTCAGGGACAGTCTTAAAATAAGAAGTTCCCAGAACATAATCATTCCACATGTTCTGATTCCATATACCCCTAACTGGATAAAAGATCACAGTATCTACCTGGGTTCTAGTTTGTTTGTTCTTGTTTGTTTTCAGAGTAAGGCTTTTGAAGACTCAAATTGGGTCTGAAATGAGACCAGTGTGTGGAATTCAGAGTCTCATTTTAAGCTTTAATAATATTTAAGACACTCAGAATGGCAGTCCATCCCCAACAAACAGATGTATAGATGTACAAAGACCCCACATTTCTAAAAAGAGAAGGACTTCCCAACACTTCATTCAAACAGATGTACCCTTTGTTTTTCTGATATTTAAGGTGTTGGACTGCGGAGTACCTCTTAATCCCCTCAGTTACGAAATAGGTATAATAACTATTGGTCTATCATTGTAGTCAATGATTTATCTATCTTGCTACTCTACTGATTATTGTCTATGGAACCATTTGAAATCACGACATCTCAATGTTTTATCAATCATCAATACTTCAGTGAAAGGGTTCTTTGCACTATAGCTTACAGAAACTAATAAGGTGCACCTCAGTACTTGCTCTTCTTTTTTCCTAAATCTTCCATTTGTAGAATCAAGTAGGCCAATGTTGTACAAGAGAACTTTCTGCAATTTTGGAAATATTCTATATTGTACCAATAGTCACCATATGTGCCCATGGAGCACTTGAATTTTTTAATTAAAGTTTAATTAATTCAGATTCAAATTCAAATTTTTAGCTACAACATTGGACCTCGCAGATTTAGTCGTATTAGACTTAAGAGTCTGTTCTACTCCCCAAACACCCCCACCAAAATACCTGCTATAAAAGAAATCCAACTTTCCTCTCTGACTCTAGATTTCAATAATAAATAACTTAAACTGTATTAAAGATTTTAGATTAAGAGCTGAAAACATGAACACACACCTGCATTTGCCTTTATTTAAACAGAATAATACCTGGAGAAGGATCATGCCTCACTTTCTCTCAAAACTCCAAATCCAATGCTGTGTCAAACACACTTATAAATGACAGACAGTGAATGGGAACACTTTACTTGAGCATGTGCTGGTACAATGTAAAGTAAAAAGCAGCACAGTGAAAAGCCCCAGGTGCCGGTGCTGGCTCTGCTACCGGCTTGCTGTAAACTTGGGACACATCACTCCACAGGACCGTTCTCCTAATTTCTAAGGATGCTATGATGAGCAAGTTACAGAAAGGATGCACACATTTCTTAAGAAAGCCTAGCATAGAACAGGCAACGAACAAAAGCTGGTTCAAGCCTACTCTCCAACTCACCAAAAGTAGACAAACAAGTGGGTTGTATAGCTGGCTGTACAGCATGGCTATGCTAGCCATGACTAGCTAGTGTGGAACTCATGTCCTCTGACACAGAAGAGGGCAGTTAACAAAATGAAGTTGAACAGAGCTGGATTCTTGCAAGTCCTCTTTTTAAAGATACTGTTAAGGTGGCTGAGAAAATCTAAAATCAAATTGGTGGTGGGGAGGTGGTTGTACAAGAATAGACAGACATTAATAGAACAAAACATGCATGCCTACACGCTAAAGGTATAGTAAAAGAGATAGCAAAATTAATGAGCTATGGGAAGATTATTCATTAAATGGAACTGGAAAAACAGATAAGCCATTTTAAAAATTTAGATCCTCATCTTAGACCAAAAGTAGTTTTGGTTTGATTAAAAGCTGAATATTTAAGAAAAAAATTGAAACCAACTTGTACATACTTCAAACTGGAACAAAATTAAAAATAAACACCCAATAAGATAACACACACTTATATAGAGTTCACACAAATTGTCTAAACGAGCTAATATAACATGGAAATTATTTTTTAAACCAACTAAAAGAATAAGAAATACATGTGAAAGGCAGTAGATTATCAGGCTGAAGACTATACTATTAGAAACCATGATAGTGAATTTCTCGAGGACCCCTGACAATTGTTTTCATGACGTTACATTACAACTTCTTTCAACAGTTCTTCATAAGATACAATGTCAAGCACTCTCTCCATTTTGGCTGGTCTTCTCTGGATGACATTATCTGTTTTGCAGTGGAGTGCTCAAAATTAAATACCTACTCTACCAACTGAAGTCTGGCTTGGGGAGAATAAACTTACAGAAGAAGCAAATTCCACTCCATTAAAAGACATTCCTTGTTATATATTGCTAATTCATATCAAGTCTATCGGAACACACTTCTCTAATCACTCAACTTGAGGCAACACCAACTGGTTCTTTATTATCTTAATAATGCTCACTTTATCAATGTTCTCTCAAAATAAAAGTTTAAAAGTGAAATTTACACATATGGTGTTAGAAACTAAAAAACATGGTTTCCTGAAATTGTCCCATGCTTTATAAGTCATGAATGAAGAAGCTGGAATAGTCTATTCTCCTACATTAGGAATAAAATCAGTGCTGTGATTGGGGGCAAAGGCTTAAAGAAAATGCTGTTCCAAAGGCAACCGGCCCTTGAACAGATTAAGTTTTCTGCACCAAACAAAGCCTGGTTTTCAAGTCGCACTCTCTCCAGGAAATGTTCAATCTGGAGATCAGTCATTTAAAGTCTTCAAAAGCCAAAGCAGAGAGAATACTTAAGAAGTATCTTGCTTTATCTCTTTGTATAGGATGGAGAACACTGAATCTAACAGAGAGGTGCTTTTCTCAAGGGCACGTGGATGACTTGTGAGAAGAGCTCTAAACAGCCTGCATACCTGCATTCCAACTCCAGGCAAATCTAAGAACTATGTCTCTTTTATTTATGGATTTTTTTCAGATGCAAAAACAGGAAGGGTGGACATATCCAAGAAAGTTGGTATTAGCATTAGTGAATAGAAAGATGTCTTACAGTTAATGAAGCAATTATTTATTTTCCAAAAAATTTCATCATAAGGCAGACAAAACTAAAGCTAGAATTTTTACACAATTGACAAATTTACTCAACGTGCAGGAAATGATTTCATCGAAGAGTTGCTAAGAAACTGTCAACCATCTCACCAACAATCTTTTCTTGAATGTAGACATTCCAATTTCCAGCAAAAGGTTCATGAATATAAGAAAGGTAAAAACTGTTGACAAAGGCAAATCATGGCTATGTAAGTGGGGTAGTCTCTTGATCTGCATATATTACTAAGAGGAAAATTAGCACGCCCTTAATTTAATTCTATTGACAATAATCAGATATTAAAGTTCAGAACTAGGTAGGATGTAGAATATTATGAAACTCTATCTCTTCCTTGAGGTTACATTAGACTAGAAAGGTCCCCATGACAATGGATTCCCAAAATTTCCCTTCCCGTGGTATTTATTTCAAAAAGCAAAACCACAGTTAAGAGAACTATTTTGGAAAATAGAGCTCATAAAGCGGGTTTCCTGGAAAATTCAACACTGAATAGAAAACATATACTTTGAATAATGGGAATTCGGAACCAGTGCATAAATTCTTCTTCTTTCCTCCTATTAATGCACTATTCTAAGACACACTGGAGCAGGAGGTCCTCATGAAGATGTGCAGTGAAACCAAACCGTCAATTGTACTTGTTAATAAGTTGTGGCCAGCGTGGTAGCCTACTCTTTTATATTTGCTCTCTTTCCTTCTCTGTCTCACGCTTTTCCCCCTCACTCCTACTCCCCTGGCTCTGCTCCTTCCAATCAAGCACATAAGCCTTTGTGTCAGGCTGTTTTCTTGGTAACCTAGTCTAAGATCAACACCTATTTTGTACCATGCTTGGTACACAAAGGGCCATTCCTTGACTTTGAGAATGGGAGAATTCACTGCAATAAAAGTATCAAAGAGTGAACATGACCTGGGCTGATTTCAGTATCTTTACTCACATTACTTTGTAAAATAAGACCACAACTCTGCTACAAATTAAATATTAAATGTTATTCTAGATAATTTAAGAACATTAGTTGTTTGTGCAAAAGGATGGCTAATGTTAATCTTGTTTATTTAGTTATCTATTTAAAATGACTACAGTAAACTCAAACCTATCTAGGATCTCTCCCAACCAAACACGCTGCTTAGAATTTAAACCCTGATCCAGTAACACTCCTACATTCTACCTCCTAAGCTAAGCCTAACTCCAGAAAATAGAGAAATAGGCAAAACAAAAGACTGCATTTTCTAATCTTCTCTTCCATAAAAAAGTAGCCACTCCTATGCTCATGCAAAAGCCACAAGACCAATACCTTTTGAAAGAAGCTTCTTCACATGTTCTTCTTGGTTTAGAGAAATCTTTTAGACACACTTACTAAATATTGAAATTTACAGTAGCAATTAAATGATATGATATCTGGGATTCGCTTCCAAAAATAATCTTGAGTGAGGGAAAGGAACAGGTGTAAAGATGAAACAAGACTGGCCACAAGTCAAATCATTGCTAAAGCTGGATAATATATTCAAGGAAAAATAGTATTCTTGTTACTTTTGTATATGTTTGAATATTTCCATAATAAAACATTTTTTTAAAAATGAAATGTATATATTTGTAAAATTATGATATCAATCCCCATTATCCTAAGGCTAAGAAAACTTATACAGCTTCACTGTGTTCACCTCATTTCTTAGTTAAATGAATTTCCCTCATCTTACTTTATAAAATGAAAAAAAAGTAGACAACTCCTAAAATCAAGAAAAAAGCTCATTCAAACTAGTCTCAGCCGGTATGTTTAATGTTTCATGTGAGTTGTAAGTACCTTCAATTTCTGTTGAATCTTTTAAACACATAAACAATGTAACCCATATCTGAGTTATCCTTCAATTATCTCTTCAGAAACGTAAAAAGGCACCTAGTGGATGCAAAATTAATAGTACCACTTGGTTCATATTTACTGGAAACTGCACTGGAAATCTAACTTGTGAACGCCTGAGGTAACTGAGCAAGTACAATATTTGCATTTGCCTAAGGAAATGAACTAAAAATACAACATCTACTGCTCTGTATATCAGTTCATATTTTAATATCAATAAGCCGCACATCAATAATATCATGATTATTTGTATAGCATCGATCGAGTGACCTCAAAGGATAAAGGGAACACTACCAGATTTTCATTCTCAAATCATCCCCGTAAGGAGTGCCAAGTGTTGGGAGAATTGATACTTAACGTAATTCCAAACATGGGAGCACTTCACAGGCTCAGATCCATGTAGTGAAGCGCTAGCATCTAACCCCCAGGGGGAAAACTCTATCTAGGCAAATTCCAGCATTTTAATGGATGTTCCTCTCTTTAAAATAACCAAATGTAATTGGAATTAGATTGGCACCCAAATATCCCAGTATTCCAATATATATTTTCCTGTGTACTGGGAACTTTTGAAAATTACAGTATTTGACTATACAACAAGATGGCAAGTTTAGAAGGGTGATGTTATAGAGTAGGAAAAGATCTTAATGCCATGGCACCAACCTTTTACCTTACTGAAATATCCCCTCTCCCAGAGCTCCCAGAGGGGATTGTCCAGATTCATTTGAAAGCCTTCAGCCCCTTCTGAGGAACTCTGCTCCATTTTTTAACAGGACCAAATCCTGGGGAAAATTCCAAATCTACCACCTATGTGCATTCTGAACGTTCAAAGAGAAAACTGAGTGCTTTTTTCTCATGGTTCTCAAATGATTCTCTCCCACATGTAAAATTCTGTGACTCTAGTAAATGTCTGTTTTGCATAACAAAAGGTGGTGCCAGTTTCTAAAGAGTTCATGCAAATATTATAGCCGCCGAATTTTCTAGAAGGAATAAGCCCAGATCTGGCTAGTTACCTCTTGCCCTTTCCTCGAAGGATTTCAGAACTAAGTGACTGCTGCATCTTCCATATAACCAAGCTCAAAAGTAATTAAAGACTATTATCATGTCACTCTATGCACTTTCCTTCCTTGAACTTAGCTCCTTTTCTTATAAATCAACAGGCATCTCCTACACCCCAGCTCTATTCTGTGAGCTCACTTCTTTGCTCAATGTGCTCACATTCTTCTTCAATTCAGAAGCCGAGGATGACTCTGCCATCAGTGGTCAAAGGACACGCAAGCCTTCTTTGAAATATCATGGAATGTCTTCCCGTCTATCAGCGTATTGACGCACGCCAATCCCCATCCTGACTCCCACATACCAAACCCCATTCAGAAGTCACCAACTCCTCAAGCCTAACACAAGAGCCATCTCTGGCATTAAGTCTTTGCTGATTTCTTCATTCAAATTATTCTCTGTTTTCATCGCATTCTCATAGTAGATACCTGTGCGCCTCCCTTGTTGCATGACGACTTTCTATTATACCTTATAATCGTTCCTATTCCTACTTACCTGTAAGTTCCCAGCTCATAGAAACAATGACTGACTTATACGTCCACTGTAGAAGTTTTTCAGGTATTTTTGACCATGACCCAGAAAAAGACATGCATTTTACACTCAGCTCCAGCACATACAGAAGTACATGCACACGCACAGACACTTTCGTACGCACAACTGAAACAAAAGTTTTCCCAAACTTTACTTACCCTACCTACATGTGAAATGTTTATTTTTGCTGGTCACATCAAAACCCACTGATTTGATTCAGGACCTACTATGTGACCCACTTTGGTAACATTTGCATTAGTTCAAAGTACAGGGTTTCTTACTTAATGTCAATAAATGCCAAATGAATGATTAAGCCCCCCAAGAAAAACAGATACACAGATTTACTTTTTCGCAACCATATTTGTCAACTGTAGTTCTCTTAGTTCTTTTAATAAATAGATCCCCTGCAAAATGCTGGGTAAAACCAAAATTTTCTTTACAGGTTAAGCACTGAGAGCTGGGTTTTAAAACATCCAGGGCAAGTCACATTCATTATTCTGCCCCCCAAAATTCACCAACATTGCCCTTCTCATTCTCCAATCAGTATATCATGATAGAGAGTTCACTTTAAGTCTCATTGTTAAATCAAGTACACATATCTACTATTTTCAATCATAGCTTATGTCTTACATAGAGCAGATAATTGATAAAAATTCCACCTGCTTAAATCTCATACATGATATCAATTACTTTACCAATCAAGGAAGCCAAGGATTTGAGCACTCTTTCTCTGAGTGTGTTTTATTTATTGCAAACATTAATTGAGCCCTGTTATCAGGAATGTGTAAAACCTAGTCTTTAGCTTTAAGAAGAGTACATTCTCTTGGGTGTGTGTAGATTCCATTTTCCATGAACCATTTAAGCATCTTTCTAGGAACAGAAGGCCAAGAATACCGGGTCAGTGCTTCTCTTTTCCCTCCTTGCCTGCATTCATCACAGTAGCATGTTGCTCATCCCAAAATGTGATTATTAATAATAGTCTTGAGATTTCATCAGGATCTCAAGTAAAACCTTAGTTTATAGACACTGCCCTGAAACCATCCAACCTGATGAAGTAGCACCTACGCTACCTATTAAATCGTCATCCATTCTAATTGGCCCCAGAACTATGACTCTATTCTAACTCAGCTCTTATAAAGACAACCATAAAAACAAGGTATCAACAATTTCAAGTGTCAATTACAAGTGCCATCTCACTTGTATACAGGATACTTCTCCAAAAGGTCACTTAAAGAAGTTGTTTTTAAAATAACATATTGTGAATACTTTCTAGAACATAAGATAAGCAGTTAGCTCATCCTTGTCTGATGCCTAAAACTGGAGTTGTTTTCAAATAATACAAGCAAAGATTTTATAACTGAATTATTTCCAGGCAGGAAAGTTTTAGCAATGAGTTTATCTCAAATTATAAATTTCAAATGTCCACAACTGAGAAATCTTTGAAAAGATTCAAGTCTTGAAATACAAATCAAAAAGATATGTTGGTTTCCCACTGAAAAAAATTACTGAAAATTATCATAGTCGCAATTCTCGTTTATTACTAACTGAGGATGTCAGTGGCTTTAGGCTTCTGTTTATCACATTGAATAGTTTGAGCACTGAAGGATCTCCAGTATCCTCTCCTGTGTGATTCAGGCTCAGGAGTTCTCTCCACCACACAGGACCACAGCAGAAAACCTGACCCACCAAATGAGAGTAAACAGTAGGAAATGCAGTGCTGACTGTAACAGTAGAAACAGTGCTGACTGTAAATATGTATGTTCCTGTCACTACTCTACTGCCATACTTCTTTGGGAGCCTGGGCAAGTCACTTTTGCTTTGAACCCTATTTTCTCCGTGTACAATCAGGTGGTGAGATGAACTCAATGGTTCTCAAACCTGTTTTCACAGAATCATATGTGAAACAGGCCCACAGCAGAACAATTAAATCAGAATCTCTGGAGGGATAAGTCCTGGCATTTGTATTTTATAAAATCTCTACTCCTGAGTCTATGGTATAGCCAGGGGTGATGTCCCAGATGATCTCTGAGGTTTTTCTCGAGACTTTCTAAGATTCTCTACCTAAAAAGAATCAGAGTTCGACCATTCAGGCCACCACTCCCCTTCAGGCTTTCTGAAGCTTCCACAGTTCAGAAAGCTTCTTTAAATGCCAACAACTGAAGAAGAGACACCATCTCCTCTTCCCATAGTCATGTGGTCACCAGCATCTGCAGTGTAGAAAACAACTATGAAACAGCAGCTCAGCAGTTCGTTCCATGGTAAACATATCATTTCTAGAAAGCTTAGAAATGATAATGAGGGTGAAGAAAACTGGAAGAAAGGTAAAAAGAGCAACAAACACTGCAATCCTGTGCTTGACAACTCTACCTCATTGCCATTTTGAACACAAAAATGTTAGCAAGCAAAAAGGTCTTTGAAGAAAGGAGAGGGTGAGCTGGGACATGGAGAATGGCCATGAATGCAGCGCAACAGAGAGAAGGGGACAAGTTTTGGATTAAGCACAGTATTTTAATCAGCCAGTGAAAAATTAAGGAAACTCAGGGAAATGAGGTTAAAGAAGTAGAGTGGGGCTCGATTATTTAAAAAAAATAAACAAAATTAACCAATAAAAACAAAAA
Organism: Rhinolophus ferrumequinum; assembly: GCF_004115265.2. Taxonomy (NCBI): domain Eukaryota; kingdom Metazoa; phylum Chordata; class Mammalia; order Chiroptera; family Rhinolophidae; genus Rhinolophus; species Rhinolophus ferrumequinum. The sequence continues at coordinate 57,481,562 of NC_046285.1, forward strand.
GAAAAGAACAAGAGAACCCACAGAAGCTTTCAGATGGCATTGTAAAAGCAGTCGTTTCAGGAGTTAAAGACAGAGAAGTTAAATGTCATCCACAGTAACCAACAGGTTACAAAGAAGTTTTTACAAAGAGCTGAAGTGACCTGTGGTCCATTTCATGAAGTGTTGACCCTGACAGCCGACTGGCACAGAGCCTGGAGAGTGGCAGAAAGAGTCATAGTCAAGAAAAACTAAAAGCGAAACACCACCTGCTACTTTCACTGCTTCATAAGGGTCATGTGCGATTTGAGTGGCAAAAGGAAGCTGAACCTGCAGGCTCAGTTCAAATCATGAGACGATTCCAGCGTGCTTACTAAAGAGAGCTGTTTCTAGTCGTGTCTGTGGTACCCCGCAAGCCCTTTTCAGGTAAGCATTGTGGACAGGACTCTCCTGAGATTATTAAGCACAAAACACATGTGCAAGGCTACTACCTTCAAGCAGAATATGAGAAAATTGTTCTTACTGTAAAATAAAAGCATTAGGTGCAAAAGGGGCAGACAACTCCCACTTCCCACCAGATGGGGGACATAGAAGGAGCAAATGAAGGAATTCATTATAAAAAGAAAGGCCTGTAAGGATGAGGGAACCGACAGCAAATCATTGCATCTACTCTATATCACAAATGACCAGGGAATTCTTTATCCCCTTACCCTGATGTGTGTGTGTGTGTCTGTGTGTGTGTGTGTGTGCGTGATTTTCATTATATATTTATTTATTTATAGCCTGTCCTCCTCCTTTCTACAATGTAAAATCTAAAAGGGCAAGGACTTCGGGCATTGCTAATTCCTAGTCCTAAAACAATACCTGGCACTTGATGGGTTCTCAAACATTGTATGAATGAATGAATGAATGAATGAACGAACGAACGAACAGTGTCTGCTCTCTTTCCTATAATGAACTTACACTTTCATCTTTTCTTTCACAAAATCCTGAGAACAATTGAGTTCAGGTAGAACAAACATATTTTCCTAGTTAATATGTAATAAAAGAGGCAGACACAATCTTTTGATCCAAACATAAGATTTAGATACATAACTAAACTTAGAAGACTATTTGGTCTATAAATGTGTTTTAATTTCTCAAAATGTACCTCTATACCTCATTTTATTTTTTTTTCAAAATGCACATGCATAGATATAAAACCAAACACACATGGATATAAAAAGATTATTTGTATTATTAGAAGAAGAATACAGCTCAACCATATCAATGTTGTGCAGAGCAAAAATATCTCACCATTGTAGCTTTTCCCTTCTCTTCACAAGAAGGGGAAAATATCTGAATTTCCAAAGATGAAATTTCCAGCTTGGAACATTTTAATGAAGAGAGGAAACACACAGATTCTGAACAAGTTTGAGGCAGCTTTAAAGGCATATTTGAAAATTATGCACTGTATTTGCAGAGTGAAGAATCTCTACTTAGAGCACATTCTTTCTACACATGCTGACAAAATTAAGGGCACACCATCCTTTGCTGAATGAGAGCTTATTAGAGGTGCTAGTGTGAGAGCCATTTCCTTTTGTTCCCTGAAGAAAAAGCTAAGGCTGGAAAAATACTTTGTTAATGAATCATCTTAAACTTGCAAATTTAAATTTTAAGTCAGTAAGATTGATAAATTAAGGTTCTGATGGCAACAGGATTCTTTCCTGTCATGCACATGGTAAGAGTTATAACAGGAACACTTGTTTCCATCTTAAGGATCAGGGAAGATAGATACAAGGCTGAAATTCGGCAATGCTAATTAGGAATGTCAACAAAAGAAGTTCTGAAGCTCTCTATGCTGCCGGAGACAACCTCGCAAAGACAGGACATAAGACTCATGCTACCATTTTCTCCTTAGCCAAGGGGTGAAATAATAACAGCCTTCCATATTTGTTCAGCAATTACAATTTATAATTCACTTCTGCACATACTATGTCATTTGAAGGAGAAACAGGTACAGGCCAGTACTGCTTACCTCCATTTGGTAAACAGAGAAACTTAATTCAACAGGACAAGTAACCTCTTCCATGTCACAGAGGCTGCAAGTGATAAAGTCTAACCTCAAAACTAGGCCAGTACTTAGTTTCTGTATAAAATGCAACATTAAATTGAAGCTACATAGGCAAGAACTTGCCTTCTGCTCTTTCACTATGTTTACATTCTTTTCAACAACAAATAGGAATTGCCATTTTTGTTGTTGGGATAGAGATAAATGAAGGGACCATTAAAGAGAGCTCAAGTATGGAAATGGCTTCTTCTACATTCAGCAAGTAGGTATGTGGTGTTCTTTTGGTATAGGTGTCAGTCTTAAAAGCATGGAAAGTGAAGTTCTAGTAGTAAAAGTTCTGAGAGGATGGATCGCAAACATGCCTTCACTGCCTTGTCTATCTGCCTCTTTCCCTGCCGTTGAAACAAGAAAAAGGTATATTTCTTAGAATGCTTTTTATCATCTCCAAAATGGTTTTACAAATAGACACATGAACCGCTTCAATGTGCTCTTAAGCAAGGAGGCCCCGGGAGCCAAGTAGAGGTCCTCTGGGTTACCCAGATGTTCTGCTGCTTTGTAAAGCCTGTTGACATTCTCAGGACAAAATGCCCCAGACTGACATACAACAGTCAAAAACAGGAGGCAGCTTGGCAGAACTGTTTCCATAAAAAAAGGGCTTATATAAAAAAATGCCTACACAGAATTTGATTCTTAAGTTTAGAAAATTCCCCACAGTGAAAGTATGAACTGAAGCCATGGCCACAGAACGATCTGAGAAAGAAAAGAAACTTACTTCGGGAAGTACCTCCCTTGACCTCATGCTCCAAAGCATCTATTTCAGATTATAGAAAATGGTGTCGCCCAGGCTGCCCATTTGTCACATTAATGTATATGAACAATGTCAGTTTCTGCAACAAACTATTCATTAAGTATCAGATTCTGGCAAGAAAGACAGAGGGAGAGAAGAGTTAGGGAGAACAGACAGCATGGATAGTTGAGAGAGGGGTTAAAAAAACACAATAAGTGGTGGAAAAGGAGAAACAGCAAGGGACACATTTAGCTTTGCACAGTCACTCTGAGCTCTAACATCAGGGCTCACAACTCCCACTGTCTTCCCATTCTGACCCAGTGATTCATCCCCACAATCCATTCACTCAACATACTGTTCTTTCCTAACATTGTCCCCATTCACGAAAAATCTCGTTTCCAAAATCCAGAGGAAATACATCTCCAGGAAGCTTTGCCTAATGTTCCTGATCAGAAGTCATATCTTATCTCTCTCTGCTGTTCCCAACAGACATTGTCTAGAGCTCTGTTATAATTCATTTCCCGTATTTTAAATGTCCCTCGATAAATAATTAGGTTTGGAGGATGGAAATCATGTCTTGCTTCTCTATAAACTCCAAAGCATCTATTTCAATGGTTAGAACAGAGATTTTTCACAATATTTCATTAAGTTGAATTCAAATACTTAAAAGGCTCCTTCTAGCACTGACAGTCTGGAGTTTAGAAGCCTGTGTGCATCTCATTAATCATTTACTCATTCATTCATTCAATAGTATATACTAAGCACCTATCGCGCGCACACACCCCTCAGGTATCCCTGTGCCGCCGAGGAGTTTACAGTTGCGTCTGGGAGAAAGGCAGTGATCAAATAAGTGCAGTGAGACACTGTGATAAGTACTGCAGTGGGTTAGTTTAGGCAGATTTGAGAATAGCCATTCAACTCGAACCCTGCACCTTCCAGGGACCAGTTATCACACACAAATAGAGGCACTTATGATAAAAATCTGAAGACAAGAATGAAGGCCCCTAAATAATGACAAGTGCAGCTCCATTGTAGTTTTATTTTTATTAGGAACTTAAGCAAAGGAAAAGGTGAATGTTCAACTTCAATCTATATCCATGCTTCTCAATCATCTCCTGATATATTCTGGTATCTATCACGGTGAAAGATTATACCTGCCTCAGGAGTCAGTCCTTGGTCTAGAACATGCTACATAGTTGCATTCTCTGAAGTTCCCCCATCCAGTAAATGGAGACCAGAATCTCTGCTGTGACAACTAGACAAGGTTTATATGTAAGGAGTCAATGACAGTGTAGCATAAACACATTTTGAAAAGCACATGTTATTTGTACACAAAAATATGTCAACCCAAAAGTCTGATCTATATAGACATAGATGCATATATTGATATATACACACATATATTTATATATATATATATACATATATATATGTCTGTGTACATATATGTAGTTGAATTTCTCATTGTGTTACAGTTCTTTTCATCACAGCAATTTTTTATTGGTTTCAAGTGTATAGTTAGACATTTACACCCCTCACAAAGAAATAACCTTCCCTCCCCAATCTACTATCCCTCTGACATCGTATGTAGCTCATCACAGCAATTTTTCAGTCACTCTGTTGCCCTTCTTTGCACAACATTTTCTCTGCAAGCAAAAGATGGGAGAGGGAGGTAAGAGAATGCTACGGTTTGTACGCCTGTCTCCTCTCTGTCCACAGCCAGGATAAAGACAGGACAAAGGACCGAGGACCTGAGTCAAATCCCAGAGGACAAGCTGCGTCACTCCATGATGACACTGATTAATATAACTTCTGGTAAAATCGGTGTCAGCAATAAGGATCAGGAGAAATTTTGAGACTTTGAAGACACCATGAATTGACTTTGAGGGGAAATGGTAGCATAATTTCACTTAATGTTTTGTCAGTAATCACACAATAGTATGAGGTGTATACAACTGAAACAGCATATTTACATCTAGTTTCCTATATAAAGAAGGCTGACGTAAAATCCTAGACTGCATGTCTCTTCTCTATCAATCATAAAGATCTACAAGAAAATCCTAGAAGGGAATGCTACCGCTTCATAAGCAGCAGTAAAATCATTTATTAATGATAACATTCAGTAAGTACTTACTAAGTACCAGCAGCTATTAAAAAATCTTTTAGTATATTACCTAATCTTCACAACCTAGGAAGTAGGAATTATTCTTTTTTTACAGAAGAGAACACTGAGACTCAGAGAAGTTCACTAAGTTGTCTAAGATCACATAGCTAGAACTGACTAAACATAATGAACAGCCACTGCTTACCTGGCACTATGCGAGGAGGCCAGAAGAGGTAGGGAAGGGAAAGGTTGAAAGGGAAGCATTCCTGATCCAGAAATGAGTCATACGCTTGTTCTACCAAAAGAATTTGCAAAGAAGCCAAGACATGGACATGAATTGCTACAATCCAAGTAAGAAAAATTTAAGTACCACAAGAAATGCACAGTTAAATTCCATTATCAGCATTTACGTGTATGTGGGTGGGGTTTGTGGGGGGTAGACATGAGCTGAATTCCAGGCAGGAAAAAAAATTGACAGAGTAAACATGAATAACCTTATTCTTCACAAGTTTATCTATGTCATTTGGGCTTGATTCCTATAGGATAAATCTATGGGCTATTTATTCGCTGAGTTTGTGTTCCTTCTGTGTGGGTAATTCAGTAATACAGTTCACAGTAACTAGACTGGTAGCTTCCTGAGGGCAAGTATCCTGTACTGTATCCTCAGTGCCTAGGACAATGTATATATAGTACACAGTGGTGCTCAAGAGATACGGAATTAGGCGATGAAGGAATTAATGTGTAAATTACTTAAAAAGTGAGCAAGTGAATGGATACAGAAACATAAAACCAGGTGTACACCGTCAAGAAGTATAGACTATACTCGAGTTCATGAATTCCAGTTCCCTGACTGCTAAAGTGCCGTCCCCAGGGGTAACTTGCAAAGATGAGTGCTAAGGCACTTTTGCTAGACAGCAGGTGAGAGATCTCTTAACAGAGAGCCCACACTGGTGACCTGAGGGGTCAGTGATTTCAAGAATACCAAGAAGCAAAACATGAACTTTTGTTTTATTCACCATGGTGGCAGGAAGCACAGAGAGAACCACAAAAGCTGTATTATCTGGAACTTTCTTAAGAGCTACAAAGTAACTCATTTGCAGAAGTCGTTGATTTTGTACATGGGGACTGTTTGGTGAGATTGAGGAAGCAAATGATGGTTGACTTCCTGGAGTGAGTCACGGCTGTAACCCCCTTTGACAGTATTAATAGAATGGGGGAAAATTTCCAGGAAACATAAATTACCACAACTACCAAAATAGAAAAGGCAGCCAGTGACTTAATCACTAAACTTGAGGGGAGACTACTCCCTTTCTTTATCAGAAAAAGACAATAACAAATCAAATTAATACATTTTGAAACTAGTTAACAGCATCCTTTTTTAGTTTGCAGAGTTATCTTTTAATCCTACACTAAGATTTTGCTTTAGCAAAATGACCATACATACCCTGCACTAGTTACAGTCGAACCAAGATTCTGAGGTCAAGAGTAGACCTCCAAGAAACGGACATTGCATTAAGTGATTTATTAATCCATCCATTCCTTCTTTCAAACCTTAAATTAATAGGTATGTAATGGGCACCTACTGCTATGTTCCAGGTTCATACGCCCTAAGAAACAAAGAGCTAAATCAAAGAGCTAATAACACAATTACTATTTAGACGTCTGCTCACTGGCATGGCTAAATCTCTTCACACTTTTTTGTAGGTAACACGGGTAATACTAATATTAGGGCTAAGAGGTTAGTTCTGTTCCGTAGCCCCAGAAAGTGATGGGGACCTTGGGTCAAACTACTAAGTCTAAAAACCTAAGGAATTTTGGTACTACTCTAAAGGCAAGCCACGTCTGCCTGCATAGCTTCATCACCTCATAACCTGGCAGCATCGTGTAGTAGCTATGTGTTCAAGCTCTGCGACCAGCTTGCCTGGGTTCAAAGCCTAGTTACACTACTTAACTATGTGACTTACAGCAAGTTATCTTGCTCTGCTTGCCTCAGTTTCTTCATCCCCAAATGCAAATGAATAACTACTATTTCAAAAGATTACTATGAGGATTAAATTAGTCTGCATACTAATTTAATTAGGAGATATATACATGGAATGCTTGAAATAGTATCTGGAACATAATTAATACTTCAGGAAATGTTACTATTATTCTCATCATTATTATTACCCTAGTTAATCCGAGATTGGAGTTTTCCATCATTCCTTAAAGGAATAGAATCAGTTCCCTCCAGTTACACAGGTGTGACTCGGGTCATCCATACCAACTGCTCTCCATCTGCATGCTCTCGTATGATCCATCGCCTCGCTCTGCCAACCTGCCTACAAGGAAATTACACAATCCAGCCCAAAAGAATATTGTACCAGGCAATCTAGTTGGACCCCCTCTCCCTCATCCGAATTGATTTGCTTCCACAGTCTATTGCCTGCCCTTCCCACGATCACCCTCCTGAAACACACAAAAATCTTCTAACCAAACCAGTTCCAAGCATATTTTCTGGCCCCCAAGTATTTAACCACTGCTGTTCTAGTTGGTGCAGAATGGAATTGAACTGAAAAGCTATTTTGACAAGTATCAGCAATAAGCTGGCAATGTGGATACCTGTTTCTTCAAACCGCCATCCCCTCCAAAAGCTATACCCATGGAGATCTTCCCTATGCTCTCTAAGAGAGAAACACTGGAAGTAGCACATCTAACCAGCAATATCCATAGGCACTCGTTAAATAAATTCTGGTAGGCTGGTACGTCTACTTCAAGGATTATAATGCGATTGCTAAATATGATGGGGGAAATTCTTATTCTATCACGTTAGATTTTTAAAAATGCAAAAATTATGTCTCTCCCTGATTACATATAAAAACTGTAGATGCATGTTGAAGACTAAATTGGTACATAGAAAATGGGGTTGATGTGTTAGGGAAACAGGATTGTGAGGGTATTTTTTAAATGAATCTGTTTTCTCATTCTTATAAAATAGCTTGTGCACATTTCTAACTGTATGGGAAATCTTCATATGTGGTTCACAAAGAAAAAAATATATTCAAGAAAGATTTATGTGATTGAAATATATTAGAAAACTTCAAGTGTGTAACAAATTATCCTAATAGCAGGAACTTTCCTTCTGAAGGATACACAAGTACTCCCCAAAAGATATCGAGGTATTACTTAGCATGTCACTCAAATGCAGCCACTTTGGAACGGAAGCTCTCTCTCACATCCCCCCAGAGCCATTTCGGCCTGAAGCCCACAGAAAAAGCAGCAGTGTGCCTACGTCTTATTCATCAATAGCATCAAGTGCTATTTAGGAAGTTTGCTCACATCAAGGAGCATCCTCTTAATTTCTAATCATGACCATGTGCACAGCTGTAGAAATAGCTGAAGGGGGTGTGGTCTCTAATTCCAAGAAGTTTGCATCCGTAACTCTAAGGCTCTAGGCTCCAGGCTGAAAGGCTGGCAGTCTTTACCTTTTCTTTCCTCTCTTTGATCACCTCTTCTACAACTAGACCTACAACTCCATGTGGCCTATGCACCTGATCTCATGCTCCCATCACAGTCGTATGGCTCTACTCCAGCTGACCGCCCCACCCCACCACTCTGCCAGCTTACCACCCACCGCCCCACTCCCTATCCTTCACCCCTTAGGCAATGTGCACCTATCCAGTCTGTAGAACACAGCTACTTTGGACTATCTTGTCCTAAAAATATACATCCTTCCTCAAAATTCCTACTGAACTTAAAGTCTGATTATTTTCTACTCGGTTTATTACTTTATTAAATCTAAAAATAAAAATACGTTTGAGCCTTTCAAATATAAACCCCAGATCTTAAGTTTTTGCTGTTGTTTTTTTTTTCCCCAAGGCAATTCATCATACTGGACAAATATTAAGTCCTAAGTAAATGTGTACTTGAAAGAACATTAATTATGCATAGAAGATATCAACAATAAACAGGAGTTATTTATGAAATGCACACGTACTTCTCAAGTGCTACTCACACTGTACATGGCTATGGTCAGAACAGGGAACCTGGGGAGTGTTAAATCTGTGAGGTGGTATGTAAAACACCTGAGACAGGGAATGAAAGACCTGCCTCTGTGTGCTGAGCTCCAAAACACTAGTAACTATTTCTCCCAGCCTCAGCTTTTTCCTCTAAAATGAAAACTAAACAGATCATCTGAATTGTCCATGAGCAGTGACCTTCCACAATCTACCTCATCTCCCTGGGGTCAGGAGTCAGAAATCCTACTATTCTGGTCTTGGCACCCTGACTGTAGGTGAGTGACACTAGGTGGCATGGCCTCTGGATACTTCAGCTTAGTCATCTGCAAAATGGGAAGAGGAACCCCTGCATTTACCTATCAGAGAAGAGTTCTGAGGGTCCAACAAAACAATGGCCATGAATGTGTACTGTGAACATAAAATACCATGTAATATAAAGGAATTTTATTTACTCCTGTCATTGTTAACATTAGGTTTGGGATAGAGGAACTATTAGGATTACAATCTGTGCGAATGTGGCTCCAGAAGAGGCCTATGGAGAGGAAGCAGGTCAGTAAATGAGCTTCAAGACAGCAATGCATCTTTCTGTCTCGTTATGCCAACAGAAAAGCTTTAGAGAACTGAATGGGTAAGAAAGATACGTGAGAGGCTGGAGCCTCCTCAAGGAAAGACACACAATGGAAGCAAACTTACCAACACAAAGCCCTCAAAACAATTCTGGTTTATCATTAATTTCCCTTAACTGACTTAATAACCAAACCAGTGTCATTCAGAAAGTGACAACATGGAGAACATTATTTCCAATATCTCCAATAATGCAGGGTATTTCCATGGTTTATAAACTAATAAAAGATCAGAGCAAACTAAAGTCCTGTCTAAAGGGAAAAAAAGAAAGAAAGAAAAATATCCCAGCATTTTTTGTTCTGAAAACATCACAGGCATTAATTTGTATTTCCTTATTGACTTTTTTTTCTGATTTGTAATACCTTGTATTTACATAAGCACGTCTCCTAGCAGCAGGAAGTACTGTACAGATACTATTTAATCAAATGTCACCTTATTGCTAGGCAGTGGGCAATGGGTCACTATTAAGGAATCATGTAAGTTAGGTAGAAAAAACAATTAATAAAATATAGAAAATTTCAGAGGGAAAAAAAATCAACCTGGTGAATTCATTGACGTCAGAAAACATAACTCACAGGAGGCAATTAACACTCCATTCTTCCATTACTGAGAATGTTTAGAGTACCTGGACCATCCCGCCGCCGTCGTCAACCTTTCCATGCATGAATCGTTTCCTTCCCTCAAAGTCCCACCCCAGAGCTTCCTCCTCCTATGCAGATGTAGCCTTCAGCCTTTATCTTCCCAGTCAGATTATACTATCCCTTCTTCTGAATTTTTATTATTATTATTATTATTATTATTATTATTATTATTATGTTATTATTTTTCCCTAAATGTAGTGTTTAACAATTTGTGCCTTTTCTTGTACCTATTTGTACATGTCTTTGCTTCTATACCAAACTGAAATACCTGAAGTGAGGAACCAGATTCAATCTTTTGGGCACATTTCTTCCTAACATAGAGCCTTAAAAAAAGGGGGGGGGGGGGAGTTTATCCGTGTTCTTTATTAAGAACTGAATCTTGTAAATAAAGAGATTAGACTGGATGATTTCTGGGTTCCTTTCCAGCTGTAATTGCCAAGATATTACAGGCAGAAGGAATTTATGACATTATCTAATTCAATCCCACTATTAAGCAAGGGGATCCAAGTGAGAATAGGATGTGTCCAAGTGGAAGGAAGTCTCCAGAGTCCGGTCCAGTGCTTCTTGGCCATACTGTGGCACCTTTCTAAACTGCTGACAGGACAAGAGGAATTGCCTCAGGTTTATTTCCTAAATTTCAAGCCAGAATCTTAGGATGCATGTACTTGACAGACGACAAGAAAATATTTAGCTTAAATAACCATTACTCTAAACTTCATAATGCTGGCTGGCCAAGGGCTCTTCACCATGATCGAACTTGCCACTTGGCATCATTTTTAATAAAATTAAAACAGGAACCTAAACGCTGACCCTAGACTAGCGTTTTTCAAACTGTAGAAGGAAACTCATTAATGGGTCATAAAATTAATGCATTGAATCTCCAAAAGTAATTTCTAAAACTGAAATAGAATGAAAAAACATCAATGTTCATCATGTAAATTAAGAACATACGCTGGTAAGTAAAATTTTCTTTCATATTTTTATATACGTGCGTGTGTGTGTGTGCGCGCGCGTCTGCATGCATGTAATTATCAATGTGAAACTTATTTCTTACTGTGATTTGTGTCAAAAAAGATTGAAAGCCACTACCATGGACCAAAGTCTGTAGTGATAAACATTAATAGCTACAGAGCCGACGGCTGCATTGTTAACAAGCAGGGAGGGCAAAAGCAAGTTTATAAAACATAATACCACCTCTACACTTCACATTCCTGTTCCTTTGGAGAAAAATTCAAATCTCAAGTGGAAATGCGGGGCACAATGAAGTGACATCAGGTCCCTCCCCCCACATGCTCTCATGCTTTAGACCACCAGGTTCCTGATTTAGGAAACAAGGGTTCTTTTGTCCCTGTCCACCCTTTGTCTCTTTCTCCCTCTTGCTGAGATACAGTTTAAAAAATAAAATAAAATAAAATCACCAAAAGAGAGAGGAAGGCAGAGAAAAGAAAGGTTTCAGATTTAGAGACTTTTATTTGTTTACTTCTTCCCACCCTCTCTCTCTCTCTTTCTAAAGGAGACCCAAAGCAGCCTATTGGAGCTACCACAAAATAGTCATGTCCCTGAGCACTTTCAGCAGACTTTCAGAATATGTTTTCTTTCTACTTTCCTGGCTGGATGACCAGGTTTGAGTAATTTTCTCTTTCTCCTGGGGTTGGTTGCTAAGAGACACTCTATTACTTCTCTTTCTCTTATGACCCGATTACTGTGATCAGCAAAGACAGACAGTGTGCAGACAACATTCTGACATGGCTCATACAAGATCGTTGGGGCTGGTTACAAAACGATGGACTTTCTTAACCCTCTCACAACCATCAGACCAAGATTTCCAAAATTCTTTATAAGAATCTGAGGATTTTCCTATCTTCTTTTAAATGGTGGTCTTGATGAATGAAGTGTATCTTTCATTATAACAGCCAAGATTCCTGTTAAAATGCATTTCAATAAAGGCTCCATGCCAAATCCTTCCTTTTAATACTACTTATTTTGTTTTTTATCCCACAGGTAAATAAATTGACCAAAAATGTTCTGAGTTCATTTCCAGTTTGAATAAGGACGAGTCTGAAAGGGAACCCGTAAACAGCTTCTTAGCTCGAGTCCTCCAGACTCCCCTCTTTTCTTTGGAGTACACAGCCAAAGTTCACACTTTGTTAATCTCTAATTCTATACAGTTCTTGGCTGAACACTTTAAATGTTCTAGATGCTCAACTGATGTTTGCTGAATGAATAAAAGAATGAATTTCAGATTAAGCTCTCCATCCCATCTCTTAAGGATCCTACCCATGCTCCTAACACACAGATTTCAGTAAAAGGAAAAAGAAATGGTTACAGGTTGCTTTGTAAAGGTTCCGATGCCCTCAAAACAGACTAGGATTTTTTTTTTTAAGTAAATATAAGAAAGTAACAAAGACTCTGGATATTTATCCAGTGGATACTCTCTAGTTTGTATTTCCCTTATACTACCTGGAAGATTCAGATAGCCAGCCCGCCATTCATTCATGTGTTTATTCTACTCTCCTCCCCACTATGACGCTAACTTGGAAGAACTTTTATTGTAGTACTCTTCTTACCACAAGGCCAAGTTCATATATGGTATATAAACAAGACATCATGAGCCCTAGATTCCTGCCCTAATTGATAACTAAACGTTTATCATTAGAATTTCATACCTTCAGCTTACGGCTCTGGTTTCTATTAAAATTGGAAGCCCTTTTGGCAAGGTTCCACATTGGCATACTCTCAAAGATATAGACCAGTCTCTGATTGATAGATAGATAGATAGATAGATAGATAGATAGATAGATAGATAGATAGATACAGATATGTTAGATAGATATACATAGATAGGTAGATATACATATATATATATCTGTATCTCAGTGTGAGCATATTTAACAAATACTTCTTGTATAGATTTTGGGAGTCAGTATACAAATTACAAAGATCATGAAATTTAGATTTAGAGATAGCTGGATTCAAATCAAAGATTTATTATTTATTAGCCACGAGACACCAGGCAACTTATTTACTATCTCTCTCAGCCTCAATTTCATTATTTGAACACTGAAAATATTAGCACCAAATTTCAAATAAAGATGATATTTCAGATATCTGCATATCGTAGGAACAAATAAAATGTTAGTTCATTCATGAACCATATATACTTAGGAACATGAATTTATTTTGCTCTGATGTTGGGAAAGAACGTTTGAGGATATTGTCCTAGAATGGAAGAGATGAGAGGACATGGGGGGTGGCAGAGGAACACGCTGAAGGCATGCAGACTTGAAAGCCTACAGCCCATTTCACAGCCTAACTAAATTCATGATATTCCATGACAACAATTTTACTCAATGCATTTCAGGAGTAAGCAATTTTACACAACTTCTATAGCTGAATTATATGTTCGTATAATTTTAGAGCAGGACTGAAATTAAGAGATACTATTATTCAATCTCATTGTTTTACAACTGAGAAAACCAACACAAAGTGGTTTGGTAACATAAGTGGACCATAAGTGTTCAGGCGGGAAGAGTCCTTTCCACTGGACCACTTTTCTCAGTTAGCTTTTGTCATGTACAAGGGTTGTCTTATGGATTGGTTTTCATTTCCTTTTCGGTGTAGCTAAGGTAAAATTTCCTTTATTCTAGCAGTCCCTTTTGTTTTTCCCCTTCTATTGAGTATCTATGTACAACTGAAATGGCATTCAGAACAAAGTCAAACTTTGTGATAGGTCCTAGCTATGACCTAGGAATCATGGTTCTTTATACTCTGTCTGGAGAAGAAGTAACAGGTGCCTCTAGGGTTGGGTTTATTTCTGAAAACAGGATGTTTGAAGAGCATTTCAAGCATGGTGCTCAGATTCTGACTACAAGACTTTTTGCCCTGAGATTCCCTCTGTGACTCTAGCTTTGCCCTTCCTCTATTTCCAGTAAAGTCCCCAACTAATGTACTGGTCTATTACCAAGAAGTGTTCTGGCAGCTGTTCCAGGGAAGGAAAATTCCTTGGTAGTCCCCAAAATGGGCACAGGTCCTAAGATGTCTCTTTCCTCAACCTTGGACCCACACTGTTTCCCAGGATAAGAAGCAGTAATTTCCAACGACAAATTTCAGTCTAGCACTGACAATATTTTCATACAGGTTAACTTTTACCCAGGCTGTCCCAAATATAGAACAAATTATATGAGATAAACTGCCTAGGAATGCTACAAACTTACCACTAGCAAAACATGATACCTAACAATACCCTATCTTTAAAGGGAACTACGGCTGTAGCTCTCTGAAATAATAAAGTGATTAAAAAATCCAAGACAGCTGAAAAGAAAAATGAAAAAGAAAAAACTTAATGACAAACAAGTTCAATAAACTGAAAAGAAAAAGCAGAAAAAATAAAATTTATGTACCCCCAAAATATCAAAATCTGGATTGGGGCGGGGGGGCGGTTGGAGGGCTCCAAGTTATCAGGGATAGTTTCTTTTTTAAAAAAAAGTGTTTTCATTGAACTTAGCCTTATCTATTGGGCTTTGAATTATGCCTATGCCTTCTCGGGTTGCCACAGAAAGATTGTTAGAAGTTCCAGGAGATGATCTTGCCAGTGTTTCCTCTCTAGGTATTGAATCATCTACTTTTTGTTTCTTTTTATTCATTTTTTTAATTAGTTTCAGGTGTATCGGGGGATCACTTCATACACTGTGTCCAATGTGCTATACACCTGAAGTTTAAGTAGAATAATACTGAAAGTCATCTATAATTAAATATATAGGAATATACAGTCACGGGATGAATCACCTACTTTTATTGCTTGAACTATGTGTTCTTTACATCCTAAACAAACACATGGAATAATAACTCGCAAAGGTAAGTGTAAGTGTGGAATGACTGCTGCCACTTCATCATCTTAACTATATACATTGAGTTTTAAGAGTTCTGCTCACTTTTCCAATTAACCCATGCTCTAGGAAAACTACAACTACATAGTGATGGCATGTAACGTCAACATCCAAATAACAAATCATTGGCATAGAGAGGGAAAGTATCAGGTTATTTTTCTTCCTTCAGAAAAAAAAAAAAATAGTAAAGAGCTATGAAACAACTTAAACCCATGAACAAGATGAGCCAGAAAGGAAAAGCTGCTGCAAAAAACAATCACATAAGTAATTCTGGTAATTTTTTTTGTTTAATCATCATAGTTTTACCTTTACTATTACTCATTCTGAACTCTAGTGTTTCCAATTTGTTTCCTCAAAGTGTAGATTTGTTTGGGTTCCAAGAACTCCAAATTATTTACTCAACTATAAAGCCTATTTGTCGGAAACAACCTATTTAATCCAATCACAGTAAAAGTCTAAATTCATTCCTTGACCTTGGTACCCTTCAAGACCCTTCTTTTCCACTTATATTGAAGGAAAAAAAGTATTTTCAAAAATATACACATGATTTTTTTTAAAAGACAATCATAATAATACCATCTAGAACACTCCCGTGAGTCTGACAAACTGTGCTGAAACTGGAAAGCCAATTCTTGGTACTTGAACCAGTGTTCAGGAAAAGGAATTCTTTTAGAAAATTCTGCCATTCTCTATGTGCACTCAATGGCATTATGTTCAGTTCCAGGTCCTTAAAAATGACTTTCCAGGATTGACTGGATAAAATAATTAAAAAGTCTTAGGAATCCCACAATGTAGCTATTCAGCTTGAAGGCGGCAAGAGATGGGGTGAGGGGTATTTTGTAAGGATTAAAGTCCTCACGCAGGGAAAAGGACTTGTTCTTTGCAATCTTCAAGGGCAGAACTCGGACCAAAGGTAGATAGATCTGGGGAGCGGCTTTCACCTAAATATTGGGAAATACCTTGTAATCTAAAAGGACCAGGAGTGACCCTATAAATAAAGTACACTCCCACCTCCGCCATATATTCAAGTGATAGAAAACGTAAGGTTGCCTGAGAAGACATACCTGCACCAAAGGGATGGCGATTAAGTCTTGTGTCCCTCCAGAGAACTTCAGGGTCGTTCTTGTGGTTTTACTATTGTTGTTTGTCTATAGAAGCCTCAGAACTGTTTAAATTTGTGCCTAGATATTTTAAGCTTTGTTCCCTCTGCAAAAGGGACCTTTTCTCACTATAGTTGCTAAAGTATTGTCAGATTAAACACTATCCGTTTTTGAATATTTAATTTAAACGGAGCCACCTTAATAGACTTCATAATTATTACTCATTGAATAAATATTAATCAGTGCTTCCTGTGCCTCAGCCATGTCAGGCGCTGTGAATTTAATCATGACCAGCACAGAGTTGCTGCCCTGAAGGCCAAACTGTCTAATTGACAAGGGAACTCTCATGTTGCCTCACTAGACTAAGTGTTTTATTTGTCTGTTTGCCCAGCATCATTCCCTTCCCAGAGTTTATAAATCAAAAGTGGCGAAGGGAGAGGTCCCATTTAATGAGACTGGCTCACAATTAGGGAGATCTGATCAGATCATTACAGCTTCTAATTGTGTTTCTTTGTTGTTTTTCCCCCCTCACTGTGGAGGTCAGGTGCTTCCAACTCTAAGTACTAACTAAACTCCATGGCTAGAGAGTATACATTTATAAGACTAAGAAATATGTCCACATTTTATGAAGGCAGATTTTAAATCAAAATAAAGATACATTTCAAACAAACAAACAAAAAAATCAGAGCTGCCCAAAGACAGAAAGGGCAGTTTCAGTTTCCTGCACTAGAAATATTTAAGAAAAGCCTCACAAACACCTTGTGAGAGATGGTATGAACTCAAACAGGAGGTAAGAGATTGGCCTGTCTCAGTAGTTACAACACTTAGCAAGTGTGGAAAACAAAAGAAGGAAAAAAAGAGATGCCTCTTCCAGGCATATTACATTAGAATGCCTGAGGGTGAGGCCCAAGTCCTGATATTTTATTAAGCCTGCCAGGTGATTCTTATGTGTAGTGAGGGTGGAAAACCGTTAAGAGACATTTAAGCACCCTGCAATATAGCACTGCTATACTCTAGAAAGTTTGTAGATCTTAAGCCCTAAAGTAAAAGCAAAATATGGTAAGGGACATTTGCATAACCTTTTCCATTTTAGCAGGTCATCAAGGAAATAAGCAAGTGGGCTTGAACACTGGCTGTAATAAATGAGCCCAAGTTCTAAGACGTGCTCATGAGGGAGAAACGCCAGAACTACTAATAATGCATGGGATGCAGACAGAAAAGGGGGGACACAAATTTTGATATTCCTAAAAACTGTTACTATACCTAGTTCTGCATGGAATTGCTGTATTGAGTAAGATATGCATTTTAGGTCTTAGTAGTTCTTGTTCCCTTTTCTTTCTCTCTCTGTCTCTGTCTCTGTCTCTCTCTGTCTGTCTCTCTCTGTCTCTCTCTTTTTCTTTTTCCCCCCCCAGAAAACTCCCTAGTCACCATCAAACCTCTTCTAAAACTGCATTTAAGTTAATGAGATGCTTGTAAAATTCACTGGGATTTTGAGAAGACTGGCAGGAGAGACAGCTTAGCAAAATTAGTATATCAAGAGAAAAGCAGTAGCTTCAGTATTGAACGCACTTCTACCAAAACATAAAAGCAAAAAAAAGCAGGCTATAAAATAAGCCCAAGGTCCCCATTGAATGTCAATGATCTCCAAGTACCATAATAAGCTAACACTAGAAAACAGCCTTTTTTTAGTACTCAAGGTTGTTTTCGAAAATCACCATGCTATTGAACCTTGTTTTTTTTGTTTGTTTCTTTGTTTTTTTTCTTTCTACTACATTTTTTCCATTCCTTCACAATTACTGATGATTACTAACCAAGATACCTTACAACAAAAGGGAACAGTGATTTTAAGGTTGGAAGAACCTGGGAAAGCAAAAGTCCACCTCTACCCTTCAGTGGCCTAGAGGAAGAGAAAGGTAAATGGGGAATAGAAAGGTAAATGCATTGGTCAAGGCCAGAGTGAAAGCTGGCATTGTCCCCAAGAGAAAAATGCAGAAGTTCTGACTCTCAGCCCTTATTGCAAACCACCAGCCATTCTCACTTCCCCTGCCATGAGAGTTGACTTTTGCCAGTGAGGGAAGAACTAGTTTCACAAACAATTATCACAATAAGAAACAAGGGTGGAGTAGTAAAGGCTCATAACCACGGGGGATTGCTTGTTGACTAGAAGATCATGGTCAGGCTTTAAAAATAAATTGATTTGTTCCTTCAACAATTTATTACACCGGCTTATAATAAAATCAAGTCAGTAATTGTTGATGTAGTTGAACCTTCTGTTCAGGAGTACAAAAATGTTCAGGGGATGGAGAGAAGCAAACTTGACTCCAACAGTTAACTTTGAAAATGTAAAAGCTGCCATAAGAGCCACCAAAAATAAGCCAGGGCAGAAAAGCAAAAGGGGATTTTCTACAGTGATTAAGTGCCATATTATCATTATTATCATTATATAACACAGTAGCATATGGGGAGCATTAAACGGTGTCCTTTCCAAAGAGACTGGCCAACTGGGTTAGGCAATGGCCTCCTCGAAGCAAAACCTATTGCTCCTTGAGGCTTGCAGAGCATAGCAGCTCTGATTAAACACAGTGGCAGGCTCCAGTTGAAGGGATGATTCTTCTTTTTTGAAGGGAGGTAGAATAGAGTAATTGCCAGATGTTTGCAATTTCAGCTATAAAAAGATGGCTGCTTTCCATTCCTGAGTATGTTGAATCTTTTTTTTTTCTTTCTACCCAAGCTATTGTGGTTCACTAAAATAGGCCACTGCATGATGAATCATCATTCAAAACTGCAATAATGGAAGCAGAACAAATATGACATTTTAAATCCACATATAAGAGAAATAAGTAAAAAAAAAAAATGTACGGGAGATAGTTATATGCTAAGCAACAGGAATTATGGTGCAGTATAAAAAATTTGAGAATCTCCTCTTGACTGCTTTCTACCGTCAGGACTGATACAAGCAGCCTCATTACTTAGACTCAATCTGCTCAACTATCAGATGGGGATGAGATCCCTGGGTGGCCTCCCTCTCAGAGGAAAGAACCTATCCGTGCCTTACCATCTCCAGGCCTCACCTTGCATGTGCACTGCTGAAAGGAGATATGCAAGCATATATGAAGGTGTATCAAAACCATGTGTGATGATATAATTGTTTACACACAATACACATTATATGGTACATACATTTTATTTTCTAATACAAGTATTAGAACCCCACCGCCATCACCACCAAATACTCAGTTCTCATTTCCGACATTGCCTCCTAAATTGGAGGAAAATGGAATCCTGGCTTTTATTTAAGCAGCATTAATACAACTCGCTTGGGAGTCTGGTGACCTCTTAGGCAGAGGATATTATCTTTCTTAATGAGTGAATTAAGCATCTATTTGAGGGTTTGATGACATATGGACCTTTTCCCTGAAAAAGACATACACCTGGACCAATGTTGAACACTATTGTAGGAAATTGGCTAAATCACAAGTATGAACCCCAGAAGATACATGGGACCATAGATAAAATTCCTAACTAAATTAATAAATTACTTTTCTGTGATATAATTAATAACAGCTCTAAAATATCTCTGCTTTATTGGATACTTTGGAAAGCAAAATATTTTTTAAATTAATAAAAATCACTACTTTACACAGTTTGCTTTATATAATGTTCACTTGCATTATTATTGGTAATAATAATTCATATTGGTAAAAATGCTCCTGCTTAAAGAGACACTATCGATATGAATCTTTTATTTTTTTCTACATTGACATAATTCATGTAAAGTCTCTATCTGAGAAAGGTGTTATGCAAATTCAAAAAAGGACATATCAACCCATCATAATTCTAGCAGGGACAAACGTGAGACAAGTCAATCCTAAAATGTCAATTAGCAAAATGATACTATAAAACAAAAAAGGATGAAACTAAGATTCTTTTCAAAAACGGCTAGCAAAATGGCTATAACTCCAAGTGAGTTATATTTGGACATCCATGATTTAAAATCTATGGATGAAAAAATTATGGATTTTGACTCCTTGAGCTAATGTTCACACTTTAATTTTAATAATAATAATAATAATAATAATAAGCGACAATAATTATGGCAACTTCCACCTTGTTTACCATTATTTTCTGCCAGGTACTGAGCCAATTTATTCACTTAATTTTGAAAACAACTCTTTGTTTTCTCTATTCTAATACAACAAATTGAGAGAGCTATTATTAAGTAGCTACTTCACCTAGTTAGTCCAAGTTCCTAGAGAATAACAAGTAAAATCAAACTTGAACCCAGATCTATCTGATGCTAGATGCCTCCCCTGAGTCTTCCCTCTTTTCTCCTTCTAACACTGTTCTGGCCCCAAGCAAACTCTTCCTTCTGAGTCTTCTGAGAAATTAACCATGGAGCCACTTCACAAACAGAATTTACAGCTTTATATTATTAGTTAACTGGTCATTTTCATATGTGAAGTTTCTAATGAAAATATAAACTGCTGAAGGTCTAGGATGTGTTTTTATTTCTGTCCTCTCTATTACAGATCCCTGTATAATTTAAAAAAAGGGGGGGGGGGCATGCCATGCATCTGAATTGGCCCCAGTAGAGGAACTAAAGTAAATGCAAAGGGTAAGAAATGAAAAAATAAAATAATCTACTAGGGACCATATTGCATGGGCATGTATGACACTGCAAGGTCACCTCAAGTGGTGATATTTCTTATATACACCATATAACTTGGAGATTTCTTTGCCAATAAACAATTTTTACGAAGGAAGCATTCAATAAAGCCAAGTCATTATAATATATGTGAACAGATCAATGACACAAATATCAGCAAATTTAAATATCATCTTAATTTCATTTTAATGTCAATAAATCTAGCAATGCTATTGAACAAGTTTAAGCAACATAGTACAGTTCACCTGAATTAACAGATATTTCAGATAGTTATTCCAATAGCTTTCTGAAATAATGTCTTCTTGGTAACGACTTCTAGAGGTTGTTCTGGCTGTTCTGTGCTTTAGTACCTCATCCTATGCACAGGTGATCCCAAGTAATTTTCACATGTTATTTGGATGAATTCAATTTTCAAACAGTTCTGAATGATAATGATTGGGGGAAGTAACAGTGAGAATGTATTCTTCTTTTAATAAAAAAGAGTAATAGCATTAACACAATATGCAGTGAAATTAACACAATATGCAGTGAAATTAAGTGAGCAAAGGCGGTGAAGTTAGGAGTCAAGGATTCAAATCCCAGCTTTTCCCTGTGCTGGTTGTTTCATTTTGCTTCATGTTCTCTACAGATTGAGGGTGAGGATACTTATCTTTTACAGTGTCACTGAAAAGATTTAGGTTAACAGGAAAACAGAGTGGACTTCAAATGAAATGGACTAATATATCCACTGAAAAGTTTTTTACATCCTTACAGCAATGTTCTGCCAGAGAAGTTGTTTTAGTAATAGTAATAATCAATGATTATTATGTAGTAGTTATTCTGTATTACTGATACTTAAGGGAAAAAACTAAAATTGGGTCAAATGTGACTTCTACATTTATAAGCCTCATTGCAGGTCCTCTGAATCTCAGTGTTTTCATTTGTCTCTAGGAACCACAATAATGTAGGAACCATAATACTGTTACAGAAGATGGTGGTGGTTAAACTAGATATTATGTGGGAAAGTGTTTCAAAATCTATTCTCACACACATACATCAACACATACAATCACACACACACACACATCTTTAAAGTTGCAAGTTAAAATGAATATTTCATAATAAAGTCCTTCTTTCATTGCTTCCTGTTTTCTCAGGACCACGCCAAAGTGGAGAGAAGTATGAAAGCAAACTAAAACAAGAAAATTTCTAGTTTGCTCACATCTCACATCCTTAAGGGTGTGTGTTTGATTAAGTAAAAAAGCTGCTTTGACCTAGTTTTGAGAGAATTAAGAGGGAGAACTTCTTTCTTCCCCTTCCTCTTTGTCTTAGCATCTGTATATAGAGAACTATTTCATTCTCAAGCATAATAGACTCTTGAGGAGAAATGGCATGATCCTTCTGGCCAGGACTGCCAGGAAGGTGCTTCTGGCCCGTGGTATAAGACTGGTAAGCTCGTGTTTCTGGGTGCTTCCTCCCTGTAGCTGCCCAACTTCCTGGAGCTATTCCTAGAGCTATGTTTCCAAGCATATTAGATGCTTGAGTCCACTCATTGTGATGTTACTCTGCTCGTATTGCAAAGCTACTCCCAGGAGTCCCGCTGCCCTGCCTCAGGACATCAGCAAAGAGCTGCCAAAATCACAAGGGTCAGCGCAGACATCTTTCTCTGCTTTTACACATGCTGTTCCTTTTGCCTGGCGTGTCATGCTCTCCACCGCCCTTTTCTGCCTGGCTAACAACTAAGTCATTCTCCAAGACTCAGTTCAGATGTCCCTTCCTCTGTGAAACTTTTCCCAATGCCTCCCACAACACATCCTTCATATTCTTTTATGCCACTTAATTTACAGAATGCAGTGAGTTATGATGGCTATCGTATTTCTATCTTGACTAGTAGACTGTTTTGTTTGAAAATAGCAACATAGAGAACAATGTAGAAAATGCATAAAAAGGGAGAATGCTGGAAGGTCAAAGTGCTAGGAGGCTCAAGGAGTCACATCTCAGGGACCTGCCCCTGGTGCTGTGCTCAGCTGCCCAGTTTCTGACAACAGAAAATTTAAGAAAGGATGATAAAAATATAATACCATGATTTTTTTTTTCTTTTACAGCTCTTAGGGTCAATCATTGTTCTAGGGTATGATTTCTTTATATGGTATATTTGCCCAAAGGCTCAGGTGTCAGGTTTATTTTTATAATATCCATAATGAATCCATTTATAGATGATTTACATAGGCCTGCCGTGACCCAAAATCAGCTGATATTTCAGGCATCGCTACCTGAAGTTACACAAGAGCAAATGCTCTACAGTGCAGAAGCTTGAGCACTGCTGAGGCATTCTAGAAGAATCAATCCCCCTTTTTTTTTTTAACATTTACTTTTGTTTTTGAATCCCAATTAAAATTCCTTTGGACAAAATATGCAGAAAACTGGTGTTTATGATGAAAGCACAGAAGGAAAAGCATAGCAACATGAAGAATGATTTGAGTCCGTGAATCTCTACATTGTTTGTATGAGAAAAGATTCATAAGACTTCAAAAGCCACTTTTACTAACGAACGGCATAGTGTGAAGTTGCAGGACATGAAAAAGTTTCAAAGGGCATTAGAACACTGGACCTTGGAGTTCCTGAAGTAAGGGAACAGTTCCCAAACGTCAGTTGAGCATCAATCATAATTGTCTGGGGAGTTTTGTTTTATTTTTTTGTTTACATGCAGATTCCTGGGGCCCCTGCCCTAAGATTGTTATTCTATAGGCCTGACATGTGCCCTAGAGACCCTGTTGTTGTTTTTTTAAATGTTTCTTAAATTTTTCTGATGACTGGCCAGATTTGAAAACCACTGGATTAAACCACACATTATAACAGTGACCTTCAAAGTGTGGTACAGGCAATTCAGCATGCATGCAAGTTGGTACCTTGAGAAGAAATCATTAAGAAATCTGTATCTATGTATTTAGTGTATTATTATCATCATTATTATTATTATTATTATTATTATTATTATTATTATGTGAAATATAGACTCACAGAAAGCTGTAAAAATAGTATCAAGAATCCCAGGTACTGCTCACCCAGAATCTCCCAACAGCAACGTCTGATATAGATATAATACAGTATCAAAGCCAGGAAACTGCTATTGTTATATTACCGTTAACCAGCTCTTATTCAGTTTCCACCATTTTCTAACATGCATTCACCTGTGTGTGTTCTTTGCAATTTTATTTCATGTACAGATTCATGTAGCCACCACCACAGCCAAGATATAGAACTGTTCAAGCACCACAAAAAGAGTGCCTTTTTGTTCTTTTCTCTTGGTGTGAACATCTACTCCCTGCCCAAACCATCCCCTATTCCTGTCCCCTAGCAACCACTAACCTGTTCTCCATTTCTAAAGCTTTGCCATCTCAGGAATGACTTATAAATGGAATCATACCATACATACAACCTTTCAAGATTGACTTTTTATTTTTTCATTAAGCATAATACCCCTGAAATCAACCCAGGCTGTTGTACGTATCAAAAGTATTAATAGATATCTTTTGACTTCTTCCTTGATCTCCTGCTTGACCCATTCATTATTTAGTAAAAAGTTATTCAGCCTCCATGAATTGGTGTGTCTTCCAGTTTTTTTCCTGTAGTTCATTTCTAATTTCATAGCATTGTGATCAGAGAAGACAATTGGTATGATTTCAATTTTCTTAAATTTATCAAGACTTGTTTTGTGGCCTAACATGTGGTCTATCTTGGAAAATGTTCCATGTGCGCTTGAGAAAAACGTGTATTTTGCCAATGATATATCTGATAAGGGATTGATATCACAAATCTATGAAAAACTCACTCAACTCAACTCCAAAAAAACAAACGACCCAATTAAAAAATGGGCAGAGGACTTCAAGAGACATTTTTCTAAAAAGGACATACAGATGGCAAACAGACATATGAAGAAATGCTCAACCTCACTAACCATCAGAGAAATGCAAATAAAAACCACAATGAGATACCACCTCACCCCAGTCAAAATGGCTATCATCAATAAATCAACAAACAACAAGTGCTGGCGCGGATGTGGAGAAAAGGGAACCCTTGTGCACTGTTGGTGGGATTGCAGATTGGTGCAGCCACTATGGAAAACAGTATGGAGGTATCTCAAAAATCTGAAAATGGAACTACCCTATGATCCAGTAATCCCACTCCTAGGTATCTATCCGGAGAAATCCAAAACTCCAATTCAAAAATCTTTATGCACTCCTATGTTTATTGCAGCACTATACACAATAGCCAAGACATGGAAACAACCAAAATGCACATCGGTAGATGACTGGATTAAGAAACTGTGGTACATTTATACAATGGAGTATTACACAGCCATAAAGAAGAAAGAAATCTTACCATTTGCAACAACATGGATGGACCTAGAGAACATTATGTTAAGTGAAATAAGTCAGACAGAGAAAGATAAGTATCATATGATCTCACTTATTTGCGGAATCTAAAGAAGAGAATAAGTGAATGAACTAACCAGAAACAGTGTTGGAGACAAAGAGGAAAAACTGAGGTTTGCTAGATGGGCGGGGGGGGCGGGGGGGCGGGTGAAGGGATTGAAGGGCAGTCGGTGACCACAGGATGGCCACGGGGTTTGAAAATTAATCTGGGGAACGTAATTTAGCGGTTACCAGAGGGTAAAGGGGTTGGGGGTGGGAGATGAGGGTAAGGGGGATCAAATATACGGTGATGGAAGGAGAACTGACTCTGGGTGGTGAACACACAATGTAATTTATAGATGATGTGATATAGAATTGTACACCTGAAATCTATGTAATTTTAATAACAATTGTCACCCCAATAAATTAAAAAAAAAAAAAAGTATTAATAGTACTATTCCACTGTATGGATGTACCAGAGTCTGTTTAAACATTTACCCATTGAAGGATATTTGGTTTTTTTCCAGTATTCTGCCATTATGAAAAAAGTTGCTATGAACATTTACGTACTGGTTCATGTGTGAACATAACTTTTCATTTCTCTGGATTAAATGTCCAGGGAACAACTGCTAAATCATATGATTAGCATACATTTACTTTGGTAAAAATCTGCCAGAGTTTTCCAGATTGTTTATGACATTTTACACATTCCTACCAGCAGTATATGAGAGATCCTTTTTCCATATCTTCGCCAACGTGTATTTTTTTTTTCTGTTCTAATAAGTGTGTGGTGATCCCTTATTGTGGTTCTATATTTTTATTTTCAATAAAATAAACTTTGTTCAGATTTAAAACATGAAGTGACAATAATATTGCACATTTATATAATTTAAAAATAAAGAATATTAAAAAGCACCTCACCAATAACATTGCATTATTCACAGTTTTTGAAGTCAGACAAGGATGAGGAAGCCACCACCTTATTAAGAAATTCACTTCAGCTGTTAATTAGGCTGGCGGGTTACAAAATGAAACAGATTTTGTCAACAATACATACACTTCTTTTTGTTCTAAAATATCTAATCCACTTTGCCTACATGTATTAATTCTATCATTGTAGTCTACATATGTCCCCCAAAACATAACATGACACAGAACCCTGGCAACTATGGAGGGAACCCACAGGATCAAGGCTCAGCTTTACCAGTTGCTGTTCTGTAATACTGAGCAATCCATCTGAGCTCTCTGAGCCTCTAAACCGGGTAATAACCCCTGCCTGTATTCAACAATTTTGACTTGTTATTTATAGCATTCCAAGCACAAAGGCCCTAGACCTCCTAAAAATGTAATAGCGAAATAACTATTCTCATCTAGGAAATGAAGGGGTTGTATTCAATAGTTTTTAAGATTCACCCTGGTTCTAGAATCTTACAGTTTGCATAATATTGAGGCACTGTGATTTCTATCACTGTCTTTAATTTCTATCAGCATTTATCAGTGTAATACCGGCATCATTGATTATCAGTATTTATGAATACCTTTTATTTGTAATAATTATATTTATATTCTTACATATTTGTTAGTCTTACAATACTAGTATTATAATTTAGAACAATTATTAATAGTATGTATATGATTGTGAGAGGCATTTAATGAATAAATGCTATTTTATAATTGTATCAATATTATTTGTTATTAATAAAAATGGTTATTTTCATTATAGGAAGACGTGCATTTCATGAGGGCATGGACTAATCTGTTTTGCTCATTACCATTATTTCAGCCCCTAGAAGAGTGCCTGGCACAAAATCTGTTTTAAGTAAATGATTGTTGAATAACTGTAGAATAGTAATTCCTTAGAGTTGTCAAGTATTTTATGGTTTATAAAATATTTTCACACTCATTGTTATATTGGTCATCAAAACAATCTTATAAGATAATTAATACTACCAGCTAATTTTATAAATGAAGGATATGTGGAATAGAAATGTGTCATGCCCAAGGTCAAGTGATAAACCTGAGGTTTGAATGGAAATGCTCTGACCACCAAGTCAGTGATGAACCTTGGCTCTTTTGAGTGTCAATAAAGCCTATGACTATTTGGTAAGCTCTGATTTCACCCACAGAATTTATTTTCTCTTTAGGAAGATGCAATGTAAAGATCAAATTAGTACAATTAATATCTAGTCCTTTAATGAATGAACAGCTTGTCCTTTTCCCCATCGAGACTCTAAAAATTAAAACTCATGTACTGCACACCACGGTAATAGATGAGTCTCAAGATACTTGCCCTGAACAAAGAAAGGGGCATGGTCCACAAGCCTGAGGCTCATTAGAGCTCCTGATGTTTCAGTGGCTTTGTGACAGTCTTCAGGCCATGCACAATTAAAGCAAACAGCTGAGAAGTTGCAACTGCTCTTCTGTGATGGCTGACAGCTTAACAGAACTGCCAGGACTACACAGAAGATGTTTCCCATCTGCATCTCAAAAGCCACAATAGAGATTCACCTTTCATGGTAGGGAACAAAGACTATCTAAGACTCCAGAGACAGGGGAGCACAGGGTGAGTCTAAATATTTAGATATAACTACTCAGAGTTCACAATCAGTTCTCATGTAATTTCTACCATCGATTATTCTAGTTTCAAAAAAGAAAAAGCTTTCACTAACTTTAAGAAGTGAAGCAGCACCAAATTGGCCTGTATGCGCAACATAAAAATAGTAGGAAAAATCCATTCTAAATTACTTCTTTAAATATAGTGCCATAGATGGCCATCAATTTCCCTCACATTTTAGCTATGTTTTGAGAACACAAGAATGTCCTGCCTAACCAGATTGCATGACTTCACATCACTAACAGTTAGTTCTCCACCAAGTATCAATAGTCCAGGAATCATCAATTCCTATGAGGCAAACCCCAGTCTAGTCTCTTCCAGCATGAGACAGTGGAAATGGAGAGGAATGAGCACATTTAGGAAAGCTGGGTTCTGGACTCAGTTCAGCCCAAAACTCTTGGGTAACTTTGGGGAGCAGTCTCTTCTTTCTCCGAATATGTTTTCATACCTAACAAATAAAAGAACTAGAATAGATATCCTTCAAACTCTTTTCTAGTTCTACTACTCAAAGACTTTGTGATTAAGACATGAAGAATAGTTCTGGCATGAACGCAGAAAGGAAACAGACGTGGCCATCAACTCTAGCATGGGAGACTCAGTTGTTTACGATGGTATTTTGTTCTAGTTACTATGTCTACTCCAAAGTAGCAATCACCTATAAATAACCCCCTCTCCATGGAACGGATTAATAACTTTAGGGTAGCAGAAAGCATAGAGACATCTAGTAAAAATTCTCCAGGTTTAAGACCCTCATTGAATAGAATTCATTTTACCCGTTCTGATCTGACTTTACAGGTCGAGGGGAAGCAATGTAGGCAAAGCTTGAAAACAGAGGCCTTATTTATGTTATATAGATGTGTATAAGGTAACATATGTAGGAATAGTATGCGAAAAGAGCAACCATTTTAAAATTAATTTCAAAAAAAGCATCATGAAATAATAAAATAATGGAGTTAGAATAGGTGAGAGTGTCTAGCCAAATCTCCAATAAATAGAACCCTTTAAAATCAGCAAGAGCTCTAGACATGAAGCACAGAGCCGAGCTCTAATATTTTACTAGACACATGATTACTGAATAAGTTATTTCACTTCTGGTAGGTTACCACTCAGTAAAATGGCAATAACATCTGTTCTACCTAACTCAGAGAGCTATAGGAAGAATTCTCTTTTGAGAACTGAATGACAGTGAATCTGAAAGTACTATACAAACTCTAAAGAACTGTACAAATATAAAGAGATTCTACTGAAAGGGTCACCTTGAATATGTACCCTATGGATTAACTTTCTCAAAAACCTTACACAAATTTGGAGCAGAGAGAGTGGGGACCCAAGACCCAAATTATAGAATGAAGAATACTACCAGCTAATACTTCAAAGACCAGATGAAAAATCACATCATCGTGTTGCCCTCATCACTCTAGAATAGAAGGTGATGACACAAAAGTATACATACATACCAAAATCATTCCACAAAAATGGCATACACACTTAGCATGGTAAAATTTGTAAAAACAGAAAATGAAATAAAAGATATATATGGGCTCATAAGCACATACCGTAGTACAGGACACAAAAAAGGCATTTGGAAATACAGGAGCATCCCAAACAGGTAAGGGAACACAAGTGTTCCCTCAATGAGAAGTATGACAACAAGGGTAGTAACATAAAAGGACCCTACGGCCTTAAAATCTACTAACTGGTAGAAAAAGCACACCCACCCACTTTTAAGTGTGCCAAAGCCATTTAGAGAAAGATTATTAGCAGAATACTTTATAAAATAAAACTATAACATATGGTATCACATAAATATAAATTGATGTGGAAAACATTCGGTACTTTTGCACTTTCACAGTCAGAATTTAAAAAAAGAGAAAGCAAACCCCAGAGATGACGGACGTAATATTAAGGGGAGAAATGTAATTGGTAACTTCAAGGTAGCTGTGGTTTAAGAAAATCCTGGGCTGAGAAGTCTCAAGGACTAGGTATAGGAGGGTAAGAGTAATTCAAACATGGATGCTGAGTTGCAGAACCCTAAATCCTATTAAGTAGTTGAGAAGCTAAACCTGAGCCTGGGTAAACAGGTTTCTATTGCCGTGGCGTAAGTAATACCTCAAACATTGTTCAGTACCTACTATGTGTCAGGAATCCTGCTGGGTGCTGTGGGGAGTAAATGCATGAGTCAGACAGCCCCTGCATCTGAAACTCCCTAAATTGCTGAAGGACATAGGCTCATCCACAAGCCTACTAGAAGATACATTGTGATAAGAATTGTAGGAAATGCACAGAGAGGTTATGGCATAGTGAGAAAGAGTCGTCACTAGAATATAATACGAGGTCCAGGAGGACTGTGGGCTCAGAGGGGACTTGAGGTCTAGTGCCCACTCGGCCCTGAGCAGGCTATGCATTTCTGAGCAAATAACGTATTTACACCAGGAAAAGGTGGCCGTATGACTTGAGTGAGTTCTAACTTTCCGTCTTTTCAGTTGAGGGTCTTGGAGGCCAGGCTCTGAATTAAGCTATGAATGAAAAGATTTGATGGGATAGAAATTCAGGAGAGTGCATACTAAAGGCAAAGAACAGTGTGAGCTGAGGCACAAGACTCTGGCGTCACCAACTCCCCCAGTAAATAAAATCGTGTTACCTATTATCTGGAGATTTCACTAATGGCATAGAACATTCTAAATAGACAAAAAGGAAAAAGAAAATGGATATAAACTTTAAAAATGTATAAAAGTTTAAACAAAAATAACATGAATTATAAAAATGTTTAGAACAACAGAGAATGCACTAACATTTAAATATAAAGTAAAGCAAATCTTAGAATGCTAACAAACATCAAGTCATAATATACAGCAGATGAAGAGATGTAGCTTCACTTAAAAAAAAGAAGTCTGAATATCCATAAACTTTTCCCCATATTTGTCCTTAACATGTATATATGCAAGGTTTTTTTTTCCTTCCCATATTCAAAAAAGGTTATATTAAAACAGAGAGAGAAAGATTGGCAGAATTGCAAGAAAGAATCTAGACTTCAGAAATTAAATTAGATGACTTGTTTCAAATGAGGATGATATATTCCAAACTGTTTATTGTAAGAAAAGGATTACTAAGTGCTGTATTCACCCATCCAGCCATCCGCCATCCATCCAAATATATATATACATAAGAACATACAGACATACATTTGACCATACACAACCATTCCTACTAAAAACACAGTAGCATAATAAGAGCCAAGAGGAACATAAGGACGAGTGAGAAACCATGCCTTGTTGCTTAAATGGGGAAACAAAGCTTACATTCTTATAAGGAAGTAGGGAAGCTTCTCCATCATATGGGGCCTGAGTGCTCCATATGCCATGGATAGGACAAGCGGTATAGCATACTGAGTAAGGACAACAGCCTCACTTCGTAAACTCAGTAGCCACAAAACCATAGAGAATGTCACCTCTCTTCTCTAAGCTTACATGTCTTTACGTGAAAAGGCACTTACTTCATAGGGTTACATAAGAAGGTTACATAATAAAATGATAAAGCATAATGCTTCACACAGACTATGTCACATGTTCGCTGCACGACAGAGTAAGAGCAGGAGAAACAACAAAAGTGGAAATATGAGAGTCAGAATAAGATGTATGTGGAAACCCAGAGAAAGGAGTGATTACTTCTGATCTAGGCCACACCTAGACATCGTGGAGAAAGTCAGATTTTGATAGGTAACAACAGGGTGTAGGCTGGCATGTTAAGAAAGAGCAAAGAGTTGAGCAAAAGCTGCATGGTATCAGAGATTACACCAGTGTCCCTAGAGAACAAGACAAACAGTGAACAAAACTCACACAGCAAATATAGTGAAGTAGGTAGGGCATCTCAAGGCAGAGAGAGTCATCCAAGGGGCGAACTCACAGTAATCCATAGCATTCGGAGTGAAGGAGCCTGAAGAGAGACCATGACATGCTTCTCTCCGCCCTCTCCTATATGCCATTTATCAGCCGACTTAATAAAACACCTGCCCTACCCTGATCCTTGGCGTACACCCACTGTCATATGGGCTATGACTTCCTCATACATTTGCCTTCTACCCCATAAGGGCACTGTCTTTATTTTCTCCATATTAGAGGGGAGTCCATTTTAGCTCTCCTCAAAAGTTAGGAGGCAAAACAGCAATCCCTCTAGCAAGCAGACCAGGGGAGACTTTGAGAAAACAAATGAGGAAGCCAACACATGGCTCGATTTGTCCTTATGAAGAGGAATTCTCTTCCAGAGCCCATTCCCAAGTCTTGCAATCACTAAAGAATGATGAGCCAAAGAAAACCAGTTCCATGAAGTCTTTCAAGGCCAATGCTACCTCAGGCACTGCCATGGAGGTCAATAGAACACTAACATTGTCATTTATTGTTTTTTCCACAGCAGCTCTCTGATGGTCTTATCACTGCCCTTTCTGGAGAAAGGATGCAGAAAAATCACAGCCACAAGTCAGGTGTGCACACTGGTTCCTGACCACCCTACCACCTGCCTAAGCATCCAGCCATCTAACACAGCTAGACATCTGGGCGACAGCTCTGACTTCAGTCCTAAAATACGAATGGACTAGTAAATTGTTTACTGGGGTCAGGGAAAGGACCAGAAAGAAAAGAGAGAGGCTGTACTATGTCACAGAGTGTGAAACAGTCTCACAAAAAATAGATGAAGCAAAAATACCAATGTCATCCATGAAAGAATTAGAAACATCCCGAAGAGAATAAGGATTTTGTTGTTGTCGTTTTTGTTTTTGTTTTTAAAGTAGGATGGGGGAGAGAAAATAGAGAGAGGACTGAATCTCCTTTCACTCCCCCCTCCCTCTCAACTCCCAGAAATCTAAAGTTCTTGTTTGTTAGTTATAAGTTATTGTTTCATGGGTTTGGATGAACTGCTGACATTGATTGGCAACAATATAGAATCACTTCAACCAGAGAATGACACTTAGTGCTGTCTGTGGGGTTCAGTGTAATTATGCACATATGCATATACCTGAGTTGCTGCGCTCACATAGATCTTCAAACGCCATTGGATATAAACTGAATGGATTGCTATTAAAACCTCTAAAAGTAGGCTTCACTCAAGTTTGTTCGCGAACATCAACAAATGGAGATCTCACTGAGCTCTCCAAACAATTTTTATCCTAACAGCAACTTAAGGGAGGACAAAATAGCCAAAGAAGGCAAACAATTCCAGGTGACGTACTAGGTTCACTTTGTATGGGTTTCCCATCAGACCAGTGCTCGGCAGCATTTTGGGACACTTGTCCAATGGCAAGAGGAGGAGTCCCTTGGGTGACAGACACACCTCCACAAGATAGTGGGATAGGGTGGAAGATAATAGAGCGGAAGGACAGTGAGCTATAAATGAAGAGACCAGGGTTGTAATTTTGGCTCTAGCCCTAATTCACTGCGTAACCATAGCCATATAACCCTCAAAAGGTCTCAATCTCTTTCTCCCTAAAGAAAGGGTTGGCTTACGTGGTTTCTAGTGTTCTTTATCCTGTAATAGTCTATGAACTATGATAACCACACTACAAATTCTTGAGCTACCCTTTTCCAACACAACACCATGCTGCAAATCACTTTTACTGTATCGAACTCTCCCACTTTGGGCACCCAACTCTGAAATCCCCACACATACCTTCACCTCCAGGTTGCTTATAGGGGTTGTATTTAGGCTTTGGAGCAACTACTGGTGCAAACTTCTTAGGTGGCTGTTGTGTGGACACTGAAATGCTGGGAGTTCCAAAGGAATGGGTCGTCTCCATCCGTGCAGGTACATGGCCAAGGGGCTCACCAGTGCTTTTGGGTGGTAGCCAAGATGGGTGAGACATTGTTGGAATCTGGGATTAAAAAGAAAGAAACATGGTTGTTTTTATGGAAGCATGAAAGTGGAGGCAACATAGCTTACTTTATTATAATTTCATCTTAATCCATACTTAATGAAATCTTGAAAAAGCCCTCTAAGAAGAGAGAAGAAGGGGGGTGGGAGAGAAGGGAAAGAAGGAAGGAGAGGGGGAGGAGGAGGAAGAAGAGGAGAAGGAGAAAAACTGAACACTCCCCACACACAATCTCAAATACCTCTCTTCTAACACTTACCTGTGTTTGTGCCTAGTACTTCTCAGGAAATCGACATAAATAAGAAATGATCTCTGACCTGAAGCAGTTTCTGTGGTAGGAGAATCTTATGCCACTAAGTTTGGAAAAAGCTTCAATTGTATTAATAATATAATAAAATAATTATCACACCAATTAGAGGATGATACATTACCTAAATGAGGTGACAAGGCATCTAAATGAAATGATAAGTTATCTAAGTGAGTTTTAAAAAGTATGTCTGGGATGCAGAAAAACATAAGATCACTTCTTGCTAGCAGCAGAATTTAGAAAGAAGACCTCATCGACGAGGAGACCTTCAGATGGAACCTTGAGTGCCGAGGCGTGACTGGGCCTGAACAATGTTAGTAACGTTACCTGCACAGAAAAATACACATCACTCCCGTTTACTGTGGCCGGATGGCAGTATAAAGAAAAGTAGCTAATGAAAGAACTGAAATGTAGGATGGAACCAGAGCACAGACAGCTTTGCATGCAAGCTTGAGGAGTTTAAATTTATTTAGGTATTAAAGAACCATCAAAAATTTAGTCTTGAAACAAGGACATAACAGGTGCATGGCAGGATATTTTAAAATGGTCCCTCTGGCAGGAGCAGTTCTGCTCCCCACCAAGGGGCTCTTAGAAATTGGAGAGAGGGGCACACTGTTTGCCACTATGCCTGGGACGACTGCTGGCATTTAGTGGCCAGAGGCTAGAATATTCAATACCCATAATGCACTGGTCAGCCCCACTTGACAAAGAAATGCCCCACCCGGAGCTATGCTGAGCTGATATCACACTGGACCTTTGTGAAAAACTTAACTAGGAGGGGGACAAACTGGCCCAGCCCAGGTGCTGTTCTCATCAGATTAAAATACACTATGTGAGGAAAGAAAAATGATGTCTTGCATGTCAAGGTGAGCCAATCACCACTGCAGGCAGCCTGCAGACTGGGGCTGAGCCTGCTTAGGAGGGCTCTTCACACCTGATTGCAAGAGCTCTCCAGAGCGGGAAGGCCCGGAAGGCACCCTGTGCCCGCTGCAGCCCAAATCTACCTGGTAATTTATTAATCAAACTGAATTACTTGAGAGGGCTACATGATTATCTCCAGATGTCTGTAAAGACAAAGAGCACTGGAAATGCAGGACGAAATATAAGCCTCAGCACGTGGCATGGCCATGGAGAGATGGGGTGAAGGGGAGAGGTGGTGTATAGTGTTGCCGGGGTGTTAGCATCACGTCACACAGCATGAGTGACATAACCGTGAGCAGCCTCCTGTCCCTGTCAGGAGCCGCAGGGACCTCCACTCCCTCAAAATTAAGACAAAAGCCCTGTCCTCCTCAACTCCTCCTCAGAGTTTTTATGGCAACCAGTGAGATAGCAATATTAAAATGTACTGTCTACTGTACAGGGCTATTCACACTGTTGGCGGTGCAGTTTTCTCAATAAAAGAGGAGAAAGTGATAAATGAGAGGACTCTAAATTGAGAATCAAGAGGCTTCTGTTACTGAAGCCAGTGGTAACACTGGCTTTTCAGTCTGGTTGAAGGGCATTTCTTTTCCTCTTCCTTCCCTTTACCCTGTGCACATATTCATTTGTGCGGTATACATATACATTCACTAAACCGTGAGTTCCTTGAAAGGGCAGGGAGCATCTTTTACACATCCCTAAACCACCACTACAAAGCCTAGAACAAAACCAATATAGGAAAAATAACCATGAATGTCTGACGTACTCATGGTTTTAAAACCTAGCTGGACAATTAGAATCATTTGAGAAACTTCTTTTTAAAAATGAGTAAATACCAAAACCAAGCCTATCTCTCAAGATTGAGAAATAACTAATTTTGGTTTGATTTGTTTTTTTATTTCTGAAATTGATTCTCAGTCTTCTATTAAAAGGGGATCAAAATATCTTGTTCTGCTTTCAACATGACTAACATGAATATAAGGAAGGAATAAGTAGGATAAAATAAAGGTTTGAAAATTTTAATACACTATGCACATTTGTAGTATAAATGTTACTTGTACCTCTTAAAAATGGGTTACTATTATCCTTGCAACTTCTCTATAAATCTAAAGCTTTTCCAAAATAGAAATCTTAAAAACTGGATTCATATAGGATGCAGGGATCTCTAAAACAACGAGTCACTTTTCCAGAGCAATCTTACATTGCCAGTTGATGGTGGAATCCTTCGGGGAGAGTATGAAAAATGCAAACTTAAGCATCTATATGCAATTCACTGAATGACTTCATCATCTTTTCAGTTATCCCAGCACCGTCTATTACACTGTCACTGCCCCTGTGGAGGCACTTCTGGCCCCACCTCCTCAGAATGCCAGCACCTGGTCAACTATGATTTTGCAGACAATCTTCACAGGATCTTCTCGTATCACTCTTCTGTATGCCAACAGTGTCCAGAGACCTGATTCCCAGGATTTATAATGAATTTTCAGGACCTTGAACCCTTGCTCTTGCTGTGCCCACCACCTACAATGCCATTTTCCTCCCTTTACTTTCTACGGAGCCTTTTTTTAAAAAAAATTTTGACCAAGCTCACATGTCTCTGATACTGTAAACATTACCCTAACACCCCCCAAAATTAGTAGCTTAATTCCAGGCTTTTCTGGTACTTGTTTCATACTTATAGTAGTCTACACAAAACTTATGTATTCACCTACCTATCTGCTCCAATACGCTGGAAGCTCCTGAGTAGTCTCAAGTACCAGACCGGTATCTGGCTAGGAAGCCCTTAGAAAAATGTGCTATGCATGAATGAGTGAGTGAAGGAATGCTTATCTCCCTGGTTACTCATCCCTTTCTAGAATCTCTTCATCTCCCTCCTTAATATTCACTGATACAATCATCTCTTTTTCCCTCCCTTAATTTAGCGATATAATGAATCATGTTGCTAGATTTCCAGATATTGAACCTGCTCTGCACTTCTAAAAAAAAAAAAAATACAGTTGTAGTATTTTGATATACGGATGAATTAGATATGCTATTTTATATAGAATTTGTGTACATATAATCACAACTACTTGTTTTTCTCTATAGTGTTTTTTCTCCACTTGTTTTACTTATCATTATTAGGGTTTGACGTGGGGTTCTACATCCTATTCGACTCTTTGTGTTAGTTTAATGATGAGATTTGGAATTATGTGATCTTTAAAGGTTTATCGGAATTCAATGTAAAGTCATCTAGATATGAAACTTTCTTAAACAATAGATCTTAATCATAACTTCTATTATAATTGTAGCAGTTTTATGTTCCCTTTGGGGTCATTTCTCAGCATTTACATTCTGCTGGAAATTCTGCTGGGTCTTTGGGTTTTATCTTGGTTCCCTTTCAACCAAGCAAACACTCAATTAAAAAAGATGTCTCATCTATGATGCATCATTCAGATCCTGAGCATCATTTCCTACCAGTCCTTAAAGACATAATTCATGTGCTCTATCCTCCAGTTCAAGTTATATACCCTTTTACTACACTCCCACAGCACCTGGAATACTACTGTCAGCACACTCATCACACATCACTCTGCCTCTCTGCTTGCCTGTATCCCAAACTAAGCACTTGAATCCTTGAGAGGGTAAGTAATTATCATACTCCAATCCCAGGGCCTAACACATGATAGGCACTCAATAAAAATTTCTGTTAACTTAATAAATGAATAAATTTATTTGTCTGGCACTAGAGCTCTAGATGAATCAGATTCTCATCCTGTATTCAGATAAATCAGAGTCTCATCCTGTAGTCAAGAGCTTAAAGCCTACCTGAGGGAAATATATTTATATATGTGAAAAGAGAAAACACAAAGCATAAAAAATAAACCAATAAATAAAAAAGACCTGGGGTATGTCATAGGAGCTAGCACATGCTTGGCAGGGGTAGTCCTTAACAAAGACTTTGGAAAGTTGGGTGGCTCTAAAAGATAAATGGAGCAACAAGGATAATGCCTGGAAATACGCTGAGGAAGAAACAAGATATTTCTGTGGGACAGAGAGCAGATCGTGTGTGCTAAAATGAGGGACTCAAGAATACTTGGGGTTTAAAAGGTTTGGAAGATAAAATGAGCTTGTGTATTAAGGTTCTTAGACAGAGAAATAAGAAGCTAGAACTCTGATCTTTGAACAGGAATCTAACAGCAGTGAAAACTCTATATAAAGAAAATTAATCCATGCAGGGTGGATCCAAGGAAGACAATAAACACAATAGTCAGACATAGAGTCGCTGTGGCCTCAGTTCTAGTCTCAGCTTTTGCCAGTGTGACCTTTAATGAGAGAGGATACTCATTTGCAAAACGAATGTTTGTAAAGTCCCAATCAGCTCTAATAGTCTATAGTGTTTTCTTTCTCTGAAATCTTAATTACAGACCTTAATTTTGATAAATGGGTTTGAGGAAATCTCACAAGTTTAGGGAACAGATGAACTAGAATATGTGAGTTGGGGTTTCTCAACTTCTCAGAGAGACACCCAACGTAAACACAAAGAAGCCGTGGTGAGAGCTGGTTTTGCTGGACCAAAACTTACCCTGCTCTTACTTACTTCCTCTGGTTCTAGATCAGTTTCACTCTAAGCTTACAATCATCACGAAAGCAAGAAGTGAAAGGGAAGATCTCCACAGAGACTCTGAAAATACACAAACACCATGAGAAGAGAGGAAAACAAGAAAAATGGCTTTCCTCTAAGCAAGACGCCTACTGCTGAAAAGAATCAGAGCTGGAATGCCCTAAGCTCTGATCTTATAAGAACTATAACAGTCAAATGCAAAGCAATTAAGAGAAATCTAAGGAGTTTTGGTTATTACCCTCTCTGTTGCCCTTTTGTCTTCTCTTCCTAGCTGTTCAGTAAGTACAAGAAAGTCACAGAATGACAATAAATAGCAGGTGTTTAGTGAGGGCATACTATATGCCTAGCAATTTTCTAATGGCCACATAATCATCCTAGCTGTTATATATGAGGTGGGATTATCATTATCCACATTTACCAGATCTGGAATTAAGGCTTTAAGAATTAAATGATTTGCCCAAAAATCAAAGGTGAAATTTAGGCATTGGTCTTCTATACCAAATCCATGGTCTTCACCATGGTACCACCCTTGTGTCTGAAGGAAAAAGGAAAACACCATGGTCCAAAGGAAGCCATTAAAACAGTAGATTTTGCTCTTATCGCCGTTCCTAGCTCCCGAACCCTACCTGCCATAATATCTTCTCTATTACGTTCCATCAAACCTAACCATCATGAGCCACAAGATCACAAACTGATGAAGCCAATAGTCTGACCGCAAAAATCAAGGCACAACAGAATGCAAAAGACTACAAAAGACCACGTGGTCATCAAGACTCTTCCTCTATGGGGGGAAAACAGGGCCACAGGTAAAGTGACTTTAAATACTAACAAAGCTACTAAGTGTCTCCAAAGATAGCATGTGGATGTCATCACCATCATCCATATAAATAGAACTAAATAGTGTTTGCTCAAGTTGTTTTTTTCTTTCCTAAAATCAATATTGTACTCTTCTTTAAACATTTACATACATCATCGAAATTTAAAAACAACCAACCATTACACGGTATCATGTAACACCAAGTGTTATAAGTTGAAGTAGTGGCTCTCAAAACTGTCTGGACACTAGGCTCATCTGAGAATCTATATGTATATATTCTGATTCAAAGGCAGAGAATAACTGAGCATTTATGTGAATCTTTAAATCATGATGTATTAGTCCCTTAATCTCCCTTGGCAATTAATCCAAGGCCTGGTTCTTGGTCAATGTTTGCTGAATAAATGACTGATACTAAGGGAAGAGACAGGTATTAATATTACTATTTCAGTGGTAGGAGAATTGATAGACTGGGGTGCTATGTGACTTAAACATCAGAAGTAGTTGATTGCAGACTAAAATTTAGGATTCATGTCCTTTAGCAATATTTTCATCATTTAAACAAGAAATGAAGATTTAAGTAACACTTGCCTATTACTTTGAAGGCTTTTCACTATCTTTACTCTTTATATCAAAGTCAGTACCTTCCTAGAATTTCAAGCCTGCCCTCTTAACAATGTATTAAATGGTACAATGTGCTTCCCTAGGCTGCAGCTAAGTATTCAGCTGGAGGACACCTGATCTTCTGAATTCAGACTCAGCTTCCAGCCTTAGATATGCCATGAGCTCAGAGTGCAACCTTTGCTCTCCCTGGGATCACAGTGTCCGCCTCTAAAAATGAGCTGATACGATTAGATGAGTACTAATGACATGTCTGCTCACAAACTCATATGATTCTATGGACTATCCTGACTGTAAAACTAGCCCAAAACAAAGAAAAGTCGTTCATGGCGATTCCAAATCAACTACAACTCTCTTAGCTCATCAGTGAGGAAGCACAACTTCCTTTTTTATTTCTTTTCTTTCTTTTTCTTTCTTTGTCACCCGTGTCCCTGACTCTTCAATTTTCCCCATTGTGGGAGGGAGTTTTAGATTGATCTGAGATTACCAAGGTATCAATCAAGATTTATTATGCACAAGTAAATATGTACTTTAGGCAAACCTTTTCCAAACAATGTAGGTAAGCCCCTACCAGTGTAATTATGAAGAAAATATGCTGTGGCATGTGATGGAAGCGTGGGAAGATAACGTTAAAGAATAAGGCAGGCTGAAAATTACACACAATTGTTAGTTGAACAGCAAATGTAATCACTCTTCCACTGAAGCATCAGGTCAGATGAGAGCCAGAAGGGCAGAGCAGTATCTGCCATGGGCTGAAAATGTCAATGCACTCACTCAACTTCTCTTTATAGTCAGCTTTGGCCCAGCACTGGCTAAGTGCCCCACTTTCTACATGGACAGCTGGCATTACTCAGAAGGGGTGACTAGAGAACAACTCCACAGAAATGCCAAACCTTTATATAGACTATCTGAGAGACAGTTGGAAATACTGGAAAAAGCCTTGGACTTTCTTAGATGCTGGGGACTTGGGCGCAATTCCTAGCTCAGCCACTAATTGGCTCTATGACTTGAGACCCTAGACCTTCTGAGCCTCAGTATCTCTCCCAATCTGTAAACTAAAGATTAGATTCCTGCTACCATTCCTTCCAACTCTCATGCTCCATGATTCTTCCTACAAGTCTGTAAGTTGAGTGAGCCGAGTTTTCTTACAAAAGTATCTTAACTCATAGGCGTCCCTCTGACCAGGGAATATAGAGTGAAGGTAGGTAGGGTAGGAATCAACACATTAAATGCCAACCTGCCTTGCACAACGTTAATATGATACAAGTTAAAGGCAGAAACGTTAATACCGGCAACAGTGTTGGTGGCCAACTGCATTTGTAGGTCCCAAGCAAACTAGAAGCAGTAAGGAAAAGAAGCATAAGTCCAAACAAGTAAACATTTGTCTCCCATAAAGAAGGGAGGCAGGAGAGAGACATCCCTCCACACTGCACTTTCCTGTCAGATGCAGAATGTCACATGAAAAGGGAACAATCAGTCCTGACAGGGAAACGATATCACCCGAAAACCAGGACTCTCACAAGAAATTGAGAATGGAACCAAACCAATTACTAACTAACTGGTCTTTTTGGCCACAAGTCCCATTAGTCATGGAAAAAACAGATATGGATGCCAACAGCTGGGACAGGCTATTCAATGGCTAAGAGTTCACAGAGCCCCAACTGGGAAAAATCTTAAAAATTAATTTGTTCTTTCTAATTTGAATATTCAGAACCAATATTTAGAGAAGCTGAAGTGGCTTATCGAAGCCTTAACACAGTAGCTAGCACATATCAGAGGCTGGATTCAAACTCCGTTGTTCTTCCAAAAAGTGTGTGCAGTGGAAAAGTTTCACTAAAAAAACTAGTAATTCTACTGATTGTTGGATGACAACTAAAAAGAGTGAGTAAAAGTCACTGAAACGGATAAGGAGTAAAGAATTTCTCTTCCAAAAGAGCTAGCAACCAAGCCGTTAAAAATTAGAATAGAAGTCATGTGACCCCAACCTTGCACTCTGGATCACATTTAATAGCAATGCTTCCACTTGGCTAAGTGAGCAAGAAAATGTTTACCTTCTCTGGGCCTCAGTTCTTCAGCTCTAAAATAATAAGCATTAAGAAAACGATCTCCAAAATCCCCTCCTGCAGTGACATGTTATGCTTTATAATGGTATGGCTAGTTTGTGGAGTATCCTGTGCTTTCAAGAAATGTATTCTTAAGGAGGTTTCTTGTAAGTCTCTCTGATTCTAACAACAGATTTTTCTGTTCAAGATTGAGAGAAAGGGTCAAACAATACCTTGAATCCTCTGACTCATGAATTTACTTTTAAAAGTTCAAATCTGGATTTACAAAGATAAGATTCTGAGTGCCTAATGCAGAAGGGTTTAAATTCCTGTTTGTATCTTGGCCCTCCACTAGGATGAAAAAATGATGGTGGGAAAAAAATCACCAATATAATCTTTAATGAATCTTGGCAATCTCTTTGGTAATATCTGAAATCTTCTCATTCCAAACCCACCACTAAGTGGGTAGATCCACAAATTAATTACTGCTCACTTGTCTGCATTCTCTTGACAGCTTGTTGAAACTTGTATTCAAGCACATAAACATTGTGTTTAAGTTGTATTTTTGCAAGTCTGTTGTGCCCATTAGATAGATCATTGGATTTTACTACCACTTGAGGGGTGTTTTAATTGATTTTAATTTTTAATAATTTTGTTTGTATTCTCCCTTATTACAAATCACTTTGGTACCCCAATAAAAGTAAATAGGATAATAAAAAATAATTCTATTTTAGATATAACTTGCAAAAGCAGAAATATTTAACTCTGTCTTCAATGAATATGAGTCCACTACTGACAAAACTCAGGCCATATTTACATCTGACAATATACTACATGTGACTCAGAAGCAATGTTTATTCAGGCCACATAATCTGCTAAGAGTAATCATAGCAACAAGACATTGAGTTAACTATTATACATCAGGCTTCTGAACATTATATTGCTCACAAAACTATAACCTGTCAACTGTGCCATTTGTATCCTATTGTCACAACTACTGGTTGTAAACTAGCTTAGAGTTTTTATTTTTACATAGAGTATGGACACTACAATTTGAATTAATGTTATTGAATTTATATAATAATATTATTAAAGTTTCCAATTCAATCTTTGTTTCTCTAGTACTTAATTCCCATATTAACTTTCTGATAAACCCAAAATCTACTTCATCCTAAGGTTAAAGTATAATAATATTGCTAAATTAAATATTTTTCTAGATATTGGAAAAATAAAAAGGGAGGAAAGAGAGATACAAATTTTCAACCTTCAAGGACCATGAGATACAGTTTTAGAAAATAAAAGAGATTCAACTTCCAGCAGTATATGCTCTGAAATAAAAATTTTTGTTTAATACTAATCCAAGAACCTGGAAAATTTTCTCAGTATTTCAAATGGTATAAAAAACAGACAGGCTTCTCATTAGAATGTGTTATAAATTCAAATTATGTAAGAGATGCTAGTTTTGCAATTTCACATTTAATAGCAAAACAATTAAAACCATTTTCAACTGGTGATTTTTCTCATAAGTCATGTTGGCAATTGTTCCACTTTTATTTCAAGATTTTGAAACAGAGACAAAAACTGTAGACACATTGACCAATGGCAGCTGAGTAAAAACGAGCCAAGCTGTTTCGGATAAGTTTCAGAATGACATAAGTGAATGTTATTCCCTTTTAAATTTCTCTCGATGAGAGTATGGGTGTTGTGCCTTTTCTATAGTTTTTATCAATCATTGACCACCATGTAAAAAAGACACTGTAATGTGTGAAAAATGTACTGAACTGGCAAATACTCTTGGGAAATAACACACACACTCTCTCACACACACACACACACACACACGGTAGACATTTTTGAGGTAGTAGCTAAAGACACACATTCACCAACAGAGAAGCTCAGTATCTAAGAGGTATGAAATTGTTAATGACGATATTTCTTCTAATGTGGACCTTAAGTTAAAACTTACCCACCGTCTGTACATTTGCTTGTACATATCCAGTGACCAGGGACTCATTACCTCACAAGGCAGCCCCTTCCACGGCAGAAAGTTGTAACTGCTAGGAAATTATGTGGAGCTGAAACCTTCCTTCCCATAAAAACCACCTATCTGTCCTCCTTTACCCCCTGGAATCATAAGTCCTCTTATCTATGACAGCCCTCCAGATATTTAAAACAATGTTTTAAGTTTCCTACTCAGTTTATTATTTTTTGTGTTCCAAGTTTTAAAAGTCTAATTCTTCCTTTTTGTTCCAACTAGTCTTACATCTTTAGAACAATGTAAAATTTAAAATCTTAAACCAATAGTTTTCAAACTTTTCTTTAGCAAAAAATTTTCTTCATGCCAAATCTTTAAGAAAATCCCTAAAATAAAATAGACGAACTGATAAAACAGTTCCTTGGACTTTATTTAAATAGTCGTCCTTTGGCAGAATTTATTTCATTTTCAGGGGAAGCACAAAATAGATTACAGTCATCCTTAGGGGGATTGGTTCCAAGACCACGCTCAGATACCAAAATCCATGGATGCTCAAATCCCTTATATAAAACGGCCTCGTATTTGCATATAACCTATGCACATCCTCCTGTATACTTTAAATCATCTCTAGATTACTTATAATACATAATACAATGTAAATGCTTTGTAAATACTGGTTATACTGTATTACTTAGGGAATAATAACCAAAAACAAAATGTACATGTTTGAAAAGATGCAACCATTGTCGGGTTCTCTACATAGTATGT
The DNA here is from genome assembly GCF_004115265.2 of Rhinolophus ferrumequinum. Lineage (NCBI taxonomy): Eukaryota > Metazoa > Chordata > Mammalia > Chiroptera > Rhinolophidae > Rhinolophus > Rhinolophus ferrumequinum. Next base: position 57,526,308 of record NC_046285.1, read on the forward strand.
GTCAGCAACAATACACCATTTTAATATTTTCGATGTATGGGTGATTTACTCCACAGATGTGGAATCCATGGATACAGAGGGCTGATTATACTCTCCTTGCCCTCCTATGAGGCACGTTAAAAACCTGCTGCTCTAAAATATTACAACAGTGATTGTGAGTAAGGAAAGAAAAAAGATGGTGTCTTCCTTTGTTTTCTGAGTCCTAATACAGAGTCTGTCCTATCAGGGTTCTTCAAGTAAGTATCATATCAAAAGAGAAGGTAAACCAAGGATTTGAAAATATAAAGAGTCAAGTTCTACTTTTAAATCATGTTAATTCACATTTCAAAGACTGTTCGCCAAAATTAGGGTGACCATACGACCAAGTCATGCCTGCTGTTTCAGTGTAATTGTTAACAGTGTTCCTTTTCACTCTCAAAAGTGTCCCAGTTTAGATGATAGCTTATATAGTCACTTTACTAACAACACTGTGATAATGAGGTTTTGGTCACTGAATCCAAGAGAATCCTGATATGGCCAGGTCCTCTCCCATAGGCTTCAAATGGCCAAAGATCTCCCTCACTCTGAGTCTATGATTGCAGTTATGAAGAGGGCAGAGCAATTAGTAGTGGGAAGCAGAGGAGGCTTTGGGAGCTTCCCTGCTTCCGAAGCATGTGCTTCCCGGTAGGAAAGGATGAACGTACCAGAATGATTCTGCAAGAGTAGGATAAAGCAAGATACAGCAGAAATCTAGCAGAACCTAGTATCAACTACCCTCCTCACTCAACCTCTTTCTCCTAAAGCAAAGAATACTACCTTTCCTAACAAAACCAGATTATTAACTTCAATTATGCTTTTACCACCTGCCTATTCCTGCCTCCTACCCCCATCAATATTACCAGTGATTTTATCATGTCTACTTGGTTTCAAGTAGGACAACAGGTTTGCGTGATTCTTAATTTGGAACAGAAAAATAACGGAGTGGACAAGAAACAGAAATAAAATGTGCAAATTCATTCACTAGGGTCCAAGAGTAAAGGTGGAGGAGATTTACTTATAATCGATTTACATTTCTAAATAGAGATTGCACGAGTTAAGGGAGATGAAGTCAAAATAATTCAATGTAGGCCCACAGGCTATGTGTCCATTTAATTCACTTTAAATAAACTATTTCAATTGATTTCCATTGCAAATTCTAAAAGTATATTCCTCAGGGGCAGGGGAGGGGGAGAATATACAAGATGGAAAGTTGACAGCCATTGGCAAAGATGGAACTCCCCCCAGACATGGTAAGCACTATTATATCATAATACTGCATGTCTCCTTGTAGTACTTTCCAAGATGTTTGAAACCAAAACAGTTTAGAATACTCTCTCAGCTCAGGACCTTCCCTCCTTATGGCATTTTTTCTGATAAATAGGAATTCCCCTAAGGAATTCCCTAAAGTAAAGCTGTTGCATTCCCTTCTGTTATATAATTAATTGCACAGACAAATAGAGATCTAATAGAACATAATTGTAAATCCATCCTCAATTTAGAATCTACTACACACAGAGCCTTATGAAAAACATGCCCAAAATGTGAAAACCATAACCCTTACTCTGTGAGATATGGTGGACCGGCATTCAACGTTGCCATATTGCAGAGGCTGCCTTGCAAAATGTATGTAGTGGCTTGATATTTGGCAGAGAAAAGTAAATTGGAGGTCATGTTCCTGCTACTTCAGCTTGTTTTCTGCTGGAAGCCTGGCTATGGAGACCAGGGCCTGTTCTGCATCCACACTCCCACGTTCAGTCTTCAGCACTGTGGTTTTCAAGAAGTAGCTGCAGCAGAGGGAGTAGCTGGACTCCAGGTCTCTGAGTCCAGTAACCACCGTCCCAATTATGGCTTCTTCATCTCTGGTTCACAGGTACGGTGCTGTATTCTAAAACTCAACAGTTCTGTGGTAGCCTCACAATTCTCTGCTGTCCTGATTGTGGAAAACATAGTAACTGCGTGGTTCTGGGATGTGTTACTAAAAGCTCAGCCTTAAGCCTCCTCTCGATAATCCTTCCATTTTTTGTTTGTTTGTTTTTCAAAGTAACTAACATTATGTATTAAATCCTTTCTGTTGAAACTATCTAGAGTGGTTTGTTTCCCATAATAAATGCTGACTTAAACTCCCCTCGGCATTCTTAAACTTTAATGTTCCATATTAGCAACAAGAGACGGGTTCAAATCATTCATTGCACAAGCAAATCCCGAGTGCCTATGCAAAGTGCTCCGATCATCAGAAGGGAGCAGAGCTGTGCACAGAGCAGACCCAGCACCACCCTCTCAGAGCCCCAAGGCTGGTGGGAAGAGGCATACTACAACAGGGGAAGTATTAAGTGATAGGGAGCAAGTTAGTAGGAAAAGAATCTCAACTCAGCATTCTAGCCTCAGCTCTAACACTAACTGGCCATATTTTCTAATCAAAGGGGCTGGATGGATGAAAGTCCCCTTAGACACTAACATTCCACAACTCTATGAGTCTTTGTGCTCATGAGGGAATTTACTTGGATTCAAGTCCTGAAAAAAACTTCCTAAATTTCCAGTTCCTTAAATCTGAAGGTCAGAACACAAAGGTCACATAACACACAAACCTCATATAGTTAAAATAGGAACAAAAATCAGTGACCCCCAAATGTTATGCATTGTGGCAGCCTACAGCTGGACAGCCACAGGGAGGAGAATCCAACCTCACAGTTGTAGTGGTTGCTAAGAATACCAGAGAACAAATACAGTTACTTCAGGGTCTCTATCTTCTTTGAAAAGATCTGCCTCCCCAACTAAAGAAAAGGGTAATATTTACATGTACTGTCTTCTGTAAAAGTACTCAGAGCAAGAATAGAGTGAAAGAAATATTAGGCAAATGCTTATATCTCTCAGGAAAAAAACCGCTAATTTCATCATGTCTCAGACAAGAAAAATCCCTGAAACTCATAAAAGAGAAGCAGTTTCGTGGACAGGAAGAAGAATGTCAGGAGAAAAAAGGTCATTCATCTAATGGTAGTTCTGGTACCAGCTCTAAAGGTGGCTCCGTCAGGTCCTTCCAGACGTCGCTGGGCCTTCATTTCGTCTTCTGTAGAATGGAGACAGCAAGCCCTGCTCTACTTAATTCATGGGTGCTTATGAGGAGCAAGTGAAATATTGGACACAAGAGCATATTGTAAATAGTTGGTAGATAAATAAATAAAGGAATTTCAAAGGAAAGTGACGAATGGTAGGTACTTCACAAGCCAAGGTAGCAAAAGGAAATATAAATATAGCAGTGATTTTACAATTTTACAATGTGGAGGAAGAAATGGTGATCAGAATTGTGACAAGCAATGATGCCCAAAAGAGAAGAGAAACCAGCTCAGCTCTGTCATAATTGTCTCAGTTCCTGCAGTATGCACAACAATGGAAAGACCACAGGGAGGGGCAGAAGGAGCCTGAAGGACATGGAGACCCTGGACCAAGAAAATGACATTTCTACCTCAGTAATTATAATAATCTCATAGTGTGTGTTCTCTAAGAATTTGAGGGTGGCTGTGTGCAAGTGACTTCTCCACTTACTCAGTCATATCTCTTGGAAAATAGAAATAGCTGCCATAACACAGGAATGAAACATAACACTGATAATTCTTTGAAGGAGCACAACTGGAGGGAGGACAGCTGTAGGTTTGCTCACCTGGATGGACAGAAATGCAAAGGCAGATCATGCCAACATTTGAATGTCAGGACCTAAAGGGCATAGGCAGGCTCGGATAATATTCAGGCAACAACTAACTGTAAAGGAGGTGGAGACAGCCGACATAGTAGGGCCTCACAGCCAAAACCACTCAGGACTGACAGAGGCAAAGTAGTCCTCCATCTTCAGTCTACTGGCAAGCAGCCAGGGTAGGACTCAGGTAAGTTCTAAGCTGAAAATTAAGTCCCACGTCCATGGGCACAAAGTCACAGGAAGAGTTAGAACTCATGGAGCAAAATGGTGCCCTGTTGATCTGCACGGGGCTAGAGTTACCACAGAGGTCTCTAGGGCCTGGAGACATCAGGGGACAAAGAGCTGAAATAAGCTAGATCCATTAACTCTCGCGGTGATTCACTGGAGAGGAGACCTCCATAGGAAACCAATATAGCAAAAAGAAAGAAATACATAAAAATAGGGTACATACATGCACAACTTCAACAACAGTCAGGGAAATGCAAATTAAAACAGCAGTGAGATACTCGTTGTCACACACAGTTTGGCAAAAAGTTAAAAGACATAAAATTCACTTTGGGATTAGATGTGTGGGGAGACTGGCCCTCACAATATTATGTTTCTTCTCATAGACAGACATGCTCTCTACTTATTAGATGTATAACTCGTCTATGGCTGCTTTGGTATTCAAATGGTAGAGTTGACTGGTAGTGACAGAGACCATTTGGCCTTCAAAGCCTAAAATATTGACTACCTGGCCCTTTACTAAAAAATTTTGCAAGCTCCACTTCTAAACTAAAAAAAATGTCATTGTTTCCAATTATTACAGATATAATAAATCTGTTCTTTTTTCTTAAGCTTTTTGCTAGTTTTTGTTTGTTTTCCCCTAATATGGCCTTTCATTCATATCAGGATACGTTTTGATATATTTCATGCTACAACCCTTTTTCATTAGTGCCTACCTATTAATCCAATGCCATTAGAATAATCCTTGCTTTCCAGAATGTTTCGAGGTGGTCTCTTTATTGCATATTCAGTTCCACATACAGTTGGTTTGTTTCTGGGTGGGGTTTGTAACTGCAATGATCTCTGTGACCATGTCACCATTTCAATTAGGGTTACTTTACAATGTGCTTTAGCATCTGGCCAGCTAGTTCCTCATTACTACTGTTTTTCAAATTTCTCTTAGCTATTTTTCCTGTTTTTTATCAAAACAATTTTAGATTTTTTTGTTGTTGTTAAGATTCAACAACAATTGAGAGTTATCCTGAGATTACATGAAACAGAAGGGAAAATAACTACTTAACTCCCTTTATATTTCCATAAGGTATGTCTTTCAGTGTATTCAAGGGGTCCTTCATATGATTCAAAAAAATTCTAGAACCTCTTCATACAAGCCATGTACAATTCTCATTAAAATATTTACTCTTCGTTTTGTTGTGAAGAGTTTCCCAAAGATTGCAGAGTATTCATTTTCAAATGCTATATACAAAATGTAAGTAGAAATGAGACGTGAGGAGACATGTTTAACCTCACAATAACCAAAGAAATGCTACTACCAAAAAAAACAACATATCTAAGGCTGGCACAATTGGGAAATACTGATTTGCACATTCCTGCTGCAGAGTTACACAAACACCCCTTTTAGAACACAAGTCATCAATGGATTTGAATAACGACACAATGTTAACCTCTGACCCTGATATCTCAAACCTCGGACATCATGTTCAAGAATTTTGATGAACTAAGTTAGATTTATACAAAAGTTTTTAATCATAGTAATCTGTAAAAATAATGAAATGATTAAGATAGGGTATAACCACTCAATGAAATATTAAATAGATATTAAAATTGTAATCATTCAAAAATATGCACAGTATAGAAAATGCTTAATGAATTGGGCCAAGTGATATAGAGCACCATATTCATTTACTCAATTAGCTACAGATTGGAAGGGAATACTACACAAATATGACAGACTGCCCCTGTATCTAGGTGGTGGAAGATGGGTGACATTTTTTTCAACTAAACGTTCTGAGCTTGACACATGTTGCAACATTATTTATATAATTTTTTTTTAAATGCTGGGACCAATTTTTAGGTGTCTTCCAGATCTAAGATTTGCGATTTTTTTTGTTAGTAAAGGGCAGGGTAGGTGAAGGGGTGGAGAGGCTAAAGCATGTGAACTGACATTTCAAAGGCCCATAGATCAAGTCCCAGGCAGCACTGGGACTAGAACCCAGCTCTCCAGACTTGAGAGGCAGTATTTCTTCCTACATAGCATTTTGTGTTGTCATCTTCCTAACGGCAAACCAACTCTTAAATCGTTTAAACATTTTTATATATTATAAATAAATACATGAAAATAGCAATGTTCAATTATTGCTCTGAGAGAGCAAGGGCTTTAAAACTCCTCCAAACTCTTGATGTGCTGGAGTTTGGATTAAACTTCTTTTCTAAATAAGGCTATTCAAAAGAGTAGCGGGCATCAAACTATGTCTTTTCTACAATAGCCGTTTTCTCCTAAAGTCATAAAGCAATTTTAGTGCTAGGTTAAGCATTAACTTAATACAAAGTTAAACTTTGGCTTTGCACATTTACTTTAGAACCTACGAAGTCTCGACTGGCAGTATTATCACTCTAGGGGAGAAAATTCCTTCAAAATTCAAAGTTAATGAGAAATATTTCCTTCACTTTTTTCACTGCAGACTGGCAAACAAATTGGAAGAAGAGGTGTTTAGATACCTATATACACAATGGATAATCATAATTAGTTTCTAATATTCTGCAATGCCTAACGATAACATTTGGAGCCCACACGTATTCCAATGTTCTGTGAATTTTCAGGAGTTCTAATTAGGTCCCAGTGGAGGTAATATTTAGAATGGAACAAAGTAAAAGAAATCATCAAATGAAAGACAGTCAAGAATAAATGGTTAATAAGGCAGAGAGACTGTGTGTGTGCATGCTTGCATGCATGTGTGTGTGCACTACGATTTAAGCCTTGTCTATTGAAGACACACTTTCCAAGAGTCTGAGCAACCACTTCCAGTGACTGGTGAGATAGTTTCCTACTTCCTAATATACTACAGTCCCTTCTTCCTAATTTCTAAATATGATTTTCTAAACATTGAGATCATCAATCATCCCTCAAAACCTTTTTTTCCCCACCTTCTGAAAAAAAGGTGAAATACATCTTTTATTCTGCTTTACTATTATTCAAATCATGATAAAATAAAAATTGAAGGACTAGGAGTTAGGGTGAGGCAGAAACCAGGGAAAATTTTCAATACAAAAGAAAAATCACCTTGACAGAGAGAAAGAATTTAGGGTTAAATATACAATGAAAAATTAGTACACTAGCAACTTCTTGAGAGCCCCCACTCAAGTGTAATCTTTTCTTCTCACACAATTTTAATACATACTTTTGTGCCTTTAATGTTGAAAGTATCCTAGCTTAGCCAGTATTAGAATCCCTGTGAAAATGTCTGTCTCTTCTACCAGATGCAAAGCTCCTTGAGGGCAAGAACTGCTGCTGAATTGCAGTTTTAAGCATCTTGCCTGGTAAAGAAAATACATTTTATTAAGTAAAATGTATATCTATTTGTAGCAATCCATGGTGAAGAGGTGAGAAGAAAGTAGAGAAAATTGAGAATAATATTTACCAAAAAAAATCAATTAAAATGGATTCTACGTGTCCATACGGTCTACATTCAGTATGATAACACAAGCATACTAAATTTTCTGCAAATTATTTCCTCAAAATAAATTTTCCATGGCAAAATATTTTCTATCTGGCATCATCCCTGATTATGTGTAGGAACAAATGTGCCACAACAGGGTAAAAAGAGAGTGCAATTTGAGCCAAAATAGAATGGAATTAGATTCAAAAATAGAATCCTCATAAAATTTTAAGGTATGGCAAAAGCCAGTAATTTCATCCTAAAAACAAGAACACCAAAATTCTAAATCGTAAGAAGAAGCTAAATATTAGTAAGGCTCAGTGGAAAGCACAGACTGAGCTTCGTTTATAAATCAGCACCCATATTGACTTGAACCAAATACTTATACATAAACCCCCTCTGGGCCTTACTGTTCTATGAGGCCACTGAACCCTAAGTGCCTACAGAGTTTTAAGTGTCAATGGAAACACTGCATCATCACTGCTGGGAAATAGTAAGAGCATCAGGAGACCCTGAGATGGCGGGAGGATGGCACATGTGCAGAGGGTAAGACACAACAGAGGAGACCACGCAAGTCATAGAAGAAACTCTTTCAGAAATTAGCATCCCAGTAACTACCAGGAAAAACTCTTAAAAAAATAATGCTATAATAACAACCCCCAAAAGAAACAAAAGAAGAAATGAGACCCCAATTATAAATCCTGTACATGTACATCTAACATAAATAGCATTCGTTGTTTAGAAACTGAGAACCGAGAAGAGAAAAAGTGGATATAAATTCAAAGAACCTTAGACTTTATCTCTTGGAGAGTAAAAACAGACAAGCATCATAATTACTCCATGTAAATATGGAAAAGGGTGATTTATTTCAAGAGTCCTTTTAAGGAGCTTTCACATCCATTATCGTAGCCAAAAAGTGAATGCCAACTCTGTGAAATAGACGGAGTAGACAACATTATTAGCTTCATTTTATAGACTTAGAATTGGATGTTGAAGGAAAATCACTCAATCAATCAATCACACAAATAGTAAATAACAAAGCCTGGACTCAAAGAACAGATCTACTAATTTCCAAATAAATATGGGTTACAGTGGATTGTGGCATCTCCATTCCAATTTTAGCAAATATGCATGTGTTCTGGATGAACACATACTTAAATGACAAAAGGAGTTCAGAGAATGGTGGGCATTGCCTAGGTTAGGAGCAATCAGCAAGGGCTATCGGCCTGAATGGAACTTGAGATAGGTACTAAACTCTAGGAGAAAGTAAAGAACAAGGTTTTTTTTGTTTTTTTTTCCTCTTTCTTCAAAAGTTCATGGGAGCCATCTCATCTACTGCTATGCTTTCATTATATTCTGACAGTTCCTAACTCTAGCCCTGACCTTTCTTCTAAACGCCAGCCTTGAACAGTCAGCAATTCATTTGCAAAACTCTCAAATCTGAAAAGCTAAAATAACTCCTATTCTATTCCATACTGACATAAAGTGGAGCTTCCTTCAGTATAGCCTGTTCGAATGAATGGCATCATCCAGTCCCCAAAATTGGAAATAAGGAAGCCAACTCTGTACCAGGTAATTTGCTTAGGTAATTTGCTTTCCCTCAACATTGTTTCATATGTAACAATGTTTCAAGGTTCCAATGAGAACCTTGTAGGGTAAAGAGGTGTTTGCCACAGAGGAGTAGAATAACCCACAGGTCCCCTAACCATAAATCCATTTTAGGAACATTCAAATACTCCTTTAGTAATAATTCCATCTTAACTCTGAATGAGGTAAATGCTCAGTAATGCTTGTTGGAGTAAGAAGGGAAAGGGAGCAAGGAAAGGACAAAGGGAGAGGGATAAGAAGGATCAGTGGCAGAACCAATGGTCAAAAGGAGCATTTATCAGGTTAGTGCAAAGGTAATTGCGGTTTAAAAGGTTAAAAATAGGACATCATAGGAATGGCAGCAGCGGGGCGCACTTTTTGAGTTCTCCTCCAGATCTTATCACAAATGGGACATCTATAACCCATCAAAGGACTCTGCTCATCACGCAGAACAGCTAAGAGACTCGTGCAATGATTACTTGAAGGTGGGCAAATTGGGTGAACAGGGGAGGAGGGAAAGGAGCGGAGTGGAGACATGGCCCGCATCTGTGGGGGTGGAAACGCCGACAGCATCATCCACAGCTGCAGAGACGCAGGGGATCCGAGGATGGAACAGAGAACACAAAAGCCAGGAGGTGGGTTCTTTCCCTACCTCCCACAGCTGATCTCCTGATCTCTCCCGCTGAGGCGGCAGCCAGTTGGGCCCTAGGTCAGACAAAGACACAAACTCCATACTTGGTCCCCTCCCCCCAATCTTCCAATCCTACCCCGGCCCTTCCAGAAATTTAAACTGGCCCCTGAACTGAGGAGTAGTGTCAGATTACAGAGGAGCCTTAGAGCTCAGGCTCTGGGAAGACAGGTGTGCAGCTCTGACCCAGGGAAGAGTCTGGGAAGAGTGTAATTTTTCCTAGGATAGGAGAGAAGAGACTCCTCCACCCCCAGCCACCACCTTTTCTGGCCTGCTGGAGGAGTGTGACACAGCTAGGCTGGGAGAGAAAACTCTCCTCCATTCCCAGCCCCCACCCTTTCTGGCCTGCCTAGGGCAGGGCAATTACAACTGCCCAGGCACACCCAGGGATCAGAAGTAGGCAGCAGATGCAGCTCTGGGTTTTCAGCAGCTCAGAAATCTCCCGTCCACCACACACACACACACACACACACACACACACACACACACACGGAAGAAGTGCCCTAAGACTCAGGAGAACTGGACACAGGGCTGCAGGTGCCACTCTCAGTGCACATAGGTGCAGGCAAGGACAGAAACTGCACTGACTTTGTAGAAACTACCACCCAGACCCCTCAGCCCCATGCATCTAAATCTGCAATTCCAAAATCACTCTGGGCACCAGGTGACCGGCTCTGCCTGCACAATACGCAGAGGACTCTTTGGTAAAGCAGAGGATAACCTGGAGATTACTTGGTGGGCTTAAGCCAAGATTGGGGCTGCTTTTTTTTGTTGTTTTTTGTTTTCTTTGTCTTTATATCTTTGATATCTTCGCCTGTGTTGAGTGTGGGTTGTCGGTTGTTTTTACATGCGAAGATATTTGATTTTTTCTTTGTTGTTGTTGTTGTTGTTGTGCTTCATAATTTTCTTTGTTCTAAAATTGCCCTACACCAGGGCCCAGTCCAAGAGGCACAAGATTCAACACACCCAGAGGCCAACTCCAGACCAAACCAGAGTACTACCGCGTTTGACCTACAAGTCATACACCCAGAGGGAATTCTCTACAGGCAATAGAGCCCATAAAGGCCAAACCACATTTAAGTGGTCAACCCTCACGTAGCAGAACGCCCTGCGGTGGGCAGAACCAAGTCTCACAACTAGTCAGCCTAGGAGTTAACCCCACCTACTCACAAGCGAAAAGCAATTAAAGATCTTCTTTAACAGGACAATATACACAACACAAGAGTCACCTTTGGAGTACACGCAGAGGAGAAGAACGAAGTAGTGCAAGTCAAATATACAGGACACATACTACATAAGATAACCCATAAGATAAAAGAACTAAGAACTCTAGGGGATCTACCTAATACATCGAAGCAAACACAGAGAGTCAGCCAGAACAGGGAAACAAAGAAACATGTCCCAAATAAAAGAACAGAAGAAACCTCCAGAAATGGAACCAAATGAAACAGAGGTAACCAACCTATCAGAGACAGAGTTCAGAACACTGGTGATAAGAATGTTTAAGGAGCTTAGAGACGACATAAAGAAGGATAGAGAAATCATAATGAACAACCAGTTAGAAATAAAGAACACAATTACTGAAATAAAGAACTTACTTGAAGGAATTAATAGAAGGTTAGATGAAGCAGAGGATCAAATCAGCCACTTAGAAGACAAGTTAGCAGCGATCACCCAAACAGAACAACAGAAAGAAAGAAGAATAAAAAACAATGAAGATGGTTTAAGAGACCTCTGGGATAACATCAAGCGCAACAACATGCGCATCATAGGAATACCAGAAGGAGAAGAGAGGAAGCAAGGGATTGAGAACATATTTGAAGTAATAATGTCCAAAAACTCCCCTGACCTGATGAAGGAAACCAACATACGAGCCAAGGAAGTGCAGAGAGTTCCAACCAGGATAAACCCAAACAGACCCACACCAAGACACATTATAGTTAAAATGGCAAAGGTTAAAGACAAAGAAAGAATCCTAAAAGCAGCAAGAGAAAGACAGAGGGTTACATACAAGAGAACTCCCATAAGACTATCAAATGACTTTTCTACACAAACATTGAAAGCCAGGAGGGAGTGGCAGGAGATACTCAAAGTGATGGAAAACAAAGGTCTACAACCTAGATTGCTTTATCCAGCAAGGCTATCATTTAAAGTTGATGGAGAGATAAAGAGCTTCCCAGCAAAGAATAAGCTAAAGGAATTTATTACCACCAAGCCAGCATTGCAAGAAATGCTAAAAGGACTTCTGTAAATAGAAGAAAGATGAAAACAATTTAACTACAAATTTAAAAATGGCAATAACTATGTACCTATCAATAATCACTTTAAATGTAAACGGATTACATGCTCCAATCAAGAGACATAGGGTGGCTGAGTGGATAAGAAAGCAAGACCCTTGTATATGCTGTATACAAGAGACTCATCTCAAATCAAAAGACACACACAGGCTGAAAGTGAAGGATTGGAGTAAGACATTTCATGTAAATGGAAATGAGAAAAAAGCTGGAGTTGCAATACTTACATCTGACAAAATAGACTTTAAAATAAAGAACATATTAAAAGACAAAGATGGGCACTATATAATAATAAAGGGATGGATCAGACAAGAGGACATAACGCTAGTAAACATCTATGCACCCAACATAGGAGCACCTAAATATATAAAACAGATATTGACTGACATAAAGACAGAGATCAACAGTAAAACTATCATAGTAGGGGACTTCAACACACCTCTGATAACAAGGGACAGGTCTTCCAGACAGAAAATCAATATGGAAACAACAGCCTTAAATGACTCATTGGACCACTTGGATTTAATCGATCTTTTCAGAGCATTTCACCCCAATGCTACAGAATACACGTTCTTCTCAAGCGCACATGGAACATTTTCCAAGATAGACAATATGTTAGGCCACAAAACAAGTCTTGATAAATTTTAAAAAACTGAAATCATACCAGTTGTCTTCTCTGACCACAATGCTGTGAAATCAGAAATGAACTACAGGAAAAAAAACTGGAAGACATACCAATTCATGGAGGCTGAATAACATGTTACCAAATAATGGATGGATCAACCAGGAGATCAAGGAAGAAATCAAAAGATTATCTCTAGACAAACGAAAATGAAAACATGATGACCCAAAATCTATGGGATAACACGGAAGCAGTCCTCAGAAGGAAATTCACAGCATTGCAGGCCTACCTAAAGAAACAAGAAAAGTCACTAATCAACAGTATATCTTCAACCTTAAGGCATCTGGAAAAAGAACGGCAAAATAAGCCCAAAGGGAGTACAAGGAAGGAGATAATAAAGATCAGAGTGGAAATAAATGAAATAGAAACCAGAAAAATAATACAAAAGATCAATGAATCCAAGAGTTGGTTCTTAGAGAAGATAAACAAAATCGACAAAACTTTAGCCAGACTCATTAAAAAAAAAAAAAGTGAGAGAGGATCCAAATTAATAAAATCAGAAATGAAAGAGGAGAAGTGACAACAGACACCGCAGAAATACAAAAAAATTTAAGAAACTACTATAAGCAACTATATGCCAACAAATTTGACAATTTGGAAGAAATGAACAATTTTCTAGAGGTGTACAACCTTCCAAGGCTAACTCAAGAAGAAACAGAAAACCTGAATAGACTGATTACCACCAGGGAAATTGAATCAGTAATCAACAATCTCCCGACAAACAAAAGCCCTGGACCAGATGGCTTTACAGGGGTATTTTACAAAACGTTCAAAAAAGAATTATCACCTATTCTCCTCAAGCTCATCCAAAAAATCCAGAAGGAGGGAAGAAGACCCCAAAACACTTTTTACGAAGCTACTATCACCCTGATCCCAAAATCAAACAAAGAGACCACAAAAAAAGAAAACTACAGGCCGATATCTCTAATGAACAGAACATAGATGCAAAAATCCTCAACAAAACATTAGCCAAAATTCAGCAATACATTAAAAAGATCATACACCATGATCAAGTGGGATTCATCCCTGGTATGCAAGGGTGGTTCAACATCTGCAAATCAATTAATGTGATACACCACATTAACAAAATGAAAAATAAAAATCACATGATCATATCGATAGAAGCAGAAAAAACATTTGATAAAATCCAGCAGCCATTTATGATAAAAACGCTTAAGAAAGTAAGAATAGAGGGATCATATCTCAATAATAAAGGCCATATACAATAAGCCCACAGCTAACATCATACTCAATGGGGAAAAGCTAAAACCATTCCCCCTAAGATCAGGAACAAGGCAAGGTTGCCCACTTTCTCCAGTTCTATTCAACACAGTGCTGGAAGTTCTAGCCACAGCAATCAGACAAGAAAAAGAAATAAAAAGCATCCAAATCGGTAAGGAGGAAGTAAAATTGTCATTATATGCAGATGACATGATACTATATATAGAGAACCCTAAAGACTCCACCAAGAAACTATTAGAGCTGATAGATTAATTTAGTAAAGTAGCAGGATACAAAATTAATATTCAGAAATCAGTTGCATTTGTATATACCAATAATAAAACATCAGAAGGAGAAATTAAAAAAAACAATCCCATTTACAATTGCTTCAAAGACTATAAAATACCTGGGAATAAATTTAACCAAAAAAGTAAAAGATCTGTACTCAGAAAATTATAAGACACTGAAGAAAGAAATGAGAGAAGATACAAATAGATGGAAACACATACCATGTTCATGGATAGGAAGAATTAATATAGTTAAAATGTCCATACTGCCTAAGGCAATATACATATTCAATGCAATTCCTATCAAACTACCAACGACGTTTTTCACAGAAATAGAACATATAATCCTAAAATTTATATGGGACCATAAAAGACCCCGTGTAGCCTCAGCAATCTTGAGAAATAAGAACAAAGTGGGAGGTATAACAATACCTGACATCAAATTATACTATAAGGCTACAGTAATCAAAACAGCATGGTACTGGCATAAAAACAGACACATAGATCAATGGAACAGAATAGAGAGTCCAGAAATAAATCCATGCCTATATGGCCATTTAATCTACGACAATGGAAGCAAGAATGTACGGTGGGGTAAAGACAGTCTATTCAATAAATGGTGCTGGGAGACCTGGACAGACACATGCAAAAAAATGAAGCTGGACCACCTCCTTACACCATATACAAAAATAAATTCAAAATGGCTTAAAGATTTAAATGTAAGATCTGAAACCATAAAATTCCTAGAAGAGAATATAGGAAGAAACTTCACAGACATTACTCGGAGTAAGATTTTTACTGATATATCTCCTTACGCAAGGGAAGTAAAAGAAAAAATAAACATGTGGGATTACATCAAACTAAAAAGTTTTTTCACAGCAAAGGAAACCATCAATAAAACAAAAAGGGACCCTACTGAATGGGAAAAGATAGTTGCCAATGATATACCTGATAAGGGGTTAATATCACAAATTTATAAAAAACTCACTCAACTCAACTCCAAAAAAAACAAACAACCCAATTAAAAAATGGGCAGAGGACATGAAGAGACATTTTTCTAAAAAGGATATACGGATGGCAAACAGACATATGAAAAAATGCTCAAATTCACTAATCATCAGAGAAATGCAAATAAAAACCACAATGAGATACCACCTCACCCCAGTCAAAATGGCTATCATCAATAAATCAACAAACAAGTGTTGGCGCAGATGTGGAGAAAAGGGAACCCTTGTGCACTGTTGGTGGGATTG
Source organism: Rhinolophus ferrumequinum (assembly GCF_004115265.2). Lineage (NCBI taxonomy): Eukaryota > Metazoa > Chordata > Mammalia > Chiroptera > Rhinolophidae > Rhinolophus > Rhinolophus ferrumequinum. Next base: position 57,541,688 of record NC_046285.1, read on the forward strand.
CAGATTGGTGCAGCCACTATGGAAAACAGTATGGAGGTATCTCAAAAATCTGAAAATGGAACTACCTTATGATCCAGCAATTCCACTCCTAGGTATCTATCCGGAGAAATCCAAAACTCTAATTCAAAAATCTTTATGCACTCCTATGTTTATTGCAGCACTATACACAATAGCCAAGACATGGAAACAACCGAAATGCCCATCGGTAGATGACTGGATTAAGAAACTGTGGTATATTTACACAATGGAGTATTACGCAGCCATAAAGACGAAAGAAATCTTACCACTTGCAACAACATGGATGGACCTAGAGAACATTACGTTAAGTGAAATAAATCAGACAGAGAAAGACAAATACCATATGATCTCACTTATATGTGGAATCTAAAGAAAAGAATAAGTGAATGAACTAATCAGAAACTGTTTTGGAGACATAGAGGGAAAACTGAGGGTTGCTAGATGGGAGGGGGGTGGGGATAAGGGGGAAGGTGAGGGGATTAGAAAACAGTCAGCAACCACAAGATGGCCACGGGGTTTTGAAAATTAATTTGGGGAATGTAATCAATAATGTTGTAAAGATCTTGTAGGGTACCCAATGGACATTTTTCTCATTAGGGAGACCACCACCTCAGGGATGATGTAGATGTCTGATCACTGCACTGTACACCTGAAGCTGAAGCTGAACAATAATGAATGTCAACTACAAGTTTGTATGTATATGTATATATATATACTTACAAGAAGTGGACTACAGCATTAGGAATAGAGACAGTGGGAATGTAATGGCTCTATGCGATGTCAGAGGGTTAGTGGAAGGGGGCGGGGGGTTCCCACAATGTGAGGGATATAAAAGATAAACGTCTAAGTATTACTTTGTCTTGTGCGCCTGAAACTAATAAAAAAAAAAGTTAAAAATAATTGCAGAAAACACAATTACTTTGGCATCGACCTAATATAATTTTAAAATATTTGTTAAAGTCTCATGATTTGACTTTGGGTTTGTTTGTTGTCTTGTCACATGTTGACAGTTATGTGTCTTTAATCACAGCACCATCTTGAACATGTTTCACTTCTCTCTGGGCCTCTACTACGTATTTATTAAAGGCAGGTCAATCAACTCTAGAGTCGAAAAAAGTAGAACAAAGAAATGCAAAGGGCACGCAGTTAAGAATGCATAGCTGTGAGGAGCATAGTCTCTGATGTCAGACTGCAGGGTTTGAATCTAGGTTCTCCCACCTACTAGCTCCGTGACATTGGGCAAGTTGACTTAGCTGCTGTAGGATTTGGTTTTCAAATCTGCGTGGATCAATTATAAAGACTGAATGATATAAGTAAGGAGCTCAATATTATTATATAAATGAGTCTTGCTCTAGGGAGGGACACAAACCACTTGAGAATCTTATGGGGCTGGTGGTGGGCAGGGAATATACCTCCACAAACACAGAGAATTATGCAAATCATTTCAGGACCACTAACCCTTAACTGAATAGCCCTTGAGCCAGATGACCTCTAAAATCCCTCTTCTTGCAAAAGCTTGTGACAGGAGCAGCTCAGAAACAATCAATGAAGGATTCCTCTAGGCTTCAAAAGAAGGAAACATAGGCCAACTACACTTGGCACACATATGACTTCCTTTTGATTGTCAGGAATTTGTCAAATGGAAGTCATATGTATGAACACATCCAAAGCCAGGAGTCCAAAGGAAATCAAAATAAACAAAGACACTGCTAGGGATCGAACTGTGTTCCCTTACAATTCATATGTGGAAGCCCTAACCTCCAGTGTGATGATATTATGGCGTCTTTGGGAGGTAATTAGGTTTTCATGAGTTCATGAGGGTGGGGACCTGATGATGAAATTAATGTCCTTGCAAGAAAAGACACCAGAGAGCTTGCTCTCTTCTCCACTCACCATGTGATTTTATAGTGAGAGGGTGGCTTTCTACAATCCAGGAAAAGAGCTCTCACCAGAATCTGAGCATACTTGGCACCTTGATTTCAGACGTCCAGAATCCAACATTGTAAAAAGAAAAATAAATTTCTGCTGTTTGAGTCAGTCTATGGTATTTTGTTATGGTAACCCAACTTGACTAATGCAGACTCTGTATCCAAAACAATACCTTACAGAATCCTGAGGAGGCAACCAAATGGTCCAGAAAAATGGCGTATCTTTATAATGTAATAAAACATACATAGTAGCTTTACCATGAAAAGGCTGACTCATCTCAAGTGCCCAAGGAATGGCATTTTTTAATTGTAAGCTATAGAGGCTTATTTTTCACATGCTTCTAATAGTTTAAAAATAATTATAATGGAAAAAGTCACCAAGGCTTCTTCTACTTACTCCAGCTGACAAATATAAAAAGTAAGAGGCTGTGGAATATGACGAAATAGTACCTGGGAGTTAGGTGTTCTTGATTTCACAACTGGTTCTCTACTACCAGCCTGGATGATCTTACAGTTTTAATTATCTTTTTTTTTTTTTCAACTTATACACATCAAGTTATATTACTCCCCTTTTAAAAGCATCTGTATCCTCAAAAAAGTTCAAAGTTATTCCAAATCGTCATAATCTACTATCAAAGTATATTTGCAACTACATTTCCGATAACATCCCCCAAAGGCCCTACTCTGCAGATCCAATATTCTACTTTCAACCTAAAAACATAGCCCATCCTTTCTTAGGAAGGTCACTCTTAGCTCACTGTAGTGCCACGATGTGGGGTGAATGTCCTCCCATTCTTCAGCAAAAACCTACTCATCATAGCATAGCATGGATGAAAGCGGAAAATATTATGGTAAGTGAAAGTAACCTGTCACAAAGGAGCACTTACTGTATGATTCCATTTATATGAAATGTCTAAAGCAAGCAACTCTAAAGAGCAGAAAGTAGTTCAGTAGCTGCTTAGGGCAGGTGAAAGGAGGTTTAGTGGAAATAAGGAGTGCCTGCCAATGGGTATGGAGTTTCATTCTGAGGTGATGAAAAAGTTTCCAAATTGATTTTAGCGATGGTTGTGCAACACTGTGAACATAATAAAACCCACTGAATCGTTTACTTTCAAAGAGTTAATTGTATGACATATGAATTATACCTCAATAAAGCTATTATTAAGAAAAAACACTTACCCATCCAACTAGATTCTTCAAATGCTGTATAAATTTATTCTCCCCACTCTGTCAGAGTTAAAATCCTTCCCCCACAGAATGTTAACATATTTCATTCTGGTTGGCAACATAATTGTGTTTAGTTATTCCAATGTCTGCCTCCCCCACTAAACTATGAGTGCTTTCAGAGAAAAACACACTGGTGTCAGACATTTCCAATCCCGGGCCTCCGCTAACCATTAGGTTCTTTTGTGCACATTAGAAAAATCCACCTGGTCTTGGCTTGCCCGGGACTTGAGTCCCACATGCCCTCCTGCCCTGGAGCAGGACATAATCTGAAAGGCAGTAACCAGCAACTCTGCCTATACCCTTCTCCTTCTCACTTCCGACAATCCAATAAAATAATCCACGGGAGGCACTCTCAACTCAGTAAATAAAATACACGCAGAACAAAAAGAATATGTCTGAAACCATTTCTTACAAGACACTCCCAGATTACAGCAGAAACCTCAAAGCATTCATAGTTGAGTTTTTCTTTACCAGTTGTTTGTTTTTGTGTTACTTAACATAGTGAACTATTTTAACACATTTAGGTAAGAAGGAAAAACAGAACTTTGTTCTTAAGTCAGTTTACAATTACTAAAAGAAGTCATGATACTATGAAAGTCCACCATCTATACAGGGGACACCACGAAAATAAACTGAAAGAAGTTTGATCATTAATGCAGTTTCTAAAAGTTCTTCTCAGCTTCCACAACACTTGAGCTGAGCGCTAACCATTTCCTACCTTATAGGAGAAGTGTCTACGTCCAATCCTACTCTCCCGTCCCTGTCTTCACCTGGCTAACTCCACTTCTTTGACAAAACATACCTTGTCCCATAAACTAGGCCAAAGAAAGAAAGAAAGAAAAAAAGATTTGCTATGCCCACAACATCCTGTACTTGTCCTGTATGGTACCTATCACAACCATAATTACATAATTATCTGTGAAACTATGAATGTGGTGGTTGTTGCTCCTGGACCAGAAGCCCTGTGATGACAGGGTTGGAATCTGCCTGGTCCCCACAGTTTTGATTAAGGGCCTGAAACCTGGCCCTGGAGGGCAGTCAAGAACTAGTTGTTGATTGAAAAAATGAGCCCCATCCCACCGCACCCTCTGACCCCTTAGAGTATAAAACCTCTGAAAGCAGGGATTGTGTCCAGTTCATTTTGGGATCCCCTATTGTGCCTGGCACAGTGTCTGATAGGTTGTATCAACTAATTCTTATGTAGATGAATGAATAAATGAACTCCACAGTGGGTAGTTATGAGTATTGGAGAGGCTATTCATGGTGCATTACTGGTAAAATAAGCACATTGAGTGGATTAGGAGTTAAAGGCAACCCTCCAAGAAAGCTGGTCCCAATAAGAGATCTTGGAACAGCACCACACAAAGAAGGAAGGCAGAGTCAGAGATGAAAGATGTCCGTGGTCTAAGATTTATGTCAATTTCCTTGGGCTCCAAAAGTCAATTTTCACCCAATTTAAATGGGTGTGACTCTTTCCCAGATGCAACAAGCCTGCAAATTTTGTGTTGTATCCAAGCAGAGCCCAAGAAAACCAAGCTTTTCAAAAAATAAAATAACAGCAAAGCAAAAAACAAAGATGCAACAGCCAGAAGACCAGTAGAATTAAGTCAGAGTGAACATACCATGCAGAAAACAAAAGGGTTGCCAATTGAAACGCGTCTCTACTGTGGAGACTTGTCCAGAGCTGCACCACGGCAGCCTCCCCAAGGGGCTTTTGATGTGAAAAGGTCATTCTGCCAAACACTCTTTTGGTAGGTGCCAATGGCAGGCCTCCTGTGCCGTTCAAAGAATCTAAAGTTTGGGCAGAAAACAAACTGTGCACATGCAGGGTTATGCTACCGCATGCCAAACCCTACTTAAGACACTGGAAATACACATTCCAGTACTGAAAACATGCAATCAAGACACAGAGAACCTAATGGAGGAGTTAAATGACAACAAACACGAAAACCTAAAGAGCTAAATGATAATCCTGATGCTGATTAGATGGGGAGTCTAATGACACCCCTGGGATCACTGGAGGTTTCTCCAAATCTACCTGCCATCATTCTGGGGCACTAGATCCGGGTTTGAATCCTGGCTCCATTACTCCTGGGCTGTGCAGCCTTGGGAAAGTTATATGAGCTCTCTACGCTTACGTGTGTCCTCATCTGTGAAATGAAGGTTATGATAGCCCTCGGTTAAATGTGAGCTCTGATTAATACTCAGTGACTAAGCCTGTGAGAGGCAAAAAACGGCCCCGTACCAATGCCAAAGCAAAAGGGCCCTTACATTCAACGGGAGTCCAGTGCTTCTTTTACAAAGAGTACCACACAGGCACAGGGAAGGGAAGGGACTGTGGATAAATCACCAGGGGATCCAGGAGGGCAGCCAGGCCCGGTGATTCATGATGACCAGCACTATTCACGAGGAGCTGCTGTCAGAATTAGGTGAGCTAATAGATGCACGGTGCTTAAAATGGTACCTGGCTCAAAGGCAGCAGTGTGTATATGTCTCCTCTGCTTGTTGATCAGAATAATACCTGCCACATACTTACAGGGGGCTTCGTAGTTTAGAAAGTCATTTTATATCGGTTATCTCATTTATTCCACACAACAACTTCAGGATCACGGCTCTGCAAGCCCAAATGAAGAGACTGGGTCAAATGAGACTCGGCGAGGTCCCTTCGTTTCCCCAGGATCCCACAGCTAGTTGGCAAAGAAGTGTAGCTCAGAACCTGTATTTCCTATTCTTTAGATTACTGCACTTCCCTCCACGTGATACGACACCACAGATACAGCCAGCACTGGACTACAGATTCTGTAGTATCTTTTTAACGGGAATTTCCCATGTTCTGTAACTTGTCAAATCCTCCTAACAAAGGAAGAAGCTCAGAGGCATAAGAATTTTATTTCGCTTTTGTTACAACTGGGTTAAATCTGACAGAAGGACTATCTTCCTTGGATCTGAGTTTCTTTCGTGTCTATGGAGAAAGATAGCCCTCCAGCTGATGGAGAAAGAAGAGAGAGGCTGATGTTGGAAGCAAGTGGGAGGAGAAGAGGAGAGAAATAACCACACAATGATGAATAACTAAGCCATATCCCTCAAGCTCTTGGTGATGCGCCAGTTCTTCTCTTTATGGTGAAAACTTTAAATACCATTTGGCTGCAGTGACTCTCTCAGCCTGAAGTAAGACAGACAGATAAAAAAGTGGGGCATGACCCTCTCGTTCACACATTCTCTCTTCTTGTTAAAGCGGTTTCTCAAGTGAACAGTAAGAAAGGACTGACCTGAGATAGGTGAAGTTCTGAAAAGGAGACAGCCAAGAACCTATGGAGGGTCTTGTCACCTTTAGGGTAAAAGGGTTTGTAAGTGTGTGCTTTTATCTACCATCTATTGATGTATGCAGAAATGTATGTATGTATCTATCGACCTACTATCTAGTCATGAGGAGCAATCAACTCCTTTCTTTTTAACAGAGTATATAATTAAAAAAAAAAAAGTTACTGAACAGGTAAATGCTCTCACTTAATTTTAGTTCTGGTTTTGTCACTAGTAGAGTTGGAAAGGTTACTGAAACCTTCTGGGTCTCTGTTTTCTCATCTGTCAAGTGCATACTTGGACAAGATCAACAAGGACCCTTCCAGCTTAAAAGAAAAAAGCTAATATCCTTAATAAACAGAAAAAAATTCATGGTGGTCAAGCCAACTATTTCAGAAAAATTAAAGAAAGTGTTTGTTTCCTTTACAAACCCTGATTTTGAATGCAAGAAACACGTCACAGTTTAAAATCACCCATATTCATGGCTTCAATGGTGAAAAAGTCTACCACCAAAAGCCAACAAAGTTTTGCTTAAAAACAAGCTATTTTCAGGAACAACTCTCCCACTTTAAAGCCCTAATTCAGAAAATTCGGTTTGGTTGGTAAAACACTGTCTTCTTTCTGCAATTATTAGGCTCTAAAATGTGTGTGTGTGTGTGTGTGTGTGTGTGTGTGTGTGTGTGTGTGTGTCTGTTTCTCCCAATATTTCATTTGAAAAGCATTTGATCCTGAAATAAACCTGCAATTTTTCCTACGAAGAAGGGAAGGCAGATGGAACTCTATCGTATAGCTTAATGACTTTATATTTCACACAAGATTATTATAAGATGACAGATGTGAACCTTAAGAATTTTAACAATAAAGTCATTCTAGCCAAAGAATGTTCCACAGAACACAAGGCTGGCAAATCATCCACAGGACGGTTCCATTATAAAATAAAGTCAATGAAACCTGAAATTAACACAACAGAAAGAATTGTTGTGGTTACTGTTTGTACCTGTAGGACTTCTCAGAGTTAATATTGCTAGATATTCATGGAGAATCTTCAAAACGAGTGGCTATAATAGCAACTGATTCCCAAACTGATTTGACCACGTGTGGAGCTGGTATTCTATGGAGCACACTTTCAGAACGGCTGCCGTGAAACAGGACACAGTTGTATCCATGACAGCATCCCTACCCCTGAAAAGGAAGTTCTACTGTCCAATTAGGAACTTGCATGTTTAACTCTATTTTTATCCACACCTGATTTTATAATAGATGCAACAATAACCAACTAAAAACTTTGACAGTCAAAGTGATTTCTGTTTCTTGAGACTTCCTTGTAATACAGGAGCTCCACCCCAGGAGGGCTATGTTTTCCCTATGCTACAGATACATGCTGTGATATTAGGCAATACAAGGGGGAACTTGTACCCCCTCTCTATCTTCTGCTCTCTTTCTCTTTCCAGTTATTCATAGGCTTAGGTCAAAATCAATTTTCCTTAAGGCAGAGAAAAAATGAGAGGATTTTGGGCAGACAGCTGACAGGGTAATTGAGGGAAAGACTGCTGTACACATCAATATTCGTCTCAGGCCTCAGTTTTCACACACTCAGAATGAGGTAAGTGGATTTCATGGTTTCACATCTCATAATTCTATGACTTTTGCGGGTGGCTCATGATTATCTCTGAAGGCAATCCCAAGGATGTTTTGGGCAAAGGCAGAAATTTAAGAGAAAGGGTTCCCTGTGACAGGATGGCACCCCACAGAGCGCCGCTTGGATAACTCTACTACTTGCAAGTTCATGTTCCAGGGTGTTGGCTAAAACTCCAGTCTCGTTCCTTTGCAGCCATGCCATGTACTGTTTGGCCAGCAGCATGCACATTATGGAGCCTCATCAGGCCATTTGCTAAAAAAAAAAGACAGTAAATTGAAAAACACCTTGATATGGAAAAGAGCTGAGGCAGGGCAGCCACAGTGTTGAAACACACTCAAAAAGCCACTGCAGGGTCGCTGCTGGCATCTTCACGTATAATGACCCTGTTCTACAGGAAAGGTGTTTAAACACCCAGATCCATTGCCCAGGTACAATGTATTCTAAGAAATACTCTCTTGCCTAACCTCACCCACGTTCACTTTTAAGGACAGAAGACAAGAGTGATTTTAATAAGAAAAAGAAGAGAAAAGCGATATTTTGATAATAATAATTAAAAAATGCAAAAGCACTTATATCGCCTCTAAAATTATTTTGGGAGAGAAAACCAAAAGCACTCAATAGACTTCATTATAATCCCTCTACACATATCCAACATTTTCTGCCTTTGTCTCTCCTATTCTTCCTCTCTCACATCCCCACATAAAAACAAACCCCCTTTACAAGACATTTATTAGAAAGCACCAGGGGGGCTACTGCCGCTGCCATTTTTTATACATGGACCTGGAGACTGTGAAAGCCTTCCTCACATACTCCCTGGCTCTCCAACTGAGGTCCCACCTGCAATAACAGCTCTCCAGTGGGCCTGGATGGTGGCCAGAGGGCAGCACGAGGGAAATGTGAAAAAATCAAGTGCCACTCACACTTTTCACTTAGCCTGGAAAGATTTTTTTTTTTTTCCCCTTTTCTACCAGGTCAAATTCTACCTAGCTAGCATTCAAGTTCCAGCTCAAACCCCACCTCCTCCAGGAAGATTCCCTTCATTTTTTCCACATTTGCCTCCAGTCCAAACCAAAACTAATGTTTTTCTCCTCTAATGACCACAAATCCCTTAACTATACCTCTGAGAACTTAGAGATACTATTTAAATATCTGAATTCTTATTGGACATATGTCTAGTCTATTAACTTTCACCAAACCCATTCTGCCCCCCATAAGAATATATATATATACACACACGCATATATATATATATATATATATATATATATATATATATATATATATATATTCCTTAAGGGCAATGATTGGGTCTGGTTGAATTCAATGAATAAAAAAGAAAAAAAATCTATCTAAAGAAGTCAGACAAGTATATAAATAATTATCATACAGGAAACACTCTATTAAAGATAAGAAGACAGGGATAGATTAAAGGTTCCAGGCTGGAAGTTAAGCCAGTCTATGTCAAATGTGTAATAAAGATCTTCACACACAGAACAATATGTTGCCTAAAAACTATATATATATATGTATATATAAAGGAGACAGCTAACATTAATTGAGTATAAACTATGAGTCAGGCAAGGCATTAAACATTCTCCAGATATTGACTCTTATAATCCCCACAGTAGTAACCTTGCAGATGGGTTCTGATGTTATATCCGTTAGATAAAGGGATGAAGCAAATGAATTGCAGAGAGCTCATGTAACCTGCCCAAGCAAAGAACTGGCTTCAAGCTTCAGCCAAGAGACAGCTAATGCGCCTGACCACCTAGTTCTACAGCTTCTGCAGTAGACTGCCGACATCCTGCAGAACAGGGATGTGGGCCTACCTAGAACCCACTCGAAGTAGGGCATTGGCAAAAGGACCCAAGAAGTGACATCATGCAAGTAAAGGAAAAGGGAAGGCTAAACATCACATTCTAGACCTCTGCACCTGCATTCGTGGGAAGGTGAAACTTCTGGAATTTGAAAGAGGAAAACTAAACCTGCAGCCTTTTCTAGTTCACCTGACTTTCTCAGATTGCAACTTATTCTTTGCTGAGAGCAGGGAGGCAGATCTGGTCGCACCGTTATTTCGTGAGTGACAGAAATGTGGTTGTTACCTTGACTGTTAACATGAGAAATGCTTTGTGATGCTTTGTCCAGCATTTTCCTTCCAGAAAAGGTTAAAGCCCTTTTAGCAAAGAACTGGATGTGAAAAAAATCAAACTTAAATGGTGAAAGACAGCATCTTGTGGCCAATCTTAATGATACTTAATTCTCAGTTGAGAAATTCTCTAGTAAACAACCTCTCGATTCTGTGCAAAACATTTTTAATTTCATGCCCTGCTAATCACACAGCTGTTAAATTTCCCTTCCCATCAGTTGTAAAAAAATAAATAGATAATAATTGTAATAATAATTTAAGAAACAGTTGGGCCTCAAACAAAATTTGAGCCCTAATGAATTTTTCCCATCTGGAATTAATAATATAGTAGATGGTGAAATTGCCTGGATTCAGTTGATGTGAACTTGTATTACATTATTCTAAGTATCAAAATGTAAGGCTTTGAACATCAAAAGCTTCTAACATGCCTGCCACAGAAGGTAGTCTACACTGCACTCTCAGACAAGCTTGGCACCTGATATTTCATTCCAGCCGACTCTAACAACCTGTGTCCTGTCACTGTGACCTTATCTCCTCTCCGCCACAACTAGCACTAAGTGCATATAAGCACTACTAGATTTGGCCTCATGGGCATGATGATCTAGAGCCTGGAGAAGAGAAACTCAGTGTCTTCATATTGCAAACATGTTGTTCTGATTAATTCAGGGAAATAAAAAAAAAAGAAGCTATTGTTCATATTGCAAATCAAAACAAGAACCGAGGAGTACAGGATGAAGGGGGAGTTTTAAGTATCTGGGGGCAAGAGAAAGAGAAGGTCTAAATGAGTGTGGCAGTGAGGATGAGCCAACTTCGCAGAAGAGAAAAGCTAGTGATCAGGAAAGGAAACTGAAGAAAGGAAGTGGCAGAAAGAAATATCCTATAAAGAAGCTGGGGACAAACGTACTAAAGGAAATAAAATAAGCATAGTCAGATGGACCAAAGTATCAGCAGGGGTCTTCAAAGGAATGATATTCTCATATTTCTGTGTATTGATACTTTTCCCAGAACCTCGAATAAAAAACACTGTAAGAAATGCCAGAGTAGTAACATACTGTCTCTTTATCTGGCATGTTCCTATCTAAAGCTCACTTGCTGAAATCCTTTCAGTCATTAAAAAAGCTCTAAAATACCACCTCCTGCAGGGAGCCCCTCCCCCATCTGCACACCCACTAAAACCCCCCTCCAGTTCCCATAGCATGCTGTCTGTATCTCTCCTTTGTCACCTAGGTTTTGCTTTGTAAAACAACTAGTTATATATGTGTTTGTGTCTCCCATTGAATTGTAAACTCCATGAAAGAAGAAATTATATTTAACCATATTTTTATTCCTCAGTGCTACAGCTAGGCTTTGCATAGTAGGAACTTAAGGAGTAGATATGTTCTAAGAAAACCTAGAAGAGAATACTTCCTTTTGTAGGTATTCTTGTAATAGGAAACAGAATTTTAAGGATTTGTAAATTTACTCACTAGCAAACACCCTACAAAATCTTGTAAATGACAATCACTACTAATATTTCATTGTTCTTCTCAAGTATATATGAGAAGTTCAAAATATGAACACCATTTTCATATCCATCATCATGGTCTACCTGAAGAAAATGCGCAATATAAATGTAACACTGCTTTCCTGACCTGAGCACAGGCTCACGACTGTTGGTGTGAAACTCATTTCCAGGAACCCAGAAAAGCTTTCCTGAAACCTCAGCATCCCTCAGCCCCACCCTCACCTCTACATCTCATTGAAAACCAACAGCATTTCCTTCATGTCTCATCATGAATGATAAAGTGAATGAGTCAACTGCACACAAAAATAGAAAACAATGTACTATGAACATCATGGCATTTATATAGTGCTTTATATATCCACTATCTCATTTGGTCTTTTCCATGAGCTTCTGCATCAAGGAGAAATAGAATAATTACTTAGAGAGGAGGAACCTCCACTCTACAAAATGTGATTTGTCCCAAAACACACAGCTCGCAAAGAGGCTCTGTCACGATATAAACTCAGGATTTGAGATGCCCCAGCCAGACATGTGTTCATGTGTTCACAAAAGTTGTCTCCCATCTAAAGTGTTTAAACAGGCACAAGAAGTTGATAATAGAGCCCCTGAGACTTACATGAATGAAAAATTATCTAATTTACATAGGGAATCATATGGGTTCCATGAGACTATAAAAGAAAAAGAAAAAGAAAGAGAAAGAGAAAGAGAGAGAGAGACAGAGAACTTTGGGTTAGATGGTTACATTTCCTGGAGAACAGGGGCCATGAACTGTACTTTAAAGCGGTACTCATCCAAGTGAGCTAGCGGACAGTTTCCAAATCACCTAGCAGTTTGTTACAAGTACACATTCTCCCCCACTATATTCTCAAACCTACTGGACCATCATTTCCGAGGGTGAGATTCCCCAGCTGATTCCAGTGCATGTCAAGTTTGAAACGTGTGGCTTGGAAGTTAAGGGAGGACCTGACCAAAGAACCGAAGGTTGTAGGCATGTTCCCGGTGGTGGGAAATGACCTTAAAAATAAGTGGCCTCAAAATCCAGAAAACTCCAAATATGTCATCAAAGAAGTTCTTAGAACAATTGGCTGGAGAGGAGGTACCCTGTTAAAGGACTGGGTCTAAAAAGTCACCCTGTACAGGATGTTTAATGCAGGTAGCACAGTGCCACATAAGCTCCTGGACTCTAGAGTCACTCAGACTCAAGTGTTGAATCTGAAGGAGAGAAAGTGTATAAAGAACAAGATCATCATGCAATTCAGGACTTGTGGTCACACAGGGGTCAGAGGTACTTCAGGAGAGAATCTCTGTTACAATCTAGAGGAACATGAGTTTATCAGACAGGCAAGTAGGCAAAGGAAAACGGTACAGGTCCCAGAGGTAAAACATGATCTACTCTGTACCACTGAGGCCCCCTGGGAGTCAGCATCTTCATCTATAAAAGAAGAGGCTAATATTCCTGACCCAGTCAGGTTGATGAGGGATTAAGTGATGGCACATAACACATGGACACTCAATACAGCCCCCTGCATTTCTTTTCCATTCAGGCCAATGCGGGTGAAAGACTGAAACAGGCCTTGAGCGCTCTCAGGGTCCAGCTGCTAAGCTGCTGACTTGAACAACGTTTTCTCATAAAATGTTCACAGGGCAGCCTGCTAGAGGAGTTCCTGTGGTTAGTAACTATCACACTTAGACACATTCCATTTCAAGACCTAAGGCTCCTTCACTTCCTGCTTCTCACTCTTACTTTTTCAGAGGAGCTGCAGGTTCTCAAGTTTATCTTGAGCACAGCTTTCTTTCTAAATGACACATACTAATTTCCACAGGCAAAAGTGCTCTAACTTCTTCTTTCAGAATGTGGCTTTTGGTTGCCCTGAGAATGGATCTAGTTCTACCCTTAGGTGATCTGTTGGAAAGTGGACACAAATCAGTCCAGATGTTTGGCTGGAGTTCTTACTGAAGTAAGTCTTCTAGGATATGTTAACTAGGGTTGCTCAAAGTAAAAGACAAAGTCCCCGAGTCATATGAAAGCAATCTGATGGCTGTCCCACAGGACTTCCTGAAAGATCTATCATGCTAAGGAACATTGCCAATACCTAAGAGGGCGCCAGAGTATGCAGCACTTCCCAGGGTTACGTGACCACTCTTCCCAGCATGGTAGCTCCTTGGACTAGATTTTAAGGAGCATGCGTAAAATCTGATGAGTCAAAGCATGATATAGGTGAGGCAGGAATCATCTATTTGCCTAGAGTCAACTCCCAGAAAGACTGTGAAGATGGTCAAGTTTTTTTGGTATGCTTTTTCATCTTCCCATTCACTACCCTATTCACTGTTTCCTCCCCTTTCTCCATAAGCCTCTTCCCCTCCCTATTCCTCAATGCACACTGTTTCGGAAAGGATCTGCTAAACTAACCACTATTCTGTGAACCAACTCTTTCTTTTCCACCACCCTGCACATTGGTATCTCTATTCAATCGGTCATTCCATTTGCTTAGAAAGCATCTCCCTTTATCAAAATCCCACCCTTTCAAGGCCAATTCAAATGTCACTTCCCCCACAAAGCCTTCCTTGATCCCCTACCCTCCACCCCAGTTGGAAATGACTGTTCTTTTTTCTTTCCTGAACTTTGTCAGCAAGTTTCTACTTTGTATTTTATACTTAGTTGTGTGCTCTCTCACCTTCCCCAACTGGCTCACCCCTTCCCTAATACTTTGACATCATCTTCTTTCAGCCTCACAACATTCTGGCAGGTAAACAAGGTAGGTATATACTCATTGTATGAAGACAATGTAGCTTCATGCTTAAGAGTGCAGTGGTTGGAGTCAGACTACCGGAATTCAAGTCCTGGCTTTCCCTTTTATGAACCTGGTGACCTTGAACAAGTTGCATACAGTCTCTGGCACTCAGTTTTCCATCTGTGAAATAGTGGTAACCACAGTCCCTTCCTCAGAGGGCACCTGTGAGGAGTACGTGAGCTAGTGATACAAAGTGCTCAGAATAATTCCTCACTCAATAAACATTTAGTAAAAGTCCCAGGGAGTTTAGAAGTAGCTAGTTCAGAGTTTTCCAGATTTATGTCATGTGTCTTTCTTCCCTCGATAATGCTACCTTTCAGTATCGCTCATCCATTCAGTAAATATTTATTGAGCTCATAGATAAGCCAGGTGTGACTCTAGGCAACTGGGAAACAAAGAAGACGCACAAGGCACTGAACTCAAGGTCCTTACACTCTAGCAGGGAGGAAAAGGAGGCAGAAGGACGTCCATGCAAACAAACGCAAAGTAACTAAACAAAAAAGATAGCAAATTGTTGTGTTTTATTTGGGTTTGTCCTCATGTCCTTCCCTCCATCGCAACAATCCATTATACCATTCTGCTTTGAACAAAACCATACACAGAATGCTTCCTGTTTGATTTAAACATGTATTTCTAGAGTTCAACATTTGTTTAGAACATTTTGTCTCATCTCACAGATTTCTTCAGGGAACGGGCCAAGAATCGCTCCTGTGCTGTTTTTTGTTTTTTGTTTTTGTTTTTCCCCCTGCTTCCCTATGCCTGTATTTTGTGGCATCCCTTCCCCACCCCAATAAACACAGGTGCCTCCCCAGTGGCTGGTCTGTGACTCAATAAAAGAATATTCTGTCTTGGCACTCAGCAGCTGCTTTCGGACTCCCATCGTTTTTATGAGATTTGTTACCAGACGGGCATTTCACAAGAAAGTGCTATGTACAAAACTGCAGACTTGACCATGCTCTCCCTTCAGGATGACAGCTATTAAAAGAGTTAAATCAAACTAATCCCCTAATTTGATTCCTAAGGAACTTTGAAAATTATGCCTGTGTATCCAGCAAAATAGACATTCATCCTATCTCCCATCTTTAGGTCATTTTTTTTTTAACCTGTGAGAAACATTTTCTCTAATTTGAGATTATTATGTTCATATTTGAAGGCTTATCTTTAGTGCTACTAATTCATGCCCCTTCATCACTGGCATTTCTTATAGTCTCTACCTTGATTGTAACTCACAGCATTTTATTTTCCTGCCCTATCATTCTGGGGGATATACACAGGAATATGCCCTGCATACTGGATCAAGGTGGTAATGGTTACATGTTTATAGGTTGGAGGGAAGGAACAAGTGATGGATTAATTAAAATGTCAAGCAGTGGGTGTCCAGCCTCCTCCCCAAACTGGCTGAAACTCTCTAGCTTCAGGAGCAGCATTCATATCCTTGACCAGAAGCAGATGAAATACCCGCCAAAGCTTCTATACCTTCGTATGTCTATACTTGTTCTAAATAGTGGTCTTTGCTGCCCTGAAATCTGCTAAATTGGAAAGTCATTATTTTTAAGACTGAAAAAATGCAAGGATTAAAATCAGACATAGATGTGATCTCAGTCAGTGGTCCTTCCCTCAAGTCTCAGTCTGGAGAAGCCTCTGCCACTGAAAGGAGTTCCACTGGAGGCCTCCTGGATGGATGCACAGGCAGAACCCGAGGCCACATTAACCAAGATCTGTTGGCATGGTTGCCCATTGAAAACTCTCAGGAAATGAGCCACAGAGTCAAAGGAGGCTACGCCGATTACTTACGTAGACAAATTGGTTGATTAAGCAGTGGAATCTTTTACTTATACGAAATAGTATATAAAACTAAGTGAAAATAAATCTGAGAGTGGAACTGCTCAGGTAGAAGAGCCCAGAGTCCTCACCACTTGCCCTGCACCCCATCATCTGAGGCGATATATCTACCCAGCACTCTGGGGCTCCTCGAAGCCGAAGTTTAAAAATTTGCTAATCTAATTTCAACCGTTACAATTCTTCAGAGTAAACTGAGGCCCAAAGATCAAGTGTGGTCCATGGACACACAGATGGTAAGTAGCATAGCCATATATTCTCGTGCAAGAAACCACGCTGCCTTTTTCAAAACATAAAATATGTATGTTCTATGATTCTGCCCTTTTAGTTGGATGAAGAAGTTGGTATAATCAATGTGCCAAGCAAAATTTTTAAAATGTGCCCAAGGTTAAGGAGTGTGCAATAGCAAATAAGAACATCTAAATTATACCTTGGGAACCCCAACTTGGAGAAATACAAAACATCCATTCTATATGTGATGTTTCTGTAGTGAAAACAACAAAATCCATAAGAGAAATTTTTCTTTCAGCTACTATACATAAATGTGTCAGGCACAAAATCAAACCACTCTAAAATGATGTGAAATCCATTCAGTTCTAAGTACAGAAAAACACAGCAGCATTTGTGTGAGGTGTGGGAGACACGTAACCTAAACTTGCTCCTTGGGTTAGTAACTTGAACTAGGAATGCACTAAAAAAGTGTGAGGAGCCTACAAGAAAGAGCATTGAGCAAAAAACACTGTGAGACACATTTGATATAATAGTCATATGATTAACAAACTGTCACATCAAACTTTCCCACAACGTGGGAACACTATGACACTTCATATTTTTAAAACTGATATTTTGATTCATTACTGTAAATAGCACATCGGGTAAAATATTGTGACAAGGAACAGATCATATATATATATATGTATATATATATATATACGTATATATATATATATATATGCTCTATATATTATATGTGTATATTTTTCCTAGCTCTGTAACATTTTAGAATATACAAAACCTTTTCTTACAGTGACAATTTAGGCCAGTATGTAAACAGACTATTGCACTCCTAAACTACCCATTTCTCTTGTAAGTGGGCGAATGGACAATGTTTCTTCATTCCACAGAAAGTCTATGAAGCAGCGGGATTTCAAAAGTAGGATAACTTCTAATGAGATTCTGAATAAGCCTGTCAACTTCAAGCGAAGAATGTTATAAAAGTTGTTTCAAATTACTGTACCTGAGTTTACAAAATCATTGTCACAAACATACATAAAACATCTCTCCTATTTTCAGGACGCTCCTAATCTCCTTAGAGAAACAGAGATACACATATGCAAGCAGACTGCTTCAAACACACAAGAAAGGCACAAAGTGCTGCTTTTTTTTTTCTTTTCCTTTTTTTTCCTTTTCTTTATTTAGTATGTATGTGCATTGCTTATAGTAAATAGCACGTTATCTAAGCCATTGTTCAGAGTAAATTGGTTCAGTTTAATTAAAGAAAGTATGGGCATCAATGGAGACTGAAGAAATTTAGAAAGCTTACAAGAATACTCAGATTCCCAAGACAAACTTCTTTCTCAAAGAAAATATAGTGTTTGATTCCCATCTAGTACCAAACAATACATTTATAACTTTTCACTTTACCTACAACTCTAAAACAAAAGATAAAATATATATCCCCCATGAACATCCAAGTTTCTATTTCAATTTTTTTCTTTGATAAGTTCAAAGTTATTGTGTACTTTCAAAGTATACACAACTTTATAAAAAGACCATAAGCTAACCTCCCGCCTCTCTCTCTCCAGAATACAGCAAGAGACCCACAAGCATATCTGTCTCATGTGTTTCTCTCTCTGGGAATTATACCATTATTATGCAACCCATCCTCCTCCTTAAACACCTGGAAAGTTAGATACAAAAAGGAAACACAAGCTCTTTATCTCTAAAGATATTAAACTCACTGCAACTAAGCTTTGCCTCTGTACTAAAATTTAAATTAGGCAAGGATGTTCTTTCTGAGCACATAAATTTTAAAAAAGAAAAAAGCCTGGTCCACATTTATGGTTTTTCAGAAAAGATGCAGAAATGTGATCAAACTCATCCAAATCCTAGAGTTAGGAAAGCATAATAGATATCATCTAATGAATGTGGCAAATGTTGAGAAAAACCTACAAAACCTCAATGTCTACCAAAATCTATGCTTTAGCTGTGAGATTCAAAAATTCTTGCACACTTCTTAAGTAATTAAAAAAAAAAAGGTCTAATTTTATTCTGAGCTAGATTAGTCAATTCACTTAGGGCAGAAGGCCTTTTCCACCCATATACTGGATGTATCCAAATTTGTTAAAAGTTAAGAGTCTTATACACTATTCTGAAGTCCATTTCAAACTAAACAAATTAAAGAATATAACACTGTTTTTCTGTTGGCTTTCTGAAAAAAAAAGTAAAAATCCGCTAAAGCGCTATACTATGCCACTGTTTGAACCTGAATCCTCATAATTATTTTTTCAAACTCTTAAGGCGGTAGATTATAACCTTTAAAGGCTGGAGACTCCTCAATAAAAGACTGAACCATTATTTCTAGAATAACACTGCTTCCAGAAGTACTGGAGAAGAGTAGAAGTAACTTCACAATATTTGAAGACAGAAGACCCAAATGCAAATCAACCTCCACCATTTATTACTTGAAGTGAATTTCAGCAGCTCACTTGATTTTCATTTTCCTCATTGTAAAATGAGGATAAAACATACTGGGTTATATGAAAATTAACTAAGAATGTACAAGAAATCTTAACAGAATCCAAATTGGTGAGAACATTTTTTCCCCAAAAAATCATAATTTGCCAACATTTACTGTCAATTAATAAAAATTTAAGAGGTCACCTGAATTCAACACAGTTCAGCTCAACAAAAATGTACTTGAGGCTCATCATATGTGATTGAGGTCTATGCTAGTTGCCAAGATTGAAAGGTGGAGCAGGGACGGAGGGAAAAGGAAGGGAGGAAAGTCCATCTATGTCACAATTTCTGCCCTCGGACTCCGTAATCTTGTGGCGGATACAGCATTTCACATATGAACTACCTGAAGAACACTTAACACTACAAAGCACAAAAAAGAAAAATGTTGGTGCTGACAATGGCTCTCATGGTAGTTTAATGTCAGACTTACATGAGGCCAGGAAAGGGTGTAGAGCAATAGAGGACGTGACGTTATTTTGCCCTGCCCTTGAAGCCTCTGCTTCTCAGCGGATCTGACAGGGAAGAGTCTGCAGATGGGCACTGCTGAGTGCCATGTCGGGCATTTACTCCGGGCACCCGTCACCCCCACACTACCCAGCACTCCCCCTCATTTCCTCACTCCTTCCTCTGCATTCAGTTCCTCTCCCTCTCTTCAACGCCTCTGCCCATCCCTAGGGACAGCAGGCCCGGCTCGGGCCTTGCGCACCTCAATTCACAGCCTTCTGGACTGAAAACAGGGCCCTCAGGCAGGGGAAGGGTGGCGTAGTGGGAACAAGAGAGAACTGGGAATCAGGAGACCTGAGTTTCTGTCCCAGCCTTGTCCCTACTTCACTCTGTGGCCTTGAACAAGTCACTTCCACTCCATGGGCCTCAGTTTCCTTACCTACCAAACGAGAGCAGAGGATATTTAAAAGCCCTCCTCGCTCCTAAACATTCAATGTCTGTGTGCTGACCTACAGCTTCCAACAGTGTCCAAGTGACAACTGGAGCTTCACCAGTCACACAGCTCCTGAAGAGGCACTGACATGACCACATCAACGGTTTCTATTGTGGGGAAGGTCAGGGACTCCTTCAGAAAACAGCTGATCTAAACAGAGCCCAAGGAGCGTCATGGCAACACTGCTCGCAAGCTGCCAGAGGTAGGGAGGAAAAGCAGCCAGTATGCATGTGCAGCTGCCACATTTCAGAACAGCACTCAAACCTCGTTAATATCATCTTGCTTACTACCGAGTCCCATAGATCATAAGCTATTTTCACTGTGTATTTAACAGATTTATGTGTCATCTTCCCTGCCAGTGTTTCCACAGTCCAGTACAGAGGACTCCGCCATCAGAGAGTCTTCGGGACCTTAGGCCACCCAAGGTTAACTCAGGAGAAAAGGGGAGCGGGGGGTTGGGGGGAAGAGGGAAAGAAAGCTTCATAGGATGGAGAAGAATATATTCAGTGGGGTTGGAGGCAGGGGAAGGAAATGTAATAAGAGCAAGTATAAGCCAATACTACAAACACTCAAGTGTGAGACCCTCAAGTCCCAGCTCTCCAGAGACTCAGAGCTGTGTAGATGTGTGGAAGAGAGAGTGGGAGAGCTGAGTCCTCTCTTATACTCAGGTCGAACATGTCCTCCAGCCTCAATTTTGACCAAGACCTCTACTTGCTTTCACATGTCCTCATAATCAGGTGCTCTTATCACACATGCCACTCTGCAGAGCCCTATGCCCACATTCTAGGAGGGAAGCACCTATCCACTACACTGTGTTCTTCAGAGCTTACAGGGAAGGGCTTTTGCTCAACGTCCTATTTACAACCCGGCTCCTTCATGTAGGAATGGGAATTCTAGCTTATGACGACTGACCAAGCTGATCTATACGAAAGCATCTGTCACATAGCAGATATCCTGTAATTGCTTGTTTCCATCTCGTTCATACAGTAGCAGCAGCACATGTACCACCTTTATTCCCAGTGTCTTCATAGAAAGGAGGAACCCGGCCGAGGCCTGCCGACGGGTGAGCAGGAGTTCGAGCCCCAACCATCCCTCTACTGCTTGGTCAAATGGAGGCGCCATTCTCAGACCTGCTGCTAAATAGGCAGGAAAAGTAGGTCAAGTCATTTCTTCCCTGGGAGGGGACTCAAATGGACAGGTAGTTCTTAAGTTCCTTGCCTGTTCTGAAATCCTATAAGCTTGTAACTCTCAAATCCATCTTAAATACAAACATGTAGAGGGAAACACTGTTGAGGAACACAGTTAGGTGGTTCTTTATTGAGCATGTCTAGGGCACTGTGCCAGGAGCTAGAGAAAATTGAGAGACGCAGAGAGTAGTTCTCAGAGTCAGAGCCTTTATAAAGTGTGCCTTCAGGGGGCAAGTGGAGGGAGGGTGAGAGCAAACACAGAGACATGACAATACAAAATACAGTTTAATTATAAAACAAAGTCCAATGCTAAGACTATACATCAGAGCCAAGGGCTGGAACAGAAAGGCTTCTGTGGGAAGAAGGATATGTGCTGGTCCTACAGGCAGGACAGCAAGACCCACTCAGACAAAACGGAGGACGGTGGCGTTTATTCAGAGCTAGCCCTCTCCAGTGGAAGGGTCATCAGTATCTAAGATGGTTAAATGTCTTATTTGTTTTATTGCTTAGATCATTTTAAAATTCTGTGTTTCATACATTAAAGGCTATAATAATAATGGTCAGCCCCCCACCATCATCATGCTATGTGGGACAGTAGGAAGAGCACTGAAATAGGGAAAAGATACTGGGTCCTGGGCCCTGCTCCATCGCCACTATCAGCTGCCAGGCTTTAGCTAAATGGCTTATGTGGTTGTGGGAGAGGAGGTTACGTAGAATTCCAGTCTGAATTCTTTAGGCGTCTTGAGAACCAAATTGTCTAACGCTCACACTTTGCAGAGAAGGAGACTGAAGCCCACCAGAAAATACGTGAGTTCTCTCAACTACACATTTCTGCCATCTATGCCCAGTTCTTTGGACATGAGTGGTATTCACCTGCTTCTGCATCTTGCCTCAAGCTGTTTCTTCCTGCCAGAGATTTCCCCTCAAGTCCCTGTAATATCCCATCAAAGTCCACTTAATCACCTTTCAAAGCTAACTCCAGTCCCTGGTTCTATAATAAATCTCCAGGTAGAAAGAGTCCCTCAAATTCTCTTACTCACAAAGTATAATTAGTGAGCTCACACATCACACTGAGTCTTGGCTTGCCCTGAATCTAACTCACCTCACACACCTGCCAGCTCCCTCCTTCAATTTCTTAGCAAGCCACCTTTCTTGGTAAGTGTTAAGTAAATTCATATTAAGTCCGGTTGGTCTGGAACCTTGGTTTTTTAACACTTGGCCAAGTACCTTCTCAAACATCATGCTCCCTCTGATCATCACAAGCCTAGGCATATGCAATCCCCCATTTCCAATACCTCCAAATCCATTAAGTTATGTATCAGAGCGACGAACTATGTAGCCGGACAGAAGGGACATAAAGGAAGGAGATGAGGAGCAAAGGGCGTGCACTATGAATCGGGTAAACAGCCATGCCTGTGAGCAGAGGAGGTATATGTCATTCCAACTTTGCAAGGAAGACGTCTGTAGTGCAAAGAAGTCAGTGGCTGGTCCAGAGTCCCATACAGAGTGCCCAGTGGAGCAACAAGTCCAGCTCTGTAGTCCTAAAGGCCATCACTTTTCCCGCTGTGGTAAACTGTCAGATGGGCAGGACCATTCCGTCTACCGCAGAGGATGAGAGACATGTGGAAAGGAAGAGCACGGCAGCCACTTAGAGCAAACGTTTTTATACTCAGTAACACTCAACCAGTGAAAGCATGGCAGAAAGATTTATAAGGCAGAGCTGAGTAAGTCCAGAGGCAACCCAAGGCGCACATCAGAGTAGAATTTTAAAATATCCCTTTAAACACACAAGGACTCAGATGGCAGCACACTCAGTGATGGCCCCAGCCAGACAGCAAAGGCATATTGGCACCACTGCAATTTGTCCATTCACCAATATGCTTCTCGAAAAACACCCATATGTTTTCTTTTAGCTTCCATATGCTTTTTTAGTAAGGAAACGAAAATATTTCATTAGTTTTCAGTAATTAATAATTACTTATTTCACAATAGTCACCCTCATTAAAAAACGAAAATAACTGATTAAGCTGCAGGATCCTGGCTTTCAACTCAAGCTTTTGAGTTTGTTTTTTTTTTTTTTTTTTTTTAATTCTTCCCCTCTAGAAATTGAGTAATAGAGTGAAACAGCCAGTGTGGAAATATCTGCACTATGGGGAATAAAGCATTATCATACACACAGCCCAGCATTCCTCTTGCCTGAGACATCATGGTTTAATGAAAAGAACATGGATTCTGGGAGCAGAGAGACGGGATCCAATCCCAATTTGACCCCTGGTGAATAGTACTTCTGAGGAAACGCAGGGCGTTAAAAAGATAAAGCCTGCTGGATGCCTTCAACCCAGCCTTCCATTATTCCCAGGGAGCGACTTCACAGGGTTTCCTCCTGCTATCTCAAGGCATGGGTAAGGCATGCCCAGAATGCTGGCAGTGTGCCAGTCATTGTCAGCAGGCCATGGCCAATAGCCTTGAAATTGGTCTCAGGCCTAACACAATGCTTCCCAAACTCTAATGATCATATGAACTACCTGGGGATCTCGTTAAAATGCAGATTCTGATTCAGGAGTTCTGGAGTGTGGCGTAAGGTCTGCATTTCTAACAAGCTCCCAGATGATGCTAATATTCCTGGTCTTCAGAACAAACTTTGAGAAGCAAGCACCTAAAAAGCATCAAGATGAAGTTAGCAAACAGAATCTGTAAAAAACAGAACAACTGTGCCTGTCTCATTGGGCTAAGATGAGGATTATTAATTGTATTGACAATAATGTTTCTGTGTATTGAACAGCACAAAAGTATATTGCTTATCATCACAATAGCTCTGTCAGTGGAGCATGATTTCCATTTTATAGACAATAAAACTAAGACCCCCCCAAAATCAAGTAATGCATCCAAGGTCATACAGCTAATACGATGTTTTCCCAGTTCAGGTATATCTGCCTGTCAGTGTGGGATAAGCTGATGGAAGATAGAAAATCTGAGTAGATATGAAGTCTGGTTCTTGTTCTGCCTCAGTCTCCCCATCTGTAAGGGAAGATGTTGCCCCTGGCAATCCCCGAGACCTCTTCCATCTCTGACACCAGTTTTCACTCTCATGGCTCCCATGTATACTTGCAGTGAGGCACTAAGCACTGAGATTAGCATCACACATGTGGCAGTCATTACATCTTGGCAAGATCCTATTCTAGCTGCTCACATCTGCATTTGTGCTGATCTATCTACGGTCAGAAGTCAATCTCTGTTAAAAATCCCACGCTTAACATAACAGCGAGAAAACAACAAATGGATTCCCCAAAGTATTGAAATTCCAATTCAGTTGATAACTCACAGTATGATCAAGGCCCTATGATCCTAATCATTCTTTGTCTCCTCCTTGTCTCACTTACAAAAATGGAGAAATTGAAACCATTAACCTGATAGAAGTTGTTTTAAGGAAGGAAAAATATTAGTTATTTATAATGTATTTTTTACAATTGTCCAACAATTCTTATTTTGCCTTAAGGTGGCAGATAAGCATTTAATTAATTAATTAATTGCAATATAATCGATTTCTGAGGTTTATAGAACTCATTGTCCCTATTCATACTCAGTATTATCTCTGGAGGTACTCCCATACTTTGGGACAGATCTAGATTTAAATCCAGACTGTGCTACTTATTAGCTATATGACTTTGGCCAAAGTAACTCAACCTCTCTGAACTCAGTTGCTTCATGTGAAAAAATGGGAAAAAATAATTTTCTCTTTTATAAGATTCAATGAAATAATGTATTAAAATGGCTATCATTCAGCAGATTCTACGTTATAAGTAATTTGAGAGGATAAATAAATGAAGCGAGCAGAATAGGAGTTTTAGAATTAAAACATCACTCAACAGTTTGACACATACAAGTCCAATCATGCTCATAAATAAGGTGACATCCAGAGTAGAAAAATAGGTAAACTGTGGGGAAAAATCCCACAGCAATGGTAATGTATGTTACCCAAATGTCAGCTCTGACTTCCCACACTGAAAATCATCTTTTTCCTAACTTAGAACCTATGTATGGCCTTCAGGAAGTCTACAAAATTCTTGAAATTATAGATATTCTATGTGCATGTGCATTTTCTAATTAATTCATAGATTAAAATATGGGTTTCCAAATATTCCATAATCCTCTCCCCTATTCCCAAACACACATGCACACATGCACGCACACATGAAACACACACATACACAAAGAACAATGGTGTTCGGCCAGTCCCTTGATAGAAAGGGACCCGTCAACTGAGAGAGAAAACATTTATTTCATTGAAAGCAAGCAGGAGAGAGGCAAACACACAGTTTAGAAAATATGGGCAATGGAAGTCATCCCGATAACTTCTAAACCAGAAAAAAGGGAGTCTGAATTCAAGACTGGGTTCTGCTCCAAACTTGCTATGGTACCTAGGGCAAATCAGAGACTCATGAAAATCGGGGCTGGGAGAATTTTGCCTTCAGCTGTTCCACCCTCCTCCTCCTCCTATGTCATAGATGGAAAAACTGAGGTTCAAAGGCAGACCATCCCGTCATCGAAATTACAGTGAATTAATTACAGCCAGAATTTGAACTTCAAATTCAAGAAAGTGATTTCCACGCTCTGTATCTCAGTATTAGGAGGAACAAGATAAGTGTTTAGATCCAGTGGCCTCTAAGTTATCTTCTAACTAATGAATAATTACTCTCTTCTCTGGACCTGGAAATGTCATGAAAACATGAGTTTGGTTTTGGCAAAGATCATTCCAGATGCTTCTCAGCCCCAGCCCAGTCCCACAAGAACAAGGCAGAAAGAATGTCTGAAAGAGTGAGAGATGCTGCTATTAATCTTGTGCAGCACAGCAACTGGGAATTGTAGGCCTTGAACTAGATTTCACTGTGCAGGCTATGACTCGCCTGTGTTCTTGCTTCTGAATCCTTCATCTGCCTTCTCTTTATTAATGTTCCCAACGATTCACAGTCAACAGCCAGCTAGGAGCTCATCCTCAGCTTCTCATAAGTCAATGGATCAGAAAAGGGCAGGAGGCGGGTGGAGGAAACAGTGGTGATGTCAGGGTCAAGTAATCTTTACAGAAAGGACTGCAGGGGAATCCATATTCTCCGAGCAAACACAGAGAGCAGAAGCCATTGAACATCATCTATTCCACGGCCCCATGGGATTAATGGAGAGGCCCAGAATCTATTTATGTTTGAAGGGCATCCCACATCCCTGGCTTGACACTGGTTTTGCCTGAAAGACAATGGACTTTTAAATATTGGCTTGAGAAAGAATAGTTCATAGAAAGATTTCTCTCCTAAGATAGAGACACAACTGTAGAGTCAGAAGAAATAATTCTAATCCAGGATCCACCACTAATACTTTAGACAAATTTGGATTCCCTCCCTGACCCCCAAATTTCCACTTTTGAAATGGGAGAACTGGTCTAGATTGATTCTTAAAGTCTCCTCTGGCTCTGAGATTGTGACCTCTCCTTACAGGTCAATGACTCAACCTGGAAAAGTCAAACAATAGAACAGGACCCCACTGATGTTACCAGTGGATAAATTCAACAGATCTTCTAAAAATGAGACCCAGATAATGGAGTAGAGAAACATGGGAAAAGACGGATGTTTTTTTTTTCCCCTTTCTAACTAGAAACTGGATATTGCTGGAGGTAAGAGATGATCAAAGGATAAAATACACAATCAGAATGTATATACAATACAAATCACTAACTGTTCTGGTATGTAGGAGAATGAAAAGCTAAATAGAAGAGTAACTTTTCACACAGGTTCTCTAGTAGAGTCATAGTGCTTCCCTATGATTTTGGAAAAGTGGCACCAGGTAGGAGAAAGAAATAAAATCACAGGTAATAGGACATTTGACTAGAAGTAATGTCATGATCAACTGGTCCTATTCCATCTATTGTTAGATGCTGAATTGGATCCTGGAGAGGGAAAGTGACTTGCCGAAGGTGGCACAGCCTTAGCTGGAATTAGAATTAGATTGTCATGACTTCCAGTTCACACATAACATAAAGCATAGTGCTGCACTCCCCAAAACAATGATATTTTAACTAGGCAACTAAGGAAATAATTCAATTGATAACTACTGCCTCCACCTCAGAAAACAATAACTGATTAATTTGATTTAAGGTAGACCAGGGGCTGCTTCCATCAAATTCTAATAAACAATTCACTCTAGCAATATAGATAAGTCCATGAGAATTAATTGGGTATTAGTCATCCTTGCTAATGAATCACCTTGTGGAAAACAGGAATAATCAACGGTTTACAGGAGGCCAGAAGACTGTTCTTGTTCAAGTACAGATCTTGCCTATTAAAGAACATTGGGTATCAGCTCTAAATAGTAAACAGGGTATACCATTTCAAATTCCATGAAGTGCAGCTTTAAATAGATTTGGTTTGGAAATGGGTCAGGGAACACACCACAGTCAGTGGATCAACGTTGAGAGCAGAGAAAAACAATGATTACACTCATTAAGTGGGAACCTGTTGACTCATCTACTGTCAAGTCTAATTATTTATTTAAGCTGCTATTCTTTTTTCATTATTACCATTGATATCAATTATTACCACAAGATGATTTTAAATTCTACAGCATTCCCCCAGAATATTTATACCTCCACCTTCTAAAGGTTATTTGAGAAGTTTTCATCCTTCCCTCCCCACCAGCCCCCAACTCCAAAGTATAGAGGATGGCTAGATAGATGATAGATACATAGATGGATAGAAAAATACGGTAGGGAGTCCTTCTTTCTCAAGAGCAATTTTTTCATGACTTTTCAAGGCTTGCTCAAACTTGTCTTTGTAGTTTCAAAGTGGGTTTCAGCGGAAAAGGGAGATGGGAACATAGTTAACCACTTTTCAAAGCTTATTCTATTAATATTTAACAATTAGCATTTGGAGAAAAGTTAATATAATAATTGCAGTTTCTAAATGAACAAGTTAGAACTCTGTTTAACAAAGCTATCAAAAAACTGGGATATTACATGTCTACAGTACATTCTTTTCTGATATATTTATCCATGAAAATACATAAAATACATTAGAAAGAAGACTTTTGCAGGGGCATTTTATGATCTAGAGAGGGACCAAATGATGGGCAGGAGTCATTCTTGTATTTTTAGCCACTGCCTTTTCTTACAACCCTTTCTTTTATAATCATGAGAATAAAATCTAAACACCACCAGTGTCTGCTATATCTGATCTAATTATAGAGGAGTTTTGCACTCCATGCATCATCCACCTTATTTGCACATGACGTGTTTTTATGTAATGTGTATGGTGAATATTAACTTTGAAAACTGTATTAATGTAACACCATAATTTCCACTTAATTCTAAATTTCTAACTCCTACAAATATGGGGCACTACGGACAAACTTCAATTCCTTCAAAGGTCTGTGTAACTAAAGTCATGTTTACAAATTCACGATCACGGAAACAACATACCAAAGGAATTACCAAAATATTCAGCAGAATACATGTTTACATTATCTTTATGTGGATATCCAATCTTCCACAAAATTGTTACTCTACAGATCTTGCAATTAGGAACCCCATATTGTCTACTTCACCTCTTTTTGCCTAAGACTTCTAAAAGATGACATATTACACAGCAGAGCTAACTGCACACATCAACTGGTTAGCTGTAGGAGAAAACTCACATTTTAAAAATTTTATAACTATCATGCTTCCTTCAATTTCTCCCCTCACCCCCATCCTAGCCTCCATTTTCTTAACAAACTCAAGAAGAATGTATTCGTTTGCGAAGGGCCATGCTCCTTCACACTGGTCCCCTAGGAGAGTGGCATGCAGATATGAAGGGTTCTGGGTTTCAAACTACCTCATTTTCTTATTCTTAGGATTTTGTTGTTGTTGTTGTTGTAGCCTTGGATTATGTCTTTTTGAGGGTTTTTTTTTTGGGGGGGGCAGCTAAGAGATGATGATGGACCTGACTAGTTAAGTTAGGCCCTTCAGAGCCAGGTAACACTGACATCACATTATAATGAAACACACTCAATCAAGGACCACGAAACTGAAAGCCCTCCTGCCACATACTGGGCGGAGATATAAGAAGACAATGGGTAAGAACATTCTAGTACATGGCGTAGTATGGGCATTTCAATAACTTATTAAATCTGAATCTTCCATGTGGCACAGATTTCTGTGCTTTTGGTTAAACCTTAAGGGGTAAGAATTAAAAGGGAAAATTAAATCAAAAGACCTTTAAAAGGAGGGCAATTCACTGTCTTGGCCATTTTTCAGGTTTTGGTGCTCATGAAATGCCTTTGTGTTTCTTCTGTTGGGAGTGAAATCAACCTTGAACATTACTGGCTGAGATGTCTATTAGCATTTCATAAACATGAAGACGATCTTCTCTTACCTCAGCTGATAGCTTTTGGAATGGTCAACGGACACAGGGTTCAGCAAACTGCAATGCTAGTGTCTGTGAATAAAACAGGTAAAAATCATTCTTAGGTACTAAGCTACTTTTATTTAGAAATAATCATAAGCACTTATATCTATATAACGGTACCTTGTTTTGCAAAACATTTTCACATTCACTATGTCATTTCAGCCAACACAAACCTGGAGTGAAGAAGCAGGAAGAGAATATTCTACTCACTTCACAGGTGAGAAAACAGAAACTCGTAGAGGAACAAGGAAGATTTGAAAGGAATCAACATCTTTCTCACAATTAACTTCACAAATACCATGTGAAATGGGTATTATTGTCCTCATTTTACAGATGTGGAAACTGCAGTTCAGAAAAGGTAAGAAATGTGCCCAAGACTACACAGTACAATACACGGCAGGGCGCAAGGTTGGATCCTCTGACAGAGTGTTCTCTCCTAGAATATTACATTGGGAAAACACAAAGACAAATAGCTGATTGACTCGATCCACTAGGCTTGGTGGAAGAGGGAATAATAAAATACAACTAGCTATTTGACTGACATGAGGAAGTAGGACACACACATGGGATTTGGAGCCAGACTTGTCTCCCTCTTATTGATGGCCTTAGGCAAGTTACTGAAACTCTCTGTCAATTTCCCGGTATGTAAATGAAGATTATAATATCTACCTCATAGCCAAAACTCAGAAAACTCTTTTTGGAAGATTTCCCTCCATTATTTCGTATCTGTAGATATGGACACTGGTGGTATATAAAATAGTAACACATTTTTTTATATGGGCCCTTTTTTATATGATCATTGATGTTATAAGCATGCAATGCTAGATAATATCTCTGGATTGGGTATTTTGTGACCCAAGTTTTAAACCACAATATTTATCCATGTCAATCTCACATGGCCTCACCTAACAATAAAAAGCACTTCTGTTCCAAAAGACAACGCCTCAAAATTTAAAAATCAAGTGTCTCCTCAACCACCAAAAGCAAGAGGCACTGTTTTAGAGGAAAAATGTTCGGGTGTATCTCAAGTCCTTTTAAAGTTTGTACCTATATTGTGGTTCAGAGAGATGGCATTTCCAACAGGATTACAACAAAGAAATTTAATACAATGGATGGATTTATTTAGAAATGTAAGACCTCTGGGAAGTTTTAGTACAATATTCCATTTTCACATAGGACTCAAAGCAGATTAAGAATAAAAGACCATCGTTAATAAGATACCATATAATAAATTCTTATCACATGCCACCAAAATCCAAACATTAATCATCCTTAAACATTATACTTAATAGTTGAAAAATATTGCATTATCACTTTATCTCAAATCATGCTCAATAAAACCCCAATGAGACCTTTTTACCCAATTTTACCAATAAGGAAACCAAACTTCAAAGATCACGTGGGTAACGTGGAACAGATAAAAATGTAACCTTGTATCTTGACACCAAAACCAGTAAGGACCCTCCTATTACATAATGCAGCCTCCCATGCTCTATTTGGAGGAAAAGGGAAAACAAGTCTACACCATATAAAATTCAACTGTCAAGGCACCAAAGCACTGTGCGTATTCAGTCCTGCTTTCCGCGCAAGTGAAAGGCGAGAGAGAAGACTTCACATCTGTGGTCTAACCAGAAAGAGACACATTACTAAGCTGATACAGAAGGAGTGTTGCATACAGGGTTACCATGAACACTTTTTCAGCTCTCCCCAGTGAAGTTTCAGAGATGCAATATCCTTGGCTAGCTCTCAAAACACAAGCCACAGAAACAACAGAAGTTAGCACTACTAAATTTTCGCAAAGGGGCCTTCATCATTAAGTCTCATCTTAAGCAGTAGAAAAGCTGAAGTCTTCCAGCTATAAAGTTCACCAGCTCTCTTCACCTGACTGAAGTGTCCTGTGCCCTTAGTAAGTCCTGAGTACTTCCTAATGCACCTGAGTTCTCCACTAGACCCATAAAGACATCTGGGACAAGTAACAAATCCCACTCTCGTGTCTTGGTAATGAAGCCAGTTATCCTTGGCTGCCTTTTGTATTTTATGCTTGTTGACCCAGAACCAGTCAGGTCTGCATCCTTTGTCAAATCGCCCATCCTCTCCCTAGAAAAATGTTCTCATCTCCAGAAGCAATTTCAACCAAAAATAAACCTGTATAATCAACTTCTAACTTACAAAATGTCAACCTATTAATTAGAATCTATGAAAAAGCAAGACTCACCAAACCTAACTAGGACCGATATAAAATAATTGATAATCTCGACTGTATTTTGGGGAAAACAGAGCGAACAAATGAAGCCAGGAAAAGAGAAAAGAGAGTGGAAAGAAAAATAATGGGGAATAAGGCGTGGGGGAGGGGGGAGCAGAAAAGAATAAAAGGATATGAAAAAAAATTTAAAAAGCAGAAAGGCCTGTTTCAACAAGTTTTCACAAACCATAGTGTCTTTTGAATCAACCACTGCACCCTAGGACAATTTTTAAGCAACATTACTCTAGTATGACGATGCTAACGCGATGAACAAAAATTCCAACTAATCGCTAAGGCCAATGTAAAGATGCCTCTTAATACGAGATATTTTCCAAGTGCTACAACACAAATGGGAAAGATGGCAGAGCCTGTTAAAACTCCCACTAATCCCATAAAATGGGTCATTCTTTAGCCCTGTGGTCCTCGATGATCTTTCTGAATAGGAGGCGTTGTCAGGAAGGAGGGCCTTGGTTCTGCTCTTAGCACTGTAATTCCCAAATCTTTTGAATAAGAAGTTGTATGAAACAGACATTTTGCTGTGTCTCTTTTCAGCGGTTTGATCAGTTATCCCTAAACCACTGTGAAAAGGTCAGGAATTATTTTGTCTAGACTTGTGCACCAAGTTTTACATGGTGGTGAAGGTAGTGGTAAAAGGATTACTTATACTAAGATTTGCTTAAATTAAACAATGTCATAATTTTAGGCATGATTATTAGGACATCGGTGTCCCAAAACAATTGAAATGTTAGACTAGGCCAAAGGCATTCGATGACAAACATGGAACGTCCTCCATTGCCATCATCAAAACCCGTATGAAGAACAGTTTTAAATGCACTCTCCCACCCACCACCCTAAGATACTTATCAAGAATACAACATATTCCATGTCTTATGAATGATTTGGTTGTCTCATTAAAGTAATGTTTGCCAGTATTTAATTGCTTCCCTCCCTGATTTTAATTTCCTCACCTGTCAGGATCTATCAGAGGCACTAAGATCTTCTGACATGCTGGCTGATTGTGTTGAAATTAATCAGATTTTTGAAAAGTAAATTGCTTTGGCCTAAAGGTAATGCTCAACTTCTTCATGTGATATTTATAAGGGTTCTATCACAGGATCTTACAATCAAGAAATTAAATGAGAGGTTTTAGAAATCTAAGCAAAAATATCAGCAGTATTTTTAAAAATCAATCAACAATACAGCACTCGCCAGCGGTCATTTTGGGGTAAACATATGAGAGTAAAACATGAAGCTACCTCAGAAAGTTTGGAGAAACAGGTAAAAAATAATTAAGCTGAACTCACCTGGCCTTCAGTAGCTAGCAATCTAGTCACTCAAACAGGGCATTATGCATTTGCAACCGTGATCAGTTACACACATTGCTCTCACAGAGATTAATGATTTTGCTTTTCAACCCAGTGAAGTAAAATTGGTGTTATTGCTAGTAATAGTAGCAATATTACCATGTGACAAATGACAAAGCTGAGGCAAAGGGTAGTAAAGGAACTCTTTCCTAGACATCCAGTTATGAGCAGAACTGATCTTGTCATCTAAAAATCAGAACAACATGATTACTGTGGAATAAAGAGAGAAACAACTATTTGCAAATCCTCCATATATAATTATTCAGTGCCAACTCTTCTGGTAATATCTATTAGTAACAGTGCTTAAGACACTCAGGAAACCCACAAGCACTAAGCTGTTCTATAAGAAGTAAATGAAATGAAGGCTAGAGAAAGACTTTCTAACGTGTCCTACCATTGTGAGATTACTTTTGTGTATATATATGTTTGGAATATGGGTACATGCATTCATTCAATAATTAGTTTCCAAAGTGAGTCTATAATATCATCACACCTATCTTTCAGTTATTCTGCTGGTTCCAAGGCCCCTAAACAGAAGAATAAAAAATGTTACATACATGCAATTAGGGTTAGGGGGTAGGTTAACACATGGAATTTATAAGTTGGTTTTCACAAATTTGGCTTTACAGCTAACTGTCACCAAATATTAATATGGGTCTTATTTTTTCCAGTAGACTCTGAGCTCCAACTTAATTAATGTTTAAGCGTTTCCCCTGCTGTGAAGCTTTTCCTGACCCAGAAATATTTGGTGAAGCAGCCTTTCTGAAGACTACCTTAAGGACTGGTTCCATATCTAGATCACTAAAATCATCACACTGTCTAATTACTTTTGTTTGTGTTCCTTGAAGAGAGAAACCTAGTTTAATTCAGTTTCTTGAATCCAAAACCCAAATCCAGAATCTGGTCCTTAGTAGGTACTCAAGAAAATGTTAATCAAATGAATGCATAAACAAATGAAAAAAGCATTCTGTGTAATTCCTATAGCATTTAGCTCAACACATGTCATATAAGAAATGCTTAGTAAATGTTGGTTGCATTGAAATTAATTGAACATTTAACTTCAAACATATACTGTTCAACTAAATGATTATAAAAGCTACTAAGTGAGGGGTTCAGCAGGGAGCTAAGTAACCTGCGATGACCCATTCATACTGAACTCATTAAACTTAGTTCAAAAATGTTTTTCACATAACGAACAATAAAGGCTGGAGTTATGAGTAGAAATGTAGGCAGGAGTTGAGAAAACGTATGTAGAGAAAAACAGTACTTATCAAGAAAACTATGTTAAGGTCTAGATACAAAGTTACAAAATAAAAGGAAAAATAAATCTAGAGATAATAGGATTTTTAAGATTATGGGTATGAATAAAATCCAAAAGGGAGACAAAAAGAGAGAAAGGAGGGAGAAATCAAAAAATGAATTCTAAAAACCAAGTTATGGTGTGTGAAAAAGAAAAATCATTGGATAGATAAAAAATCTAAAGAGTTAATCAAAATCAAAGTAATACTAAACACACTATTTTTCTGTAACTGAGCTATGAATTTTATATACTTTAATCCTTAAAAATATTCTTAGACAGTATTATTATATCCATTTTGCACTGAGTAAACCAAGGCTTAGAAAGATTAAATAATCTTATCAAGGTCACACACCAAATAAGTTATGATACTAGTATCTGTATTTCAGTGTTTAGATCCAGAAACTTACACTGTTCCTAGTATCTAACAGAGAAAACAGTGGGCTTGAACAAGACCGTTAGAGTTGGATGGCAATCTAGAGAGTGATGTGGAAATAGGGAAAGCATAAAAAATATGCACATGCAAACCTTTTTAAGTCCTGAGATGTAAGTAGTAAGAAAAAGACTGAAGGAGGAAAGGGATGGGGGAATTACAGCTATCTTTGAGTATCTGAGGTTGTGTCACGGACAAGCCATACTGTATTTTTGCAAAAATATTCAATGTTCAAACTACTAGGGTTGAGACTATGGAGATTCCAGCTTCAGAGCAATGCAAAGCAGAATTTTGCAGATGAAGCTGTCCAGCCATAGAAGAAACTGCCTCACAAAGAACTGGAAATGTTCAGGTACAGGTTAAATGGCCATCTGTCAGGGAAGGCATGTGTGACATTCTGGCAGTGGGAGGGACTCTGCATTAAAAGATGGACCACTGCGGTTGTGTGTTTCAGAGATTGAGATGCCGAATATGAAGAGATTAAACAACAGCTCAGATCTCTAGACAAACATTTAAAGAATGCACTTTGAAGAAGAAACCGCTGGGTAAACATAACATTCGCTCAATACATCGACGGAGGGCCTACAATGTGCCAAGCAGAGGCCTGTCCCCATGCTCCAGGAAACTCAGACGAGGAGGCAAAATACAGTTTTGAAGAGTTAGAACAGAACTCCTGCTAGGTAATTTGGGCCTAATAAACAGCGAGGAAACATCATAACTAGAAACCTAAGAAAGAAAGTAAAAAAAAAAACCAGAATGGTACTCAAGTACCTAGGCAGGAAATATCAGATTTGTGGAAAGAAAAGGAAGTCACTGAAGGTGTAGGTTTAGGGAAGAGCTAATGGAGAGGGGTGACCAAAGGTAAAACCTGATTCTACTTTTGGGGAACCAAGACCGACACGAAGAAAGAATCAGAAGAATGTTAGAAAACAGAGTTTAACTCAAAAAGCTCACAGGTAAGGGAAAGCAAATGTTGGGTGAGAAATAGGAAAAAAAGAAGATCTTGCAAAAGAACATCTAACTTATTTGAAAATGAGACAATACATTTGAGAGCCTGTAAGCCTACTTTCAAAGTTTTCCAGATTTACTCATTTCCATACACTGCAACCTCTCCCAACCCCGCAAATAGCTACTCTAATACAAGAGAGCGGTATTAAAGAGAAAATATATTACGTGGGTCCAGTTCTATTGCCTTTCTCAGCATTCTTCATTATGATTTCACAGTCTGACCAGTATTTATTAAAGAAAACAAATCCCATAAAATATAACATAAGCAAAGGCAAAGTTAAGAGTAAATTTTATTAGGTAATCTAATCTCTCCCTCCCACAGGGAAGAAAAAAGAGAAGCTTTATTTTAGTGGTGGCAGTGCGGGAGGGTTGTCCAATAAGATAACTTGTAGTGATATGAAACATAATGGTTGTGTGTACAACTTCCCTTCCTGTAACTTTTAACTAATCTAGGTGAAGAAGGAAGTGGCTGCTTCAACTCAAACTAACTGATTCTTTTTTCCCATTGGAATTCTAAACAGAAAAATGAACAAGCAGTCAACTCCTCCTTCAACTTCTCCACCTTGGCTAAGACAAAGCATGTTCTGTTTTAAAAAGCAGCAGTGGTTACTACTGAAAAGCACAGAGCAGTGGTGCAGTGGTGAGTGCAAAGTAGGGAAAATATGCAAAGGGTTTAACACAAAAAAAATATGGAAAACTTTCCAAATAAGTTCAATAATTAAATGTAGTTAGCATCACCATATTCACACGAAGTTCAGAAACATCTACCTTGAAATTCTTGAAACTAAAACCCGAAATCAAAAGGGAGGGAGGGAGGGAGGGAGGGGGCGGGGGGAGAGAGAGAGAGAGACAGAAAGACAGAGAGAGAAATACATTAATAATGGTTTTTGTTCCAGTGCTGCCACTAACTAGTGCTGTTGTGTTGGGTAGGTCTTTTCCAGCTCTCCTCTCCTATAAAATGAAAGTATGGATTAGATCAGTAGCTCTCAATGACCACAAACATGTAGCAGGGCCTCTAGACCTTTTCAAGGGTCTGCAAGTTCATAATACTACTAAGATGTGATGAGCCTTTTTCAGTGTGTTGACATTTGCACCAATGGTGAGAAATCGATAGTAGGCAAAAATGGCTAGAGTTTTAACTTGTATCAAGGTAATAGCACTGAAATATATTGATAGTAATTGTACTTTTCACCACCAGACACCCATAGTAAAGAGAAGGGAAAGGTAGTTTCACTTAAGACTGTCCTTAATACATTAAAACTTATTAAATCTCAGTCCTTGAATACATATCTTTTTAAATATTCTGTGTGATGAAATAGTAAGTATGCATAAGCACTTCTGCTGAGTCCCAAACGGCAATGCTTGTCTCCAAGAAATGTACTTGTGTGATTATTTGAATTAAGAGTTGAACTCATCAGCTCTTTGAATGGAACACCATTTTTATTTGAAAGAATGACTGACAAACTACAGTCATTCAGATGGGTTTTGCTGGATATTTTCTCAAAAATAAACCAAGAGAGCCTACTATTTCAAGAAAAACAACTAACAGTCTGTGTTGCCAATGATAAAATTAAAGCTTTAAAGTGAAAATTAGAATTTTGAAAATCTTGTATCTACTATTATATATGTGATATCCTCCTAATACTTAAAATGTGTTCTTTGGGGGATGAGGGTGAGGGGGATCAGGTGTATGGTGATGGAAGGGGAGCTGGCTCTGGGTGGTGAGCACACAGTGTGATTTATGGATGATGTGATGCAGAATTGCACACCTGAAATCTATGCAATTTTACTGACAATTGTCACCCCAATAAATTAAAAAAAAATGTGTTCTTGATGAAATTAGTAATAATATCAATGATATACGTATTTTTTTATGTTATAGAATAAAACGTCAACATTTGGAAGATCTACATAACTCGGTGAACTAATATTTTTTAACCAATGAAGATGTTACAAAATCCATTCAAAGTGATAACTAGACGAATGGATTTTAATATAACAGTTTCATAAAAAAGTTTACTGATTACAGATTTCACATTATAACTGAACTTTAGAAAACTACCACTTGTCAAGTTTTGGTGTAGTGTCAAAAAAGAAAATCCGCAATTACCTCCTTTTTCCTTCCTTTTCCGTCCTTTCTGGAAATCTTTTTCTGGATTTTTTTCACAAACTAATCAAAACACATATCACAACAAATCGAAATTAGAAGTGAGAATCCCGTCGCCACTTTTCTCACTGACTTTATTTTTTGCTTTGTTTGTTTTGTTTTTATATAAAAGTTTTGCATTTAAAAATGTATTTTTGTTTACTTTAATTTCTAACAAGATAAGTATCATTAGCTATAACTCACATGAACAAAAACTCATATTTAAGAGTGTAAAGAGGTCCTGAGACCGAACCACCGGGCTAGATGGGATTTACTAGTGTGTATGCTCCTTTCCTGTTTAGTACTAATGTCCTTTGGTTCTAAACAAATAGGGAAGACACAGAGTGACTGTGCTCTACTTTCAAATCCTGCTACCTGTTTATCTTTATGTAGCTGCCACTTCAGTGAGAATTGAGAAACACTGAAACATCTGTATGACTTTACCCTGGAGCAGGCCATTAGCTAGTCAACAAATATTTATTGTGTGTCTTCTATGGGGCAGGCACGGATACTTAGAGCATCTGGATCAGAATCTAGTCTCTACTACTAACTGAGGTGTACTCTCGGTCAAGATACAAAATCTCTCTAAACCAGTTTCTTTCATATAAAATGAGAATGACAATAGAACCTACATCATAAGATTAATGTGTAGCTCCAGTGAAATGATCCATTAAAGAGCTTACGATACACAGTGCTTAGCATATAATAAAAACTCAGTAAACCTTACCCATTGTTTTTATAACCAGGATGTCTCTTACCATCATTTCCAACATACATGGAAGAAATAAAGACAGTTTAACCATTTTATTAAAGGATCAAAATCTATCCCAGATGCTGAAGCATTTAGCTCCATAAAAATAGAGAAGCAATAGTATCCCGGAGTACCTGTTTCTCACGTCAAGGGCAGATTATCTGTCTTTGGCCAGGAATGAAATCACGGTTGTAATAATGACCCAGCCACTGCATAAATTCCTAAACTTTCTGTGGTCAAATAAGCAAGCAGTTCATACTCAACATCATTCTCAACACTGTGGTGACAAGACAAAGGACCACAGAAAAGTGAGGATTCAAACCAACTTTCTTATTAGACAAGAGAGAAGACTTTTACTTTTCCTTTGTTTGGACAAACAGTTGTGTTCATTTTACTTCTTTACTCCATTTAATTTAAAACCCAGAAGGATGAGGTAGGGGAAAAAATAAGGATGCTTGTCAATCCAAGGTCAAACTAAAAAACAAAATGAACAAAAAAAAAAGTCCTCAAATTTTTAAGAATAGATTACAAGTGGGAGAGGGGGTCCTTGATAAAGTTATTTAGATTAAACATAATATAATCTGGAGGAATAGATGCATGCACACTTACCTACAACTTCTTTATAAAGATATAAAGGAATTAATCATTAAACTAGTTATACTGGTAAGACCCAATTTCATTTTTAAAGGAAAAAAACATGATGTCACTTTTACTTCACGTTATTTCATCAACTCTAAGTACAACCACCTCCAATGTCAATATCTTACTATCCTGGTAAGACTTTTACTCTGATTTAATAGAATGATTTAAGTTATACTTCCAGAATATGTATAGAAATGATCATGCCCCCTTAACAGCACTTGGATCTTCAATCAGGAAATTCAATTTTAGCTGCAAAACTATGTTTTGGCAAAAGTGCAATTGAACTCAGTGTACTTGTCACATTTCTAAATATACTCCGGTCACCATGACAACAAGGGAGACTGATGGATTGCTTAAAAGAGTACGGTATATTTAATTGTCAGCATTTTAAACTGACTCAGAAAAATGCTGTGTGATAGGTCTACTCACCATGGTTACTGCCGGCTAACTCCATGATAATAAAAGGTTCACATATGCACATCGACAACGTGCGCAAGAGAACGTAAAATCGGAAGGCCTTGTATTTTCAATCACAAATGCCAAACTTAAGGCTTTTGAAAGGACTTGTTCACATTCAGGTGCCACTCAAAAACCTCTCTCCCAGATGGGTCCCAGTCTGCATCTGCTCGATGGTCACTAGAGCAGATTCCAAATCCTTAATCAGATTCCAAAGCTTGCTCTCTCCCTTAGACTAAAAATCAAGATGAACTTAAGGTTATGGTCTCCTGGAACATATCTGGAATAAGGGATGAGAGAAACTCTTTGTTCTTTCCTTCCATGAAGAACTGTTCTCAAATGATAATCTTCTAGGATCCATTCATTCCCTAAACAACCACTTCCTGACTGAGCACCTTTCCTATGCCAGACAATCTTCTACAAGCTAGGAATATAGTGGCAACAACCAGACATGGTCCCCACCGTTGGGGAGCTGACATCCTCAGACAAGAGGAAGACAAAGATACAAATAAATAATCCATTACAGAGGGTAAGGGGACAAGGGGGTGGTAGATGAGGGTAAAGGGGATCAAATATATGGTGATGGAAGGAGAACTGACTCTGGGTGGTGAACACACAATGGGATTTATAGGTGATGTAATACAGAATTGTACACCTGAAATCTAT
The DNA here is from genome assembly GCF_004115265.2 of Rhinolophus ferrumequinum. Taxonomy (NCBI): domain Eukaryota; kingdom Metazoa; phylum Chordata; class Mammalia; order Chiroptera; family Rhinolophidae; genus Rhinolophus; species Rhinolophus ferrumequinum. The sequence continues at coordinate 57,582,378 of NC_046285.1, forward strand.
ATAACTTTACTAACCATTGTCACCCCAATAAACTTGAATTAAAAAAAATAATAATCCATTAAAGAGAATGAAATAATCCCAATGAACTCGCCCATTAGACGTGACTCTATACAGTGCCTAGTACAGAGTAAGCACTCAGCAAATCTTCATCATTATTGTAACTAAGATATCTCTCAGCAAAATAGTTTGCAATGTATGTAAGGTAAACAAAGATATACTAACTGTGCTTTCAGAAAATCACAAATATTACATAAAATATAAAACAGGATAAAGGAAAAAGGTAATAAGAAGGCGAGAGGTGCTACTTTAATCTGTGCTACTTTAGCTACAGATTAAGGAAGATCTCTCTGACATGACATCTGTACTGAGCCTTGGATGATGAGTCCAAGCCAGCCATATATAGAATCAAAGGAAAGTCAGGTGGTAATCAACTTGGTTTATAAACAGGACAAAAGGAAGGCCAGTACGTCTGTAGCTTACTGAGTGAAGTGGTTAGGGGTGAGAGATAAAGGAGAAGACATGGTCTATATATCAGAGCCTTGCAGGCCACTGAAGAGTCTTTCAAATGTTTCAGGATACCTGGAAAACCACTGTATGGTGAGGATGTGATATGATCCAATTAACAGTTTCAGATCTTTCCATGTGGTATGAAGGACCACAAGGAGAAAGCATAAAAATATAGAGCCCATTTCAGAGACTCTATTGTCAAGTTAAGGTAAGGCATGATGACTTGGGTTGAGTCACTATACTCCTATGCATTTGCCTTACACAGCCCCATGCTTACCCTCTCGACCACCTCTTGCAAAAGAGCTGATGAGAGCAATCACAATCAGGAAATATTCTGGAGGCAGAACACACACTCACTGGCCAAGTATGGACTCTGAGCAAGGGTGGTAGCAAAATGAGTTAGACGAAGGCCCACAGCATGATGGGAAACATGCCCCATGATTCAGCAGGTCTGAAGGGGGCTTGATGCTGCATTTCTAGCAAGCTGTGAGGCTTGACAGTGATCTTGCTGCTCCGTGAGTCACACTTTGAGAACCAGTGGTATAGGAGAGTCTGGAGGCAGGAACACCAATAGAGCAGGAGGCAATAAGAGCTTGGCTTTAGGTTGGTAATAGATGAAAGGGAGGAAATCCAAAAGATGTAGCAAAAAAGAAACTGTCTTAAGAGTGGAGGACAAATAATCCATTAGTGAAAATAAAAAAGAAGATGGTGGAATTGATTCCAAGTTTTCTTTAATGACATTACTTAATCTACAGATCGTTTCTATCTATCTAATGCAAAGCACTTTCACAAGTCATATTTCCTGTAGTGATGGTTTATACCTATAAGACAAGGCAAAGGAAATGATTGTGGTTACAGATAATAATAACAACAACGCCAATCGTTTATTGAGAACTTATTCTGTACCAGGTACATTACAACATATACTATCCACAATTCCGACAATAATCCTATTCCTATTTCACAGATGACAAAACTAATTTTCAGAGACATTATGTAGCTCATCCAAAAACACTCCTGCTTCACTGGATGCAAACCCAGGAATGGACCCTAAAATCTATGACCATCATCTCCATTCTGCCTAAGAAGTTGCATCTCTAGAATTAACTGCCCACTTAGGGCATTCATCCTCAAAATCAGGGTTTCCTTCAGAAACCTGACTAAGCTTCTCCAAGTGGCAAAACTTGATCAATGGACTCTAGGAGCACAGGAGTGAAGTCCCTAAGGCCACGTGGCAGGTCTGTAGCAGAACTGTGACTCATTTCATACCCTCACAAAACAAACATGGTGTTTCTATGCTCATGCTCAGAGTCATGTCTACTCCCATGTTCTTTACAGCCCCATGCCTACCCTCTTAACTTTACTCTGCTTTTTCTTTATACTTTTTTCTGCCCAGAGAGTAACTGGCTCTCTACACAGCGATGCATTTAGAGTGAGGATGTGAGAAAGAGGCCCTCGTTTGTGAAGATACATGGTGAACGGTAGTGGATATTGACAAGGCATCAGTAGGTAAGAAAGATGAGCTTACACGTTTCCCCAGCCCAGGAAGTGGGTAAGAAATGAGCCACAAGATCTTCCTTCTAGTCACCCACACTGTGCTTTCCCAGGATGATTCACAGGTATGGCTCCACGGACCTGACAAAAAGGACCATCATCAGAAAGATAAAAGGATGTTTTTATGCCTGCTCTCTTTTTTTTATTTGTTCCTTCTTGAGTAATAACTATTAATTGTGCTATGCGGGCAGTACAGAGATGAGTCTACCGGGAAGCCAGCACAAATCCATCAAGTGCTTTTAGCCCGAGCATTTTAGAAGCAATTGCTTACCACATTTTCCCTGTTCTTTTTCTCAGCTAGAATTAAAGTGGATTTTACCACACAATCACCCCAATGCCCTCCTCTCCCACTTCCAAAATGAAGACAGAAGATGGCTGTTGATCTATCACCAGCAAATTCACAAGGAATATGTGAGAAAACAAGTTTGTTTAGTGTTTATAAAGCCTAAGTACTGGTCCCTAAAACAGGTACTCAATTTACATTAACATATAACAACCTATGAAATAGATATTGTCCAATTTGGGCAAATAAAGGAATTAATGCTCAGAGATGACATGTTGTCTGAAATCCAACAACTGGCAAATAGGAGAGCCAGGAAGTAAACACAGGTCTTCTGACTACAAAGCCAACCCTTTTTCTACTTATTACAGCTGTCCTGTACACACTTCCAAGAGTTTCCACGATCTTCCATTCTGTTCTGCAGAAAATTCAAAGCTTCAAATATTCCTTATAAATAAGGCTGTAATGATCAAAAACCTGTTTCAAAATGCCTTTTCTAGGAATACTAAGTGACAAAACCATTGTAAATGCCATAACGCTTGCCTCTGATGAAGGCAACACGTTCTTAACAATAGCTGGATTTAGGGATCAGTTAGAGTCTGCACCATGCCTAACACGGAATCGTAAAGGCTCTTGAATTTCTTAGCACAGGGTTCTGACCAAATAGCAACATTACACAAAACCTGCTCCCTCACCCCGCCCCAGGGCATGTCCTGAAGAAAGAAGAATCAGAGGAGTGGAAGTAACAGAAGACTGAGGGCCTGTAATACAGTCACATGTTCACAGAGGCTCTGAATCATTATGAAGTAGATAAAATAAAAAACCCAAATGAAAAGTTAATATAACTAAGCTTAAACTTATCTTTTCATTATTACTCCCATACCCTCTATAGCATAGGTAGATGTTGGAAAGGATCAAACAAAAGGAAAACTAAGAATCCAGTCTTCAGGTCTTTAGATATATTATCTGAACAAAATGGGAATTAATTATGTGCAAGCAGCATCCTTTTCTATCTCCCCTTACCTAGAGGGGTGGTGAGGTTCAGCATTTTGAAAAGATTCTTTATCATAAGCAGAGCTGACAGGGACACCTGATGAGAATGGTAATTAAATCAAGAAGTAAATAAACACTTGGATCAATGTTCTTTACTTTCGGTAGCTGACTTAAGAAACAGGGTTACTTTATAAAGGTGGTATTTCTCTCTTCTAACCATAAATATAGGGTAGCTTCACAAGCTTTCTCTCTTTTAAAAGTTATTTTGTTTCTCAACAAATGCCAGTTAACCACCTTCTATGTGCTAGTTAGTGTGTGGTTTGGGGGGAAAGGATGGTAGAAAAAGAAAAGGACACAACACATATTTTCAAAGAGCTCAGAGTCTGGTACCTAAGTCCAAGCACAAAATGTTGTGATTTTTTTTTTTAAGTCAGCAAGTTATGTTCTCAATTATGAAAATACCAAATGTCAGATTCTTCTCCAGTCCAAGCAATAATGTAAAATGAGCCAATTCTTCTGAATCAGACTTTTTTTTTAATGAAAATTATGACTGTTGAAGCTTTTCTCCTAATGCCAAATTAATAGAACTCAGAGGAAAACACAGGGTCAATTTATTGTGCTCCGGATTCTCCCCAGGCTCTAACCACTGTCCCGTAGAAATACAATGTGATCCACACATGCCATTTTAAATTTTCTAGTCACCACACTTAAAAAGAAGAGCAAAAAGAAATGTGTTTTACAAATACATGCAAAATATTAGCCTTCCCACATGTGACACTACCACATTTCAAGTGGTCAATGGCCACCTGTGGCTAATGGCACCATACTGGACACCACATCTCCAACCTGTCCTCAACCTTCACCTCACAGTAACTGAACAAAGTGAAACATTTGTTGGAGAAAGGAGACAAGTTCACCATAGCAATCAAATTACATGGATTTCCACAATTATTTCTCTTAAACCTGTGTCTCAAGACCAAGAGATGATAGGACACTGTGGTTGCAAATATCAGAGAGGGAAAATGGCTCCATCCCATATGTAAGGATTAGGAAAACCAAACAGGT